>NC_134455.1:25679221-27037582 GCF_047948215.1 Lycorma delicatula
TATTTATTTATATAACAGATAACACTATCGTTATTTTAAAAATATATTCCTTTTGAATATTATTGCACCTTAGTTGTAACAGAGTAGAATATAATTATTACGCACGTTTTCTGAAAAACCTTATCAAAATAAATGCCGGCTTCTTCTTAATCTTTAAAAATAACCATCCCAGCTTAAGAACCATTAGTTGAAAAATGGTCGTTTATAGAAACTATTAATTCAGAAATATCCAAATTAGGAAAAAACAATAAAAATTGAACATTTATTTTGCCATATATTATTGTGCATATATTTTTTATGCGTTCCAAACAGGAGAAAAGACGATAATTTTAAAACATAGTCAAACACCTTTTCTTTCTGATTTTTTTTTTACATCCTTGTACGAAGTAAAGGAAGTACTGTAATCAAGAAACATTTTGGTTTTCATATTTCAACGATAATATCCATTTTCACCATCCCTCAATCCACTTTGACTAGTATCGGCGTGACTTGTATACGTACGTGTGTATGTATCTCCCATAACTCAAAAACGATTAGTCAGAAGAAGTTAAAATTTGGATTTAGCACTGCTGTAACATCTAGTTTTGTACCTTCCTTTTTGATTGCGATCGAAATTAAAGTTAAAATTTTAATTATTGAAATATTTGCATCTTAAAGGGAAGACACATCGGTTCGAATCAGACTACATCTCCTTTTGTATTTTTTTTAACTTTTCTTTTTTTTAAATTCAAACACATTTATTTAATAATTAATTATTAACCCGTAATTGTAATTTTTCTTTACAATAAATAATAATAATAAAAAAATGAAAAAGTTCTTAGTGAAATAACATTTTATATAAGTTTAAAAATGTGTAAATGTAATTTAATAGGCATTACATTTGTGTACATTTAACAGATTTGGTAAAACATCTGATTATTTAATATTAATTGAAAATTATATTTTAGAATAGTATTATTTTTGGATTTTCTGGTTTAATTTCTGTTTAATTTTATTTAATTATTCTGGAATTTCTGTTTAATTTTATCTTCATTAAAGTTAATTGCAGAGTAACTGAAAAATAAACCCTCATAAGAACAACATATATATTTTTATTCTTTTTATATATATATCTTTTTATTCTTACCTTGTTCTTAACATTTTCTTCCCCTTTATATTCATCTTCTTGACGTTTTTGGAGATATATTTCTTCATGTTATCTTCCTTTCTCCCGTATGATTGTTTAGTTTCATTTTTGATTATTTACCTAATAATGTAATAATAAAAACTGAATATTTTACACCGTAAGGTCGAAATTAACATTTGTAACCAGTATACAGGAGTTCACTAAACGGATTAGTTTAATGATTATTACTTTTGTTTGTACGGCAGATCAGAAACCTAAAACTTTTGTTAATCAGCAACTCACAAAGATACGAATAATACTAATCTAATAATACGAGAAATAAAGTGACTATTACTATATCCTAGTATTTCATGTAAGATTGTTGAATTAATAATTGTATAAATATTTGACGTTAATAATAACTAATAATGATCATGTAACTAATAATCAATCAATAACTAATAATGAACTAATAGTGATCATCCAACAGCAATTTTTGGCAACCGTCAGTAGTTACGAAGAACATATTAGAATTTATACCGACGGTTCTAAAACCGAACATGGTGTTGGATGCTCCATATATGTAAAAGGAGAAGCCCATTGTTGGAAACTGCAGGATATGACCAGTGTTTATACGGCAGAACTTACTGCCATTCAGCAAGCTCTTCGCTTCACAGAACATTATTGCGAAGAGAGAGTGATAATTTGTTCCGAGTCTCTAAGTGCACTTGTTGCAATTCGGAACAAAAACATTAAGGATGTCCTAATTTCAAACATCCTGTCTATTTTATACGTTTTAAATCAACGAAGACAGCGATGCGTATTTGTATGGACTCCAGGGCATGCTGGTATTACAGGTAATGAGAGCGCAGACGAAGCTGCCAGAAAGGCAACAGTCTGCGATGATTTGGATGCATTTCCTGTAAGAGTGGCAGATGTTGAAAACTGTCTAACTAACGTAGTTAAAAACAAGTGGAATACTGAATGGAGGAGTTTAAATACAAAATTAAACTCAGTTAAAACTTCTCCATATAAATGGAAAAGCGACGTGAAGTTGACTCGCCGTGAACAAGTAGCTGTGACCAGACTTAGAATCGGTCACACGCGATTAACAAATTCATATTTGTTAACCGGCGAAGAGAGACCAATGTGCGGTGTTTGTAATAAAACACTGACAGTCAAGCATCTAATAGAAGAGTGTACCATATATGAGGACCTCAGAAAGAGGTTCCGTCTTAGATATTACTGCTGATCTGGATAATGGAAATGAGGAAAAGATAGTTGAATTTTTACACGCCAGTGGACTCCTTAACGACTATAAAAATGAAAATAAAGCTGTGATAAAAGAATCTCTAAGCGGTAGTGTTTTATATATATATATATATATATATATATATATATATATATATATAAGAGAGTCTCGAAGCGTGGCACGTATAGTGACGGGAGGTAGCCCTCTTGCCTAGGCCATCCTGGCTCGTCTGCATTCAAGAGCAGTGAGTCGGGATGTGTCCAATGATGGCATGGGGGACCCTCAAGGGTAAACTGAGGGCGCGAGGCTATGGGTAAGTGCAATGGATGCCTGTAGCCTGTTTATAAGGAGTCAACTGCCACGGCACCATGGTGCGACTGATATAATGCTCAACGGCGGTTCTGGTCGCCCCGAGGGTGCTTAAACAAACTATAAACGAGACACGTAGAAAAAAAAGGAAATGGTATTGATACCTTGTATTTTTAATTTCATGGTTTTTTGAGAACCTTATCTCAAATTTTAATATCGGGGCCCTTTACACCCCGTAAGTGTTGTGTTTGTCCTTGTATTTTGTGTCTTAATGTTTCTGTGTAGTTTGTGCTTTTAAATAAAATGTAAGGGCCCTTTACACCCTTATATATGACGATCCTGATGGTGATACTAATTTATTTTAAGAATGTGATGAGGGCTAACGACCTTAGTAGTCGATGCCCGTAAAAATTCGAGAAAAAAAACTAATGATATTTCAGCAATTGTGTAACTGTCCACTTTATTAAAGAATTGGTGGATCGTATCTCATTTTCAAATGAAATAAGTTTAAATGAAGTGCAGCAAAAGTGTGTATATGTAAATTAGTAGATCTACAAGGAAGTCATGTGGTGTCCTCATCAGATTTTTTTAGAAATATTTCATATTAAAATAAAATTGCATAAGATTACAGTTAAGTAATCAAGGAATAAAATTGACCGCCCTCTTTAATTAACCTTTATGTAGCAAGTTATTTATCTTCAAACTTATCAGCCGAATATATTGTGATTAATGTAATTACTAATTATTTAATGAAGGAAATTTAGAAAATTTATTTTGTAAAAAATAAACCCCTTAATTTTGACTGGCAATTCGTTTGTTGCATACGAATTAAAAATTATGAATGCTTAGCCATTTAGTTTTTAGCGGGTATGTTTTACAGTTAAGGAAACATTGTAATATTTTAATACAGGAAATCGTATACCGGTTTAATAAATACAAAACAAAAAATAGATAGGATAAAAAAATTGTTTTTTTTTCTTTCAAAACACCTTGTACACTTGTTTTAGTTTAAAAAACAGAATTTTTTAAACTTATTTTAATATTACATTAATTTCCTAACTTACGTGCCCCATTATTAAAACTAACAGCTTCCCCTTATTTAGATATAACAGAAATCTAATTTAATGATTTATTAACGTTAATTATTTTGTACAAGTAAAACAATCTAAGATTTTTAGATGGAATTTTTAACAACTGTCATTTATTTATATTATTTTTTTCTTTTCGTTCGTTTATCGCAGTAACACTAAAAATTATGTAGATGCATGATACTACAGAGGATCTCAAGCAGATTTCAGTTCCAAGTTGGTGTGAATCAACAATTTTAAACCAACGCATTCGCTCGGGATAGGACAATGTAATAAGTTTACCGGTTAGCAGGATTGATTCTTAAATAAAATCATTGCTTCTCATTAAGTTTGGGAATTAAACGTTTTAAGAATTAAACATTTATCTTAAAGAATCCTATGTACGTGCCTATCACAAAAGATTAGATTCATTAAAATTTTTTTATATCTAAACTTCAAAATACTATTACGATATATTATCATGTTTATTGTATTATATTATTAATACTATATATATATAATTGCCATCAATTGTTATGACAATTAGCGCATGTAAGGAATATGAGATATACATTTTGAAGTGACTGAAAATTGGTAAACCTGACTGAGATTCGAATCTGGGATCAAAAACATAAAAGGCTAATATGCCAGCACTGGGCTACCGAAGGTGAAGGGGATAGTTAATAATTAATAAACACAATAATTATTAATACATTTTTACTTACTTGTACGAAGTAAAGAAAGTTTAGTGATCGAGAAAAATGTCGGTTTCCAGATTTCAACGGAAATATCCATTTTGACCATCCCTGAATTCATTTTGACTAGTTTCAGCGTGACGTCTGTACGTACATAAGTATGTACATATGTATATCGTATAACTCAATAACGATTAGCTGTAGGATGTTGAAATTTTAGATTTAGAACTACTGTAACATCTATTTGGCACCTCCATTTTTGATTGCAATAGACTGAACCAAAAGTGTCCAAAAAAGCCCAAAAACCAAAAATATTTGTTTTTTTTCTTTTTCTTAACTGCAGTAATAAGCCCTAATTAAGTGCTTTTCAACGATATATCATAAGTTGTACTTATTTTCATTAGTTCCAAAGTTATAGCCAAATAAAGTTTTAATGAAATTTCAATTTTAATGAAATATTTGGATCTTAGGGGAAGGCACCTCGGTTCGAATCAGACTTCATCACCTTTTTTTTATTTTTTTTTTTAAATTTAAACATATTGATTTATTAATAATAATTATTAATAAATCAATATAGCCAAAGAGAGGATAATAATTAGCCTCTCTTTGTAAAAAAAAATTACGATGAACTATAACAAAAAAAAGAAGATTTTTTATTTTTTGTTATTATTTACCATAATAATAACAAAAAAAAAAGAAATAATATCACAAGTTTTTAATCAAATAAAATTTTATGCACTTTTCATTTTTTTTGTCTTCAGTCATTTGATTGGTTTGATGCAGCTCTCCAAGATTCCCTATCTAGTGCTAGTCGTTTCATTTCAGTATACCCTCTACATCCTACATCCCTAACAATTTGTTTTACATATTCCAAACGTGGCCTGCCTACACAATATTTTCCTTCTAACTGTTTTTCCAATATTAAAGCGACTATTCCAGGATGCCTTAGTATATGGCCTATAAGTCTGTCTCTTCTTTTAACTATATTTTTCCAAATGCTTCTTTCTTCATCTATTTTCCGCAATACCTCCTCATTTGTCACTTTATCCACCCATCTGATTTTTAACATTCTCCTATAGCACCACATTTCAAAAGCTTCTAATCTTTCCTTCTCAGATACTCCGATCGTCCACTTTCAAAAATGTTTTCCTGACATTTAAATTAATTTTTGATGTAAATAAATTATATTTCTTACTGAAGGCTCGTTTAGCTTGTGCTATTCGGCATATCGCTCCTGCTTCGTCCATCTTTAGTAATTCTACTTCCCAAATAACGAAATTCTTCTACCTCCATAATCTTTTCTCCTCCTATTTTCACATTCAGTGGTCCATCTTTGTTATTTCTACTACATTTCATTACTTTTGTTTTCTTCTTGTTTATTTTCATTTAAACAAAAAAAAAAAAGAAAGTAATTTAATAGGCGTAAAAGTCATATGTTGTCCACATCAGTTTTTTTTTAAATTTATTTTTATATTTATCACGATAAGAATAGTTGTCAATTTTCACTGTACAAGCATGATTTACATTTTATAAATGTAATATTTTGTTAATCAATAAAAAATATCAGAATTTTAGGATCACTTTTACTGATGTTTTTGGATATATTAGACAGAGTATTTTAGCATAGGATTAAGTGAATGCAACATGTTTGTCACTGTATATCGGTTTAAAAATCAGCCTTTAATATTTTACTTAATTTCTTCTGATAAGTGGATTTATGATATACGATTAAGTAGAATAGTCATTAAAGTGATAATTTTAATTCTATTTAAGTGGAAGAAAATTTGAATAAATCACTGCCGGATGTTTTTCACAACGAAATATACTATTAAAAAAAAAAATTAATTTACATTTAGTGTAAAATAATTGTTTTTTAAAATAATCAATAAAAGATAAAAGACACCTGACTAAATCAGCACTCCTGCTGTGTTTGCGGTCTACTCGCTAATTTTACTATCGTTACTTTAAGTGAGAGATGTTATTGATTAATTATCTACCGAGACTTGATATACATGATACAATTGGTGTCAATTTGATTATAAGTGAGTAGGTTTTGTAGAACCTGTTGTGCCTTTCTGGCTGATTGATAGAAAAATTAAATTCGAGAAATATTAGGATTATGTTATTGTATAAAATACGCAAGCGATCTTTAATTAAAAAAATACTTTTTAAATTTTTAGTAAGTTTTATTCTTGGCTCTATGGACCAAAGATAAATTATTGAAAGTTAATGAAAGGCAAATTGAGTTTAGGTTATCTGCCTAAAAGTATAAGCTCCTTACAATTCTCTGAATTTAAATTCTTGTTCTGGTAGTTGGGTTAAATTAATAATGGAAATTCTATCAACTCAGTTTGGAAAGACTAATCCTCCGCTGTTATTTTGGTAAGTAATACCACGCTATTCGGGAGGGGGGTGAGGTTACATTCCTCGAACTTGACGTATATGCTGAAACCACGAATATGACAACCTTACCTTTAAGGAGGAAATGGATTATATTCTTAAATCATTAACAACTGGATAGTTACATATTTGATTTTTAAACTGGGTGTTGGCAATTACTAAATTATTCTTTAAACAAAACTCTATAAGTCGGTCCCCTCTTTCATTCCTTTTGCCTAGCCCGTATTCACATACTAAATTTCCTTCCTTGCCTTTTCCAATGCTTGCATTCCAATCTCCAACTAATATTAAATTTTCATCCCCTTTTACATGTTTAATTGCTTTGTGAATTTCTTCATATACACACTCTACCTACCTTATCCTTATCTGGGGACTTGTAGGTATATAGATGTTAACAATCGTTTTCGGCTTAGGTTTTGTTTTTTCCTGATTACAATGATTCTATCCCTAAGCTTTTTGAAATACTCTACTCACTTCCCTTCTTGTTTATTACGAAACCAACTCCTACCTGCCCTTTATTTGAAGGAGTTAATTATTCTAAAATCACCTGACCAAAAGTCGTTTTCCTCTTCCCACCGAACCTCGCTAATTCCTACTACATCTACACTCAATCTACCCATTTACGCTCGTAGAACGTAATTTTTTTATTTTCTGGTAGTAGTAATTTTCACTTCTTTAGTAGTCCCCACCCGAAGATCCAAACCGAGGACATGTTTACCGTCGAAATATTTTATCTCTATCTTTGTTACATGAAAATACTGACAGCTACATTTTCTTAGAAAAAAAGAAAATAGTTTTCAGTAGCTTTCAGTTGCGCAGTACTCAGAAGATTGAGTGATTTGATATGGCCGTTTAAGACTTTCTGAGCTACGCCCTTAACAACTATTGAAAGAGGTGCAGCCCTCTTTCAGGAATCATTCCTTAGTCAGGTTCCCAACAGATACCTCTCCTATATGGTTGAACCTTCGGTCCAGGTACTCTGTATCACTGAGGACTCAAGCTCCCTCACCATTGGCAAGGTCTCACGGTTCATAAAGGAAGTAAAAGTGTATATGCAAATTAAATGTATATCTTACTTACCGTAATTTTCTTTCCAACTTATCGTGGAACATTGAAATTTGTCCAGTAAGAAAATTTAATTTAAAAAGACAAAAAACAAAAAAAAGTGAACTTTCTCATTTTTAGCTATGTTATTTGTGTATTTTTTATTTATTTTTTCCGAGCTCTGTATGTTCTTCACATTACAGTGACAATGCCATGTCAGTAGACGTCTAAAATTCATGGGATATTCTATAAAAGGATCAAATTCAGAAAATTTAGTTGCTAACTATTTACTTAAACTAAAAATTTCATTCGGCTATTTGAAGTTACAGGGGCAACTGTCACTTCTTTGGTCACCATCCTCTTCCATGTAGGTAGTTGAGTGCTTCATCATTAGATATTCTAATTCTTTTCCTGCAAGTTCTTCGTTTTTAGTTTGAAAAACTTCTTGAATGTATGATGTCTCAATTTCGTAGAAACCTTGCCTTATTCGGTTATTTATAGTAGTTATTGCAAAAACATTCATCGAAGGCTGCGAATGGCGCTTGTCTAGCTCTGTAAAAATTTGTTTATGTTTACTTTTCATTAAACATTTTTCCTCTATAATTGCAGATTAATGGCCTAATCAGACAAATGACGTAAGACTAAAGATGAGGTTTTTGTTCCATTTAACTTCGTTATTATAGTACAGTACAGAGAAAATGCAAAAACTGTACTAAATTTACAATACATAATTGTTTTTTTAATTTTACAGACATATCGAATTTTTTCAAATGTACGTATTTATTTATAAAGTAAGTAGTTAAAATATATCTATCTATTTTAAGTGCTACTGGCCCATGAACTGGTCTATTCACAAAATGACGGATGTGTTTGAGAACACTATAGTTTGAAAACTTATATATAACAGAACAAAAAGAAACAGTTATAAGGATTATAACTAAAACAAACAGTGTGCATGTGATGTATTTAATATCTTATTAAACAGTTGGTAATTTAAAAAAAAAATGTATGTATTATCCTTAATTCATTATATGATATGAATCCAACCAAGAAAATATTGTATAAATCTTAAAATATATACAATACACGTATTTTCGTATGCAGTACTTCCAGTTAACTGTGTTATATCATTGTGTATCCAAAAAGTTTACTTTATTTGAAAATTACAGTGTTCAATAAGTGTACAACATTACAGCATGGCAGCAAAGGACTACAAGCTATCATTAATTTTTTTCTTCAACTAAGCTGAATCATTTCAATCTAATAAACCTATAAACGAATAATTTCGTTATTGAATTCCTTTTACAAGCAGATTTTCTATAGTTTTACTTACTCTTTCAGTTTAAATGCAAAATGTTTACAATAAAATTTTATAAAAGAGAATTTTCTGTAAGAAAAAGTGTTCTTCCGTGGGTCTTGGATTTATCGGAAAGTGAGCTTTCAGACGACAATGTAGATATTGATGACCTGAGACCTATGACAATGACGAAAATATTTTAAAGATTTGAAATTATGGCAATTGAACGAAAGGTGCCTGAATTTTTGGTATGTGTTAAAAAATCGATAATGAAGAACCAGGGTCCATGAAGAAATTAAGGTCCATTTCGGAGAAAAAACTAGACCGGCTGAATCTTTATTATTATTATTTAACAGGAGATAAAGCAGGATCAGAAATGCTAAGTGATGAATGGTAGGCTACTGAACCCTTGACCGATTCACAAGCCGGTAAACCGTTCACAGTTCTTTATTGATCGAGCTGCAAGATCGAAACCAGCTTACCGAAAATCTTCGAATTACACTAAAATTAGATAGTGTGATGCGCATGCGTGGATTAACACAGTATATATCAACACGATATATATATCTCCCTTTTTAGTAGTTTGTAATTTTTTTATAAATTACGGATTTTGTATTAAAAGTTGTTTTTAGCAAAAGATAAAATGCATTAAAAAAATAATTAAAGATAATGAAAACTTTATAATTCACTTCACAAGTTGATAGAATGTATACAAAACTGTAAGTAACCAGAGGACCGCATATATTACATTCATATTTTATGTCACTTTTTAGTAAAAAAAAAAATGTAGTAGACCACTTTGTTCGTAGATTCATAAATTAAAATATAAGACCTTTGAGAAAAATTCATTAAAGCAAGTAAATAAAAATAAACATTTATTGTTTTTAAATGGACAACAGTATCTCTTCGTCCAATAAAGTGAAATAAGCATTTTTCTCATTATTTCTGTTTTCCAGCTACTTTCGTTTTCTTATTTGCTTTTTTTCTAAATAATTCTTTAGTTTCATCAGCCATAATAATGGAGAAATATATTTCAATCTTATTCCGATAGCCTAATATAGGATACCGACCCATACAACGCTGTAGTATTGTTCTAACTGAAATGACAGAAGTTATGAACGTATACTAATGAAACTTGTATTTAATCACTTTTTCTAAGGAATCAATCTAAGCAGTAAAGAACTAATGAAACATCATTTTGCTTTATAAAATATTAAAATCGCATCGCATTGTGAAATTGAATACTAATAATTAGTTTTAGAATCGCAATAGCAACGTTTACAATTGCACAATTAATTCATTAATTATAAATTAATGTAAAAAAATACTTATTATTTACTAATTTAATTTTTTTTCTATATTGTCATTCGTTTGTTTTGGGCGTGTACCGTATATATTATTTACTGTATTAGGTCATAAAAGAAATCAACTTTTTTTTAAAGGTAGATTGTTTACATCATTTAGTATGCTGAAAACAATATTTCTTTGTCAATCTGGTTCAGCTGATAAGTCATTTTGTTTGGGCGTGCCTGACCTGCCGTACGTAAATTTACATGATTTTTCCTTTATATTTTGGTTTATTTCATTTAATATGTATTAAATAAAACAATCTGAATCTGAATAATTAACACTACATTATAATATTTAACACTGAATAATTAATCCTACTTAAAATCTAAATAAGTTCAAATTATTTCCTACAAAAAATATCATATTTATATATATATATAAACATATATTGTATATACATACACTATTTTTAAATACAAATATATATATACAAAATAAATTTTTATTAAGTTACTCGTATTTTAATTATAAAATTATTTGTGTTAGATTTATTTCTTTATCGTATATAAATTATATTTTTTTGACTTTTCTGAGGTGATTCTTTTCTTTGTTTTCCGAGAAATATTGTTTGTACCGTGGAATATTTTATATTAGATGAAGCGAATGCATATCTGTAACATATTTTTTTGATTTTGACTCCACTGGGGGTATGAAGAATTATTTATGAACGCAAATGATTGTGCTCCAATATTTCTTATATTTCTATTTTAAAGCGGCAGGAAGATTTTGACAAGAAAAACCAGCCACGGCTAGTTAGGCCGGTCCTTCTAACAATAAAGCGATCGTGATAAATGAGCGGTTGGTGGGAGGCAGTAGACGTGGGCCATGAAGCCCGGCCCGACCGGAGTACTGGTGAGACTATAGAGAAGCAGATAGAGAAGTCAAGAAGAAAGAAAGGAGAAGGAAGATAGAAAGACTATCGGTGAGAAATAGAATGAGAAAGAGAAGTGATGTGGGCAGCTGAGACCAGATGAGTTACTGGGTCAAAAGGGCATCGACCTAGCTAAGCTAAGTTGTATCTTGGTTCCAGTCTTCTACAATAACACTTATAATCAACTATTCAGTTATGTTTTGATGCGCCATCTGCCTCTTCTTGTTTTTATCCTTAGTTTGGATGCATCCGTAACCTCTAAAAAGAAAGAAATTGAACCCTAAATAGTTAAAGAATAAAAAATACAGTTATATTTACGCAGGCATAATTTGTGGGAAGTGCTTATCAATACGGTGTACTTTTATTTACATTACCTTTCCGTCTGTACGATTTAATTGTAACGTATGTTAATAGTTCGATCAAAATTTTGTTTATTTCCAAAAAAAATAACATATATTTATAAAATATATTCCGATTTCAATAAAAGATCTAGTTACCGTCGACAAATAATTTTATATACTTTACCAAAATAAGCAAATTTTTTAATACCCACTTTCAATTTATTTGGTGTTTTACTCCCACCCCGAAAAATTAACAAAAGATAATTAAACTATATAAATTTTTAAAATGTCTTTTAATTGAAAAATATACTGAGAATTGTATCCATTTCATTATTTTTTTGAGAATGTAATATTACTTTTTTTTAGTAGAATAATTATTTTTTTAACATTGAAACTGTGACTGTAAATTAAATTACTAATAATATTTTAAGCTGTATTCAAAAAAAAGAAAAGATTATTTAAGCTTGTTAATATATTACAGATATGTCTATTTAATCACAGAATCCACTGTTGTCATTTGTAATATCATTAAGATTAATAAAAATAAGAACTCCAATAAGATTACAAGTACGGGTTAATTCGGAAAAAATATATTAGTCTTCTGATATAAAGTAAACGTGATCCATGTAGATTAAGAAAATGTTCTAAGTGTTATAGTTAGATAACACCGATCGCTGTATAATTAACTGTCATTAACTTTGCACGCTAACCACTGAAACGGCATGTGTGCACGATTTAAGAATGTATAGACGGGGATTAAGTAACAGTATGATAAAATAACGTAAATTCTAATAGTTCATCCTGTTACGATTGCTGTAAATACACAACTAAAATTTTAAGAAATATAATTACATATTATTTTATAATTCTAATACCGATTGCAGAAATTTTAATCGCTGGAACTCAATAAAATTACGCATCAATATTTATTAACAGTTATAAAGTTTGCATTACTTTTCTTTTATGTTTTTTCAAACTCCCGTATGTTTTGTTATAAATAGAGATTGTATTTATTACATAACAGTTCGGTAATAACTTGCTATTCTATTTATAAATAAGTTGTTAATAGAATACGGAATGTTTATTGAGCGTTGGATTTTTTCGTTATCTTTCATAATGATTAGTGTGCGTTAAACCCACGTCGGTTGCATTTCCTATCCTGCGTGCAGCTGAAGAAGATGAAGGTAACTCCAGCCAGTCGGTGTCCTTCAGCTCTGAATAACGACTAAAATTGAGCGAGGTCCAGCAGCAGGGTTTCCCCCTGAACGAGAGAATGTCCGTTCTCCTGCGTTCGGTCTCTACCACTCCAATGCTTCAAGGCTCTCTTCTTAATTAAATTGATGATGAGCCGTTCCTCTTTTAGATTTCATTTGTTTAATAAAATAATATGCGTAAAAATTAAAAAAAAAAGAAATAATAATAATTTTAACAGCAATAGTATTCTGTTGTTATTCTAATTGATACAATCAGAGTATTTTGCTATGATAGAAATTTGCTGTATTGAAATGTTTCATTTAAAGTAAGAAAAGTAAAATACCAACTATCTTAAATATATACGAAGTTCTGGTGTCATATCAAGAATAAAAATATTTTTTCTTTCTTTTTATTTTTTCACCATTAATTTATTTTCAAAAACAAAAAAACAAAAAAAATTGTACACGTATTTATGTTATCTCTTCTAATTAATTTTTAATTCTATTAAAACGTTTATAATTTCTCTATTTTAACATTTAATTATACCAGTCAACAAAAAAAAGATTTTTCGTGTATCTGGAATCATACATGGTGATTTTAACTAATTTTGAGTGCTGAATTCAAAACTTTAATAAGAATTTGTGTAATCGTAACGTTTTTTTAGATACGTATGATTTATTCTCCAGTAAATGCATAATAACTGTGAAATCAATTTAAAAAAAAAAACAAATTATTTATGTGCATTCATTTAAAATTTGTTTAAATCATTTAAATTTTTATTTATTCAAACACAGAAAAATTGAAATACATTAATACAATTTTAAAATACGTTGACAAACGTTTTCGCTCGTACCCTGTTTGATCAGTTTCTCTAAACAGAAACCGGAAATAGTCACCCAGAATTTCAGGATCCCATCTTCCTTGATACCAATGCTCCATGGTCGTCAGAATATTCTGATGAAAACGTTCTCCTTGCTCACCGCTGACAGAGCCCAAATTTTCAGGAAAAAAGTATTGGTGGGAATGTAGAGAATGAATTTCTAATGACATCCTACATCCTAAACGTTTGTAGTTTTCTAACAGCTTACTAATCAAAAACACATAGTTCTCGCCTTTTCTGTTGCCTAAAAAACTACCAACAATGTCTTTGAAGAACTTCCATGCAGCTAGTTCACATTTGCTAAGTTTATCGTCGAACGTTAAGTCCTTAAGGAGTTTCTTGATTCTCGGACCGATAAATTTACTCTCCTTGAGTTTACCGTCACTCAATTTAGGAAAACCTATTTTTATTTGATTAAATCCTGGTGCATCTTTGTCTAGCACATTTACAAAATTTTCATGAGTCCGAGTTTTATGTGAAGTGGTGGCAGTATTATTTTACCACTTTCAATTAATGATGAATGCTTTACATTTTTTTCATTAACCCCAAAGTTCTGCCGCAATGGTCAGTTCTTTACTTGGTAATGAATTTTTGTATCACGACTATCCTAAAAAAAAAGAAAACAACAATATTTCGTGAACCCACCTTGTAAATCAAGAAGTTACGCATCAGCTTTCAGATCACTGCAAAATTGCCACATATGCTCTTTGTATTTTATTTCTTCTAATATTGATGCCATAGTTTCATACGTTGCTGTTTGTTACCATTACCCTATAAAACTGCTTTTGTGCTAACTTTAGAAGAGTCAGTAAAAAGATGCTATTCTTCAGGAATATGCTGAATCCCAAGTTCTTTCATCAGGCCAATGACATCAGCACAAATGCAAAATGAATATTTCACAGTAAAACAAATTGAATGAATTTTATTTCGTGTTTTAAACATAGTAACTTTCGTTTTTTTCCGTTAAAAGACTCCACTGTCGCAGTCTAGACCGCAGAAGTTCAGCTTGCTGGTTTGATAACTTTAAATCGCGATCTAAATCATTATGTTCATGTTGGATAAGGAGATTTCTTATCAGATACAATAAGAAATTCTTCAACGTCATATGCTTCATTTTAAGATTGTTCTTCTAGCAATATCGGATTTGATGGTGTTACAAGTACAGGTAACTCTTCTCTGTGCGGTACTAGCTTTAAAGCTGAGGATACATTTACATATTTCATGAACTTTCTATTTTTGAAAGAAATATATCTGTCATACAAAAGTATTAGTCAGTGAAGTGGTCCTTAGGGTCAAGCCAAATCATCGGTACAGCAAACGGCATGGCTCGTCATTTCCCCTTCAACCATTTAGATAGAGTTAACATGAGGCGGCCAGATTTGATTTTGATTCCCGAGTACAATCAAAATAAAATTTATTAGCTGTTTTTATCAATTCAGTAATAGTCTTTCTTTGAGATTTAGGCGTAAATTTACCACAGACATAAAAAAAAATTTGGATGATTTTAACAAACACGAAATTTTGTAGAAGCCATTTTGTAGCAAATAAAAACGAGGAAAATCACCATTGTATTGTAAAGAATTGATGAAAATATAACAAAACATTACTAACTCTGTGAAACACAACACACAATATAGACCAGTGAAGCTAGACTGAATAAGATTTTAAGCTTTGTAGTAGGTAACAACAGATGTCTGTATGATGTCATCATAGAGACATGTTTATACGTGTTATGTTATATGTATGGATATGGTAATTTCCATAACGTAATCTTTTATCGTAATTTGCATATATATTCCTTCAACAAAAATTCTATAATCACATGAATTTACTTTTATTACGAATCGTAGCCTATATTGTTAGTAAATTTAAATTTTATTCCGATTTTTGCAGAAATTTCAATTAACTAGAGAAACTCATTGGGTATTGAACAAGTTTACAGTATTCCTATACCTACCTGCGTTTTTATTAAAGAAATGCAGTTTATAAAGTGTGAAAAGAACTAAGTCTGTCCAGTATTCAAACGCAGAAATTTCTGGATGAAAGGCAGAGAACCTACCACTCAAGACATCTCAAAAGTGTCTCGAAGTACTTTTTTTTATTACACCGGATGAACGGCATATGAAATAAAATATTTTCTTTGGCTTTCTAATTAACTTAATTTTAAACATTTTTTAACCATTATTAAGAGTATTATTTAATTTACACTAATTTATTTATTTTTAAAGACTTCCCACCTTTAAAACCTCTTATAGACAGGGATAACTACTATACTACTAATAATGTTTTAAGTCGTCAGTTAAAAATAAAATACTTCATTACAACTTAAAAAAAGAAAAACATAAATAATTCTATTCTTTTGTAAAATAATGCAAAATCTGCAGCAGGTAAGTCAATGTTATTTACGATGGTAAGTGTTGTGAAATAATACTGGTACTCATTTTTCTTTCTAAAATAATTTAAATCTCTAAAAGATACGGAAAATGGATACGAGAGCTGTTGGTTGTTTTTCTGTTAACTTATTCTTTTGTCAATTTCAGAAAGCTTTTCTCCATTTGTAGACGCTTATATCAGAGAACCTTTCTTCATTAAACTGTCTTTTTAAGTCTTTCACCGATTTCTGATGGATTCACTACTTGTTTGGTAAGAAATTTACAACTAATACGGTGTTCTACGGTACAACATGATTCTACTTAATTCATAAATTAACAACACTGTACAAAGTGAGTGACCAAGTAAAACAAGCTAATCCTAGTTCCCGTGCATCCGATCGTTTATGAAACTTCTCTATTTGTTTATTTTACTCGGGGTAAAATCGAATTAAGTTTAAGTTTGAAATCTTCTTAGTATCTACGTAATGAAATGTAGCCTGAGATACTAATAATATAGAAATATCATATAATTTGGATTAAGGTACTAATTGCTGATTACTTCATGTTTTTGTCAAGCCTGATGCAGAACGTAACTTCCTTGACTGTATGAATAAATAAAAAAAATTAATTTGAAGTTTCCAACACCTCTCGATTAAATAAAGCAGTTCGGTAGCGAATATTTTAGAGGCCTTAGTGTTGTCTCGCGAGTACACAACGCTATCCAGGTGTTTGAAAAACGTCTTTTGAATCTTTCCAACTGAACTATTAATATGTTAATATTAAATGATCAAAACCTTTCATATACAATTGATATTCTGTAGTTTCTTTTGCTCAGTTGATTGAATTACAGGTTGATAAATGTCTCCAACTTAAATAAGGCTTGAAATTTTCTCGTCGATCATTCCGTTGTTCTTCTCCTGAAGCTTCTGTTGATGAGCGGTGAAAAGAAAATGATTTGAAAATTTATTTGATATTTGTTAGAATTTTAAGCCCCTTTCGCCTTAAATAAATAAATAAGTTGAATGTTGCGAATAATTTAAAGTAAGGTGTTGTTTTATTTCAATAATTAAATTTCAAACGTCTTTGACTTGACGCTATAAGCTGTCCAATTAAAATTTTTATTTTATTTGTATACCAAATTGTACAGAATTTAAAATAATTGCTGTTTAAATACTATTTGTTTATTTATTTATTACTCATTTGATGATCTCTTTATTTCAGTTTATTTTTATATTCGGATTTAAATTTATATAACATAATAACTTTTAAGTTAATGTAATTTTGTAAACGGTAATCGGGATATATTAGACTTTTATACGATTAAATTTCCAAATAAAGATCATTTTTTGAATAATCTTTAACGGAGAATATTTTTCAGCGCACATAATTTAGAATAAATGATTGAACAAAGCGCTTATAATTACATTGTAAATGTTATTCTATACATTGTATGTCATAGATGGCTTTTAAATAGCTTGCTAATCTAATCTAATGACTGTACTATTCCGTGATGATTATGTAAGTGTTAGAATGGCGGCATGTGACAGATAGAGGATGTTCTTGTGATATGATATGTTACGACCGTGTAACCATGTAGCCCCCAGTAAATATAAATAAAATACACGAACGCGGAAGCGTGCCTTAAACATCCGCTTTGCCTGCTCTCATGCTCTACAAGCTATTCTTCTATCCAAGTACCTTTGTTCTCATGTGTGGTGTTTTGTCACAGCACGAAGATAAACCTACTTTTTTTACTGTTCGCGAATTATCGTTAAGTATTTGCTGGGAAACAGCTTTTTAAAAGTATACTACATAAATCATAACAAAATTATATGAAATATAAGTGCATAATACAATGTAATACGTATAATAGTTTTATTGTCAAAATAATTGTAAAAATAAATAATTACGTCTTTAAACTAAAAATAATTAAAAATACATATAGATATAATACGGAATGCTTGAGAACTACCTTCAGTTCTTTAACGCGCATTAACGTCTTAAATTTCACATTAGCTGCATTAATTAAAACTTTAAAGGTGTCAGAGTTTCAATATTGCAATATAAAGTATTTTATTTGAATATGGTTTACAAAAATGTACGGGGAACCTTTAGATAGCTAATGTCTGCTATATACCAAAACGCAGATTAAATAGTCAGTATTTTTAATTAAAAAATAATTATTTTCTGAACGTAAATTTAACTGTTACCTTGGTCATATGCAAGTAGGCACTAGAATAGTACGGTATCGAATAGTTACATGATAAATAAGTGTTTTATTTTCGAGCGCACACGCAGCGCGTTCTTCTATGAACTTTCAGGGATTGATATTTACCAATTTTTTAAAAGTTTTGATTTTCATTCACCATTAGTGTTCAGCAAAGTCACTAGAAATCCAAAAAATTAATCTATATTGAATAATCATTATTATAGCAAATAAAAATAGCTGTTGCTCGAATGCTGTTGCTTGAATGTAGTTAAAGGTTTGAAAAGGTTAATGTAAATCAATATATTTTAACATAATAAAACCAAAACCAAATTTGGTCAATAAAAGAGCACAACACAGATAAAATATTCTCTTTGATTACATACTTGGCTAATGTCCTGACGATGACGAGTTGAATCAAAAATGGGACGGTCGGAGTTGAAGGAAATTTCAGAGAGAAGAAGATTACTTTTATATAGAACGTAAGTTCTTTCTGCGAACTCGAAAAGTGACTACATTCTAGAGTTGTTTCGTGTAACCGACCTTCCGACCATTTAAACCATAATTCAAAATAGGGTCATTGCACAGAAATTTTTTATACATTCACTGATAAATGTTCATAACTTTAGGTATACACAATATTTAGGCTAAGCTGTCTAGATTGAGGTTTTAGGGTTCATTAAAATTTTTTTAGAAAAGTTCCCTAACAAAATCATGTTCTGTGATCGTTAGCTTTACAATGTATGTAAAGTTTAGATTTAGATAGAATTCTATTTAATTTTTTCAATCGTGGTAATCATAGGAAACGTTTGCGAGGTACACGCGTTTCAATGAAGAAACTCTACTGAGGTTTTATGGTTAATAATCTGATACTTAAAGGTTAATGAATTACTTTTACTATTGTAATCTGTTTACACAAAAACTGAACCTTTTTCAGCTTCTTTCGATTGATTTTCTCAGGGGTCTGATTACCTTAGGTAAAGGTGCGGAAAAATTTAGGTGTTTAAGTTAACAAATTTTGAAAACATCATTAAAAAACTTGCTCGGAAAAAATTCTACGTAAAAGTTACTATTCTCAAAATTATAATTATTTCCAGGGTGTTTGGCAGGAGAAGGGGGTAGCATCTCTGGTAAATGTATATAAGATATATTTTTCCTGCGGTTTAAATAAACATTTCAATTCAATGCATCTTGTAATCTGTAATAAAGTGTATGATCAACTCCATGGCGAGGTTCTAATGGTGACTTCGAATTTTTTTATACCGAATAGAATTTTTTGTCCATAAAATCTGTACAATGCAAATTTGGGTAAACAGAATAAATACAGATATTTGAAAAAAACCGAAACAATAAACAATGTTCTACACGCATTTTAGAATTGCATATGATAAGATATCCGCAAATATCTCATAAAAATTTGTGTAATAATCTTTTATTTTCCGTTTTTAAGCGTACCGTTCTATGTAGGATCCAGGGTGTGAATTGTGTTTTAAATGTAGCATAATCGTTTAGAAGATATTATTCTTTGAGTAATGGAGAAAGAAAATGTAGACAGTGAGAAAAACATAGCTTTGGTCACAACCAAAACAGGTTACATAAACCTAAAAAGATTTTTCTTTACCTAATAAGTAATTGCGTAAATAAATTCATAAACTCCTAGGGATTCAGAGACCAAAGTGAAAAATCGGTAGTGTTGAAAGTATCAATAGATACACAAACAAAATAAAAATCTAACAGCTAGTTAACTTTATTATTTTGTTAAAAAAGTTTTTAAAATATAACGTGCATGAAAAAAAAATAAAATATTGTTTTGGAGAAATAAAGAATGACAGTACATGCCATCTTGATGTTTAATTCTTTACTTGACTAGATGGTGGTGAATTTAATCATTTAAAAATGGTTAAGCTTTCTCGTAAATATGAAATTAAAAAAAAAAATAGATATACTTTATTTATTTTATAAATTTTATATATATATATATATCATAAATTAATTGAAATTTTGTATTCTTTTCTTTTTCATTTCACGTGGTAAGAAAAATCGTTTGTTCCAGAAATAATCTTTGACGCGGCCAACATAAACTGGTTATTTTTTGGTATCTCAATTTAACCGATTTCAATTCATTCTTTTCAGGTGTTTGCATAAATTTATATCATATTTTATATTTTTTCCTCTCGACTGTTTACGGATGTATTTGATTTTCTAACTTGCCACAATTAACAGCACCTAGCAATCTTAATTTTCACACTATAGTTCTACTTCTTTTTTTTTTTATCAGAAAGTATATGCCTCATTTTCATCCTTTAATAGAAGCAAGCATGCCTAACGTTTTCTTAAATTTAGTCTTTTATCTAACTAGTTTATTTGTCACATCATCAATATTTTAAAGATCACACATAGTACAGTCAATCTGTATTTTTATTTGAAAATCCTTACCTACCGATTGATGTTTTTTCCATGTGTTAGGGGTGATGAAGGAGCTGAACTCCAGATTTTTAACATTCCCCTCCCATAGATTTTTGAAAAACTCAAAACGTTTTTGAAATGCGCTTTTCTCTGAAGCTATGCGTTTTAGAGAAACGTTTTTCAAACAACAAATGTAGAAGATATTCTCCTCTACAATTAATCTGTTTGAAGTTATGCCGTATAATTTGAAATTGAAATACTAGGTGGCGCTGAAGTTGTAAAAAACGTGTTTTTTCATTGGAAATAATTGTTTTCTGTCTATATTGCATTTGGAAAAGTTGTTAATCTCAAAAAAAATACACAACTTTTATTTAAACAATTTTCTTGTACGACTTACCGTTTTGGAGCTGTAGCTTATGAAAGTGTGAAAATGTTGTGTATTGGGCACGTGTTCGAAACCGGTCTAGTCGCTGAACAATGCCGATCTCCCCGGCTACAGTAACAATAGGACCGCTGCGTTGCCATTGTACCGCTTGAAAAACTTTTCTCTAAAATGCATAGATTCAGAGAAAAAGGCATTTCAAAAACTTTTTGAGTTTTTCAAAAATCTATGGGAGGGGTGATGGTAAAAATCTGTGGTTAAGCTTCCCTCATCACCCCTAATGCATGGACAAAAGATCAATCGGTAGGTAAGGATTTTCAAATACAGCCTATTTTGATGACAAATTGCCTGCACTAACAGTTCAAATAGTTAAAATATGGTCTTGTATATTTTCCTGCAAAAGTAATAACAATTTTTGTTTATTATAATTTTTTTTTGACTACTATATCATCAGCGAACAGAAGAAACCTTTTTTATTTGTAAATATTAATTATCTGTTTAAAATAGACAGACTAAATACATAAAAGAAAAGAATATTTGATAAATTTACTAAATAATTATAAAGGCACGTAAATTTTTACAGATTAATTGCTTTCTTTATTAGTCAATTAACTATTTAAAACGAACCTTTCTTCCTTTATTCTTTCTGTTTTACCTTTAATGAAATAAAGCTTCATTCTACGTTTTCTTTGCTATTATTTGATTTGAATTAGCTTTTATGCTTCCCTTATAGTATTTACCTTCTAAAATTCGTTTTATTACTAAATCCAAAAACTCTAGTTGTTTTATAAACCCAATGAAGTTAAAAATTCAGTCTTTAATACTGTTATCTATCACCCGTAATCTAAGCTTTATTTAAAAATGCATTAACTTAGTCTTTCCTTTTTCATTTTACACACCCAGCAAGACTTTGATTCTCGTCGGTAATTTGTTTAAGACAATTCTATCTCTACTAGGTTCAGTGGATAAATACTTTTATATTGTTCTACGAGTTAAGAAACTGCTTTTGAAATGTAAAAGTAAATTGTTTGATGAATTTCTTACAGCATTATACTCTCTCTCTTTTTCCTGTTTAGCCTCCGGCAACTACCGATTAGATAATTCTTCAGAGGATGATATGTATGAGTGTAAATGAAGTGTAGTCTTGTACATTCTCAGTTCGACCGTTCCTGAGATGTGTGGTTAATTGAAACCCAACCACCAAAGAACACCGGTATCCACTATCTACTGTTTTTTGTTGTTTTCTTTTGATTTTATATGAACTACGTTTTGTAAAATTGCTAAATAGTTAGAACCGAATGGTCTACTGCAAACTTTTAAGTGCATTAATGATGAAATTATTTTTTACACGTAATATTCGAATAGGGAAAATTAATATTTTGCTTTTATTAATAACCGGTGAGTCAATTAACACAATATGATTTTAAAAATCCACAACTTTTTAGATATGTTTTATTTCGTTCCTTTTTTTTATAAAATGAAATACAGCATTAAGGGAAAAGATTACATTTTATAACATTAAAAAAAAAAATTATCCGTTGAGAAGTTCTAACCACTTTCCTTTACGAGTTTACGTTTATTTTTTTCCGTTATTTTTTTATTCACCATTTTTATTTATTAGTTTTTTCTTTCTATTAGTACTTGTATGTCTATAAAAGTATCCTATTTATTGTTTTGCCAAGAAATTCAGATAATATAGACATGTGAAAGGATTTGTCTCAAGGTGTTAGACACCTGATAGAAAATAAATTCGACAGCTACCTTGAATGACACGGTGCAGCTGAAGTACTTGTCATCAGCACGTTAGTTCAAATGGATAACAATAAATCATTAAACCAATATACAGATTACGAAAAATGAAATCAGAATAGCACAGTTGCACCCGTATTAAATTTTTCCCCTAAAAGCAGTAACCTTTAGCTTGAAATCAGATAGCAGAAACATCTAGCTTACTATAAATACAGTTGTTATGCTTGGCAGTATTTATATATATTCTTTTTGCAATTTTTCGAGGAATAATTTTTCTCAACTTTTTTGAAATTTCATTTTACACATAGATTAGAAAGGTACATAATTTTTTATTTTTATTTGATGAATTTCACAAATCGTAAAATAAATTTTTATAGATTTAGAATTGTTTGATTAATTTGTGTTTAAACAAAAATCTAACTGCTTATTCTTCAGTAACCCTTTCCACAGGCTTTATAAACGCCTAGCAAGAATAATGTGGATAAAACATGAATTCTATTCTTTCCAACACTATTGTTTATATTATACTGATATAATGATAACTGCCTAAGAAATTTTTAAACCAGGCAAATTTAATGCGATCTCAAAAAAATATTCTTGCTTCTTTAGAAACCAATTTAAGCAAGTAAAAAATTCATTATTTTAATGAATCTATTTTTTAACCACCTCAAAAATTAGTAATAAAGCTTTCAAATTTTATTAAGAGGCACAGTGTGTTTTTATTAGACATTCCTATGAGCAAGAATAATATGTTAGTAACCCCAGGCAAAGAGGAAACTCAACAATATTCCTGAAAACGAAGGATTATTATTTAAAATGTACATGTTATCTGGGGAGTCTACAAAGAGGTTTATAAGGGAAAAACGAGTGAAATCTTTCATTGGAAGGGATTTTTTAAATTGCTTATGTTTTAATTGTATTAATAAACGTAAATATAACGGGAGGTACTTTTGAAACAATTTAAAAAAAGTTTGTTTATTTTTAACAATTCTAAATAACTTTCCATCTGTTGGTCTAAGTACGTATATAAAAATCAATAAAAAGTTACTGCTACAGTAATAGTGAAGTAGATAGGTGGTAATTATTTTCAATAGATTGTGGTTGCAGTATAATTATAAAAACAGAAGATATTTCTTTAGAAATAAACTACTTGCCATTAATCATATAAGACATACAGAATGGGTATAGTAAAGACAGCTCTGTCACTGTTAGAAAATATGAATGTAAAAATTGATTTTAGGAGGATAAATACCCCTCCTTTTGTAGGTAGTCAACAACAAAAGAATCTTTTTCCTAGTAGGCCTGTCTGACAACCACCCAAGGTTAGTTGTCACATTTATTGAGGGTACATTACGTTGCAATAGAGTAATACTTTCAGAAAATAAAATACTTTCAGTAATACTTACCGAAATTTGGTTGCAGGTATTATTACATCTCTTTTGCTACACCGCTGCTGGATAAAAGAATTTTAAAAACACAAAATGTCTTTCAATGAATAGTTTGTCGGTAGGTTAGTATATTTCATTACTTACAAACCCTTTGTGCTTTCAAAGCACAAACCACGATCATTCAAAAGGAAATTGCACGGCCATGTGATCAATTCTGTACTGTTATATGGGGGTCATTTTTTGGTCGAAAGCTCTGGGATGCGATTGAAATCGGCGGGTACTGGAGGATATGCAGAAGCGGATTGCCTTCCACACCGTTTTGGCATACTCTTCAGTTTCGACTGAGGCAGTGTTAGTCATTGCGAGCATCTATCCATTTAAACAACTAGCCGGGATGAGGATTGGGATTATTGGAGGAGCTGACAAGAGCGATATGAACAGGCGGTTGTTCCGAGAATGGCAGGTCCGCTGGGATCTGACCTCCTCGGGACGATGGACACATCGTCTGATCCGGCCGGTCGAGCCTTGGGTCAACCGTAGCTTTGGTGAGATCACCTACTGGTTGACCCAATTTTTGTATGGCCACGGCGTGTTTCGGGTTTACGTACATGCCAGGAGGAAAGCTGACGACCCCTTTTGCCTTTCTTGCGGAGAGCTCGATACACCGGAACACGTTGTATTCGACTGCCGGACGTCGCCCACTGAACGTCGCTGCTGTGAGTTGGTGGCCGGACCCCATACAGTTGATACAATCATAAACTGTATGTTATCAGGGGCAGAGAGGTTTCGTGCAGTAACTGACTTTGTGATACGGATACTCCAGCGCAAAGCCAAGGACGAAGGGGCGGCGAGTGGTTGAAGGACAGTCCCCTGCGGAGCTGCCGTTCATCCTACGCTTGCACGGATGGGCGGCAGTGATTAGGCACTGGGACGGCTCACTCATCACTTCGCGAAAAAGACCCGGTGTGAGTTCCCTACACAGAGTGCTCTCACTGAAGGCGTTGGATTCTAGACCGGCGGGACCTGTAGGACAAGACTTATGGCCGGCGGACGGGGAGGCCCGTTTATGTAGACAACTCTCTGGGCTGTGCTTTGCTTTGTTTTGGATCCGGCCCGGGGGTAGGGTGGAAAAAACCCTTTGTACTTTTTAGTTTTTCAATTTCTATAATATTAATGAAAACATTGAAATAATATATTCAGTCTAGAATAAATACGTACTCATTAACTGCATAAGAGATAAAATAATGTGTGAACTGAGTAGTTGTTCTAGTCCAAAATATAACATAAAAATCTAAATAGTGTAAATTTTCCGTTATAAATTCAAATGGTAGAATGTCTACTTGTATTGTAAGAATCCAACATACATTTTTCAATTTTAGCACCAAGGAAATGGAAGCTAATACAATTTAATTAACTTTATTTTCCTTTTAATGACTTAGAAATTACAGCATAATGTGATAACATTATGCTGTAATTTCT
The DNA here is from genome assembly GCF_047948215.1 of Lycorma delicatula. Lineage (NCBI taxonomy): Eukaryota > Metazoa > Arthropoda > Insecta > Hemiptera > Fulgoridae > Lycorma > Lycorma delicatula. Next base: position 25,705,009 of record NC_134455.1, read on the forward strand.
AAGTTACCTATCGGTAATCGTAATTTTTAAACAAAGAAATTTGTGGAATCAGATTCAGCGAATACGTTTTCAGTATCATTTCACTTGTTTCTAACAAAATTTTGCCGCTCTTTGTGTAGAACATCTTATTGAAGCGAAATAATCGTTTTAAAATCTTATATAAAGTAGAAACATCTTATATATATTATTAGTGCATTCATACTGTGTTAGTAAAAATCCATTACAAGTTTTGTTAAAGCAGTTTTACTTAAGTGAAATTATCACTTGAGAAGATTCATCACTGATAGAATACTTTCTCTGCATTTTAACAGCAATACTGATAATCGTTTGAAAATATTCTCAAACTTTTGTTCAGATGAAGAAAATTAAGGATTGATTTTGCTACCTATTTGCAGATCATACAAATAATTATAAAATAAGAAAGTGACGCCCAAATTCAGAACAGCAGGGTAATCTTAATAAGTTAGCTTTCTTTATATATTTATCAGATATTTATCTTTTATATTTATCAGTTATTTCTATGCAGGTGTAAACGTAAATTAACTATAAATTTCATATAAACTATTTCAAACAGCGTTTAAGGATATAGTGTGCTAATATTTTCATCTAAAAGTTACGTGTAATTAGGGTTCTGTAAAAAATAGTTTTGTTAAAAGGAAAAGATGAGTGGAAGTAGTTTTGATGTTGTTTACTGCATAGTTGGTGACGTAAATCTTAAAAGTAAATTATGACGAGTAAATTAAATGTTGTATAGTTTGAAAAGTAGAACGGTGAATAATTTTATTGCATTTGACATGATCTAAAACTAGTTTTAAATCATATTTAATTTTATGGAATCATTTTCTACAAATAACGGTGTTTTGTGTTAATAGAATTAATACTCTAGTGACCTCTTTACACATCGCCTTTATAATTATTATTTAAAGATCTATTATATTTGCATTCTTTTGTGTTTTTACATTTACAATCTGATTTACTGTATTTTTTAAAAGGCAACAGAAAAAACAAATGTATGTGTGTGTGTGTGTGTTTTCTGTTAACGGGCGCGCAGATTATTTTAAACATGCAACTGAAAGAGAGAAAAATAAGACGTCTGTGTACCTTAATAGGTTCTAGATAATGGAGAACTTTCTTCTGCTTACGTAGGACTAACCGTATGCATAAATTAATATTGTATTGCATATTGCAATACGGTGTATTTCACATTTCTCCCTCAAATAATCTCTAGAGTTTAATAAAAGTCCTTATCCAAATTGCACTTCTAAGTTTTACCTATTAATAAAACTCTATTGGGAATGAATACTCTATTTAAAGGATATGATGTTTAAAAAAAAAAAAATTATTACTTATACTGTATCTAAATAATACTGATTCGGTTAGTCTACTCCGTTTCCTCTTATTATTTTATATACTTTAATTTTTATCTTCAAAAATTGTTTGCTAAAATTCATCAGCGAGAGTAAATTATGATGTCAGTTTTGCAAAGAGAGGATTGAAAACACTCGTCCATCGCTCAAAATGAAAAAAAGACCCATGAAAAAGTTTTCAGATATTATTTCACATTTAATCCGAAATGTTTTTTTAAATGTATTCAGAGCTTTTAAAACAACAAATAAATTATCCATACTAGAAAAGATGTACCTTTGATATCTTTTACTAGATTAATCCTTTCAGGAAAATAACAAAAAGTTTCCTCTTCCGGGTGATTGACTTTTGAGAATAAAAAAATGGATTAAACATTTTAAAAAGTCTCATTCGCTTGCATTTTTTCTACTTTATAACGGGGTATTTTCCATGATTCTTATATTTATGGAGCATTCTGCTTCATAAGTATAAAAATAAAATTATTAAGTCCCACGAGAAATATTTTAATTTAATACATCAAGCTTATCATGTTATTTCTAACCCTTCCTATTTATGAGATTTAATCGGGATAAAGATACATTTATTCTGAAAATAACGTTACAATTAGATTACCTTTTTTACTTAGATCAGAAAAAGAATTACACAAATCACAGAAATCTAGCTAAAAGGATGACAAGCACAGATTGATATAATGGTCAATTGCCTCATGCCTCAGTTTTATACAAAATATTACATCAGAGAAACTGGTATTATTAACAATTCATAACCAAAAATTTTATTTTTTGTACTAGGTAGGACTTGTTACAAAAATTTCAATCTTCTATTAAATCGATGATGTCTCTATTGGTTTTCCAATTTCAACAAATTATTTTAATTTTTATATGTTTAGAAAATATTTAGAGCCATAAATTTGTATTATTATACTATATTGCTAACTCTCATCGACAGTGAATAGTTTCCCGCTCAAATTATCAAAATAAAAACGTTATTCTGTAAAATACGTCACGCTCTCAGTTTCTCTTATTGCTTCCTCATTTATGAACTTATTTAGATAAATTTACTCATCAAGCCATTCGTAAAATTTAAAGAATAATTTAAATTGGTCAAGGAATTCTTAATATTTAATCAACATACATAAAAACATAATTTACTTATAGTGTAAGCTATATAAACGTGATAATACTTTATTAGAAATTAACTGCGATTTAGTATGAAATTTATTTTCAATCAGAAAAATGTTTTAAGACTATTAACGATTTTATTTCTTGAAAAAGTAAAGAAGTTACTTAACAATTGTAATAATGATTTGATCTTTCAGATTTTGTTTCATAAAAATATGTTCACTAGTATTCGAAAAACTAACCTGTATTTATATTATAAGCTGAACAATAAAAATATTTTGTTTTTTACAAAAATTTCTGGGAAAGTTTTTCCAAATTTTATACATAAATATCCCACCGCGCTGGTCTAGTGGTAAACTCATCATTGCAAAATCACATGTTTGATTTTCGAAATCAAATGTTTTGTCTCTTATACTGATTCGCGTATTAGACAGTAGACACATACCGGTTTACTTTAATGATTGGGATACAATTTACTATATAACTCAAGAATGGTCAGTCTGAGTCTGTACAACACTACACCTCATTTACATCATCTTCATCTCATTGCAAATGAGGGGGGGGGGGGGTGGTGCTTATTGTTCACTAGTTGAATATTTTGCAACGAACACATTAGGAATACAAAATATGTATGTATATATATTATATATACTGTTACCACACATATGCCTAATTTAATATCGGTAGGCGATAGCGGCAGCAACGATGTGAGCTGGCGCACAGTATACGAACGCGCTGATAAAAGCATCACTCCCACCGCGCAGCGGCGCTGCAGCCCCACCACTCACAGGCTCCAATAAAAGAGCGTGCACGAGAGTGAATTTTCAATTCATCGTCGACCACTGCCTGAAGAAGAAGATGGAAGAAGACAGAAGTTCCCTGGCCGCCACAACGTGGGACCTGCCGGCGGATGCCAACATCCCCGCCGGAGCAACAGGTTTGGCCGGCCCGCCAAGGGAGCCGCTGGACGCATACGCTACCTTCCCGCTCCAGCTCCAGCTCACCGGGCTTCAATCGCCCTGGACGGCGGACTCAGCAGCAGGAGCCGGCCCAGCAGATAGATGTTCGCTTAAATTCTCAATATCCAGGACTCGCCTCGAGACAAAATTCACATGGAGAGAACTGACAAAATTCAAGTCAATGCAACATGTCGAGTCACCTCTACAAAAGGTGGTACATCATCAATGACACACACCAGGTCATGGGTGTTGATGTTGCCCTGAAAGGTTTCGCGTGCATTCCTTTTTCACTAGTGAAAAATTGGAGACTTGGCATTGAAGTCGCCCAGAACGACGAGCTTCCTTCCAGGAAACCCAGCGACGTCACCGAAGAGCAATCCAAGAAGTCGATGTAGGTATCCTAATAAGAGTTTGTAGAGTGATAACAAGAGAAGATTATTATCTACCTCAAATCAGCCCACACATAAAATCAACACTCCTGAAATTGACTAACGGAATGTCCGCAACTGAAAACCCAAACAGGCATCAGCATTGGCGTCGATAAGCCAGCGGTCAACCATCACGGCGCCCTTGTTTGGCTCAGAGTTGGTCACCACATCCACATCAGTTTGGAGAGCCGCCTGCCAGCAATTATCGACAGCCTGTCGGCACCTGTGCGCGTTGAGTTGTAGAATCTTCATGACTGTTTAGCACAGAAACCGATGAACGATTTGTGACCCTCCGCGCCACACAACGCACACGACGCCTTGTTGGTGAATTGCTATCTTCGATACCCTGGCCTGCCGCAATTAAAACAGAGGTCAGATCGGTCATTACCGGAACACCTCGACGCAATATGCGTTGCTCCCAACACCTGTAACATCGGGTCTCCATGTCCCGGATGATAGCACGGCCGTGCATCCATCCAATTTGCACTCTATTCCTTGTCACTAACTCAGCCGCCTGGCGGGACATAATCAATGTTGCCTTCTGGGTAGAACCATACGTGGGACGAAGAGATGACACCTTGAATTCTTTGCTCCCGCCTAGAATAGCGGAGATACCGTCCTTTACAGCCGGTTCATCTATCTTTGCATCGATGTCAATGACATGAGCCACGAACCGCCAATCAGCTTTGGACTACAGACTCAGCGTGAAATTGTCAGCCCTGGTCTGCAGAACAGTTCTGAAGGCTTTGGCCGCCCGGACATCCTTGACCCTGATCCTTAATTCCCCGTCACTGCCCTTACGAAGTGATAATACATCATTTGCCTCAAAGGCCAGCACCCGGTCTTTCATGGTCTTTAGCAGATCTGCGTATGTCTTTTCGGGAGCCCGTACAACCAACGTCTTGGTCTCAGGAGGTCCAGGTCTAGCAGTTGGGGAAATCTTGTCATGCTGGATCCGACCACTTAACTTCAGGAAGACGACCCGGATAGGCCGTTCTCTATCCCGACTCAGATAGGCCAAAAGCCTTCTTGTAGAATGTCCAGTGTTATTACTTGGGAGACAAAACACTGGGCTGCTAGAATCAACAAGAATGAGCCAAAACGCCCGAAGAAGTTTGGATAGAACTTCATGATCTCCGCAAGTGGAGTCATAAAAAGCAGTGCAGAAGGTACCACCAACCACAGGTAGGTCCTCATCGAGAAGGACGGTTCCCTCATCCCATCTCGGATGATTTGACCCCGTCTGGCTCTGCCCTCACACAGCAGGGAAGAGACCAGACAGGACCCAGAGGCGCAACGATCTGTTGAGGAGTAATGGAATGTACCCGCCTGATCAACGAGTCGGATCAGTCCACCAGAGTCAATTGGAGACTCACCAACAACTTCCGTAGTCGAAAAGTAGTCCACGGGCCAGTGCTGGGCTGCCAGCAGCAAAAGTTCGTCGTCTGAAACTTCCAATTTCTCTCTAATTCCAAAATCGAGGATGGTTGTGGTCTGCGTGGCCACCGACGTCCTGGTAGCCGGCGAAGATGTCTTCTCAAAATCTTTAAACTCGCAGAGTAGAAAGCTCCGCGGTGATTTATTTAATTCCCCTCTTCGTATTGCGGTCGATATTTCGGTCCAGGTCTCCAGTCAGCTCTTCCAGTCTGAATACAAGCACACTTAACGTATCAGCTGGTCGAGGTTCAACCAGTCCTTGGGCAGACGTGTCATGGACACCTTCATTCATCGTGGCCATGGAGTCCAAGGCACTCACCAGGGACTTCATCCCGCTTGACTCCAGGTCGTTTGCCTTCTTCTTACTTTCTCCATCTGGGATGGGGACAGCCATCGTTTGGCTTTATATCTAGCCGAAGATGGTATTTCACCTCCGTCCGTATCTTCCTCCACCTAGGACCCTAAAGCAGCTGGAGTCGGCCCATGGCCCTCAATCATTGTATCCACAACCTCACATTCCTCAGGCAAAGAGTCATTGGACAGCAGCTGCCTTTGATGCAAAAGCGCCGCGTATTTCTCTTCCGCCCTCCTAGCTTGCAGCCATTTTACGAATGGCTTGATGAGTAAATTTATCTAAATAAGTTCATAAATGAGGAAGCAATAGGAGAAACTGAGAGCGTGACGTATTTTACAGAATAACGTTTTTATTTTGATAATTTGAGCGGGAAACTATTCACTGTCAATGAGAGTTAGCAATATAGTATAATAATACAAATTTATGGCTCTAAATCTTTTCTAAACATATAAAAATTAAAATAATTTGTTTGTTGTGGCTAGAGTTTCACGTTGTGCGAATCCTGGTCCTCCAGCATTGGAGGACCAGGATTCGCCGGCCTATCCATCGATCTCCAAATTTTTCGTTCAAAGCGTCCTTGACCGACGCATTGAACTGCGGGGGAGCACCATCTTGTTGGAAATGAAGTCGATGAATGTTTTCGAGTTCATCCGGCTGACGAAAGCAATAATCGGTTAACACGTCGAGATACGCGACTCCATTAATTGTTTTTTCAGCAATAAAGAAAGGCCCTATTACAAGATTTTTCATCACGCCACACCAAACATTAACTTTAAGCGAATCGCGTTGTTTCTCGACGTTTGCGTGTGGGTTTTCAGAGCTCCATATTCGTGAATTGTGTCTTTTAACGCATCCATTCGCGTGGAATGTAGCTTCGTCTGTAAAAATTATATCGTCTAAAAATGATTCGTTTTCACCTATTCTGTCCGACATTTCAACGGCGAAATTGTAACGTTTTACACCATCATCGGGTTTCAGTTCCTGCAGTATCTGGATTTTATAAGCGTGTAATTTAATTTTTTTACGAAAAACTTTGTGAACTGTTGATTTTGGAATACCTAATTCGACGCTTCGACGGGGGATGGACTTCCCAGGACTTCTAGTTGCCGATCGTCTAATTAGTTCAACCGTTTTGTCTGGTACACTTGGTCTGCCGGTTGATTTCTGTTTCTTAACCGATCCGGTTTCTTCGAATCGTTTGAACCAACGTGTTATGTTATTTTTGTGCGGCGGATCTCTTCTGAATTCTCTTTGAAACGCACGTTGAATTAAAATTACGGATTTTAATTCGGCCATCAATAAAACACACTTTGCTTTGTCTTTATCCGAGAATACAGTAACTCGCTAACCTCACCGCAACAACAATACAAGAACTGACGTTGTGGTTATAACTGCTGATAAACAAACTTTTGGGTTGGAGGCTTTCAGGGATACCAATATAACATCTAGAAATTTCCCTACAATCTTCCTATGAATCACCTAAACCGCACCATCCTTTTATGATAACTCTGTATTTAAGGTCTTTAGGCTCCGCGGATCGGCTGTAGGAGTGAAATCAGTTTGTGTATTACTCTGATGGCAAATATTTTATACGTTGAATTTATATTATGAAGCCGCTCATCTAAACTAAACATTTAAAAGATTCATCTCTCTTATTCCACATTAATTTATATAAAAATTACCCAGTGTTCTAAACCGTGGTCCAGATTTTTTGTATTTCCTTATAAGTACAAAGATAACAATGTTTGACCTACTGCACTCAGTGTTTTGAGAACTGAAATAACAATTTTTTTTCTAAATGAAGAAACTAACAACTTTTAAAATTAATCATGAATTCAAATTTCATGACTTTGATGATCAGATTTCAAAGGCAAGCTTCATAATTCATGTTGGATATTGTGTTAATATCCTTTGCAACAAGTTAAAAGTTTCATAACTCGGCGAAAAACTGTTTACTGGAGTTATTTTGTTTCAAAATCACTTTTGTGTTAATCTACATAATTGTTTTTAATTATTTTTTTCAATAAAATGAAGAAAAACTAAAGAAAATTACCATTTTTGTCTACTTTTTAACCTAGCTTTACTTTATGTCCATGTAGAATGTATTAAAAGACCAAAAATTCTAGAATTTCATTCAATCGGAATTTAAATAACTGAGGTTTTTTTTGTCTAAATTATGAACTAATGGTTGTTCAGTTGTATGCTATTTGCGAATGTGATTAGACATCTGTATAATGTGATGTAACTTCAACAAGAAAACGATTCATTTGTTTCTTATTATACAAGTAACAATTCATAATGTTAGAAGATGGTTTTTAAAATACTTTCGTCTTTTCAGTAGCTAATGAATGTGTAATTACATTTTTATTTAAATGCCAGTTTGTCCAGATTTATAAGAATACGATATATATGTTATTATATATATTAACAAAATACGTATATTCAAAGTAAAGTTCCTGTAGATTATTATTAAACTTATGAAAGTACCTTTTTATCTTAAAAATAAATATTCTCTTCTGGAATAGCTTTCATATAAAAAATGACTGATGAATAGAAAAACAACCAAAAACACCAAAAAAGTGGTTCAAAACACTTAAAATAGACGTGAAGAGTGTCAAAACATTTGTTATTAAGCATCTTTTGGGCGTTTCCGAAATAAATTCCACTCTAACAACGGGTGAAAAGAGAGAATTATTCGTCTTCCTTCATTGCTTTTGGATCTATTTTGCAATGAAATGAAATCGAATAGATTAACAGAAAACTAAATGGATTAAGACAATTCAAAGTTTTTAATGTCATTTGAGTAAACAATACCGATTAAATTAACTTTTTTGAATCATTTCTGGAACGAGACTGAAATATCTAGATATTATAGCTAAATGTAAATATCTAAATGTCTGTACTTAGCTTTTTGTTTACCCAAGAAAATCCACATCATTTTTCTCTCCCAGGGAGAACTCTAGAGAAAAATCTCTTTTATTACTTAAAAAAAAAAAAAATATGTATGTCAATTAAGCTATTTTCAGTTTGAGAGCCAACAATAAAGAAAAGTGCAAAATGTATGTCTTGTAATTGAATTTATAACCTCTGTATTTTAGTCTTCAAAATAGTGTTTTTAAAAATCCTAATTCCTACAACTACTTTTATGAAGAAAGTGAAATTTGGAAATTAAATTCATCTCGAATGATTTAAAAAAAAAAAAACTATCACTGTTTCTCTTTAAATTATACTACGAATTAACAAATAAATGATAATTGTAAGAGCTTCTTGTGTTCCGTAAAGGGGCAGGTCCCTTATGCCATTGTTTACTCCATCAATTTCTTTCCCAGGTCTTCTTAGTCTCCTTATAATTTACAATTTTCAACTCATCTATTAACTTCATCCTTCTTCCTACTCGCATCCTTTCTCCCTTTTACTGACCCTTCCAATTCATTTGACAAGATTCCACTTCCTCTAATCAAATATCCTAACCAGTTTTCTTTGCTTTCGTGTACTTCATACATAAGTGTTTTTTCTTCTTTAATCCTGTTCTTTAGTTCCTCACTTCATCGCTTTATCCGTCCATCTTATACTTCATACTTCCATCATATACACACCTCAAAAACCTTAATCCATTCTTCTCTCTTCCTCATGCTGCACTTCCTTAAATTAATCGTGAAAAATGTTTGGACTTCAGCTCTTGAAATAGGTTTATTATAATTTAATGTTTTAAATTACTTTTCCTGCTGATTTTCCAACAGGAGAAGTAAATGTTTACTGAAGAACTTTTTGAAACCGTGTTATTATCGATGAGTATTCGTTGTTAAGATGTGGGAGGTAAATATTATTAAATGATTTTTTGTAAAGGTTAAAATTTAATCGAATAAAATTAAGTAATGCAAATTATTTTGTAATGTGTCTAACTTTTATTCATACAAATAAATTTTTTTCTGATTTAAAAAAATTACAGGTAGTGAAAAATATATAATTTTATCAAAACAATTAAATTTTTTAGCCAAAAATATTGTTCTTTTCTTTCAGTTACTTATTTTAAAAAAATAATAATTATTATTACACTGAAATGATATAGGTATTTATGATATCTAAGTATTTAACTTAGGCTATTTAAAATAAATTAGAATTGGTGATGTAAAAAGCTAAATAATTATTAACCAGTAATTATTTATTCATAATAACTATTGTGAAACGACATATTAACAAATAAAATTTACTTTAATGTAATTACTGCGTTCGAATTAAGAAATCGAATTACATATACTAAATAAGTAGAATCGATACGAATACTAAACAAAAATAGCTTGTACTATTATTTAATTTAGGAAGATTTAATTTCAATGTGGAATTTATTTTTGTGAAAGAGATAGATAAAACGTAACCCTATTTTAAAAATAGAAAATTAATTACTTCCTATATTCCTTTAATGGAAATTTAATTTACAACGTTAAATTTTGAATGACATAACTACATACAAGAAATCTAATTTTCTAGTTAATCTTCATATTTCATTGTTGTAAGCTAAATGTACATCCTGTGTGTATCTAATGTTTTTCTTTATCTTTTTGTTTGTATAAATAATGTTGCTAATGAAAGAGACTTCCTCTAATTTTTGCTTCCACTGCGGTTTACCAATATTTATCAGATAATCGAATTATTAAGCGTAAAGTCTCCTATTATTATTTAGAAAATAATATTCTAATATTATTATTCTAAAATAATATTCTAATTTTGATTCTTCTGTTTTGTGTACATTGAAATTAAATTCGTTTGTTTGTGTGATTCTTAATATAATATATATAAAATAAAATTTTCAAGATTTTTTTAAGGAATATTCTGTCATTAAAAAAATATTTTGAGCTACATTCATTCAAATTATAATGCAACCGAATTTGAACCGTATGTTTCTTTTCTTCTTTAATTTAATACTCATCTTTATGCGGGTATCAGATTATAAAATAAAAATAATGTAACATACTTATAAAAATTTGTACGCTTATTAGTTATTTATGCGGGCTTCTTAACTTTATTAGAAAATGAAGAATGCGTCATTAATTTTTCGGGTTAGAATATTTAAAGCAGGTGGCATGTTTCCGTTACGCTGCTTGCGTCTTTTGTTTATACTTGGTAAATTTCTTTTAAATTATGAATTGTAGACATAAAGATATTGTGATCGGTTACATCTGTTTCTTCATCACATTTGAGCGATAATATTACGAAACTCGGTACTAAAAAAATAAATCAATTATAATATTATAAAATTAATTTTCTTTAAAATACAGGAAGAGAACATTTAATAATATGTTCAAATAACAATTTTCATTGCGTACCTTTTATAATATCAACACTCTTCACTGCAACATATTTTGTGATTTGTAAACAATCGCCATTAATGTTTAAAAAGCAATCAGTAAAATTAATACAAACTCAAAAACTCTAATAAAAAACAAACAATTTATTATAAAACATTTAGCTGTTGTATAAAATACAAAAAGTAAAAATTAAGGTAATAGTAAAATTCTTTATGAGCAGTGTAACCAGAAATCAAAGACTTTTCTTCGTTAATTGTGTATTCTACCCAAACTTTCCTTTAGATATGTTGGGAAGATAACATCACGTTACCTTACCTTCCAAATTTTATAACGTCTTCAAGAAGTTAGAAACCTTGACTTCAGGAAACTTGAGGGCAACCCACCGGGTTGGTCTAGTGGTTAACGCGTCTTCCCAAATCAGCTGATTTGGAAGTCGAGAGTTACAGCGTTCAAGTCCTAGTAAAGCCAGATATTTTTACATGGATTTGAATACTAGATCGTGGATACCGGTGTTCTTTGGTGGTTGGGTTTCAATTAACCACACATCTCAGGTACGGTCGAACTGAGAATGTACAAGACTACACTTCATTTACACTCATACATATCATCCTCTGAAGTATTATCTAAACGGTAGTTACCGGAGGCTAAACAGGAAAAAGAAAGGAAACTTGAGGGCGTCAAGAGTGGGAATCCCGAAAAGTAAAGCTAGTTGTATATATTTAATATTGACTACAATATAATTTAAAATATAACTGAATATATTTAATATAATTACTTATATATATAAAATATTAGAGGAATATATTTTACCGTTATCACGCAACATTTTTCCAACCTGTGTATGCATCCTCCATGAGGGTCTTGCTTAACGTAGTATAACTCAGTCATTATGCTTTTTATACATTTCACAGTATTGTTGTGGGGCGAGGATTTACGATTTCTGAATCTGCTAAAATGCGGCTCCTTAATATATGAATAAAATAATTTGTTGCAGCCGGTTGCAACAAACTATTTACAAATAGTCAGTTGTACCATTGCATTTCTTGAACTGATAGTTGAAAAATAAATGAACAGAAACGACCTTCTCCTACTTTGAGAAAAGACAATCCCATCTACCGAGGAATTACGAGTGAGTCGGGTACGCAGTGCCTGTGGTGAGACATTTGTCTCAAATGTCCCTTTATGAATCGATCGTCCCTTTCTTTCTCTTCCTTTACTTGTACTTAATCTTTCCTACAGGGTGATGATTGGGTTTTGATTAGACTTTCTTTAGATCCGCGCTAAGATTGCAGTGACCTGTAGAATTACTATATTCTATAAATTAATTTAGTTTTGAGATGACAGCTGTACTCTGTGTACTTGTTTGGTAATTGTTTTCCATCCAACAGCTAAATGAAAAACCGACCTGGGACTTATCGTGTAAAGCTGACCATCCTAATATTTTATCTAATACGTAGATATATCCTACGTTTATACGGAAGAACTCGATGGTAATTTTTATATTAGCGGTTTAAATATCCAGTGGAAGAAAGTCATTTGTCAGCACTTCACTGTACTCAAGAAAGTTTCAGATGATATTTGTAGTAATTTATTAACATTATTCTTTACATTATTAAATTTTTAGAGTAATATATTTCGTTAGAATAATGCGGTTAGCTCATTACTATTCATTAGGTATTAAGTATTATGCTCATTACTTTTACAACGAAGAAAATAAATTATTCTTTTCTTGTTAATCGAGCTAATATTGTAATGTATTTCTAATTCTTGCGTACATTTAATGTTACTTTAATTGAGAATTTGTATTTGAATAAATAAGAAAGTTAGTAAATTATTATATAATATTAACAATTGTTAATACATTTATAAAATCTTCAAAGTTGAATATTTGATTAATGTTTTCATTCGTGTGAATGATTCCTTTAAATAAATACCGAGTTAAGTTTCCTCTCTTTAACGAAAACAAAGAATAAGAAATCCGGAATAGTTTAAATCTTGATTATTTATTTGCTGTTGTTAATAACACCTGTGTTAACATTTTCAAGCGCTATTAATTTTATTGTTAAAAATAAAATGGGGAATCAATTACATTCTTCACAAATTAAATTATTTTTAGCTCTCTCTACTGCTGAACGAGCAACGTACAATACTTACGACTTTGTAGGATTAAGAACCTATAACCACTGAATCACTGTCTCTCCTTTGAACAAACTTAAACTGGTTACCTTACATCCTTAATCTTTACAAACACAAAACTGATATATTTGAACGGATAAACATTTGAACTAATATATTCTCGTTTTTAGGAAGGTAATATATCTATGAAGTTATGGGTTTATTAATATAGATGATGGACATTAGTTATTTAAATATTTTAAATTCTCATTATCCTTTCCCGTTGTGCGATTGTTATTAATTTTGTTTGGCGATTATGTGTATTTAACTTCTCTATCAAAAATTGATTCTTGAAATATTTTTCCACCTCTATCCTCATTTTCAGGTGTTTTTAGATAATTTAACCATATTTCATAAGTTTTTTTGCTAGGAATTCTTCTGTTATATTTAAACTAAAAACTTATTTTGCTACCCTTCTTTCAATTCGCGTCTTTTTAAAGTGACTACCACCTTACCTTTTTCAATTATAACTGTATTATCAGATTTCTTTTGACCATTTAAGATTTATTTTCCTTATTATGACGGTCTAAAAAGTTAAAGATTTGATTAATATTTTGATTCGTGAGGATGATTCCTTTGAATAAAGATCAAAATTTTGGGTAATCTGATTGCTGAACGTAAGAGAAATTTTTACCAAATAAAGTTTAAGTAAGAGGACGTTACGAGGTTGCGATGACTAGAGGTGTTTTTGTTGACTCCAGTAGAGAGTTCTGTTTTTTACGTTATCTGTTCGTTTTTTGTTCCGTTTGTGTTATTTTAATTCGTTATTCATGTTTTTGTTGTGATTTTTGTTTAATTTTTCGTTTTTAAAAAAACACTACCGCTGTTTTTTGCTTGGTTTGACGATTTTCCGTCAAGGAGGACTGTTTCCGATTATTCAGCTGAGGGGAGGTTGCGTCATCTCCACGGCGTTTTGCCTTTTTCTATGATGCTGTAGCTGGGGATGAACTGACTCTTCCGACGATTTTGGGTGCGTTGTTGAGTATGTCAGTCGGTTGAGCCGAGTTTCTTTCTTCCTCCTGGTCGGTTTGGTAAGTACCAGGAACGTATGGTCTTGAATTTGTTTAGCCGGGAGGGATCTGGCAACATGACGGTGAGGAAGCAAGCTTCTGCTGGAGGGCGAGTTGTGGTTACCCCCGCCCAGGTGTTCCACGCCGGAAAGGTGAGCGATACGGTTGTTGTTCGATCTGCTGACCGGTTGTTCGCTGACCTCATAAAGCAGGTAAAATAGTCCATGGAGAACCAGGACGTGGGTGATATTCCTTTGCGGCGGGACGGTGGGGGCGAACTGTGCATAAGTGTTCGGGGTGCCGACAGGGCTGCGGCATTTAAAACGACTATTCGTAGTAGTATGGCGGATTTCCGGGTGGACCTGCAGTCGAAGGAGAGCCGGCGAGCTTTAGTCCATATTCACGACCTTGAGGACACGATCTCTGAAGCTGATGATGACACGATCGCTGAAGGTGGTGGCTGTGAGGCGGGTGGTTGGACATGACGCCGATTTTCGGTATTTTCACTCCGTCCGGCGTTTGGTAGCACACAAAAAGAAGAATCATTATTATAATAGCATCGTTATATTATTATTGTAGCACGAAGAATCATTATGACGAATGGAGTGGCCAAGAAATTGATTGCCCGGCGGTTGAAGGTAAGCTGATTGCATTGTCCGGTCCGCACTCATGACACTGGGACCAATTCTTCAGCTGTTGGGGCCTGCGGCATATGTCATTTGGATTCACGGGTCCTGACCGCACAAAACTGTGCTTCAGTTGTGGCCAGGAGGGTCATCAGCAGCCCAATGTCCTATTTCGCAGAGTCTGGAGTCGTGGTGTCTGTGGTTTGGAGGGCCACATACTGGAGTGTGGTACAGCCCTAATGGAATTGTTACACTTCCTTGCTTGTCGAATCCTTCGACTGAAGGATAGAGCTGCTGGAGCGGACGAGGGATGAGGGGTAGCACTCTGCTGAGCTGCCATTCATTTTTGAATGGCAGATATATGGCAGTGATGAGGCCCGGAGACTCCTGTCCTCTTGTGGGGGGATGGAAAAGACCGTAGTCCCGGCGGGAATGCCCTTTTGGGTGTTTCTATTAGAGGCAATAAGGCATCAAGATCGAGTTCCGGCTCCTGCGGTGGGATACAGGAACGACATATTCGGGTCTGGTAACCCTACGCCTGGAGTTAAAGGCACGCGATAACAAAAGATATGACCAGCAAGCCGGTCTGTCTTGCCGGATGCATTGCCGGTAGACAGGGAGGCTTGCTAGAGTAAATGGACACCCCCAGACTGTGTCGGGCTTCGTTGTGCTAGGTCCGGTTGTGCTAGGGAGGGGAAAAAAGTAATGTATAACTTAATAAAAACGAGAATTTTGGATAAAACGGTTACAATAAAATAAAATTACGTATAACAAAATCTTTTTACAGTGATTTTTGAAGCATGACTAGTTAAACTAATTGTTCTGTATTCTTCACATTTATCTGCCCCTGCTTTCTTTGGTATCATTACTATAACACTTTTTTTGAAGTCTGACGGAAATTCCCCTTTTTCTAAAATATTACACACCAGTTTGTATAATCTATCAATCGCTTCCTTAGCTGCACTGCGTAGTAATTCTAGAGGTATTCCGTCTATTACAGGAGCCTTTCTGCCATTTAAATCTTTTACTGCTCTCTTAAATTCAGATCTCAGTATTGTTTCTCCCATTTCATCCTCCTCAACTTCCTCTTCTTCCTCTATAACACCATTTTCTAATTCATTTCCTTCGTATAACTCTTCAATATATTCCACCCATCTATCGACTTTACCTATCGTATTATATATTGGCGTACCATCTTTGTTTAACACGTTATTAGATTTTAATTTATGTACCCCAAAATTTGCCTTAACTTTCCTGTATGCTCCATCTATTTTACCAATTTTCATTCCACTTCTGAACACTTTTCTTTAATCCACTCCTCTTTCGCCAGTTTGCACTTCCGATTATATATAACATAAAATATATTAAGAAATATTATATAATATATTATATAATCAGAAATATTATATATTTCTGATTATATATAACATAAAAAGCTCATTAGCTGAATGTTTACTTTGTTAACTACTTTTTGTTTTTCTTCCTGTGAAAAACTAAAAACTAAATTAATTATAACTATTTTATTATTTAATAAATAAATATTCAAGAAAATAAAATAAAAACATAATATATCAAATTTAAGAACTCATAAAATAAAGGAAACCTAATTATCAGAAAATAAAATATCAGCCAAAACCGTAATTTTCGTTACCTAGAAATGTGTAATAAATTCACTGAAGCATCAAATCAATCTACGTTAAAAATCGCCCAACTCAGTAAACTGTATTGCTTATTAATTTTTATTAGTTTTGTATCGTATGATTCATTCTGTTGTATTACTTTTCTCTAATTTGTGTATACATAAGAGGTGTGATTAGAAAGTTATAAGAAAGTTGTCGCCACTGCTCAATAGGAGGTGGTAAGTTTGCCGGGAGTTTGGAAGGGTATACTTATTTTGTACTTAAAAAGTCCTGAAAAGATCTTCGCGGTATGTTTGATCAGTAATGAGAACATCCTAGCGAGTGAAGGAACTGTACTCTCGGTTCTCGGCAGATTGTTAATTTCGTAAAATAGAAGAAAAAACGAAATGAGTTTGTGCAAATTTTGTTTGAAAACCGGGAAATCAGTTTGGAGACATTAACTCTTAAAAACAGCTTTTGGGGATAAATGCCTGATCCGATCAAATGTTCTTATATGGTTTATCAGAAACAAAGATGGCTGCGAATCAGTCGAAGATCAACATCCGATCGGCAGGACTTCCACTTCAACTCCAATGAAAACATAAAAGTTTGTGATTTAGTGCATTCTGACCGTAGACTTATAATTAGAGAGACAGCTGAAGAATTTAATTTAAGTTTCTACGTGGTTCAGTTTATTTTAATTGATTATTTGAACATGCGTCGAGTGTCCTCGAAATTCATTCCCTGAAATTATTGTCAGACCAGCAGAAACAACACCAATTTGAAGTGTGTCCCAAGAACTGATTAATCGGGCCGAAAGTGACTCAGATTTGTTAAGAAGGCTAATTTCAAGCAAAGAATCACGGGTTCAAAAGTATGATCCAGAAACAAAGTTACAATCATCACATTGAAAGGGTCAAAATACGCATGACCGAAAAAGCGTGATATAGTCGGTTGAATGCGAAGACAATGTTGGTGGTTTTCTTCAATTCTACGGGTCTCGTGGATCGCATATATGCCCCTATAGAACAGATTGTCAACCAGAAATACTATAAAAGTGTCCGGCGTTTGCGCAAAAATGTACCGAAGAAAAGGCCTGCGTTTTAGCGAAGCAAGAATTGGGACCTCCATCACGACAATGCACTGGCTCATCGTGCGTTCTCGATCGTGGAATTTTTGGCCAAATTCCTGTGTTTTCGCAACCCCCTCCCCAATACCCTGATTTAGCCCCCGTTGACTTTCACCCGTTTTTCTAAATTGAAATTTTTGCTAAAAGGGAACCGATTTGATTCAGTTGAAGATATTCAGACAAATAAGGAGAGGGTTCTTAACATCCTAAAGAAAGAAAATTTCCAGGAATGCTTCCAAAATTGGAAACACCGTTTGAGTGGGCATGTTCAGTCAAAAGGGGACTACTTTGAAGGAGATCTTTCTCAGCAGTCAGTAAGTACTGCTATATTGAAATTATAAGCCCGGTCGTAAAACTTTCCAATCATACCTCGTACAATTAATTATCTTGTATTATTATATTAAAATGCATTAAATTAAAGAATAAATAAATAATAAATAAACACGATATATGTCCAATGTTATATGCTTTAGAGGTTTCGTTGCTAAATAAATCAGTTTTATTTTTTTTTTAACTGAACCATACCTCTTGTAAACTTGTTGAAAAAGAATGCGTAAAAATCGTAAGTAAGCCATAGGGAATACATATCTTGAAAGGAAATTCGGTAATTTGTAGAACTCTTAAAAAGAGTAATGAGTAAATAAAAAAAAATGATATGTACACCACATGTTTTCCTTATAACCTAATCTTATTTCACTAATAAGTTCTGATTTTTTTTCATATTTTTTTTTTTTTTATTGTTATTATTGAATATTATTTATAGTTAAGAGTTTTTCTACAATCAGAGGTTAATAATTATTATTAATAAATCAATATGTTTAAATTAAGAAAAAAAAAAATATGTATATGAAGTCGGATTCAGTCGCCTTCCTCTTGTAAGATCCACATATTCCATTAATTAAAATTTTATTTGGCTGTAATCCTGGAACCAATGAAAATACGTACAAGTATCATAAATCGTTGAAAAGCTCTCAACGAGGGCTTATTACCACATTTAAGAAAAAGTCCAAAATCCAAATGTTTCAAAATTGAAACCCCGATTTATTTAGAGGTTTGACTGTATACACATTTTTGGCCCAGTCGATTGCAATCAATCGGTTTATAATAGCATCACAATTGTTACGTAATAATAACAATACCAATTGTGATATTCTTATAAAACGGACGTAGTTACTTTAACTTATGACTTTAACATTACAAAATCGCAGCAATTGTTATGTATTTAATTTTAATTTTATAATCTGAATTTTACATTTTTTATATATTTTAATTATAAATTCCTCCTGAAGATGCAGAATAGCCAAAAGCGCTGGAGGAAAGCAGATGGAATTTTCGTAAGCTGTTCTTAAAATTATGTATTATTCCTCTTCGTTTATTTGTTTGTGTCAATAATTCAGGATAAATCTGCGTTTTAGGTACCATAAATAAATGATAGGAATGCGATCCAAGTGTCTTAAGTGATTATACCGCACGATAAAACATATCTTGAACTTTCTACGAATGTGAGTACAGAATTAATTGTCTTCTCACTGAAACAAATATATTGTTGAATATCAGCTTGCTGGTCCTATCCGAGCTCAGGTGGCATTCAGTCCAATGTGATATTTAGAATCTTTTATTTTATTCAGCGTAAAGAATATCAGCTATATATTGAATATCATTACTCTTAGAGAATGCAGACGTAACAGGTGGCTCATGTACTTATCTCAAATACATTACACTGACATTATAAAAATATAATAGCTTAGCTTTAATTATTTTTAGTAGCGTTATCTACAATCACGGCATGTTTTTTATATTTACACCCACACACCGAGGATATGCCTGGATCCGTGTATTTATATTTGCTTGCCTAAGTGCAGTAATCGTGTGTTAGTAATATGTTTAACTAATGTTAACTTAAATTAATATATAATTAGCTCAAAGTCTACATCATTAAGTTTTGAATATGTTTGTATCCTAATATTAGCCCATTAAAAGTACCTAGGTAATTATAAATCAGTTATTTACTTCAATCGTACGCAATCAATTTAAATTTAAAAGATATGTCCACTTTGATTTTAATGATATTGTAAATCATTTACAAATCATTAAAACCTATGTAATTAGTTTCCCATGTTACTGAATACTGTCGATCCGCCCCATTCTGTTGATTCATGGGATACTGGTCCTAACATTATTATTATTTGCGGGGATAAAAATGACCTAATGATTAGGTCGTACCTTCGTTTTTTTTTACAACAGGTAACATTTTCCTCGTTTTATTCTAACATTACAAATTTATATAAAGAAAGAAAATTATATATTTTGTTGAAAAACAATATTTAACTTTAACCTGTTATTATAAGATAGCCGGCTAACATTTTGAAATCGTTCAGCTATAAATAGTATGAGAAAATATTTATTAAACAAATTACAGAAAAAAATTTTGAAATAACATTTTGAATTAATATGCCTAATTTCTATACTTCCGTAGCAATATTTATTTTTAAAAATATTTAAATGAATTAAAAAGAAACCCACATATTGTGTTGCAGTTAAATTGGAAAACTGCAGTATATAAATCTATTCTTATCAAGAATAAAATCAACGATATTTTACAGAAATAAATTGTCATTTAAAATAAATCTTTCGACGAAAACGAAAAAAAAAATTGATAAAAAATTGAAAAGTAAAATTAAAGTATATTATTTATAGTTCCCTGTTAAAATAAAACTATTTTATTTACACCACACCATACGTAATAAAATCTAAAATATTGATGTAACTTCTACAAACAAAGTTAGTTTTGTGTAATTCGTTGATTAATTTTGCATAATCAGGTGTAAAATTTCAACAAATTTTAATTTTACAAAAATAATTATACATGCTTGTATTCGACTTAATTTTAACACTTTAGTTTCCTTTAATGTACCAGTACCAACAAAATAGACAAAATTTAATTTTAATAAACTTTATTTACATCACTCTTTTTAAATTATATAGTGCATGGTGGAGTGTCAGTAAAGTTGTTTTTGTTTTTTTTAAACGGAACTATAAATAATTACAATTTTGTTTTAATTTTTAATTTAGTGTCAAATTTTTTTTTCTTTTTGTCAAAGGATTTATCTTAACTGAGAATTTATTTTTATAATTTAGGTATAGATACGTAGATGATATTTTTGGTTATTTTATGGGTAGCTTGAGGTTACTAGGAATATTGTTGAATTTTATTAACATATTACACAAAAGTATAGTTTTTACTTTGGATGTTGAACAAAATAATTTTATTTTCTTTTTAGATTTGAATATTACTGAAATCAGTAACAAACTGGATTTTATCATAAATCATTAACGCTCACACACTGATGTTATCGTTCATAGTACGTCACTAAAATTCCATTTCCACATAAATTTGCGGCTTTTAGTAGTTATATTCGTAGATTGTTAGTTGTCCCGAGGCAGATGACAACACCCATCGGGTTGTCTAATGGTGAACTCGTCATCGCAAATCAGCTCATTTCAAAGTCGAGAATTCTATGGTCCTAATCCTAGTAAAGACAGTTACTTTTATGGAGATTTGAATACTAGATTGTGGAAACTGGTGTTCTTTGGCGGGTGGGGGTCAATTAACCAGAAATATCAGGAATGGTCGACCTGAAACTGTAAAATATTACATTTCATTTACAGTCCACGGTATTATTCCGGAGGATATTACGGTGGTTCCGAAGGATAAACAGGAAGAAGTCAGATGATAATTTTGAGAAAGAACTTAATATTATAGGATAAATAGGGGTAAATAATGGTTAAACACGAGTCTAATTTATCAACTGCTTCAGAATAAATTATACAAAATTGCAATTAGCAAAATGTTCATCAAGTAAATCGTTCCAACAAAAGAAATTTCATACGCTCACTTATATAAATATCCACAAAAGTTTTCTCTAGGTAAATTTATTAAGAATAACAAAAGTAAAACTGATAAACTTCAAGAATCAAGAATTTACAAACTTGAATGTGGCTCTTGTAATAAAGTTTATATTAGACAGACTGATAGATCTTTTGAAAAACATATAAGGGGACACAAATCTTGTTTTTCCAATAATAACAGGATTTTTAATTACGCATGTCGTTTAATTGATAATTTCAAAGGATATCATGTTGAGAAAAAAGGTTTGACGCTCTACCTTTTAGAGTCTTGGTTAAATAACCTTAAAAATTCTTATTTATTTTTAAAGGTTCAATTAAACTTGAATAATTCGCCATTGTTTAAATTATGGTTTTCTTATAGGAAGTACTGTCTCTTTTTTTGAACTGATCAATAGTACTTACTGTTAAATTTATGTGATGCTGATGCATGTATATCTTTTGGTTTTTGTATTTACCTTTTTCGTTGAATGTAATTTTACCTTTAATATTCAATTTGTAACACCTGAGGAAAATACTGTGTACCGAAAGAGTTGTTGTGTTCATTTTTTTTTTTTTAATAATTTTGTGAAAATCAAATAATACGAGTATATTTTTTTATTTTCTTTTGGTCAAATCATATGCTTACCTAACTACTATAAAAGAACATTTATGAAAAAAACGTAAATGTGTTTAGAGAACAGTGCTTAGCGTTATTGGAATTATTATGTTTATGTGACTAAAAATAAATTTATTTGCTACTTCATGAAACCTTTCATTATGTAAAAACAGAAAAAGTAATTCAAAATATTACAATTTTAGCCTATGATAATGAAAGCACCTATGTAAATATAACTGTAAAATGACAAAAGTAAATGAAAGATTATTAAAATCTAGAGTAATATTTGGCCTACATATCTTTTTGTTTTCAGTAAAGCTAGTTACTTTTTTACGCAGTTCATATCTTTTTATGTGTATAAGTATTTATTTCAGTGTAGGTATGGTCACATTAAAACAATTAAGTAGAATTCATGGCTAACTTAAGCATTGTCAAATCATGTTCGTATTGCAATCATGAAGGCTGATTGCCTTGTCTATTAAACCTATTACCACATGCTACAGGGTCCTTGTGAAATGGAAAGGGGCTATACATTTTATGAATGTATCCGTCCTCCCAAAGGATTAAGTTATACTGCTATCAACCCATGTTTCATGCGTTAATATTTAGCAAGATATATGTTGCGATTATGTAGGGAATTCTTTGAATAGATCTTTTATAAGACACCGTTATGTGTTCTTTAGTATATAATACTAATTTGTAGGATGTAGGATGTAGAGGGTATACTGAAATGAAACGACTAGCACTAGAAAGGAAACCTTGGAGAGCTGCATCAAACCAGTCAAATGACTGAAGACAAAAAAAAAAAAAAAAGTATATAATTAAGGAATAATATTTATAGCACCATCTAATATATTTGTCTTCATTAAAATCACTTTATGTTAGATGTATTTATATAGTTACTTACATTTCTGGCAACTGAAGAGAACGTTATCTAAAATTTTGTAGTCTTTAAAACCAACGTCTGGTATTTGTTTACTTGACTAAACAAAATATAATTATATTATGTACGAGTAGGTGTATAAGTGGTAGGATAATTTATTTATTTTTATTAATAATGGATTTAGAACGATTCAAATAAAAAATATAGACAAAAGATGTATTACAAAGTTTGTTTTTAATTATTATTTTTAATCGTGAATTCCAAAATTATGAAATGTTCATCTTACCGGGAATTTGAAGAAATTGTTCGTGACCTAAAGCAGGTCAGTGACCTTTATTTTAAACGATATAAGGAAGTGACCAGTTACAGGAAAGTATTACTACACTGTTGCCTCATCCCTATATCCGGATGGTTCTTGATTCGAATCCCGTTCATGGATGGTATCTTTCACACGCTACAAAATTCAAAGTGGTGATATAAATATATGCGCGCGCGCGCGCGCGCGCGTGTGTTTTTGCGTACACACACACACACACACACACACACACACACACACACACACACACACACACACACACATATATATATATATATATGTTTTAAAGATTTATATAATAATTATTTCTTCTCATGTATCAAGCTACGTTCTTCAGAGAAACAAATAGTGCTTTTCTGTAACTACTGTTTTGGAAAGTTGTCTGATGATCAACACATTAAGAACATTGAGTTTACTTTATCCATGCAAGGTTTTTATGACTGTAACGTCCTTTTGGTTAGGAGATAATTTTCAAAGCAGTTGAGATCACGAATGAAGCTGCGAATTTTGCTGGTGTAGGGATAAGTATCTCTAAATTAATTCTGACAAGTCCCATTTATCCTACAATGAAAACGTTAAAATCAGTAATATTGCTATTGATGCCATTTACTCGAGCATTGCTGTGATAGTTAATAACTGTCTCACATTGTAAATCACAATATAGATAATAGAATATAGATAATTACAAGTGATCAATTCTGACCTTAAAACACTTACTAGAAAATTTATTCTCAATTTTTAAGGAAGTTTGTGGTTGTCACAGCTATATGGCTGTCCTGTGACAAATTGAAATGAGACAGTTTTGACTGAAGAATGGTTGACAAGCCACCAAAGAGGCTTGTCTGGAAAATCGTTGATGAATTAATTCTGTTGCATTTAACACCACAATATTAGTTCGGGTTTAAAACCTCTCTATCTCTCATTTCATCAGATGCAATACTGTTGTTTACGTATTCTTCTCTGTAGGAAATTGAAGAAATTATTAGTTCAGAAATATTCTTTCCTTTAATGTTAAATAAGATTCTTTGTTAATGATTGCAACTTCTATTGACGACATTTTTTACTTGAATAATCTTGATGTCAAAATAGCTTTATGGTGGTTTTTGACTATAGCTATGTTTTTCCACCCGTTGCAATATTGCGATGGTTGCTACATTGTTTCCTCGTATTAACCGTACATTCACAACTTATTATCCGTTTTTATAGTTTTTAGAAAATAATCGATCTTAAAGCTCCCGACGGCCGACAAAGAATTTTTTCTTTTGTCCTTCATTAACATCCGTAGCATAAATTTTGATGTTTGACAATGAATCTTTGTTCACGTTCAAAACAAATTTTTTTAAAACACTTTTAAAACAGAAAGAAATCTTTTCTTGTTTATTGGCTTTCTGTAAAATTTAAAAAGATTACAATTTTAATAATAATTTTCCCTAATTTAAACTAATAATTTTTGATAATGACTTTTATATGAATGAATTTTTGAGAATAAACATAATAGTTTTGAGAATGGAAGTACTCCGAAACGCGTCAATTCAAAAATATTATAGTGACAGTCCTAGGAACGACAGAAAATAACACTCGAATCAATCACGATAAGCCTAGTGGATATAGAAAATATTGTTATAAAAGATAAAATACGTATTTTCAGATCATGTTTATTTTTAATTACATTTATTTTAATTTTATTATAGTATATATACTTTTAGTTATGTTTTATTTTAATTTAGATAATTTATATCCAGAATTGTAGGCCATTCAAAGAAACTTATTTTGGTTTTTAACATTTAAGTAGTAGATTTATGGATAAAATCATTATTTATAGTCATATAAGAGTCGTTTGAAAAGGATTATAGAAAAACTCATTATTTTAACTGATCAAGCGATCAGTTTCTTCTGTACTTTACAGAAGTTTACTTACTTTCAGATTGTAAACTTTACAAGTTTACAATCTGAACTTTTGAATTACAGAAACTAGATAATTTTTTGCAATAAATACTACTACTGCCTAAAATGACTAAATATTTTATATAATAAAACATAATTTTTCTAAGCCAATAGTCGTTGAGATATTAATGATAATGATATTAATGATGGGTTAACTTGGCCACCATTTTAAATTTTTCAATATTTTTATAATAATGTTAATATTTAGACAAAAGTAGCGTATTAATTTAGTTCCAGCAGACAGATTTACTGTTATATTAAAAAAATATATATTCTTATCAAAATATCGATTTTTTTTTCGTACCATGAACTTTGTTACTTGTATATGTATTAACAGAAAGTAATAATGAATTACACAGATACTGATGAATTTCTGTATCCCTAACAAACCTCTGTTATGTCAGCCTCTGTTATGGTCCTCACAAATTTATTTTAGATTCTTTGAATTACTTCTATATTGCCATTAGTCGTCGTCGAACAGAACTGGATCCCAAATGTCCAGATAGGGTTAAGGATAACTTTGTAGTTCAAAAGTTTAGCAGATAGGATAATTGAGTCTGGCAGCAACCAGTTTAGTTCCCTCTACTTGAATTTAGGCTGTTTCCTCTTTTCTACTACGTTGCCCTTCTAAGTTAGGCAGAAATCCAAGTGTAGGCTAAGGTAACGTACCCGATTCGCGAAAGGGATAGAGATGCCATTCTGGTGACCCGTGGATCACTTCTTTTCTCATCGTAAATGTCACTTGGCTCGATTTGTTCTGATTCACCCTCATTTTCCATCTCGTCAGCCAATCGCCAATTTCATCTAACTCTGACTGTAGTTTAGTAGAGACTTGATTCGAATCCTCATCATTAGCTACGATTGCAGTGTCGCCTACAACCGTACTGTAATGTAATGTCACAATGTACTTTTTATTAATTCCACTAAGATTGAGATAGATAATAACTCGGACACATCAAAGATACGGTGTTACCATGCGACCTTTCATGCAGAAATATTCTCTGAGAAGAAGTGGTCCTGTGTCGATTGCGATTAGGACATGCCGGAACTCTACTTACGGATACTTGATGTAAGCGGGAACGCACCACTGTGCGTCCGATGTGCTGCCGCTTGACTGTGCACCATATCCTTGTGGACTGCGTATGTTATGTGGCCTTACGTCGCAAATTTAAATTGCCGTGGGACATACGGCAAGTCCTATAAATGACAAGAAAGTACTAGACCGGGTATTGCTACTTTTAAGGAGAATTATTATACTTAAAGTTTTAACACGTCATAAATTTTGATATTATTTTCTTATTCGCGTTACATGCATTATCCTAATTGTTGCATTTCTTTTACAATTTCAATTTTATTCCTATTATTATCTTAGTTTTCATCAGTTTTAACCCTACTTTAACATTTGAGGAGCATCTTATTATTTTAATCCAGGCGATGATAACGCCAAAGCGTTTTTCGCCCAAAAAAAAAACATGATGTGGGCATCACATGACTTCCTTGTACGCCTATTAAATTACATATACACATTTTTTTTTAAAATGAAAAGTACATAAAATAAAATAAAATAATAAAATAAAATTTATTTCATTAATAACTTCTGATATGTCTTCTTTTTATTGAATTATTATTTATCGTAATTTGTTTTATAATCAGTGATTAATAATTATTAATAAATCAATATATTCGAATTAAAAAAATACTTAAAAAAAGGAGATGAAATCTGATTCGAATTGATGAATTAACAGAATTTTACAGAATTAAACTTCGAGAGAGTTAAAATATATCTCAACTGCTCTTAAGTAACAACCACACTCCTTACTCTTCACGGAGTCCCTATGGTTTTTGCGCAACCTTTTACAGTTAACGCAAGACGGAGCCTCCTTTTGCTGCGGACAGTCCTCATGCTTGTGACCCTCCTCGCCACAATGCGCACAGACCGACGCATACTTATTGAACTTGGCCCTGTGGTCAAACCTACAACACTTGAAGCACCTCTGCACGTCAAGGTACTCCTTAATACGACAAGATGCGAAATCCAAGAAGATTCGTCCCTCCGACACGAATTTCTGGTGGAGTTCAGCCCCTAACTCAAAAACTCCGTGATACCGTGGGGCATCACGCTTGCCTGACTTGAAGACTAATCTACACTGGTCCTTGAACGAAGCCTCATCCAAGTCGAAGCTCCTTTCGGTTTCCGCGAAGGGCAACCTGAATGTCGCGCTTGAGTTCCTGGCTCGTGGTCTTCTAGGTCTCCGCCATGTTAACAAAAAGCACCTCTGTCTTCTTAGCCACTTTGCTTGCATCCCGTTTGGATTTAAGGATATCAGCGTAGCGCCTGGGCTGCGCTGGGGCCTACACAATTTTTTGGGGGCCACCTTGACCTCCTTGGGCTTAGAATCTAAGGATTCGAAACCGCTTCTTTAATTTTTAGCAACCTCGGAAGCATAGTCTTTCTCGTCCCAACGCTGACGCCGCCGGGAAGGGAAAGAGATTCTACGAGGTATTCCAGATCCTCCTGGATCTCCTTGGCCAGCGGGGCAGAATTGCCTGGTCTTCACTTTTCTTTTCGAAACTCATCCACAGCCGGAATTGTTTTGACCCGGGCGGTGCGCCCGTGTCCATCGCGTTCGACTCATCCTCGGAGGAGGTAGACGACACAAGCTCCGGCTTGGGCTTCCGCCTGGACTTGCAGACCTCCTGGAAACTTTCCATGACCAAAGATTCCCTAACCTACCAGACTAAATAAGATTCTCGCTGTCTTCCTAACGCACTAAGTTGGGAAGCCCACGAACGTGACAACTGCCCGCAGCAAGACGGATAGCTGGAGACCTTAATATTCTCCTGTCACACTATGCACCTCTTCGCCACTACTGGATCAGCTAAATACCGTACTAGGAAGTACAGCACTAACCACAGATTACTGCCTTCGTTCTTAATAGTAGGAGTAAGGGCGAACCCTGTACTTGTAACGTGGACTTACGACCAAGATTCGTTGCCACTTTATCGCCACGCTGTGGCGGGTTCCCGAACAAATTTCTCACCCAACACTGTGTGGAATCAAGGACGACGAGTCTATATCTGATGCCACCGTTGGATAAAGCACTTTCAATCGTCGGGAACTGCAGAAGGTACACACACGACTGCAGCTCAAAACACAGATAAAGAGACTCAACTCAACGTAAATTTGTCCGCATCAAAGGAGACCAAAGTTAGTTATGGTGGTAACAGCTATATGGGTCTGTTCAGTGGTAGAGTGTTCATTCCTGAAGCGAAATTGATGATCTGGTACAATTTCCTCTCGCTCCAACATAAACCAAAGCCTTCGGAGATACAGCTTTTCAAACAATTTGGATAGTATCGGTAGAAGATATATAAGTCTGTAGGAAGTAACATCATGAGGAGATTTACCTGGCTTTGGGACCGTTACTGTATGAAATACGTTTCACTCAGATAGAAAACACATTGTTCTGAGGATCCCATTGAAAAGATCTGTTTTGTACCGGATAGTCTTGAATGGAAGCGTTACTAATATGTTATAATTAATTAAATTAAAGCTTAGAGCCTTTATAATGTCTTCCCTTTATTGATTACTCCTAGCACAACAGATGTAGAAAAAGACTTTATTTTTTTCTATTTTGCCCTCGGCATCTCCGTAGCCACGTTCCACCATCGTAATATGGTTCACGGGAGTTTATTGGAATCAATAAGGTTACGGGAAAACTCTCATTGCCGAGTCGAAACATGCCAACCCTTTGCCACCAGATTCAGGTAGAGTAGGAGTGCACTCGTTGCCTCTGTTTCCTCTCCATTATTTCTGTGTTTACTGTACAACTATTATAGTCGGCAGGGTGAACTGACTAACAGACTAACAAGTTGCCGGAGTATTTCTATCCTTTCTCGAACAGTTCGCAGTACTGTGCCCTTTTGCACAGTTGATAGCGGTATGGTTGCGTAAAGGTATGGCCATACTGCTGACAGGACGAACAGTGTATTAGACTTGGGGATTAGCTTGGAGTTTCAAAAGTTACACTACTGTTAGCGACATATTTCAGTACAGTATCTCCTTGTTGTTGTCCTGAGGTTCAAGATTAATAAATAAAACGTTTATTTCTGTTCTTTCATCATTCTCTATCAGGCGTTAATAATACTACGGACTTTATTCCACTGTTCTTCTATCTCTTCTCTAATAGTATCCACTGTAACCGAGGTGCAGTTTCTTGAGCGCTACTCGGAAAGCCCTTTCGTCTTTCCATGTGAACGTGTGTCCGATGAGATTATGTCCGATTATTATTCGATTATTATTCCGTGTCCAATTATTATTCTCGTTCAAACTAATTACTTTCCTATATATCTCAATGTTGTTAGAGAGCACACGTGTTTTTTCGAACCTACTAAACATACGTAGTAGTCATTCTTGCTTACACCCGTTTCAATTACCTCATATAACCACATAACACCCATGATACAATAGAGCACTAACGGTGAAGTTTTAACAGCGTTCTTCTGGGTTACTTCAACGATAAAATCCTCCACTAGAAAATTACTGAAACGATTCGATAACGGCAGTTCATAGGGGGACATTTTGGGGATTCTGGTACCCGTTGTTTCCGAGGCACTAGGATTGTCTGCCACGGAAGGCGATCTGGCTGTGAGTCTATCATTTCAATTTCAGAAACACTTTCTATCGCCCGTTTAATCTTTAATTTATGTGTGAAATAGAAGCTGGTGCGTCTAGTTTTACTTCCTGAACTTTATAAGAAAACTATATTATTTGTAATATTTTATATGTATCTACATTTTTATTTTATAATTAGTGGATAAGCCTTACTACCCTTCAGGCTAGTAAATTGTAAACATGGATCAGTTGCTATCTGGTCCAAACGACAATGGTACGGCATCTCCTGGGCCTTACAAACAACTATTATTTATTTGAGTAAATATAAAAATCTACTTTAAGTGAATTAAAAGTGATAAATCTCAATTATTCTGTTACATTACTAGCACATTGAAATCCGCGGTTGATCTTTTTTTTAAATATACCTTACTGAAATTATTAGAAGTATTTAAATGAAATTAAAATTACTGAATCGTAATTAAATTCTATGTGCAAAAAAATTAAGTTTAACTGTAAAACCTCGATTACATTATTACAAAAAATTTTCCTAACAGGTTGTCTTAACAAAGCTTCTTAGTTCAACGGAAAACCAATCAGTTTGAAGGGATTAAAAATAAATTTTAATTTAAAGCAGAAATATAAAAATTTTTTTTTTTTAATTTCATGACAACACAAAAATTAATATATTTATAAACTGAAGAACTAAATTCATTATCGCTGTTGAAAGGTTTCCAAACAGTTTAAGACCTGTTAATGGTGAGAATAATGGTTTGTTGCTTAATAGGAATCATTTTACACGTAGATTGGAATACTGATTGTAAAAATAGTCGTTCAGTGAGATTTTCACTAAATAGGGATATCGACTTAAACAAGCTTTACTTTAATTGTGACTAGCTGTAATTTAAAAGATTATTTCCTCCTACGATGTGTAGAAGTTAAAAAAAAATCTTGTCTTATCAGAAAATTTATTATAAAGCGATAAGTATGTCATGTACACAATAATTTGACATGACTGTTTTATTACATAATTTATTATAAACGTATAGTAAGCTAAATGTGTATATTAATTGATACTAGATACAAGCTTCAATTTATTAGTCGAAGCATTGTAACTAGTGAAAATTAATTTTTCTTACGTAAATGTAGATAGCGGAATATCTCGTTAACTCGGTGTAACTTTTAAAATTAACTTGACCTATAAACGAACAATAATATTCGGTCGTAAGGGAATTGTTGGATGATTTAGTTAAGCATGATTCGGTGGAAAACTGTGGGCCAATGACTGCAAAAAGGCGTGGCAAAATTGAGCGAATCCTTTGTAGGAGAGGTTTGCGGGGTTGCTGGCGCGTGCGCCAGACGTGAGGAGGGATGGATAAAAGGGTGCTTAATGGCAGATAAGTGTTTATGAATATTATACATGTCCGTGAGTACACTTCCGGGCTAGGAGTACCTCAAACAGCAGTCCCCACCACGAGAGAGGTCTAGCCGGTTCCACGACGCATGCGCACTGTGATCGGTTCCCACCAAAGAGGTTCCGTGGCTCTCCTCGCGTTTATATCATTCTTCGTCCATGCCATGACCTGGCTTCAGTCTACTCTCGTCGTCTGAACGAGTATTACGCCGCTTCCGTATTGGATCGACCGCGGGTGGTGATTAGTTACCTATCAGTTGAAAAATTATAAAGGCGGCAAGATGTTTCCCGAAACGCTTGATCCCACCGGTCTCTACTGAGATATTCTGTGCGCTCCACTCAGTAATTCATCGTCGTTTATTATTAACTCAAATATTTTATCTAAAAGCGAAATGAATTCATCCGCTGGACCAGAACAACTCGATCCGACAGAAATTTACTGAATGCAGGACTCGGACGGAAATTCAAAAATGAAGTACCAGGAAAGTAGAAGCATTCGATATTTTCCCTTCGGGATTAATGTAAGTACTTTTAAAAATTTACTGTCATTTATTTGTATGTTTTATTTTAATAAGTTAAGGATTTTTAAATTCATAAGTTGTTCATGGATACTTTTAGGTCAAAATAGTAATAACGAGTAAAGATATTAAAATTTTACTTAATTTAAAAGTCTTTCATAATTATTATTAATAATAATATGTTAAAAATAATCTTTACTTTAATATTACATAGTTGAAATTATACTAAAACCGATCGTTTTTAATATTCATTTCCAATAGTTAAGTTGTATTCTTTTTTCATGCGTAAAACTTTGGAGGTAACATTATGTATTTTCTTCCCAAAGGTAGATTGAGCCGATAAATTTAATACATATTTAAATAATTAGTGAAATCAGTAAATTTTATTTGAAAGTATTTATTTTCATTAGTGATGAAATTTTATGGTTTTTTTAATTGTAGTATAAATTTGATGTTTTCTTGAATCAAAAATATTAACGCTCCTACAAACTTATTGGATTATGAATCATAACGGGAAAGGTCCCTCTTAAATTTTCACTTCATAACATGTATTTTTATAGAGTTTTTGTTAATAAATGTATTTTAAAAGATAATAATAATAATAAAATTAATAAATAAATGAATAATTGAAAAACATTATCGTACAGCGGAAGTGTTTATTAATTCATGAATTAAATTTCTCTTCAAAGTGTTTAGTAAATGACGAAATCCAATAATATATGTTATTAAGTATTCACAATTAATAGCACGTGGCTTTATTTTGATAGTAAGTTCTATTCTAGTAATTTCAGAGTTATTTTTGAAGTTTTAATTTTATTCACATAACATTTTTTAATCATTCTAAATGATTAGATATTTTTGAGCAGTAAACTTAAGTATTCTCTTTCTATACTTAGATACAATATTATTCATTTTCTTAAAATGAAATAAACCGTTTTATCAGTCTGATTAATGAAGTACCATCAGAAAAACGATGAAATTGTTCTCTAAACTCTATTAACTAGTTTAAA
The DNA here is from genome assembly GCF_047948215.1 of Lycorma delicatula. Lineage (NCBI taxonomy): Eukaryota > Metazoa > Arthropoda > Insecta > Hemiptera > Fulgoridae > Lycorma > Lycorma delicatula. The sequence goes on from NC_134455.1 coordinate 25,737,740, forward strand.
TTGGATATGCATTTTAAAGTAGGTAGTTAATTAAAAATATTGAGATTTATTTATATTTTTTTCAATTTCAGCTCGTATCATGTGTAAAATTTCAAAATATATGTAATAATATATTTATAATAATAGATAATTAATAATAGATAATTAAATATAATATAATAAATATATTATTATATTATATTTTAACTCATATTAATATTTTACTCACAGAATATTCCACGTTTGTTTTTATTTTTAATATGTATTGCAATGAATTTATTTGTTGTTATTATTATTATTTATTTTTGATTTAGCACAAACGAAGTTTAGTATTCAAGTCTTTTCTTGCCACAAAACGTGTAGTTGTATTTTGTCAACGCACGTTTAATTTTAATGTATACACATAATCATTTGTTGTTAGATAAGAAATTTTATCCTTGATTATTTCTTAAAAATTAATAAAGATTACGTAATCATTTACATTATTATCTTCAACTAATTGTTCATAAGTATTTCCGTTGCACATAAGTACGTATTCATAATTAAACTAATTACGATAAATTAGATGGTCATTTAATTGTTTCGTATAATTTTGTAATAGTTCAAAAGGTTATCCAAATAACATTTTAGGATATATATATATATATCCTAATATAACTAAATGTGTAATTCTCATACATATATGTGATGTAATGCAATTTTATTTTTTATATATTACCGATTTTAGTTAATTTATAACGAAAAAGTATTTGAAATACTTTATTCGATACGTAAAATTAAAACAAGGTCACTGATTAAAGTCAGTGTTATCATTTTCTTGAATATGCTCGAACTTTAACCCGACTTATTTTTCCGCCAGATTTTCTAATAAATTATCTACTAAAAATGCAAATGTGTGTTAGCTGCTAACTCTATTAGATTGGGCCTATTCTACAGTCAATATTCTTTAACTGGAACATTACAGCTAAGAACACCATGTAGAATATTAAACAATCGTTTACCTATTTAACCAAGTATTTTTTTTGAAATATTTGAATCAAAACTGCAGTCTGTTGTTTAATGGTTTTATAAGAATAGATAATAACAATGTAGTGCTTGTTATTTCTTTTATTCTTCAGTTCTTTTTTCATATCGTATTTTTATTATTTAGTATTTGATTTATAATAAAAGAAATACCTATTTACGATGTAAGTTATAACATATATATTTAAGTTTTATAATATACTTAACATCATGTAGAGTGTTTAGTGTTGTCTTTTTACCGGACAGCTTACGTACTGAGTACTATTTTTAAGATCTGAATTAATTATTATAAATAAATAAATTATTTTAACTAGCTCTTAAAATTATATTCAACTCTTCGGCAAGGACCTGTATATTTGATTATGAATCAGGTGTTTGTGTATATAAATATCTTTAATCTACGTTTAATTACAAATTTTCATATAGCAATGCAATAAAACCAACAATTCATTTCAATAAATAGAAAATAGAACTTTTTTAAATATTTTACGTTTAATGAAATTTTACGAAATATCTACACGTGAAATAGAATAGAATGCAGTTGTAGATTGTTTTCTTTTTTTAAAAGATTTATTATATCTAATTTTAAATTTTACGTCTTTCAAACTGAGGCTATTAAAAGTCGTTTATTATGTCTCAGTACGTAACAATTATCGAGAATTCGTTCGATAATTTAACTGACATCTAAACTTTTATTTACGGAGATAAAAACTCTTCTGACCTAATTCTAGAGCTTCTAAGAAACGAAATTATAAAGAGAGATTGATTCTTAGAAATCGTACTTTCGCTGTTGCAAAGGATTAGCCTATTACTTTCACTACCGTGTCGATACATACCCCCTCATCTTCACCTGCTGTGAGTTAGTCGGGAACAAGTGCCGCGCGCTTCATTCAATAGATTCCCTTCTCCGTCTTACCTTCATTAGAAGCTTGGCACAAAAAAGAACAGACATCTCTGCAAAGTAATTTTTATTGTTTCTAACTAGTAATGTTAATAGTTTTTCTTGGCGCAAAGAAATAAACATTGTTTTGATAATTCTGTTAACATGTATGATTTATGAATTTTTTAATGTTTGCCGCATTACAAGAGTAAAAATAATTATAAAAATTAAAAAAAAAACATTTCTAAAAGTAATTGTTTTCGTGAGAAGATTTCTTGAAACTCCATAGTGTTGTTGATGTTTATTTATTCTTTCTTCTTTTCCATGTTTTATATTCTTATAATTTACTTTTCATAATAATTATCTGTAAAAATATTTCTTTTCAGTATTCAATATTTGTTCCATTTGTACAAATATTAATAAATCAGCCTACTCTATTTATTTTCTTAATTTTTGAATATAAAAAAAATGTATCTTGTCAAGAATATTAAAATATTTTATCCAGTCTTAATCACCTAAGTGTAGAAAAATGGCAAATCCATTAAAAACCAAATTAACAGTTACGGAAGATAAATTTAATTGAAAAAATATGTTATTAATATCGAAAAACATTTATGGAAAATATTTTAACGTACAATAAATATGATTTATTAAAAAAAAAGTAATAAAGCTGATGAATAAACAGAAATATGTAGAAATCCTCCTAATGCAATGTAATAAAATGTTATTTGTGTAATTAGATTATCAGCTCCTCGATACATGAATTTATAATCGTTTGAAAGATCGGATATAATATAAATACTAATGACCTGTTTTTATCATAATCTGGTCTGTTTTAAGTGAATTGTTAAATTTAGTCTGACCAAAATTTGATTGTACGAGATGATAAAGTTTTGGCATATTGGAACTGAATTCTGAGTTTCATGCATTTAGAAGGACCGGTTATTGGATAAAACTTCTAAAACATAACAGAATTAAAAATTATTTTAATTCCTAATTTAGGAAGAATCCCTTCTACACGCTCAATAAAACATTATATTATTTGTTTTAAAGTTTAATAAAACATTTTTTGAGGCAGGAAGATTTTTGTTGTTTTTTTGTACATAAAGGACTGCTGGAATTAATTTAGGTATGTTGAATAATAATATTCTAAATTAATATATTGGTTTGTTAACAAATAATACGATCCTCGATAATAGATCTTTATCCTGAGGGATTGCTGCATCACGAGTATTTATAAAACATAACCTCGACTTTCTGCAATGAAGGTTACAAGTAATCACTTCTGTACTTGGATTTATGATTTATTCGACGGTACTAACATTTATTATCAGATATGGGCTCTTATTTTGATATTTTCTGGGAATATTAGTCATGATTTAGCTTAGGATACAGATAATTCTGGTATATTGAAAATAATTTTATACATCTCTACTTCAATATTGGAAAATAAGAAAAGATTGCGTTGGAAGGCATTTATTTACATGAGCAAGTTGATAATAATATTATTTTTATGCTAATTTATTTTTATTTAAAGGTTTTTTGAAATTTTAAATTTTATAAAATGCTGGTTTTAAATAAATTTATATTTAAATAGAATTTATTTATACGTATGGACGTATGGACTACGTTTAACTTTGATTAACGTTATGCTCTACTATTGTGCAGTAATTGTTCATCTTTAAGTTGATAAGCAAAGAAGATAATATATTTTGGTTGTAACTTTGTATTATAAGTTTTCTTAAAGGGTACATCACCTTGTTAAATACTAAAATTATTACCCAGAAGTTTGCACTTCAAAATTTCAAAACATTTTTAAAAGTTCCTTTAGGAACGTATCATTCACAGGAGTAAATTAATTATGAAATGCTAACTTACGTATACAGTGTTATAAATATATTTATAGAAGTAAATAACGGATTTTCTTTTTAGTATTTTGTTGCAATTCTCTATTCGTATAATTCAGTTCAGTTTATTTGTAGACAGTAATCTATTAGAATTAGGTTCCTGTAATAAATAAGATTCCAATTTTAAATGATAAAAAATGTATATGTTATAAACATATAGTCCCCTAACTGAAAGAGAAAGAATACATAAAAGTCAGACTAATATAAAAAAGTAATAAAATATTTCGTTATTTTTACGGAAGTGATCGTTATAATATTGTGCTCTTTTTATATATGCCTGTGAAATATTTAATACCTATATTTTGTTATTACATAATCATAATAACATAATTTTACGATTTACAAAGTTTTTAGGAATGACATTTAATAACTTTATTTGTAGTCTGTATGTCCTTGTGGTTACCTTATGTAATTATAAAAAACTACCCGACATTAAATTTTTTTATTGAAGTTACTAATTACAGTGCACAGTATTCTACAATTATTTATTTATATTTTTACTAATATCCAAAAGGCAGTAAACACAACATAGTTTGTTTTAACACCTGCGCAGTCATGTGGACGGCCATATTTATAGTCGCCCACGAATATATTTTTTGTGTAACTCAAGTGTGTCTTTAATGATTCAGGAATTTAAGTACTAAATTTTATCATTTGCTCATGTGGATATTAGGTACCGATGGTAGACCGGTTTTAAAGTTAATTTCGAACCTTGAACAAGCTCTGACAATATGTTTACGTACTTACTACTGGGTCAAGTTTAGGAAAATTTTGTCTGTAAAGTTTCAGTGTATTTTCTTATCTCCTTGATACGCAAATACTAATTAGGAATTTTATAATCGTAATATAATAGTAATTATGCTTATCCGTGTAGGCCATTCTTAAATATGCATATGTCGTAGTAGTTTTCTACGTTCTCCTTCTCTGAATTCAAGGTTTATTAAATCTTCATTATTTAAATTTACCTTAATTTTCAAATTAGTTTTTGAATTTTATATTTGCAGAAAATGTTATTTTTATCTTAATGCAATTTTTTATGTAATGTTATCTTTTCGTATAGCTTTTCCATTTTATATAATTATATAATTTTTTTTTAAACAAAATTAAATGTTCTAAGTATATACTGGAAAGATTTAAACAAATCGATACTTCCTGATATACAAGGTCAGCATTAAAATTTCAGTGTGACATTTCAATTCTAACAGTTCCTGATTTTGACTCATTTTGTTTTTTTTTTTTACGATCTATTTTTCATAGCTATACATACACACTAATATTGTGTACAGATTTATGTTGATTAATCTGTTATTTCTTCTATTTATTATTAATTTAATTATTTCTAATGTATACCCAAGACATTAAGAATATTTAATTTCACTTAATGTTAAATGTTTTGTGTTGTTGGCTACCCTAGTTATTGCTACAATTAATTATTATAATTTTTGTGTTAAAAAATATATGGCGTTATCTAGATACCGGTTAATTTCTAGTCTATTTAATATTTTACAAAAATGTGATAGAACTATTGTAAACGTTCTATTAGCATTTGAATAAATATAATAGCTACCGATATTACAACCCCGCCCCTCTAATCTAATCTAATCTTATGTTGTATTACAGAAACCAGAAACAAAGTCTTATCAATATATCTAAATAGAGAATACGAATGACATCCGTTAGGGCTTACGTGGTGTACGTTTTTAATTGATAACATTAAAGAATGTTATATTAAAAATATATATACTGTATATATAGATTGATTACTGGATAATTCCATTTAAAAAAAAAAATATATAATTCAAATATAAAAGCTATTTAGCTGACTAATGTTATCAGCAAAATAATCTAAGATATGCAGAAAATTACTGCAAAAAAATAAGGAAATAAAGGTTTGTGTTAATTTTTAAATAATGCAATGTGGAATAGTTGTTTGTGTCCCTAACATCTTTTCAGGGATATCGCATAGGTTTTTAATTAGTGTTACGCTTTTTGAACACATACAATCAATACTCGTAAAAATTAATCAATCTTTCTATGTCACCACGTATAAAGCAAATATATAGTGTGATTATATTAATCACACTATGCAACATTTTATACGTTGCTAAAATATGACAACGATCTCATATTACGATAGAGTTATTTTATGATATGAGTTGTTGATATAATGATATGAGTTATTTTATAACTCTATGAAATTTACTACCCCTTTATATTTAACAGAAACATGTTAACGAAAAAACAACACACATAAAATATTTCGCGCACTAAAGAGTATCTTAAGAATTTATAGTCGGGCGCAATAAATAGGTGGTATGAAACCTGCAATATACTACTAACAGCGTATCAAAGTTAAAAAAAAAAAATCGGAAGCAAACAATTTCATAACAAATTAATATTTCATCTTGCTGATTAACGATAAGCTTATGGTTCTGTTTACAATACATCATGTTTCTAACTTCCTACTCCCTTATAATAGGTGCATAGCAGAATTATTAGATTATCCAAAAACAGTACCTGCATGTAAAAGATGTAAGTAGGCTATTAGAAGAAAACAGAGTTATGGTTACACAAAACTGTGAGTGCGTATTAATAATGAATCATGATATTTTATATATGTATATAAAATATGTGTATTTTATTTTTTGTTTATGCAGACATATATATTTTTTTTCGAAGAAAGTTTCATTACAAGAGAAAACAGGTTATTCTGCAGTGTTAAAACTATCATTTAACATTATGATAACACATACTTTATTTATGATAATACATCATTTATTTATTTTCCTGTTCTCTAATTTTACAGACGTATTTGATAATATAAAAGGCAGTTGTGTGTGTATTCAATGCAGGGGGAAAACTCATTGTGTAGGCTTATATATATAACAAAGAAATGGAGTACTGGTGGAGGCTGACATTGAGTCCCTATATCGTATATCGGAATATCTTGTAGGCCTATCTTCGTACTTCCATCCCTATCGTTTTATTCTTCTCTCTCTCTCTCTCTCTCTCTCTCTCTCACTCTTTTATATACGCTTTTTTATTTTTTTATTTATTTTTTTTTTGTAATTTATTAAGTTTTTATATTAACGTATTTTATTTCAGATCGGTGATTTTTTTAAAAATAATTTAATCTCTTATAAATTAATTTCCGGTTTCATAATGAATAAACTATTAAGTCACCTAAAAATTATTACGATATAATATTAGTTTAGCTCACCGTACTTTATTTATCCAAAATATTTTAGCTTCAGACGTAAATGAATAGACGTAACAGACGTTAAATAATGTTTAATGCCGATCGGTCACTCCTTCAGACTAGTGAATTGCATATGATATATCTGGGCCAAGGCTGAAATTACTTATTGAAACTTTTTTAAAATAATTACTTATCTTCGACTTTTCTGTGTAATATATAATGTTTATTTCTTGTTTCACCCTGATCCATTTATATAATGTTCCATTTTAATTCTAAATTACAACCCATTTGTTTTTACAGGAGCTTAAAAATGATCGTAAGTGTTATTACGATCATTAAGAGCGTGAAATAAATTTTCATACAACTGGTATGTGTGCTATTAAATAGTACACAATATGTAAGTTAGATTAATATTGAATTCGATTGTTTTTTTTTTTATATATATAATTATTATATACATGTATTAATACTTTAAATACAATTTTTTCTAGAGAAGTAAATCTAGAGTTAACCCTTGTATTAAATTAATTCTCTTACTCAAGGTCATGTAATATTTTATGTAGTTTTTTAATCGTCTGATAATAAGAAACGGAAATAAATACAAAAATATAATAGTATGAAAAATATAGAATATTTTTTTCACATCATAGAAGTACAAGATTTGTAAATTCGGATTGCGATGAAATTCTAGAAAAAAAGACTATATACTGTGACTACAGCGATAGTTTTATGTTATAGTTTAATTTAAATATGTTTACATGGCAGCGTTTATTCTTTTTTGAGACAAGTATAAATTTATACGTACATGCTATTTATGTTTTCATTTGTGAGTTATTTATCACTCGAACACACAAATACACCTACATTATTTTCAATCAGTAAAAATCAATTGTAAAATTTAAAAAATACCTTTCTCATTAAAGAAAAAATAAATACAATTTTTTATGGATATTAATTTTTATTGCGTCAAGTTGTTGATGTTTTAATAGTTGTTTTTAAGGGATGCATAGGCAACAGGACGTGCATTTAAATTACTCATTTCTGTTATTGAAATATCGTAGTCGCACATTTTAAACGCATATTTAAATTTAGGCTTTAGGGTTAAGTATGAATTATAATTTATAAAATAATTAAATATTCGTCGCTTAATCATTAGTATAAGGTTAATCATTAATTTACTTAATAGTTTACAATGTATTTCATTAAAATGGATTAGTGATATAATAAAACTACCTCATTTATTTCAATGAATTTTACAATGTTGATTTAAAAAATACGTAAATGAAGGAAAAAAAATTGTTTACTTCTTATCAGTTCTTTATTAGATTATTTGATTTAGCGACCGGTTAATCTATTGAATGTCTCGATTCCAATTTCGGCCAGAGAAAATGAATCTTTTATATTTCTGTATTCTTTTTTCATTGCGTAATATCATTTATTAAAAAATATATGCACATTAAATCAATAATAATAATAGGGAAAAAGTAATATAAAATTATGTTAATGTTTGAAGGAATATTACAGTGTAGGATCTTTATTTATGCATTTATCACTTCAAGGTCAGAGTCGTAGTATTACTTCAGTTTATCATCGACAAAAATTTTAGGAAGCAATTTTACTTTAATAAAATACATTTTTTAATTAATACAGGAGGGAGGAATACCCGGTATCACAAATACAATACTTTAATTTTTTGTATAATCATGAATTGTAATTTCTAAAGAATATAATTTGTTTGTGTTTTAGAATAAGAATCGTTCCAAAATTATATTTAAATTATCTTTGATATATTTCTTTTTTAATTTCAAAGAAATATTTAATATATTGTAATATAGTAATGTAATATATTTATACTAAATAATTATCAGTATTCTTTTAATTTTATACTTTAATTATTAGAACGTTTCATTCAGTTTCACTTGGTTATTAATTGTGCTCCACAAATTTCAGTAACTTAGATATAATAATTCATTTTTAAATTACCGATAGTTAAAGACAAGTTTAAATATTGCCTTCTTAATATGGAATTATAAAATAATGATTAACGGATAAAATTAAGTAAAAGTATCGTATTAACGTAATTCGTCATAGGGATTCTTTAAATGTATATAATAAAATTACATTTAAAAGATGAATCGTACAGCTACTTGGTGATATTGCCGCAGGAGAAGTTATTGACCTCTGATAGCTTCTTGAGGTCATGATGGATCAAACGTTTTAAAGCTGTGTTAAAATAAAATAATTATTCTTAAATATTCCCTTAAAATTAATTTCTGTCGACTAATATACATTTATTTGTGAGTATATTGGAGTTCTGTTGAGTATACGTTTTATAATTATATTTACCTGGTTGCTGTTATACTACCGGTTCCGAGGGAATCGTAAAAGTTAATGGTATCATATGGATGTTGTCGTATTAACTTATCTTTTGTTTCGTTGAATGTTAAAATTTAATTGTAAAAATAAAATAGAATCTGTTTAATATTAATCACACATTTTAAAATTCAAAATTTAGTCTTAGGTAATTTTTTTGACTACAAAAAATAGTAATTACGCTTTTAGTTTAATTTGGGAGGCCTAAAATAACTAATTTTTTTGTAAATTAATTTTTACAATATAAAAGTAAAACCTGTAAACATTTAACATACCTTTATATTTGTTTTTCATAAATACCAAAAGACAATTAATAAATAAAAGTCGGAATGTTATTTTAAAAGTATAATTAGTAACTTCCATATTAGATATTCCCATTTCATTTTTTATAAGCTTAAAACTTTCTTTTAAATACAATTCACATGAAAGCGGTCAGTTATATTGCTATAAAAGGAAATAAGAAATGTCTCATTTTATTTTAAATTTAGTTCGTTTTCAAATCTTCCGGCGAAAAATACTGAAATAAGAGATGAATAATAATGTGGATATCGCAGTTTAATTTGATATTTAAATTTATTAATAGATCGGAATTGTTATGGATATCATGTTACGATCATCATATTGTTTTTAAATTTATGACTTTAATTAAACGAAGATTAATTATGAAAATTCAACTTTAATATGTACGTGTAGGTCTCTTTATTTTTATACACGTATAATAAGTATATATGTGGATACGCGCGCGCATGTATATTTTTTTTAGAACGCGACGGCTTGTTCCAGCGTCTTGAGTTATGTAAATAGCAGCGCTGGCCCGGCCAGTTTAAAGGTGTTCCTCTGGACGAGGTCAATGAACCCTGCATGAAGCCATCCACAGGATTCTGTGTGTCACGTCATTTCGTTTTCTTTTCCTTTTTATTATTTTTCTTCATCTTTTCTTTTCTATTCTTAACTTTTTTTTTAATCTGAAATACTTTCATTTTCCTGACGTGAGGCTGGATAGCACGGCCGGATGATGTTACCGATACCACTTCTTGCATTGTTATTACTTCTTGACATTAAATAGTGTTGTAGAAGATAGATAGATATATTCTTTGTTCTGAACGGTGTTGACCTGTTTAATTAGAATTGCCTCCACGGCTATTCTTTTTACATCGGTAATACCCGTTTAGGGAGAATCAAACACTAAACACTATTGCTTAGAACCTGTTTCGTCTACATTAGAGGTCGTTAAATATTTTTTATCCTTTTTTCGTTCTCTTTAATAAATTGTTTCTGTAGTTTAAACTTAGTGATAAATTTATCAGGATGTTATTTAATTGTTTTTAAATTGAGTTTATATTAACTTAAGCATTCTGTATAAGTTATTTAAACATCCAAAGTTCAAAATTACATTTACGTTTTACATCCTGGTAATTTTTCCTTCCGGTATTTATCGTATCTAAAATATATCAGTAAGACGTTTTATTGAACAATTCTATCATCGGAACTGGTTGTTAATTGATAGTTTTACTAGATAAATATTAATAAGCTCTGCGAATTGATATTTTGGTTTTAATGTATTATAAACAACGTTAAATTCCTGGAACGTTATAAAACAAAAAAAAAAGTAATTAAAATCGTTTTCCCTAAAGATAAAATTTACCTTGATTTTTTTTTTAGATACATATATTTTTTTGTAAATTATTACAAAACTATAACCTTTTATAAATACATCGAATATGCGTAAAATATTCTTATTGTCTCTTAAAAGATAACTATTATTTCTTTTCTTTCTTTTTTTCAAGTAGAATACTAATATATATATTTAGATAAATTATGTTTATAAAATATGTTTAGACATGTGATAACCTTTTTTCTCTTTAAAAGTTATAATACTTATAGAAGTGCTACTTTCTACAATATTGCTAAGATAAAAAAGCAATACGATCTCTTTTAAGTTAGCAGGGAGTATTTGAAAATGTTCACTTTGCTTCAATAGTATTCCAGTCTAGTTCAAATAGTGTATTAGTACGCGTAACCTTAAAAATATCATTTATCTGTAGGACATATTTTTAATATAAATCGGTACTGCAGTTGCCGGTCGAGCGGTTTGATGGAATAAAGGTTGGGAGACGTTTGTGCTGATCATAGGTAAATCAGATGCTGAGCAACTATCACAGCAATAGCATGTTGTGTGCTATAAGGTCAATGACGTGTCTATCAAGCTTACCGCTCGAGACATCACGAATTCAGTGTTCTTTACTCAGCCTCTTCTTCTACCTGTGTTCTCTTGCGTTCAAGATACAACATTGATCATAACACGTTAAAGAAAAATAAGTTATTAAAAAAAATTCGTGCTAAACCGAGTTAATAATGCGTTCATAAATGCATATCTAATTCTCTGAAAGTACTGGTAGTGTTAAACTGGGGGGTGAATGGCTATTAGGAAGTACAGGTTTTTGTTGTTTTTTTGTTTTTTTTTTTTTAAGGAGGGAAATTATGGACTATAATCTGGTTTATTAACGAAATACAATTCGTAATGAATAAAAATGTGAATGTTTATTTTGTTTCAGTCGATAAATTAAATTTCTTCAAAATAAAACGTTGATTTTTTTTTTGGATAATCTTTACTTTAGATCCACGGCTTTTTCTGTATGGATACTTGATTAGGTGTTAAACCACAACATGAAACTTTTGGTTAATATGAATTCATCTCCTTCCCCTATATCATAATTAACTTTTTTCGTTCGATGTTGTCTGCTTCTTATTAATCGGTTAACTCGTATACTTATATTTTCCTTCATAACCTAATAATAGTTAATATACTGTAATCGTTAAACGTCTCTAAATACGCTATCTGTTTCATTCTGAATTTTCTTGGATACTTCGTGTTTCAATGAAGCCAGTGTATCAGCAAAATTTGAGAAAATGTAAAGCTATTGGACTAACACATTTTGGCGGAACAATGCGAAATACCCGGAAATAGATTTGCAGCCAGAAGCTCATGAAGATACACCGACCAGCTAATCCCTAAATCAAATTGGGAAGCGGACCAGACCGTTGAATTTCAAAATGCTATCAACAAAAAGTAAAAATATATGTGCCAAGAGTGTCCAGATACGAACTACCAGTTACGAAAACAAACCATTACTCGGTGAGGTTAATAATACATTCGGAAGGGAAAAGTTACCCCTTATATAACTTTTAAAAGAAAACATCTATCGAGATATGATATTGTTATATCAATGCGTATTGTATTACCATGTACTGTAAGGCCGATATTGTTGAATGTGCATAAAAAAAGAGGTGGAAGTATAATGAATTATACGTATATTTCTTATATAGCACAAGACTAGATTAAATGCGTCTTGGAGCGTCGACCAGGCGCTTTTTACCAGAATCATTATACTTGAAATAAACAATGTTAGAAACCACGACCGATGATATATGCTGGAAAGTATGATTAGGATATTACTCCTAGTGGAATGATATTATTCTTCAACCTCGAGATATCTACATAAAACAAACATTTCAAACCAAACTGCGCGTCTTACGTGGGTGTATACGGTATTAATTAATATTGCAATAGCTTAAATTACCGATTAATCAAGGCTAAATGTGATTTTTGTTTGTTTGAGAGAGAAAGTGTGGAATAACGTCCAATGTTCATAAACATTACCACAATTCAGTTTTTTAGCGGTTACATCTTAAAAATTCTGGTTTAAAGTAAAAGTTGGCATAAATTTGGTAATCCTACTCGCTGTTAGTTACAACTATAATGTATAATTAATTACACATGTGAGACAATTTATCCAATTGTTTAAGTGTGCGGAGTATTTTCTGTCTGTAAATAAAAACCTTAAGTGTGAATATACTCTGAAACAAAAAAATAATAAAATAACATACGAATTCTGCGGTAACATTTGACGTGAATTTGTGAAGGATCCGTATAAGTCGGCGGGGTAAGTTGCCAAAATATGTTTTGCATTCATAAGAAGAAAAGAAGCCATAAAGAAACGAACGGAAATAAGAGTTCTAAGAATCGAACAACGAAAGAAATAAAGGAAGAGGAAATTATCATGTCTATATGTTCTCACAGGGCGTGACCATGTGTTGAAAGTAAAAAGTAGTAGAGAAATTTTGTTCATGATTAGATCGGATTATAAATTATAATATAATGGTTGTTTAATTGAAAACTTCACGTTCCCGGACTAGATTTCAGCTTACAAATAGGATGTGTAAAAATTTTTCCCCTTCTTATCTCGTTTGAAGACAAAACAACGGAGCATAAATTATATGCAAATGTTTGTTTTGTCAGTCTACAAGTGTGAATTATGATCCAAGCAAACTCCAGATGTTCTGCTCGCATTACATAATTCTAAACACACCCATGCGTATATGGGCTTACCGCCAGTTTTAAACTTCATCACAATCGCACGATATATTCATTATTGTGAACCGTTAAAAAAATATTTAAGAAAGCATTCGATAATTAATTCATTATAGCTCATTCTTAAAGAAAAAAAATCGAGATAAAATATATAATATAAATCTAGAGACTGAATTTAAATTTATTTGTTTGTAATTAATCTTTGATTGGAATAGTGATCGTTTATTAATAATTTAAATACCGCAATTTTAACTGTAGCAGTTGTTAACCTAAATTTTATAAAATAAACTTCGTTATTTCATTGTATTACGTATTCGGCTAGGTGAAAGATAAAAGACATACAACTGTTATGAAATAAATACATAATGTTTGGAATTGTAACCGTTCACCAAACGGTTATCTGAATTGATTGCTACGTGAATATTTTTCACAGGTTATTTTTATTAGTAATAAGGCTTAACAGGGTAAGTGAAATTTCGCCTTACGATTCCTAATAAATTACGACTATAGGTAGTCTACAATGTATCAAGATCCCCTGAAACTCCCAAAACAAAAGTAGGAAAGAAGAGCGCTGTAAATAGATTTAAAATTATCTAAATGCATAAATACAGATAACTGTTCTGTATTTAATTCTAGCTGTATTTTCAAAATACATTAGATAATTACTTGCTTTTTGAAAAATGTATATTTGTTATTTAATGATTTATTTTGTGCACTTAAAATCGTAAACGTTGAATTGTACCCTTATAATAGGTTTCGACCTGTCTTAAAAAGGATATAAAAAAAGGTAGCTTGATTTTTTTATGTAACATTTAACAGCGTGAAGGGCGGATGGGTTGTTATTTACATGAGTTAACGGGCCCGTTCTTTTATAAATAGACAGTTGTTTACAATTGTATAACGGTACTGGCCACATTATGTTATAATAATAAAGCTACTTCTTCATTTACATTAAAATTCTATACGCCCTTTGTTAGTAAACAATAATTTATCGTAGCAGAACCCTTACCTATATTTCTCATAATTGACTACGGCTAGCGTTTGTATGATGCGAGTCAAAACTCTTTTATTTAATGAATATATTTAAAGGTTAAAATTTATTATTTCAATAAAAAAAACACAGAGAACTGGAAAATACCTTCCACCGTTGTCCTTTGTATTGCCTTATAGTAAAAAATATTAAGTAAGTTTAATTTGAAGGCTTTTAATTTGTAGGATAAGAGATATGTAATTATAAAACATCTTAGACGGATTTATGTTTCATATTTTAAAAACTAAGAAATATTTTCTTATTGTAAATTTTATGTTTTGTATGTACTGCATTATTTGGTGAACCATATTCTTAATATTTGGTATATAAATTCTTTGGTAGCGATTCATAAATAATGAATCATTTCTTTTACTAAATCTCATTAATAGGGATAATAAACTGTTTATCAGTTAATCAAATAAATGGTGTATAATAATTTTATTTAATATTTTATTAAAAACACATATAACTATAATTATTATCTTTCCACGCATTTATCACAGGTTTTTCACCGTATCCGTTATCAACATGTACTTTTAGTAATTCACGCGGGTATAAAATCGTTTTGTTTAACTATTTATCAATTTTTAGAGCAAAAAACTGATAATAAAATCGCATAGATTAAAAGAAAATGAAGAATAAAACGAGGTTACCCTATAATAATTATATTATTAAGCTTCAAAACCTATCGATAAAGATATAAATCAACTAATGCAATCACCGATTCCTTTAGTTAATTATATTCTGTTAGACGTGTTTGTTACACATTTTTCCTCTAGTTTGTTTAAACGAAAAATTAATTTTTTCATGAATTAATTAATATTTCAAATTTATTTTTTGTTAATTTTTTAGAAACTAAAATGCCTGCATATTGTTCCACTTAATTTAAACGAGTTACATAATTTTTTAAATGTTTAAATATTAATATGCGTTTGAGAGAACCCAATTAAATTCAGTTTTAATATTAGTATCCAATCATGTTTAAATTTTGTGTTACACGGTGTTAATGAGATTCACAACAGTTTTTACACGAATAACTGCACACATAAGGTATTTTATTTAAATAATTTATTAATATTGTTTTTATTCCACTGAATAATCACATTTATTACGTGTTGAAAACGGTCAGGTCGTTATTACATTTGTGGCGAGGAATTCATAAAAAAAATTATTTCGTAAAATATATTAATAAATTAATTTTATAACATTGTTGTCGGAGTGCACACGCATGAAGCGTATATTTTATTTTTTTAACTTCATTAGAGCCATTTGTTGCTACTGGATATTGTTTTGTGTTTGTGTGTGTATGTGTGTGAGTTTACGGTAGAGAAGTTAAAAAAAAACCAGCAGCCTTGTTCGTTTCTTTTTTTATTCGAGTGAAGGTTTCTTATATAACGTAAGAAATAAATAATGTATGATTTCTTTAAATAATGTAAGGTATAAAATGTACATATACGATTAATAAACATTCAGCTTGTATTGTGAATTCATTACATTAACTAAATCCTCGTAGATTACAAAATTATAGAAACTATTTTATCCTTCTTCAGATTATTAATAATAAGCTCTGAATAAATATTGCATATATAACCTATTTTAAAAGTTCTTTTTGTGAAATTGTATTAGATTTCTTAATAATCCGTTTCCGAAGTCAATATAAACATTTTTTATACTAAGTGGGCGAATCGAAAGAATAAATAAATAAATTTTTGATATGTAGGTGTATAGATTTATGAACAGTTTTGAGTAAAAAGCTACTAAATACTTATAACGTAATATTTACTTTAAAAAATTACATATTTTTACGGTTATTGAGAAAATCTTAAATATCTACAGTAAATTTTTTTTTTAAATTCTTACACCTAACATAATACCAAACGTATTTTTTGAAATGTTTAAAAGGTTAATTTTTAAAAGTTATTTAATTTAAGAAAATGTCTAATTGCTTGATTTATTTGACTGAAGTTTTCTAGTTTTTTGTGCGTATACATCTTACTGTGCACTTTTAACGGGATAAATAGTATGAACTGAAATTTTTTCTGTGGATGGTTATGTTTTAATGGTCGATTTCGAACAAATATTTTTCAATTTTTTTATTTTCAAGCTAATCTCAATTTTTTTTTAGAAGAAAAAATTTACATTAAAAAAAAATCTATTTAACAATTGTTTATTATTCAGTTATTAACGTATTATAAATTATTAGCCTGAAATAATTGAGAATAAATTTCCTAATTGATCAATGTGCTTAAAGGAAATACAATATTTTTTTTTAGTTTCTGATCGGTTAAATTTTTTACTTTATATATAATCGTTTTTGATGTTAATAATTGTAAAATATACATTTTTATAAAATTAAAACTAACCATCCTAACCATTCTACTAACCAAAGAAGAAAATAAAAATTAGCAATTGAAATTCATAATAATAATTTTTAAAAATACAGTTAGATAAAACCCTGATTATTTTATTTTGTTCAGGTTAAAATAATATATAATACTACATAAAAGTAACCTACCTGATATTTAATTAGTAAAACGTACATTACGTAGATACATTGTAATCGTACTTCAAAATTTCATTTTAATTCCTACACGGTACTAAGGAAAATAAATAGCATACAGCTTGGCCGTATGCCAGATAAAATAATCTAGTTTTAAACAAAGAAAAAAAATTAATTAAAAAATATAATGTTACGCTACATTATATAAATATTATTGTTATAAGATCCATATCGTGTGGTTCGTTGATCATCGACGGAAGATTTTTGTTTTAAATGAAAAAATGTAAAATAAGCAAACATCTTAATTAGAATTTAAGTAATAGAAATTTCTATAATTATCTTTAATTGCTTTTAATTGTATTACGTTAATATACCTTATGGATTCCCATAAAAAATAAATAAATAAAAATACTAATCAGTTTTTGCGTAATTTTTTCACGTTTTATAATTCTTTTTTGTTGTAAAAAAGTATTAATTTTAACTGCCTTGTTCACACGTCAAATAAGGAATTACAGGATTAATTTTAATGAAGCTAAACTAAATTCCACATAGGCACGGCATCGGTCAACTATTTATACTACTGCATATACATTGTGTTTAATTAATCACTGTAATTATACTTACAACTATATTTCGTTTAGGGTAAATCAAACCCTTACACAACGATCAAGAATTTAATTAATTAATCAAATAAATCCGAAGTTCTTAGTTTGCAAGTAACTGCATTCGGAATGCTTTTAATTTTTTTTATCTGATATTCAGTCCTTAAAAACTATGGTAAAAGGCATTTTACCTTCTTCTCAGGCCTGTAGGTTGTTTTTGGCTTTTCATTGCTCTCGATTGTTTGATCTTTACTCCTTTACACGTAATATTTGACTGCTGGGCGCACACCGCGTGCTCTGTATCGCGTTCTTGTTTAACTTTATTAAAAATTCCTCCACAGTTGTTGATACCAACATAAGAGGTCGATAACCTCTCTGGCCTACTCTCCACTTGACCATTTCCTGGTCGTGTCGGCCAATCATGCTCTCTTTCTCTCTCTCTCTCTCTCTCTCTCACTATACTCTTCTTTATGACTTTTTTTATCTTTTCCTATTTCACTCAGTTTATTTTTTCCCTCTTCAATCAAATTTTTAGTACCCTATCCGTTGTAAAACGTTATTAGTTAACAATCTAAATGAGAATTTTTTAGGGACAACGCAAATAAGAGCTATATTTAAATTTGAGATGTTAGATTAAACTTTCGTGTTAGATTAGTTTATTTCATTATTTAAAGTTTAACGTTAGCCTACGACTTGCTTTTGTTTAAAAAAAAGGAAAATCAGTAATTCACAAATCGATAATTCATTTCAAATTAGTTCTCTATTGTTTATGTGTTTACTTTCTTTTATTAATGATTTAACATATTTCTGCTTCGGTAATCGAATTTGGATCTTAACATTAACTAAAAACTCTGCATGTTTCAAAGATTACTATAAAACTTTATTTTTTCTTATCATGCTAGGTTGTTTTATACAGCCTAATTTTGTTTTCTTGCATTCTTGTAAAGGAACGAAACAGACTTCAAGTTTTTACTTTATTTTATCGGTCAGCTTATACTTTACACTTAGTTTAATGAAGACATTAATTATGATAAAAATTAGTTGTTCAGGTTTTCAACATGATAAAAAAAAATATATGTAAATATATATATATATATATTAAACTAGCTTTCCCGTCGCAGCTTTTCCCGAACTATACGTAAGTAACCGTACTTACGTTTCTCTTCGCGGTCAATTTTTTTCTTTTATATTTTTTAATCAAGTACACTTCAACACAGCCACTTCAACAGTGAAGTGGCTGTGTTGTTTGAGGTACACCATCTTAAAATATCGCAATTCAAAAATATCCGAAAACGGTTTTTAGATGTCTATCTAAAGATTATTTTCAAGCCCAAATCTACTATATATCTTGTTTATTATAGTGAGTAATGGGAAAATTTGCAGTCATTGTTCAAGATATTTTTACCTTTCTTCGTCCCTTTCAAGATCGAATTTTGAAAAATCTAGAAATTGGTTTTTAGAAATTCAAATGAAGATTACACACAAGAAAAATCGAGTTGGTATATTTATTTCTTACTAAAAAATAAAAAATAGTAAATTACACTGTTACTTCATTTTAACTATTTAAACTCAGAACCTCAAAAAATCATTCCTTTCTGTGCACTTAAACCGTAAGAAAAAATGTGTTTTTCATCAATTTATCTTCAGTAGTTTTTGCGGGCGTTGATTATATAAATCATTCATATTTTGTATTTATGTAACATATGTGTTTGTTTTCCCCAACCAGTTTGCAACTACTTCCGGCTCTGACTGTGTGCATATAGGCAAATGGATTTACCGCTACCGGCTTGCCGGGCCTGATGCAGTGCAATGTAAATGTAAATGTACCGGTAAATATGTAGTCTGGAACAGACTCAGGTCGACCCCTTCAGAGACGGATATTTAGTTTAACCCAACCCCCAAAGAACACCAGTATCCATGTCTACCATTCAAATCCATATAAAAGCTTTACAAAGACCCGAAGCTTAGAATTTTCGACTTCGAAAATCAGCTGTTTTTGCGATGACGAATTTAACCACTACACTAATATATATATATATATTATTATATATTATATATATTTATTTTATTTTATTATTATTTTTAAATTCAATAGATATGCGTTCAGTGAGAATGAAAAATTGATTATCTTCTTCATCATAACACTTCCATAAATGGCAGGTATACCTCTTTGTTGTTTAATTAAAGAAAAAATATTTCTTCATTAGATTAATACATCTGGTTTGTTTGTATCTTTTTGATATTTGCGGGCTGACTCGATATTAATTTATATTAATATATGCATATATCTAATTAAAACTTAATTTGAAATAAATATTTTGTCATTAAAAAATATATTTTAGGGGATAATAATTTTATAAAAAAAATATTATATCATTTATACGAGATAAAAAAGAAAAAAAGAATTTTTTTATGTTTATAGCATCTCAGGAATGGTCGACCTAGACTGTATTCATTTACATTCATACATATCCTCCTTGATCCTCTGATATAATATTGAACGGCGGTTCCGGAGGCTAAATAGAAAAAGAGAATGTTTATAGGCTAAGCGATTGTGCGCGATTAATTATGAATCTCTTTAAGATTCCAGGCTTTCATAGTTCTGGTTTTTGTGCTGGTATAGGACAAAATGAAATTTATTATTCCCTAGAGATTCTACTCATTAAGATGTTTAAAAATACTCACACACTATTTTTTTTTTTTATTAGATTTAATTAAGAATACTGTTTTTACATCTTAAAAATGATTACTCTCTTCTAAAAATTTGTTTTTTTTTTTTTTAATTATTATTATTTAAATATATATGTACTGCTTCTTAGTCAAAATAATTTAAACTTTTTTTTGTTTTTTTTTTTGTTTTACTCTTATATGTAATATATTAATGAAAATTAGGCTTGAATTGATGTGAAGTAGGTATTTCATTGATTTGTCTTAAAACATGTGTTCCTTTAAAAATCAATCTTTTTATTTTTCGTAAAAAAGTAAATTAACTGACTGTGTATTGTATCTGATTCATTTGCAACGCATCGATTCCTTCTATCCGTATCCCTTTGTATGTCGGTTATGTAAGACGTCGTTGTACGAGTATAGTGTTTGATTGTTCCTGTGTGTATGTAAACAATGCCTTTGTATTCAGCTTGTTGATGAAGAATATCACCTGCGGTACGCGAGAAGATGAAAAGTCCTTGGGCTCCTTCCACACTTCCTGACCCAAAACTGGAGTACAAAGCTTAAGTCGTGCCTGTATTGTTGTTGGATGTTCTAGCTTTTGTTATATGTTTATGTACTAACAGTTTCATTTCTCCAGTCGTGTTTTTAATACTAATATTAATTTGTTATTTACGTTGCGTATTTTTGTTTTATTAACATTTAGAGAAAAATTAATTTTACGAAATATAGTTGCAGTAAATCGGCTACCTATTACAAATGCTTGAAAATTTTAGAACTAACGTAAGATTTTCTTATTAATAGTAAAATTAACTTATTTTTATTAATAGCATAAATTAATAGCATTGTAGATTTTTATCTACAATTTTGTAGTAATTTACTTTCCTTATGATAAGAGTGGTTATTATGTAAATTCAAATTCCGAACGTTTTTAGAATGTTGTAAAGTATCATTTTGTCAAAAATCATGAGCTATATAGTTAAACTGTTATATTATAATTCTTCAGTAACGGGCACTTATCATCTGATGTTGACAACTATGCCGATGACTCGAAAAACAGCTCCGTGTCCTTCTGATGCAACTTAAAAGGAATTTGCCATTGTGTAGGGCTATATTGTCTTAGCTTATTTATGATGCATGAAGAATCAACTCCAATTTAAACTAAGTAAAATATAATTGAGGTACTCTAGTATAACTGTCGGCTACGTATGAAAAGTGAGTAGGAACAGTACTGAAGTAATGTACGTTCCGCATTCCTCCGTTGGCGCATTTCAATAAAAATTGAAAATGCGCCAAATAAAAATTTCGGTAAAAGGTAGATTCAGGTTGTGGATTCGTATACTTCTAGCTGCAATATTTAACTCCGATGGACGTGAAGGTACAAAATAAAAACCATGTGCAAGATACAATATAAAACATCTGAAAAAACCCTTTTCACTCTATTTTTCAAAAAAATATTATGCCACTATTTTTCAAAATATTATTGAATTACTTTGGCTGAAAAATAATATCGTTTTGATGTCCTCCAACAATCTTAAGCTTTAAACTTAGAAATACATAAATTCTGTTCTTTAATTTAAAAAAAAAAATAATTTAAATAATATTTCACGGAGTAAAAAATTTGTGAAAAATTCTTTGGATATTTTATTGTGAGTTTTAGAACTACAAAATGAGTTTTTTCCACTTTTCATCACAAGGGAACAAAATCGGGAAATTTTTACATTAAAAAAAGTTAAAATTGACCTGCTCTGTTTCTTCGAGCTGACTTAGAAATGTTGATTTTTTTTATTTTTATTTTAAACAAAAGTAAGGGCGAAACACATCCTGAACGTCCAATTTATTAACATTATTATTACTTTATTTTGAAATTATAGGTTATAGTAATTTATTTCGTTAAATTATGCCAAAATATTGTCAAGGTTTATTGTTAGAATTTTTTATCATTACACATACGGTATAGGTTGTGATATATATAAAAAAGAAATCTTTAAAAAATATATATAATATCTCATTAAAAAATAACCAGTTTTTAATTTCAATATAATTTTTTTTAATTTTTTTTTTTTACTTAGGTTTTTTATTCTTCATTTTTAGTAATTTTTAAAGAGAAAGGAATGACTATTATAATTAGAAGATAACAAATAGGTATAAAGATAAAAGGAGTAGGAAAGCGATGAAGATAGGGAAGTGGGAGAACGGAAATGTGTGTCGATGGTTGAACTCGACCTAGGGTCAATGACATCAGGTGAACCAATAACTGCTAAACACTGCCGCATTGCTCCTCCGCGCCTCCACCCATTGTCTCCACGAATCTTAGGTCCGGTTACTCTTTCTCCTTCTTCCCATCTTTCACTCTCTTACTTGTTCTCCCTCTGAACTTCCTCATGATCTTTCTCCCCCCGGACTTCTACCCTCTTCTTAACTTTTTCTTTATACTGTATTGTTCTTTCTCTGCTCCGTATAAATGACACATGTTTTCTGGTCGATTCTAATATTAATCTTTATTTTAAGAAAGTAATAATAGGGCGTTAATCGAAATTAAAAAAACTAATTTATTAAATTGCTTATTTATTACTTTTATATTTTTTAAAGGCAAATAAATTTCATTTCCTGACACCTATATTCTTAATCAAGAACCGGAATTCTGTAATTTTGTTTTGGTGACAGATTTATGTTTTACTAATTATTTTCTTCCTGAAAAATTTGTTTTAAATATATTCAATTAAGTAATATAATTAACACTTCAACATTTACTAATCATGTTTTTTAATTTTTTTTTTAATCAGACCAATTTAATTATGAACTCATCTAATAATGTTTTTCTGAGATTAAATATTTTTAAATTATTAAAATATTATTAAAATAATTAACAAAAACATTATAGCTGTGCGACTATAATTGTCGAATTATTATTGATGTATTTTGACGTTCCTAACAATTTTTTCATTAGGGGTCAAATAATCCATTGTAAGGAATGCTAGTTACAGAATCATTTCTATCAAAGTAATTTCTCCAGTAACTTCTATGAGTCTAAGTTTTAAAAAGCTGGCTACTTTGGATATTTGGGATCAATATGTAAACAATCAGTTACTTTCGGCTATGTTAGTCGTTATATTATTTTATCTATTTTCAAATTATTAAACGCAATATTTTGAATAAATAAAATTAACATTGTTTTTATTATTAAAACTTCATTCGCTATATATTTATACTAATATACTATAATTTAAAAATTGTATCTTACTATTATCAAATTAAAGTATTTTATTCGGGTAAGTCCTTAAAACGTAAGGACTCAAATGAAGCAAAACGGTATGTTTATGTTCTTAGGTGGGATGGAAAAAGGTTTTACTATTATAATTAGTACTTTTTTTTGTTAAATAAAAAGGTGCAATTAATTATTCCGTTATAACCATTTATGTAATTTTTTAGCACTTATTGCACAAGATAATTTTAAAAAAACCGCATATGCGGTATCAGCAAGCATGAGGGAAGTCATCAATAGCCAATTACATAGCGATGCAAAATACCAGTACACCTTGGAAATTATCTCTTACATAGCAAGATCCAAAAAGCAAAAGAAAAAACCCACAATTAATATATACGTTGTTGATCTTATATTTGTGTATACTTGCGCGTATGTACGCTTTACTTTGCTTTTTTATTTGCAAATGGCAAAACCTGTTTGTAATATTTCTATAATATCTTAAACTAGTGGCCTTATTGTTCGTTTGCAGGAAGTATATATAAACCGATCGAGTTGCTTATAGTATAATGTATTACACCAGCCGAAATACAAACCTATTTAATTCAACGGTTTATTAAATTGTTGTCGGGTTGATTTAATATTTAGTTGAAATTATACGGTTACCTTATCTATCGTTTATTCAATCAAAACGAATTTATTATCGATTTTTACTGTTTACTAGTAACTTTAAGTTGTTAATTTTGTATTTATTTTATTACCGTTGCAAAAAACACCGTAACCTAACATACAAATACATAAAAACTATGTTTATATTTACCCAGATGTCACTTTTGATCTAATGTTTTAAAGCCCGCTTGGTTTGTACTTCATTACAAGCCGGTCGTCCTACTTTTCATGGCAAATTTTGTTATAAAACTAATCGTTAAGAAACTTCCAAACATTGTAAATAATACATCTATTTATTGGGCATATAATGATTTTCAGTACATTTTTCAATTTTTCTCTACATTTTTGCTCACTGCTTCTCATTTTTAGATCAAAATGTCATATTTTATAGTTTATTATACTGTTGAATATATATTCTACTCACCTAAATTATATAAATTTAGTAATTGACCCACAAATGCCATAACTAAACGTAATTCTCATAAATAAAATTAAGTATGTTCAGTTTGTCAGTATCATTGTATCTATTTTGTTATTTCCGTTTGTGATTACGTACGGTGTACATTTGTCCGAATATACATTTGAAATTTATCAATGACAATAATAGAAAATTTTTAATCAGATATTGAAGAAAATATTTTTTGCCAGAAAAAAAACGTGTACTGCAAAATTAACTTATTATAACATAAATTTCTTTGTAATAATGATTAAAAAACCAAGAGGTACCTGGGAAACCAAAAATTTAATGCAGTGCGGAAAATGCTGTTATACTTCAAAACATTTCTTAAAATTATATTCTGTGATGGCAGTGATAGTAGCCTACGTTATTTAAATTTCTTAGGTTTTGCGCGAGAAAAATTCGCAGTGAGAATACATATTATCGAAAAATTACGAAATTTCTGTTTCAATATATATGTACGTATCCAAATTTTAGCAACAGTAATAATTCAAGAACATAAGAAAGAAGCCGTAATAAAAAACGGAGTCCGACAAGGATGTTCCCTATCCCCGTTCGCCATTACTTTTTAATCTCTGGATGGAGCTAGCAGTTAATGATGTTAAAGAATAATTTAGATTCGGAGTAACAGTACAAGGTGAAAAGATAAAGATGCTACGATTTGCTGATGATATAGTAATTCTAGCCGAGAGTAAAAAGGATTTAGAAGAAACAATGAACGGCATGGATGAAGTCCTACGCAAGAACTATCGCATGAAAATAAACAAGGTAGAAGAATTTTGTTATTTGGGAAGTAAAATTACTAAAGATGGACGAAGCAGGAGCGATATAAAATGCCGAATAGCACAGGCGAAACGAGCCTTCGGTCAGAAATATAATTTGTTTACATCAAAAATTAATTTAAATGTCAGGAAAAAATTTTTGAATATTGGGGTGTCGCTTTATATGGAAGTGAAGCTTGGACGATCGGAGTATCTGAGAAGAAAAGATTAGAAGCTTTTGAAATGCGGTGCTATAGAAGAATGTTAAAAATCAGATCGGTGTTTAAAGTGACAAATGAAGAGGTGTTACGGCAAATAGATGAAGAAAGAAGCATTTGGAAAAATATAGCTAAACGAAGAGACAGACTTATAGGCCACATACTAAGGCATCCTGGAATAGTCGCTTTAATGTTGGATGGATAGTTAGAAGGAAAAAATTTGCGTAGGCAGGCCACATTTGGAATATGTAAAACAAATTGTTAGGGATGTAGGGGGTATACCGAAATGAAACGACTAGCAGTAGATAGGGAATCTTGGAGAGCTGCATCAAACCAGTCAAATGACTGAAGACAAAAAAAAAATCCAAATTTTGTTATACCCATCTTGAATTATTGCGTTTTTAATCTGTAAATTTTGTTTTGTGTTAATCTTGTGAGAGTATTAAAATAAAAGAGCGTGACTTTTGTTTTAACAGCTCTTATTTCTAATCTAATGTTGTTTATACAAACTAAATTAAATTATTTGTATAAAACATTGGCCTAAATTACGGTAATTTTTTAACGGTTGATAAATAATGAAATTAATATATTTTTTTTTAAAGGATGACATTTTTTATTTATTTCATTACCTTTCCAAACAATACTGTTGTTATTATTCTTATTTCTGGCTTATTAACAAAAAAGGCATATCAAAAGTTTTTTATTCAATTTCTTTTATATACTCTATAAAATAGACTGTTGCAGTAGCCGTATTTATCATCAAGCGTCTATAAATTTTATTCTATATTTCAGTTTTTATGTAATCGATGTTTCTGCTTTCACGGAACTTTATAAATACTTTTATCGGTTACGAAAAACTGTTTACAAATTAAAGGGAGGGAGTTATTCAAAATCTTATTGTTTAAACTCTCAGCATTTTGTTCCATAAATTGAAGATGGTAATAATACCTAATAATAATTTAAATTTAAAACGTAATAACTATTTTAAATTTGTTAATCATGAGGTTACAAAGAGGTTATTCATCTTTAATGCGAGTTAACTATTATTTCATATCTAAATGTCGTTTAGAATTTAAATCATATACATAAACCATAATTTAACGTATATTTGAAGACTAAACTACTTTTCTACTACGATAACGTCCAGAACGATGTATGCAAAATATAAGCGACTTTGCATCTGATAAATCAGGATTATATTCTGTTACTTATTATATTAATTTATTATCTAAGTTGTTATTTACTTGTCAAAGTAGCAGTGCATGAATAAATATAAAAAACTACCCATGGAACCACGACAATTCTGAAATGGCAAAAAACACAAAAATATTTGAAAAACACGATGAAACCTGACGCGTGCATATATCTAAGCAAGAAGAAGCGATCCTCTAACACGTTAAACAAGCAGTTACTCACATCAGAACTCTGTAATAAATGACACTCATAAACAACGACTTACACCAGAACTGTTTGACTTAGTGTAATATTTTGGGCATCCAGTTTACTTTATCATTTACTGCTTTTGTGGATGTTTTGCGATTTTGTTCGTTAATATAAAATAAAAAATGCGATATATTTTTTTATTATAAACCAACTCTGATACATTATCAAACCTAAAGTACTCATTTTAAAATAAAAACACATAGCTTACTGATACGAAAGCATGAAGTTGATAAGATAGTATCCTAGTCAAACAAAAGTTTTAATAATATTTTTCGTTATTTTTCTTTTACTTTACGTAAAACGTTTTGTTAAAAGTAACTTCTGTTCATCGTTGCCCGCGATTAACATACCTGCATACCTTGTTCCATCAATTAGCCTGTTTACTTAATATAAAATCATAATTACAAGCAATACTGTAAAAAGACACAAGCTGTTAGAAAATTAAATAAGTTTTATTATTTTTTATTTTTCATAGAAATAGCCTAACATTGTTATGCAGTAATATATTTTCATTACAATTAATGTAATTTATACGTACAATTTGTTAAATATATAATACTACCTACTTTCAGTTTTTTTATAACTATTTTTTTTTTATCACTAAACTAAAGGTGTATTTAAAAAAAAATGCTTATATAATCTTGATATTTTCTTTTAATTCTTCATTTTTTTCGTTTATCCTCCGGGACCACCATTAGGTATTATATCAGAGGATGAGATGAAATGATTTGTAGAGTATGAAAATTCCATACCTGACCCGGGATTCGAACCCGGGACCTCTGGATGAAAGGGCGAGACGTTACCACTAGCGCCACGGAGGCCAGTAACATTTATAGTTAATTTTCGAAAATCGTTAAAATGAAATAATTGACAGTTAATAGATTACAGATGTGTTTCGATTGACTAATTTATGTGATTTAAACGTTTATATTTTAAAAGTCTATTTTGATATTTTAGTATTATACTATTTTAGTAGTTCTCTCTACTAAAAGATTATAAGAGATGTTTTAAATAAAGTACAATACAATAAGAAATTACATTTATGAATGTATCGATGAAATATATAATATTGGCATATTACATATATTCGTGGTCAAAATAAAAAATGTAATTTACGTACAAGACAACGGCAATTTGAAATACACATCGTAATTCTACATTTAGGTTCTAAATACTGTTAAGCATTCTCATATATTTGAGATGTAATTTATATTTAATCGATTATAACATTACATAATGTTCCGTTAATTTAAACATTTTTCTTAAATGTTGAACATTCAGTAAGCTAGGAACACAAAAAAATTTCGTGAACTTCTTACTAAATTAAAATAATAAAATGCTTGTTTTATGTATTTAAACTGTAATTATTTTGGTTTATTGTTCCCATAAAATTTTTACGTGTTCCTAGCTTCTAATGTACTACATTTAAGAAAAATATTTAAACCTGAGTAGATTTGTTTTTACTTAAGAAAATAATTTTCTTACAACGGGTTCTTTAGCTTTATATACTTTTGATACTATCCGCTGCTTCATTAAAAAAAAAATTAAATAAATATTTTTGTAAACACTGAATAATTTTATAACTCTAACTGCAAATAAACGAAGTTTTAAAATTCAGCCCGTTATCGTTTTTCAATAGATAGATTACTATGAAAAATTAACTGATAATCGGATAACTATTATTACTCTAAAAATTTAATCGGGGAAGAATTTTTGAATTATTTTTGATATCTCTTTCAAAACCAATTGTATATTTTACTGATATGAATTATACTATAAGTTTTCTGTGTCACATAGTTTAGTTACCGACGTAACCTACCGAACATTTAACTTTTTTTTAAATACTTAAATAGTACACTACAACTTACGTATGAGTTTCAGATGACACGGAACGGTTAATCTTCGTATAAACTTTGCATTAAAAGAGCCAAAATTTGTTATATGCGAAGTGCGAATTGGCTTCGCCGTTCATAATGCGTGCAGTTCCGGTTCCTTGTCCTTGGCTCTCCGGGGGGTGGATTGTTCTAAAGAGGGGAAAGTGATGCAAGAAAGTGAACTCAAGACAGGGAAATTCCAGTCAATGACCCCGTCCATCCCCTCCCGGCACATTCCCGGCCAAACAAGACGGCCAGGAACAGCGGGCAGTCATCTTCTATCTCAGCGGTAACCTTCCGTATTGCCGACTGTACACGAGCGCCTTACCACTATCAACTAGTTTCATAAAAATAAATTAACCGAGTAATTGAGAATCGTAATAAAAAAAATTTTCTGTATAATTTTGCTTCAATTAGACATTCATTTTCAATTTTAGTACCAAAGATAATACAAACATAATAAGATGCTGTTCAACAAACAAGTACGTATGTATTGCCAAACATATTGAATTGTGAAGAAAAACACTTTTTTGTCCTTTCGCATTTTGCTTGTATGATAAGGTGCACATTATTTAAAAATATAAATAATTTTTTTTTAGTGTATTGGAGGAATAAATTACACTGGAAAAGAAAATAATATTATATTAATGTTCTATAGTTATAGTTACGCATATATATAATCTTTTTTCTTATAATTTGTGTTTTCAAAGTTTTTATTTATAATTATTATATTTTGTAAAAAACATTAACTAAACTGTTCTTTTATTTTCAGGTGAGTATCCTGCGTCATTATTTGTGCAATTCCTTTGCCGTTATTTCTGTAAGTCGATTGATAACTTTTTATTAAAATTAATACTGATTTTTAATTAAACCGAATGTGTATTTGTAGAAATCGTGGTTAATTAGCATTGTTTACATCAATGTGTAAATAAATAATCGTTATTTTATGATGCATAAAATCAGTTACGGTGTCATACATAAGTTTGTATGTTGAATAAAATAACAGCTGAAATCCGGAAGACCAGCTTTATTATGTAGCTCCTGTAACCTTCTGCTGTATGTTCAACTACCTCATCTCTTATAAATAGCCTGATAATGAACATACCACTGGAATGTAATGATTTCAATATCGCACTATAATACTACTTTACTTTTTGCATTATGCGGTTTTCTTTATAAGTATTGTTATGTTAAATATATATATATATATATTATATCGGCGTATTTTTCACGCGTATATATATTTTACAATCCTCAGTTATTATGCTGTATATTAACTTTTTTGCACCACCTATTAATTGATTTATTTCTCTGTGATTGGTTTTAATTGGTTCATAATTTATGAAATAAACAATTTTTAACAAACTTAAGACCGTAATAAAATTTTAATAAACTTCGATATTTATTAAATAGTTATTTTTATTCGCGTCTTTTATCTATTCTTTACTGCCAAATATTTCAATAATTTTGAGTAGGTTTCATTATTCTGTACCTGCACATTAAATAAAAAAATAAACATACATGTATATTATGCATTCTTAGTTAGGTTTCTCTCTATCTCCCCCTCATTTCATACAAGTAAATTTTGTATATATATATATATATATATATATATATATATATATATGTATGTGTGTGTGTGTGTGTGTGTGCGTATATAAGCTTTCAGAAATTATTTAAGTAAATTTATTCAGTTTATCTTTTTATACTTCTATAGTTTTTTTAATTTTATTTCGAGATTATACTGTCTCACAACAGTCTGTAATCTCCAATTACAATGACAGTTAACAACTTCGATCATTAAGTAATAATTTTACATTATTATTTTAATTTTTCTTTGCTTTTTGATGTTTATTATTCGATAGCGATAAGTGGATTGACTTGAAATTATAAAAGAATAATATTTTCCATCATGTAACCAATAATAATTATTTAAACGTAAAATAGTAATAAT
Organism: Lycorma delicatula; assembly: GCF_047948215.1. NCBI lineage: Eukaryota > Metazoa > Arthropoda > Insecta > Hemiptera > Fulgoridae > Lycorma > Lycorma delicatula. The sequence continues at coordinate 25,768,853 of NC_134455.1, forward strand.
TGTTTTAGGGATACATTGGTTTAAATATCTGGTTTAGTAGGTGATTGATAAAGTTCAAATCTATTTTTAAATAAAAATAAAGTCTTTATATTTTTACTAGATTCTTTTAGAACTTTTACATAATACATAATTTTTCTGTATTATACAGATTATCATAATTTTTCCCTAAGTTTATGATTTAAAAGTTTTTTCAATATTAACATATAACAGTTCATCTTCTAATCAGTAGTATCAACAATATTATTTTGATGAATAAAATTTTAATGTGAAATAAAATTATTAAGGTTTTATTTTATTAATTAAAATAAAATCAATTTACATCGATTTATTGATATTGCTTCTGTTACGGATATGTAATTTCCAAAAGAATGGTGTACATAAACATTTTAATATAAAATAATTGTTATGAATATAGATATATTTTTTTCAATTTATGAAATTAGTTTTATATTATTACTTTTCAATTAAATAACAGATTTGGGATTAGAGATACATAAGGGTATCAAAAGAAAATTAATATTCTGCAAACTTAGAAACTAAGAAATTCTATTACTCAAACTATACTTGAATAAACAAACAAAATATATAATTTGAAATGATTAAGGCATATAAGATTTATCCCTCTACAAGAATAAACTCTCGCTTTGATAAACGTAAACGAGATCGAACGGTCGGGCGTTTAAATGAAATATCCTTGGAGAATTAGATGGCGCCAGGTTGAGTTAGTTGGACAGCTATTAATAAATGGCGTAGCCGATAGCAGAGAGCCCATCAAGCTGTTTTTAAAAGTAATAATACATTTTCTCAGGACTCCAGCTTAAACTTCTTAACTACGTTTAAAATATATTACATACTTAATTGTTTGGTTGTATTCTATAAATAATATTTCAGAAGTACTTCTATTATTTTTTTCTGTTTTGTGTGGTAAAGATACCTTGCAAATGTCTTTTAAGTTTTACATATATTTTTTTATAAACTTGATAAAATCGTAGTGTAAATATAGTATAATTTATACTTATAAAAAAAACCATACATGCCGCAGAATAATGCTTTATTCTTTTCTAGATTTGAAAATCCCTTTCATGTTGGCGATTGCATATTTTCACCATTATATCATACTGCTGACGAAAAAGCTCTAAAAACCAACCCGGAAACTAACTTGCGAGAAGATATAAAATGTTGTATCTACTAATTTTATTTATCTTAGGATTTGTTATTCGTTAGATTTTTCATAACGAATATTAGTTCCATAATGATTCGTTCTACCGTCAGTTACTATGGTTATTTATAACTTTTTAAATCGAACACCTTAAAGTTATCCGAAGATGAACAACCATCAACATTTGAAATAAGCGTAAAAGCTGTTATATGAAAGCTTTATTTTATCTTTATTTTTAAGTTTTATTTTTTTATATGAATGCTTTATTTTATCTTGTAAATAGTTCGCATTTATCTGTAAACATAAAAAACCAGTTACAGAAATATACAGTAGGACACAGTATTGTCCGGCGTTCATGGTGCGAGTGGTAGCGTCTCGGCCTTTCATCCGGAGGTCCCCGGCATTTTTCACACGCTACAAAAATTGTCATTTCATCTCATCCTCTGAATCACTACCTAACGGTAGTCCCGGAGGCTACAAAAAGAAAAAAGATCACAATATTACAATCTTTACTTATATTTTCATAATTTAATTTACTAAACATATTAATAACGTTTAAATAAGGATACATGTCGTTTATGTTCGTGAAATTTATCGGATTGTTTAATTGTATATGATTAAATCACTTTACTTAAAACATAATTTTGTAAAATAATTTTATTTTTTATTATTTTTAAATTAGGATATTATTTATGTATATTTTATATAACCAAGTAAAACAAATTCTGGTTATGCAGAAAACCTCTCAGACTAATCTATTAGCATACAGTTTAAATCAAATCAATGAATAATTTATAGCGTTTAAACCATCGCAATGTTTAATGTTATGGATTTAAAAAAAAATATTACACATAAATGTAATATAATTTTTTATTAATACTTTTAATAAATGTATTTTTTTATATTTAAAAATTAAAAAATAATAATTCATACAATTTTTCTAAACTTTACATTGGGATTTTTTTTTAATTGTAGACTTTAACCGCTGTACTTTGAAATATGCTATCAACAAACCGAACTTTACTTAGTGTACAATTTAAGTTACAAAATGTTTGTAAGAAACTATAGGTAGGTTACTGGCGCCGATATCTCTGAAAATTATACGAGCTGCATGATTGTGTTGAGCCACGTTTATTGACCCATGATTAGTTTTAATAACAGGTGTTAAGACCGCGTATCTTTTGAAGCAGTAACAGCATGTTTTATAACCATCCATTGGATTTTCCTCGATGTTAGGTCATGACAGTTGATTAAATCCAGTTTGATTTTGTTATTATTAAAAACTTGATTTAATATTAGGTTTAAATGGAAAGTAGAATTAAACGATGCTCCAGGGTTTCTCTTGTTGCTATTCGGTTAATTTGTTGAATATGGATTTAGAATTTAAATTACCATCGACGTGTTACATCTTATGATTAAATGATTTTGTAAAAATTAACATTTAAAATACGATTTTAATGAAATGAAATGTCTCTGTGTAAGTGGAGTACATTTTATTCTTAAATAAATATCACATGTATCATATAAACACACTATATTAACCGTCAATGTTCTAAGCTCTGGTAAATTAATAAATTTTTTTTAGGTAATTGATTAACGTATCAAATCCATCATAAATATTTTAATTGCTTTCATAAATAATAAATAAAGATAAATAAATTATCTTCAGTATTTACTTTAAATATATATTTAAATTCAGGGGGACAAGTTCGTACGAATTTAAATATTAGTAATTCTTGTAATGAGAACTTTTTTTTGTTTTCAGTCATTTGATTGGTAAGATGCAGCTCTCCAAGATTCCCTATCTAGCGCTAGTCGTTTCATTTCGGTATCCCTACATCCTCCATCCCTGACAATTTGTTTAGCATATTCCAAATGTTACCTACCTTTTTTCTTTCTTTTCCTGTTTAGCCTCCGGTAACTACCGTTTAGATAATACTTCAGAGGATGAATGAGGATGATATGTATGAATGTGAATGAAATGTAGTCTTGTACATTCTCAGTTCGACCATTCCTGAGATGTGTGGTTAATTGAAACCCAACCACCAAAGTACACCGGTATCCACGATCTAGTATTCAAATCGGTGTAAAAATAACTGGCTTTACTAGGACTTGAACGCTGGAACTCTCGCCTTCCAAATCAGGTGATTTGGGAAGATGCGTTCACCACTAGACCAACCTGGTGGGTTAAAATGTTGCCTACCTGCACAATTATTTCCTTCTACCTGACCCTGCAGTATAAAAGCTACTATTCCAGGACGTCTTAATATGTGGACTATAAGTCTGTCTCTTCTTTTAACTATGTTTTTCATAACACTTCTTCGATTTGCCGCAACACCTCTTCATTAGTCACTTATCCACCCACCTGATTTTTAACATTCTCCTATATCACCACATTTCAAAAGCTTCTTTTGAAATGTGGTGATATAGGAGTTTCTCAGGACTTTCTTCTCAGGTACTCCGATCGTCCTAATTTCACTTCCATATAAAGCTACGCTCCAAACATGTACTTTCAAAAATTTTTTCCTGACGTTTAAATTAATTTTAGATGTAAACAAATTATATTTCTAATTGATGGCTCGTTTCGCCTGTGCTATTCAGCATTTGTATCGTTCCTGCTTCGTCCATCATTAGCAATTCTACTTTCCAAATAACAAAATTCTTCTACCTCCCTAATCTTTTCTCTTCCTATTTTTACATTCAGTGGTTCATCTTTGTTGTTTCTACTACATTTCATTTTTTTCGTTTTGTTCTTTTTATTTTCATGCGGTAGTTCTTGCGTAGGACTTCATCTATGCCGTTCATTGTTTCTTCTAAATCCTTTTTACTCTTGGCTAGAATTACTATATCATCAGCAAATCGTAGCATCTTTATCTTTTCACCTTGTACTATTACTCCAAATCTAAATTGTTCTTTAACATCATTAACTGTTAGTTCCATGTAAAGATTAAAAAGTAACGGAGATAGGGAACATCCTTGTCGGACTCCCTTTCTTATTACGGCTTCTTTCTTATGTTCTTCAATTGTTACTGTTGCTGTTTGGTTCCTGTACATGTTAGCAATTGTTCTTCTATCTCTGTATTTGAACCCTAAATTTTTTAAAATGCTGAACATTTTATTCCAGTCTACGTTATCGAATGCCTTTTCTAGGTCTATAAACGCCAAGTATGTTGGTTTGTTTTTCTTTAATCTTCTTTCTACTATTAATCTGAGGCCTAAAAATGCTTCCCTTGTCCTTTTACTTTTCCTGAAACCAAATTGGTCTTCTCCTAACACTTCTTCCACTCTCCTCTCAATTCTTCTGTATAGAATTCTAGTTAAGATTTTTGATGCATGAGTAGTTAAGCTAATTTTTTTGTACTCTTCAAATTTATCTGCTCCTGCTTTCTCTGGTATCATGACAATAACACTCTTTTTGAAGTCTGACGGAACTTTCCCATTTTCGTAAATATTACACACCACTGTGTATAATCTATCAATCACTTCTTCACCTGCACTGCGCAATAATTCTGAAGGTATCCTGTCTATCCCAGGAACCTTTCTGCCATTCAAATCCTTTAATTAAATTCAGATCTTAGTACTGTATCTCTCTTTTCACCCTCTTCCTCATCCTCTATAACTCCAGTTTCTAATTTATTTTTTCCGTATAGCACTTTAATATATTTTACCCACCTATCAGCCTTTTCTTTCGTGTTATAATTCGTTGTACCATCTGTATTTAAGACATATTAAATTTTAACTTATGTACGACAAAATTCTCCTTAACTTTTCCGTATGTTCTGTCTATTTTACCAATGATAATTTTTCTTTAGTCCGCTCTTCTTTCGCTAGTTTGCACTTCCTGTCTATAGTATTTCTTAATTGTCGATAGTTCCTTTTAAATTCATCACCAGAAAATATTCTTTTATTTTCTACTTTCATCCACCATTTGCAATATATCGTCTGAAATCCAAGTTTTTCTACCGGTTCTCTTTGTTCCGCCTAAGTTCGCTTCTTCTGATTTAAGAATTTCCTTTTTAACATTCTCCCATTCTTCTTCTACATTTTCTACCTTATCTTTTTTACTCAGACCTCTTGCGATGTCCTTCTCAATAATATTCTTTACCTCCTATTCCTCAAGCTTCTCTAAAATTTACAGATTCATCTGACACCTTTTCTTTAGGTTTTTAAACCCCAAACTACATTTCATTATCACCAAATTATGGTCTCTACCAATGTCTGCTCCAGGGTAAGTTTTGCAGTCGACTAGTTGATTTCTAAATCTTTGCTTAAGCATGATGTAATCTATCTGATATTTTGCAGTATTACTGTATTTTTCCACATGTATATTCTTCTATTATGATTTTTAAACTAGGTGTTGGCAATTACTAAATTATTACTTCGTGCAAATAACTAGTGAGAATTAGTAAACGTTAAAAATCAAAAGAAAATGTTGCAAGATTATCATAAATTAATAAAATTTATCAAATATTGAGGAGGATGTAGTTTATATCTCTAACATTTTACATTTTCTATTTTTTAAATTAGCAACAGAAAAAATAGCTTATTTTCCTAAAACTTATTGTAACGTGTACAGCTCTATGTAATATTTAACGCTAACGTGTACATATTCATTAGTTTTCGGATACTTGAATACAGAGATCATACATTTCGAAAATAATTCTCCGATCTCCGTGGCGGAATGGTAGCGTCTCGGCCTTTCATCCGCAAGTCCCGAGTTTGGATTCTAGTCAAGCATGGCATTTTTCATGCGCTGTAAAATTTAATTTCCACATCATATCCCATGCACAAGCTTCAAGCTTTTATGACGATATCATCAAGCAAAAAAAAAAAAAAAAAAAAAAAAAAAATGCATGAAGGATTGGAATATTTTATAGAAATTTTATTAAAGTAATATAACTTATTTCTAGGCTCGAATAGTTTTTGAATTTCAAAGAAAACACCAATGACCCTACTGTGTTTATGATATACAGATTAAATAAAATTATATACTTAAAGGTATAGAACCTTTTTCTGAAAGATTAAAAAAATGTAAGAATTATTTTTTCGGTGGCAAATTATCATTGATATTTGTCTTACCAATGAAATGTCTGTAAATTTATTTAATTGCTTGTCATTTTAGTTTTCGAAATAAAAACACTCCATCTTCATGTATAGAATAATCTTGTTATAGCAGTTTAAAATGCTATTTAAAGTGTCATAAGTAACGTGAACAATATGCCTATATTAAAGCAATTATTTTTTTGTAGCCCTAATATTAACGTAGTTAAATAATGGGAATTTTACTTCCACATATTTATGCAGATAGTGTGCAGCTTCATCAACATTATTTAAAATTTATTTAAACAAATAAAGATTTATTTCCTCATGCGATGACAATTATATTTGGTTAATATTCAAACTTTAAATTAATATACGAATGAAGAGAGAAGGGAATTTCATAAAGAATAAAAGTATTTGCGAAAAAATATTTTCAGAAGTAGTAGGGTATAAATTCAGTATTTTGACAATATTATGAAGAAATAAGTTATCAACGATTGATCTTTTCATGAACCTCATGATTTTGTCATAATTCTTACCGAAATATTATCTTTTAACTACAACCGAATGCAAATAACCAGTATTTAGTGTAATCTATAAATAGGTTAACCGCTAGAAATACAAATTGTGTTATCAACAAAATTACAATAGTTAAAAATTATCTCTGCGTTATCTTAACACAAAAATGTAGTTCCTAATTTAATTTTACAAAAATAAACTATCCATTTCGTATTCGTAGTTCAAAGTAGAGCGGATTATAAAGTGACGGACCGTGAACCTTTAACTGTTAGAATTAACTGCCTTGAGCTTGCGCATAGCGCCAGCGGTGAGTTGATGAGAGTGAAGTCTTCCAGTTGCAGTGGTGTGAAGATGCAGGCAGGTTTCGCACAACGTCCTTGTAATCCCTACTGCCTTGTAAGGTATTCTAATGTCACTGGCGGGCTTCTCAGCAAAAAGTAGTATTTACCTCCCCCCCGCGACAACCCCACCTACCCAACAGTTGTCTGCTACTCCAGAACACTCCAGTTATCGTTGTCATCGTCTTTGTCGTATCCAGTAGCCCACTTGTCGCAAACACGAGACTGCTTTCTCCATCTACATACCGACCCACACTATTAACGATCAACCGGTTTTGGATTTTATAATATTTTAAATAGAGAGATCGAATTTAAACAAATTTAATGATCAACAATTAGTTGTAATGTATTATTAAAAGCGTAGAAATGATATATATCCAGTATCTATTTTTTTTTACATAATTACAAGTAAATTTAAAAATTATTAAACTTCAGGGACATATTTTATTTATTAAAATATTCTCTCGAGCTCACAATTATATGAATTTTAAATAATGTTTATAAATTTTTTTTGTGTAAAATGAAAAAAAAAACAACGATATTTATAATTGTTTTGAAAATTTAACAACCTTTAATTTTGTAATAGTTTAGGACAAATGTTTATTACATATTTTTAAACTATATATTAATACTTTATATAATTATTTTCCTGCTACTAAACGAAATATGACTGCTAATATACTTCAATATAAAGATGAACCATGAAAATATTGTGTTTTTCAGGTCAATTTTCGTCATCAGATTTATTTTAAGGTAATTGTTTGGTCGAGTTTGCTGGACCAATTTTTTAATCTTAATGTTTATTATTTCTTTCTTTCTTTATGTTTAAAATCTCTGTATTATATATAATATATAGACAGTTTTTTATCTCCACACTTCGGTGTATGCTAATAAAAAAACTTCTCGTTTCGTCGTAAAGCTTATTCTTTCGTTTAGTTTATTCATCTGTTGTTTTTTAAATTGTTAGAGAAGTATTTTATACTTCTTATTTAAAAACGGGTTTCTTTCCGTTTTTCGGACATTCTGTTGTTATTTTTTGAAAATATACACTGCATTATATTTCAAAGTAATATCAATTGTTAAATGGGAACATAATCTTGTAATATTTTTTTTAATAATCTGTTTTATCTTGAATTAAAAGCACGACAAAAATTATTTATTTAATTTTTTCCCTGCTTTTACTAAAAAAGTAATGTATAATTATGAGAGTAGTAAAGTTGAATAAAATTTAACTACACGTGTTCTGTTTTCATTGGCGTGTGATTCAAAGCTACTTCAAAAAAACTTTTAATTTGGCATCCCTCAAAAGAGAATGAAACTCGTTAATTATAAACAACATTTATAATTTGCAAAACGTAACAGGTGCACATTCGCTTGCATTCGGTTTGATTGTGTCTTTTGTCATGTATTGAGTGTAGCCTATGTATGTGCGTAATACAGACACGTTCAGTTTTTAAAAATACGAGGAGGGGAAAGAGATTGTATCGATAAGCATTGTTATTTTATTTGTTGTACTCGCATAATATTGAATGAATTGCCTTAGGACCATAAGGAACGTTGATAGATTTGACCTTGAAGATTCTAAAAATAGTACCAACAGAGTAGTTCATTGAGAATCTATTTACGTTTCATTTTACATCATGCAAATTTTAAATGAATTATTATTTTTTTCTTTTACTACGTCTATGACCAGAACAGCTGGATGAACTTACTAATTCCTAACCTACCTCAATCACTGTCTATATTCTCCCACATACATAATGATGAAACTAATGTAGTGAATATTGTAAACGGATTCAAAAGAAAAGACAATTCTTTATGTAGAGAAATACGTTTGTACAGCTAGTACATTCAATTTGAGATTTATATTAAATTAGACTGCTGTGTAATTTATTTACATGGCTATAATCTACGTATTTTTTACTGTCACTTCTTTGCCAACAAACAAGCGTGTTATGTAATTTATATTTTATGGGTTTTTTTTTTCACCGTAAGAGATTTATTTAATGAACAAGATTAAAAAATATGGTTTCTTCTTATTATTATTATAATGAATTCATTTTTTCTGTTTCCTTTTTTTGTTATTCCATTATCATACGGTATTTTGAGATATGGGCTGTTGCAAAATTTTTAATGACATTTTATACGTACGGTAACTATTACTTTATTATTTTTTTTAATAATAAAACTGTACTTAAAAATTTATCACCTTTTACTAGTTTTAAGAAGTTGTGTTTATTCTCTTATATTAATTTTTTATCGCTATACACTTATTAGAATTTTTCTTCTCTTTTTATGATTGATCATAATCTTTTGCTTCTTTATCATCAGCATTCGTTGAATGATACCATTGTAAGTTAATGAATGTAGGAAATACTATATATTATAATCTCCCCTCTTGGATATTATAAAATTTAATCGCAATTTTTTTATATAAATTTAAAAAATCTGATAGGGACACCACATGACTTCCTTGTATGCCTATTAAATTACATATTCACATTTTTTTTTTAAATGAAAAGTACATTAAATTCATTGTCATTTTTTTTTTACAATGAGAGGTTAATAATTATTAATAAATCAATACATTTAAATTTAAAAAAAAAAAAAAAAAAAAAAAAAATGAGATGATATCTGATTCCAACCGATGTGTCTTCCCCTTGTAATATCCAAATATTTCATAAAAAAAAAAATTTATATGGCTATAAATCTGGAACCAATGAAAATAAGTACCACTTATAATCCATCGTTGAAAAGCTGTCAGTGCGGGCTTATTATTACAGTTAAGAAAAATCCAATTGGATTTTTGGATTTCTTGGACGCTTTTTATTCAGTAAATTGCAATCAAAAGGGGAGGTGTACAACTAGATATTACAACAGTCCTAAATCCAATATTTCAGCATCGTACGGCTAATCGTTTTTCAGTTATGCGAGATACATACGTACGTAGAGACGTCACACCGAAACTAGTCAAAATGGATTCACGGATGGTCAAAATGAATATTTCCATTGAAATCTAAAAACCGAAATTTTTTACGATCACAATACTTCCTTTACTTCGTAAAAGGAAGTAAAAAAATGAGTAGAATTAATAATGTAAATTAAATAATCAATTAATTAGTGGTAGTAACTACTATTATATTCTTTAAAATGGATATACTACATTATTTTTTTCGTATGTTTTCTTCCTGCATTATGTTTTAAATTCAGATTTATTGCTGGTCGCTTTTGTAAGAACAATATATTAAAAAGAAAAAATCAATTCTTTTTTTATTTGCAAAGTGTACTTTCAGACCTTTTTAGAAACTGTATTTTAAGTATAAAAAAAACATGCTGTTGGCCGTGCTGCCGTTAAAATATTGAATACAATGCAACAAATCAGGTAATAAAAAAAAAGAGAAAAAAAAACATTTTTATTGTTGTAAGATGCTCCAGGAAATAAACCAATTGTTCCTTTCTGCAGGTACGTGTCAGTCCTAAACATCCCTAACAGACAATTCGCAAAAAAAATAAAAAAAATACAATGAAACTAATAAAACTGTCGCCAATTTTTTTTCTTAATTTTATACATATCAATAGGGGTTAGTTGCGAAGGGAGGTGTATTGATTACTGAAGGTTTTAAAAGGTGGGTCTCCGGTCTTTTTTTATGAACTGAAACGAATGTGCGAAAAATATTTCGATATTTTTTAAGGTTGTCTTTTTTTAGTCTTCTTTACAATCCATTTCATTTAAGCTTTGTTTGCCCGTAGTCGAGTCATTCCGCAAACCTTACAAAATAATTTTGCAGCTTATGTGAAGTGTTTTAACAACACATTTTGGATCGCTTTATAATAAGGTTATATTATATTCTTGACATTTACCGTTACACTTCTGTTATTTTGGAATTATGAAACGATATATTTCCTCAAATTTTTGGGTTTGCTAGTATATAAAAAAAAAATTTTCTTTAAAATGTAATAAAAGGTAGCAGAAATTAAATACAAAATTATTTTATTTCTAAAAAGTAGTGAAGTTCCATTGATGTTTGAAAATACCAAGTTAGTTTTTTTAATAATATCAAGTAAAGAAAAGTTAGTGCCAAAAGTGCACTAATATACTAATTCATTTTTAACTGTAGTTTTGCAGTAATTTTTGCGAGTTGATTTTGTGATTAATCTAACTCCAAAATTAGCATCGTTACTATCTACTTGGATATAATGCGATTAAAGTTGCAAATAAAACATTAAATATGTATTAACGCGCGCAAGTACATATTTACTGTAGTAATTGCTTTGTTACTCGTTATTGTTGCAACAGTAATATAGTACTGATTAATGGATAGTCTAATGTAAAATTGGTCAATTATGTCAAGACATATCATAGTTTAATTTGATTAAAAGTAAAATAAGGATATGTGCGTAGTAGTAATAATTTAAATCTGGTAAATGATTTTATTTTTATTTTTTTGGATTCCTTGATTCGTCCTCCACAGGAGATTAAATCTTAAGTGACCTGAATAGTGGTCATAATAATTACGTCATATCAGGTCACTAACCTCGCTTCCTTTTTCTTCAGACTAACAGGAAATAAGTTATTTAATGCGAACTTTTTTCATTTGTGAAATTAGCTTATTTTTAAAACCATCACTATTTCGATACGTTAGGCATGAATTTAAAAAAAGATTTGCTGATCATTTTCAAAATTTCATTATTATAAATCTTTCTTCTCATTTAAATTAAAGCAGATTTTATGTATAAGATCTACTACTGTATTCCATTATGAAAATACAGAAATACGTTGTGCGGTCTAATGTATCGTGTGATCAACTAAGTGTATCAATAAAGTCTTAGATCCGAAACTATTTTATAATAAATAGCATATCATATATATATATATATATATATATATATATATATATATAATATTTATAAGGCCTGGTTAATTTGGGTAAGCTGACAAGAAAGTTTTGTAAGTAGCCATATTTATGTACGCCTTCTACATTTCTTTACTATTATTGAAAAAATAATTAGAAATATCCTTGATAGTTCAGGTTTCTTATTTTAATTAAAAAGAACAGATATCAGTAGTATATGTATGAATCGAATATGTTGTGGAGAATAAAATTGTTCCAAACTTTTATATATTGATAAATTTTATCTAATGAAATATATTATTTCACTTTTTTCACATTAGAAAAGTTGTATTTAAAAAAAAAAAATCATAATGAGAATGACTGAAAAGAAAGGTTAATTAATTTATTTCGTTTTATTATCTAGGATATATAGCATTAAATTCTCAGGAACAAAAATATTCATTTCTAAGAAAATGAGTTTATATAGACAAATATTATAATTTTCATATAGTAAATATCATTAAAATTACAACGATAAAGAAAAAGTAGTTAATTTAAAATGATGATTAGTAATTTATTTACTAACATCTTTTTTATTTTTTAAAAAATAATAATTGACGTTCATTTATTGGTCTCTAGGAAAACGTACAAATTAATGGAAATTTTTCGCACAAAAGCCTTTTAAAACTTTGAACGCTGATGAGCGCAACTTTGAACGTTGAGCTCATCAGCTTTTTTCGCATATTTACTAAGCTAAATTATTAACACAATTATTTAAAACAGTTAGTTTGTATAGCTTACTTTTATGACGTTTATGTATCTCCTAACTGCTTACGATAAATGATTATTAAACGTGTTATTTTCTTTACAGGGGTTTAAACGGTTTTATAAACCTAGTTACAACACGACGGGTCTAATAGAAAGAGTTGTTTAGGCAGCGAGTTGTTTGAGGAAGGCCGCGGACAGGCTGAAGCGAATGTACTTTCACCGAGGTACACTCATCCGCCCTCCCTCCACCGCACGATCTTGTTCTCACTCCCTTCACTAGGTGTTGCAGACGATCTCAACACTACACTGGTCATCCTGTTTTCATGTCCCAGATTCTCTCTTCCTGGAAGGCTTTCACTACACCTGACTCACCACTTATTATTTGCGACTCCATACTTTGACCTACTTTCTTATACATTTGCCGATGAGATGTCAGTTACCTTTTTAATTAGATTTCATGCAATATTTATTTTAAAAGAGCATAACGAATGTAATAATTTTTTTGTTTATGCAAATGTTAAATAAACAGTTATTTAAACTTACAAAATTATAGGCTACGATCAGGTAAATTAGGTATTACTACCTTATGTTAAACTTTTTTTTTTCATTAAATAAAAGGTCAGTAACAAATATTTCAATGCTGGTGTAATAATAATAATAATATTAATTACGACAATCTTGGCCTCCACTAATTCATTTTTAAATTAGTTGATCCTCCTACGAAGCAAATAATTAGCATTGATAACATTGCAATCAATGCTCCCATATTTAATAATTTACAATCATAGACGATGTAATAAAGATTGTTGTAAATATTAGAATCGATTAATTTAAATAAAAAAATTATTATACAGAACTATGCAAACTTTTAATAGGCGCCAATTTTCAGTTCATTTAATGCTATATAATAAAACGTCTTCCTAATGTTATAATATTAATTTAATGTTATATTACGCGTCTTCCTTGATGTAAAAGATTTATAATCCATTATGTCATTACTAATTTTATAATAATAAAGTTAATTATAAATTTGTAAAATTAAATTACCTCTTTTTAAAAAAAAATAAAGATTTTATTGTTTATCAATATGTAAAGCGGTTAGTTTAAACTGAGAATAACATGATTATTTACCATTTTTTCTATCAATTATTAAATAAATGATCTGTTTACATTTTCCACTACTTTTATAAAATAGAGGCAGTTTTTAAAGAAAATGTATTTCTATAAACTCTGTTAAATAATGCCGTAGCAGATTGTGAATAAAATTTTCATTTATCTACACGTGCACAATTTTATGAGCAGCCTGAATGCAAACCTTGAACAGATGCCTCAGGTACTTAACGAAGTATACAACATAAAGACCCACGACCTACGCTGTTGCTGTAGGAAGGTTAAAAAAGCTTAGCGCTTTTTATATGATATCTTATTTGATTATTTTTATATACATATATGTATAAATTAAATATCCTGTTATTTGTTGATGTCGTAATTAAAAAAAAATAACCCAAACATGTATTAGGTGTTTTGTGGTTGCATCTGTATTTACTCATTCGAATTCTGATCGACAAAAAATCTGTATTATTGATCAAAACTATGAAAAATAAACATTTTATAAAACGATAATTGGTTTTTAGCAATTGAGTGAAAGATTTTTGTACGTAAGTTTTGTTACCGCTGCTCATTACCGTTGAAAAATAAATCCTTATAAATTTGTTCTTAGAACTTTTTAAATTCCATAAAATTAAAATAAAGTAATATTTTCAGCAATAACTCTTATAAAAAGCTAAAAAATACACGTAGGCTATATGCGTTTTCAGATGAACTAAAAAATAATAAGTTTATATGTTAAGCGATCCAATTTCTGTGCTAAAAATAATATTATGTAGGCCTTCTGTAGCAACTAAAAAGAAGATATAGGATTGACTCTGTCCTTGAGGTGGTGAGATATCAAGAACAGACCGGTTTCACTTATGTAGACTAGCTTATTGGCGCCCAACGGCTGCAACATTTAAGGAAATATTTGATCCCTTGTAATCGTATAGGTAATATAAACCGAGCTTTTGCAAGCTTCAGTCTGCTAACCCGGAGTCTTTTTTATCTCTATCTGATAGAAATGATTATTGAAAATGTGATTTATTTATTTATTATAAATAGATTTTATTCACTACCTTCAATTTTGAATTTGACATGGTCGGCTGGTGTTGATTTATTTTATTTTTTATTGTCTATCACTAACTAAAGCTAGAAAATTGCAACTAGTTTTTGCAGCCATATAATCTAATCTTATTAAGCTCCTGTGTGCCGAACTTTAAGTGTACATAACGAATTTTTGTCGTCATAAATTTGTTTTGTGCTTGGCAGGTAAAAATAAAATCACTAATGTGTGAATAGAATTCATATTAATGATAACGATTTTTATATTTTTGTTTCTCATAGTGCGGATTTCTGGGTAATTTGTTAGATGGAAAATTATTGTGGGACATAGATAAATTTCTATATTACAAAATCAAACCCTACTGTTCTGCTTTGAAGCGACTTAATAAGTGCTAAGCTTGTCATCAATATTAAATATCTATTATGCCTATGTTTGGATCCGTCTGAAATATAATATCATTTCTTCAGGCTCCCTCAAACGAATTTTCAATAAACAAAAATTGACTGTCGTAACATTGTTTGGCACCCACAAATATGATAAACGTTGACCGATATTTAGTCTGGCATCCGTGGCTCGAGTGGTAGCGTGGCTTGAGTGGTAGCATCCCGGGTTTGAATCCCGATCAGGCATGGCATTTTTACACTTTATAAAATTGCCATTTCATCTCATCTTCTGAAGCAATACCTAACGATGTCCGGGAGGCTAAAAAAGAAAAAAAACAACAAAAAAATCGATATTTAGTAAAGTTAAACTTTTTGACTTATTTATGTGTTTTTATTTATGAATGTGGAACTCTTGCTAAAACAATACTCACGTTACTAACGGTATTCACCTCTATCAAACTAGACAGCTTACTATTTTCTTATAATTCGGCAAGATACTTCGATTTACGAGAAAGAGCCTTTACCAGTTTCCGTTATCATTTTTAGTAAATTACATAGCTATTTAAAAAATCTTTGGACCAATTTAAATGATTGGTATTTTTTTATAATACCAAATTTAAACAAACTCTTTTCTATATCTCTGTATAAAGTATTTTATATATGTATGTTCTATGATTTTCATTAACGCCTTTGTTGCAATTTATTGTGCGTTATTTTATTTATAGAGCATCTCCATACATTTAGTTTTTTATAAGCTCATAGTTATGTACTAATCAGAATAAAATATTTAAATTTACTCGTATTTCATTCAAATCTCAATAAAGTAATTGTACTGGTTAGTTCAGATAAATATAACTACGGTTATGGTACTAATAATGAAAATTGAAAGTATTAATTTCGTGAAACTAACCAATCCGGTTACATCTCAGCATACAATGGACATAATAATAGTAATAGACATAAATCTAAAAGTAATATTAGTTACAGGATTTCTTATTTTGTATCCTAATGTTTTTCATCAATTTTGTTCTGGATTTACGTTAAATCCGTGCTTTGAATGATCTTTTCGTAAAATATATGTGTGTGTGTGTGTTTTGTGATTCTAATAACACTTGCATATGAAATTCATATTTAATACTTTTATATTTCATGTCACTATTTATACTTTCTTATATTTTTTTTTACAATTCTCTCTCACCTTTTTATGTGCAATTTTTAAGTTTAATAGTTTAATTAAATTGTTCTTCTTTATGAAATATAATTATGAGAAAATATTTATCTTGTTTACAATTGCAATATATTTTTTTTAAAATTAAAATATTGCATTAACGCCATCCTTTTCATCCTTTTTGTTGTAAAATATTTACTATAATTTCTTACGTAGAAATCTTATTTTTTTACAGATTTTAAAATACCACGCAGACAGATCAGAAGTTGATGAAACAAAAGTACGGTGCTCTTGTCTCATGGAAAGAAAAAGGCATCTAAGAAAATCGTTTTCAGTGAGAAGACGGCTTCATTCGCAGTGCATTTTTACTAAACATAATGAAGTAAGTAAATTGTTACTAAATAAATATAAAATTCTTTTTATTGTTCTATTTAAAAACGAATTTTTTAATAATTCGTTTTTAATGTTAGTTATAATCTAGCGAACATAATTTTACAATTAATATTTTTTGCAGTTATTTTTTTGCACTAGATAATTTCATTTTTTTTTCTTTGAAACAGCTTCCCACTGGTATCTCTTAATGGATAACGTACTTTCTGTACAGTAATTTTCTGTATCGTAATTTTTTATTGTTATATCTAATCTGTAAATTAAAAAATTACAATGTTACAAAAAAAAAAAAATGTAACTAATCAATCGAGTTTAGTCAAATAAAAATCCGGCGAAATTCCTATATCTTTTAATAAATTTATTTAAAAAGTCGTACAAAATAAAAAAAAATTGGCAAAATTAGCATAAAAGAAGTATTATTAATAAATAATTAACATAATATTTACCGGAACTGGTTATATCTTGCTCTGTAATATCTAAGGAAGATATAGCTGTTTAAAGTGAGAATTTTATATAATTATGATAAAAAGTTATGTATTTTAGATTATATTACATCTGTGTTTCATTAGATATGAAAGTAATTTTGTTTTTGTTACTCTGAAAGGTTCATTATTATTCGCATTAATATTAAATGTGATTTAATAAATCTGTTTTAATTTATTTAGATTTTTTATCTCATCCGTACAGTTTTAATGTTAATATTTTTAGCCTACATTTCTTCATCTAATTTCGTATTTACTTAAGATTGTATGTATCTGTCAATCCCTCATCCATTAAGATGATCCGGAATCTTTCGATTAAGAAAACATAAATGATTTTATAAAAAGAGCAAACTGTTGTGACAAGGTCTTCGCAATTATTATTTTATAGTTTATGCAAATCATTTTTGAGAGAGTGGTTCAAGGGCGAATGAAATTTATTGCTCATAAAATGCAATATTTAATGTACGCCTTCGATTCTTGAAGGACTGTAAAGTACAAAGTAGGAAGGAGTTATGTTTTAAATTTTAGCTGCAATGAATAGGTATTTCATAATTGTTATAAGTTGCTCTAAATAAAACATTTTTGATGAAACGGTGTTTGTTTATTTCATTATGTAAGTTTTAGTCAGTAACTTTAATAATTAAATACAGGAATTAATTATAATTAAATTAATGATTAATTATATATCATCTTTAAAGAGTTAGCTATAGTCACATTATATCTTCATTACATTCATTACAACTTTCGGTTAAGTCTTATCAATGATGCTTTACTTGTTTTCGCGTAACTATTTAGATTTTATAAACATTCTTTTATTAAAATTAACGAAAAAAGAGGAGTGTGATACCCTTCAATATATTTTCTGAGGAATTTAATTTTCTCTATTTTTTCCTAATTTATCTAAAAATAATCAGTTCTTAAATATCACAAAAAAGAACTAAGAAGCAGCATAGCGTAACATGAGGAAAATTGCTAGGGCATTATGATACCAGTTGACCGTAATTTTTATCAAACGGAGTACCTGTAAATTCACTGTACATCAAAACCGCTTGAATAGCATCTAATAAAAGTATTATCACCAAATAATTCTGTATCGTTAAATGAAAAGTGTTCCGTCAGGGAGTAGTAAACCTAACACGATTTCTTGAGAACAGTTATCTATACCGATAAAAATACTTTGTGAGATGATGCAACTATAAAAATATATTCTTCTATTTATATATATATATTTTTTTTTTTAAATTAAGATATATTTTTGTTAAAGTTTTGGTTTAAATAATTTGACCCGATGTCTTTTTCCAATTTAATTATTTATCAGACAGATGTACGTCTATTTTTCCTATTTACCACTTTTTCATTTTTGTAGAGATAGAATTCAAAGGAGGCTTTTTGTTCACTCATTTATTTTATTCACTGGTCAAGTTAATTGAGTATGAGATAAATAGAGTTGTTATGATTAATTAATTTGTTTTTAGTTTACTCAGTGATAAATATACAATAATATAAATAAGTCTCCCTCAGAATGTATTTATGCAGATGACCCCTCATTTTTACGCAATGTAAAATTAATGGTTTTTCTTTTAAGTATGTACTTACTGTAAACTTTTGTTTTATTTAAATAACTGTGTTGGAATAACAGTATTTCCTTTTTATTTATAATAATTATTTTATATGGAATTAACCGCAAGATTAAATCAAGAATTTTAAAGCGTGATTCTTGTATTTTAAATTACATCAAGATCAAAGGTCAGGGCTAACCATAAAAGGCTGATATCTATTTATTCGTGCCTAACATGCTCAGAACATAAAAATCGACACCTCATTTGTCCTTACAGGAAATAGCCTATAAGAAAATGATCCTAGAAATTAAAGGTCAAGGACTGATTCATGATTATTGAGTAAAATTAAGATTTTTCAAGTTTTTGTTCGGCTGATAAGTTATTATTAGTATTTTCTTTTTCTCAGTTTTAATTTCAATTAAATTTACAAGCTTAATGGGTTAACATTAGGTTACCGAATCGAATCTGAAACTACTTTCCTGAAATTAATTGATTTTATTTTATAACGAATTTTTATTTACCTTTGCTTTGATTTAAATTCAGTAGGCTTAAAAACGATGTAACAAATAATCTTACGAGCGTAGAACATTTCTGTGACTAAGCATTGATCACCATAGCTGCAATAGAAATATTAATCTGTTCATGTACGGTAACAAATAATTACAAATTTACAGTTTGTAAACTGTAAACTGTGTAACTGTAACTGTGTTGTAAAATCACGTAAATTCCTTGTTCCAGTAGAATTATTTTCAATTTTACTTAACACAAGATGAGTAAATACTAATTGTATTATTAGGAAATTGCATGTATGTGTGTGCATGTGCGCGCGTACGCGTGGGAGAACAAATCGTAGAATAAAAATAAATATGACCTGAAATTTTTATATGTATAAAAAGCTAAATACTTGCAAATGTCACAGATATTGTTTGCCAGCATTGAAATAATAATAATAAAAAATAACTCTATTCCGATTAAAAAAACGATGTAAAAAATAAATAAATGTTTGTGTTCAGAAATTGGAAATCTAAAGTTGCCGCCGTGATGTTAAGATGTCGTCTTTGTTTTAAGGGTTGAATTAGATGCTTAGTTTTTTTTTCATACAATTAAGTATATTTACAATCTGTTCTCTCAAAACAATGAATAGAAGACATTGAATGTATTTAATTGACTTGAATGAGAGAAAATCCGAACAGCAATTAACTTCTCTATATACTGTTTCTGTCTTCTTCCTTTTTTTAGCTGTAACAGCTGCCGATGGTTAATATTAAAATGATTTTTATATGGTGAGAAAAAATTCCATGTCTCACTGGAATCGAATCCAAAACCTTTGGATAAATGACGGAAACGTTACATCTCAGCCATGGAGATCGGAGAGTGGTTTTAGGATTAATATTCAGTTTAAAGATAACATGTGTTTCTCCTCCTTCGAGGTCTAGAATTGTAAAATGAGTATTTCTTAAGTTCATACTTACGCCAATATCCTGAAATTTTGATTTTACTGTCAAATCTTTGGGCAATCATTTGGAAATAGAATATGATCCAAACCAATTAATAATGATAATAATATATAATTACTTGAATAAAAAGACTAACTTAAATCCCCATTTATTATTGTGATTTTTTTGTAGCCCATTGATTTAGATGAAGGGTGAATGATTTTTTAACGCCAGGTACATAAGTCAGAGAAATGAAATTAGCTTGATACTTGATGCTGTAGCTTATATTCTTATCATTCATACACCCTATCCTTGGCATTTCTTAGCAATAAGTCTCTATAATTTGAACTTTATTTATTGCATAGCCAGGACAATTATGTTAAATCATAAATCAGGTGGCACAGTTATTAATTTACATTTATCTTATAATTATTCGTACTTAAAATTGTCTTCTTTCGTATTAATACACTTACCGGTACTTATTTATTTTTAAATTTAATATGCATATATCTATTTATTGTGAAATGGAGATAGTTTTTTTTTTGCTTCTTCATATGAGTCAACATAAACTTACTTGTTACTCGGTAACAGAATTCCTAAAAGCAAACTTTGTGAGCATTAAACGTTCTGCTACTGAAAATTGTAGTAATTTTTCCATGTTTGGACTTTTTAATACCATTAAACTAGTCCACCTACTATTATTTGGCGATATCCGTGACGGAGTTGTAGCGTTTCCGCTTTCACCTGGAGGTTACGGGTTGGAATCCGGGTCAGGCATGATATTTGCATTTTTTTTTGTCATCAGTCATTTGACTGGTTTGATGCAGCTCTCCAAGATTCCCTATCTAGTGCTAGTCGTTTCATTATAGTATACCCTCTACATCCTACATCCCTAACAATTTGTTTTACATATTCCAAACGTGGCCTGCCTACACAATTTTTCCCTTCTACCTGTCCTTCCAATATTAAAGCGACTATTCCAGGATGCCTTAGTATGTGGCCTATAAGTCTGTCTCTTCTTTTAACTATATTTTTCCAAATGCTTCTTTCTTCATCTATTTGTCGCAATACCTCTTCATTTGTCACTTTATCCACCCATCTGATTTTTAACATTCTCCTATAGCACTACATTTCAAAAGCTTCTAATCTTTTCTTCTCAGATACTCCGATTGTCCAAGTTTCACTTCCATATAAAGCGACACTCCAAACATACACTTTCAAAAATCTTTTCCTGACAAATTTTCATTTTCATACGATACAAAATTTATTTCTCATAAAGTGACTGTAATTGGGCACAAGACTGTTTTATTTCTTATAAATAAACGAATATAATTTTAAGTTCCAAAATGTACTCATATGATAATGAGTTACATACGTATGTGTAATAAAACTTATAACTATTGATCCGGTCTTTGGTGAAATTAATTCTTTTCTAAAAGTAGATTTAGCGTCATTTATATTATCGTGATGTAATGTAATACTAAATGAAGTTAGGGAAATGCACATTTATATGTATATATGAAGGGCATAATAGTAAAACCGTGTTAGAAATTGGGTAGCATTAGAGATAGCAATTTATAATTGTTTGATTTTATTTGACAACACAATGAGAGTGTTGCTTTCGCCTCTAAATAAAATAAATTCATTCCTTGTAAATATTAAAATCATTAAGACTTATAAATTTATTTTTAATATGTATGTGTAATATATATAATTTATTTATATTTTTTTTTGTTTCAGAGAAATCATATAATCTGGATGACGCACAGGCTACTATCACTGCCACCCCCTGTTCGCTTAGGCGGACTGAGGTTTTGTACAATCACTGCCTGCCACAAATAAATCACTGCCAGTCAGCCAGCAGACAAATATTTAAACCAGAACCAGACTGTACCGTACTGTATTCTTTTATTTCGCCTTTCATCCCAAAAATAATGCGTCTTGTTTTTTTTTTGTTTTTTTTATTACGTGTGTTTCTATTAGGAAAGCTATTTTAAGTGTTTTTAGTTATAAGGATTTTTTATTTATTTGAATTGTGTATTAGTTTTGTGTATTTAAAATTATTATTATTTATGTTTGTGTAAGATATCGTATTAAGAGTGGATGTTCTAGAGGCATGTAATGTGAAGCGCTATGAGATATAACAACGTTAAATTAATTTACATGAGCTATTTTATGAACGGTTTTTTCCTGGGCGAGAACAACCAAATCGGTTATTATCGCTCGTATTATAAGAACATTGGTAAAAATTAAAATTAACAGGAAAATTCGAGTGTATATACACATACACACACTCACACACGTGCGCGGGTCTGTGTGTAAAATTGTTTTGGTGCTAAAATTTAAAATCTATGTTGAAGATTTGATTTTTTTTTTTTTTTAATAAATCGGCTTGTAAAGGTATTTAAGAATAATTTTTTCTCATTTATTTAACTATACTTTCGTGTGTTACATAGTGATCACTGAATCATGTCTCTGGTATCAATTTAATAAAAAAAAAAAAAAATAGAAGTAAAGTGAAATCACCTTTAATATTTCGTTAAAATATGCTACAAAAAATTATGGGGTATATTTAATTAATTGAAAAGAAAAAAAATCGTTTTTAATATTCAATTTGCCAATCTTTTAATATATGAATATTATAAAACTTATCAAAAAAGTTTTAAAATTAAAATCTTATAGACGTACTGCAGTCATCAACGGTTACAGTCCAAGCACGATGAAAAATATTTAGCTGGCATAATTCAGAGTCTATATAATGTTTAAATTTTAATATATTTATATATTCATAATTGTATTTTATCACATACTGTTGATTATTTGAATTTGTAAAAATTGTTTAACAATTTAAAAAATGTGTATATAAATTATTGGTAAATAAAATTATTTATTTTTTTATTATTATTAATACCTAGCGGAAACGCATAAGATTTTCTTTTGTACGTAAAAGACTCCTAGTTTTAAAATAAATAGATAATTACAAAGCTGTTTCATTAATATTGTTGATTGTAGATACCTTATAAATATCGTATAATTTAATTATTAAATAATGTCAATGTTAAATTCATATTCATTGAATTTATGTGCCAACAAAGAGTTCATATATATCTGTTCCTTAATTTACATATATATACCAATAAATAAATTCATATATTTATATAAAATACATATTTTTAACGACTTTTCCTACTGCCTATACTTGAATGTAAACTACTCTTAAATAAAAAAATATGATAAGTAATTTCTCTTTGTAATCAACAATATTGGGTTTTTTTTTTTTTTTTTTTTTTTTTACTATTAAAGATAATTTTATATCAGGCAAGGCGAGACGTGAGATACTGGTTGCGTTAAACAGGTGATAAAATGAACCATGGAAAAAGTTTATTTTTTTACTTTTCATACGAAATCCGTAATTGACGTGTAACCTTTTCTGATATGAGAATGTGAAGATTATTACCACATTTTTTGAGATTTCTTATAATAGTAACCTATTACGTAATAATAATAATATGGGTAGGACAATAAATTAAAAAAAAAAGTTGATAATTTAGCTAATTAATTATGTGATGTTTATATAATTTTAATAACAAATATTACTGCCGTATTTATTAATGTTATATTATTTTCTTTTTTTTTTTTTTTGTTTTTTAAATTTAATATAAAAATATTCAGTCATATTTTAGCGTTGTGTTTGTTGATTTTTCTTTTAAAGCCATTAAATATAATTATGACTCTTCGATTAGTCAAATGAATATTTCACTGCCCTATAACTAGTTACGATCATTAAGTAAATATAAAAAAAAATATATTGTTTTTTATTATATAAATTGTTACAGGTTTTTTATTATAATTATTATTATTATTATTATTATTATTATTATAAATAGTCGTTAAGTTTACAATTCTGTATATTATTATTATTTTAAAAAAATTGTAGGTTTTTTTTAGCTTTAATTGAATTCCTTTACCGTTTTCTTTTATTATTATTCTTCTTCTTTTTCATGGTAATGGTTAATTCTGCTGTTATCATTATCTGTTATCATAAATGAAGCAATGTTTTATATATATATTTATATAGTTACCATATGCCTTAACTGTAACCGCAGTTCTTATTCTTAACCGCTTATTTGTAATAATATATATATATATATATATATATATATATTTATCATAAATATATGTATATTATTAATGTGACGATACCTTTGTAACATAATTTGTTTTTAACTAACAAATTAACAATATACTTCCTCTCTAACTTCCATCACTTTTAATCTAACCGTTCGTTTTGTAATATTTTATTGATATAAGTTGAACTATATACTTTTTTTTTTACCTATCTATTTTCAATTTGCTAATACATAAGATCTAATGATATTTCTGTCTGAGATTCCTGGTTTGAATGAAGAAAAATCATTCATTTATATTTAATATTGTTATGTTTTACGAAGACTAAATTTCAGATTTTTATTTTTATAGAAAATATAAATTACAAAAAAAAAGTATTACTTGTATAAGTGCATTATTAACAACGAATTTTTATGAAATAAATTTAAAATTTATAATATAAAATAATATATACGTATAATATAATTGAGGTTTATTATAATTTGAGGTTTAAACTATATTCATAAAGATTCAGCTTATTTACAAAATTGAAAAATACTATTTATGGGAAATATTAGGTGGAAGTATGTATTTATTTCATACTTTTTTATATTTTTGTTTATTTAATTCTGGTTCGGTAAATTTTTATTTAACAAAAAAACGATTTTTTTTGTTTTTTACTTATTTCGTGATAATCCAACAAAGCTAAATTTTAGAAATATTGTTTTTGTTATTGTCAATTATTTGATCGTTCAAAATTTTACATTTTTCTGAATCTGTACATCCTGAAGGTTTTTTTTTTATTTTTTACATTATTTTATGAAAATAAATAAACTGATTAAAATTATAATTATCTATTATAAATTATTATATTTAAATTTATTTTATATATATACAAATATATTTAAGTTATTATTAAGTTTTACTCTTATTATTATTACTGTAAATTAAGAATTTTATACGTCGATTTTAAAGTCGCGTTGACTGACTGTTAGGAATAATATTGTTATTAAAAATTATTGTTTTTCATTGTTGAAATAATTTTTATTCCCTTTTTTGTTAAGTAAAAACTCTTCAAGAATAATTAATTATTATTTTACTGCCCTTGTAAGTATTAACAGTTCCTGGAGGGTCAGTGGACCGTGATGTTATTATTTATTTAAATAAATATTAGTATTTTATTATTTTCATTGTGTAATGAAATATCGTTAATAATTTTGAACTTAACTTCATCTTTTTTTTAGTTAAAAAAATAAATTAACTACTTTTAAGTTTAGAATAATTTTTTAAAAGATCTCTTGCATTTTTAATGAAATTTATATTGATATTATTCTAACTGATAATTTTTTCTTTGCTAAAATTGTTAATGATATTTTAATGTCTGTATTAATAACTTATAAATGTAAATTTTACGTTTGCTGTACCCTCCCAGCCAAAGCGCTATTCTTCACAACCAGGTGTTTATAAATATTCTTTCTTTACAAGGTTGCATTCAACTGCCGTTCTTGGGAGTTTCAACTTAATGTTTTTTTATGTAAATATTTTTTTTAACTGTAGTTAAATATTGATAAATTTGTTTTCATTTGATTACTTAATTTTTATTGTTTAAATTTTACACAAACAGTTTTATACTTGAAATGTTCTTATAAATAAAATGTTAAAATGGGAAACGTGTTCTACCTTTTTATTTCCTTAATTAACCTTTCAGTAACATTTGTTTTAGATAGTTAATTGATTATCACAATAACTCCATTATTAGCACTAAGTTATGTGAAGAAATTCTAATAAACTACACAGATTACTAACAATAATTAATTAGTAGTTACCAAGAATCATTAAGGGAGCACTTTTATACAACTTCATTAAATAATTTTTTTGAAGTCAGGGGCAGTCACGCTTAGGCTGCATCATCAGGCTACAAATTACACTAATACGTCCTGCAGTATCAGACACGTTTATTGGTGTAGTCGCTATTTACTTGTTTACCCGAAAGTTGCAAATGATTCTATCGGTATCCCCTACCTTAGAGTGAATCCAATCGTCTTGGTCGGAAGACGGTTTAGGATAAAATGTACGATCTAAGCATGAAAAAACCGTTGGAGAGTCTCTCAAATCCCACCCTAAGGTTAAGGTCTCATACAAGTACTGGGGGACCTTTTAATTCATTCGGAAGGTTCCGGGTTCGATTTCATTCCAGACTTGTTGTTTTTTTAATACGCTAAGAAATGCTTGTACAATATTTACAGGTGCGTGCTTCATAGTGTAAGGTTTCAACCTCACGATATAGAATCCTATTTCCAAAAAATCTTGAATAAATAAGATTATCTAGGCTACAAAAATACTTTATGATCATTATTAATAAACTCGATTAACTATCAAAACAATTAGTATTTAGTGAGAAATTGTTAACTATTAACATTTCAACTTTTGAAATAATGTCTTTGTTTCTACAAAGACATTATCTACAAAGATATATTATTGTTTCTACAACAAATTTATCATTTCACTTCAAAATTATCAAAGATCGTTTGAGATATAATGAAAGATTTCATTTTGGGGTTATTATTTTTGTAATTAACATAAAGATAATGGGAGGATGAATATATTCAAATACTTATTTTATGGGTTAACAAAAGATTAAACATGAATCGACTGAATCTTTATCAGAAGGATGTTAAATCTCGAGTATTTAATGAAATAATTACGACAATTTCCTAACTACAAAATTGGAGATAAGCAGAGGAGAAAACTTACAACGCTGTAATCAATAACTGTAATACTTTTACGGTTGCTTGAATGATTTTTCAATCTATTACGATTCATATATTTTTTTAAATTAATATTCATTAATAAAGTAGAAGTTGGCTCGCTTTAAATTTATTTTAAAATAATTACGAAATTGTAGGAAGGATTATAAAAAGTGAAATCAGGTAACGGAAGAAACAAGATTCTGACGTTACTTTTAAAAAAATTTACGAATAAGCTAAATGAGTTCTATTAAGAATGCAGAAATTGTGACAAACCAATGGAAAGTCCTTTTAGTTTATATTAAGGCTACTCAGGGACATGTAATGTGACCTGGGTAACAACGTTTTATTAGACAATTTTATTAGATCAGAGAAATATATCGCATTTTATTGGATGTATTTTTTTTTACCTGCATAAACTTTTATGTTATATAGCCGTTTTCCTTTGCTGTGTACTGAGTTACTTCCTTTTGAACAGTGTGTTTATTCCATCGTTTTAGATCAGATTACTTTATGAATGTTACAATAACGTCAAATAACACTTAATGGGCATTCTTAAAGGTTCAAAAGGAGAAGTTTTTGTATACTTCAACCAAAATAATTATAAAAAAAAGTTTGAATCTAAATCAACTGATATGAAAGTGCGTATATAGTTTCTTAGTTATTATTTTTTTCAAATGCACGGTTTTATCTGATGTTATTTTACTAATATAAATATAAATAAGTCTATTACATAATAAATTGCAATAGTTATATATTTAAACATTTAAATGAATAATAATAGCAATTAGACTGCCGTTATAGCCCTGCCATGTTCTGGATGAGTAGGCTTTTAAAATTTATTACTTCAAGTACGATTACATTCTCTTTGGAATTAAGTAAAATAAAACAGAAACACAGTTTTTTTTTTGATGTTTAATACAGAAACTCGAAGCTTGTTTATAGAAATATGAAATGTAATTTTTGTAGCGTATTAGAAAAGCCGTGCTGGAATTCAAATCCGAAACCTCCGGATGAAAGGCCGAAACACTACCACTCGCGCCACGGAAACACAATTAATTACATACTGTAAATAAATTGCTTCATACAGACTGTTAGAAAAATCTTAAAACTGTTTTAGATAGAAGAAACAGATGCAGATATGTATAGCAAAAAAAAATGTGTATATTACGTGCCGCAACTGACTGTGACACTATAAACATTTCCAAAATTGAGATAATCGTTGCTTAATTCCAAAATAATTAAGAAAGTGAGTGAAGCGGGTTCCTATTGCCTTCTTTACTGAATAAATTACTCATTAGTACTCATTACTCATTAGTTACTCATTAGTACGTCAACTCCAGCGAATGTAGGAGATATTCAACCTTGCAAGTGAAGCCTTTTTTCAATTCACGGAGTGGCTGCCTGTATAATGAGAACCATCACTCTCAGTGAAAGAAATTCTGAGTAGTCTCGTTTGTGACTAACAGCTGTAAGAAACATTAAGATAGCTTAAAACACCAAATTAATGAACCTCTTTGTATGAAAAACAGCGCATTCTACATACTGTATCCAGTTACAAAACTATTTTTTGTTAAATTATTTTTTAAACACTATTTTATAGAAACTTGAGCTTTCTGTCCATCATTTTGTATAAATAATAAGTTTTTAATTTGCAAGATGGCCGTGTGGTACAAATGTAAAATTTGAGTAGAAGTACGATATTGAAACACGTTTTTCGGTAAGTATTCAAAAATTTGAGTTATCAGAGGCTAAAATTACAAGAATACAAAAAAGGCGCGAGTTTGAAAGAGGGGAAACACGCAAACAGATTTTCACCTTCATTTTTATTTAGTAATATAGTTGTGTAATATTTAATTTTCTTTCTTTTTATCTTTTATACCTCTTCATTTTGTATTTAATAATGACCTAATTTTTAACAACCTCATGTTACTCAAAATTACAAAGTCTCTATTGTTTTCTTTGTTAATCAGTATTTTGCTAATACAAAATGGTACGGTGTACTCCGTATGATATTTATAAGAACATTTCTTTAGTTCTTAAAAATACAATCAGACTATTTTTCTGTATGACAGTACTTTTTTCTTGTTCTAGTCTGTTTTTGATATCTCGATCAATTCGTCCTTTTTTAATAATTTTACTACCTAAATAACAAAATTTTATATTTTCTGGTATGTTGTAGTCCCTATCTCAACATTTAACTCCTAATAACCTTTCTTCAGATTCCGAAACATTTTATAATTATTCGTTTTCAAGCTAAATTTCTACCTCAAATAAATAATTAAGTTATTTGCATAAAGCCACGCGATTTAGTAATCATTAAATTCATCTTTTGTTTCTTTAAGAATATCATCGACAAACCTTAATATTTAATTTTTTTTCAATTTGCCTAAATACACTCTCTAAATTATCCTTTAATTCTTATATTGCTTCTGCATATTTTTTGAAAAGCAATGACAAACAACCAAAATCAAGATTCACGCCTTTCTGAATGAATGTCATCTAATTAACCCTGGTTAGTGTTAGTAATTGTTATCCGCTTCTTGAACACATTATAGTTTTGTTTCCATATCTTCTCAGCCAAAATTTGAAACATTTTGTTCCATTTTATAAATCTTATTCAGCTTGCTTCACTTTTTCATAATTCTGTTTTAATCTGATAGTCAGACGTCCTATTTGTATATATGCTCTTTATAAAATTGAACTGGTTTTTATCTAGTTCTCCTTCCACCACACGTCATATTAGTCTGTGAACTAACCTAGTGAATATTTCTGAATGCTTGGAATGTTGGCCGTACATGTAATGCGGTAGCTGTTCGCTCTTATCTGTTTAACTTTCTTTGATGTGTTAACATTATGGATGTTAAAATTCTGGATGCTAATCTATTGTATATTCAGTCTTGTTTCTCATAAGACTAAGATTTTGAAGGTATATATTCTTTCCCTTCTGTTTTATTTTAAATTTAAGTCTAGCAGACATCTATATAAATGATTCTCAAAATAAAGACTGTGCTGATGTAATCATAAATTTCTTTTTTTCTTCCAGTTCGATATCAGGTAATTTCTTCTTTTTTTTTAGTTCATGTATACATTTCTGATAGTTTCTATGAGACAGATTAATCTTTGTTTTTTTTCTATAAACAGTTTTCCATCTGGAGTTCTGATACAAATTCGGTTTGACTTCGATTCATTCGGTTATAGTTTTGTTTTTTTTTCTATATGTTTTTTATATCTAATCTTTCCATTAATCATTTTATTTTCAATTTCGCTACATCTGTGCATCAAAATATAATTTTTATCTGCAGTTTTGGGTTTTTACTGATTTCATTTCTAAAGAATTAGTACAGTACAGTATTTCCTATGTTCAATTTTAGAATTTTTTACTTTAAAAAATGCTAATTAGATAATGTTCATCCATTAAATATGTGGTTTTTTACCAATACTTACTACTTTTTTTTCGAAAATCATATCTCATTTATTGTGATCATATTCACTTCTTTTCAACTGAATTAATTTTGGAAATAATTTATAGTTTTGTACTTATAATTTGTTAAAATTTTAACTTTCAATTGTTCTCTTTTAGTTTTTCTGTACTCCATCCTTTTATACTCATACTTTTCATTAACTTCTTTAATTTATGTTTCATCCTACGTAGAATGTCAGAATCAATGTCTGCTCGTGAACATAATTTTCAAACCATAATTCGGTATCGAAATCTCTAAAGAATCATTAAATCATTACACATTCTTATCTAATTTCTTCTCAATAATCTGGTCTCAAACGTAATTTTGTTTTATGATTTAAAAAAAGTTAACAATCATTATTTTATACAGAGAAATCTCTGTTAAATAGACCAGTATAGGCTTATGTGTTAGTATGCTTAGCATGAACCTAAATTTACAGGTCGATTAAAAACCTTTTCATCATAAGACTGAAGACTAACGACAGTAAATTATTAACAATATACGCTTTTATATAAATTAGAGTATTCTATAAATTAAGACGGTAAAATAAACTCAGGAGTGAAAAAATGTTTTTTTTTCCTACTAAAGTATGCCTGTTTAAATTTTAACCTGGTATTTCGTTTAAAGTATGAATTTTTTATGATGTATCATGTTATGAAGGTTTGTGATGGATAAATTAATGTGAGTTATGGATATATTAGTAATAATGGTAAATTTTTATTATTTATTCATTTATTATTATTAACATGCCGAAGTCTAATTAAGTTTACTCGGTTTTAAGAGTTGAATTTCTCTTTCCTGGTCTGAGAAAAAAATCCAGAGCTTTCCATATTAATGATAAAAATACCTTTACTATATTTAAGGATGCTAGCAAATAAGCCTAGAAATTTTGATATTTGTAAAATATGTGTAAAAATAGTAATTTAAATGTATTTATTTTTTAAATCAAAACTATTACGAAAACCTATCCAATTTATTTTATATGTACTAAAACGTTTTATTAAACCCGAGTAAATTTCAGGTAACTTCTTCCCCAAAATTCTCAATCTGTATATGTTACTTGCAGTAAGACCCATTAAGCGAGACAAATGTAAGGAAGTACTTCGTCTGACACAAATATAGCTGTGATCATTAATTATGTTTCAGTATTTAAAAAAAAAAACTGCTCCTTAGTGTTTTTATTGCCGCATAAATTTTCATAAAACATGAGTTTAAATTAAAAAAAAGTTTCCTATTAATTATGTAGAAATACAAAAACTTGTATAGCTTGTATAAAAAAAGATAATTTCAAAAGAAAATCAATATTTCTCATTAGCAATCTTGTTTAACCTTTTACATAATTAACCCATTATATTCACTTCAAGAAGTAGTTATTATTTCCTAGTTGTATTTTATAATTCAATTTATAGATAAATATTTGGACATAGGATTGATTTTATTAATATCTGCAGGAGCCTATCGAAATGTGTCCTTAAGGTCGTTCTTCTGGGTCAAGAAGAAACTGAAGACCTATTAGGATAGATGACAATCAGATATTATTTTACGCGCAGTACTCCTGTAATTGCGTTATAAATCAGTTAATTGTATTATCTACCGATGACTAACAAGTATTAATGATGTTCAACGTTTAATTATCCTTCTACCATAACCGTAACTATCTTTTCAAGGCATTACTAAGTCACTACTAAACATAATGTATAATAAGCATGGCTAATATTATGTAAATATGCACCTCTTTTTCTAGGGTGTTTCAGATCTGTGAAAGTATAAAATGAACATTATTTAGTGTTCCATTTTTGGAGTGGTAGATTAATTTCTGTGTAATAGATAGATATTATTAATTTGTTACAACACAATCTGTATGCGATTAACCAGACGTAAGTATTCTAATGTACAATTGAACGCTGTCATCCTCGTATTTAAGTAAAAATAATGCTACATTATTTAAAAAAAAGAATTATTATTTTTTATAGCATCTAAAGAAATTGTAACATACACGCGTAATACTTATATATTTCAAATACTTAAATTTTCTATGCACCGGTAACTTATTATTAATAATAAGTTTACATTTGTCATTACTTCTAAACACATCAAATTCTTTCATACTTTACGTAGCTGAATACGGTAACACTAAGCGTAAATTTTCTATGACATTTTAAAAATAAATTAATTGCTTTAAACAAATATTAATTTTTAAGAATAAAATTAAATTAAAGTTTATTACTTTCAAACATAAGAATATATTTTAACGCCCTAAGTTTTTTTTTTTTTTTTTAAGGTAATACCAATTTATTTGCAGATCTAAAAAATTGCTTCTTAGGAAAGGAATTCGAATCCTGAATAGAGTCTTAAGTATGAA
This sequence comes from Lycorma delicatula, assembly GCF_047948215.1. Taxonomy (NCBI): domain Eukaryota; kingdom Metazoa; phylum Arthropoda; class Insecta; order Hemiptera; family Fulgoridae; genus Lycorma; species Lycorma delicatula. The sequence goes on from NC_134455.1 coordinate 25,801,762, forward strand.
ACCTATTCACACAAGTCATTTTTTTAATCTTAAAACTAATATGGTAAATTTTTTCTTTTTTTTGTTTAACCTCCGGGACCATCGTTAGGTATTGCTTCAGAGGATGAGATGAATGATTTGTAGCGTATGTGAAAATGCCATGATTGACCGGGTTCTCCAGATGAAAGGCTGAGACGCTACTACTCGCGCCACGAAGGCCGGCAACATGGTAAATTAGGTTAAGGGAACGTAACAAATAAGTACCAAAACTAAGTAAATTTATAAAAAGAAATCCTGCCCCGGTAATAAGTAAAATGCTCAGAAGAAAATCGTATTAGCATGTCAATAAAGGCGCACATGACGTTTTATTTAGAACTTTTGATTGCATCAGAAATAAAATTAATCCTAAAAAAAGAAATTAGCAATAATGCCCCACGATTTTGAACACTATTAAGTTTTTATTCTACAAATTTTAGTTATTATCTAGTATTATTATCGTAGTAAGGTATTATACTTCTTTCTCTTCATGTTCAACGATGTAAGCGTATCCCTTTCACATCATCTATAAACTTGATTCTTCCACTTCCTTTTTTCTTACTTAACTTTCACCGTTCCTTCCAATCCTCTGGCAAACATCCCTTCCTTAGTATATATTTCAAAAGAGTTCTTTATTTTTTTCATGACTGTATTATTAAAAAAGTTTTTCCTTTGATCTTTCTTTTATTTTTTAATTTCCTCGATTCTTACCTTTTCGATCACTGAATCTTTAGTTTTTTCTTCCGTATACACATTTCCAATGGTTCCGTTCTCTTTGTTTCGTGTTTTCTTCGTGTACAAATCTCACAATCATTTATAAGGCATGAAATAATATTTTGAGAATTTGTATTTGATGTAGTAAAATATTTATATATTTTCTTTAGTTTGAAATTCAAGTTATTACTTCATATTCTACTTTTCTTATCGTATAAATCATTTTAAATCCATTACTTGGAATTTAACATAACTTTTGCTTATTCAGACTTTAGTTTTCTTTGCTACTGAATAATTATACAACTTACACTATTTAATCTGTTACCTCCTAAGGTTGGGTCCCCTCGGATCTAGCCTCTGCAGCTTTTCTTTCCACTGCACACTAAGCTGCAGAATACTTTACCATATACACATATACTACTCCAAAAACACTACACGAATTACAACATATACATTTACACAACTACACAACAATAACCAACACAATTTTCTCTTTCATTTACACTCGATGGTGTTGCGACATCTTACGAAACGCAACCGTAATCTAAGGTGGGAACTATCGTGCCGATGGGTAATGGCTCTATGTAGTGAGTCTCCAACGATGTCCTCTGGGCACCAGAGCAAACCCAGTTGTATTTAGCTGTAGCTCCAGTACGCGTGCGCTCTGTTGGAGTGGTCTATTGTATCGCCGGTTCTCGTGGGACCAAAATTTCAGTTCCTACAGCAAATTCTATGATGGTTTGTGGTCCATCTGAAAAAACCACCAACTTCAGTCTAGTGAAAAGGCCTCGGTCAGCTTCATCTGACGCGGATAATTTTGCTACAGCAGACGAAGATGGTGTCAGGTGTAAAAATGTTTGCTTTGTTGTTATCCGAAATAATCAGGAAGGTGGCCCCCTTCAAAAGGTCTCACCTTTCCTGATTAACAAAAGCGTCACAGGATGTATTGGTTCTCCGAGGAACATTAAGAAATTACGTGATGGGACAATTCTGGTTGAAAAATTTAACGATGAGCAGAGTCGCTCCCTATTGCGTCTCACCAATATGGGTGGCATAACTGTCAGTACGACATACCACGACCGTAAATACCAGCCGAGGGATAATTTTTGTCGTGAGCTTCTGGAAATGGATTTAAGTGAAATTGCTGATGAACTTCGTACGCAAGGTGTTGTAGAAGTGAAATGAATAATGAAACGGCAGAACGGAACAGAAGAACCAACACCGTCTCTTATACTGACGTTCAGTCTTCCTATTTTCCACCAGAGAAGATTAAAGTGGGTTACCTCTCCGTTCGAGTACGCCCATTCATATCCAACCCAAGGCAGTGTTTCAGATGCGAAAGGTACGGTCACACTACAACATCTTGCTCGAGGACGGAGATCTGTGCTCGATGTGCTACCCAAAATACTACCGGTACGGGCAGAAGCTACTACAGCTGGCAGTAAACCAACTAACAAGCTCCCCACAAAGGGAACCCACGTAACCAGCCCCTCTGGGATGTCAATAGCGACATCCCATTCTCATAAGTCTCCTCCACCATCACACCATATACTGGAGGATATGGTTGAAGGACCTCCCGACCCAAAGGCGTCGGAGTTATCTAAATTAAAGAACACGAAAAAGAAAAACAGAATCACATACAACTAAATTGTATATGGTTTCCTAAGTATATTTAATTTCTTTTTTTAATTATTTATTATTTTTTATTATTTATTTTTCTTGTTTTTTATTTGTCTTTATTTTTTCTTCATGAACATTTTTCAGTGGAACGTTAGAAGTCTTCGATCCCGCATTGAAGATATACTGGTACACGAACATGATCCGGTAATCATGTGTTTCCAGGAAACTCATCTTCTACAACGTGACCCAATAGCACTCAGAGGATACTTCTGTGAGAGGTACGACTGTGTAGTAGACGGTAGAGAGAGTGGTGGAGTGGCTATTTTCATGAAGGATGAAATATCAGCTACAAGGATTCAACTTATCACTCTCGTTCCTGCTGTTGCAGTAAAGATCTCTATCCCTTTCAAGTTACATATCTGCAATCTATATCTCTCGCCGAACACTAAGTTCAGTGCTCTTGATATTTCGAATCTCCTCACACAAATACCATCTCCATTGTTAATAGTAGGAGACTTCAATGCCCACCATTTCTCCTCGGGCTCGACCTTCTGCTCCACTCGAGGAAATATACAACACAGTGTGAGACAAGACTTAGACCTATGTTTGCTGAATAATGGATCTCATACATTCACGTCTTTATCACCCGGTACTATGTCTAACAACGATCTCTCCATATGCTCACGGAATTTACTCCCTCGTCTTGATTGGTCTATTTGTGATGACTTTCATGGCAGTGACCACAAACCAATTATTATTGGTTTCGGTGTGGACAACGAGATTAAGAGAAGGCCACGGAAGTGGATTCTTGAAAGGTCAGATTGGGATGGATATCATAAAGCCTTCCAATCACAGTATGACAACCGTGTGAACATCCTTGAGCAATGTTCCTCTTTTACGTCCATGATACTTGAAACTGCCTGCAGATATATCCCACAAACATCGGGTAACCCTAAACGTCCTTCCATTCCATAGTGGAATGATGATTGCAAATGTGCTATCAAGAATCGACGGCTAGCACTACGCAGGTTTAATAATAGATCTACAACTGAATACCTAAATTTGTACCGCAGGGCTAGAGCGGTATGCCGTCGGGTCTTCTTGAACGCTAAGAGGAATTCATGGACGAAATATTTGAATACCATCTCACGTACTACTCCTACGTCTACTGTGTGGAAAAAAATCCATGCGATTTTCAGATCACCAAGGCAATCTATTCTCGGTCTCATTGATGAAGGAGAACTCATTTCATCATCTTCGGCTGTAACAAATACTTTAGCAAATCTTTCCGCTCAGTGTCTCTCACTTCATCATATAGTAACGACTTTCAGAGGTACAAAGCACATATAGAAATATTGGCGTTAAACATTGGTGATTCGGTTGGTGAATTGAACACCCCATTCTTATTTAAAGAATTGTTGCACGCTCTAAAGAACTCACGTGATACTTTCCCTGGACAAGACAACGTTCGCCTTTGTATGCTTTCACACCTTCCTACCTCAGCACTACAACATCTTTTGAATATTTACAATGGTTTATTCTCTGAACAAGTATTTCCGCCCGGTTGATCAGACGCATTTATTATACCAGTACTAAAGCCTGGTAAAGACAAAACCGATCCCTCAAGCTACCACCCTGTTTCTTTAACAAGCGTGTTGTGTAAAATAATAGAGAGAATGGTAAACCGCAGGCTTACATGGTACTTGGAGAAACATGGCTTTCTTTCTTCGGAACAGTGTGGTTTCCGACAAGGAAGATCTTCCATTTAGTGTCAATGGAGGCAGCCATATAAAACGCCTTCCTGAACCAGCAACACCTCGTTGCTATCTTCTTCGATATAACAAAGGCGTACGACACAGCCTGGTGACGTGGTATTCTTAACACCCTTAGGAGATGGGGAATCAAGGGCAGTATGCTTGCTTTTATCTGGGGATTCTTAAATCACCGAACGTTTCGTGTTCGTGTAGACGATTCACTTTCAGACAGTGTCGTCTCGGAAAATGGAGTACCTCAAGGTAGTGTATTAAGTGCCTCCTAGTTTTCTGTAGCCATAATCAGCATTACCAATTGTCTACAGGCTCCTGTCTCATGTTCTCTATTCGTTGACTATTTTGTTATTTACGTTGCGAGTCGCTCAACACCCACAGCAGAGCGACTGCTACAGAACACTATATTTCGCCTTGAGGCTTGTTCAAGATCTGCTGGTTTCACATTTTCATCCGACAAGATGAAGTGTGTAATATTTTCTCGGCTACGGAACCCTTCTATTCCGCGGGTTTTTCTGAATATTGCCAAAATTAGAAAATTTTAAAAATTATTTTTAGAAAAAGCTTACTTGTAATGCTTACTAATATATCACTTATATTTTAAAAGATCAAGTTTTCTGGAAGATAACGATATTAGGAGTTTTTTTCTAGAATAACGTAATTACATGAACTTGATATTAAGTGGTTTCCAATATCAGTTATAGTATCAATACTAGCCCTAATTAAGTTAATGTTTATCTCTTTTATTTTTTTGAAGTGGTATCTGTTTAAAATAAATAGTTGTATTTTAGATTTTATTTCTTAATACCAAAGAAAATACAAATTTCTCATCGTTAACATTTATAAATGAAGCATTTTATATGTCTGATCACAGGTGTAGTAGATAAATTCAATTTCACGGGTATCGCAGAAAATTTTGCTACATGATTTATAAGGGTACGATGTTATACAAATCTAACCGACTATCTTAATCATTTTTAATTAAATCATCGCTAAATTTTTTTTTCTGTAAATATATTGGAAATACTTAAGTCGTTAACATTAATGTTCATGACCAGTTTCTCGTTTAGGAACTAAATGTTATTTTTAATTGTAAAAGGAATAACTGTCACCCTACTACCATCACAGATTTTGTCTCGATCATAAATATTATTTTAATCTTCTTTTACTGTACGTCACTTTTACTAGATTGCTATCTTTAAATTCGCTAATGTTTGTTCTTTATTAGAACAGAAATTTCATTAAAAAGAATTGCTAGAAACGTTTTTACGCAAATAAAAATAAAGTATCTGATACTATAAAAACTTGAAAATTTTACAATAAAAGAGTATTTCCTACAAAACTAATAAATATCATTAAAATTGGTTAATTTAAGATTAACGCGGAATCTTACGTGAAATATAACATGTAAATATTCCAGATATTAAAATTTTAATTTTAATATTGTTATTCCAACAGAAATAAACATAACTACAATAGATGTTTATATGAAATATTGTTTAACAGACTTAGAAAAATCTCTGAAAAAAGAACACTCGTACTGATTAGTTTTAATTCTTTGTTTGTCTACCGTCTAAATATTAAACCCACCGGGTTGGTCTAATGGTAAATTTTCATCGCAAATCAGCTGATTTTGAAGTCCGTAGTTCAAAGTTTTAAATCCTAGTAAAGTCAGTTAATTCTATACGGATCAAAACACTAGATCGTGGATGCCGGTGTACTTTAGTTGTTGGGTTTCAATTAATCACACATCTCAGGAGTGGTCGAACTGAGACTGTATAAGACTACACTTGATTTACATTCATACGTATCATTCTCATTCGTCTTCTGAAGTAATACCTTGCGGTGGTTCTGGAGGCTAATCAGAAAGATAAAAACTGTCTAAATATTTTTTTTTTTTTTTTTAACTGAATTTTTACGGGCATCGACTGCTAAGGTCATTAGCCCTCGTCACATTCTTTAAAAGAAATTATTATCTCCATCAGGATCGTCATATGTAAGGGTGTAAAGGGCCCTTACATTTTATTTAAAAACACAAACTTCACAATAAACATTAAAACATAAAAGACAAGGACAATCACAAACACTTACGGGGTGTAAAGGGCCCCAATATTAAAATTTGAGATAGGTCTCAAAAGACCATGAAATTAAAATTAAAGTTAAACTTATCAATACCATATCTTTCTTTCTTTCTTCTACGAAGTCTCATTTATAGTTTGTTTAAGCACCCTCGGGGCGACCAGAACCGCCGTTGAGCAGTATATCAGTCGTGCCAGGGTGCCGTGGCAGTTGAATCCTTCTTATATCAGGCCATAGACATGCACGGCGTACACCCATAGCCTCGCGCCCTCAATCCACCTTTGAGGGTCCCCCATGCCATCATCGGACACACCCCGACTCACTGCTCTTGAATGCGGGTGAGCCAAAATGGCCTAGGCAAGAGGGCTACCTCCCGTCACTATACGTGCCACGCTTCGAGACTCCCTTATATGCTTAGAGTATCTTTTACCACAGCTTTAAACTTCCATTTTATAGACTTTTAGGAAGTCCACTGGCGTGTAAAAATGCAACTATATTTTCTTCACTGTCTAAATATTAAATTTAGAAAATGTCTACTGTGTTTTTTAAGTATAAATAAAATAAATGAATAAAAAATAATAAGATGTTGTATTATAGGATGTAAATGAAAATTGTTTTTAGAATAAACTTTACCCCTTGTTTTTCTGACCCGCTTTAATAATTATTATGTTTCATTACAGTAGTTAAACAGACCTAATAAAATAACAAGGTTATGATACAAAGAAGTTTAGCCTTATTGTTTGCTTATTCAATTACTTGAATAAATTTCATAAGTTGTTAATAAATTTTATGAATGTATATGTTTATTTTATTACCTTCAGAAAATAAATTGTATTAAATATGTTACAGATCTGAAAGCTGTTGTGAATTGAACCACCTATGTATAATGTTTGACTATATAATCATATTGTCCTTTGTCTGTGTTATTTTTGATTTACTTTTATGTACTTTACTTTAAATGATATATATGCAACAGCTGTAAAACAGCCATAGTAATATCGAAGAAAGAATAGTGTACCAAAATCTGTCCTTAATCGGGAAACGTACCCTGGTCGTATAAAACAAACATGAAAAACACAGCTCGAAGCAGCTGTGTTTTACTACTAATTACTTTAAAAATTAAAAATATATCTGTGATAATACAATTGGTTCATGAGTACATGGATGTAATGATCGGAAATATATATAAATTTCTAATTTTTAAAATGATCGTGCAACTACTTTTCACTTATCTCTCTTTCAAAGTCATCTATTTTCTAATAAAAGAGTTTCAGCCAAAAATATAGATATTTCTGTAATCTGTAATAAAAAAAAAAAAACAAATGAATACATAATTTCAAGTTATTAAAATAAAAGTGTAGTGCTTAAATGATTTGTGCTTTTGAAAAAATTATCATTGATATCTTTTGTGTTTACTTGTTATTTTTTTTAGCGATGAAAATGTAAGATTGCTTGACTAAAGGTTTTTTATTATAAAAAAATGACCTGCTCGAGGTTAAGCAAATTAATACTTTTAATTTGAAGAAAAAATAGTTTAGACAAATTATGTAGGAATAAAACTAATAATCTTAAAATGAAAATACTCTAGATATTTTCCAAGTAAAGTAAGTATATTTAAAAATAAAAATTACAAAATTCAAAATAAATAAAACTACGACAATATTTTTATTTTTTTTTCTAGAAAAACCCTTAACTGGCTTTTAAGGTTACCAGATTTTAAAAAGGTAAAATGTAGATTTGTTTTACAATTTTTTTATTTTTTACTCTTTTTACTCTTTTTATTATTTTTGTTTTCATGATTTTTTTAATAATTTAATGTAACAAATTCTTATTTAAAAATTATATCGATGAATATAATTAGATGAACATAAAACGTTTAAAAGAATTAGATGAACATAAAACGTTTTCTTTAAAACTTGAAAATAATCAGAGACTCCTTTAACTAAATAACTACAGCCGAGACGTGTCCAATTTTAAAAATATAAATAGAGAAAGATATCTGTATATAATGTGTTTTATACGAAACGTAATAAGAAAGGGAGTCCGACAAGGGTGTTCCCTATCCCCGTTACTTTTTAATCTTTACATGGAACTAGCAGTTAATGATGTTAAAGAACAATTTAGGTTCGGAGTAACAGTACAAGGTGAAAAGATAAAGATGCTACGATTTGCTGATGATATAGTAATTCTAGCCGAGAGTAAAAAGGATTTAGAAGAAACAATGAATGGCATAGATGAAGTCCTACGCAAGAACTATCGCATGAAAATAAACAAGTACAAAACAAAAGTAATGAAATATTAGAAATATAAGTATTAGAAATAACAAAGATGGACCAATGAACGTGAAAATAGGAGGAGAAAAGATTATGGAGGTAGAAGAAGTTTGTTATTTGGGAAGTAGAATTACTAAAGATGGACGAAGCAGGAGCGATATAAAATACCGAATAGCACAAGCGAAACGAGCCTTCAGTAAGAAATATAATTTTTTTACATCAAAAATTAATTTAAATGTCAGGAAAACATTTTTGAAAGTATATGTTTGGAGTGTCGCTTTATATGGAAGTGAAACTTGGACAATCGGAGTATCTGAGAAGAAAAGATTAGAAGCTTTTGAAATGCGGTGCTATAGGAGAATGTTAAAAATCAGATGGGTGGATAAAGTGAGAAATGAAGAGGTATTGCGACAAATAGATGAAGAAAGAAGCATTTGGAAAAATATAGTTAAAAGAAGAGACAGACTTATAGGCCACATACTAAGGCATCCTGGAATAGTCGCTTTAATATTGGAAGGACAGGTAGAAGGAAAATATTGTGTAGGCAGGCCACGTTTGGAATATGCATCAAACCAGTCAAATGACTGAAGACAAAAAAAAAAAAAATGTGTTTTACCGACATCAGTTCATTAATAACTGAAGAAGCTAGGCCCTGTAATGAATGAGAGAGAGAGAAGACGGTGTGGTTCATTATATCTACAGCTAGAAAACTGATAAGGCGCGAGACAAAAGAAAATTGAGAATATGTTTTATACCAAATTCTAAACCTCCCTCTACTAAATCTATTGTCAGAACACTAAAAAAAACCTGTTGTAGTACAAAAAGTATGTATTACAGGTATTAAATAACAGTATTATTTTTCAATTTACAATGAAATATTTTATCGTAAGGAATTTTAAAACCTTTCATCTGTGATAAATATCTTAAGTAGTCATATGAAATAAGGTAAGCTGAAAAATTAATCGAACATTTTTTTTGCCTACTTTTTATGGTTTTTGTATCTATTCTAATACATCAATTAAACCCAACTTAATCATATTAATCAAGATAGTAGAAGGAGAGAAAAATCACTTTTTTCTTATATCCCATTCAGTAACAAAATAAATAAATGATTTTATCTTATGTTAATTAATCATATTGCACGTGCCAGTTTTAGTTTTCTTTAATTAATGGATCCTGGTAGAAGAGGCTACCATTCGTACTGCTGAGATGATTTCCTTTCGTCTGGGTTTAGTATTGTGTCATGTTCGGAGCGGAACCATTTTCATGTGGTTTAAATGTACAATCATGTTCAAATTTTTACACTACGAAGAAATTGAAATTAATTAGGTTTAATAATTAGTATTAAATATCCGTCTATTATTTATCTTCTTATAATAAAAACGTACATTTTTTTAAAGAAAAATTTTTTATTTAATAAATCATACATTTATATTATTTTATAATACTTATATTCTTATTATGCTTATATTTTCCGTCTTTAATGTATATGGTTTATTCTGTTGATCGATTACCTGGCTGAATATACTCTAGTGCGCAACTTGCGGCTTACTTTAATCTGCGATAACACCTGATAGAGATGTGATATATGAACGAACAAATATTAATCTCATCAGATTACACCTGTATACGTAATTATGTACACCTGCAATAGAAGTAGGTTATATTAAATTTTCATGATTATTCAAAAGTGAAAAATATATCTTAAAAAATTTACGTAAGCGTAAGTAACTTGAATTTTGTTGGCAATATATCTTTATCTCAAACATTTTTTTTCATTTCTACCCTTTAAATTAGTAAGAAATGATAACCGCACAAAAACTGAATATTTTTATTTAAAGATTTGTGTTAAGTTTTCAATCATTTATAATACGCATAAATTCTCAGGTCAACTCACTAACTGTTAGTGTGTATATATCAATTTTAATGTATTAATCTTTTATTAATTTTGAGAAACAACATCATCGATATTATAAGTCTCAATTAAAAATAAATTTTTGTTTTAGATTCTGCAAACTTTTCTGTTATTAACAATTATAAAGAATCTTTACTTTATAATTAAAGATTGTAAGGAGAGAAAAAAGAGAGAAAATGCCCTTTATAATTTACCCTTTATATTTTAGGTGAAAGTTTTCGATGGACTTTTGTTAATGCAAGTAGCTCTGAAGAATATGGATCCACCGAAAAAGTTAAAATAGAATATAAAAATGAATTATTAACTTCTCAAGTTAAATTTATTTATTATTATTATTAATTATAACAAACCTACGTAGATCGGAAAAAGGGATGAGGTAATCAGATTAAAGCTAATTTAATTATAAAAATAATTATTTTGAACACCCTGTGAAATTAATAAGAAAAAATTCATTTTTGAAGATAGTTACAAAATTTATCAGTAAAGTATTAAATTTTAAAATCATTGCCAATCTTAAGTTAAATTTCAATATAGGACTACATGTGCTTAATTGTTTACGTTTTAAGTATAAACAATTATTAACATTATTTTTACAAAATATCAGATTGTTTGAAAAAATACTTTGAGAATTGAAAAAAAATATTATTGATTAAATTCATGTATTTTTAAAATGAAAATTAATTATTTTGCGTGCAGAACCAAAAGATTAATTGACGACGTTTTCATGTGATAGGGATTAGACCATCGGTATCTGCTGTTATTTGACCTATGACCAGCAGCTGAAATGTCAAGGACATTAATACATGCAATGATAAACAATTCGGTCCGTAATATAAAGACGGGTTAAAGATGATTTATAAATTATTATCAATGTATTTTTTTTTTAAATATTATTTTTAATTTATGAATGGCTGCATAAATATATTTTTGTTTTAATGTCACGTATCTATTTTCAGTTTATACGCATGAAGACTTAAAACCTTACTTGCATACGAAGAATATATCTATATATTTCTAAGAAAATACTGTAAATGCTTCGTTACAATCAGTACAGTGCTTCACGATAGGCTCTTGTAAGGTAATGTGCTTTTTACTGTTGTTACAGTGAGAGTTTGTGAGTGAAAGGCAAAGTTTAGCCCACATTTATTCATAAGTTTTTGTTCAGTTATTAGAAATTAAAAAAAGTGCATACAGAATTTTTGAAAAAAGAAAACTTTTATGATATTTAAAGTAATAGCTATGAAATTAAATTTCATAACATATTATAAACATAGAAAAATAAATTAATAAAACTGATACAAAAAAAAGTTACTGGGTATTCTTTCCTCTAGGAGTTTCTTGTTTAAATTTAGAATTTTAAAACTTGGAGCTAAATTAAAATAACTACACAGCTAAAAACAACTAACTGTTAATTTGGCGATGAGTCCAATATATGAATGTCTAAAGAATGTGTAAAATGTATTACGCACTCAGATACATTTAGAATGTATTATGTTTAGATACATTTAGAATGTATCTAACTTTGTGGAAAATGTGTTATTTTGTAGATTTCAGTACGGGTAGTTTTAAATCGTTCTTCATTTAAAAAAAATTTATTTTTCCTTTTTTATTTAAAATATAGATAAGCCTACAAAAAATTCTGCTCTTGTGGATCAAAATCCCTTCTCTAAGAAACGAAATTATAAGTATCCTGCGTTTTGATAAAAAAAGTACGGATAAACGAAAAAAGTATAAAAATTACTACGAATCAAGAAACAAAATTTCTCTGCAACACTTTCAGTTCATGTTAAGAACTGTAACTATACGATTATGGATATGTGCATTATAAGTATTTTACAGAATTTTCTTGACTTTTAGGATGAATATTTTTTGAATATTAAATAATATCAGATTATTTATAATTAAACTGTAAAATTAAAAAAAATCAATGATTTCTTCAAATATACCAGTCGCTTATGTAATATTTACTCGTAGTTTAAAAAAAAACGTCCTCCTAAGTTATCTTAAAACAGCTTATAACGGACTACCAGAGAAACCTCTTCTATAAAATAAAATATTCATTTATCGGTCTATTTGAGGAAAAATACGTTTGAAATTAAATTAAGAAAAAAGGAAGTCGAAACGAAAATCTTCTTTTTTGAAATCACTTAAAAAACCGTTAAAAGTGACGCGATAAGAAATAAATATTTAACAAAAAACTGTTTTCAGTTTGATGAATTGCCAAGTTGATATTAGGAATGAAAATTTCCTTTTCATATGAACCCAAAGAAGAACTTGTTGCTAATTATCATCGTCCAAATCAGAAGCGAAAAGGATTGATCGGATTCAGAGTTAACGTTTCAAGATGAAATTAAAACTATAATAAGTGTAACTGAACAGTAAAATAAATATATAATTCTGGAGTACTTGAATAGTAGTAGTATTTCAGGTGATCTACCCACGTAAGTAACATAAGATGGAAAAAAACGGATGGCTGCCGAAATATGGCTAACAACCGCTTTATGAAATAAGATTAAAATTTATAGCAAAATCCAACTATTAACTTAACGTTTAATAGTAATAAATCAGCCTGAATGTAGACAATGCATAAATATCTATTAGATTAATTATTTTATGTTACCTCTTATTCTAAAGTCTCACTTTATTTATTTTAAAAACTGTCCCTTTCAGAAGGAAAGATATGCCATAAAATTATATAATGTTGAAGGAATGATGAAAATGAGTTAAAGCATTTAAACGAGAGAGTGTGAATCAGAATATTATATGTTAGTTTTTTGCAAAAATGCTGTACTCGTCCTTTTTAATTACAAAAAGTACTTATTTCCATTTTTTTTTAGTTAATGAATTTAGCTCCATTTATAATTATATTTTAAAACAAAAAAAAAAAATCAGTCATTTGTTACATACAAAAAATTTAATTAAATAACAAACATTTGGAAACCTGAATTACTAAATCTAGTTCAGCTAAAAAAAAGACGTATTATTTTTAAATTTTTCTATCCGAAAAATATTCCTACAAATTTTGAGATTAAATAAATAAAAGCGATCATTTTTTAATAGTTAGTATTGCTATTTTGTCATTAAGAAGTACACTGCTGTCGTGTGTCTGTCATATTAACAAATATATTCTAATAATTATAGGTATATGAAATTTAAAGTGAAAATAATAATAATTTCTTTGTAGATAATACAAAAATATGATTGCAGATAACATACAATGTACAAATATCACTTGTTTTTTGTTTTTTGGTTATATAAATTTCATTGGAAAATAATAAAACACAAATCAATTACACAAAAGAAATACATTACAGTTTTAATGTTATATAAAATCAAATCTTTTGTATTCGTTGTATAATGTTATAAATAAAAGTTTATACCAGAGAAAAATTTTATTTGTTTATACACAATCACCGCTACTGACGTCTAATAACTCTCTTTCTCATCCTCTAACTCTCTCTCTCTCTCTCTCTCTCACTCTCTCTCTCTCTCTCTCTCTCTCTCTATATATATATATATATATATATATATAAGATTTTAACTTTTAATTCAGTACTATAGAGCAGAACAAGATATTATAACAAAAATATAACATGAAAATAAAACAGATAAATATTCAATAATACTTTTTTTTTTTTTTTTTTTTTAAGGTTTTTAGGGGCATCGACTACTTTGGTCATTAGCCCCATCCCACTTCAAAAAAACAAATAAAAAAAAAGGTTCTTTAATTCATATTTCCATGAAGAAAATAAGTGATCAAAATTTCAATCTTCTAATTTAAAATCCAACAAATTACCGCCTAGGCTTTCCTTTCGGCCATCCTTTCTTACGTTTTTCCATTCTGCGAACTGCCTCAACTTCCGACGACAGAGTGTCTGAGGCTTCGGACATGGCATCGTCTTCTCTTTCTGACGCCAATGACGTTCGCCGGCTTACATCAGGTGATGAAAGCTTCAATGGTGCTGTGAGCATCGTTGCAATTGAGTCTAAACTTGCAACCGATGCACTTTCGGTGGCTGATGAACTTGATTCAATGTCTAAGGCTGTGCTTGGCCGGCTGATACAGATGCTCTCGCCACAGTTGTTCTCTGAGCTTTTGGGGCCTCTGTAGGTACGGTTTTAATATCGTCTGTGTCTGGTGCTTTTTCGATAGTTACTTGCACCTCCATTTTGGTTGACGCAGATTTTTCCTGTACTCTTGTCACAGTATCCTTAGCTATATGACTCGTCGTCGGGGTGATCTTTAGATCTTTGTCGGATAAATCAAGATTTTTCTTCATTACGTCTATTGCTGGAGTTATAATCGAAGATTTTGCCGGTTTTTTAAACTGCGCTGGTACGGGTCTTCTGTCGGCGACGTCAGTCCGGGAATGAGCCTTCTCATGTTTACTTTGTTGTATCTGATGAGTCGACTCGATCTTGGAATCAATGATTCTTTCTATCATTGTCGCGAGACTTGGTGCCATCGTATTAAGCAACTGCTCCACGTTGATTTTAGGTGTGGGGGGAGCAGCAGCTGCTTCTGCGTATGTAGTCGATGGTCTAGGTGTACGTAGGTTTACAATCTTCTTCGCTTCAGGGTAGCTGACTTTTTGAAGCGTTTTAACCTCCTGAATGGCTGTTTCTGATTTGTATACTGGGCAGTTCCTGGATCGACAGTTATGGTGCCCTTTACAATTAATGCAGACTGGAGGGTCTTTACATGGATCACCCTCATGTATCTTCATTCCGCATATACAAATTTCCTGCGCTTCACATCTAGCTGCAGTGTGTCCGAAACGTTGACATCTAAAACATCTCATCGGCCTCGGAATAAATGCCCGTACATCAAGCCGATGGATGCCAGCTCGTACCTTTTCAGGAAGACTTGGCCTATTGAATGTCAAAACATGAGAGGCCGAAGGAAGAATCTCACCATTTCGTCTCATAGAAAGTCTGCGACAATGTGTCACTCCCTGACTAGACATTTCCTGCACTATTTCTTCTTCAGTACAGTTAAGAAGATCACGGCAAACAACAACTCCTCTAGATGAATTAAGTGTACTATGCGGTTGGACAGTAACCGCAAATTCACCGATCTTCTTCAACGCCTGGACTTTCTGGCTTTGCATGTCGTTTATAGTTTCGACATGTAATCTGTTAAACGTCTTACGGATTTCCTTGACAGGACCACCAGCACAATTTGTAATCTCTCTAGCAATTAAGAATGGACTTACCTTTTGGAAGTTACCATTCTCTTTTGTAATGACCAAAAATCTTGGTTTGGGAACATTATTTCCAAACAAAGCTTTTCTTAAATCTTTACTGATTTTATCAGCATCTTTTCTAATCTTATCACTCTCCTTACTTTTTTTCCTCTTCGCTTGTGGCGAATCGGCGGTTTCTAAACGAGGGTGTTTACGTGCACCCTCTACCACGTTAGTTGGTTCAGGAAAATTCATGAACATTGATCCCTTCTGTAGCAAGGCTAGCCGCCGGGGTACACCCCCACTCCAGGGCTACTAACCTTGGAGGTCCGATCCGGTACTCCGGTGGAACCGGCATATGTCCTGGCAGAGAGCGGATGCGCAGTCTCTGCACTGACTCCAGGCTCCTACTCACCGAAGCTTTCAGAGCTCCCATGCACCGACATACATGGGCACCATTGCTACATGCTTGCCATCGCAGGGGGCATGTGGACAACGGAAGGGTCTCCGTTACACCTGCAATAACATTGACCCTGGCCGCCACATCGCCAGCTCTAAGAGTGGTATAAATCCATTTCCAAAATCGTTTGTTTTTCCATTTCCTGCAGGTAGCCAAAAATCCAGTCCGTTTAGTGACCTGAAGTTGGAACCAGGTCAAACTTAACAAAGCATAACCGAGGAATTTACTCGGAACCCCGTTAGCCAGCTATATGTGATGTACAAAGGTACAGCTGTTGCCGCCCTGGACGTGGAACATAGATGTTGTGTTCCGGACGTGGAGATTATCTACCTCAGGGCAAAATTCAATAATACTTTTATTATTTTATGCGTAATTTAAAAAAGAAGACAAAAACAATAACATGAATAAAATTGTTTCAAAATGAATGAATTAATTAAATTATTAATGAAAAAGGTCCGATTGTTTCATCTTCTTTTTAATTTTTAAGTAAAATTCAGTAGATTCCCAGACATTTGACAAGTTGATTCTTATAAACTAGTAGTTTTACGTGAAATCTTGAATATAATTCTATTGTAGCTTTTTCTGTGAATAAATATTTTAAATAAGAATGTAATCTATGATTAAGAAGGTAACAATGCTGCCAATCATATCCGATTGGCAGTGCCATTAGCAAAATGGTGACTGATGAACAGAAAACCTCCTTTGTTTTGCAGTAAGCTAAATGTGAATTTGTAGTTTCAGTTCAGTGTGCGTTCCGTAGAAAGTTTAATTATCATCCTTCAAGTGACATTAACATTCGTCTATGGTATAACCAGTTCGGATGTGTGTGTAAAAGGAAAAGTACGGGATAACCAAGGGGGTTTGAAGAAAATAACAAAAAATAAAATATCAAATAACCTATTAATAGAAAATCAAGCAATAGAAACAATCTCTTGAACGTATCAGGTAATATTTCCTGCGTTGTCTTAAAAATCTATTAGGAATATCAACAGATTCGTGACTGGCATTGCTGATAGCGTCCATATCGTTTACAGCTGTTTCAGGTTTTGAAGTCTATCGACTACGTTGTCCTGCCGACTTTGCAATTGAAATGTTACAGCATGAAGATTTCATGATTTTTGAAATGTTGAAGCATGAAGACCTTCATGATTGTATTGTGCTTACTGAAGGGTCAATATTTCATCTTAGTGGAAAAATTAACACGTAATATCCGTATCTGGGGATCAGAAAATATCCATGAATTCTTATATGCAACAGGGATTCCACGAAACTAAATTTTTTCTGTGCGATATCCCGATGGCAATTTTTATTTGGTAACAAATATTTATGGCGCCCTTTTCACTGGTATAACTTTATACTAGATCAGTTGAATGACGCTTTCCCCAACACGCTGGATCGGTTGGCATGAAAGCGATGACAAAGCTTGTTTGTGGTTGCATCCAGGGTTCCCTGATCGTACCTCTTGTAAATTTTTGCAATAACGTTTTATAAAGGATCTTGTATATGTGTCTCCGCTACCTACTGATCTACCCTATTTGAGGCAAAGAATTGAAGCAGCAGTCGGTTTCATAACTTCAGAGATGCTTTTTAACGTAGGGTTTGAACACTCCTGTTGATTGGATACGTTACGAAAGGTGCTCACATTGAACATTTGTATGGTAAAACTGTAAGAGGTATTTTTTCATTTTATTTGCGATTCATTCCAATTTAGGAGATATTAAATAGCTTTTACACTCTTTTTTTTCCTGTTTAGCCTCCGGTAACTACCGTTTAGATAATTCTTCAGAGGATGAATGAGGATGATATGTATGAGTGTAAATGAAGTGTAGTCTTGTACATTCTCAGTTCGACCGTTCCTGAGAGGTGTGGTTAATTGAAACCCAACCACCAAAGAACACCGGTATCCACGATCTAGTATTCAAATCCATGTAAAAACAACTGGCTTTACTAGGACTTGACCGCTGTAACTCTCGACTTTCCAAATCAGCTGATTTGGGAAGACGCGTTAACCACTAGACCAACCCTCAGCTTTTACACTCCTATATTCTTTTATGTACACTGTAGTACGTCCATACCGAATCTAGAATCACCTCGTATACTTTCAATTTATCGATTACGGATAACGTAGTGATTTGGGCCGATGGAACCAATGCATTTTGTGCAGAGTACAGTCAAATGACTTCCTTTTCATAAAGGTGTTTTCTCCATTCAGGGCGACTGAATCTAGATCGATATATTATTTTATATTTTCCGTTCGTATTAGTTACAATAATAATTGGACGATGCTCATATTTAGGTTAAGTAAAATTCACATCAAAAGTGACATTTCGTCTCATTAATTTTCTGATGTAGACTTTCGTGCGTAACAAAAGTTAGTTACAACTGCTGAGGTAAGTATATGACAGGTGATTCCTCATTCACAGAAAATGACTGTATTTCAGATCAGGCTGCAACGTTCTTTGAGAAGTTGTGTATAAGATACGAAATTATCTTAGCACTTTTT
The DNA here is from genome assembly GCF_047948215.1 of Lycorma delicatula. Taxonomy (NCBI): domain Eukaryota; kingdom Metazoa; phylum Arthropoda; class Insecta; order Hemiptera; family Fulgoridae; genus Lycorma; species Lycorma delicatula. The sequence continues at coordinate 25,820,293 of NC_134455.1, forward strand.
TTAAAAATTATATTAATTAAAATTTAACTCGTTAGTAATAAATTAGTCAGAACTGACTAATTTAACTGTTACCTGAAAACATTTTCCCTATAACTAGAATTGAATAACACTGAAATTCATAAGAAAGAAATTCTTTATTTTACGTTTTAAACCTTTCTTGGTCTTTCCAGTAAAATCTGTATTTTTTAGAAACGATTAAATTATGTTACACCGGTTTTTGAATCTATATAAAATGTTATTTTAAAAAAGTAATAGAAAATTTAACTTACTCAAAAACAAAAATGATTAAATCACTGCAGTAGAAATACTTTGGAGATCCAGTTGTATTGGAATAATTAGGCTTGCTAAGAGTGGACACAAACTTTATCACAGAAAAAAAACACACACACACACACACACACATAAACATAATTATTGTTAATTTATATTTTTTGAATAAAAAATAAGATATTCACGTTTATAAATTACTTCTTTCTAAGATTAAGGCAGTATCTCACCATTCCTTTAGCAGTATTTAAACATTTGTATTGAGGTATGTTCCTTTGATTTAACCCTATATATTTTTTTTTATCAACCGTCATGAACGAACATTTAGACACAGAATATATTTCTCATGAGATCTTGGAACAACCATTAAGAGACGAAAAAATTAAAGTTTAGTAGGTTAAACTTAAGAGGATAATCATTGAGTTTTTCTACAACATAATAAGTTCAGAATTTTATTGCAATGCTTTCATCCAGCCGTTCATCGAGACATACTAAATAAGAAAGAAATTATTGGAGTGTACTTCCAACAAGATGGAGTAAAGGCGCAAACACCAATGTTTCCCTAAATTTGCTGCATGAAGTTTTCAAGGAAGGACTAATTTCAAACCACATCTGGCGAATAAGATCCCCAGATCTTACACCTACAGATTTTTATTCCTAAGAAGAATGAAAGGATCTGTTTAAAATAACAATTCTCATACCTGGATTAACTGAAAAATAATATAACTGAGTTTGTAAATTCACTAACCTCTTTGGTGCTTCAGCGTGTATTTTCGAACCAAACACTTTGTCAGATGTATTGGCCAGAATACATGATATATTAACTAAGTTTAAATATATGCTTAAAAGATTTTATTTTGTTATTTTGATTCTAGTAAAAGTCCTCAAACGTGTACTAAATGTGATTTTTTGATACCAAGTAAAGTTCAATACTTAAGATAGCAGTAGAAATACGTATATCTCGAGAAGACAAAAAGAAATCAATGTATTAAAACAGCACTAAATATTGTTTGATAAATAGAAATAGCTATAATTTGTAGACTATGTAAGTGACGAACACTACTCAGTGACAGACTCGTCCTGTGTTTCCACTCCTAGGTTCCTTCTCTAGATCTCTCCTCTGGTTACATCTCTCAAGTTCAGCTCATGGAAACATTTCAGTCGCCTGATGTCAATTCTATTGTCCAATAGATTTACTGCCAGATTGTTTACATGTTTGTCAACCTCTGTAACGCAAGAAAATTTTTTTCACGTCTTCGTAAACAGAAGTTAATCTAGATAGTCTGAATTTCTCTACTCCTAACAAACTAAGGCATATCTGTTATAGTCCTCACCAATTTATTTTGGAATCTTTGAATTGTCTCAATGCTGCTGTTACTCACCGTACCCTATGGCTAGCTTCCATTTGTCCAGATTTTAGGATAACTCTGTAGATCAACAGTTTATTAGATAACGATAATTGTGAGTTTCTACACAGCAACTATTTAAGTTCCCTATAAGCTGTTTCTTCTTTTCTACCATTTAGCCCTTCCAGATCAGGCAACGATCCAAGTGTAGGCCAGGGTAACGTACCCGATCCGTGTGAGTGATGTAGACGCCATTCACGTGGACTGGTAGACAATCACCGCTTCTGATAATGTTACTTGACTCGATTTGTTCTGATTCACCCTCATTTTCCATTTTGTTAGCCACGCGGTAATCTCATTTAACTCTGATTGTAGTTAAGCTTGATTCGGATATTCATCATTAGCTATGATTTCCGTGTCATGTGTAAAAGATGCGACGGTGACGTTCGAAAATCGATTACAGAACAGGCCCTAGAACAGAGTTCTAAGGAACTTCCAACTTCGTATCGGTGAACTTAGATAATGCCTGATTGAACTTAACCTGGAAAAAGCGCTCATCCAGATAAGTTTGCAGGACTAAGTAGAATGGCTGAAAGAGGCTCTGTTTTATCTTATACAGCAGACCAGGCAACTAGACCTTATCAGAGGACCTGTTGAACACCCAAAAACGCTGCTGAGCATTACTTCTTCTCCTACAAGCACTTGTTTTTGATGGTAGCAGCTCTATGGGTCTCTTCAATGGTAAAATGATCTGATATAATCTCGTCTTGCTCCAAGGTAGATCACAGCCTCCGAACAAACAGCTTTTCAGACAACTTGGATAGTGCCAGTAGAAGACTTATACAGTATATCTGTAGGAAGTAACATCATCAGTTTTACCTGGCTTCGGGAGTATTACTATGTGGGAGACCTTCCACTCAGATTGGAAACAAAAAATGGTAATCCTCAGTTCGGAGGATTTAAAAGCTCTATTACGTACCGGATGGCCTTGTGCGGAAACATTACTAACATCTTATGAGTGATCAAATCATAGTCTGAAGTCTTTTTTAATGTCTTCCTTTCCTTGATTACTGTTAGCACCTCCGATTTTGAAAAAAGCTTAGATTAATAGACATAGAGAAATCGGACTGTCTAGATATTCAATAATTTCAATAACTTGAAATTTATTTTTCATTAAATTTGTTATTATTTTTAACTAATAAACTAAAGTTTTTTTAAATATTAAAATCACCATTTGGTGTAACAGCTGGCGTCTGTTGTAGATCAGCTAGTCTGAGGTTCAGTTCCAGATAAGGAAGGGTCTACTGGACATTTCATCCACCACACGTTCTTTGTTAGAATACATATATAGCGTACCCCAAGGTCGTAATACTGAAAAACATTTTTTTTCTCAAATCCATAACACTATAATTTATACAACTGAATCGAGTCTTTGATATCTGTTGATTACATTATTAAAAAAAAAAAAACCTGGAAGCGTAAAAACATTACGCTAACATTAATTTGTTTTTAATTGAATCCACAGTTTGTTAGGATACTGCGTTAAGTAAAAAATCTTAATTTTTTTGTTACATGTTTGGGTGATTGTAAGTTGTAGGCCTACGTTATGACACATGTTTATTTGAATTTAAAAAAAAAAAAAATTATGAAAATTTTTAGCGCTTCCTTTGTATGTTTATTAAAGTTGATGCTAAAAGAAGTTGTGATTTCCGTCACTGATTTCATGCTATGAATTAACATATATCAATTTGTTTTCTGTTGTTAATATTATTATTACTTAGTTCGGAACTTAAGCTGTTATAAACACACCTACTTTATTTTACATAATAGAAGGCTATTCATTATTCAGATTACCGACAGCTCTCATAGTAATTATAATAAATGTTGTCCTTCCTCTTGCATACAACATATGGAGCTATACTTACGAGTAACAATACACCATCTCCGGATAGGTTGGTGATCTCGGATGAAGCTCGGAGTTTCCATAGCCGGATTTAAAGCCGCTAAGCAGGTCACTGAGTCAGTCAGCCGGTATAAGTTATACGATAGGATTTTCCCTTTCTGTTTAAGATATTAACAAGTGTTAAATCTGATCTTAGATTATTTAACGCCATAATTCGAACCGATTTTTATTATTATTATTGCGGTTTTTTTGCTACTAATTTTAATTCATTCTTATTAAAAGACAGTAACTAACAGGCGCAAACCTTTGCTTGTACTCATAAACGGACTCGTGTTCAATATAATAAATACGAATATGTGTTACAACTTTTTAATGTTATGTCATAGTAGGATACAATTTAAATCTTATTAATACAACTTCTGATAGGTTTTTTCAGTTACGATAGGTCATGTTTTTATATAATCAGTATTAAATTAATGGCCTTCCACTCCCTTACTTCTAAATAATTAAAATTCCAGAATTAACATTTTCGCTTCCAGATTAATAAAGAAAAAAATTCGTCGTATCCTTTAAAGCTTGTTATCTATTTTTAAAACTAATGAAAATTATAAGTGAAAACGCTATTTATAAAATAATAAAGGTAAGACTAAATCGTAATAATCAGGTTTTTTACACCTCATCTGAATATATTCATTTGACATTTTGTTTAACTTCCCAGTAATGTTATAATTTATTCGTTTAAATATGTGATTTCATAATTAAAAGTTTAAATTACTATTAAATTGAAGAATTATGTGGATTTCCATTGCGGTAATATTTTATTTTTTTACTTCTATTTTCATTCCCTAAATGGTTCTCATTTATAAAAACTATCATTTTCGGGACACGCTATTAAGCGGTTAGACAATTTTTTTTGCTCAAACTTTTTTATTTTTCTAAGTTCGAGTAATATGACTATAGACTGCTAACGAAAAACGATATGCGAGTCTGAGCTATCTCAATATTGTAACCAAGTGATTTGGAAAAAAACATAGTGTACACCAAATTAAAGCCTGTTCTGATTTGCATTATTTTATTAAAAACTATGTTATATGATAAAAAAAAATAAACGAATCTTTTGAGTTTAAAGGAAATCATATAAAGCATAGTTTTACATATATTTTGTGCTCAATTTTATACCTCAATAATTTCCACTTAATATTTATGTACGTCTAGTTGATTCACTTTTTAATAAAGTTTGATTAGGTTAATGATAACAATTTTTAACCTCATCAAACTTCAGAATGATTCTTTGATTGTTTCGACAATAGTAAGCCTTTTGTATAAAGACAAATTGTTTCTATCTAGATAGGAAAGCAAAATGATCTTTTAACCATAGCAAATAGTTTTATAACAAAAATTATTGAGGGTACAGGAAAAAGTACTTTCAATTTTACTACAGATTTTACAAACTTTTGTGGAAGTTACTGTTGTCGGAAATTACATAGACTAAAAGGATGTAATTTTTTTCTATCTTTAAGTCTAAAGGATACGTTTTTTGCGTTTTAAACCAGTTCCTAGAACAAATGAAACATTTTTATATGTAAATTAAAACCAGGTTTAATTTGGTGTATGTAGTTTTCAAGTTCTTTATACAAAATATGTAGAAGCACAAACACAGCTTCACAGTAAATACATATAATTTACCAATTAACATCAGTTTTATATTTTGAATACAAAAACGTACGAAAATTATTAAAATTAATTTTTTATCATTCTTGAATCTACTCAGCAACAACTTTGGAAAATATTTATGCGCACAAGTTTGAGGATCAATGTATCTGCAAATTATTCTCTGTATACCTGAAGAACTAATGAATCGATTTGAACGAGATTAAAATGTTTATTTTCTACTGAAAAGAACAGTAGAATTCTTCTACAGAAATAATCATTCAAACAATAAAAAAATTACTTTCTCTAAAAAAGAAAATTAATGGTAAGGATTCCTTAGTAATAACATTTACATATTACATAATTTTTAGTTTTTTTTTCGTACAGTTTGCCGCCAGTGGAAATAATTCAAAAGTTTATTAATGGATGTGATATCTATAAGAAAAATTAACGTCTGATTCTTTCGGTTTTTGAATTTCTATTTTAAATTCTAAAGAGAAAATCGTGAATTGGCCACATCATATGGTGTATTCCTACACTTTGGAAGTCTATAGGGTGCTTTCTGTTTAGTTTATACCTCTTTTAAAAGATTCTAATGTAACTAACATTCATTCAGTGACGTACAAAGATAGAAAGGCTCGTTTATAGACTTTTGGTAGTGATAGACGGATTTTCTAGAAATAGTCCGCAGATTTGGGACAAAAAAACTTTGAAAGAAAAGTCGATAAAAAAGAAAGATTAACCTAATATCTTACGCTGAGCGTCTCACAGTTTTCGATTAGTAGAAATTACTTAGCCCAATGGAATAGACAGAAATACTATATTGCTTAGGGATACTTTAATTATAGCTAAAAATCGCTACGACTGATAATACTTTTCACTAAAGAAGAGTTAGATTGTTTTAATATGGAATTAGTCTCTCCGATTCTTACGTGTTATAGATGTATCAAGGGAGGTATTAACCTAGATGATTCGTAGGACTATTAACATAATTGTCACCTTGGTTCTAAAGTTTAGAAAACTTAATAAGGTTTGTTAAACAGGATATATATGTTACATTTTGGCTGGGTAGATTATATTAGTTAAGGTTTAACCCGGTAGTAGAACTATCTCTTAGTATTTAATATAACTCAGATAAAATTTAAATGAAACCCTTTTTAAATTACACAATTAACGTTAATGATGTTTATATTATTATAATAATTAATTTACATTTAAATGGCCGAATGATTCACATATTTTATCGAATCTATTACTTTATGCTGCATGAGTCACAAATTTTACTTTGCATTTAAAATTTTTTGTGGATTAATAATACACAACGTTAACTAAAATACTGGTCTATAAATTACACAAAGGACCAATTTTATGATAATTTGCGGTAAAACCATGGCTAGCCGGTCTATCAATTTAAATTACAACCTACTCCGCAGATGACTCAGTAAGGTGTGGAGAGATTAAAATAAAATAAAAATAGTAATTTCTTCTTTTAGTTTTGCTACTGTAAGATGGATGATCATTACAATAAAATGTTAACGATATTTTAAACTTTACTGATTTACAAATAATATGATTTATATATGATTTAAAAAAAAAGTATATGATTTATATTGACGATATGATGACGAGATATTGATTTATGATATATGATGACGAGAAAGTATATGATTTATATTTATATGTACGCGGTAGGATTTGAATTTTTTTTATCTATCACCTATTATCACCTAAAAAATAATAGAATATCAATGAAAAAAGCAAGTAGTAACTGTGTTAATATCAGAATAAATTAATAACTGTCTATTAATTTCTTGTTTTCCTAGAACCGACTAATTACTACAGTGTCTGTATATAATGAATTTTGGAATTTCGCTTTCTACTATAAATCATATTCACAAGATTTCTAAAATTTGAGGACCTGTAATCATAACTAGAATTCTTTAGCTGCAACCAACTGTTCTTTGAGTTGTAAAGACCGCAGTCGCTTGGATTATTTTGGTTGATTTCTTTCTTTGAATCGTTTAAGAAATACCTGCATAAGAATCGCCTATACAGTTTCTATTAAATATGTATAGGCTTATTGGAAGAATTAATTTTTTTATTACCTTTCGGAAATGAGTTATATGTGAAATATTATTTTACATACGAACGGTATATCCAGTGTTTTCGAAACTTTCTGAGTAAGATTAAATGGCCACATCTTAAACTTTGGATTAATTTCTTCGTAAATTATTTGATAACTATGATTATGGGATTTTGAGTGACAGAGATGAAGGTGGATATTCGACTAATATACCAGTTCAACTCGCAACTCTGGCCAGTATGGACGTGTTTTTGGATGCTCTAATTAGTTATTTTTTGTTTACTTAGATATTAGTTATTTAGTTTCTTGTTTAATTTGTTTACTGCTAAATGTTTATATCTTATGTTAGTTACTAGTTTTCGTTGTGTTTTGCGTTATTTTTACTTTAGTTTTGTTTGTTCTAATCAAGATGTCCTATGCTGTCTTGGTTATTTTGGGTTTCGTTAGTTATATTTTTAGGGTTGTTTTTATAGTTTTGTAGTAGTTTATCGGTTTCTTTTGTTATATTTTTTGTTTTTTTGTTTTTTATAAGTATATGTTTTTTATTATAGTTGATTTTGTTATTATCTTTTTGTTAATTGTTGCAACCGCCTGACAAAGCGGTTGCCATATTAGCATTTTGATTGGCTGATTGTTTTGCTTACATTTTAGGATTGGCTGTTAGGTTTTTGTCATTTCTTGTCATTGGTAAATCTTTATTTAGTTGTTTATATTTGTTTAATATATATATAGAGTAGTGAAGTAGAACTGGACGAGAGTCGGCGTTCGCCTGATTATTTGTGGTGAAAGGACACTCAGGTGGAAAAAATGCAAAAGGCAAAAGAATCGAAAATACAAGCGCACCATAATAGGCAATGCAGACGAATGGAGAGGGAAATGAGGCAAAAGGAGAAGGGAAAAAAGAAGCGTAAGAAAAAGATGAGAAATGTACACAGGATCCTAAAATTAATGGAGAAACTATTCGGTCATACAACAAGCCGGTCCAACAGTCAGTCTAATCGGATCGTGCCACCGATGAAGAAAGGTTGAAGTAGCGGCCATGAAAGATCTAAAAGCGCGATTGTTGTCATCCGATGTGACCTCGGGAGACGTGGTGACAGAGGTGATTGGTATGTTCAACACTTTCTGTTGTGACGTTGAGGAGTTCGTCGGTGATTCAAAGAACGTTAGGGAGATGGATGCGACGTATATAATGACACGAATGAGGAAGCTACGATTTTTACACCTTTTAACAACCAAGCGAGTTGATAGACTACAGGAATACATACAGGTTTTCAGGGCTGGTATGGGAAAGTGACAAATGACTGAAATGACGCCGACAAAGAGGACGGCAGCAGAAGCTGTGAAGGCTCAGAGATCCAAGGTGATATTGTTTGACAAGCCAGAAGGTCTCACCTCCTCATCCTTTAAGGTGAACAGCCTGGAAGCCAGGAAAGACTGAGGATAGTTAGTGTTCGGGATAACCCGAAAAGTGTACGAATCGTGGCCAATGATAGTGAAACTGAGAAAGGAATCAGAAAAAATGAAGCATTAAATAAATATCCAATCATGACTGTCACTACAAAGGTCTTGAGGCCACGTATGATTGTATACTACGTTCCACGAGATGTCGGTAAGGAGAGGTTTATTGACACACTAAAAGTTCAAAATACGGATAAGTGTGTAGAAGAATTTGCGTGTCTTTTTAAGGTGGTATTCCAGGCTGGCTGCAACGAATCTAATGTGGCGCATTATGAAGTCGAATGCAAGAAGCAATTGCGAACAAATTTTCTAGAAACCAGTATATTGTTTGTAGACTATCAGTTATGTAAAATTAAAGATTATTTAAATGTCGATGTTTTCGATGTCAGGACCTCGGCCATGTAGCCAGGATTTGCAAGGAGAAGGAACTTTGTTTCTTCTGTAGGATGGGTATCTGGCGAAAGATTGTCAAGTTAGAAAGGACGGTGGTCCCCTACCTGCATAAACTGCTCTCGTGCTCGGAAGCCGGTGAATCACGATTGTCGTTTCGAGTAATGTCCCGCATACAAACGTGCGTGAGAACGTTCGAGCGGCAGAATAGATATTTAGGCGGTTAGTAGTAGGGTTAAATGTTTTCCTGGCTTCCGGGTATTTGTTTCGTTTTGTTGATTTATCCTTTGTGTTTTGTTTGTTAAGTTTTTAGTTTTATGTTTCAGGAATTATATTATTTTTTATGCTCTGATAGGTTTGATTATTCTGTTATATTTTTATTTTGTTTCGCTTAGGTTTTAAGGTTATGATTAGCTGAATTTAATGATGAAGTTAGAGTAGATTTCTTATGTTGTTTATTCTTGCTCTGGTTAGTTTAATTTTGCGTTTATTGTAAGTTTTTAGTTACTTGTAGGTTTTTTGTTCGTTTTTAAGAATTATTTAGTTTGTGTTTATTAGCGTTAGTTTATGTTTTTGTTTATTACCGTTCGCACTTCTTGTTTGTGATGTGTTAGGTTTTTTATACATTTCTTGTGTTGTTTACTCTTGTTTTGATTAGGTTAATTTTGAGTTTAATGTTTTCTTATAAGTTTATTGTAGTTTTGTTGTGCATTTTTAATTATTTGTAGGTATTTTGTTAGTTTTTATGTGATTTGTTTAGGTTGTGTTTATGACTGTCCACACTTGTTTCTCGTTTGTGATTTATTAGGTTTTAAATCTAGGTTTTGTTTGTTAGTGTTAATAGGTTTGTTTTTCTAGTGTAGTTTTATTATTAGTTGTTATATTTTGTGTTTATAGGTTTTTTTTTAATTTTTTTTTTTGTATTCTTAAGGCATTATTTTGGTTTGGTATTTATTATTATTTATTCAGTTAGTATTTTGTATTACGGATGGTTTAGTTTTTATTTATTTGTTCAGTTAATTCAATTTTTTGCTTATTATTTTGTAGGTTAGTTGGATGCTTGAGTTGTGTGCTGAACTCTTCCCTAACACAGGGTAGGATAGTGGTTGCATCAGCTCAGTCGGGTGGTCCTGTTTAGCACCTGATAAGATTATTTATGATTGTGGGTTCCGAGCTAGACGCGGTACACCGATGTGAATGTCGCTTATGGCATTCCCATCGGTGGCATTTTGACAGCGGCTAGATGATATATCTCTTGAGGCCATGAAAATAACCTCCGGTTAAGTCCCTAAGGGCTAGGTACGAAGAGAGGGCGGGACGGTTGGACCTGTCACATGGTGGGTGCCTTCCCCGCGGGATGAAGATCGTTCGACTAATATTTCAATAAAATTTAATCGATTCAAGCTTTTTATAGATTTACAAAAACGGGTAGATACTTTCATTAACGAATATTTTGAATTTTTTTTCATATTAAGATATAAATCTGAAAGTTCTGTTCGTAACTCATTCACGCAAAAATTACTGCACTGATTTCGATGAATCTTTAAAACCCAGTATAATTAATTAATTTTTTCGAAAAATGAAGAAATTATGTAATTTTTAAAACATTTATTAGTTTGTAAAAGTGTGATTTTTTTAATTCAAAAACTGAGTTCTACTGCACCGATTTCAATGAATATTTTTTTTTAATTTTGTTTCTTTTTTTTAAGGAATCATATAGACTACAAAAAACAATCCACAAACTGAACTTCAAGCACCATCAAGACATGTTAAGACTGAAGATCTAATAAATGAGCGTCAAAGCCTTCATGCTACAAGTCAAATACGCGTGCAATGCTGCAGGTCACCACTAGTCATAAATAAATATTCATTTTTAGCAGTATATTATGAAATATACTTTGATAAAAATACTATATTATTGATACGTGTGAAATGTAATAAACTTAAAATATGGAAAGTAGAATTCTCGTTACATTAATTATATGATATTTATTAACTAATAAAGTTAAATAAAATTAATAAATTTGATATCTGTAATGTTAAATACATATTAGTGTAATGTACTGCCACCAATGAATATTTATTTAACATTAAATTTTAACATAAAGCAGTGCAACTTGGTTTATCAGGCCATTAATATTTCACGGAAATTGGGCAGGAAATTGTATCGTAATATTAAAGTTACATCCGTGTTTATTAATAGGTATTACCCTATACAACTATTATAGAGTATCACGTTATTAACAAAGTGCTGGAAAAAAAAATCTATGACGAACAACACATTACAATAAAATTTCGTAATAAAAAACCACATTATATATTTAATAAACTGCTTAAAGGTTATAATAATACGCGTGCAATGCTGCAGGTAGCCACTAGTCATAAATAAATATTCATTTTTAGCAGTATATTATGAAATATACTTTGATAAAAATACTATATTATTGATACGTGTGAAATGTAATAAACTTAAAATATGGAAAGTAGAATTCTCGTTACATTAATTATATGATATTTATTAACTAATAAAGTTAAATAAAATTAATAAATTTGATATCTGTAATGTTAAATACATATTAGTGTAATGTACTGCCACCAATGAATATTTATTTAACATTAAATTTTAACATAAAGCAGTGCAACTTGGTTTATCAGGCCATTAATATTTCACGGAAATTGGGCAGGAAATTGTATCGTAATATTAAAGTTACATCCGTGTTTATTAATAGGTATTACCCTATACAACTATTATAGAGTATCACGTTATTAACAAAGTGCTGGAAAAAAAAATCTATGACGAACAACACATTACAATAAAATTTCGTAATAAAAAACCACATTATATATTTAATAAACTGCTTAAAGGTTATAATAATACGCGTGCAATGCTGCAGGTAGCCACTAGTCATAAATAAATATTCATTTTTAGCAGTATATTATGAAATATACTTTGATAAAAATACTATATTATTGATACGTGTGAAATGTAATAAACTTAAAATATGGAAAGTAGAATTCTCGTTACATTAATTATATGATATTTATTAACTAATAAAGTTAAATAAAATTAATAAATTTGATATCTGTAATGTTAAATACATATTAGTGTAATGTACTGCCACCAATGAATATTTATTTAACATTAAATTTTAACATAAAGCAGTGCAACTTGGTTTATCAGGCCATTAATATTTCACGGAAATTGGGCAGGAAATTGTATCGTAATATTAAAGTTACATCCGTGTTTATTAATAGGTATTACCCTATACAACTATTATAGAGTATCACGTTATTAACAAAGTGCTGGAAAAAAAAATCTATGACGAACAACACATTACAATAAAATTTCGTAATAAAAAACCACATTATATATTTAATAAACTGCTTAAAGGTTATAATAATACGCGTGCAATGCTGCAGGTAGCCACTAGTCATAAATAAATATTCATTTTTAGCAGTATATTATGAAATATACTTTGATAAAAATACTATATTATTGATACGTGTGAAATGTAATAAACTTAAAATATGGAAAGTAGAATTCTCGTTACATTAATTATATGATATTTATTAACTAATAAAGTTAAATAAAATTAATAAATTTGATATCTGTAATGTTAAATACATATTAGTGTAATGTACTGCCACCAATGAATATTTATTTAACATTAAATATTAACATAAAGCAGTGCAACTTGGTTTATCAGGCCATTAATATTTCACGGAAATTGGGCAGGAAATTGTATCGTAATATTAAAGTTACATCCGTGTTTATTAATAGGTATTACCCTATACAACTATTATAGAGTATCACGTTATTAACAAAGTGCTGGAAAAAAAAATCTATGACGAACAACACATTACAATAAAATTTCGTAATAAAAAACCACATTATATATTTAATAAACTGCTTAAAGGTTATAATAATACGCGTGCAATGCTGCAGGTAGCCACTAGTCATAAATAAATATTCATTTTTAGCAGTATATTATGAAATATACTTTGATAAAAATACTATATTATTGATACGTGTGAAATGTAATAAACTTAAAATATGGAAAGTAGAATTCTCGTTACATTAATTATATGATATTTATTAACTAATAAAGTTAAATAAAATTAATAAATTTGATATCTGTAATGTTAAATACATATTAGTGTAATGTACTGCCACCAATGAATATTTATTTAACATTAAATTTTAACATAAAGCAGTGCAACTTGGTTTATCAGGCCATTAATATTTCACGGAAATTGGGCAGGAAATTGTATCGTAATATTAAAGTTACATCCGTGTTTATTAATAGGTATTACCCTATATAACTATTATAGAGTATCACGTTATTAACAAAGTGCTGGAAAAAAAAATCGATGACGAACAACACATTACAATAAAATTTCGTAATAAAAAACCACATTATATATTTAATAAACTGCTTAAAGGTTATAATAATACGCGTGCAATGCTGCAGGTAGCCACTAGTCATAAATAAATATTCATTTTTAGCAGTATATTATGAAATATACTTTGATAAAAATACTATATTATTGATACGTGTGAAACGTAATAAACTTAAAATATGGAAAGTAGAATTCTCGTTACATTAATTATATGATATTTATTAACTAATAAAGTTAAATAAAATTAATAAATTTGATATCTGTAATGTTAAATACATATTAGTGTAATGTACTGCCACCAATGAATATTTATTTAACATTAAATTTTAACATAAAGCAGTGCAACTTGGTTTATCAGGCCATTAATATTTCACGGAAATTGGGCAGGAAATTGTATCGTAATATTAAAGTTACATCCGTGTTTATTAATAGGTATTACCCTATACAACTATTATAGAGTATCACGTTATTAACAAAGTGCTGGAAAAAAAAATCTATGACGAACAACACATTACAATAAAATTTCGTAATAAAAAACCACATTATATATTTAATAAACTGCTTAAAGGTTATAATAATACGCGTGCAATGCTGCAGGTAGCCACTAGTCATAAATAAATATTCATTTTTAGCAGTATATTATGAAATATACTTTGATAAAAATACTATATTATTGATACGTGTGAAATGTAATAAACTTAAAATATGGAAAGTAGAATTCTCGTTACATTAATTATATGATATTTATTAACTAATAAAGTTAAATAAAATTAATAAATTTGATATCTGTAATGTTAAATACATATTAGTGTAATGTACTGCCACCAATGAATATTTATTTAACATTAAATATTAACATAAAGCAGTGCAACTTGGTTTATCAGGCCATTAATATTTCACGGAAATTGGGCAGGAAATTGTATCGTAATATTAAAGTTACATCCGTGTTTATTAATAGGTATTACCCTATACAACTATTATAGAGTATCACGTTATTAACAAAGTGCTGGAAAAAAAAATCTATGACGAACAACACATTACAATAAAATTTCGTAATAAAAAACCACATTATATATTTAATAAACTGCTTAAAGGTTATAATAATACGCGTGCAATGCTGCAGGTAGCCACTAGTCATAAATAAATATTCATTTTTAGCAGTATATTATGAAATATACTTTGATAAAAATACTATATTATTGATACGTGTGAAATGTAATAAACTTAAAATATGGAAAGTAGAATTCTCGTTACATTAATTATATGATATTTATTAACTAATAAAGTTAAATAAAATTAATAAATTTGATATCTGTAATGTTAAATACATATTAGTGTAATGTACTGCCACCAATGAATATTTATTTAACATTAAATTTTAACATAAAGCAGTGCAACTTGGTTTATCAGGCCATTAATATTTCACGGAAATTGGGCAGGAAATTGTATCGTAATATTAAAGTTACATCCGTGTTTATTAATAGGTATTACCCTATATAACTATTATAGAGTATCACGTTATTAACAAAGTGCTGGAAAAAAAAATCGATGACGAACAACACATTACAATAAAATTTCGTAATAAAAAACCACATTATATATTTAATAAACTGCTTAAAGGTTATAATAATACGCGTGCAATGCTGCAGGTAGCCACTAGTCATAAATAAATATTCATTTTTAGCAGTATATTATGAAATATACTTTGATAAAAATACTATATTATTGATACGTGTGAAATGTAATAAACTTAAAATATGGAAAGTAGAATTCTCGTTACATTAATTATATGATATTTATTAACTAATAAAGTTAAATAAAATTAATAAATTTGATATCTGTAATGTTAAATACATATTAGTGTAATGTACTGCCACCAATGAATATTTATTTAACATTAAATTTTAACATAAAGCAGTGCAACTTGGTTTATCAGGCCATTAATATTTCACGGAAATTGGGCAGGAAATTGTATCGTAATATTAAAGTTACATCCGTGTTTATTAATAGGTATTACCCTATACAACTATTATAGAGTATCACGTTATTAACAAAGTGCTGGAAAAAAAAATCTATGACGAACAACACATTACAATAAAATTTCGTAATAAAAAACCACATTATATATTTAATAAACTGCTTAAAGGTTATAATAATACGCGTGCAATGCTGCAGGTAGCCACTAGTCATAAATAAATATTCATTTTTAGCAGTATATTATGAAATATACTTTGATAAAAATACTATATTATTGATACGTGTGAAATGTAATAAACTTAAAATATGGAAAGTAGAATTCTCGTTACATTAATTATATGATATTTATTAACTAATAAAGTTAAATAAAATTAATAAATTTGATATCTGTAATGTTAAATACATATTAGTGTAATGTACTGCCACCAATGAATATTTATTTAACATTAAATTTTAACATAAAGCAGTGCAACTTGGTTTATCAGGCCATTAATATTTCACGGAAATTGGGCAGGAAATTGTATCGTAATATTAAAGTTACATCCGTGTTTATTAATAGGTATTACCCTATACAACTATTATAGAGTATCACGTTATTAACAAAGTGCTGGAAAAAAAAATCGATGACGAACAACACATTACAATAAAATTTCGTAATAAAAAACCACATTATATATTTAATAAACTGCTTAAAGGTTATAATATTTATAGAATTCATATATACTATTGTCATAAACAATTATTTTCTTTTAATTACTGTAATTAAATGTTATTCCTACAGATTTCAATCTAGTAGTTTTATTATTAATAAGATTACTCAATATTTTGAGAACAATAGTAATCTTATTCTGGTCACTATTGTTATCAAATATATGCGTTAATGACATTTAGTTTATCTTCTTTTAGATAAAGGATTCGTGAAATTTATTGCATTTCCTCCTCTGTTAAAAAAAGTAAATGTTGCTGCTATAAACACTTTAAAAAAAAACAGACGTTAAAGCACTGTTTTTCTCTTTAAATGTAGCTTTAATGTAAAAATCTATAGTTTAAATTTAAACAACCTCCTATGTAAAATTTATTAAATAATTAAAAATGTTCAATATCTCAAATTTGTTAAAATATATTAAAAAATATTTTATGATTACGTAGTGATAAATCAAGTAATCTTAATTTTAACACACTGGATTGGTTTAGCGGTGAACGCGTTTTCCAAAATCAGCTGATTTCGAAGTCGAGAATTCCAACTTACAAATCCTAGTAATCCTAGTAAGGCAGTTACTTTTATACGTATTTGAATACTAGATCGTGGATACCGATGTTTTTTGGTTTTTGGGTTTCAATTAACCACACATCTCAGGAATTATCGCACTGAGACTGTTCAAGACTATACTTGATTTCATTTACACATCATCTTCATTCATTCTCTGAAGTAATACCTGACTGGTAATTGCCGGAGGCTAAACAGGAAAAGAAAGAAGAAAAAGGTATTCTTAATTTTATTGATAAAGAAGAATTCATTTCCTTTATATTCTTTGTCTTGTTTAAGATAACCGTTTTAAATTATTTTTTTATTTTTATAATACTGATTTCATTGTTAATTTTTATTTAAGATATAACTTGAAGTAATTTTGAAAATTAATAATTATAGAACAGATACCGAACCAGCAATCTTTTATAATTAATCGTTGAAATTCAGTATGTATTACATTGTATGTATGTGAAGATATACGGTGACGAGATGGCTACTAAGGACGTTGGGGGTGACAACTTACATGGCAGTGGCTAGTTGAGATTTTATCACGTGACATTGACCTTGAGACGACCTTGACTTTTAAGAGAGGATCTCTACGGTACGGTATTTCACCTGTGAAAATTGTGGTTTTTCTGCTCTGCTAGGGAAACTGGTCAGTTGAGATGGCAGCAGCGACGACCGGCCGGCAGTGCAGATTAATCGGTCCGAGTGGGTGTTACGCAACTCAGACCCAAGCCTTGGCCTTCTGACCAGACTGGATAAGTCGCCAAGCCCATCCTGGAGACACTAGATCGCCTCCACTAGTCATCGACAAGATCTGCCTTCCTCACACTGTCGTGGTCTACAATAACCCGCAGAATTGAATATCTTCCACCTTTTACGATATAATATATCTTCATTTGTAAGATCAATATTACCTTTGACTAGTAAACGTTAAACAATAATGAATAAAATCTACATATCTTATTTTATTTTTTTCATGAAGTACCACGTGAACATATTCCACGTGCATATTATTTATTTTAAATCCTGTTACTTGAACAGTAAAATACTCAGTTATATTTATGCAAATAAAAAAGATTTCATTAACTGAATAAGTCGCTTACATTGTTTTTTTTTAATTTTGGCGCGATCGTTTATCATATCTTTTTGAATTTAAAAATTTAGGAGTAATTTAATTCTTTTTTTACGATTTTAGAAGCGAATATTAATTAAAATATTCCATAACTGCAATTATTCTTAAATAAAGTCCCTATGTATTAACAAAGAAAATATCATGTAAGTAATTATAATTAAAGAATTGAAAGATAGTTCTACCGGACACGAAATCGTGATGGATTTATCGATAACGTTCACTGTTTGTTAGATGTCATAACATAATCGTTATCCCTTATGTAACTTATAAATTGTTTCATAAGTCAATAAAAATACATAAATTAAAAATCTCATTACCATTCTTGTTCAAAAGTAACAAATTATGATATGACAGTTTTGCTAAGAAGTTAAGGAATGAAGTGGTTTTCCGTACCTTCTTTAAACAGCCGAATATACTGTAATTTACAGTATATAAAATCTCATTAACAGCTTGGTTTAATGAGTTTAATAAACCACTAAGCTACATTATACGTTCCCTTTCGATCGTTTTTTTCTGAATTAAAATAAAATTTGATGTGACAAAAATGGAAAAGTATTAATTTAAAATTAATAAATACTTTAGAAAAATGTAAATAATTATTTACTATCATAAATTATATATTATAAAAAATTACATGTATTATTTGCGTCGCGTGCATCAGATAGAAACCTGAAGTTAGAAACTTGTTTGAAAAATTAGCCCATTTATGGAGCAATTAATTATAACTAAGTACGAATATTTACGAATTGTAGGCTTAATTTTTATTTTTTATATATATTATTATTTTTTCATAAAATGACTGGTTACGTTAAAATAGAAGCAATTAATTTTTTTAGGTCACTAGTAAGAAGTACATTCTGATAACAATAAAATTCATTTCAATTTTACATCTCATTAGTAGAATCAGCAAAGAGTTTTATTTTTAAATAAAAAATTCAAACTAGCAAATATTATAAATGTGCAGCTAAATATTTTACATGCGACGGTTATCTGAAGGAGGATAATATATACTGCATTAGATAGATAATTATGGATTGGTAATTCTTTTATTTCGAATAAAAGAATTTCAAAATTATTTTTTTATAATAAATTGTATTTAATATGCCTATTATTTAATATGTATATGTTTAATATTAAAGGCTAAATAGTAAAAATTTTAATTACTATGTAAACGTTTAGTACACGATAATACTATTATTTACTAAAATCTGTATAAACTTCTCATTTAACACAGTTGAAGGGTCAATTTTTTAAATTAATTTTCTCAATGAAAATTTTATAAAAATACCTTTCATAAAAAAACAAAAAAATAAATAAATTAAAGAAAAATATTAAGCTAAATAAGCATTGATTTCTTAAAACCATTTTTTCTAAAATAGCTACCCTCTAATTGAAATTTATTTTAATAGACTAAATCAGATTTTATTACCATAAAAAATCATTTCCATTTATTTAACGTAATTTATCTATGTCGCATTTTATAATCCTTTTATTTTCTGAAATTTTTGTTTTTTAAATATAGTATTCTAAATAAATTTTTTCAGATTAAAAACCTGGGCAATTTCTTGGATTTATTACTTATTTTTTCTCCTCTTTAACAAATTCTGTTAAGGTATTAATAACAATTGTTTGTGTTTCAATTCCAAACGTATTTATTTCATTCATATTTTTTTTTAAGTAGAGTTATTACGAAATAAATTATATTTGTAATACTTTAACAATTTCATAGTAATGCTATAAGCTGCCTATAAGCTTTTTTAAAAGTATACTTAATTTTAATTATTCATTTGCATAAAACAAATTGTAATTTGCTTTTAACCACGTAGTACATCGATTTATAAAAACTTTTTTTTATATCTTATACTAATGAAAAATTACAAATTATATTAATTTTACTACGTAATTAAAATTTACCCTGAAAAAAATTTATCTATTTAAATAAGATAAAAAAAAAGGACATGCAATATGTCATATAAAGGATTCGTAAAGAATTAATTATTATGATAGTGGAATACACTTCAAATAAAAGAGTCAGTGGCGGAGAAAATCTCTCGAGAGCGAAACGATTGGTTCGAAAAGATTGATTCTCAGCACCCTTCAAGTGTTACAAAAAATATAATGGCTCTTGATATCCCGCCAGTCAGGAAACGAGGAAGACCGAAGAACAGTTGGTGTAGGCAGTTGGAAGATCGACGATTGAAACATGGCTTGACCCGATAAGAGAAGGACGATAAAATGAACTCCAGAATGACACTCCGTTCAATGAGACCAAACTGAATTGAAATTTTTTACTGTTTTACTGCTTACCCTGGAGACTTTTGTCTCACAACAGGAATTATATACGTAATATTAATCATTATGTATATTAATAAAGCAAGGAAGAGAGAGATGATAGTGAAACACAATACATTAAAGTTCTTGTATTGTAAGTAGTAAAAAAAATGAAATAAAAGGTTAGATAAACTAAGGTAGATATCAAAAACAGACTGGCATAAGAAAGTAATTTCGAACAGAAAGAAGTCTACTTATATCAAATACACAATAAAGAAATTGAAAAATATTCTTAATAATATTTGTGGATTGTAGCAATTTATATCAATTTGACACAGTAGGAAAATTAGAGAATAAAATAATACAGGTGTTTGATATAAAATATTTAAGTGACTGAAGTACATTGAAAATTAAGCGGGTAGATAAATTCAAAAAGAAGATATCTTAAAACATATAAAAAGGTTAAGAATTTTGACGCAAAATCTTGTTAAGAGACGTATCTGATTGAATTATATATATTTCGATAATCGGGACTACTTAATTTAGTAATATATAGAGTAAGATCTAAAACCTAATTTTGTAAGATGGGAAAATTAAGATAAGAATAAAAATCCTAATTTAGTAAGATGGACAAGAAAGAGGTTCACAAAGTATAATATAAAAAACAGTGTCGATAACGGTGTTCTTTTGTGGTTGGGTGTCAATTAACCACACATCTCAGGAATGGGCGACCTGAGACTGTACAAGACTACATTTCATTTACATTCAAACATATCATCCTCATTCAGCCTTTGGAGTATTACCTTACGGTGATTCCGGAATTTAAACAGAAAAAGAAAGAACAAAGAAAGATATTGAGATTGTAGAATGAAATGAATACGTTGAGGTTAAAAAATTCCAGAACAGTAAGGAATGATGAATAGCTCCAAACCACTCACATGACTGATGACCAGAGAAGAATTAAAAGATTTATTTAGTTTCATACTTTTAAAAGCTCTGGCATAATGAAAGATTGCTATCTAATAGCATTATTACAAAATTTATCTTTGTTAATAATAATAATAACTTCGTTTTCAATTTAGTTCTCTTGATTTAAAAATTGGATTATCTTAGATTTTTACTAAAAGTATTTCCTTTTTTATTATTTCAAATGTATAAAACAGAGGTTCCCAAACTTATTTTTCTCATAGACCACTTTCACAATTTTGCTGGTTCCCGTGGACCCCCTGCAGCTACATTTCTACCATATTTCCAGTCGACGGAAAATGTGAAGATTAGATCTAACTATGAAAATTTGCGTTACGGCTGAGTTCCAAAAACTAACAGCTTCCGAAAAAAAAGTGAGAATTGATCGGTTAATTTTTGATCGGCTGTGCTGTGAGTGGATGTCAAAAAAGTAAAGTTGGCCGATCAAAAAAAATGCTTCCATCTAACTTTACATTTTTGACATCTACTCACAGCACAAGAAAGCAATCGATTCTCACTTATTTTATTTAGAAAACTTCCCATTCAGAGTGGTAAAAAGCAAAAGAAAAATAGTATATTTTTTTGTGTTACATTTATTCAAATATGTAATCATTACGCTATTAATTATTATTGTTATCGTATTGCAATGTAATATAATAAAATTGTCGTAATATAATTAAAATTAATCATTAATAACGTAATGTAACTTCTACAATGACAATCACAAAATAGTTACAATTTTAATGGGAGGCATTACTTGATGGATTGACAGCAAATTATCAATATTTGGCTTCAGTTTTGTTAGGAATAAGCGCAAATCTCCCCGTTCTGTGATATTGAATCTTCTCCTTTTTTTTTGATAAAAGTTTTGTAACGACACTAAAACTGTTTTCGACAAGATATGACGAGGGGAATGCTATCAAAAGCTTTCTCGCAATTCCCTAGTCCAGGATATTTTTCTGGTATTTCTGCCTGCAGCCAAAATGTTTGATACCCTCTTTTAAATTTCACTTCAGCTCCTCATTAGTACTAAGCTCGAGTATCTCCTCTTGTAATATCACATTCTCCACTTCCGTTTCATCAAATGGATTTATGATCGATGGTGGTGTTTCTATCTTCAAATCTGATTTTGAAGTCATCATGCAGGGCAATTAAATGTTGAACGTATGTCTGAATATTCTCATCAAGGCATTCTACCTGTGACAAGTTTGAAAACTGCTAGCTTTGCAAGTCTCGACACGTTCGTTGTACTGAATATGGAATATGCAAATTTTTACAACAGTCGCTGAGCTTCTCAAAACATTATCTGCCTAGATTGGTACGCAAGTCAAGCCAACATTTTGGTTCTTCACTATCAAAACCAGATGAATTTTCGTGGACCCCCGCTTACGAATTTTTCACATTTTTTTGTCACGCCAACGTAGACCCCCGTCGAGTCTCCCGTGGATCCCTGGGGGTCCACTTGGACCACTTTGGGAATCAATGGTATAAAATATACGTTTATTATTACTTTTACCTGAAACACCTACTCTTATACTATTTCCTTTAATTCGTTTCTTTTAATTTTATTATCTCTATTCTATTATACATTATGTATGACCTTAACCTTTTGATTCAGAAATGATTTTTTAACTAATTTTTAAGTAAATATGACTTATTATTTAAAATAGCCAGAGTTGAAACAATATTCTGGTATTTATATGAAGAAAATACCATTAGGATATTAATAAATAACTACATAATTTACATACAAATCATTCTTTCCCTTTTTTTCAGGATTTAGTATTCAGTTAAAAAAAAAACATATTCACGTACCTGTATTAATATCAATTGTATGGGATTCCCTTTAATAGTATATTAAGTATTATTCTACCATCTGGAAACCTATAATTTAACAATATACCTATTAATATCGGAAATTTGATGAAACAAATTAATTGACCAAACAACTTTTCAAATTGGTGTTTTTAAAAAGATAAATGTAATAAAATTGTAAAATTATTATAAAAGTTTATTTCTCCATGCTTAATGAAATATTAATGCAGACTTGATTTTGGTATCATTTTAAATAACTTTCTTGGAGTATATATAAATTAAATGATGAAAAAAAGTAGTATTAAGTGACCATTATCAAATGACTTTAGCTTTTATCATAATTTTAAGTTAAAATAAGTATGTAGGAATGCAACAGGGTAAATGCTAGTAGAATTTTAAAGATATCCACACAATTCATTGAATAATGTTTTCCCTATCTCGCGCGTGAAGGCAATATGTTGTGCATTTCACGCTTTATATCAAAATGTCAAAACGTTTTTGAAAGTAAAGATAGATATTTTCTACACTAATTTGTACAAATTATTTTTATTATAGCTTTTTAAATAATTTCTTGACTCTTTCTAGGATAAAATTTCCGTTTAAAATGTAGTTGAAGTATAAAGCTACTTAAATGAAATTCATATATCTTCATCAAACGAATATTAAAATTTCAATTTATCAGAACAAATTGCTATTTTTTTTTAAATTGGCTACTAATTTCTAAATTTATCTTCCGTTTTCTTTATTATTTTACTCATATAATTTTTTTATTTTAGGGTCTTTTCTGAAATTTTATCCTAAAATACAAATGATTGCATACTGTCAATTCGAGGATTCAGTTTAGTAGTTCGGTGCCTTTATTTAGAGTTACATGTTAATTCATAACTGAAAGTAGTCAATAAAATGGTACATTGCAGTGATTTTTATGTTTACTTCTGTATTCCGAATAGCCAAGTTAATGGATAAATTATCTTATTAGAACGTATTGTGCGTGGGATGACAGCTTCTCGGATCGTGCTGTCGATTAAGCGCATTTATACTTAGAAATGCTGTTCACCAGAAAAGAACAGATTTATTCTATTCAATAAGGGTTTGTACATCTGTCTAGTTCCTTATGCCACTTTTTTTGAAGTGGTAAGCTAACTTTTCAATATATTAATCTAAACGTGCAATTAAATGTTATCTTTTAGCAAGGCTTTGGTGTATTGATAAGTAATTTTTCTTTAATGAAATGGCTTAAAACTTTTCAAAAATTGTAATTTAAGTAAAGGACCTTCAAAGCAGGTGCAGCTAAATCAAAGAAAAATTGTTTTTTATTTCTTCCGGTGATTGGGAGATCGTGGTCAGATCCTGTTAAAATTTACTTTTTATGATAACTTTTTAAAAATTTTATTCTTTTTTGTTTTTTAGTGAAAAACTGAGCAAAAACTAAATTTTTAGATTATAAATATAAATACCGGCGTTAATAACTCCTATACAAAACTGATAATAAACATTTTTGTAATTGATGATTAAGAGAAATAAGAAGCAAACGTTTTTTCAAGTCTGCCTAAAGGATGTTTGACTGCACTTAAAATATCTTTCTTTCCTCTCAGCACGAATTATTTTATTAGAAAATTTAATCCATGAATTTGACATAATAATTTTATACGTCACATTGTAAATTAGATTTACTTTCTGGTAACAATTTACTTATTATAAAATATAGTTTTTATTTATTCAGGATTTTGAACAGTTCTTGTATAATCAGGAATAGGTGTTAAACATACTGAATATATTCTATTTAAGGTGATCAAATTATCATTAATTTTAGTCAATAACTTTAATTAAAGTTTTTAATATATAGATAAAATCAAAAAAAGAAGAAAATTTTAATAAAATAAACACATTTTAAAAATTCACCTTTTTTAGATAGTGTAAACGAGAAAGCGTAAATAAATTTTCGTTTAAAAAGAAAGATTCTAAAAATTCAGGATATGATTTTCCACTTTTTTATAGTTAAAGTAAAAAAAGGGATTCGAGTTAATCCTTGCTTTTTGAATGTAATGTGTATTAAAATTATAAAATGGTGCTATTTCTAACACTACTTTTAAGCCGTAAGACAAATTTGAGTAACTTGAAAAATGTGTGCATATTTGTTCCATCCATTCAAGTCTTCATAAGAAAAATATGGATAAGATTTCATTCTTAAAATTTGTTGTTTCCTCCCCATATATAAAAGTGCGATTATGCGTCCATTTATTTATTGGAACAATTTACTTTTGTTTTTATTCTTGCTGCTCTGTACGCATTCTAACAGAGAACATTCATTCCGAATATCGCCATATAAGAATCTCCTTAGAAATTGTGACCAAATTTGAGCACAATAGTCCCGCTGGATTAAAACAAAAAGTCAATCACAAGTGACTGTACTCACCCGCCTTCTCTTTAATCAGGTGTACAATCACGGACAAAAGTAGGTCGGTAGTAAAACGACCTATATGTATAAAAATACTCTCCTCACTACATTCCTTCTCACTTCATGATCATGGCGTTTGTTTTTAGTTTTTTGAAAATAAAAGAAAAAGTAATAAGCTGATTGTTCATTGTGTCTGTAATAACTCGTATTTGAAAATATCAAGGTGTTTTATTAAGGAAAGACAAACTGAATAAAGTAAACTACGTTACGTGAATAATATATTTGCTACATTTTATTTTCGAAAAAATAAAAATAAATAAATAATAAGAAACTGTGCAATGCTAAATGGTAATGAAATAAATTAAAAACAAGAAGATGGTCAAAAATCGTTACAAAATACAAAATTATCATTTTAAAATGGATTTCAAATTGATTAAAATAAAATATTAAAAACTTCAATGTTTAATGGTACGTTTTGCAGCTAATCTTTATTTTTAATTAAATTTTATACAGGATTATTATGAGGTAAGATGATATGAGTAGGAAGTTGGTAAAAATAAAATAATTTGTTTAAATTATTAAATTGAAAATTTTGTACAATATTATTTATCTAAAAATAAAAAAAATATTCAGGTTAAATAAATTGATATGTTTATTCTGTGAATTATCCATTTAATATAGGGTGTTTATTTGAATTTGAATAAAATATTATTGCTGACAAATTTGGATTTATCAACTGAAAATTTAAAATTAAAATTTTTACTGTGCAAAGTATTCTTTCTCGTACTGTGCTCTTTTGTTTTAAATTTGTATGAGAGGATGACAAGAATAAATAAAATCATCTGGCATAGAATAATGATTTCGAAATTACTGCGTAGTCTACTATTACTTATACTAGTGGTTCCCAAAGTGTACCCGCCGGCGCTCTGGAAAGCTGCAACTTCCTCTCAGGGCCACCGAGAACTATTTTAATACTATTATTTCCACTTTCAATTCAATGTCATAAAACGCGAGATCTAGCTGAGCTGGTTCAAATCAGTAAGTTACTGTTTTCGAAAGCCTCTGTATTACGGTTTTAGTATTGAATTTGTTTTTGGGGATTTTATCGACTGATTATTGGTAATCAAATAAGTGAAATTTATGAAATATTTTTTTCTTGTACGCATTTTTATAAATGGATCGGTTTTTACTAAACAAAAATAAGCGTTGTAAGAAAGAAAATGAAGAGGGCATATCATCAACCAGTGGAAAGAGTGTGATAAAGTGACAAATCGAAAATATGATGACAGCTACTTGGACGTTGGTTTTACGTCGACTTTCTGACCCCTAGAAAGAAGACACCCACCTTATGAAGATTCCGGTTGCCACACTACCCTTTCCATTCCTAGGTGTGATGGGCTTTACGGGAGATCGTCTTATTGACCCTCAGACACTGATTACACATTACAGTCATCAGCTAGGCCTCTGTCAGGATGCCACCGAAAGAATGAAGATGAAAGAAGTATGGGTTTCTAGTATGTTAGGTTGGGTGGACAGCCTCAGCGGTGAGAGCCAGCATGCTTAGGTGTGCTGGTTTCAATGATCCGCTGTGGACTCCTTGGGGTGTGCTGTAGGGACAAGAGAGTATTATGAAAGATCCGGGGATCACATCACGACTTGTAGGTATGATGTGGTTCCATAGAGGACATAATAGAGAATAAAAAATCTCAAAAGAGCCACCGTAGGCCTGACCTGCCATGCCGGTATATAGCCGGTAGGCGGGGAGGGCCTATTAGAGTAACGGACATCCCCTGGGTGGCGTAATACCATCAAGTTGGTCCGGCCCAGGGAAGTAAAAGAATAAGAGAAAAAAAAAAAAAAAAAAAAAAAAGGGTGCCACCGATGCTATGACCAAATGTTTATGCCATTGCCTTGATAAACATTTCCATCAGTCACTTTCACTCAGGTTTTGCCTTCATTGTAGGTTTCTTCGGACATTTTCTCTCTTCCCCCTAATTCGTAGCTCTCACAGCTATTTGACTGAGTTTGCGGAAGCGCGATCCCCGCGCCTCACTTTAACACCAAAAAAGGCTAATCACAACCAAACAATTTTTAAGAAGCTGCTTAACTGTGATAATCAACTTATAATTATGTCTATGTAATATCAAAGGTCCTTTTCTCATACCAAAGAAAATTTCTGTTCGCAACCGCTATAATTACGACCTTCAACCACCCCAGATACATTTTAAACAAATATAGAAATAAACAGTGAGAACTCCTTTCTGCAAACGCCCAGTTATTTTAAAGAGATGCCGCTGACTATTACTAACAATAAAGAAATTTAACTAACCCCACACTGGTTCTGTTCAAGAACGTTTTTGCACCTGAGTGCATGCTACCAAGCAGTAGAACAGCCGTTTAGAAATCACTCATTCCTGTAAATATCGTGACCTTTTTAAAAGAGTTAACTCTTTAAAAAGTTAAATCAACAAAAAAGTACTTTTTATAAGCTGCCATTAATATCAAGCAGTGCTTCGCTAGCATATTACAAGATATCAGAATGTAAGAATACAATCGCAGAATAACTCATATTGCGTTATGAGTTACTACACTGGCTGCTGCAGATATGGTGAACATTATGGTCGGTGAGTCTGCTGGGAAGTTATTTTCAAAAGTGTCTTTGTCTAATAACGCCATCAACTACAGAACACAACTCATAGCGGAGGAGCTCAATAATCAATTAACTAAAAAATTAAAAGGGAAGGAATTTAGCTTGCAGTTAAATGACAGATGATAACAATAATGATGCTCACTTTATTTCCTATGTACGATTTATAGTTGGCAATAACATTATGGAAGACCTCTATTATCAAATTATCACTCTAGTAAAAACATTCAAGTCTTGTTCAAGATCCTTGATATTTTTATCCGAAAACACTTTAGAAAAGACTAAGTGCGTTGGTATCTGATGGTACGCGTTCTATATTTGGCTTTTATGGAGTGCATAAAAGCTTTTTTATTTTATGCAAAGCTCCTGAAGCACTATTGATCCACTACGTTATTCAAAGGTAGCACTCGTATAAAAGTATCTGAATCCTACATTGAACTAGGTCTTAGAATATGTAATTAATATAGTAAAGCGGCCGTTTAGGCAAGATTTCTCAAAAAATATGTAAGGATATGGGATCTAAACACACGTCTTTGTTTTACAACTGCACTTACAGTCATGCACTTATAGTGATATCGATGGCTCTCTCGTGGTAATTTATATCTCGTTCATGTGAACTGAGACAAGAAATTTATATATATATATATATATATATATATATTTTTTTTTTTTTTTTTTAAAGAGGAGAAGCACAAATAAACCCTTTGTGAATGAAGATTTTTAATAAAACTAACACATTAATGTGACATTTCTAAAAATCTGATTGCTCTGAATCCCTCCCTGCTATAAAGCAACATGCACCATTTAAACTGGATTAAGAAAAGTTTAGATTTTAAAAAAACTAAAGCTATGAAAAAGAAAAATTAGTGAAGACGGGGTCAGAAATTTTTCCCCTGTTTCCTACAATTTTGATCTCCGTGCTGTTGATTTCTCTCGAAGCATGAAATCCATTTTTGAAGAACAGTGAGAAAAATTTCCAATTATCAGTAAATTTGCATTGATTCAAGATCCACTTAATGCCACTGTTTCATTTCAATTTATTACTGCAGAAGAAGAGAATCTGATTGAGTTGTCGTGTATTAATAGATTGAAAATAAGATTGAACACCATGGAATCAACTGAATTTTGGATGTCACTAAAAAAATAATATTCACTCCATAGTAAAAAAAAACTCACAGAATATTATTTTCATTTGCGATTTCTTATTTTTGTGAAGCAGGGTTTTCGGCAGTTGCTTTGATAAAATGAAAGTATCTTACGAAATCAATGTGGAAACGAATGTAGCTACATCCAGTTTAATTCTACGATTTCACAAAATGTGCGGCGATCAACAGATTCATCCTCCCACTAATTATTAACAGTTAAATTTTTTTAATTATATATTTTTTTTTAAATTTAAATGTGTTAATTTATTTTTACCTAACCCTTGCCAAAAATTATTGGTTAAATTACCAAATATACTTTTAAAATTTAACGCGGGCGCCTTGGAAAAATCTGGATTTTGCAAGGGCACCGAGAATCGAAAAAGTTTGGAAACCATTGACATATGCTAAATATTCATTTTGAATATCCTTTACATTAATAACTATATAAGGAACTTCCAGTTAATCCAATTTTTCGTGCATTAGCAAGGTGTATTTTTTCTTCCATCATACTAGAAGAAAACATATTTTACTGGAAAAAATTAAATCCAGACATGTGAATACTAATTTCTTATACGTATTTTTTTCATCCACTAATCCAATTTTTTGTCATTTCATATTTTATTTTCTTACTGAGTGATCTTTATATAGAACGCTTCAGTTGATATTGCACCAGCACATCTTCAGAATCTAAGCAATTGAGACATAATCGTCCAGTTTTTACCATCAAATGCAACAAGTTTGATCCATTCTTTAAACCAAGGGGTGATATAGTACTTCAAAAAGCATCCTTTTTGAAGTCTCTCTTACAAGAGACAAGTGACTCAAAGAGTGCATCTGAAGTCTTAAAAATGATTAATATTAAAGATGTTGTTTTCTGGTGTGCTCAGTTCTTGGAGAAAATAACACAATCTACTTTGCAGTTATGTTGAAACAAACGTTTTGATGGGATATTAATTAAAGATGAGTTCGAAAAAGACAAAATTCTTCAATATTTAACTGAAAAATTACCAAGATGTGAAGAGATCAACCAAGCTGAGTAAGTGAATCTCTCAACGGGGATGAATCAGAATGAAATTTCAACAATCAAGTCATTGTTGACACGGTAATGCCCGAACCATAGGACAACAACAGTGAGGCAGAAGATGAAGACTTAGCAATGACCAGTAACCATGACATCATTGATGAGATTTTCAATACTTTAGAAGTAAGGGTTTTTATTTAGAGTTATATTATTAAATAAGGCAGTATGAAATACGCATTTTTCATACTGCGTTTTATTCATATTATCAGATGGCATTACGTTTAGTCAAATGATCTGAAAAATCAAAGTTTTTTAGTGGTCTCCTAACGAAGCGAGGGAAGATATTTCTGCAAGGAAACGATGTGATAAGATAAAGCAACAAAGTTTTTTTTTTCAAGAAAAAGTCAAATTTCAGGTTGAAAAAATTACATGTAAACAGTTTAATTTTTAATAAAATTAGACTTCCCGTAGGGGAAGACACCCGCCTTGGGATAATTCCGGTCACCACACCAATCCCTCTGTTTCTAGTTCTGTTGGGCAATACAGGAGGTCGTCTTGTAGACCCTCCAAACCTCATAATAAATCTCAGTCATCAGTATGGCCTCTGTCAGGATGCCACCAAATGCCTCGGCAGACTTTCATAAGTGAATTTACCCAACTTACTGTCGCCTTCGGATGGCTTCCTCTAACCAAGACCACCTAAAACTAACAACCTTCAACTATCAAATTAACCGATTTACGAAAACTCAATCCCCACGCCTTGATCTAAAACCGAAACTTTCACATAAAAACTCTTCCCGTATTTAACTTCAATTAGACTAAACCCTTAGATCAATTACTTTATTGAGAATTTTAAACATTAAATATAATATTCTGATAGTCGTAGTACCAACTATTGATAAAATTCTGATGAATTTTATCAATAGCGATACTTTTATCAACATAGTTACAAAGATCTAATTTATTCTTTTTAATCGTTTCAATTAAGTGTTTTTTAGATTTGAACATTTTCATAGATTTATAAATAACAAGAATATTGTCATGTAAACCTTTTTTTATAATCATCAAAATTTATTTGTGGTTTAATTACGATTTTATCCCCTTTGCTTTTTTATAACTTTGTTTGAAGCTGATTTAAATGACTACAGTTTAGCTCTCAACCCTACATATCTCGAATAGAAAATCCGCAACACTCGTCCTTAAATTTCCCGATTACTTTTTTATTTTTTAATGAAAAACATGGTTGTGCTTTATGATAATCGGATGTATCAAAATGGTCAATGAATGAACTTTCTTGCAATTCCTTATAAAAATCATTTGTTTACACTTGGTAAAAAACCTATCTGTATCCATATACAACAGAGAGATTTTTGACCGTACTTTCTTCGCATCATACTGTAGTGGAAGTCATACATCAAGGTCTTGCTCAGATCCAGTACAGAAAGACCTACGTATATTGGTTTATCGAAAAATATCTTTTCCTTCGAGCACTGAACGGCACATAACGTTTCATCATAGACAATCCTATCTTGGAAAGAGGGCTTGCTTATGAGTATAAAAAGTCTTTTTTCGGAAGAAATCAACTCGAGATTTAATCTCTTTCTAACATTCTCCATGCATTTACCAAATACGGCATTATTCATCACTTTAAATCTTTTCAAATTCGTTTGTTGCCGATTGACGATTAAAAGTTTTAATGTCGATATAACTTTTTAACCAGTGAGACTGTTCAAACTGCAGTATTTTATACACTTTAGTCACTCGAAAATCATTTCTAATCGCCTGTTTCAAAACAGTAAAGTGACAAACATATTTTGATCTGTTTCTTAATGAAGTTATAAGTTTAGGGTATTTAGAGAACGGGTAGATCTCGTTCGCATGCAAAAGTGGTAAATCACAGTGTAATTTATGTAGATGAACATGATATTCGACATCGACTTCGTGCATGTACCCGATCATTCCATCATCTTTTATTGACATTAAATTGTCTGATATACAATTTTGTATTTTCTCGTCTACCCATTGAATATTTTTGTAAGGTAAACATTGTCTTAAGGTCCACCCATAGAGATTGTTGGCGTTGTATATATATATATATATATATATATATATATATATATATATATACAACGCCAACAATCTTTGTATATATATACAACACACACATACATACATACACATAATCTATTTATGTTTTGTGTTTAAAAATACTCGAACTTTATATATTTAGACAGAATGTTTCAGTAGAAAAGGGATATAATTTGGTAGCTGATTCTAGAGTTGAAATAAGAAAAAAATTATTAAACATATGACTGAAAGCGTTTTGTTATCGAGTTACGCCTAGCGAAAAATGTTTTTTTATGTGTTGTACCTGACATTCATGAAAATCAGGTCTCTAAAGTCCAATACATCGTCTAAAATCTGTACAGATTTTTTTCGAACAGCTAAAAAACTAAATTCAACTTAAAAATAAGATTAACATGATCAAAGAAATTAACTGAAAAATTTTGGTCTAAAAACTTATGTGAATTTTGTGCAATATCCACTCTCTTAATAGTAGGCTATAATTTGTATATTTAGTGTTTAGAAGGTATTTTATCGACGTAATTCTGGTACCAAAATTTGTTAGCAGGTTGTTTTTCTACGGACATTTTAATTTTTCTTTATAAGTTCGAATACCTAACAAACAATTTCGAATAATTTTTTTTATCGATTAAATTTTTAAGAAAAACATCGACTAATTTAAGTATTTATTTTTAATCTCTGAAAAGAGAAGAAGGTCGTTGTTCCAAGTTTATTTTAAATAAACTGCTGTATAGAAAACTGCATTTGTCTTTCTAACGAAATATATTTTAAAGCAGACCTTATTTTAATTTATTAAAATTAATTTAAAAATGGCTGAACAAAATTAAATTTTTTATATTATTTTTTTTGTTTTTTAATAAAAAGTAGGATAACCTTATTACGTTTCTTATACGGTTTATTCATTTATAGTATTTTTTATGCTCGTTTTCATTTTTAATATGCTACGATCTCAGTTTGGGTTATATTTTACCATAACGACTTCATCAGAACATTATGAGAGGCGTATACTTTTTGAAATATAGGATGTAGAATGACCACACCTAACTAGTGTGTTCATAATTCCTACAGTTAGAGCTGCCAAATTTTTGTTTTTTCTGTTCTCGAAGATTTAGCTGAGGCCATGAAATACGTTAGTAGACAATATTCACCATATCATCTATCAAAATGATCTAAGATTTAATATTCTCTTAAAAATACATATGAGTTTTTTCTTTTGTTTTTGCATCATTGTATTTTATTAAAATTATGTTATTATTTTAATTATTCTGCCTGATGTCACGACACTAAAGTGAAGAAAATCTTGTAAAACCATTCGCTGCAAATTTATGTGCGATTTTGACTTTTGGAGGTTTCGATACTTCTGCGCTTAATGATATTTCGTAAATCATTTTTAATTTTCTTTTAACTTAAATAAGTTATTGTTCTGTGTGGTTCAACCGGTTTTTTCTTGATGTACAACTTTTTAGTAACAATCTGAAATGTTAAAAATTATAAAAAGGGAACATTTTTAAAAGTAATTATAAATTAATTGTATGTCATTAAGTATTAAACGTGTTTCAAAGGTGAAAATGTGTGTTAATAAAAAAAAAAAATTATTCCAACCGTTAAGCTACATTATTTTAAATACAATTTTATTAAGAAAGTTTTTTTTCTTATTGCTTCCAACAGAAATACTTGACGGTATTTTTTTCTATTTTGAAAAATCAAGATAAGAAAACACAAGGCGAGTTTTTCCATTTAAACAAACATGCATGATTAATTTTTTTAACTTTTCGTTGGATTTTTTTATTCTACGAACATTGTATTTTTTCTATAAAAAAAGAAGTTTATATTTTTTTAAGCTCCAACTAATATTGATGGCATCTATAATTCTCAAAACCGAACTTTAAAACTATCTTTAGAGAGTTTTCCAATTTGATAATAATGAAACTTTACAAATTAAAAAAAAAAATTGATTACTAATAATTATTTATTCATTCAAATTATTTATTTTTAGAAGAGTACAAGGATCTAAAAAAACACAAAACGTTTAATAACAGCAATGCAGTATGTTGTTAATTGACATTTAGCAACTAGAATTCTTTATAATTTAATAGTTCCATCAAAAAGAAATAGACAAAGTTATGATCTCTCATATCTATGTAAAATAATAAACCATAGGGTGGTTTGAGATTACTGTATGTCAGAATGTTTCTGTTAATTTGATACATAACAGTGATATAACGAAGAATATAAGAAAGAAGAACGGGTGCGTTCGTGAATGAAAGTGATTCTACTTTCTCAACAGTTCAGCCTTATCTTCTAAATTCTTCAGATCTGTGAAAAATTTCCTTGAAGATAAAAACTAAACGTTTCAAGCTGTCACTGACTTTTTACACAGGAAATGATTGTATAGTCTGTATAGTACAAATTATTTGAAAAAAAGTAAATTTCAAATAAGGTATATGGAATAAACCCACCGGGTTGGTCTAGTGGTGAACGCGTCTTCCCAAATCAGCTGATTTGGAAGTCGAGAGTTCCAGCGTTCAAGTCCTAGTAAAGCCAGCTATTTTTACACGGACTTGAATACTAGATCGTGGATACCGGTGTTCTTTGATGGTTGGATTTCAATTAACCACACATCTCAGGTATGGTCGAACTGAGAATGTACAAGACTACATTTCATTCACACTCATACATATCATCCTCATTCATCCTCTGAAGAATTATCTAAATGGTAGTTACCGGAGGCTAAACAGGAAAAAGAAAAGGTATATTGAATAAAATATGAACAAAATCATTTAGTTTCTGTTTTAGTAGAGATTCTCATAAATAATTACTTCTAAAATAGATTATCTCATTATTTTGGCGAAGATATTTCCTAAGCTCAAGAAACTAGTAATTTTATTCTACTTATAAAAATATATTTTTCGGTTTTATATTTTATCAGTCGCAAAAAAGGTTTATAATTTCTTCATAAAATATTTTTAAAAAACCAGCTATTTAACTTTATATCTTAACCCTTAGCGTTATTAAAATTCATCCACAGGGTTTATCTTCTTTTTTTCCCCACACTACTGAACCGGACCTGCAGTCAAGCATGACAAAGTCCAGGGGGTGTCCTTGCCACTCTACCGGGCCTCCCAGCCCTACGGTATGGCCGGTCGGCCCGCCGGCTCTGGACCTTCTTATTTTAATTTGCCTACCACTAACTTCAGAGAGGGAGTAATCTGGCCCGGCTATGCCATTCCCGGGGACCCCGCCCCATCCGCCGGAAAGCGATCTTTTCTCCAATTTTTTTTTTTGACCCGGAGGGTCCGGAGTTCCCGTGGCTTCTCACTGCCGTCCTCCTGTGCAAGCACGGACGAACGGCAGCTCAGCAGGGAGCTGTTTTTATCCCTACGTCTTCCACCCGGGCTTTATTTTGCCTCCCATTCTCTGTAATCCTTTTCATTTTTCTTTAGGATGTCTGCAATCAGTTTATCCATGTTTAACCACTCCCTTTAACCCTTTAACATGTGTGGGACAGCGGTTTCAGGTGTCAGTCATCCATTCCACCCTGTTGGTCTAGTGGTGAACGCGTCTTCTCAAATCAGCTGATTTGGAAGTCGAGAGTTCCAACGTTCAAGTCTTAGTAAAGCCAGTTATTTTTACAAGGATTTGAATACTAGATCGTGGATACCGGTGTTCATTGGTGGTTGGGTTTCAATTAACCACACATCTCAGGAATGGTCGAACTGAGAATTTTACAAGACTACAGTTCATTTACACTCATACATATCATCCTCTTTCATTCTCTGAAGTATTATCTGAATGGTACTTACCGGAGGCTAAACAGGAAAAAGGAAGAAGAAGAAGGTGTCATTCATCCGAGATTACTATTTAAGTTGGCCTCAACCCAGCCAGGACATTCAATGAAGGTATGATAGAGGGTGTTGCAGCCCGAAGTATATGCAATTCTAGAACATCCTTCTACCAAAACGGTAGAGATATTACCCAAATTCGCCATGACCTGAAAGGGATTACCTAAATCCTGGTAAAGTTATGAACAGAAATTATCTCTATGAAATCATTTCAGTCCAAATTTGAAATTGAAATGAAATTAGGACCGTCCTACAAAAGAACTCCAAAACAACTAACTCACACAAAAACAAGTAAAAATATTAAAACATCTTTTCTCGTCAAAAAAGTTTGTCCAGAAGTGGATATGTTTAGAAAGTAAGCAACGGTGGGGAACGAAGCAAAATTATTTTGGTGTGAAAACCCTTAGCGAATCAGTAACGATTAGTTACCGAAGAAAATGACTCTGATGCTACAACCGCTACAGAATAGTAGAAGTTGATCACGATGAAGTTCAGTCGGTGAGCGTGTGGGCAGCGATGCAATCTAGAAGCCTTGATAAAGTGTTAAATGACCTTTATACATGATGCTTCTTTGTATGAAGGAGACCGTGGCGAATATAAAAATACGTAAAATAATTAAATATGGAAAACTGACTACAAAATGTGAAAACTCTACATTTCAATAAAACTGTCTTAAGCCTGCTGATACTGGTAAATTTATTTCCTTAAAAGGAAGGCTTTTAATTTATTATGATGAATGACCGTTCTGTTTACTAGATTATCCTAAATAACTCATTCGCTCCTGAATGAACGGGTTCAAAGCATTCATCATTTTTTTATTTTGTAAGATTATTTCTTCAAGTATTACTAGGTGTAATAAATATGTCCATAAATCATGTTACTTATATTCAAACGTAAACGCTCATGAGCACTCGCACGCTCGTTAATAAATAATCTACTTTAACTTTTGTTGATGTTATTGTAGTAATTTTTTTATTATAACACATTGTAATACACAAACAACTTACTAAACCGTTGCACGACTAACCGACCCAAGGATTAAAGTATTGCAGGAGTATTTTTTTACCTTTACCCTGCCTTTTTTTGATACCAGCAAATAGTGTATTAAAATATTTTTTTCGCTCACCGTAAATGCGATACCCGATTTAAATAAACTTTCCTGTAGACGTTTAGGTTTTACTCTTCATCGTGCTCGTAACTGAGACCCTTAATTTTTCATTACTCTGCTTTTTTACATAGCAGTCATTAAATTATGTTAATATGAATATAAAAAAAATTGAACTAGTTGGTCTTAAAAATTAACGAGTACATTTCTTGCTTGAAAAGTAATTTGCAACTTATAATATAAACTATAAATATACTGATTTTCGTGTCGATAGTTCTTCGTAAAGAATACGGTGAATCCAATTTGGATAATTCTTAGCAGTTTTATAGCTCAGGAGTAAATTTTCTCAGCCGATATTCTTAGTTATTTTCTTATAATTTTATGTACAGATAAATTTCAACATTTTACGCATAGGAAAAAAATCGGCCCGAGTTTAGAACAAAAATATGAAGGTAATTTTCATTATTAGTGTTTTTTTAATGAAGTAAGTAATAACAATCCATATATTTTTTAAATTATGATTTGTTCATACAATACAATAAGTTTGTATAATTCTATCGCGTTAGGAAAGTGTTTTGGGATCCTACTTAATAATTTCATTTTTGTTAAATTTCTCATCTTTGATGGGGTCTGACTTGTGACTCAGTAATTTAACAAACTTCAGGTACACTTACTAAACAAACAAGAGATGCAGTTGCCTGTGACCCCTTGATACAAAAAAGGTGCAACAGATATCAACTTTGCGCAATAATATACAAATCAAAAAAACATTTATGACTTTTCGTGAATGTTTTTTTCATAAAACAACGAATTAAAGTAAAAATAATGATAAGAAATACTTAATAAGTGAATTTCATATACGCATCTTTTGTTAATCATGTACTTGTTAAAATTTATACGAGAAAGTTTTTCAAGATCTATTTTTCTCATTTAATTTTAAGAAAATATCTTAAATATATTTTAACTCTAATTAAGAGCTATAATTGGGATTTTAAAAGAAAAATATTAAAAGTTTTACGTTTATCTATTCGTGGAATTTTATTTAAAGTTTTATCCTATACATTTAAATGTTCAGTATTATTCAGCACGGAATTAGCTCAATTCAGTTCAACCGGTTGATAGTCTCAACCCTATCAATCTAGAGAGAGTATCGTTAATCATCACGGTAACTAAATTACAACATTAAAATGAAAATTTTAACCCGATGATTAAAAGTACCTACGTCTTTCCCTACAGTATGAAATATCTACCTTACAAAATAACTTCAGTTGCCTAGCATAATTTAATGTTAAATCTTCACAATTACAAATATTTTTAAAAAACACTAATCAAACCGTAGCGTATCATCCAGCTTATACACAAATAAAAAAAAAAACACTTTCAGTGTGAAGGTTTTAGTGAATCTTCTTATCACTCCAAAAAAGAAATTTAGTTGTAAAGAAGCCCAAAACAAAGTTGTTTGTCCTGAATACCAACAAAAACAAAATAGTATGAAACAAAATGGTGAATAATACAAATCCCTGACAAACACTTACTGTGTAAGTATCCCTCAAAGAACAATTGTTTACCCCGAATCCGAAAACAATTAATATACAAAGAAAGTGAATACCATTTTCTATTCTCAAGCTATCTAAAACACAATTCTTTGCTTCAAACGCAAAGAAAAAATATTTTATTAATAAAGTCTATAACTTGAAAAAAATTATAATTCACTGCCACTCGGCTAATTTTTTCTATGTCCATTTGGCGAAGATTTATTGTTGGCTACTTAATCGTTAAGAGCAACATTTATTAAGAGTAAAATTATTTTGTTATTTATTATTTTGCGATCGAAACAGCGCCGTAGCGAGTGAAATTTATATATTTTTTCCAAAATTTTGCACGACTTAAATATTTTTTCCTTACGTTGGAAGCAATTTTTTTTATTTTAGGGCGGTGGTAAGATTTACTAACACCTTTACACTGATCGTGTTTTTTTGTGGTTGTGGTATCATTTATTTTTGTTAAAAATAAGTTGATTAAACAGAATGTTGAAAATTTATTTTTCTCTAAGAAAAATAAACCACCGCTTGAATTTCTTAACCGTGTTTATGAATGCTTAAATCCTCTTCTCGAATCCAATATGTTTTCTCCTTTAACGTGCAAATTACCATTCTGCAAACTCTGCCTTTTTGAAATATTGCTGCAATTACTTAATAAGTATTGTTATCGGTGTTTCAAGATCCTTGTATTATATTTTTTTGTATCGTAAATTAAAGTGGATATAAATAGAGAATAATACACAAAAAATATAACACTTTTAATTTTAAATGTGTCTCTATTTTGCTTAATCTACCCAGTTTTAAAATAGTTAATCGAAAAAAAATTATTACGATGTAGCCTAAATTTATTACTTACATTTAACTGGAAATTATCATAATAGATCAGTTGATTGTAATTCAGCTGTAATTTTATGATTTACCCTTCATCATAAAATTACCCTTTTGTTTATCGTTCATCATAATAATACGAACTATTATTATACCTTATAATAATACCTATAATAATAATTATAATATAATATAATAATTATATTATATTATAATAATATAATAGTAATATTTATTTATATATAATATTATATTATAATATAATACAATAATTATAATAATACCTTTATTATTATTTTTGTTAATAATTATTCATTTTCATATTAGATTATATTTATATGTATAATCTATTGTAGAAATTATAATAAATAAAGATATATTATTATTATTATTATAAAACACTTGTTCGTCCTCTTGCTGAGTATTGTACGGTTATT
This sequence comes from Lycorma delicatula, assembly GCF_047948215.1. NCBI lineage: Eukaryota > Metazoa > Arthropoda > Insecta > Hemiptera > Fulgoridae > Lycorma > Lycorma delicatula. The sequence continues at coordinate 25,860,259 of NC_134455.1, forward strand.
TGGAACAGGGATCGTGGTTTCACTAACGATATGATTGAAAGCGTCCAGAAGAAACTGCTTTGGGCGTTGAGATGCAGGTTTCCTGGTCAATTTGTTACCACTTCCTACGCTACTCAATGCGGAGATTTGAAGCTAGAGAAACTGGAAGATCGGCGAACTGCTTTCGATTTGAAGTTTGCTGCAGATCTCCTCCATGGTACCATGCCGGAATGTCGTGAATTACAACTGCGGATGCCATTTCGGAACATTAGGAGCTTTAGGCCCTACTTCATTAGAAGAGTTTCTGAGTGTTCTCCAGCATTAAGATGCTTTGGTCTGGCAAATAGTTTCGCTGAGCTATTAGATCTTTTTTCTCGTCCATCTATTGATGACATACATCGAGCAATAGTTGGTAACACTGACTAGGTTATGCTAGATGGTGTATATGCATATATATATGTATAAATGTATATATATATATATATATATGTGTATATGTATGTGTGTGTATTTGTATCCATTTTCATTCTTATTTCAGTGTCTAACTATTAACCTTTTCCTTTTAATTCACCTTCCGAAATAATATTTTAACTTTAATAAAATAGTTTTATTCAGAATTAGTTTCTGCTTATAGAAATTATTTACTGCTCTGGTTTTATTGTTTTGTATTACTTTTTAATTCTTACTGTTTTAAATATATTATTATAAAATTATGTTCTGATTATGTATGTTATAAATTCTGAATTGTGTAAATACTAAATGGTTATTCTTTGTAATTGTAGTTATTATTACTGGATAATGTGATAGATATCAGTTATTGTTATTAAAATTGTTTTGGGACATTTTATTAATATTATTTTATAATTATGCACAGACTCATAACTTGCATTTATCAACATATATACGTAAATTTGCTATTGCTTTATAAGATGGTAAAGGCGATGGTCTGTTTTTCTTGCCGCAAGTTCGTTTCTTGAACGAAATTAATGTATTTTGTAAATTGTGACTTAAACTTTAATTATTATTTCCATTGTTGTAAATTTATAATTTATTATTATTATTGTATTCCAACATTTATGTATTCTTATGTAATACTGTGCAACATGAAGGCATTGCAAAGCTGTTCTGTTGCACAAAAAATAAAATAAATAAATAAACTATTATTATTATTATTTCTTGCCAAAAGTTTGTTTCTTGAACGAAATTAATGTATTTTTGTAAACTTTTTGTAAATAGCGACTTAAACATTAATTATTATTTCCAATGTTGTAAATTTATAATTTATTTTATTATTGTATTCCGATATTTATGTATTTAAATATTGTATTTTCAACTTATATATGAATTGTTACTTATAACTGTTTATAGATATATATGTAACTATTGTATATATTTTCATGTAATACTGTGCACCATACGAAGGCTTTGTAAATCTGTTCTGTTGCACAAAAAACAAAATAAAAAATAAATAAATAATTAAAAATTATAATAATTTGTAATTATTATACATATTAATTTTATTATTATAAATTGGAGGTTTAATTTTCTTTGATGAGAAAAGAGTAAAACGTGATTGTAGTTTGCCCCATCTAACGAAATGTAGACGAAACATACGTTTCGTCGCTGTCGAAGAAGAATAAAAATGACAGTTTATTTTGCGTGATGAAAAAAGAGTAAAAAAACATGTAAATGTATTAATTAATGAATACGTAATAGTGAAAATAGCTTTTATACAGAGAAAAATAGTTAATATCGTGAACGAAAAGTCGCGACCTTTCATAAGAAGCGTAACCATTACTGTAAAAAACTCCCGTTTGTCGTAATTTTTTTTTTATTCTTGAATTTGAATATTTTGCGGAAATTTACTGGACTATCAAACGGGAATTTATATATATACTTTTATTTACGACTATAATCTATAGCACTAACGATTTATATTACAGTAAGCGATATTGATTAAGTAATAAAATTTTTAATTTGGCCATTTTAACCTGTTAACATCTTCATCTTTTAGCTATTAAGTTGACCTTGTAGTTTTAGATCAACCCAAAGGTTAACATCGAAATCCTGCAAAGCAAGAACTTGTAAAATATTAAATATTTTTTTAATTTAATACATTGGCTCTTTTATGCTTGTTTCACGTAAATCGACATAATATTGATGTATCTATATTATAAAATAATCATACAGGAAATATTGTGCTGTTTATCTCCTTTATTTACGTTTATGTATTCTTTATATAAGTTTAAATTCTATATTTTTGCATAAATATATCTATTTATCATTGTTGCAATATCTGTTACTTATAAATATTACCTCTACAAGAGTTTGTTTAAATCAGTGTACATAAACCACATTTTTATTCAATAGTGAAATTAGTTTTTTGTGTAAAACAGGAAGAGTGGTACAAACTTTTGTTAAGATAAGATATGCATCAATCATTGATTCACACAACACGGCAATGATTAAATTTTTAGCTCCGGAAAAGAAAGATAATTATAAATTTAGTTAAAATAAAACTTATAAAATATGAAATGTTTCTTAAAAGAATATAAACTGGACCGATGAAGACAAATATATTTTCACGTATGTATTCCATAAGTATCAATTTGTTTATCGTTTAGTTAAATATTTGATATTAGACTAATTCAGAAATTGTAACGTGTAAAGAGAGTAGAACCAAACAAAGTATTGCTCTTATACTACCTTGTTCAAAGAAATGTGTGTCAGGGAGATTTCTAGCAGGCAAAAATAAGCATTGTCATCTGCAAAATAATTACGATCACTCAGTCAGAATCCTTCAATGAATTAACTAACGTTAATGCACTTCATAAAATCAAAATAGACAATCGATGAGGAGTAAAATCAAAAGAAATGACCTTTTATTACTAAAGTTTTTTCATATATTAAGGTTATGAATAAAGTTATAAAAAATCTTATGTGGACCCCACATGACTTCCTTGTACGCCTATTAAATTACGTATATTTTTCATTACATATTGTTTTATCATATTCGTTTTTTTTTTGTTATTATTGAATTATTATTTATTGTAAAACTTTTTTTACTATCAGAGGTTAATAATTATTAATAAATCAGTATATTTAAATTTAAAAAAAGGAAATGACGTCATATTCCAACCGATCTGTCTTCTTATAAGATCCAGATATTTCATTAATTAAAATTTTATTGGGTTATAACTCTAGAACCAATGAAAGTAAGTACCACTTAAGATAAATCTTTGAAAAGCTTTCAATTAGGGCTTACTACTGCAGTTAAGAAAAATTCCAAAATCCAATTTGATTGATTTTGTTTTTTTTTGGACACTTTTGGTTCAGTCGATTGCAATCAAAAGGGAGGGAGGTGCAGAACTAAATGTTACAAAAGTCCTAAATCCAAAATGTCAATATCCTACGGCTAATCGTTTATGAGTTATCGAGATACTTACGTACATACATACATACATACTGGTATGTACGTACAGACGTCACGCCGACACTAGTCAAAATGGAATCAGAGATGGTCAAAAAAAAATTTCCATTGAAACGTGAAAACCGAAATTTTTCGTGATTACAATACTTTCTTGTACTTCGTACAAGGGCGTACTGATTAAGGATGTAATAATTACATTTTTAATTTAGATATAACCGAGTGATAAATTATTTGTTTTAATGTGTTTTATCGCATTAAGGTTTCAGAACAATTTAAAATAGAGGTTTGAAACATAAAATTCTTAAATACGAGTTCATGTTCGTCCTCTTTAATGTTTATCTTATAGATTGATTTAAATGGACGAATCTAAATCATTTTAAGTAATTTAAATATTTTAATTGACTGAGTTATTTTCAAAAAGTATATAATTATTTTGAAAATTATTCCTTAATTACACATATTTCTTACATTTACAGGAAATTTAGTGATGAAACATATTTTTCTTTTCCTCAAAGTAAACATATAAATTGGTTGAACGTGCAAATAAATTATTAAGAACCTGTATGTTTAAGTTTTGTTCACCACGTATTTAAACAAAAAAATAATATCTACCTATAACTTTAAAATATACTTTTAATAACAAGTTCACTAATTTAATAAAATATAAAGCACTAATTCAGGTTGTTCATATTGTGTATACTCGTGTACACCCATGTATCAAGCACACCCATTTAATATGTGCCCCTAGTCGGAAAATTGAAAAAGTAAAAAAAAAAATATTTTTTTTTTTGTTAAATTTTATTAACAAACTGACCATAGAAGACTGAACGAATAACAGTATTAGTTATTTGTCTGATGTCAGTAAATCAGTCTGTAATGTAAGTACTAATTTAAAGCGTAGAAATTATCGTAATTGTTTATCTTAATTACTGTAATGAGTTTCCGTAATCCGTAGAATTTCAATTATTTTCTTAATCACTTAACCACAGATAATCGTGCTCAATTCTATCGAGAGCGTTCGAAATACAAGATTTCTTGAACGATTCTTTATTCAAACCATTCGTTATTTATGACCGAGTCGCAACAATCCACTCACAAATATGTATAAAACACGGTTTCTTAATTTTTTCTATCCATTTGGGTGGTGTTTATGGAGTTTATTTTAAACGTTCGGTTTACGCAGCTATCTAAAGATTAAAGATCAGGTGTCATTCCACCAGGAATAATATCCTGATCATACTTTCCAGCAATCAATCGTCGCTTTACATCTTCGGACGTATTACTCCTGAAACAGTCCATTAAAAGAACAGAAGGTTTTTTGTAATAAACCTCTTGACTGATGCTTCCAAGCGCATCTTGAAATCCAGCCCATTACTGCTAATTCATTATTCATTCTTTAATTTTCTTGTGCTTGTCTTACAACATTGGGTGGGTATTTTTCACCTTCCGGTAGATGTTTTCTTTTAAAAATTATGAAGGGGTAATTTTTTTCCGTCAGAAAGGATTGTCAGCATCGCCGAGTAACGTTTTTTTTTTCGTAACTGGCAGTTTGTATCTGAATTTATTTTTCACTTATACCTTCAATTGTTGTTGATGGGATTTGGAAAGTCACCAATGTCTAGTTTTCATTCCCAATTTGATGTACGGCATAGATGTTCCTTTTTCGTAAATTTATGACATATCTTTGAAACTTTGTCAGTTTATCTTGTTATTCTCTGGCAGCCGTTGTACTTTTGTTATCCTTCGAATTGAAAAATTACATCGACAAAGAAATCGGCGTACCCACAAGATTATCTGTAAATTAATTCCTACCTAGATTTAATTTATCGTCTATATCTAGGGGTTTCATTTAGCACGTTTCTGAAACATTTCATATCCAAACTGACACACATTCCATAATATGCTTGCTGAGATAGAGCTCAGAGCGACACAGGCATGCAAGGTAATCAGGTTGTAGAGTCTTTAGCATAAGATGGTTTTTAGTTCGGAGAAAACCAGTATGATATTTCTTAAAGATCGTCTAGACTCGATCTGTCACTCGCTGGTCGTGATGGACAGCCTTCCGATTAGGTATGTCACCGATCAGAAATATCTGGGTGTCATCCTTGATGAGAGGCTTCAATTCAAGGAGCACCTTCAGTTTGTTGAAAGGAAGGCTATTGATGCCTTCTTTGGTGTTCGTAGAGTCATCGATCTCGAAGGGGGTTTGAATTTTTGTACCATGCGTATTCTTTACGAAAGTGTCTGTGAGGCCTGCTGTGGTACGCTGCGCCCGTCTGGGCTCATCATTTACAATTCCAATGCTACACGGATATTATTTTGCGAGCTCAGCGTCTTCTATTGTTAGCTATTGTCAGTGATGGCTACAGAAGTGTCTCGAGAGAGGCAGTCTCTGTGATTGCCGGCATTAAACCCATTAATATTCTAGCTCTGGAACGTATCAAGCCTTATGTTTCTAAGAATGGAGGCCGCCTTACTTTTGGGCGCATGCGAGAAATCGAAGATCAAGGTTTTGACTCTTGGCAAGCTAGGCGGAATGATTCTTATACTTGTCGAAACACGAATGGTATTTTTTCAAATATTAGGGAGCTGTAAGAAATTAGGTGGGTCTCCCTCAATCGGTACAAAACTCAATTCCCTTCAGGACTTGGTGATTTAGGAATAGTTTGGCTAGGTTTGGTTTGGTTGACTCCGGTTTATGTCCGGACCGTAGGGTTAATGAAACTGCGGACAATGTCCTTTATGTTTGTGCCCGGTACGAGGTTAACTTACCAGAGTTGTTAGGGAGCTCGAGAGAGCGAACTCCTTTCTTGACATGCGGATCAACCTATTGACCTGTGTGGCTGGCTACCTCCGTTTCATCGCCCTGAGCAGAACGGCTGAAGGAGTTTAGTAGAGTAGCACCCAGGGTGGCTTGGGGCGCCTGGGCAGTTGATTGGCCGGAGGTAGGCGTGTTGGGATCGAGCCATGGTTAGTTAGAAATTGTGGTGATTATTACTGAATGTTAGCTGTCGGCGGAACGACGACTGCACTGACGAGGGATTGAGTTACAATGCAGCCGTGAGGTGTATTCTCGTTTGGACAAGGGCGGTTTTTGATTGATCAAATATCACTGTCGGCGGGATGGTGACTGCATTGCCGAGAGCATGGATCCCATGCAGCAGTGGGTGTAGCGGCATCTCGACGAAGGTAATAGTGAAAGTAAATGTCACGCGGGACTCTGCGTTGGAGCTGAGTGGGAGCAGGAGGTCTTTCCGCCTCTCCCTGGTAGACCAGACTGGAGTCCACAAATGAAACTAAATCAGAGAGGGGTAATGAACTGTAAAGTTGTGTTCACTAAGGGAACTTGGTAAAAAAATGTTATTCGCCACAATTTCATTGTGGCGAATAACATTTTTTTTCGTGGTATTTCATTATTCTACTGCCTCTATTATGAGACATTTACGAAATTGGCTCTGTAAAATGTAGAACTAGGCGGGGGTTTGGATTTCCGCGAAATCGGTTAGCTAGTTCAGTGGGAAACGATGTAGGACATTCAAGATGTCCAGATGAGGCCTGCAGCGAAGGCAAAAGTTGAGTTTAAAAATCATCGTTGTAAATGTCTAAGGAGGCATCCCAACGAAGCCTGGCTTATTACTATGAGATATAAAAGACGACCTCCGTCGTCTTTTGACCCTCTGCTAGGTGGAATTCGCAGAACCTAATGCCTGTGTTAGTTTTTAATTTCTATGAGATTTAATTATGTCACACAATTCTGGTTTTAACATTATTTTATTAAACGGAATATAGTTCTTTTCTAACCAATTAATCATGTCACTTTTCCAGTTACCTTAGTTCGGTGGCTTTCCTTTCTCTTCTTTTTTCCTGTCTAGCCTCCGGTAACTACCGTTTAGATAATTCTTCAGAGGATGAATGAGGATGATATGTATGAGTGTAAATGAAGTGTAGTATTGTACATTCTCAGTTCGACCATTCCTGAGATGTGTGGTTAATTGAAACCCAACCACCAAAGAACACCGGTATCCACGATCTAGTATTCAAATCCGTGTAAAAATAACTGGCTTTACTAGGACTTGAACGCTGTAACTCTCGACTTCCAAATCAGCTGATTTGGGAAGACGCGTTAACCACTAGACCAACCCGGTGGGTTAGTTAGTTCGGAGGCTTAGAAGTGAATTGTGTTACGGTACATTGTCGATAACAACCACTGACTTAGGGAGGAAGACCAGGAATTGATTTTTCATATTTCCACTTCATAAAATTGTTGACGCTGTAGTGATAGTTACCGCTTTTTGAACTCGTTTTTCAAGTTAACATCGTTCAAAATTAACCCCATTTCTCCTACAGTGTGGATTATGACTAACCAATCACTTTTTTTAATCGGCACATTTACTCCTCCACTACTGTCATACGACTACGATTTTATCGTTGAATGGGACGTTAAAATATACGATTCCTCCAAATAAAAAATCAAAGAATTTCTTTTTCTTGCAATCGGTCATTTTTTAAAAATATTGCATTCTCTTTCACCGGATGTCTTTTTCTCAATCATAGGTTTCCTGTTATCAGTTTTCCATCTTTTTTTTTGTCTTCAGTCATTTGACTGGTTTGATGCAGCTCTCCAAGATTCCCTTTCTAGTGCTAGTCGTTTCATTTCAGTATACCCTCTACATCCTACATCCCTAACAATTTGTTTTACATATTCCAAACGTGGCCTGCCTACACAATTTTTTCCTTCTACCTGTCCTTCCAATATTAAAGCGACTATTCCAGGATGCCTTAGTATGTGGCCTATAAGGCTGTCTCTTCTTTTAACTATATTTTTCCAAATGCTTCTTTCTTCATCTATTTGCCGCAATACCTCTTCGTTTGTCACTTTATCCACCCATCTGATTTTTAACATTCTCCTATAGCACCACATTTCAAAAGCTTCTAATCTTTTCTTCTCAGATACTCAGATCGTCCAAGTTTCACTTCCATATAAAGCGACACTCCAAACATATACTTTCAAAAATCTTTTCCTGACATTTAAATTAATTTTTGATGTAAACAAATTATATTTCTTACTGAAGGCTCGTTTCGCTTGTGCTATTCGGCATTTTATATCGCTCCTGCTTCGTCCATCTTTAGTAATTCTACTTCCCAAATAACAAAATTCTTCTACTTCCATAATCTTTTCTCCTCCTATTTTCACATTCAGTAGTCCATCTTTGTTATTTCTACTACATTTCATTACTTTTGTTTTGTTATTGTTTATTTTCATGCGATAATTCTTGCGTAGGACTTCATCTATGCCGTTCATTGTTTCTTCTAAATCCTTTTTACTCTCGGGTAGAATTACTATATCATCAGCAAATCGTAGCATCTTTTTTCATCAATTAAACCATAATCCTTTGAAGCTAATGTAGTTCTATTACCTTAAAATTAAATCTTTAAATTAAATCCTCTTTTGAAGTTTTTCAGGTAATTTATTTAAGGTAGGCAGTTTATTATGTTTTGCATGAAACTCGTTAACTGGTCTTAAACGTCTTGATCAAAACTATCTAATCCAGTAACTGGTTTTGAACGTTGTTTATACTTTGTTGGTCTGCTGAATGAGCACGTCTGAGATTTAGATTTAAGTAGATCCTTTTTTTATTTAGTGGTTGTGATCTTCAACTCCCACAAGCTGCGGCGGTTCTTTAAAATGCATAGTAAGTGTTTGCCAACTTCTTCTTTACTAAGTTTATAGCTTTTTCTTGATAAAATCGTTTACATTATTAACTGTTTCACGACCTTGACTACGGAGCTTTTTATTCTTAACTATGGATTTAATTTTGTCATTGCAAAACGCTCACTAACAAAAACATATGAATTCATTAAAACACAAAAAACATTGTCTAAAACGCCATGTATTACAGAAGGAACAATCGCACCATTCGTACCGGGACACGCCAAGAATTGAACTAAATCAGTTATTGAAAATGAAAAGTAAAATTAGTGTTGAATATTAGTCAACAATGCCAAAAAAAATTACTTAGCTATTCTATGAATACATATAAAACGATTAAGCTATAAATAAATTATTATAATTTGTAGGGTATAGGCCTGTTATTTAATGATGATCTTTATACCACAAACATTATCAACAATACTTATACTTGTAATACTTACAATTGCATACAAATTTAAGTAAAATGAAATATTTTAATAATCTTTGTTCGTATAAAGTGGTAATTCATTTTATGACTCACATGATGGAGGGAGTGTAAAAATAACAATCCATTAATACAAGTACAAACTATTCGTTTCTGTACTGTATACACAGTCTCACTTCTTCTGTTCAGCCGCCGGAATCACCGTAAGGTATTTCTTCAGAGGATGAATGAGGATTATATGTATGAATGTAGTCTTGCACAGTCTCAGGTTGACCATTCCTGGGATGTGGGCTTCAAAAACCGAACCACCAAAGAACACCGGTATCCTCGATCTAGTATTCAAAACCGTATAAAATTATCTGACTAAGATTTGAGCCTTAGAACTCTCGAATTTGCTGAAAAATCAGAAAGTCAGCAAATTTTTTCGATATCAGCTGATTTGAAATTAGTTCATCATTAAACCCGGTGGGTTGTGTAGAGTAACAAATATTTGTAAGTACGCTACATATTATTGTCTGAAATTAAACAAAATAATAATAAATGTTAATTGTGAAAAGAATTTTTGCTATTTAAAAAAGTAGTTAAACACACTGTATTGCAGAACACAGTGTCTGAATGAGCCTAATGACGAGTAAAAGTAATAAAATGCCCTGCACAGCGACCGTCTGCCTCGTGAAAGCATGCTTTTATTTATATTCATCGTTCTCACTATATGTGTATACGGGTATATGTCGTCAGTAGGTTTTACACGTTTCTACTAGTTTAGAACCAATTACAAGGTTGCGTTTCTTAAGAATGCTTTCATAAATAACACAAGTCTGCGATGGTTGTGTTTTTAGTTTTTGATACTTGATGAACTTTTTAACGCTTAATTGGAAAAAACCTTAATTTTTTCCCATCACGTCAGAATGCTTCGCAAATTGCCAATTTCAAAATTTTTAAAAAGTTTAAAAATTGCGAAAATGTAATACAATAAAATAGATATAAAAACGGTTTTTTTAAATAATAAATTAACATAATATATTTATATTTTAGTTTATACTGTGCATTCATATAGGTAAACAGTTTAGTGGCCTGAAGAGGTGGGCGGGGGGACATTTACTCCTTAATTTCTAATGAAAATTGCCACAAAATAAGCCTAATTTTATTATAATGAATTTTTTAATTAATTTATTTTTATTTAATTAATTTTTATGAGGTACGTCATAACTTTGGAAACCACTCCTCCTCTTTACCCAGCCGTAACGAGGAATTATGTAAAATACTTACAATTTTATTCCATATGTCGAAGTTCCTTTGAACGGCTTATACTCTGCTTCGCGCTTTTCTATGTCCTCTATGGGGTTCATCTCCGTGTTGCAATAGTCATCATCGCAGAAGTCCATTTTCCTTGATACCAACTTTCCATTTCTTTCATGTCCAAGTGAAATCTCTCACCCATCTCTTCACTAATGGCATCCACATTTTCAGGAAAATAGTCCACGTATGAATTAAGGAAGTGAACCTTTAAGCTCATGAAACAGCCTAATTGTATGTACTTCTGCAGCTTATTCTCTACGGTTAATTTGAAGCTCGGATTCTTCTTATGGCCCAGAAATTTGGTTAGTACGTCTTTAAAGGCTTTCCGAGTTTCTTTTTCTGCAACTTCCATTTGTTTCTCAAAATTACCATCTGTGAGAAATTTTCTAATGTCTGCACTAGTAAAGACACTCTCTTTCAGTTTGGCGGTTGTAAAACTGAAAATTTGTCACAGATGTAATTAAAACGTTTATCTTCTTTTCGTAAGGTTTTGATATATTGATTCATCAAGATTAACTTGATGTCCAGAAGCATAAGGAGAAATTTATTATTGTCTATGAGAGCTTTTCGGAGGTCATTTTTAGTTCCAGATTCTAATGAAGCTCTTTTTTTACCAATTTTTTCTTATCCAATGATTTTTTCTGTCTTTGCTATTCCATTTACAAAAAAAACCAGAAAACTTTGTGTATCTTCCTTGATCTCCTAGTGATGTGGCAGGAGGATTTGAGACTTTGGCCTCTAAGCCCAAGGAGGTCAAAGTGCTTCCAAAAGTGGTTCAGGTCCTAGCGCAGCCCAGGCGCTATGCTGATGTATTGAAAAACAAGCAGAAAGCTAGCACGATGGCCAAAAACCCAAAGTCATTTTCGTAAACAAGGCGGAGAGCTCTTCTACATCCAGCAAGGAGTTGAAACCTGACTTCCATGTTGCCCTTCGCGACAACCGGAAGAATCTCATGATAAGAGACATAAAGAAAACCAGCAAAGAGCTGGTAGTTGTCGCTGAGAATAAAGACACTGTCTGAGTCATCACGGAGTCTTCTGCAGTCCAGAAGTTGGAGGTCAAAGTTGACCCGAAGAGAAAGTGTAGGCCCCGTATCATCGTGTATGACATACAAGGTGTGTGAGTAAAGTAATGAGACTGACTTTTATACTTACCAAAGTTTTTATTTTTTTCAAACAACAATATTATCCCCTTAAAAGTAGTTCTCTTGGGCAGCCATATACCGGCGGAGTCGTTGTTCCCACTCCTGGTAGCAGCGCTGGAAGGCTTCAACTGGTCGGTCACAGTTTTTTGAATGTTCTCTATAGTTCCAAAATGACGTCCTTTTAAAACATGTTTCAATTTCGGGAAAAGGAAAAAGTCATAAGGCCTCAAATCAGATGAATAGGGTGGTTGAGGAACCGTAGGAATACGTTTTGAGGTCAAAAATTCCCTGATAGAAATGGCCGTGTGACACGGGGCATTGTCATGATGAAGATTGTCACTTGTCTGCAATGTCTGGTCTCACGCGAATCACTCTTTTCCTGGACCTTTCAACGACACCTTTGTAAAGCACTTGGTTGACAGTTTGTCCTAAAGGAACAAACTCTTTATGCACGAAACCCCTACTGTCAAAAAAGCAAATAGCCATGGTTTTGATTTGCTCATTCGACATTTTTTCGGTCGAGGAGATGACGGAGTGTGTCACTCTTCGCTTTGCCGCTTTGTTTCAGGATCGTACTCAAATATCCAGGATTCATCACCTGTGATTACACGATTGAAACATTCTTGGTGATTGTCAATCCTCTCAAGAAGATCAACGCACAAGTTTCTTCGATTGTCCTTCGGTTCCGTTGTGAGGTTTTTCGGTACCAATTTCGGTACGGTGAAAGTATTTAAATTTAACTGTTGACTCATCATCCTTATTGTTAAACGACGGTCCGATCTCACACGCTCAACCTTTTCGTCAGATTTTGAAGTTGAAGAGAGGTTGATCTTCAACGTGCCTTCCAAAAATGATTTGTGCCAGCGGAAAACTTGTGCTCTTGATAAGCAATGTTCCCCATAGGCCTGTTTCAACTTTTCAGGGTCATACTCGCGGATTCCTCAAGTTTAACGCAAAATTTGATTGCACAAGTTTGCTCTAAATTCCGAAGCTCCATTTTCGTAACAACAAAAACACAACTTCACTGATGGCGCTGTCAAAAATAATGTGTTTACTGAACGCATTTGAAACTCGTACTGAGCATGTGTAAGAGATGAATAAACCGGTCTAGCCCACACCGGTAGACACAGCGTTGCCAGATTGTTCGCAGTGTTACCAATCTCATTCCTTTTCTCACACACCTCGTAGACGGGAGCCTCTCTGAAGAGGATGTTCTGTCTCTCATTAAGAGTAGAACACTAACCTGGACGGGTTTCGTTCAAGAATCAGTGAAAACTAGTCTTCTAAACTGGGAAGCGTGATGCCTCACGGTCTTTGAGTTAGGTGCTGGTCTCCAGCAGAAATTCGTGTCTGAGGGTAGGATCTTGGTGGATTTTGTATCCTGTAGTGTCAAGAAATACCTTGTCGTGCAACGATGCTTTAAGTGTTGTCGCTTCAGCCACAGAGCCAAACTCGGTATGTATGCGTCGGACTGCGCGCATTGTGATCAGGAGGGCCACAAGCGTGACGATTGTTCTCAGAAAAAAGAGGCTCCGACTTCAACTGTAAAAGGTTGCGCAAGAGTGATAAGTACTCAGTAAATAGCAAGGAGTGTGGATGCTACATGAGAGCGGTTGAGATTTATTTTAACTCTCTCGATGGTTAGGTTCGGTCAAATAAATACCCAGGGTAACTATGTAGTCTTGAGTTAGGTGAGGTTGTCGAAAAACGTAGTCTGGACGTAATTCTTCTGAAACACCTGTACGTAGTCAAGTGTGATCCGCCAGGTTACCCAGGTTAGAAGAAGTTTTTTGTTGGTGACAGTAAATCCGCCGTTCTTTGCAGAAAATCTTTCGATAGCGTCTTCATACGGCAGGCCTCTGACATGCATCACGTCGTTGTCAAACTTGTTGTGGTTGGTTTGGATATAGTTGTTGTTAGTTCGTACTTTCAGTACAGGGATCCCACAGAACAGTATTTGGAGAAATAGGATGGAATTGTTAGGCTGGTAACTGATTGTCCAATTCTGAGAGAGGCTGATACGAACGACAAATCGCCTCATTGAGACAGTGAGATCATGGATGATGGCAGTGAATTAATTGAAGGTTACATCGCGCAACAAAATTTTGAAGGTTTTAATGTTGCCAGCGAATTGTCTATTTTCGCCGGAGCGTCAAAGGACGGAAAACCTTCCTCGGTACCAAAATCGACGAAATAATTGGCAAGAATGTCTTTGGTAAGATTCAGAACTAGTTGGTAGTCGATGATTGCGAGAGCGATCATCGACTAATAGTGTTTGATTTGGTAGGTTGGCTACGCGATGTCTACAGGGGATATGTCCCTGTTCAACAGGGGCGCTTTCTCCACAGGCAGGTGGATTGACTCAAGTTTTCTAATATTCTTGTGGCCAGGCTTCGGGTTTTGCTCGAAGATTGAACGAGCTTCTGTTAGAGGACCAAGCAGAGAATTTTCCTTCTGCGGTAGTTAAGCTGCTGATCAGTCAATTCCCAGAGAAATTGGTCGGGAGAGGGTAGCTGGATGGTGGACTCGGGTCATAACCGCGATGAAGTGGATAGTGGGCCGACTAAGGAGAGCCGCACAACATGAGAATGATCCTGATCGTCATGCAGCCTTGCTTGCCGACTATTGTCAGAAGAGGACCAAGTATTTTCATAAGGTTTGGTCTTGTAATCGTGATTCCTGGCGCTCTTATGTACAAGAGCAGGGAAATAAGAACCCAATGGTGTGTCGTTTATAGAGTTCTTGAGCATAAGAAGAAAAAAGTCATTCTTCTGTTGGCTTTCTCGACCCAGGCTGAAGTTGTAATAGATAAATATCGTGTCCTCAATCTTGTGACGAACGATCTACTTCCAGATGGTACTGTGGTTGGTGAAACCTCTTATCATCGACGTCTCCGAAGGGAAGTTGTAGGTTTTCGCTCTGAGAATAAGTCTTCTGAGATTAATGAGGAGGAAGTCCGCCAAGTGATTTATAGCCTGGCTAGGAATAAAGACCCGGGATATGATTGTATCACAGTGGAACCCCTTTTTCGCACGTTGCCAGTGATTCTTGGTCCTTTAATAGTTTAATAGGATGCTTTTGCTAGATATTTTCCAGCGTGTTGGAAACATGGTGAGTTGAAACTGCTCTTCAGAGGTAGCGCAAGGACCCCACTGTAAGTTCTTATCGGCCTCTTGACACTTTTGTCTGTTGTAAGTAAGCTTTTAGAGAAGGTCTTACACCTCACAATTAATAGTAGGTTGACCCCTAATCGTTCGCTAATAGACGTCGAGTATGGTTTTCGCTCTGGCAAGGGCACAGAGGATGCTATTTTAAGGGTAATGAATTTGGCTTTGATCAGCCAGTGTAAATATATACTCGGCAACCTTTTGGACATATCCGGGGCCTTCAATAACTTGTTGTGGCCCTCTGCCTTGTTTCAGTTACAACAGATGATTGGACGGAAAATGAGTTTAAGACTCTCTCGAGCTATTTTAGCAATATAACCGTTGTCCTTCGTGAGGGAGATTTGGAAGTAGGAAAGATCCTGTCAAAAGGGAAATGTTTTAGGTCAACTCATCCGGATCGTTGAATTCGACTCTTTGATGCGGTTGAGTATCCCCAATGGCTGCCGCACCGAGGTTTATGCCGAAGATGGGTTGCTGCTGGTCGAGAGAAACTAGCGTGCTGAGGTAAAATTCAGAGCGACTCAGGCATGTAAGGTTCTAAGTTTGTGGAGTCTTCAGTATAAGATGGTTTTCAGTGCGGAGAAAACAAGTATGATATTTTTTAAAGGTCGTGATGGACGGCCTTCCGATTAGGTATGTTACCATTCAGAAGTATCTGGGTGTAATCGTTGATGAGAGGCTTCAATACAAGGAGCACCTTCAGTTTGCCGCAAGAAAGGCTATTGATGTCTTCTTTAGTCTTCGTAGATTCATTCATCCCGATTGGGGGTTAAATTTTCGTACCATGCGTATTCTTTACAAAGGTGGCTCTGAGGTTACAATGTTGTACGCCATGCCTGTCTGTGCCCATTGTCTACAATTCCAGTGTTAAGATATATTTTGTTGCGAGCCCAGCGTCTTCTTTTATTAAGTGTTGTGGGGGGGCTGCAGAACTGTTTTGCGAGAAGCAGTCATTGTAATAGCCGGCATAAAACCTATTGACATCGTAACTACGAAACGTATCAAGCGGTATATCTGTAAGAAGAAGAGCCTTCTTACAACTGGGTGTATGCAAGAAATTGAAAACTAAAGTTTTGACTCTTTATAGGTTAGGTGGAAAGAATCTTCTACTGGTCTATACACGCATAGTATATTTCCAGATGTTAGGAACTTGCGAGCTATTAGGGAAGTTTCCTCCAATCGGTACATAACTCAAATACTTTCGGGACATGGTGACTTTAGGAATAATTTTGCTACGTATGGTTTGGCTGATTCGAAGCTTATGCTCGGCTGTAGAGACGATGACACTACGGACCATATCCTTGGCTGAATGTACCAGAGTTGTTACGGAGCTTGAGAGAGTAAACTCCTTTCTTGATCTGCAGGCCAATTGGAAGTCCCGCAGAGAATGGACTATAGTGGCTGGCTTCCTCTGTTTCTTCGCACTGAGCAGATCAGTTGAAAAGGTATAAGTAATGTAGTATCCCAAGTGGCTAGGAACCGCCTGGACAGTTGATTGGCCGGAGGTAGGCATGTTGGCATCGAGCCATGTTTAGACAAAAACTGTAACGTTGATTTGTAGCATATTTGCTGTTGGTGGAACGGCAACTACACTGCCGAGGGTATCGTTATCCATGCAGCCGACAGATGTAGTGCCATTTTGACAAGAACAATTAATAAAAGCGATAGTAACACTGTCAGCGGGATGGTGACTACACTGCTGAGGGCATGAATCCTCATGCAGCCGTGAAGTGTAGCGCGATCTCGACGATGGTAGTTTTATGTGATAAAATATATGTATAAATTTTTAAATTTGCGTTTTATGAAAAATCCTTACGTGATGGAAAAAAAGGAAGATAATTTTCTATTCAGCGCTAAAAAATACACAGAAATCAATTATCAAAACTTAATAAACATTTCACAACCCAAATTTTGCAGTTTGTTATATAATTACTACTATCCGTTATTATTTATATTCTTTGAATTATTAGACTATGATGCTCACTGAAAAAAGGAAATTAGGTTTTTTTTTTCATTTTACTTGTAGTTTTAACATTTTTTCTAATAAGTACTGCACAATTAAAAATCCTTGATTTCTTTTAGAGAAATAAAATAGTAAAACTACAATCTAAAAAATTTTCAGAAGCTTACACAATTTTCAGCAGCTTTTATAAAATTTGTTATAACGAATACCTTAGAAATAACTTGCTTCGAGACTCTACTCCTCTTTTGAATAAAAGTAGCTTTCTATTAGTTTTTTTCTATTTCTGGTAGGCCTACGCTACTGAAAACCTTACTGCGACATACATTAAAAGTAATATAATTATTTTACTTCTCTCTAATAATCATGAAATTTATTTCTGTACATTTTAGATAAAACTGTACCGTAAGTATTCCCAAGCATTTTGATATTTCTGGAGGGCCTGAAAAGTATTAATCAAATTTTTTTAGTATAATTTTGAAGATCAAGGTATAATCTTGGAATCATGTACGAGAATTTCAATTTACCACGAGTTCAGAAAATGCAGATTTGGGTCTTTTCCTCATGTAACCAACCTACTTACGGGTAGGTTAAAGTAAACTCCTAGATTAAAATTAAATACTTTGAGCATTGTTTTACTAAATATTTATAATAATCTTCAGTGCTTCATTTCAACAAGAGTGAGGTATACAGGGTTTCAAATCGGTTTGCACCCTTTTCACACTCCTTCTAAGGAGTAGAGAGAAAAAATCACTTCCTAGAATTAGCCTACTACCTTTCTATCTAAGAAAACATACATACCAGCTTCCAAGTTTTCAACTCTTCCGGTCTTGACACCCTTTTTTAACCAATTCGCGGAGCGTTTATTAATAAAAATAATTTTTAATGAGTTTTCTTAAAGATCACGTTAGAAATAACCGAATACCTATGATGAATTTCAGCTTTCTTCAACTACGGAAATGGAAGATGTAGTGTTAAGTGACCCGTGAAAAATGTTATGTTTAAATATTGCATCGTTGTTTTGCTCTCAAAATTATTTGTATATATGAAATAACGCACCCGATTTTATGATTTTTATCCGTTCTCTCATTTACTTTAAATATGAATTGTGTATACTCTATCACGAAACTTGGAGAAGAGATTTTGAGATTTTACGACTTATTATAACTTCGCCTAAATTTCATCAACAAAATTTCACAAAAATTTATATATTCTATTGGTCTGTGTTGCTATGGTTTAAAGTCAGCTTATGTATATATATATATAAATAGCTTATATATATATATATAAAACCAGATGGTACATTATTTAACACATATTTATTAGGTATGTTTACAAAAGAAACCTCTATTTATTGTTAGTTAAAAAATGTGTTTTGAGTTAGGAAAAGCTTAGAAACTTTTTAATACGCCTTAAACCATTCAATACTTTTGACCGTTTAACAGAGTTAAGGGAACAATATGAAACACTTCACAAGAAGCGTGGCTTTATGTTTTGCTTAGCAAAATAACTTTTATGACAAATGTAATTTTTTTCTTCTTTGCAAAAAATAGCTAAGACAAATAGGCTAAACGATTCTGAGATCTTGGTGGGAAAGAATAAAAATATGTAATGGAGATGATGGGCATTAAGTATACATCAAGAACGAACGGTTACTTAAGAGGCGTGATTTTAATTAAAATATATTCTGCTTGCTGGACTTGGAAACAGAATGAACGGACTCGTAGAAGCGTGAAGAGAATGTAGAGGACGGAATTGTTTGTTAGACAATCCCCTAAACTTGTTCAGAATTTGTCAACAAATCATCCGTAAATTTGGCCTTTATCCATTTTTATCGCTATGTATTATTCATGTTTATATGTTGCAGTCTGTATTAGATTAATGTTCGCAAGCGCATACTCAAATGATAAAAAACCGATTGTCTCATGGTCATAATTCCTACAAGCGCTCAAAAATCGTTAGATTCAATTCCCATAACAATGATTACATTATTTTTTTAAATTTTCTAATTTTTTCTAGGTGAAGAGATTAGGCAGGATTTTTACACCCGGTTAGCCCACCTGAGCCAGTTATATTCTGGCTCATAAGGTCAGAATATCGCTGGCTTCACAAGAGGATTTTGGCTTCAAAAGATATAAATGATTTATCTATGTAATAGATATTGTAATTTTAAATATTTATTATTGCGTTATTAATAGATTATATACACACTACATTACTCCCAATTTTACATAATTTCGGTTTTGATAAAACAACCAATAAATTAAAACAATGGAGCTTTCTATTGTAACCACTAGTTAGTATCTAAATTCTAGCTTACACTAGAAATGTGTACTAGACCAACATTTGTTGTAGAAAGATCAATACCTCTACTGTCAGAAGCATATACAATAAAATAGTGATTTATACATTTGTCAATTAAAAATGTGTGTTTCAGAATTCATATCTCCAAAATGTTCCGATAGAAAATAAAATAAATAATTTAAATAACTTTTGTTTTTTCATTGAGCATGAGTTCATATTCACCTTATTTTTCAGTCTTAATATTTTTTCGTAACCTTAAATACAAACATTTTAAAAGTCCTTTAAGAACTAGTAAAACTAATTCTATGGTTAGGTATACTGCAATATAACAATGTAATTAATACTGTTGTTTCAGATTTAATAAAATATTGCATTCACTATTCAAATGTGGGCTACTTGGATTTCAAAATGTTCTTCCCACATTTTATTTTGTGCTGTTAAATTACTAATTTCATTATTTTTTCATTTTAGATGATGACTAGTTGAACAAGTTAGATGATTAAGTTAGAATAATTTTATAACATCTGGAAGAATATGCTAAGCCGTACCGGAATTCAAACCCGAAATCATAATATTTGCTATTGCAACAATGGCACTTACAATGTAACAAAAGCGGTGTTCATTATTTCACTGTAGTATTTGTCCTATTAGGTTGTTATATTTTTTTATAAAGTTTGCATAAATTTTATTGTACTGCATACACACAGTATAACGATCGTTATTAGTTTGAATACGTCATTAATTAAAAATGTAAATTATAGGATTTGGTGAATGTGAGAATTTTTTATAACTGCTAACACATTCTTTTCTTTATATTTTGTTGCAGTCAATGATCCTTTCATCATTATAAAATATATGGTATATTTTAAAAATGATTTCACACGTCGTCGTTTCGAGGGTGAAGTAAGATGTAATTTCTTTTGTAATTCAGACAATTGTACTACTGCTTAAAATTACTTAATATTCTCTGACACTTTCAGTGTCAGATTATTCATCGAGCTTCATTAAATGATTCGGTGTTTATGCATAGATTTTTACTATATTTTCCTATCCAATTCTCTTAACATTATTTTTTTTTAAACATCTTTCCATTTCTTTTTACAAGAGGCATTTTTGAAAAGTAAATTGTAGTTAATGATAAAAAAAAATCTAATAAATTTTAATAATTGTTAGTTTATTTTGTTAACCCTGAAACTATACAACATATGTTTGAATAAAACAAACTTATACTTTACTTAATGTATTGTGTCACAGAACGTTTGGTTTTGATATAATCTATTTCATTTCTGTTCCTTGATGACAACTTTACATGTAACGTCTTCGTCTTTCTTCACGTCCTACACCAAAATCTTAGATTTTAAATAATATGTAAGTGAAGATACCAACCTTAATTATTCCAAATTAATAAGTAAAATGCACATTCATAATGATTTTTATGATACTAAATCATTTTCGGTAATTTTATTTTGTTTTTTTTTTAGACAAAATTCTTTGTAAGAAAATTCTCATGAATATCATGAAAATGTGTACAAAAAAAAATCAAATTATTCTAACATTTTTTTTCTTCATAAATTAAGCCTTTTCAAATTATTTTACAATTATAGGATATTTAATTAAACCCTACATCTGATGAAAAGTTAACGGAATTAATTCTTAATATTTGTATACTTTTCTTTGACTTTTAATGAAATGGTGTTTAAATCAAACACCCTGGATTTTACATGACTTTCCTTTTATTTAAATTACAATAAACACGAAAAATTTCATAAAATAAAATACATAAATATGGATAAAATTTCAGCGCACACTTCAGCTATATAAAGGTAATCTATAATCACGACTTAGTTTTTCTGTCTGCTGCATTTTTGTAATATAATATCCGTTTAGGGGCGTTAATGAAATGTATGATTTGATATATAAATTGAGATCGTTTAAAATTATTCCAGATAAAACGAAAATAGAACCGGAATATAATACTGATTAAGAACGTTATGAACATGATACATCTGAAAGTCAACACATCGACTAATAAAGGACAATCGTTGAAGATTTTGAATACCTTAAATATAGAGCCTGCTTTGAGTATACAGTGGCATCAATTTTCAGTCACTTTTATAAAGAATGATACCAAACAATATTCTACAATAAGAACACATAGGAACGAGTTTTCAGAAAGGTGTAATGAAAAAAAAACAACAAATCATTAAACAATAAAAGAAGATAAACAAATATTAACATAGCAAATTCATGGAAATAAATGGAGTGAAGCTAGGTTCTCATCAAGGTGTAGAAAATGCTCATCACATATGTCATGTTGAACCAGCTTAAGAATCACACAGATTCCGCAATTCCAGCATATTTGGGCGTTTCAGTCACCGGACATTCTCGCTAAGAGATTAACCGATAGAAAGTCTTTGAATGAGCAAGCATCACTGTCGGCGGGTTGGTGACTGCACTGCCGAGAGCATAGATTCCCATGCAGCCGTGAGGTGTAGCGGCATCTCGACGACGGTAGTAGTGAAAGTAAATGTCACGCGGGCTCTGCAATGGAGCTGAATGGGAATAGAAGGTCTATCCGCCTCTTCCTGGTAGACCAGATCGGAGTCCACAAATGAAACTAAGTCAGGGGTATGAACTAAAGTTTTGAGTTCACTAAGGGAACTAGGACTAAATTTTTTGTTGCGAACATTTTTGGTGGTACGTTATTATTCATTTGCCTCGAATATGAGGAGACATTTATATGGATTTGGCTCAGTAAATGTAGAACTAGGCACGGGGTTCGTGCTTCCGCGAACTCGGCTAGCTTGTTCAGAGGGCAACGATGTAGGACATTCAAGATGTCCGGACGAGGCCTGCAGCGAAGACAAAAGTCGAGTTTAAAAATCACCAATGTAAATGTCTACCGAGTCATTTTCATCGGTGGCATCCCAACAAGAACGAGGCCTGGCTTATTACTATGAGATGTAAAAAATTAGAGGAAGAAAGACGACTCCCGTTAAAGCCCATCATAGCTTTGCACGGGAAGGGGGTTGTGGCGGCCGTAAGCACCACAAGGCGGGTGTCTTCCCCTATGGGATTGGGATGATAGAAAGTTCAAATGATAATTTAACCGCTGTCTGTATTCTAAACCGAACTGTTTGACCTCTTCGCGAACGTAAGGTATTTCAAGGTAGTCGTGAATTTCTTCCTTCCGTGCGAACCACGGTGACACTGCAATGGATGTCGCCAACTTATTCTGGGAACGTTGTATAATTTCAATATTAATCTTGCTCGTCGAGCTCCATAGCTTATAACGTACGTCCAAATGGTTTTTAGAATAATCTGGTGTATTAAAAGTTTGTTGAATAGCAACAAGTGTGAATTCCTGCCTTTTTTTTTTTGTCTTCAGTCATTTGACTGGTTTGATGCAGCTCTCCAAGATGCCCTTTCTAGTGCTAGTCGTTTCATTTCAGTATACCTTCTACATCCTACATCCCTAAAAATTTGTTTTACATATTCCAAACGTGGCCTGCCTACACAATTTTTCCCTTCTACCTGTCCTTCCAATATTAAAGCGACTATTCCAGGATGCCTTAGTATGTGGCCTATAAGTCTGTCTCTTCTTTTAACTATATTTTTCCAAATGCTTCTTTCTTCTTCTATTTGCCGCAATACCTCTTCATTTGTCACTTTATCCACCCATCTGATTTTTAACATTCTCCTATAGCACCGCATTTCAAAAGCTTCTAATCTTTTCTTCTCAGTTACTCCGATTGTCCAAGTTTCACTTCCATATAAAGCGACACTCCAAACATATACTTTCAAAAATCTTTTCCTGACATTTAAATTAATTTTTGATGTAATCAAATTATATTTCTTACTGAAGGCTCGTTTCGCTTGTGCTATTCGGCATTTTATATCGCTCCTGCTTCGTCCATCTTTAGTAATTCTACTTCCCAAATAACAAAATTCTTCTACCTCCATAATCTTTTCTCCTCCTATTTTCACATTCAGTGGTCCATCTTTGTTATTTCTACTAAATTTCATTACTTTTGTTTTGTTCTTGTTTATTTTCATGCGATAATTCTTTAGTAGGACTTCATCTATGCCGTTCATTGTTTCTTCTAAATCCTTTTTACTCTCGGCTAGAATTACTATATCATCAGCAAATCGTAGCATCTTTATCTTTTTACCTTGTACTGTTACTCGGAATCTAAATTGTTCTTTAACATCATTAACTGCTAGTTCCATGTAAAGATTAAAAAGTAACGGAGATAGGGAATATCCTTGTCGGACTCCCTTTCTTATTACGGATTCTTTCTTATGTTCTTCAATTGTTACTGTTGCTGTTTGGTTCCTGTACATGTTAGCAATTGTTCTTCTATCTCTGTAATTGAACCCTAATTTTTTTTAAATGCTGAACATTTTATTCCAGTCTACGTTATCGAATGCCTTTTCTAGGTCTATAAAAGCCAATTATGTTGGTTTGTTTTTCTTTAATCTTCCTTCTACTATTAATCTGAGGCCTAAAATTGCTTCCCTTGTCCCTATACTTTTCCTGAAACCAAATTGGTCTTCTCCTAACACTTCTTCCACTCTCCTCTCAATTCTTCTGTATAGAATTCTAGTTAAGATTTTTGATGCATGACTAGGTAAACTAATTGTTCTGTATTCTTCACATTTATCTGCCCCTGCTTTCTTTGGTATCATGACTATAACACTTTTTTTGAAGTCTGACGGAAATTCCCCTTTTTCATAATTATTACACACCAGTTTGTATAATCTATCAATCGCTTCCTCACCTGCACTGCGCAGTAATTCTACAGGTATTCTGTCTATTCCAGGAGCCTTTCTGCCATTTAAATCTTTTAATGCTCTCTTAAATTCAGATCTCAGTATTGTTTCTTCCATTTCATCCTCCTCAACTTCCTCTTCTCTATAACACCATTTTCTAATTCATTTCCTCCGTATAACTCTTCAATATATTCCACCCATCTATCGACTTTACCTTTCGTATTATATATTGGTGTACCATCTTTGTTTAACACATTATTAGATTTTAATTTATGTACCCCAAAATTTTCCTTAACTTTTCTGTATGCTCCGTCTATTTTACCAATGTTCATTTCTCTTTCCACTTCTGAACACCTTTCTTTAATCCACTCTTCTTTCGCCAGTTTGCACTTCCTGTTTAAGCATTTCTTAATTGCCGATAGTTCTTTTTACTTTCTTCATCACTAGCATTCTTATATTTTCAACGTTCATCCATCAGCTGCAATATATCGTCTGAAACCCAAGGTTTTCTACCAGTTCTCTTTATTCCGCCTAAGTTTGCTTCTGCTGATTTAAGAATTTCCTTTTTAACATTTTCCCATTCTTCTTCTACATTTTCTACCTTATCTTTTTTACTTGGACCTCTTGCGATGTCCTCCTCAAAAATCTTCTTTATCTCTTCCTCAAGCTTCTCTAAATTCCACCGATTCATCTGACACCTTTTCTTCAGGTTTTTAAACCCCAATCTACATTTCATTATCACCAAATTACGGTCGCTATCAATTTCTGCTCCAGGGTAAGTTTTGCAGTCAACGAGTTAATTTCTAAATCTTTGCTTAACCATGATATAATCTATCTGATACCTTGCAGTATCGCCTGGCTTTTTCCAAGTGTATATTCTTCTATTATGATTTTTAAATTGGGTGTTGGCAATTACTAAATTATACTTCGTGCAAAACTCTATAAGTCGGTCCCCTCTTTCATTCCTTTTGCCCAGCCCGTATTCACCCACTATATTTCCTTCCTTGCCTTTTCCAATGCTTGCATTCCAATCTCCAACTATTATTAAATTTTCATCTCCTTTTACGTGTTTAATTGCTTCATCAATCTCTTCGTATACACACTCTACCTCATCATCATCATGGTCGCTTGTAGGCATATAGACGTTAACAATCGTTGTCGGTTTAGGTTTTGATTTTATCCTTATTACAATGATTCTATCGCTATGCGTCTTGAAATACTCCACTCTCCTCCCTATCTTCTTGTTCATCACGAAACCTACTCCTGCCTGCCCATTATTTGACGCTAAGTTAATTACTCAGCGTAATTCCTGCCTAACAACCTGCATCTTATATCTTGTGTTTAAGTGTTTCCTTTTTTCTTTCACGTGCTACTTCCACGTCAAACGACGATCAAGGTGGAGCTCAAAGTACCATGCGCGGTCAGAGTATGGGATAAAAATGCCGTTTAGATAGACTCGGGAACAGTTACCGTTACTCATCACAAACGTACTAAGACTTGACTTCTGATTCACCTTTATTTTCCATTTTTTTTTAGCCATACGTCGATCAAGTCTAATACCAATTGAAGCTTCGCTGAAGCCAATTGTAGGTTTTGTCAACAGTTAGGAATGCTGAATAGGTTTGTAACGTATTATTGAATAAATATTTTTTTTTGTAATTAACTATATTTTCTATAAATTAAAAATTTCTGTTTACAAAGTTTCTATTTTCAAAAACAACTTTAAACAAAAATGCTACCCTGTAAATTATCATTTATTTATTTATAGTCTATTAGCAAACATTTGCGTAGAAGATCTAAAAAGTAAAATAAAATTTTATTACTTTTTCCATTTTATAATACTTTTTTGTTTAAAACATTTGTATTAATTTAATTTTTAAAATATGTTACAATTTGATTTTTAAAAAAAAACTAAATTGTATAACTTAAAAATAATTTTCTTTAGATACATGTGACTAGTTTACTATAAAATACAGGAACAAAAAAAAATGTTTATAATTTGTATATGCGCTACAAAACATATTCTTGAAAAATCAGTCGGATAATTAAATTCTAATTTTATCTGCAATTCATTCGAAAAAATGTTGTATGAGATAAATTACAAACAATAAACGAAACCAGTTTAGTTAGTCTTTAAATAAAAGAAGGTATCTTGTAGAATTGTTCATAAGTTTAAAAAAATTCGACTAGGTTGGTATATCACGTAGCAACGTTTAATATTGCACGCAACTGAAAGGTAGATAAGCATAATAAAATACAGAAAGAGTTAAGTTATTGTTTTATTTTCACACATTCATACTTTTTTCTAATAAGTTATTTCTTTACAAAAAAAATTTTTCTTAACTTAGTTTTGCAGGATATATAAATTTAAATTTCTTTATTTAGTATTAAAAATCAAGAGATATATTCCTTTTCAGCACAATTTATTTTAATATTACTTTTTTTTTAAATACGTTATTTCATAATTTTATCATAAAAATAGCGCATATTTGTAATTACTGGCAAAAAACCAGAGAAACAAAAACATTATTATATTTTGCCTTTAAAAACATTAAACTTTTAGTTCCACGTAACGAAAATTTGCTGGTTTCTTATTATTTATGTAATTTTAAATGTTTCATAAAATTTTTATTTTTAAAGTTATCTTATATAGAACAATATTATTGATTTTTAAATTTACTTTTAATTCTGTTATTATTATTTTTGTAAATTTGTAAATTTAACCTGTACCGAACGAGCGAGCTGTGGTAAAACTGCAACAGGAATAGAATAAATAAGAGAATTCCAGTTAATAACAACCACTAAACACTCCAAAACAACCACTCCGTACATAACAACCACTTGTATAAAATAAAAATAAATAAAAGTACAAAAAAGAAAACGAAAACATGTGTAATGCTTTTTCTCATAGAAAGATCAATTTGGAAACTGTTCTAACTTTTTTAGAAGATCACTTTTATTTAAGAATAATAAGAATTTTACAAAAGTAATATGGTTCTAGATAGTAACAACAATTCTATACAACAAAACTAGTAACAAACAAACTATAAAACAAAAACAATATATCATAAAGAATCTGTTTAATTGTGTTGAAATCGAATATAATGATGGTAACAAATATTCGTGTCGTTATAACTGATAAACCAATAAAAATCATTTGATCCTGTCAACCTATTGATAATTTAAATTTGGTTGTTATTATGATTAATGATTTTAATTGAATATCGTATTTATTCACAAAATGGATATAAGATTGCAGTTAAAATTTGAACGACGTAATGTTTTTATTTTTAATTTTTTCTGAATTTTCGGAAAAAGTACATTACGATATTACTTTCGGTTTCATGGTGGGACTGGAGAGAGAAAATGAATTTTCATTACGTTTTGAAGCATGAGGAGTACGAGACTGATATTTACTTAAAATATTTCCCTATATATATATATAGCTATTTATACAGTTATATATACCCTATGCCTATATATATAGGCATATGTGTAAAACTGTGTGGCTCGAAAATCGCTCGAAAATACCAGATCAATTTCATTGAAATTTATATTTGTTTAATGATATGCTTTAGTGCTATAGTAGTGTAGTAATTAGATATACTGTACTATCTGAAATCATTTATGTGAAAATTTTATGAAGATTGGTTGAGTCGTTTTTGTTTTGAGTTACGCTTAATTTTAGGTCAGAAAAACTTGAGCGAGGCAAGTACAAGTATTTTTCGTTATTATGTTGCTAGTTATTTCTTTATCAGCGGTACCTTTTGCTAGCAATATTAAACTAGATTAAAAAAATATTTAAATATAAAAACCAAATTAAATCAACGAAAAGTTGATTTTCTTGCGCAGAACTGCGCAAGAGATTTTTAAGTTTCAATTGATTTTAGAACAGATACAAAACTACAAGGGTTTAAAATTTCATGATTCAATAAATTACGGTAATTGTAGTTATACAGCAATTTTATAAAACCGGGCTGAATTTTTCCATACTGAACCTTTACTTATGCTGCTAAAAAATTTAACAAAATACAAAGATATATCATTATTTACTTTAAAAAAAATTAAAAACTGTTTTGATAAATTTCTTAAAACTAAAACGGATATCTGATACCTTAGTCAGTAAATTCGTAAAAACAGAGTACTTTTTCTAACTATTTGTTTTCTGAGATTATTCGTTCGCAACAAACCTTACAGAAGATTGTTGTAGAAAATTACAGTTGTTAATAAAGAAATATCCAATTTTTTGAGAAAAGTTTTCTTTTGAGGTATATTTTTTAGTTCTTCGCCAAAGGTTTTACCTTCCTGACTAAATAGTTTAGGAGTTACAACTAAATAAATATTAATTCCGTTCAAGCAACACATAAAATTTTTTATTTCTTTTGAGAAAATTTTTCAAGTGGAGCAAATTAAAAAAAGAAGCTGCATTTAAGCCGTCATTCTTTTACTAATAAGGGAATAAAATCTTTTATAAGAAATGAATGTGAAGGCAAAGAAAAAAAAAAAATTATTAAAAATTTGGAAATTTTTCGAAGTTCGCGTGACATCAAACTCTCTACTGCTGTAATAATGGTAGTTACCGGAATTTAATTAAAAATAATTTTGTAGTAAAAGGTATTTTCTTCAGTTCATTATCTTTTTGCTTTTTCAAAAATAAACTACTGACTGTAGTAGCAGTACATCAAAAAATTTAACAACTGTGTTGATAAATATGTTGCTGATACTGAAGAGCAACATTTATCCTTGTAAAATTATCCAACATTTTTAATAAAACAATAATTTTTCCTTCGTAATTAGTGTGCCAACTCCACCAATAATAAATATGAGGTAGTTTTATTACGATTTTAAGGGTTATTATGATACCATAGTGTGGGATAAAATTTTAAACTTAGACTTAACTAATCATAAACTTGAGAGATTTTGTGCATTTTTGTTGATTGTGCATTTAGTTGTTTGGCCTGCTCAATGGTTTAAATAGCCGCAGTATTTTGACTGTGCTAAGGTAGCATAATAATTAGTCTTTTAATTGAGGTCTGGAATGAAGGGTTTGACGAAAATTATACTTTATTTTAAAAATTTAATTTGAATTTTATTTTTAAGTTAAAAAGCTTAAATTTATGAGAGGGACGATAAGACCCTATAGATCTTTATTTTGTTTTTATATTTTTTTATGGAGTTTTCATCCTTTATTTTGATTAAAAGATTAAGATACCTTAGGGATAACAGCGTTATAAATCTGGAGAGTTCTTATTGATAGATTTGTTTGCGACCTCGATGTTGGATTAAAAGTTTCTGTGGGGTAGGTTTTACAATTTTGGGTCTGTTCGACCTTTAAAATTTTACATGATCTGAGTTCAAGCCGGCGTGAGCCAGGTTGGTTTCTATCTTCTTTAAATTTATTCTAATTGGTACGAAAGGATTTTTGGTAATATAATAATTTATTTACTAATTTGGCAGATTTAAGTGCTTTAAATTGAAAGTTCTTTCAGTAAATAATAACTCAAATTTTATTGTGTTACGACATAAGAATACATTGTTTAACGTATATTCTTTCTATATCATAGTTTATTCACTAAGGTAAGTTGGCAAATTATGTAGTTACGAGACATTTTTTATATACTTTCGTTAAATCAAGTTCTTAAAATGTAAGTAAAGTATTCCTTATTATGCTGATTTTAAAAATAAGGTATAACGTTCATCCAGAATGAGGGTTTATTTTTTGCAGCTGGACAGTTTTTCTGTTTTCTTGATTATCAGTCATAAAATGTAATCGACCGTTAAAATAATCTAAAAATTTTTATTTACGTTTAAGAACAACACCACATTTTGTGTAATATAACTCTGTTAAAAAAAAAAAAAACTAATTAATATTTATGGTTCATAAAACTTGGTATTCAGATTAAAAATTTATTAAGTATTTAATTAAAAAGATATTGGAGCAAAAATTTTTATTAAATTATTTCCCTCAAAAAATTCGTTCTTGAATCATAAATTCGAAGACAAATTTAGGGATAATTGAAGAATGCTGAAACCTAAACTATAATTAAAGTGTAAAAACTGTAATCTCTTAGGGTGGAGTCCCCTGTGATTAATATTTTTATATAAATGGCTACTTTATGTAGAACATTGCAAAAAAAAACCAGTGTGTCCCTTTTTCTAAGGCTAATAGAATTGTTTATACATAATTATAAAAGAATTCGTGTCTAATTAAATAGAGGCAGATATTATTATTAAATTAATTATAATTGAACAATAACAATTACAATTTTCCATAACAGTTCTTTAAAAAAAAATTATATAATTAAACTACAAAAGTTAAAAGTGAGCGAATTAGTTGTGAAACTTTTATGATGAAAAAGTTTATAAAATTGAGGTTATTTCCTGAAGTAAAGCTTGCGAACTTTAACATTTCCTTTTAAGCATGTTAAGCCAGACATAAACAACTATGTTAAATGAGTTTTTATAAATTAAATTAATTTAATAATCAGGAATTCATTGAAAAAAAATATTCTTTACAAACAAATACTGATTAAGTAATGGTATTGTGAAGGTGTAATTGCTTTTACCTTGGTGAAGTCGCGCGCTTCCCTGCAAATAGCTTTCCTTGAGGCTATAATAATTATTAACAGAAGATTAAAAGAAAAAAGAAAAATAGCAGTAAAATGTGTAATGTACGGTTCTTTTGTATTTATATAACAGGCTGTAGTAATATAAAACTGCAAATTTTTCATACACTTTACTTTATTTTTGCCGCAACTAATTTTTAACAGATGTAAGCGACAGTAAATATGTTAATAAATTTTAGATTTATCATAATTTGATTGAGGTTGGAGGGATTTACTTTTTGACCTAAATATGAGCTACGACCGTAAAATTCCTCCAAAAGATGAAGAAGAATTGGGAATTTAAAAATACATAAAATAGTAAACCAAGAGAAAATTTAAAACAAAAACATACTCTATTTTTAATCCAAAACATTTTGCCTCTTTATAATATTCAACTTCAAATTCTTACAACTCTGCGACTATAATTTCGTTTTTTTAAAAATCTCTTTGTAAAGTACGTTTCAGTGTGGTTTAATTTTTTTTTCCACTAATGTTTAGACAAAAATATGAATTCAATGTCAAATTAATTGATTTAATACCGAAAAACAACAATTTGTATGTAAATCTTCTATTCGTTTGCGAATTCAGAGTCCTACTTTCTTTACTGAAAACAGCTTGAATAAATTATCGATCAGGTTTTCCTGAAGACTTCTTCACGTTCACAACATGAAACGAGTTTCTCTAAATGTTCCTTACATTTACTTTAATTATAGTATTATACTTTAATTAGTATTAAAGTATTTAAGTATTTATACTTTAATTATGGTATCATTACATTTACTTTAATTATGGAATTTTTTTTCTAAAGCACGATAGTCTATCTTCCTCACATTTATATATTAAATATAAAATATATATTAAATATATTTATATAACTATATTTTATGAAAAAACTGTTTTACACATGCCTTAAGGCTCAGACACGTGCAAGTAGTTACACGTGTTTATTGCCATCATAATAAATAACCTTTTTCCTCTAATGGTTCTTAGTATTTTTAAAGGTATTTAATAATTTTTGGTTCGAGATAACTTGAAAATAAGCAGCAGCTTAATTCAAGTTTTATCATTATTTTAATGCAAAAATTTGTTTATTTCAAAAAAAATTAAAGAATTAAGAAAGTTTTAAAAGATCAAAAACACGTCATGCGATCTTTTTAGTTTTTTCTGCTAATTTACATTAAATATGCAAACAGATTATAAACATTCTTACAAAAGATCTAATTCCTTTTTGTACTAATAACTAAATTTATTGTAATATTAATTTAATTATACAAAGTGATTAAAGAGGGAAGGGTAATTAATACCGTGGGAACTGATTCCTTGAGCTTGAATTAAGAAAAAAGCTTCATACAAACATATGTCCGAAAACGTTTTGTTATAGAGTTACAGCTAAAAAAACTTTCGCCCAGATTTCATTTCTTCCGGGGAAATTAAGACATATGGAATTTTTAAGGCGTTATACAAGGGGTAAAATTGATTGTTTCTTATGTTATTTAGCAGAAAAATCAAATAAATCAAGTCCCAGAACTGCATCTCTCGTAGTATTCATGACGTACAACATAAGACAAAAAAATTTGGGGGCAAAAATCATATTTTTTGGGGTTTTAAGTACAATAATATTGTTAAATGATTAATAAATACTTAAATCTTGTTACCAAAGTTTGCATAGAATTTAATTATGAGAAAATTGATGAAATGAAGTCTATGAAAAACAAAAAAAAAAAAACTGCATTTTTTATAAAAATCCAAAAACTTAAGATAAAAATGTTATGAATTTATAAAAATTAAAAACAGATGTTTATAGTACAATAAATGTAGAATCTGAAAAATTAAAATTGTTTTAAAATACTCCTTTATAAAAATACTCACTTGGTTTATACTTTTTTTTCTTTTTACCTCCGCGACCACGGTTAGGTATTACTTCAGAGGATGAGATGAATGAAAATGTTTGTAGCGTGTGAAAATGCCATGAGGGATTCGAACCCGGGATCTCCGGATGAAAGGCCGAGACGCTACCTCTAGCTTCAAGTAGGCCGGCAGGTTTATACTGTATTAATTTACAATAAATATTCCAAAATTCACCACTGACATCCATGCATTTTTCAATTCTCTTCCTTACATTTTTTGTCGCCAACCTTATTGATATCTTCGCGGTTCCTTGATGAAAACAGCTGCATTGATAATCCTAGCGATCTGTTGATCACGAGTGTCTACTTTTTGTTTGTCTACCTTGCATTTCATCCATCCCAATAAACAATAATCTAAGGTGGTAAGGTCCACGATCTAGGTAGCTAATTTACAGCCCTCTACGTTCAATCCATTTATCAGTAAATATTTCGTCTAAGAATTGTCTTCTTCTGTAAAATGTGCTCCATCAAATAATAGTACAATAAAATTTGCTTCGCCAATAAGAAATTTTCAAACACTGTAAGAGATTAATTTTTTTTAAATTCCAGATTATTTGTCCCCGTGACACGCTGTACTAGTACGAGAGGGCTTATTAACTGGTTGCCAACCATACCACACCAAACGTTCACCGAAAATTATTGCCGAAAATTTAATTCAACTGTATCATGTAGTTTCTTTTCTTCAGGCCGCAGATTAGAACTCCGTGTGTGTTGCATATGCCATTACGGGTAAAAGTAGCTTCGTCGAAAATAGTAGAACGGAATTAAGAGATAATTACGTTAACCTATTGACATAACTGCAATCGTCTGATTTGATCACTAAGCTGGAGGTGTTGAACTTTCTGAACTTGATAAGGCCACAGTCTGTGAGCGTGTATTATCCTTCATACTGTGTTTTGTGGAATGATGAATCGTGTAGATATTTTTCGCGTGCTCGTTGCAGGACTAAGCTTTACTATTTGAAGAATGTTTTCCTTTCATCACCATGTAACTATTGACGTCCAGATGAAATATGAGCGCTGGGGAGTGTACCATTACCATGGAGATTATTAAAAATTCTAAAAAATACTTTACCGTCTGGAACTACTCGTCCAGGATACCTACCACGGTAATATTTCATCTCAGCTAGAGCACTTCCATCGCAAAATTCGTACACAAAAATCATATCAACATATTCTGCATGAGTGAGGAGGTCAGACTTTTTTCAAAATAAATAATTCAAAACCCAATTTCACTTTTTTAAATTCAGATTCACTTGGAAAAACGTAGGTACAAATTGGAGTACAACAAACACAACAAACTTGATTCTCAAGTACAATTACTTAATCCAAAATTGTTCGAAAACATCTAAACCGCCTAAAGTTTATTAACAAGTAATCACAATTTTATGATAACAATGAGTAGTATTTAAATTAATTTCGAAGCACTGTTGCCAACCTAATTTTTCAAAGGTTTAGATTTATTGTAATAGAAATACCTGTTTTTAATTTTTACAAATTCATAACTTTTTTCTGTTAATTTTTGCACAGTTTTGTTTTTAATATTAAAAGTTGATTTCTTTTTGTTTATTCTCTATACTTTATTTAATCAGTTTTCTCAAAATTAAATTCTCTACTAGTTTAGATAATAAAATTGACGCATCTATTAGTCATTTAACAAAGTTATTGTACTTCAAACATAAAAAAGTGTTTTTCGTCATCGAATTTTCGGACATATGTCCGAAAACTCTAAAATCAGTTCCCAAATTATTTCCCGTTCCTACCAATCACTCTGTATAATTAATTTTGCCAAATTGCGAAAAAGCGTATCATATATTTGTTAGAAATATTATATAATAATATTTGGTAACAATAATCGAATATATTTTAAGATTTTTTTTATATGGTTTACATTTGTCTTATTCTTTTAAACAAATTATTTTTAATAACAATAAAAATATCATTATACACATAGGCCCTTGTAATAGTTTTTACTATGTAATAAATTAATTTCAAACAGCTTTTCCTTAGTAGATAATAGTTATACTTTGAAGCTAATATATAAGATTGTTATTTTTTATTATACGTTTATAATAATACTAATTTGCAACTCCTGCTTTGTTAATTATGCCTATTTTATGTAATTAAATATTTTCCTTGTCGATATCTTTTTCTTGTTATTACTTCTGAGAAGTTAAAAAAAAATTTAAATGTATTGATGGCACTGAATTTTATATTTGACTTTTATGTTAAATAACATATATAAATGTGAATTTTTGCCTGTTGGTTTGCAATAGCATTAAGCGAGAGCCAACCGACTGATTACTTAAAATTTTTTAGAATACATCGTATTATCCAAGGGAAGGTTTGTGATTAAAAAAATATTCATTAAAAAAACAAAAAATAGTTCTTATACTCAATTATATATGTATCACCATGGCAACAGAAATATAATGACTAATTAATTTTTCTTTAATGAATATCAGTAAAATATTTAATGTTCACACTACTATAGTTACTATTACTATTATAGTTACGTAGTTACTATTATACCGTCTTTTGTAATTTACTTATTTTTTCAAGTATTTTTAATATCTGTATATTTCCTTCTATATCGTTTCCTATTCTCTCTTCTTTTTTATTAATTTTTATTCTTCCTTCCATGTAGTTTTTCAATCTTTTTCATTATGCCCTCTTAGAAGAGCTCGAATCTTGAACGATCTTTAAGTGCCGCTAACACAGCTCGGTTACAGGAGAACAAGAAACCAAAGAGGAAAGAGATCGGCGCTTAAAGGTTGAATGAGCATTTAAATGCGAAAATTTCTCACAATCATGGGGATAAAAATGCGTCGGGATTCTAGGGAGTGGAGCTCCCTGGTTTATACGAGAGTTTATGTTTAAGTAAAGACCGTTTCATTGTAAAAAGATTTATTCTAAAAAGTTTATAAATATTTTTTATTTGTCTTAACTACATAATTTACACTACTTCTCTAGATAAGCCGCATGAATAAAGACTTTTATCGTAGCGGTAAATCAGCTTCAATATATCCTCGTCGTATTCATCTACCGCCAGTCCATTAAGCCACTTAAAAGCATTTTAAAAAGCATTAAAAGCTTAAAAGCATTTTTAAGTTCATCGTCACCCGCGAATTGCTTACCACTCACAAATTCTTTCAATTTCCCACACAACTAATAATCAGAAGGAGCTAAGTCCGGAGTGTATGGTAGGTGATCGTAAATTTTCCATCCAAATGTTCTCAGTAAATCACGTGTCGGACCCGCAACATGTGGCCGCATTATCGAGCAGCAGGGCGACGCTGTCGGACAGCCGCCCACGTCGCCGATTGGCGCGCCGTAACTTACAAAGAGTTTTGCAGCAGGCTTCTGCATTTACAGGTGTTTCACGTGGCATGAACTCAATTAGCAGTACGCCAAACCGATTCCAAAAATCTGTAGCCATCAGTTTGCATCCAGATGGTTGTGGCTTAACATTTGTTGGTTGGTGACAGAGGATGAGGCCATCCCCTTGACTGCCGTTTTTTCTCTAGCGTGTAATAGGAAATCCATGTTTCATCGCCGGTAACAATTGAATTAAGTAACCCAGCGCCTTTTTCTGTGTAGCGCATCAAAATATCCCATTCAGATTTTTTTGTGATGTTTCGTTAAGACGTGTGGTACCCAGCGTGCACACACCTTTCCGAAGCCTAAATAGTCATGAATAATGCGGTCAATAACGGCTCTTGAAAAATCAGGAAAAAGAAGGGCCAGGTCGGAAATCGTTAAGCGACGATCTTTACTGATTTCATCATCGACGCGTTTCAACATGTCTTCGGTTATTATCGAGAGCCTCCTTGAACGTTCTTCATCATGCACATTAATTCTGTTATTTCTGAACATTCCACACCATTTTCGGACGTTTCATTCATTCATTAAATTATCACTGTGAACAACAACCAACTGTTTATGAATTTCATAGACATTGCATTGTGCTGCATCTATAACTTAAACCTTAAATTTACTTAAACCTTTAAATTTAACATTTTACTACTGCGTAGTAAAATGCTTTTATATAAATATATTTAATTTGATGTATTAACATATAACTTTTATATAAACATATTTGTATATTCATTGTTTATATTTTAATAAATTCTGTAAAAATCTCTTAAATAAAATACTTGTATTTAATATAAAAATGTTCTGTACTTATTTTGGATAGAAAAAATTACTATGGTGTATGCTTTGCGAGTTTAGTATTTTGTTCTCGTCAAACATTAACTATTTTATTTTTTAATAGTAAACAAAATGCTAGACAGTAGAATTATTAAATAAGCGGCTACGGTCAAGTTTTAAAATAAAATTTCGTTATATTTCCTATTTTATGCTGACCAGAAAGTAAAAACAAAAGAATGAAGTGTGTGAGTAAATCATCCCCATTATATTATGGTATTATATAATAAGATTCTCCTAAATATTTCGTTCTTTATTTAGTAAAATTACAGAGATAGTTAGTCCACTGCATATAGAAATGTTAAATATGAAGATGCAAGCTAACGTCTTTAAATTCTAATCGGTATCGCTCATTTTCAGCTTTTGATATACATGAAAAGGCAAAATGACTGAAAACTTAACGGCACTCCGAAATACATAACAGAAAATCAGTAAAACTAGCTTTATTTTTTACGAATAAAAATCCGTAATGCAACTGCTTCATTTGGAGTGAAATCATTATAAACATAATTTTAAATTAGATAAGAATTGATGAAAATTTGTGGGGCAATAAATTGGTTAAAAATAAATGGATTTTTATTCGATTCAAAATAGTTTAGAAGTAAATCACAGTTTTTTTTTCTTTTTTTTTTAAACTAGGTGGTAAATTATTTAAATGTAAACAGAAAGAAATGAAGTAATGGAATTTTA
This sequence comes from Lycorma delicatula, assembly GCF_047948215.1. Classification (NCBI taxonomy): domain Eukaryota; kingdom Metazoa; phylum Arthropoda; class Insecta; order Hemiptera; family Fulgoridae; genus Lycorma; species Lycorma delicatula. Next base: position 25,897,862 of record NC_134455.1, read on the forward strand.
AAAGAATTAGTAGTTGACATTGACAACCTGTGTACTAATAATACAGCTACTGCAGAAGTACTGTTAAAGAAATATATAACACAACTAACAAGAAAAATAATGATATCAGTTTTAAACAACTATTGGGAGAAAAATGTTGAACAAAAACAAAGACTCGGTTTCATTGCTTGACGTATATGTGTAAGCGGAAGATTATGTTTTATTGAAAGATAATGGTAAAGAATGAACCACTTGAGACTTCACAATTTAGTAAAACAGGAAGGATTAGAAATTAAATATGACATTATTGAGCAAGTTATTATATTCGTTAACTAGTAGCATAGTTTTTGATTTCTTCGACAATGATAAAAGTAGCTTATGAAATTTTGACGAAGGAAAAACTATATTTGGAGGAAGAATTATCCCCATTAAAAACGATAGTGGAGGTGACTGGAAAAAAAGTTGAATTTCAGACTGCTTCACAAGATTTACTGTCGTAAAAAACACGGGAGACTGACAACATAGCTTTTATTAAATATTTTATTCGGGCAGGAACATTCGTATTAAGCATTCATAAAATATTAATCGTAACCTTTATCATCATAAGCAAAGCCTCATTAATTAGATTTAATTTTCCGAACAATCTGAAACCAGAAAGTAGAAAACGATTTTTATCTTTTGAAAAAAAAACCAATTATCTTAGCATGAGTAGATATTTTTTAGCACAGCATTTCAAATACCTTTGAATGTACATTTAAATTAAACAGTGTTTGATTGAAAATTTTTACTAAAGTATATTTTCAATTTGAAATAAAATTTAATACAAGTTTTTATTCTAAATCACTAATTAAATTAATTTAACGTCATTAAATAATTCTGTATCCTCAATTTGGATGTTGTAACTATTTTCAGTAAATTGTTTATACTGCTATAACTCTTTTAAGAAAATACATCATCAGAGAATAGGAAACTAGAAATTTTGTTTTTTTTTTTTTTTTACTTTCTTGCACTTTTGAAGGGTTAGTCTCAAGCGTATAGAAGAATTTTTCTTAGTCATTTTTTTGCCTTCAAGATTTTTTATTATAATTTTAGCGTGTCAATCTTCCAGTGCCTTGTAGCAAAGAAAATGCAGCGAAATTGTAATTTATGCCATCAAATTACGTGTGGCTCTAGAAAAAATGCATCAGAAACTCTTTAACAGTTGAAGGCAGTTTATAATCAAGCTATCCTGTCATCAACACAGATATGAAGGTGGCACAGGGCTTTCAAAGAGAACCGTTACACAGAAAACGTTCTGGGTGCCCTTCTATTTCAAAATGTAATAACAGTAGGTGTGAATTATGTCGGTTCGGAATTGTGACCGAGGAATAAATATTTGAATAATTACAAAAGAGATAGAACTCCCGAAAGCAATCGTCCATGAAATTATATCGCAGGAATTAAACACGCTGAAAATATGTGTATAACTTGTTCACAAAAATTTATTCTTTAGCAGAAAGAACGTCGTCAGCGGCCAGAGAATATTTGATCGTTCAATGGCACTTCATTTCTCTGATCGTTTGATCGCAGGATGAGTATCACCTTTACGGAATTTGTCCATAGAGTGTTCTGCACTGTGACAATGTATCTAGCCATTCATCCCTAGTTGTGAGAGAGTTACTTGCCAAAAAATCAATTGCAGTCCTTTCACATATCCTACAGCTCGGACTTGACACCTTCTGATTGCTTTTTGTTCCCCAAATTGCCCAAAACTCAACTAAAAGATGGTTATTTTAACAGAAAACAAAAAATGTATTGCGGTCAGAAAGCATAATACTGTAAACCTTCTCAGTCTTAATGTTATATACTTTCAAAGTATTGCTTTGAAAAATAGCAGAGGTGTTGGGAATGCTTTGTGTATTCCCAATGAACACACTTTTTAGGGGATACCATTGTTTCATGATTTTTTTTCAGTAATTTCATTTTTCTATAAAGTAATGCTTATTACTTTCCAAACAGACCATGTATATGATAGAAATTAATAATTCTCAGTATAAAGAAGTAAGTGATCATATTAGAATGCACATTGCATTATGTTGCGTGTTATGGTCATCTCCCGCTTATAAATTGTAATTTATTTGTCGTGTTTTTTTTAGTAATGTCAGTTGTACCTTGCATTCATATAACGGTTCTCCTAAAAGTAATGCACTGTGCCCATGGGCGCAAAGACAAAAGTACGTAATGACCTTTGCCAACCGGAAGCGTGTAGGCAAAAGTGTTACGAAGAAGATTGTATAAGTTGTTAGGAATTTATTAAGTGCATAATGATGTCAGTACAATTCGAAGGCGAGACAGAAATGAACTCAGGTCATATAACAAAATTCGAGTGACGCGCATACATCAAATCGAAACTTTAAGAAAGAAGACTTTATTAATCTTCACGGAAGTTGCATGGGGATGATACAACAGATCGTAGCACCGTACAGCATTGATACATAAAGTTTTGGGAGTGCAGGTGTAAAGCAGATGAGTCACTCACTGACCGTCAACTGCTACAGAAAACACAAGGATCCCTATGGTTGCCACGGTGATCGACGAAGACCGTCGCGTCTCAGTGAAAGAAATCAAAAATAAAACTGGAACACCAAAAAATAATACAGAACACCTCATTTTAACTGAACATTACGACAAGTAAATGTCGAAGCACGATAGATACAGGTGTCCCATATAAAACGCAACCCATCAATCACTCATCCATAAAATTTCAAAAGTCAAGTTTACTCCCTTACTCGTTACTGAAATGGACTCGTCCAACATTTGAACATAGCGGCGACGCAGTAGAACACTACCGATAGTAACAACAATGCAATCATAACGTTTAGTGTATTGCTAGATACAAGATGGTGTTTTCGCTAGATGAACGTGTTTTCATTGTCGAGTCGTAGTTCAGTACGAAATCAGAGGTTGCAGTGCAAGATTTGTTTCGCCTTAAGTACCCAGATAAACCGGCTCCTAACAAAACATCAGTATTAAGGTTAGTCGCAAAATTTAGAGAGACCGGTTCTGTTAATAACAAGGAAAAAAAGTTAGTGTTGAATAGCGTCAGTGTTGAATACAGATACAGTCGCTGAAATCAAAGACCGATTACTCGCCTCGCCAAATAATTCGATCAGACGTTTATCTGCTGAAATTAATTTGTCTAAATCGACTGTTCATAGGGCGACCAAATGATTACAATTACGACCTTATCGCATTCAAACGGTTCATCGACTTCTTGAGCCCGACAAAGAAAAACGGCTACAATATTGTCAATGGTTCCGTCGATTTCTGCGTAAGGGAATTAATGTTATGGATTCGTTATTTTTCACAGATGAAGCACGGTTTCATTTAGATGGCTGCGTAAACAGCCAAAACAGTAGAATTTGGAGCGCTGAAAATCCCTACGTTTATCACGAAAAACAATTACACCCGCAGAAGTCGGGCATGTGGTGCGCGATATCGCGGAAGAAAATAATCGGCCCTATTTTTTTCGAGTACACCATTAATGCAGAACGATATCAGGATATTTTATTTCGGTTCATCGCACACTTGGAAGAGGAAGACAGACACTGCCGGCTACAATAAGACGGTGCGACATCGTACTATGCAGGTTCAACTTCTGATTTCGTCGAGGAATTCTTTGGTAATCGTGTTATCGGTCGAGGCTTGTGGCCACCAAGATCTCCAGATTTGACTGCGGTTGGATTTTTTCTACGGGGTTACTTCAAAGAAAAAGCCTACAGCAATAAACCACGAATACTTGAACGATTGAAAGTCAATATTGAACAAGGTGTATTAAATATCCAGCCACAAACTTTGAAAAAATGTTACAAGAAACGCTGTAAAAAGAATTGAAGCTTGTATTCAAGAAGATGGCGGCCACTTCCAACATTTACTCTAAATGTAAGGTAATGGATGGTAATAATAAAAATTACATTTACATTTACACATGCCTTTTTATTATTTCAATACCTGCTAATATGAGGTTGGGTTGCGTTTTATATGGGACACCCTGTACAACACCAACTGAATGAGCAATGAAAAGCGACTCGTCTTGTAATCACTCGTCTTGTAACAAGAACTGGTTACACATTATGAAAGAAGAAGGCGAGCTCCTGAATCGAATAATTGCTATTGATGAAACACGGATACGTAACTTTAAATCGGTACTGAAGTCATAAAGCAATGTTTGAAAGATTCAACATTTTCCGAGACCAATGAAATGTCATCGCATGCAATCAAAAGTGAAGCAAATGATTTCTGCTTACGATAAACAGGGTGTAATTACTACGGACAGAGTGAAAAGAGTGACAGTCATAATTGGTAGTATAACTAGTGTCAGATGACACTAGTAGTCTCTAGTGTGATTGTTACAAACTACAGAAAAGTCATTCGGAAGGTTTTGCGACCTTAAGTTCGAAAATTGTGTCCAGAAAAATCGACAGTGTTGTGTCAGTTTTGCATAATATGCGTGCCCACATATTGTGAGTTCTGTCGTTGATATTTTAGTCGATCTTTTTTATGGTTGGGCAACGCTTTTTCATCCACAATACAAGCCTGATTTCAGTACACCAGCCTCATATCTTTCCAAAGCTGAAAGAACCACCCCTAAGAATTCGTTTTAGCAATTTTAAAGAGTTATCGGCCGCCATGACCAAGAAAACTTGACAATTCGACAAATACAGTCTTCTGACAGGAATTCAAAAACTGCCAGACCGTTGGCGAGCGCGAATTACACATAGAGGAAGTATATAGAAGGGTTATAAACTTGATTTAGGAAGTAGGTTATAAACTTGATTTAAGGAAGTTGAGGAGGATGAAATGGGAGAAACAATACTGAGATCTGAATTTAAGAGAGCATTAAAAGATTTAAATGGCAGAAAGGCTCCTGGAATAGACGGAATACCTGTAGAATTACTGCGCAGTGCAGGTGAGGAAGCGATTGATAGATTATTCAAACTGGTATGTAATATTTATGAAAAAGGGGAATTTCCGTCAGACTTCAAAAAAAGTGTTATAGTCATGATACTAAAGAAAGCAGGGGCAGATAAATGTGAAGAATACAGAACAATTAGTTTAACTAGTCATGCATCAAAAATCTTAACTAGAATTTTATACAGAAGAATTGAGAGGAGAGTGGAAGAAGTGTTAGATAAAGACCAATTTGGTTTCAGGAAAAGTATAGGGACAAGGGAAGCAATTTTATGCCTCAGATTAATAGTAGAAGGAAGATTAAAGAAAAACAAACCGACATACTTGGCGTTTATAGACCTAGAAAAGGCATTCGATAACGTAGACTGGAATAAAATTTTCAGCGTTTTTAAAAAATTAGGATTCAAATACAGAGATAGAAGAACAATTGCTAACATGTACAGGAACCAAACAGCAACAGTAACAATTGAAGAACATAAGAAAGAAACCGTAATAAGAAAGGGAGTCCGACAAGGATATTCCCTATCTCCGTTACTTTTTAATCTTTACATGGAACTAGCAGTTAATGATGTTAAAGAACAATTTAGATTCGGAGTAACAGTACAAGGTGAAAAGATAAAGATGCTACGATTTGCTGATGATATAGTAATTCTAGCCGAGAGTAAAAAGGATTTAGAAGAAACAATGAACGGCATAGTTGAAGTCCTACGCAAGAACTATCGCATGAAAATAAACAAGAACAAAACAAAAGTAATGAAATTTAGTAGAAATAACAAAGATGAACCACTGAATGTGAAAATAGGAGGAGAAAAATTATGGAGGTAGAAGAATTTTGTTATTTGGGAAGTAGAATTACTAAAGATGGACGAAGCAGGAGCGATATAAAATGCCGAATAGCACAAGCGAAACGAGCCTTCAGTAAGAAATATAATTTGATTACATCAAAAATTAATTTAAATGTCAGGAAAAGATTTTTGAAAGTGTATGTTTGGAGTGTCGCTTTATATGGAAGTGAAACTTAGACAATCGGAGTATCTGAGAAGAAAAGATTAGAAGCTTTTGAAATGTGGTGCTATAGGAGAATGTTAAAAATCAGATGGGTGGATAAAGTGACAAATGAAGAGGTATTGCGGCAAATATATGAAGAAAGAAGCATTTGGAAAAATATAGTTAAAAGAAGAGACAGACTTATAGGCCACATACTAAGGCATCCTGGAATAGTCGCTTTAATATTGGAAGGACAGGCAGAAGGGAAAAATTGTGTAGGCAGGCCACGTTTGGAGTATGTAAAACAAATTGTTGGTGATGTAGGATGTAGAGGGTATACTGAAATGAAACGACTAGCACTAGATAGGGAATCTTGGAGAGCTGCATCAAACCAGTCAAATGACTGAAGACAAAAAAAAAATTTGATTTAGTTTATAAATAAATTTTCTTTGAAATGTGATGAAAACTGAATTTTTTTCCTGAAACAACCTTCGTATGTTATAATTACATTTTTGCCATTAAATTTTAAGTTAAATCAGATGATAGTAATATATATATATATATATATATATATATATATATATATATATATATATACATACGAAAACGTTTTCTACTGTAGGAGATTTTACACTAAATCTTTATTGAGCTAGTTAGTTCATCACAATAGAAATAAGTTTCTGTTCTTGTGATTAGGTTACAAAAAATATCTTATTGTTATACATAATTATATGTTATATACATTTTTTACAGTACATATTTACATTACATTACATATTGGTAGGATTCTTAAAATGAAATAAAATGTACTTAAAAATCCTATTTGTGAAAAGTAGGTAAATCTTATTTACTGTTTAAAATTCTGTAACGCATACATATGCTTAAAATTCTATCGCAAATAGTTGATTTTACAGAGATCAATAGATTGGAGAACAATAATTTTGATTAATGAAACAAATTTAGAGAACGTAAACAGTTCAAGCTTTTATTATTTGACAAAGTACTTTATTGCATTACAAATTAATGTATTTGGAACTACTTGAAGATCAAACATTGAATTTTACGGCAGTTTTCAGTAGGAATTGTTTTAACCTACTTGTATTCCTCTCATTAATTTTATAAAGAGTAGTTGGATTTTTGTTAATTGATTTTTTATCCTATGTTTAATTTTAACTTTTAAACTTTTATGTTTAATAAAATTTAATTAATTATTTTCTTTCTTTTGGAATATTTTGGAGCTAAATTATATTTATAAGTAAAAACATAATGATTTAGTGCTTTGAGCCAATATAATGGTATATTAATATTATTTTATTACTGATTTTGTAATAATTTTAATGATTCTTGAAGCTAGTCATCTGCGATCTTAAAAAAAATACTTATGATAATTTTTTACAAATAATTGTTATTACTGTATTATTATGTCAGTTGTCACTATTAATCACTTGTCAGTAATTAAGCATGTCTACGTTATTAAATCGATTCACTAATTGTTGCACTGATTAAAGTTGTCATTACAATTATTACATTTCAAAATCTTTATTAAAAAAACCTGATATGGACATTATATGATTTCTTTGTACGCGTATTAAATTCTTCACTTCATCTAAACTTATTTCATTTGAAGGTAAGATACGATCCTCCAATTCTTTAATAAAGTAAACAGTTACTTGGCTGCCAAGAGGTGGAAACAAATGGCCTTCGATTAGAATTAACATGTGAGAGCGTCTTTATGAAAACAGTTCTTGTTAAACTAAGTTCTCGATGGAATAAGTTCTGGCTGCTAAATCCTCCTACGGCTTTACATGGCATCCGGGAGAACATATTCGAGAACCCTTTCATCCCAAACAGAAGAGATCAAATCATCCTAACTTGACTGAGGATTGGACACACAAATCTAACTCACGCCCATCTATTTGGGTTTGGTTAGAAAACTGTGAGGCGTGCAATGTAAAATAGTCGTAAAACACTCATAGATTGCCCACTGTTCGGGTCTATTCGACAAAAATTACACCTGGGTTCAGATGTGAAATGTTTACTAAATCAGAAAGAATATATAAAAAGACTGTTGTGGTTTCTCTTTAACAGTGAGATGAAGAACTTAATTGTACGGTTTTGCTTTTACTTATTTATATTTATTATTGTAGTTTTAGTTTTTATTGTTTGCCGTTTATTGTTTCTTGTGTTTGGTGTTTATTGTTTAATTACTTATGTTCATGAAGTTATAAGTCGCTAATGACTATAATCGTTTATGTGACTATAAATAAACGATGGTAAAAGAAAATTTTGAAATATGTAACCAACAAAACTTTTTTTTTATAAATTTAAATTCAAAATAAAAATTTGTTACAAAAAGAAGCAACTGTAATAAAATCTAATTACATATTTTTAATTCCTTGTACAAAGAAAAAAAAGTATTGTGATCGCGAGAAATTTCTTTTCAGATTTCTACGGAAATATCCATTTTGACCAACCCTAAATCCATTTTGAGTAGTTTCAGCGTGACTTCTGTACGTATGTATCTCGCACAACTGAAAAACGATTAGCCGTAGGATGTTGAAATTTTGGATTTAGGACTGTTGTAACGTCAAGTTGCGCACCTCCCCTTTTGATTGCAATCGAGTGAAACAAAAGTCTCCAAGCCGAAAATTCAAACAAATTTGGATTTTTGACTTTTTCTTAATGCAATAGTAAGTCTTCATTGAGAGCATTACAACGATATATCATAAGTGATACTTATTTTCGTTGGTTCCATAGTTTTAACCAAATAAGCTTTTAATTAATAAAATATTTTGATCTTACAAGCGGAACACACATTGGTTCGAATCAGACTTCAACTCTTTTTTTTTAATTTTTTTTTTTTATTAATATAAATATATTGATTTATTAATAATTATTAACCTCTTATTGTAAAAAAAAATTATTACGACGAATAATAATTCAATAATAACAAAATAAAGAATAAAAAAATTAAAAAATATCAGAAGTTTTTAATGAAATACAATTTAATGTACTTTTCATTTAAAAAAAAAATGTGTATATGTAATTTAATAGGTGTAGAAGGAAGTCATGCGGTGTCCAAATCAGATTTGTTTAATTTATAATCGTAAAACATCTTAACAAATAGTAGTAATAATAACTTAACATATAATATTTTTAAATAAAAATAATAAAACAACTTAAAATTGTATTATCTATATTTATAATTGTATTTTTATATTTAAAACAATATAAATAGCAAATACATATTTTTAATTCTATTATTAAAATTTTTTTACAAGGTAAATTTTAAGATTTTTAAAGAATTATATTTCTTTTATTTGCTTTATATTTTTATAATAGCTTATTAACATTATAATTTTATTAATTTAACAAATTAAGAAAAAGCCCAATAAGTTCCGCACAAAATATGCGTTTGTATGTGCGTCTTAAAAATCATTTAATTGATTTTAATGAAATCAGAAACACAAGCGTGTTATAATGGCTTTCTTCTTCAGTGGCTGATCGATAATGCGTGTCATTTACAGTTTGTAAGAAAATCACGTACAAAATGCGGATGTTTTTAATTTTTTTTTAGTTTATCAAATGTATCTCGTGAATAATTTAACAACAAAAACGTAAGTTAAATTGATGAAAGGAGAACTAAAATATGATCAATTTATGCTAAAAGTTTTTAACGTGAAAGTGTTATTTAACTCGAACTTGATCGGACAAAAGAAAATGATTTAGCATACTTGAAAAATAAGTCCAGGTTTAAAAAAGAAAACTGACGCTAACGTTTTTCTATTTTTATCTTTGTAATGTTTGTTTTAAAACATCGGTCATGAAATATTTCTTTAAATATTATACACAGAATAAGCTTTCGATAAGATGTGGTGTTCTCGTTCAGTTCCTCTAATTCATTCAATTCCCATGTTGCTACTGGAGATATAAAATATTAAAATATAGTTAATTGTTTCATTAATGGGTTTTAATTAGTACACGATATTCGTATACTATATATCATGTTATATCTTGTACTAGTAGTGGTGAGATTTATGATTATTTTTTATAATTTAGTAGTAATTACTACAACTGTTTTATAAGGAATAAAAATAAAAAAAAAAAGAACGTTTGGCGTGGTTAGAATCTTGAGAAATGAATAATATGAGTAGAAACTAAAGTGTTTCTAAAGTTAACATGAAAATAATAAATGTTCTTCATGCAAAAAAAAAAATTGTTAAAAGGTGTTATCATTTGAAGGAAAAAAACTGGATGTATGAATATTGCAAGACATTATTATAAAGATTATTATTTGTTTTTATGTCGATAATTTCTGTCATGATGTTAGTTCTTTTGTATAATGTGGGTCGCAACCTTGCCTTATGGTAAAGCATTAAACTAAACAAGATGTATAGCTAATGGTGTTTCCATTCATGTTAGTTCACACACGCGTGCTTGCGCACGAGTGCCCGTACACCTATTTATAATTTTTCTTTAACACAAGGCAAAATTAATAGATTGTACAATTAGCAGTATTTATTAATGCTATAGTTTGCTGTGCGTAGAGTTGTGTGTGTGTGTGTGTGTGTGTGTGTGTTTACGCACGTACGTGTGCGTGTGAGTACTAATAAATGTGTTTATGTTTGTGCGCGAGCGCACACACACATTTATTTCGCTCATATTTATTACAACTATGCATTTGATTCGTATTTCTTCCTTTTATAAAAATACTACGTATATTAAAAGAATTTACTGTAAAACAATTGAAATAGAAGTCTGAGTATTCTGCTGGTAAGCATTATAATGAAAGCGTGTTACAATAAAAATCATTCCGGTTTCTTTAATATTTAGTATTGATAAACAATTAAATGTTATTTTTGACCATGAAATTTCCAGATAAGGTTAACCTCATTAATTAATTATTAAATTAAAAATTAATTAATTAATTTTGATCTGAATGTATATTATTTTGTTTAAAAAAAGTTCGTGTAAGTCAAAGATGTTTAATTGTATTTCTGTTTATGTATAGTACTATATTTATTATAACTATTGTGTTGCTGGAACGCTGCCAAATATGGGGTTGATGAATGACAGTCTTGAGTGTCACTTAGAGACACAAAGTCTCACAAGGCTGATGGTTCGAGGGCAGGCTATTATTGCCCTTCTTTCCGTTATTAATTTCCGTTAGTCATACTTTACAGCAATAATTATAATATTTTGCTTTGCAATAATCTCAAATCACGACTTATGTGAAGTTCAACCGAGATAAATATATGTGTATGAATTATGTAACTTTCTATATGAAGTAGAAATAAAATAAATTACTTAACAAACATTGCCCCTTCGGTTAAATATGTTTCTTTATTTCTTTGTCGATGTTATACTAATTTGAACGACAACTTCTAAAGTATATATATGTATGAGAAAACTATCAAAATATTTTTAGCTAATAATTTCTGAATAAATTTGTTTTCCTTTATTACCAAAATATTCATTACATACATTTTAATTATTATAAACTACGATTTTAAGAGAGACTTGACACACAAAGGTAGACATCCTTCTGAATTAAAGTGAGTAAAATCGATACGTTGTTATCGATGAAAGAAATTAAATAATCTAAGTTATACATCAGCATTTTTATTAAATTTGATTTATATTGTGTATTTAAGACAGAGATATTATTGTATCGTGAATACTGTTAACATATTATGAAACACAAAAACCATCAGAATATAAAAATTCGATTTAAGATGGATATATCAGTAGTAAGTTCTCGATGAAAATTAATCGTATTTTTCCTACACTAATCAAGTCCAAAATAATGCAGAAATAAGGAATATATTATTTGTTACATGTAAATCTTTGAAGCAGTGGCAGGTATGTGAAATTGTGTGATCATTTGCGCAACAGATCTGCTGTTGCAGTGAAAAAATAACATTCCTAATTCCACCGTAAGTTCTTGTAGTAACTTAAATTTGTTTTCATAAAAGGTTTTAAAGTTAGGGAAATTAATAATAATAATAATTAAACTGTTTTTTATAACAAGTAAAACAAAATATAATTTAGTACCTATACTAAAACGTTACTTTTTTCACTTCCTTGTACGAAGTAAAGGAAGTATTGTGATAGCAAAAACTTTCGGTTTTCAGATTTCAATGGAAATATTCATTTTAACTAGTTTAAACGTGACATGTGTACGTTAGAGTGGTCCAAATAGGGCAAAATTTTTGTCGAAAAACCTGCACCCCCTGATTTAAAAGTTCTCTGGAAAACAAAATTTTTGACGCGTTGATGAATCCTTTCCGTTCGAAAAAAGTCATCCCCCTCTCAACTTGAATTTTAAAGGGGATTTAACATGGGTTTTAGGTTATTTTCAACTCGTGACGATATAGCGCTAGCATTTTTCATCACAAAACTTCAAAAATAACGTATATAAGGGTTTTTGGGGTCGGAGAACACGAATTTGAAGTCAGAAACTTATTTTGACACATCACAACTGTCAAAATTGCTGTCAATCAATTGACAACTAGCGTTTTTATGAAAAAAAATCAATGCTCAACATTACAAAAATAACGTATATAAGGGTTTTGGGGGTCGGAGAACACGAATTTGAAGTCAAAAACTTATTTTGACACATTGTAACTGTCAAAATCGCTGTCAATCAATTGACAACTAGCGTTCTTATGAAGGAAAATCAATGTTAGACATTACAAACAACGTTAATTAGGGTTTTTGGGGTCGGAGAACACGAATTTGAAGTAAAAAAAACTCATTTTGGCTAGCTACGCTAGCTCTTTTTGATGAAGACATCTCAACTGAATTAAAACTGAAAATGGTTGAAAAACTAGCATGTTTGTATGGTAGATCAACCAAAAAGATCTTATTTTTTTGTTTCTAAAATTACTAACCTAATGGAATAACCTTTTGCCATCTCTTTCTGGGACTTAAATCATTACTAGACTCTTTCCCTCGATTATCCCACAGCATGATCATCTAATAATTAATGGGCGTTAAATATCTATCATCGCGACATCTAGTGAAATGCAAAGAGAACTGTCGTGCTAACTTTAAGCTGCAATAACATATCACAGAAAAAGTACCCTTTTTTTAATCAATCTAATAAATTCAAGCACACTATTATTATATTTAATATGTTTATAAAATATTTATTTTATTTATAAATTGTAATTTATTTCGTAAATTTGAAAGGAACTTTGTTATTTAAATGTATTTTAAAATATAATATAAAATGTTATGTTTTTTGTACATTTTTTTATGAAATATTATCATTCAAGGAAAACTTGAAATTTGAAGATGGATTAAGACAAAATAGTCTACGTTATTTATCTTCTTGTGATACATAATATCCTTCATACAGTTTATGTTTCATTACAGCTTGTAATTGTTTAACTTTATCGATATTAATTTATTTTAAATATGCAATATATGATAAAGATCAAACGATACAAAATGGCTCATTAATTAATCGACACATTAAAACAAAATAATATTCGTAAAATATCAAATAATTATGGACAGAAATAATCAAATTCTTTATTCTAATTTTTTTATATCTACTAGATTACTGATTTCATTCAGATGAAATAAAGAAAAAGACTTTAAAGTCAAATATGAGAAATTATTAGCTAGTGCAAACGTAAGTTGTAATTTAAAAAAGCTCTGAGCAATTTGAGAAAACGTAAAAAATTAAGTTAAGAGTTTAATTAAATAATGACCATCATTTCCCTGTTATGCAACACTTTCTGATATGTAATCTCCGCTTAGATAAATGCTTGCTATAAGAATTATGACTTGCAACAGGTAACGCAGCGAACAAGATCCATTCATTTTTGGGCTAATAAAACTGTACATATAATCGAAGGTTCAACAAAGAAATTAACTTTCTACTAGTATATTACATGTTGAATACTGACGTTTTATCCAAATTATATTTTCAGCATTTCAGTATAAAAAATAAAAATAAACTGGGAAGTTAGAGGTACTTTAAAATATTTTCGATATTGTACGTACTGTAGATTTTTTCCTGATTTCGAAACGCAAAGTTAGTTTTTCTTCTTAAGTTTTTACGTTACTTAGTAAAAGCACGTTTTATTGTATTACACACTGTATACACAATTTTAAGATATTCTCATAATTTTAATGATAAAAATATTTCGAATCACAGCTGATAGACGTAGACTGGAATAAAATGTTCAGCATTTAAAAAAAATTAGGGTTCAAATACAGAGATAGAAGAACAATTGCTAACATGTACAGGAACCAAACAGCAACAGTAACAATTGAAGAACATAAGAAAGAAGCCGTAATAAGAAAGGGAGTCCGACAAGGATATTCCCTATCTCCGTTACTTTTTAATCTTTACATGGAACTAGCAGTTAAAGAACAATTTAGATTCGGAGTAACAGTACAAGGTGAAAAGATAAATATGCTACGATTTGCTGATGATATAGTAATTCTAGCCGAGAGTAAAAAGGATTTAGAAGAAACAATGATTTGTGGCGAACAAGAGTGGTAAAAAGTATCTATCAGCTTTTTTTTTTTTGTCTTCAGTCTTTTGACTGGTTTGATGCAGCTCTCCAAGATTCCCTATCTAGTGCCAGTCGTTTCATTTCAGTATACCCTCTACATCCTACATCACCAACAATTTGTTTTACATACTCCAAACGTGGCCTGCCTACACAATTTTTCCCTTCTACCTGTCCTTCCAATATTAAAGCGACTATTCCAGGATGCCTTAGTATGTGGCCTATAAGTCTGTCTCTTCTTTTAACTATATTTTTCCAAATGCTTCTTTCTTCATCTATTTGCCGCAAAACCTCTTCATTTGTCACTTTATCCACCCATCTGATTTTTAACATTCTCCTATAGCACCACATTTCAAAAGCTTCTAATCTTTTCTTCTCAGATACTCCGATTGTCCAAGTTTCACTTCCATATAAAGCGACGCTCCAAACATACACTTTCAAAAATCTTTTCCTGACATTTAAATTAATTTTTGATGTAAACAAATTATATTTCTTACTGAAGGCTCGTTTAGCTTGTGCTATTCGGCATTTTATATCGCTCCTGCTTCGTCCATCTTTAGTAATTTTACTTCCCAAATAACAAAATTCTTCTACCTCCGTAATCTTTTCTCCTCCTATTTTCACATTCAGCGGTCCATCTTTGTTATTTCTAGTACATTTCATATATATATATATATATATATATATATATATATATATGTTTGTGTGTGTGTGTGTGTGTGTGTGTTTGTGTGTGCGTGTGTGTGTATGTATACATATATACATTTATACGCATGAATCCGATTTTGATAATGAATTTTTTACATATTTTTACAGTTGTTTAAAAGTCAATTTCTTTACAGTATATCTCAGTAATATTTTTTCCTCGCTTCTAAAAAAAATATATTTTATCTTATTTCTCTGTTACTTTTTAGCTTTAGCGGTTAAATAACAATCTTGTTTGTTAAACTGATAATAATTGCAGCAAATCTTTTTTCAGACTTTAGTAACATTTGTTTCTTTCAGTGCAGCATCGTCACAAAATATGTTACCTTCAATATTTTTCAGTGTAAATTATGTCACGCCTTTTATGTTTTCGCATCGAACAGTTTACATCGATTCGTAACAGTGAAATTTATATGTCGCTATACCATGAAATTTGCGCCTTAAACGTGATACGGCTGTTTTTAGTGAAACTAAGACAATCTAAAACTTATTCTTCGACTACATTTAATTTTATAGGTAAATTCTAATGCCGTGTGTAGTTACAATCTTATGAACCCCCTTATGATAGAAGATCTACAATCATCTGACAGTTTATATTTTATATTCATTATTATATAAGCTTAAGTAGTCAGAGAAATTTCAATTGAGAAAACTGGAAGTAAAATTAATCAACTTTGTTAAATAAAAGTGCTTCTTCTGTGAAGTGTGTTACAGATATCGCTGCATAAAATAAAAAAAGGATCTTTAGTCATAAATTCTCCACCTAACTCCGGATTTCATTTTAATAGAAAAAAGTGCGTAAGAAAAGTTAAATTCATACGGAAATTGTAGAGGATAACTTGCTTCTTAATTAAATTATTACGTAAAAAACTTAAACATTTACATTACCGATTGGTTGTAAAACACAATCAAACGAAGGCAGGTTGTTCATAAAAAAATGCAATAAAATGAAGTGGATGGAAGTCTGAACATTTATGAAGGATATTTACATAGGTTTTTTTACTGGAATACTCCGTTTTTATTGCCGCTTTTACTCTCTAAAACGTTATGTAAAACAAGACAATATTAAACATCATAAATTACAGCTTTCGGGCTCGTTTTAGTTTTTATTGCAGAATATTTATTTTCTATTAAGAATATATATTTCCTATATCGATGTTATCTTTTACAGCTTCTTTACAATTAATTTGTTAAATACATGGCAGAGAAATCGTAGGTAAGAGATAAATTAATAAATTAAAACACTTCCTTACACTCCTACTTCGTATCCTTCAGTCAGTTTATATGTTCGAATTTTATCATTTGTGTGATTAGATTACTAGTAACATTCCTAAAGCTATATAATAAAATAAAATATGTAATAAAATAAGAAATTTGAATTTCATTTTGCTAAATAATTATACACAGAGTACCAGAAGTTTATTTGTGTTTATTCTACTTAAAACAGCATAAAAGTTTCGTTTATTTTAAAATCATCTACTTTTTTTAATCCAACTACAAAAATAGTTTTTTAACAAAGTTTTTAATTTTTATTAATGTATATCTCTGAATAGCATAAGAAATTGAAATTTTTTATTTTTCTTATAATAAATGTCACTATGTCAATTATCTTATCAAAGCCAAACCGCATCAAATATGTGGCTTGTATTTAACAATACAGTTTATAGTCGAACGTGTTGCTGATGACGCTGACAACAAATTCAGATACGGATCATTTAACATAAAAACAAAATGGTAACAAGGATCAAGGCTTCTAAAAGTGGTTTCAAAGTTTAAAAATAACTTTTAAAAATACCTTTGATATCAATGGCAACGAGCTTTCCGGTATGTGTGGTACTACTACTCGCCTTCATTATTTTTAGTTTTCAAAAGATTATAATTAATTTATAGTACATGATCAGAATAAAACAATTAATTATATGTAAATAGCACACTCTTACAGATATTTTCCACTTCTCTCTTAGGTAATTCATTTGCGCACTTCCCATTACCAAGTCGTATCCTGAGACTTCGTTAGGACTTATTTCCTTTATTTTATTGTATTAGCTTTATTATAAAAAGTATGTTAGATAATGAAAGTTAGAAAGAGCTTCTAAATATTCTGGTACTTCATTTTCTTCAGAAATTCATTCTAGAAAAATCAGAAATTCAATCTAAAAGGAAATTCATTCAGTTTAGAGGAAAAATTCAGTAAATTTTTTGAGAATATTCAGAAATTGTCCGTGGAACCGCAGTATACTTTAATAACATTAGTTAATCTTCAGTACTATAAACCTATTGCACATAGAAAACTTATAAAAATTCAAGTATTTCTTAGTCTGAAGTTCAGGCAATTGGCTAGTTTAAGTATTAAATATTGGGTAGTATTGTCTTATTGTTTCTTAAGGCTGTGCATCCGTATTCGAATGTTTAATAATTACTGTAAACTGTTTTTTAGGGTTTTATGATTTTACTATTTCGCCTATGATACTGTAATTTTTCATTGTTAATTTTATTTGTTTTATATTAGTGTTATTTAGTTTATATTTCCGTGATACTTAGAGTCTGTTGTTCAACTAGTTTATTTATTGTAAAAGCATTGCTTCTGGGTGCACCCCCTCAAAAAAATTAATTCAAAAAAAAACTTAGAAGTATTGTTTAAGACAATACACTGCTTGACTAATCATTATTATCATCATTACTTTTTATGAAAATTCTAGAGCCAAACGTTTTGTTAGTTTTTCTATTCTATTTCTTCACAAATTGAGTAAAGGAACGATCCACAAATTAATGGGACTTAAACAATCTAAGTTGTAAGAATACATTAATAATTATTACAAAATTAACTGAGAGCGTGATGGATGTACACAAACTGAACTAACTGAATGAGAGTTTTCCTTGTTTCTTAATTTTTCAAAAGAAACATCAAGAAGGATTTCAAAGTACTAGGGAGTAGAGAAAGATCGAAATTACTTTCCGTATTCTTTCAGGTTTTGGAAAGGGCTATTTATCATATTTCTCTGTTAAAAACAATCAATACTTCATTACAAGTACACTCATCTTCAGTTTTAGAGGAAAAAATTATTCAAATCTTAATGTTTTTGTGTTGTTTAACGTTTTATTTTTCATTAATTTTTTTTTGCCTTAAACTTTTGCCCATGATTTGAAGCAATTAATATTCATACCTAATTCCGTAATTTCAAAAAATTTAAACAGGCGCAACTTTTTAAAAATTTCCAAAATTCAATTATTTCTCTTTAATTCCGGTTGTATTTTTATACATCTGCTCAAAAAGGAGTGTAATGTACAGGATTATCATAAAAGAATGGTGTGGTTTCAGTAATTCATAGGAAGATTGTAGAGAAATTTCTAGATGTTATATTGCTATCCCTGAAAGCCTCCAACCCAAAAGTTTGTTTATCAGCAGTTGTAACCACAACGTCAGTTCTTGTATTGTTGTTGTGGTGAGTTTAGTGAGTTACTATGTTCTCGGATAAAGACAAAGCAAAGTGTGTTTTATTGATGGCTGAATTAAAATCGGTAATTTTAGTTCAACGTGCATTTCGACGTGAATTCGGAAGAGATCCACCACACAAAAATAACATATCACGTTGGTTCAAACGATCCGAAGAAACCGAATCGGTTAAGAAACAGAAATCAACCGGCAGACCAAGTGTACCAGACGAAACGGTTGAACTAATTAGACGATCGCCAATTAGAAGTCCTGGGAAGTCCATCCCCCGTCGAAGCGTCGAATTAGGTATTCCAAAATCAACAGTTCACAAAGTTTTACATAAAAAACTGAAATTACACGCTTATAAAATCCAGATACTGCAGGAATTGAAACCCGATGATGGTGTAAAACGTTACAATTTCGCCCTTGAAATGTTGGACAAAATAAGTGAAAACGAATCATTTTTAGACGATATAATTTTTACAGCCAAAGCTACATTCCACATGCATGGATATGTTAACAGACACAATTCACGAATATGAGGCTTTGAAAACCCTCACGCAATTCTCGAGAAACAACGCGTTTCGTCTAAAGTTAATGTTTGGTGTGGCGTGATGAAAAATCGTGTAATAGGGCCTTTCTTCTTTGCTGAAAAAACAATTAATGGAATTAGTATCTTGACATGTAAACCGATTATTGATTTCCTCAGCCGGATGAACTCGAAAACATTCATCGACTTCATTTCCAACAAGATGGTGCTCCCCTGCAGTTCAATGCGTCGGTCAAGGACGCTTAGAACGAAAAATTTGGAGATCGATGGATAGGCCGGCAAGGACCCGTACTTTGGCCTCCAAGGAGTCCAGACCTGAAACCTTGCGATTTTTTCTTGTGCAGATACATCAAAAGCGTTGTTTATACACAAAAAATTCGCGACCTAAACCACTTAAAAAACAGGATTAATGAAGCAATGACAACCGTTAACGAAGAAATGTTAACTAATGTTTGGAGAGAAGTTGAGTATTGTTTGGATATTTTCGAGCGACTAAGGGCGCATATATTGAAATTTATTAATTATGTAAAAAAATGTTTGAGACGAAAAATTTGAAAAATAAAAAACATGAACTGTAAGTAATTCTGTTTTAATTTAAACCATGTTCAAAACCGCACCATTCTTTTATGATAACCCTGTAGTTAGGGTGTATGTGTGTGTGTTCCTCCGTAGCAGCTATCGGTTAACCGACGATTTAGCTGTATGACTCCGCGTTGGAATCCTTACGTTACCGGGTGTGTCATAGGCTCTATATATATATATATATATGATTAAATAAATTTTTAAAATTTGAAAAAATTGTACTGTGTACAAAATTCTCACCCACACGCTCTTTAATTATCCTATACTAAAGAGAAATAAATATCTGTAAGTAATGCTTTTTTTCGCAGTCATGGTTTTTAATCTTTTAATATTTATTTATTTCTTTTTCTTTTTTCAGTCTATTCCTAATACAATTTTTTTTATATATTATACAATTCAAAAACAATACCGCTTTTGGTAATAGTTTTTAATACGTAGTTTAACAAAAGATTTTTCGGTAGGGAACTAATCTAGAGCCCTTTGTAGGGAGAACACAGCATTAATTATTATCGGTGAATCATTTGAAATCGAGAAACAATATTTTTAGTAAATGGTTTGTAGTTAATTCAATAACTTAACTACTAAAATAGTTGATTTCTCATAGTTAATTGCTAAATAACTATCATTTTATAACGATAAAAATGAAAACGGCAAAATTTAACACTTGGTCAAAAATGCCTAACACTTGGCGTGCTGGGAAGCTGGGACCATCCAGTTTTCCTGAAGTTCTCTACCCACTGCAGGATTACCATCCGAGAGTAAACACGGCCTTGACCTTTAAAATTTCGACAAAATAATTTACGTAACAACAGAGTCGCCATTTAAAAAAACTCCATAAAGAAAATACTGCATTAGAAGTCCCACTGCTCCACTGCAGCTGAAATGGCTAAGGCCAAATTGTTAAAGGCTACATATCCCCTCTTATTTACTCAAGCCGTACTGCTTACAAAAATTTAGATTCCATTCGGATCCTGCAGCTTCTTAAATGTTTAAATTGTCGAGTAAAGGCAGCTTGTGTTTGAAATTATTTTTTAATTTAGAATTTGAATAAAAAATATAATATCAGCATGTAGTATAAATAATCTTACTGTTAGTGAAAGTTTTTTTAGTATTACATGTAACCTTACTGGTAATGTTACTGGAATATCATCAAAGGTAAGTCATACAATGATTTTATGCGAAAATACCTTACAGAGATACCGTTTGTAATGAAAAAGTCCAATAAATAAGGTGTTTTATTTAAATCCGTGTAATAAATAACATGCAAATTTTATTAATACTAATGATGTATGTAAATCGTTTGGTATTCTTTAACAAGTTATGTTAGTTTTACATAAATTTTAATTTAAAAAAATACATAAGTCAATTTGCATATCTGCCTTGCAGAATCTTAATGAATTTGAATAAATCAAAGTTACATCCACTATTTTAGTTTCTATTTCATGAAAATCTCCATTATTTTTCAATATATACGTGTGAACATATATTATTCATAAATAAATTATTGATTTTTAAAAATATTTGTTAGTTTCTAATTAAATATAACTTGAATTAATTTTTTTTTTAAATGTGTGTTTTTGGTTGTTTCAGCCTGTTTAAGTGAAATATTTAGGACATTTCAAATTACCGAAAAAAATAATAATTTCATTGTTAATTTGAAGAAACAATATTTAGAGTAAATAAAGTTTGGGGCTCCTAGCAGGCTAAATTTTTTATGTATATAGAAAGTTCTCAGTTGATGGAATAATCCACTAAAATATTACAAATTTTAATTGTAATTAGTGTTTTGCTGATAATCAAAAAATTATTTCAGAAACATAAAAAAGAATTTTTGACGATTAGGGCACCAATTTTCTTAGGTCACAGTAATATTATCATTACTTTCTATTATCCAGTACATATAACGGAGAATTTTGTAGAGTGTTTAAATAAATGAACTGAGAACTGATTTTTATACATAGAATACAAAAATATTTTTTTTTACGGTTTATAACACATTTTATTTTCATATTTTAGTTTTTAATAATTTGGAGAATACATTTTGTATTTTCATAGAAATAAATAAATGTTTTATGACAGAAATTGTATATTTGTTTATTTACGTGTGCTAAGTAACACATGTAAGAAATCCTTCATGAAGTTAACATTTTACCCACTATTACCGTCTGCTGAAGGTAACAACCCAAAATAAAACGCTGTCGTTTTATTCTCAAACTACTCTCAAACTACTCAAACTAGGGGAATTCTCAAACTAGGGGAATTCTCAAACTACTGAAGGAGTAAAAAATTTTCAAATACCTGTACATGATAAAAGTGTTAGTACTAAGATTTTTATTGATGTAAGCTAATCATTGCTGTATCTTTATATTTTTCATTGCAGCTATATTTCTTACTAGGAAATTGGGAAAATGTTCATTGTTCAACTTGAAACCCAAATCGACTGGTTGAAATTCCATCCAAAAAAAATAAGAAAAGCTAATTAGTTTTATTAATATTCAGGGTTATTACTAACCCTAAATAATAATAAAATTAAAAATGAATAAATAAAATTAAGCCTGATTATTAATAATCAGCTTATTACATACAATCCAGCCATAATTTATTACAGTACTTTTTTCAAATTTTTAATGATATTGTTATTTTACCTGAGAGTTGTAGAGCTATTATCTGAAGAAGACCCTATTTCTCTGGGGGTGAATAAATATCTGATGAAAGATAATATCAGAAGCGATTTCAAAGTGGAAGTCTTTTTATCATTATCACGTAATTTATATAAATTACTGTTAACCTTAACGGAAAATATACTAAAGTGAATCAAATTTTTCTAAATAATGAACTAAAAGTTACATGTGTTTCTCAAAAAGATTTTTATTATTAGAAAAATTATGAGGTTGGAGTAAAGAAAACCGTGATATCTTTGTAAAAATTTACTTATTTTAAGATTTTTTGAAGTATATTCATTTTACATACAGCTAAATTTCATAATGCCTTGTGGTACGTGACGGTTAACCGCACTCAATCTATTTAAAATAATGTGATTTATTTTATTTAATTCAAGCATAACCCTGTGTTTTATATTAATTCTGTCTCCTTTATAATCTCATAACCTCTTTTCCGAAGCAATTTCTCTAAAAAACGAATCTTTGGATTGGGTGAACCCCAAGTTTCCTGGTACAGTTGGCCTAACCCACCGGGTTGGTCTAGTGGTTAACGAGTCTTCCCAAATCAGCTGATTTGGAAGTCGAGAGTTACAGCGTTCAAGTCCTAGTAAAGCCCGATATTTTTACACAGATTTGAATACTAGATCGTGGATACCGGTGTTCTTTGGTGGGTGGTTGGGTTTCAATTAACCACACATCTCAGGAATGGTCGAACTGAGAATATACAAGACTACACTTCATTTACACTCATACATATCATCCTCATTCATCCTCTGAAGAATTATCTAAACGGTAGTTACCGGAGGCTGAACAGGAAAAAGAAAGAAAGAAGGTACAGTTGGCCTGTCTAAAAATGCTATCTTTGATTTTTTAACGAAGCGCTACCTCACAAATATAATCAAAAACGGAAAACTACAAGAAAGCCGGGTACCAATAATATGAAACCAGTATTAATTAGATGAAACGGAAAATATTAGATCAATTTAATAAAATAATAAATTTTTTTCTATTTTTTAAAGGAATGTTCATCAAGCAATAGTTACACTTTTAATGTTACGGAAAATGCTTAAAGAGGTAGTGTATGAAAACCAACTACTCGTTTGCAAATTTTTCAATCAAGAAAATTAGGAGAAAAGTCTATTCCCATCTTGTAATATTTTCATTTGCCTAACGAATACATAAAATATAATAACAACAGTGTGGTTTCCTTTTGACTGTGATGAGTAGATTATTTTGTTAGCTATTACGTCCTCAAAAATTGAATATAGCAAAGGGAAAAGCATGTTAGGATTACTTAGAGCGTATACAACCTGAATTTTCATTGCCTAATTAGAAGTCTCGTGATAAAAATCAAAGACATGAATCTTCACGACGTTGTAACTTCTTAGCTCTCTTTGATAATTGTGGATTTAGTATAAAAACATAAAAATGTAAGATTTATTCTCAGCGTTAATAAACGTAAAATTTAAATTCCATGAAAGCATTTTATAGTCTTTTGTTAATAATTTCTATTGTTTAACTTTCTACTACGCGATAGATTCTTCGTGCTCAGGTAGTACAATAGAAAAAATAACAAACTTCTTAACTTCTAATCAGCTGGAGCAAAATTTGGTGGAAGAAAAAAGATAATTTAATTTAAAATGAGCTTGAAAAACAAACAAGATTCTCTCTTAGTTTGAATATTATAAACCCTAAACATTTATGATCCTATTTGAATTTCTGAAAGATATTTATTGGAAAGTTTTTAAAAAAATGTTTCACTGAAAAATAACAAAAAAGCTCATAACGTAAGACAATATGTTAAAACAAATTCAGTTAATTTAATGAATAAGTTATATTCTGCATGTAATTTGGAAAGTTTGGAGCTGTTTGTTTGTTTGCAACTGCATTACTCGAAATCCAACCAATCGATTGCTTTCAAATTTTCAGGAAACATCATTGTTATCCCAAAAAAAGATTTTAAGCTATAAATAGAAGCCAAATATTAAATGAAAAATGTAATCGAATTATTCTCAAATTTTAGTTAAATTCTTAAAAACACGGTATGATTTCGATAAAATTAAAAAAAAAAACCTGTTATTTAAGTTTCACTTAGGAAATGGTAACTAGCAAGAACCCATTTTACGTGTATCTTTGCTACAAGTGATGATATATTGTAATACCACATCCTGTAAAAGATTTCTGATGGGATAACTAATATTTTCGACAGGAGTAATATAATTACAATAACATATTCTTCAAGACATACATCGTCATAAATTGAAAAATTGGGTTTGTATATATGGATTAACAGAAAATATACTCTGATAATTCTTTTTTCAAAGAATTATGAGAGTATATTTTCTTCTATTAAAAACATATTGCAAGTAATACTCCATCAAAAGTCAGAAAACTTAGATTGTTTTTTACCTTTTCTGATGAAATAACTCACAAAAATAGTGCACTAATACTTTTAAAGTCGTTATCGACTGTCTTCATAGAAGTGAAAAAGTAAAGTCGTTATTTTTAAATAACTGGGTTGTAATCAGAAATATAATTATCTCTACATTCAAAGCATTTATTAGATACAAAACAAACCGATAATTTATAATTCTTTATCGATCAAAACCAATGTGCACTAAACCTTTTGAATAGTATTCATTCCATGAACCTCACAACAGCTTTGGAAACTAACTCAAAATTCAGGTTTTTTCAAAGTCGATAAATAAACACAAGTAATCACACGATAATACTATGCTTTATAAATGTCTCTAACATTCCCAAAAATCTGTCTTAAATAGTTTCTACACCAGCTTTCTCATCAATATTCTGAAAACCTCATATCTTGAACCTCTGCAACAACATTTAGTTATTTATCTTGCTAACATATAAACTTAATTACAAAATGTTAGCTCACAACAAAAGCAAATATAGTCTCTTGATCGACTATCTCTTCTAAAATCTACATTCCTATTATATATTACCATGAATTTAACTAGTGAGACTATGTTTGAACACTCTTCAGTGAGTTGCGTAATAGAATTTTCGCAAATAAAAATGTTTGCGGAAGTTTCAAAATCTAAAGAAGTTTCTGTCAGTGCAGTAATTCTCCCGAATAAGATTATCTCACCGAGATAAGAAAATGTATTCTTACTTTTTGCGAAGCTTCTGAAGATAAAATAGATTCTTTTGATGATTATATACAATAATTCTGAGGAAAAAGTAGTAATTTGAGAGCTGACTCTAGAGCTTGAAGTAAGAAAAATAGTTCATGCAAACACAAATCCGAAAATGCTTTGTTATCGAGTTACAACTAGTAGAACATTTCGCTCTGATTTTAGTTCCCCCGGTGAAATGAGGTCATACAGAAATTTTTAAGGGTTTATACTTAATGCCTTATTTAAGGGGTAAAGGGTTATTTAAAGGAAGTTTTTAAGGGGGTTAACCTGCTGATTTGTTATATTTTTAACCTGAAACATCGAATAAATCAGGTCCCAGACCGTATCTCCCGTACTTTCGTGATGTCCAATGTAAAAGAAAAATTCAGTGATATATATTTTTAGGTTTGAAGTACAATAACTTTGTTAAATGACTAATGGATGCATAAATTTTATTATCACAACTTGTAGAGAATATATCAATAAGGAAATTGATGTAATAAAGTCTATGAAAAACAAAAAAAAAACTGGCTTTTGTTATGAAAAACAAAACTTAATAAAAAAAAATGTTATGAATATGAAAAAAATTAAAAACAGTTATTTTTAGTATTATAAATTTAGAAATTTTAAAAATTAAAATTACTTTAAAAAAAGAAAATACTTACTGTATTTTTATCTGGACGTCAACCGGTACATGGTGATGAAAGTGAAAACATTGTTCAGGTGGTACAGCATGCACGCAAAGAATTTCTCCACGACTCAACATTCCACTGAGTACGGTGGAACATAACATGCTCACGGACTGCGTCCTTATGCTCAAAAAGTTAAACCCCTCCTGCTTGGTGATCGTGCCAACAACTGAAGTTTTGTCAGTGAGTTAACAATAATGGCCAATAATACCGTTCATACTATTTTCGGACAAAGCTAATTTTACCCGTTATGCCATAGACAACACATGCACACGGAAAACACATGCACATGGTCTGAACAAAAACTTCATTCTATAGTTGAATAAAATTTCCAGCAACGATTTTCAGTGAACGTTTGACGTGGTATGATCGTCAACCAATTTATAAGCTCTTCCATACTAGCACAACGTATCACGGGAATAAATTGTCTGGAATATTTAAATAATTAATTTCTTGCAACGCTTGAAAATTTTTCATCGGCGAAACAAACTGAAATGTACTGTCAACTTACCGACACAATTTACTAATGAAGCAAGACAAATCTTAGATGAAAAGTTTACTGTTAAATAAACTGTACTGAATTTAAAGGGCCGATGAATTGGCCACCTAGATCATCAGACCTTACTCCCTTAGTTCAGGGGCGGCCAACAAGTCGATCGCGATCGACCGATCGATCGCGAGTTCAATTTTGGTCGATCGCAATGTCTCGGATGGAATTCCGTGTACCATGGACTTTGCAGCGATTGTAGAAGACAAAACTTTCTAGGATTTGTTTAATGCATTCTGGGAATTTGCCAGTCATAAATTCCTAGAATTCTGACAGCCTGAGATCGTTTTAAGTTAGTAAAGATTATCTAGAAAAAGTGTCGGAAAATCGATTTTTTAGGTACCGCATGTACGGAATGCTCCTATCAAAAGTTAGGTCTGGAAATTTATTTTCTTCATGAGCCTATATATCGAAAACTTAATAAGTGATTTAAAAAAGAATATATTTTACTTATTTACCCATACCTCGCTGGAATTATATTGAAACACAGTGTATAAACATATAATGCATTTCACACCCCTTCTTCCCGCTTAGACTACGCCTATGACTACGAGTCAATCGCAACGCACTTTTTAAGTCGATCTTATATACAGAAAAGTTTGCCACCCCTGCCTTAGATTATTGTTTATTGGGATGGATGAAATTCGAGGTATACAAACAAAATATAGATTCTTAAGATAAACTGATATCTCGGATATTAATGCTGCTGTCCTTATTAAGGAACGCAATGTTATCAATAAGATTGGCGACAAAAATTGTAAGGAAACGATTTGAAAAATGCATCGATGTCAATGTAGGCATTTTCAAATATTTATTGTAAATTAATACAAAATCTAAATGTATTGTTTAAAAATTATTGGTTTAAATTTATTGTTCTAGAAATATCTGTTTTTAATTTTTTACAAATTCATAACAGTCGACCTCCGTGGCTAAGTAGGTAGGGTATTGCAATTTCGTTTGGAGGTCTTGGGTTTGTATCTCAGTCAGACATGACATCTTTTTATACGCTACTAATTTCCACCCGGATAATGATCCTAGCTGTAGATGCCCGCTCTGCCATAAAAAAAATCCTTTATTACAACACTTTTATCAGAATTAAATTATATACAAGTTTTGATAATAAAATTTACAAATTTATTAGTCATTTAACCAAGTTATTGTACTTCAAAGGAAAAAAAAATCTGTTTGTCCTCATCAAATTTTTCTGTTTTACGATGGCTTTCAGCAAAAACTACGGGAGGTTCAGTTCTGGGATATCTTTTGTTTTTCCTGTTTAACCTCCGGGACCACCGTTAGATATTGCTTCAGAGGATGAGACGAATGATTTGTAGCGTGTGTGAAAAACGTCATGCCATGCCTGACCGGGATTTGAACGCGGGACCTCCGAATGAAAGGCGAGACGCTACCACTCGCGCCACAGAGGCCGGGTCAGTTCTAGGATCTGTTTTATTTGATTTTTTTTAGATCAAGAAACATAAGAAACCATCAAGTTTATCCCTTAAATAACTTCTTGAGACGATCAACTTTCAGATTCAGCTGTCATTCTTACCGCAAAATAGCCAGATTAAGTGTCATCATTGGTTTTTAGAAGATCACCATAGACTAACATAAGCCTAGAATCGCCAATAGAAATCTTTTTTTTCTTTAGGAAGGACAAACAGAAAGATTGTTACATTACTATTACTCATCTCAGAGACAAGGTCATCCTTACTTGTTTGCAAATGATCATTTTTCTTTTTCACATGGACATTGGTAACCAAACATCCAACAATATCATATCCACTCTGCAACTCAAAGGTTTACTACGAGTTATAAAAATGTTAAATGGCCCACTTAGTTATTTCTTTATAACAGGATTGTAACTGCATATAAGTTTAAAAAGTTAAAATTTTAAAGTGAAAATTTAAGTTCATTTTCAAGGATATAAATTTAAATATAAGTCTAACTCTTGAAAAACTTTTAACGTTTACCAGTGGTCTGAAGATATTTAAGATGATGTAAGATTATTCAAAATATATTACCGCGATTTGTAATTAAATTAAATTTGTAGAACGGATAATATTTTATTTCATCCTAGAATATCATTGTTTTCCTAGTTTTTAATATAGTACAGGGAAATGTAATTTCACTTTAAACATATTTATATTTTCGTTATATATTTATATTCGTTTATATTTTTCAGGCGTTTTTTCAGAAATTTCCAACTTTCTGTAAAATAACTTTTATTTTTTTTGTAAACAGCAACATCTTTTCTATCTTCTATTCTTAGTAGTTTTGTAACTTGAAGACTTTTATAACATTACATACACACGAGTATTTTAATATAGGATAGAATACTCGTATTTATGTTATATAATTATTACTACATAACATACCTGAATAATGCGTAATATGTATTCTCACACACGCACACACACGCACACACACATACACACATACATACATACACACACACACACACACACTCACACATACATACATACAAATACAAACACACACACATACAAATACAAACAAAAACAGACACACAACACTTGTATACATACACTTTCAAACGGGAACTGATTTTCGTAATAAGGAAACCAAAATATGGAGATAATATACTTTCAACAAATTCGCATCACCTTCATTTTCTAGTAAGTTTTTTCAGTAGATTTACCTGATAAAACATTGGCACAGTTATTGAAGTCAAAATAATTAATATTAACTCTAAAAACCTAATCTTCAATAACAGAAGAAATAAATGAATACAAAAACCTTATTTTCAATATAGACACATAGGAAATTTCATGTTATTGTTCCTTAGCCGTATATTTGTGACTGTTTAAGGTTCGTAAAATAACTTAAGTCAATGGCAAATTGATCTAACAATATATAACTTTTTTGGGTAATATTATATAAAGTTGAAACTTTTATTGCATTACAAAACTTTTTCACTTAACTACAAATTATTTTTTTGTTGTTCTCTGAAAAATTTAACTAGCGGAAATGTTTGGAGGGGAAACGTTTTCTGATGGCTGTCTATCAGAAGATTCTAGTAATGCATAATAACGTAAATGAATGGTCATCTATCAATCTGCTTATCGTATCCAGTTCTAATGTGTGCATGAAAAAAAATGGTGTATAAAAATTTTCATTACCTGAAATTGTAAACTTTGATTAATGAAATGAAAAAATAACCTTTTTCAATTTTTTCGAAGTTAATTTCTATAAACGTATTGCATTCGTCTTATGGCTTCAGCTTCTAAACGCCGAGAGACATCTAATCATGGACTTAGTTTTTAGCCTTCAAAAATGAATAACAAAAATCAATCTAATTTAATATGTATAAATTTATTGTTCTAAAACATTAAAGTGTCGTTTTGATAATCTTTTAGTTTTACTTTCCTACAAACATAGCCTTATGCTGCATGAAGGAAAGTATGGTAATCAGTCAAAAAATGGGGTACGGTATTTTTTGGGTTTCTCGACGTTTAATGACCCAGAGACGCCAAAAACCAAAAAAAGTTGGGAAACTAATGTTCGTACGTACGCACTTATTTATGTACGTACGTTTATTGGAGTTACTGAAGATTAAAAATAACTTTTGACTGAATAACCCGATTTTGATGAAATTTAGTATAGAGACTAAATGTTTGGAGGGGACTTCAGGATATTTATCTTGTAGTTAACGAGCTTTTCATTTATTTTCTTCATACATGACCAATTTCCCTATGTGTATATGGGGCAACTTGTTGGTTATAGGTTTGAGTCAATACCACCAAGGGGTAGAGCAGATAGTTTCTTTGGAGTAAATTTTCTCATAATTCTGTAAACATAACCCCCCTCTATATTAAGCTCAGTAAATGCGTATGCACGCATTTACTGAGCTTATCTTACCATTTTTTACTGAGCTTTTTACCTTTATTTACTGAGCTTATCTGAGGTTATCTTACCATTTTTAATAAGATTTTTTCCCAAAATTCCCCCTTCCCTAAAAATTGGCAAAACGCATTTTTTTATTTATTGCATATTTTAAGTGAATTTTCTTTTGTCTTCCTAGGTATAGTAATAATAATAAAAGTGATTCAAACAAAATACTTTGGAGACAATATTGTGGGGGAAGCCGATAAAAATTAAAAAAAATATCATTTTTTTAGTTTATTTAGACTTTTGTACATTATGACAAAATTTCATCACAATTCATCTACCCCCACCAAAAAAAAGAAATCTTAGGTAACTTTTTATTAGTTGTACATCTTCCTGTGGATTTTTTTTTAGTTTTTTCCATTCAACATAGCAAACGTATATAAATCAAAAACATTTCTTTGGAGGGGACTTTGGTGGTGGGGAGCATAAAAAGTTATAACAAACTATATAAAAAATAAATAAACAGTGCCAGGAAAAGATAACATCTTTGTTGTCACATTTATTTAATTATAAAGTAGTATTTTATGAAAGTTGAAAATAGACTTTTTGATGACTCAAAAAGTCATTGTGAAATTTGGTTATTATTTTAGAGTACACAGCTTACTAGGCACATATTTTTCATTAAGCAAAATTATCCGGTTTTCAAAAACACTTTCAATTAAATTAAAAATAGAGGCTTTTGAAATGCGTTATTACAAAAATGTCGAAAAGTAGGTTGTGGTAAATTTTGAATTGAATTAGGTTTTAAGAGGAAAAAAGAGATTTTTGGTAAAATCTAATAGCTAGAAATTAGTTGGCAGAGAGTATGTATATTACTATATTCAGTGTTAGTTAATTTGATAGTAAGAGGAAGAAGAAAAAGGAGAAAAGGGTGACAGAGGAAGGTAAATTCAATTTACCGGACATTTACAGGACAAACAATTGAAAAACAAATAGTGGAATATATTAGATAATTAATAACACAGGAAGCAGGAAATGCATTAAGGTTAAAATATTAAGATAACAGAAATGGCGAATAATCAAAACTGACTGACAAAAAAAAATTTTTAGTTTTTTTTTTACTTATATACAAAATACGATGAAAATATTTATATTATATTAATCTTTCACTCTTCTACTTCCATATACTCATATGAATTATATAATATTTTATTCTTTTTACGACAAAACAATGAATTCCTAACTCTCACCTGTGCATGGTGACATCACGTTCAAAATATTACTATTACACATAACACTAAAACATAAAAGCATTTGTTATATTACTTGTTAATCATTTACTACATATATATATATATATATATATATATATATATATATATATATATATATATATGTAAAATGATATCATTTAAGTAAATGTATTTCTTTATTGATGACCTAATTAGAAAATAGTGGGATCCGTTTACTTTTAAAATAAATAACACATTAAATTAATTTGGAGCTTTACGTAATAAAAAAATGTAACCTATAAATACATTAAACATGTGTAGTAGAAATCTTGGTTTTCTCATTTTAAGTGTTATTGTATCTTTGGTTACTTTACGAAAAAAAATAATAACTTCTACTGAGAAGTATTTTAAATCTGTATTTCTTTTGTTCTAATGATCAATTTCCTTAAGTATTTTTTTAAATATTTTTTTGTAAAGGATTTACAGGATCATAAATAAATTATTATTTATTTTTTATTTTTTTTTAAACCATAAGTAATAACAATAATTTAGACTTCAGGATATTTATTTTGTAGTTAACGAGCTTTTCATACATTTTGTTTATACATGACCAACTTGCCTATTCATACCTGAACAGTAATTGTTCAGAAAACAATTGAAAATATCGTAGGTTAATAGTTTTAGTGGTTATCTCAATTCTGCTATCTCTCTTTTGTCTTAGTTTCATCCTTTTGAGGAAAGCATATAATTTCCTTGTGTCTTTTTTTTATCTCAAACTTAAAGAAATAACTGTGTCCTTTATTATACTAGAAAAAAACAAATTCAAATATTTTAGCCAAGATTTAGACTGAAAAG
Organism: Lycorma delicatula; assembly: GCF_047948215.1. NCBI lineage: Eukaryota > Metazoa > Arthropoda > Insecta > Hemiptera > Fulgoridae > Lycorma > Lycorma delicatula. The sequence continues at coordinate 25,930,548 of NC_134455.1, forward strand.
TCTATTTTTATCTACACATATTTTAGTTGTAAATTCTGTATATATTTTTATTTTAAATCGATAAGTATATAAAGAAGTTAATTTTCTGCTATATGAAAGAAAATTCAAGTATCTGTATGAAAAATGCATGAATTGAACAGATTTTGAATTTGGGAATGAAAAAGTAATTATTACAAATTTCAAGAGTGCTTTATCTTCTGTCAGATTGCTGGTCGATTTCAACCTCAGGTGAACAAAATTTAACCATGTAGGAATGTTATATAAACTGGGTACGTTCTGAAAATTACTAATATTGTGATTACCTTATTGCTGCTTACTGAAAGTTCGGTTTATTTTTTGATTTTATCTTTATTTATATCAATCTTAACATTATCCTTTGCGTAGGAAAAAAGTCTATAATATTTTTAAAATAGCTGAGGCTAATACAAAATACAAAATAAATATAAGTAAAAATTTTAATAATTATTTAATACTTACGTCAAAAGTATTTTTGTTATGCAACACTGATTTCCGGGAATTCACTGTCGAAAGACAACTAGTTATTGAGTGGAATATTAAAGTATATAAGTATGCAATTAAAGAATTATGTAAAAAAAAAAATTCTATTCTTTGAGTAAAATTTTGAGCTTGGTGACCGTATCTCACCATCTATTTGATCAGTTATAACCAAAATTAAATGATATCAGTGATTCAGGAGTGATTATCTAAAATCAGTTAATCCAATCTGAAGATAGTTTTTCTAGCAAAGAAAAACTGCTGCAAAAAAGCAAAAAAATAAACAAAAGACATTCGGTAAATTATCCCCACACCTGAGCCTAATGGCCCTAATAAATAACCAAAGACCACACTAATATAATGGAATCATCTAATTAGTACAAAAATATGACTTTGAATCTTTGAGAAAAGACAAAAGAATAAAAGGGAGATGCAAAAGATGCAAAAGAGCCCTAAACATTATAAAATGTTTATCGAATTTAAATTGGGGCTCAGACAAAGAGACGTTATTGAGATTGTATAAAGCATTGGTTCAATCTAAACTAGACTACGGATGTATCGTATATTCATCCGCTAGAAAGTCGCACTTAAGAAAGTTAGACGTAGTTCATAATAGCGGAATAAGATATGCAACAGGCGCTTTCCGCACAAGTCCGGCGGCTAGTCTGATGTCTGAAGCCGGAATAATGCCACTACATTATAGAAGAGAGATCCTTTTGTTAAGATATGCAGCAAATGTATGGGCTTTCCCTGCTCATATAAATAATAATTTTTTTACGAATCATCCTATGGCTGCAGTATATGAACATCGTGCTACCTATTCCAGACCAACCGGAATTAGGTACCATGAATTAAGAAGAAAATATGAAATTGCTATACCAGAAACACTAGCAATTTCTACTAGAGAAATACCGCCATGGCTCTTGCCAGCGGTAAATACAAGTTTGGATCTCTCTCAAGGAGAAATAAAAAAGAAACCAGCAGTGATCATCCAGCAGAAATTTTAGCAACCGTCAGTAGTTACGAAGAACATATTAGAATTTATACTGACGGTTCTAAAACCGAACATGGTGTTGGATGCTCGATATATGTAAATGAAGAAGCCCACTTTTGGAGACTGCCAGATGTGGCCAGTGTCTACACGGCAGAACTCACTGCAATTCAGCAAGCTCTTCGCTACACTGAACACTATTGCGAAGAGAGAATCCTAATATGTTCCGATTCATTAAGTGCACTCGTCGCAATTCGGAACAAGAACATTAAGGATGTCCTAATTGCAAACATCCTGCCATTTTATAAGTACTAAAACAACGAGGACAGCGATGCGTATTTGTATGGACTCCAGGGCATGCTGGTATTACAGGTAATGAAATCGCAGACGAAGCTGCCAGAAAGGCAACAGTCTGCGATGACTTGGATGCATTTCCTGTAAGAGTGGCAGATGTTAAAAACCGTCTAACAAACATAGTAAGAAACAAGTGGAACGCTGAATGGAGGAGTTTAAATACAAAATTAAACTCAGTTGAAACTTCTCCTTATAAATGGAAAAGCGACTTTAAGTTGACTCGCCGTGAACAAGTAGCGGTGACCAGACTTAGAATCGGTCACACGCGATTAACAAATTTATATTTGTTAACCGGCGAAGTGAGACCAATGTGCGGTATTTGTAATAAAACACTGACAATCAAGCATCTAATAGAAGAGTGTACCATATATGAGGACCTCAGAAAGAGGTTCCGTCTTACAAATAATATTAGTGCTGATCTGGATAATGGAAATGAAGAAAATATAGTTGCATTTTTACACGCCAGTGGACTTCTTAAAAGTCTATAAAATGGAAGTTTAAAGCTGTGGTAAAAGATACTCTAAGCGGTAGTTTTATATATACATATAAGGTAGTCTCGAAGCGTGGCACGTATAGTGACGGGAGGTAGCCCTCTTGCCTAGGCCATTTTGGCTCACCTGCATTCAAGAGCAGTGAGTCGGGGTGTGTCCGATGATGGCATGGGGGACCCTCAAGGGTGGATTGAGGGCGCGAGGCTATGGGTGTACGCCGTGCATGCCTATGGCCTGATATAAGAAGGATTCAACTGCCACGGCACCCTGGCACGACTGATATACTGCTCAACGGCGGTTCTGGTCGCCCCGAGGGTGCTTAAACAAACTATAAATGAGACTTCGTAGAAGAAAGAAAGAAAGAAAGATATGGTATTGATAAGTTTAATTTTAATTTTAATTTCATGGTCTTTTGAGAACCTATCTCAAATTTTAATATTGGGGACCTTTACACCCTGTAAGTGTTTGTGATTGTCCTTGTCTTTAATGTTTTAATGTTTATTGTGAAGTTCGTGTTTTTAAATAAAATGTAAGGGTCCTTTACACCCTTACATATGACGATCCTGATGGAGATAATAATTTCTTTTAAAGAATGTGACGAGGGCTAATGACCTTAGCAGTCGATGCCCGTAAAACTTCAGTTAAAAAAAAAAAAAATAAATAAAAGGGGGTTTCGCCTTCACCCCTTTAGAGTGTCTGAACTCAAATATCATCAGAAAGCATTTTAATTACCTAACGAGCATTAATTATGTGAAAAAATTTGCCTTCCGTTTGAGTAAACGTTTAACATATGAGACTCATAAAGCCTTTCTGCCTCCTTAACCAGTTGTGACCAGATTTAACTAACATCAATCCCCTTATAAAAAAAGTCAGTCCATTCACTCTGTAGATATTAATGAGGAGTTTTTCAATTCTCCTTTTACCTTTTCGTCAGAGGGTGTCATAAAACATCAAGATTTGCCAAAAAACCTCAAACATGCAAAATTTGACTCGGTTAGCATGCTTCTTCGTATATTATATGCAATATAGTTATACAAATAAACTGCGTACCCGTAAATGCAAAAACACATATTTATTATTGAATATTCTAATTTTTTTTTTTTCAGTAACGAATGATTTACAAGTAATATTTGTTTGCTTTTACACGGTTACAGAATATTACAGAGCCAACGCAATTTTTTAAACTTTTTTTAACAGGCGAAATTCCAGTTAGCGAGAATAATATGTCACTGATATTTAATAAGCCAACAAAACAGAAATGATTTCCTCACCAGCAAAAAACAAAACCATTCACTGCCATTTCAAATTTTGTTTATAATTATAAAAATTAAAATAACAATAGTGTGAGCAAGTTTGAAACTAAAAACTGATTTTATGTAATCTTTTCTGTTAAAACTTAACTATAAGTAATTCTATTTTCCACAAAAAAAAAGAAAATAATAAAAGAAGTACAATATAAACATATATATTCTTAATTACTTTAGAATTCATAAAAAAATTCACTGGTTAATAATATTCGTGGTAATAGAAGGAAACTACGTAAAAAACTTCGAATAATTTCATTATTGCAAGATAGTTTTCTTATGATGTTAAGGTATTCGGATAAAACATTCTACTGATAAATTATATCTTTTTATCTTTTTATATACTCTACAGATCCAAAACAATAATGTCTTAATGATATACCGGGTTTAAAGTACTGTAATTGTGATTCGGATAAATAAAAACTTTTTACTAACAAGACTAGATATCATTAAGTGATTATAACACACTACTACATACCATTGATAAGATACTTCTACCTCTATTAATATAGGAAATGTATTCAACTAATTGCGACAGTTCCCCAGGATAATCGCATTACAACAGTAAGGTTACTTCTGCTTAGAGTACCCGTTTATAACCTCAATATTTACCAGTTAAAGAAGATATTTAAAAGAAATGCCAATTCTATTAAAAAAATATTCTATTTAAAAATCTATTTACAGCTTAGATCCTTCCAAAAATTACGCTTAATATATGGGAATTACTCACGTAAAAGTAGACTTTGTGTTGAGAAGATTCAGACAAAAATTAACTTATGATTTAAATTTGTCTGTGATTTTATTAGTTAGTTATTTTTTTTTAATTTTCAATAAGTCTTCAATTTGTATAATGTAAGGATTTTAGGCTATGTTACTAATTGTAACTTTATTAACCTACAATGTTAAATTTAAAAACTCAACTCTTACTTTATCTATGAAGAAAATTGATAACATTTTTAAAATACTATTAAAAATTAGCTATTCTATTTAATTTTACATTATTGAATTAAATAAAAAATACAAAAATATATATATTTTTTTTAATACCTATAAATTATTGTGAGTATTACAATATTATTATTTACCTTTGGAATATCAATGAATCAACACTGTTCTTAAACATTTTTTGTTCGTCAGCTCGAAAGGCACGTGCTGCCTTGATAGTACACGTGTTAGTCACGTGTTCCATTAATACGCTATCCTCTTGCATACTAAACAGTCAGCTAACCCTTTTCAGAAAAAAATCTGACTCCAACAAAAACTGTTGTAAGGGTAGTTTACATATCCTAATAACCCTTTATCATGGTTTATTCAAACTAGGGTTGTCGTAGGATGGTTTGTTTAATAGAGAATATAATGTAGGTAATAATGAAAGGTTAGAGTTGTAAATGGTAACATGATCCTCACTTAGTAGCCTAATTGTACGTAGTAAATAAATAATAAACAACAGTAAACATTTCAACAGTACGATAAAAATGTTTTTATCCAATCAAATTTATACAACCTATGTGGGCATATTATATATATATATATATATATATATATATATATATATATCTTGCTTTAAGTGCAGAATATGTATGTGTATATATATATATATATATGTGTGTGTGTGTGTGTGTGTGTGTGCGAACACATTCTGGTTTTGAAACATATTTGAACATAAAATTTCGTTTAAAAAGTTAATTACTTTTTAGCCTTTGCGTAACAAAAACGTCTGCTAAGATTTAGCGCTTTTATTGACCAATAATATCCAACAAAATTTTTGAAAGAAAGAAATTTTTCACATCCAGCCCTATACAAGAACAGAATTACATTACAATCCATTTTTATTAATATGAGCTTCCAATTTAAGTACAATTTTTATATCAAGGTGTTTATAATTTCGCATTTCATTAAGCATAGCAACCTATATTTTTAAGCGTAAAAATTTTATGTATTTTAATGATAAAGAATGCGCATCAAATATGATACTTTTGACAAGCTGTGTATAATTCTTAAATAACCTGTCGTTTTTGATGATTAAGAATCATTTAAACTACTTTTCTATGATTCTTATGTAGGTACATCAAAATAAATCCATATATCTGCATTTACAAATTTGGTAGATCTTGATAAAATTAAAAAATTTAATTGATTAAAAGCTTGACCTATCATGAAGTTCCTCCAGCCAGTAATTCCGCTTACGAACTGATGTGAACTGCTTTACTTTGAAAAAGTAACGTTACTTAGTTATATTTTTAAAAATATTTTCTTCAGTTGTCGATTTCGTTAGTAGAGTGCCTTTCATCCAGTAGTTCTGGATTCGAATTCCGGTCATGCATTTTTAACAAATTCTTTTTTTATTTTTTATTTTCTTAATCAAATTAGGTATGAAATATTTTTAACTTTGGATAATAAAAAAAATCGTTTTTGGAAAACATAAGCTTTTAAATTCTGATTTCAAATTTTAAATACCGATTTAAAAAGATTAAATCTTTTTATTCAAATATTACCTTTAAAAAAAATAATTTATTAGTTTTTTCTTACTTAAGAATTATTATTAAATAACTGATAATTTTTTCTTTCTTAACTGCATGAAAATTGAAAAAGTAGCTCAAATTCCTCATTTCTGTTACTGATAAACAAATGTTTTAAAATACGTAGGTCCTTTTACAAAGTCTGTGCATAATTTGAAATTAAATGCACCAAAAAATTTTAAATTACTTTTACCTAGCACCAAAAGAAAAACAGAAATATTATAGGTGAAAAATAAAATTCTTTTATGGATTTAGTCGTTTTGTTTTCGTTACTTTTTGTTCAAATATTCAATACCACATGAACCCCCTCCGACCACCAGTAGAAAATTTCTGTGTTTAGACTAAATAATTTCGATAAGGTTAAAAAACTGAACTTTCTCTACTTTAGAATTTTGGCGTTCATAGGTATTTAATGTAATTTTTTTAAATATTTCAAACACACGAAGTATTGTGTTTCTCTTCGTTTAGAAATTTTCCTAAATTGACTTTCATGATTCTTTATTTTTATATTGAATATTTAAAAAAGAAAATTATGAAGATCTAATTTTACATGTTTAAAGAAATAATAATAGTTTTTGGTTCTTTAAGAACCATTATGTAACTCATTTAGTCTACGCTCGCAAAACTGTATTTTAGCTTTGATTATTTTATACTTTATTTTATTTTCATTTTATACTTTGGAACGTTTTAGAATTATCAATAATTGATCGGTAGTGGGTCCATAATCATTCAAATTATCAAATTTATAAAATACATGGGGTCAGATCGGGTAACTTTGGAAGCCACAGCAAAGAAGCTTATTCATCGGGTCCATGCTGACCGATCCAACGGTTGAGAAAATCGTTATTCAACTAATCCTGTGCAGATTTATGCCATTGACGGGGTGCACAACTTTGTCGCAAATAAAATTTTCTGGACCATTTTGTAGTCGAGGAAATATCTATCTATACAGTATATCCAAATAAGCTATTCCTGTTACGTTTGGTTCAGTTAAAAAGAACTGACCGTAAACTTACCGTCGGGATATTCCACAGAAAACAATTAATTTTTGAGAGTCCCTTTCGCATTATAAGAATTCATGAGGATTTTTTGATCCCCAGATCCGGATTTTATGTGTATTAACTTTTCCACTAAGATGAAATGTTGACTAATCACTAAACAGATTCTGATCAAAAAAGTAGTCTTCATTCTGCAACACTTCGATTGTGAATTTGGAACGCACAACGCTGTCGGTAGGTTTCAAAGCCAAACCACTGTATGCGGTACGGACCCATATGTAAGCGTTTATTTAAAATATTCCACAATGTCATCACTGGCATTGCTAGTTCGCGTCTGGCTATTCTAACACATTTTTTAGGACTACACAGGAAAGACTATCTGATACGCTCAACATTTGCTATAGATACCCTGATCGTCCTGTACTCTTCTCTTTACACAAACCTGGTAGTTTAAAATTTATTATGCCATAGAAGAATATTATTTTCATTTGAAGGACCGCATTTAAATTTTGTTGGAACGCACGTCGAAGTGTAATTACACATTCGCATTTAGCAAACTCTAAAACTCAACATATATTAGTTAGAAGATGCTATCTTTCATAGAAGCACTGTCAAGCGGAATGATAAGGAAACAATCTACGGTCATGTGTGCAATTGTCGGTTTCCAACTTACTTTGCCCTTAAATCATATCTCATCCAAAAAATATTATAACAAATTAAAAGCCCCCAATATTGTTTGTTGTATACCTGGTATTAAAATAGTGATTTCTTCTGTTTAAAGGTTTTACTTCCGGGTAATTTTTAATTTTAACGTAAACATTTTTCAACCTTATTTTAGAAAAATGATTTTAAATTGGCATTCAGAGTTCCGGTTTAATTATTGTATCCCTTTGTATTAATGTACGATACAATACATTCTCAGTTTAAAACATATTTCATGGTGAAAAAAGTTAAACGAAAAAAGTTGAGCTGAATATTCTAAATGCCGGATAATACTAAATGTTATGTCTTAAGGAAAATCTAATTTATAATTTGATTTAAATAATGATTTGAATTATTAGTTAGTTTTATGAAATAAAATATGAATACTTATTATTTATTTAGTCTGAATGATAAAAATATAATTTATGAATGACAAAATAAATTGATTAAATTTTTATATTGTTTTATTATTACATTTTAAAAATAAACATAAAATATTCTGATCACAATTCGTAGTAGTATTTAATTACTTGTTCTTCCTACGCATTTATTTGTTTATTTTTCTTTTATAGAAAACTTGCAGTAGCTAGTATATCAATATTATTGACAAGTATTGTATTTGTTTTTATTTAGAGACACTCGCAACGTAATTTATATGAATTAATAGGTTATAGATAATTATTTTAATCGTATTCATATTTCTTTAAATATGGTTAAAGGAAAATAAGGATATTTAAAATAAAACGTATTTTTGTCGGTCTCATTAGCAATACCATGATAACGTTTCTATTTATATCATTACAATAATTTTAATGAATAAATTAAACATCTAATTTCAGTAAAGTACTTGTTTTTAGTATCTAAATCAAAATCTTTCTTATAAATATAGCTTTTTCAGTAACCGATAGAACTGCAAATCATTTCCTTCATAGTGTAAACAAACCAAAAGATTTAAGATTAGCTTAGTATGCTAATAAAGTGATAAATGTACTTTCTTATCTTAATGAAGGAAATAAAGTTCCGGTGATAAAATCATAGTTGTAACCACGACTTAAAAGGTTTTTAATTGTGGTCTGTTCGTAGTTTTATTTCATTGATATAGTAATTTTAATAATTTGTATACTTACTTCTATATCTACGGTTCTATCTGATATTGCTGCGAATCGGAGTTAAAAAATAATTTAAAAAATCTAATACAGGGTAGGGAAAATTAATACATTTAAGTTACGATACGAAAATAATAATTGCATTATCTACCAATAAATTTTAGTAAGAAATAAGTTCATTTTATATCAGCTGCTGTTATATTAAACATACCTCTTTACAATTTTGAATTATGTTACATTAAATCATTGATTCCCAAAGTGGTCCAGGTGGACCCCCAGGGGTAACGGGAGACTCGACGGGGGTCTACGTTGGCGTGACAAAAAAATGGGGCTTCACAATTCTTAAGCGGAGGTCCACGAAAATTCATCTGGTTTCGATAGTGAAGAACTAAAATGTCGGCTTGACTTTGCGTATCAATATCTAGCCAGATAATGTTTTGAGAAGCTCAGCGACTGTTACTTGTAAAAATTTACATATTCCATATTCAGTACAACGAACGTGTCCAGACTTGCAAAGCTAACATTTTACAAACTTGTCACAGGTAGAATGCCTTGATGAGGATATTCAGACATACGTTCAACATTTAATCGCCCTGCATGATGACTTCAAAATCAGATTTTAAGATAGAAATACCACCATGGATCATAAATCCATTTGATGAAACGGAAGTGGAGAATGTGATATTACAAGAGGAGATACTCGAGCTTATTACTAATGAGGAGCTGAAGGTGAAATTTAAAAGAGGGTATCAAACATTTTGGCTGCAGGCAGATATACCAGAAAAATATCCTGGACTGGGGAATTGCGAGAAAGCTTTTGATACCACTTCCCTCGTCTTATCTTGTCGAAAAAAGTTTTAGTGTCGTTACAAACCTTTTATCAAAAAAAAAGGAGCAGATTCAATATCACAGAACGGGGAGATTTGCGCTTATTCCTAACAAAACTGAAGCCAAATATTGATAATTTGCTGTCAATCCATCTAGTACCCATTAAAATTGTAACTATTTTGTGATTGTCATTGTAGAAGTTACGTTACGGTATTAATGTTTAATTTCAATTATATTACGACAATTTTATTATATTACATTGCAATATGATAACAGTAATATTTAATACCGTAATGATTACATATTTGAATAAATGCAACACAAAAAAATATACTATTTTTCTTTTGCTTTTTACCACTTTGAATGGGAAGTTTTCTAAATAAAATAAGTGAGAATAGATTGCTTTCTTGTGCTGTGAGTAGATGTCAAAAATGTAAAGTTGGATGGAAGAATTTTTTTTGATCGGCCAACTTTACTTTTTTGACTTCCACTCACAGCATAGTCAATCAAAAATTAACCGATCAATTCTCACTTTTTTTTCGGAAGCTGTTAGTTCGTGGAACTCAGCCGTAACGCAAATTTTCATAGTTAGATCTAATCTTTACATTTTCCGTTGACTGGAAATATGGTAGAAATGTAGCTGCAGGGGGTCCTGCAAATTTTGAAAGTGGTCTATGAGAAAAATAAGTTTGGGAACCTCTGTATTAAATCAATTAGATAAAAGAATGTTTTGCTAAATCATAAAACTCATAGAAAATACTACAAATCAAAGAAAAAACAAAAGCAGTTAAAAAAATTGCACTCTGCTGCTAAGATGCAATTTTCTAAACTGTTTATTAATCTTTATTTGAAAATAAATTTATGATTTAGGACGACATTGTCTGTTTTGAGAGGTTTGTTTAATTAAGCAAAGGATATTCCAGAAATATTTTTGAAATTATAAGTCAAGAAAGAAAATAGTATGAAAATAAATGTTACTAAAAGAGAGAACAAACGAACTTGCAAAAAATCAAGAGTAAAACAAAGATAATGAAAAGTGAATGAAAGAAAGAGGAATAAAATATTAAGGATAAGGAAACATAGTAAACGAAGTTATTGAATTTTGTTGTTTGGTAATAAAATTGTAAAGGATGAAATATATAATGCTGACATAAAAGAGCAGATTGCACAAGCAAGGAGATGTTTTATGAGAAAAGAAACCTTCAATAAAAAATAGATCTGAGAAGGAATCTCTGAAACTATATATGTGACATGTAATGCTTGTAACACTGTAACATCAATATAAAAAACAGAAAGGAAAGAGGTTGCAACTTTTGGTGGTGTTGTATGAAGAGCTGAGAATTAATTGAGCCGATATAATTAGAGGTCTTAAGACTAATAGAAGAGGAGAAAAGTTTTTGGTACCCTTGCAGTGACGAATCGACTAGTAAGCCTTGTATTAAGACATGAGAATTTAGTTAATTTAAAAATGGAGGGTGATGTAGAAGATAAAAACTGTACAGCAAGAAAATAACTGGAATATATAAAGCAGCTAATTTTGAAGTTGGAACGTAGTTAATGCTAGGTTAAAAGTTTATTAAAAAAACGGAGAATTGAATTTAACCGCAACTGACTGATGATTCCGAAATAAAAACTAAAACTTATTTGAGGAAATTTTATTTAATTTATCATGTAGAATTTTTTTATGTAACTGAAATTATTTTATAAATCTATTAAACATTAATTTGTAGAGTTGATTTTGCCTTAGATAAAAAGAAAGATTTCTTTATTACGACAAAAATGGTTTGTCACTAAAACGATAGTTTAGTTTCTGAATTCCTTAAAACATTGTTGACTAAGTATTATTTTCACTTTATTCATCAGTACCTTTTTTTGTACATAATGGAGGCAAAAATTTAGACTGTCAACGAGATCTGCTGAAGGCCGATCATACTGCCGTTTACATTAAAATCTATTAAGATGTTTAATACATCTTTTCGCCAAGGCACCAATTATTTTGTGTCTTAAAATCATAGAATGGAATGGATAAGGCGTTAGGGTGTCCTGTGCAACTTCTGCAGATTTTAGGCTCCTACACAGCTTCGAACAGAAGCTGTACAGTTTCGTTAAAAGTACCCTGTATAGCTTATTCGAAAACGATTAGGTTATTTTGAATTAACAACCCTCTCTTATTCCACACTGCTCCAGCGAAATAAGAGAGTTCTTCTCAAAATACCACACCAGTCTTTGATTCATCATTGTTTCTATCATTTTGGTCTAAACACTTGTGAGAAACATAAGGTAACAAAAAGAGGCTCAAAACTTATCTTTACCGGGCTTTAATACGGAAATTGCAATACACCACACCTTGGGAACACTATGGTGATCAAAAATGATTTTAATCAAAATTAACAGGTATTTTAAAACAAAATTTAGAACGAAGGCAGCTTAGATGGGCGAATGCTATCACTTCCGAGGAAAGTATCACACGAAAATCATAATCGTTGTTCTTGAAACAGAAACAGAACCTTCAAAGCACTTACGAATTTTTCAACTGAAAAAATTAATTAGTTTACTAGGCAATCAGTACTGAAAGTTTACTATTATAGCTAGTGTGGAAAACTGAAAAAGTATATTGGCTAAAATACACTACTACTAAGTGAAGTCGACTATAAAAAAAGCATTTTCACCTGAGGTTCTGTAAATGATGCTGTTCACCAGCAGTCAACAGATAGAGGATGACAGAGGGTGTAAAAAAAGGGTCCTATAAATGAACACGAAATTTCTCCACGTTATAAATGACGGTGTAATTTTGTAGAAAATTACAAAGAACTATTCCAAGCAAAATATTCTGAATTAAGAAATGATCGATTTTGGATTAAACTAAATTCCGAACCATTCAGATGTTGGTTATAACTAAAATTTTGTAAAGCATTCTGACGACCGCATCCAATTTCAATCTGTTCATGAAAACAAATTAATAAAATTGATTTTAAAATAAAATTTCTCCCTCAAAGAATAAAGATTATATTTCTTATTGAATTAGATATTCCTCGTTTGATATTAAAAAAAAAAAATCAATAAATAAATATGAAGCAATATTTTTCATACGCCAATATATCTTAAAAAAGGTATGTGCATAAATTGGTTTTGTGAAGACTTGGTGAGGCAAATAGAATTCAGAGAATGCATAAAAAGGATTGGCAAATGCAAGAAAAATGATAGTTTATCCTCTTCCTTAGGAGATAATTATAAAATATTGTCTTGAATAATTCTCTACGTTAGTCAGGTTTTAGATCTTTATATTGGTTTACTAAAAGACTGTCATCTGTCATGATTTTAAATATGATTTTCACAAAGAAACCTTGTCGAGATTAGTGCGGAAACATGTTGAAAAAACACTGATTTGCTTTTACACCAAAAATCTGTAAATCCGTCTTTTGAATGATTATGAATTATGATTTGAAATTTTAATAAAACGTGGTATCAATAAACCAATTCAATAAAGTTTATTTGTTTTTATGTCAATCACAAACTATATCCATATAATTATAAAAGTAATAATTATGTAAATGCATTTATAGAATTATATTGTATATAATTATATTATTCTATTAATTATATTATAATGACTTATATTAAATGTTATAATTATATATATTTTATACACATATATACACTTTGATATACTATAAATACATTTGTAATCTGTAATAGATAAATAATACATACATATAATCCATAATTAATACAGTGATACGTTATGCTAAACTCTATATAAATATATTTAATATAGATGCAATAAAACTCCTTAGTTAGAAGCCTTTTGTTCCCTATAAATACACTACGTGGAACAGAGGTATGTAGACCTACACTTATTTTTGAACACATGAATTTTTACGTAGCATAAAGAACCTTAAATTGTTCAAATATTTATTTCCGAAAAAATACATTTAATAGTTAATAATTATTTTGCAGTTTAGTAATGAAAATTTTCATTAAATGTTTTTCTAACGTTAGTTGCAATCTGATCATTAGTAAACAATAAGCAACCCCATGGTCAAAGGAGGTAAAAGTGATAAGTATAACATAAATGAGGTGCAATCTTGAACAGACCCAGGCCAACCATTCTTGAGATGTGTGGTTTATTGAACCCCGACCATCAATGACATTGGTATCCACAGTCTAGTACTCAAATCCGTTTAAAAGTAACTTGCCTTTAGTAGGATTGAACCCAAGAACCTTCTAATTAAAAAATAAGCTGTTAAACAACTGATTTTACAACTAGACCAACCCAGTGGATCAAGTTTTAAAATTATATTTTTAACGAACGAACAGTATTGTATTCAAAATCTGTGTGTGTATGAGTAGGTGTGTGAGCATTTTTTCCTCGGATTTTGACATTGATTACGGATTCGGATTAACTACATCATGAGAGGATTACTAAACCACACAAATGGCTGCGATCGGTCGCCGGTTTCCCCATAAAATGGCAGCCATAATTAAAATTTGTAATCATCATTATGCAATAACCTTAAAGCTATCAAGTTGATTCAACACTAATGTAAACTTTACATTAGTTGAGATCCGCCAAATAGGGTAAAAATAATTTTGGAAACAATGGCGGAAAACCAAATAAAAACTGAAAAAGAATGTGATAAAATTGCCAAAACAAGTTATAAAAAATGTAGGACCCCTACAGAGATTTATTAAAATCATAACAAACTCATCTGCGCCAACTGCTGATTAAAAAAAAAAAAAAAATCTAATTTAAAATTAGGTAAATGTAAATTCTATTTACAACAGATACTGACAAAAACCGACGTCATGTAGGACTATAAATTATGATAAATATAAACGTGAATATGATTTGATCGGGCACCAAATAATGATCAAGTGACCTTAGGCAACTTTAAAGCATAAAAATAATCCCTTAAAGATTTTAATATACAATAATGACATTATTTAACTAATTATATTATAATGACAGTTAAATATTATAATTAAATATATATATATATATATACACTCAGATATACTATACACACATATAAAATCTATAAATAGCAATTATATTAAATTAAAAAATAATACTCAGATATATTATACAATTAAGTAATACGTAATAACCTAAGTTAAGCAGAAGTTATACATAATAACTTCGTTAGAAATTAGTTATTAATTGAGAAATCAGTAATAACAATAATAATAATAATAAGAAGAAGAAGAAGAAGAAGAAGAAGAAGAAGAAGTTGAAGAAGTGGAATGTTCATTTTCAAAAGTCTTACTAGGTTTTTCATTAATACTGGTTATTTCTTAAAATTCTTCTCAATATTCTTTTTTAAAAAAGGCCATTTACTCTAATTTATTAAAAGCATACAAGCAAACTGATTCTATTGAAAGAGCTTTATTTCTTGAGGTTTACTTAGGTGATTAATTTTGATGAAAATTGAAATTTTATGTCAATTTTATGTAGGTCATTTTGTTCGTTTAAATGAAAAATTTGAAATAACATTTTTTGTTTCTATAATTCTGATTTTATTCTGAAGGAGAGGAAAAACCACTATTTTCAGATTCATTTTTCTCACCGAATACTTTGACCCTAATACGCTCTCTTGGTTATCGGTGATAAATCTTTGAAAAAAGTATTACGAATATTACATTTTTTAAGGTCCATTCTTGATTTTCTTAAAATAATTACAAAAGGTCTTTACCTCCAAAATTTATTTCCAAAATCTTGATTTAAATGAAATAAATTTTCATCAGAATCAAATTTTGGAAAAAAAATTGAACTTTGAATAATATAGTAATACTTTTTTACGAATAGAATTTTATCTATTTAATTCAGATTTTTAATATTGGACAATGGTAATGCAGTTTAGAGTTAAGGATGTTTCTGTTTCTATAGCACACATGTAATGAAATAAGGTTTAAAAGATAGCAGCATTTTATTTATTCGAAGTAAAAAAATAATTTCATAAAATTATTGTATTTTTTAGAATTTTTCGGATAAAGTTATAATTTTTTACACATTTTACTTTTTGTCTGGCAGGGGAAATAGAAATTCAAAACTGAACTGGTAACTAAAAATGTAGTTTGGAAAGAAATTTATCTTCCGTTTAAAAGTTAATTGAATCTTCTTTAAAATTAAGTATCGTGGTGACAACATTAGCATTAGAGACTCCCCAAGGTAATATTTAATAATAATAATTAAGAATTTTATTGTTTTTCTGGATGAATATTAAAATTTTATTTTTTCGTGTTTAATAAAGGAATACTAAGGAATTTGAGTATTTATAATGTCAATCCAGATATTAATTTTTGAATCTTAGTGGATAAATTAAAAATTTATAGAAATTTCAGGCTGCTAAGTTTACTGTGCTGTTACGATATCAACAAATAAAACAATTAACAATACCCTATAATAGACCGGATATCACATTCACAGACAAGAATAAGAAATATACATTTTTAACAGACTTAACGACCCAAACAATAATATCGTAATCGCTTAGTATAATGAAAAAATAAAAATAGTGAAGTACTAACCTAGTCTTACAAGTAGAAATATCATGCAGCATGATGTAAAATCAATAGTACGTCTAAGACTTCATAATAATATACTTATAGTACCTATCATAATAATCTATCAAAGGTACAAAAATAAAATCATTTGTCAGCACTCATATTCTTAGACGACAAAGTTTTTGGAAACATTAGGTATTCTGTGAACATTATTTAAACTAAATATTAAACCTGAAGAATAATACTACATTCAAGAGTAAATTATTAGTATTATATATCTTAAAATAAAATCCTACTTCGTTATACCAGAAATTTATTTATTTTTGGGTATCATTTATGCCTACCCAAATAAATCTATATATTTGGGTACGTTTATGCTTAATGTTTAATGTGTTGATTTAAAGTTTTCAATTCACTTGATTCTTAGATTTGTTTTACCAAAGCAAAATGGAATTGATTTAAATATGTAAGTAATTTACAATCTTAATCTTTTAAATCAAATGAATTATTGAAAAATACATTTTTTTTACTCCTGCTTTTCTCTTTTATTTAATTTGGTGTGTGTCTGGAATTTAGCAAGGTTTTCATGATTTCCTGAAAAAATAATGATAAATTATAAAAATGTATTTTTTGACATAATTAAAATACCTACAATCTGTTCCCTTCGAACAACGAATAGACCTGTTGAATTGAACTAGAGGAGCTGTTAACTCCTCTATCTTTCCTTTTATTCTTTGCGGCACGCAGTAATCGTTGAGGATGGATGATAGAGAAATGAATTTTTTGAAGCGTTAGTTTGATAACGAAAATTATGAAAACACTTTCAGACCGATTAATTTCAGATTTCATTTTATAAGAAACAAAAGTTTCCGATCTATTAAGGCACTAATAAAGAAATCATCATACCTTAGCCGGTATGATATGCCTCATTTCTTGGTGCAGACATCAAATTCATGCTGTTTTACACAAAAAATTATCCATACTGTGTCCATACTGTAAAATATTTTACTACAAGCAATTTAAAAGTAAATATTTTTCTTATCTTTCTTAAGTTTTGAATTATCGAAATATTGTGTAAAATTCATCCATAAACAATTCTTCCTTAATTCTCCATTTCTTCTCCTTTATCCAATTTAGATTGCTTGTCAACAAATCTAATTAGTATAAAGGTTTTGCGGTTGCATTTATACAAGTAGGCAGAATGTTCAATTTGATTATTTAAGAAATCTCAGTTTACGGGTAAAATTGTAGTAACAACTTCAATTTATATTTGTCTTTCGCGAAAACTACATAAGTATGAACAATCACAGCAAATTCTCTCAACGAATCGTTTTTTAGTACGTAGATCACAATCTATAATATAAAGTGTAAGACTTCTACTTAAATAGGAAACGCCACTTGATAACCACTGCCTTTTAATATCAGATAGGAAGAAGCAATAAAAGGTTTAAAAAAAATTTGGAAAGAGTAGAAATCCTACAATAAAAAAAATAATAAAATTTTATGATTCGAGGATCGTATTACTATTTGGCTGAATGAATGTATGAGAATGAAGAAGTAATAAACTGAATAGCTTTTTTTTGAGGGGGCGGAATTCAATTTAAAAATAAACAATAGAAATAGAACCAATAGAAAAAACATAGATAATGAAATTCGTCAGAGGAAAGAAGTTTTGGGAATTAAAAACCAACGTAGAATACAATGCGACAAAACAATCACATAATTTTTAAATAGAAAAATGCCAAGTATGAAGAAAATTATAGCAAAGAAACGCAAAACAACAAAAACAAGCTTATTTAAAACAGGATAGATTTTAAATATAAAATAGATCATAGATTTAATACATCACAGGTAATATAATTTAATATTTGAAAAGATATGTTTAGAAATATTAACATCAAGCATACGATAAGGAAAAGCAAACAGAAAGAATAAAAAAGGAATGATTGTGCCTGAACTCGATACTAAAAGATACTACAAATGTTGATAACTGAATGAATTGAATATCGATTGATAGATCACGAAATAAAAAAATCTAAAACGAACTGAAAATTGAAGTTTGTATTAGATTTTAAAAAGAAGTAGAAAATCTTTACCATATATTAATATGTTAATATATTAAGCCATCCAGGGCTAGTAATTTTAATTCTAGAAATAACTGTTGTGAAGGAACTAAGATTAAAAAAATACATGAAGCAGATACCATAGAACATAAATTATGGGAAATAATTGAGGCTGATTGGCTTAATATAGATTTCTCTGTTGAAATATTCAGTTTTGAAAAATGAAGCCATACAAAAAATATATAGTTGTTTTATGTACCAAACATTATTTTACATGTATTTCTACTTGTTACGTTATCATCAGCGCAAAAGTATTAAAAAAGAAAAATCACATCAAAATAATTGAACACTTAATTCTAAGCAAATATACCATCATCAATATAGAAGATAATAATTTTAGTAATTAATAATTATAAATATGAATTAGAAAAATTTTATATTTAGAAATGTAAAAATTAACACAAATTTAAGAACCGTAGATTAGTTATTAGGGTAATGTTTTAATTAAATTGGTAACACGACTAGTACAAAATTATAATCATTCACGGTCATCTCATTATTCTGCTAACCATAAATATGATAATTATTTTTATTATTGATAATTATTATATAAAAAGATTTTTTTTTTTAATTTTGATATATTAATTTTTAATGGTTATCCGTTTGTTGATATGTTATACTGAAAAACGTTTAAGAGTAGGTTTGTTAAAATATTTATACTTTCTGTATCGCTGGTTTAATTATTCTCAAAATACTCTTATATTTATTTCTTTTGTAATTGACGATCTTTGAAACGACTAATAATATCTTACCTGATTTCACCATATGTTACCTGTGCAATTCAGATCCGTATTTTTTTTCCTACCATGTGAGTTCAGTGGTATCTTCAAGTTGTTTACCACCTCATAAACATATATTACATACATCATATTGAATGACCAATCACATTAGCGTGCTTCCGCATTTAGATAAAACTACTTTCCCACCAACCGAAGATACTGTAGGAAGCCTTGCAGTATCTCCTCCTACCAATATCTGTAGGATTAATATAAAAATGAGTTTTGGTCCGTCTTTCAGGTAATCTATCAAATTATTACTTCAAATATGAACGGAATATCGCATCGTCATCGTAAAACTTACAGTAGAATATTGCTGTAGATGTTACGTTTCATCTCAGAATTTAGACGAAATGACATCCCATTTTTTTTTTCATCCTTCGGATGTGTTTAAATAATACATACATTTATAAGTACACGCAGATTAATTTTTTAAAGACGTAATACATTTATTATTTTTTATAAATAATTACTGTAATATTTTATTTATTCGTGAATTATTGAAAATAAAGTCAATTAGCAGTGAAATAATATTATGTCTTTTCTGTTACGTAATTCAGTCACGGAACCGAATAATTACGTTTACAGTTAGTCTGATTAATATTTACGATCATAATAATTCAGTTATTCAACTGAATATTTTTGAAATGTTACCTTACAAAAATTTTAATAGTTTAACGACTAATGAAATGTAATCACAAATTATAAAAATAAATATATAAAAGTAAACATAAAACCAGTAGGGTGGGATAAAGTTAACCATCCGTAATGCATAACGGTACACGGTCTCCTATTTCCATAGTGGTCAAGTTACAACAGGCAGCTAACAGCCTCACGGCTACCATCCCCAACCCTGTACACGTTAGCTGCTGCTCTAGTAAACTGTTTCATTTCCTGGAATTATATAAATGACCTTGACATACAAGAAGTGATGCTCTTTGATATAATTATAACACAGCTGACGGTTTTATCTTGAGAAATGTGTTTTAATAAAGTATAACGTTTGTTTCTTCTTTATTTAATTATTTTTTTTTTATGCTATAATATTAACAATTAAACTATATTATTTAATTAATAAATAATTTAGATTAATATGTACCAGATAGAAATTAAACGAAACACCGGTAAAATATTTTATCCTGATTATTAATGCGTAATAATCTTAAGAAAGAACGTATTTTATGATTTATATTTAAATAAACAACTTTTCTGTTTAAAATTTTCAGATGCTTTCTTTCGTTGTAAAATTTAAATGTAATCAAAAAAAATTACGATGAATTTGTAAACCGTACGGTAAGAGTCTCGCAGAAATCATTTCTTTCGCTCAAAAAACAAAAATTTCTGTAATATAATTAAAACTGTTTTTAACAAAACGATAATGATATCAAAAAAGGTAATTTCTATTATCAAAATCTGATATTAATTTAAAATTTTCTTTAAAAAAAATATATTTTAAATATATGTAATAGACAATAGATATACAATAATAAATACTAAACAATGTTTAAGCGTCCCATATAATAAGCAAAAAAAAAGAAAAATTTGTTACAAAACTCTTACCGGCCCGATTCCAATTATTAAACAATAAATAATGATAAGAATTGTATTATTTCTGTAAATGTGATATGTATTATATACAAATAAAATTGGGCTGTTAAGAGTTTTGTATCAAATTTTTCTCTTTTTTGCTTATTATATGGAACGCTTAAACATTTTTATTATCTATTATTACATAACTCTATTGCCTATTACATATATTTAACAAGTATTTTTGTTAAAAAAAATTCTAAATTAATAACACATTTATAGAAATGTAGTGTCTTTTCTTTTTTGATGTTTTGTCAAAACAGTTTTATTAATATTACAGAAATTTTTGTTTTTTAACGGAAGAAATTATATCTGCGAGACTCTTACCGTACGGTTTACAATTCATTATAATTTTTTTTTGGATATACTGCGGTTTGTTAGATTATTTTTTTTTTTTTTTTTATGAATTACTGATTGTTAACTTATGGATTTTTTATTAAAATTTATTGCCTTTCTAGAACAAACAAATTGAATTTCACGGCCAAATTTTTTTTGTTGATAGTCATATCATTCACTTCATACCATATTTTTCCTTTTTTAATAAAACTCGTATAATGACCTTTATGAATCGAAGATCCGTGATGTAATATTGCACTTATCGATTTTTATCGTTAAATTCGATTTTACCAATCGAATTTATTTCTGTTTTATTTATTCCCCTAAAACTAGTATAATCACTTGTAAACTAATACTTTAATTTTTTGCTTTTAAAGAAGTTATGGGAATTAAAAAAATTGTTTCATCTTCAATACTTTTATTTGCATAAGAACATTTACTATTAATAAGCTGTAGTTAATTTTCTTTAAAATGTTATTATTTCAAGCACATTATCAAGTTTTTGTATGCTACCTAGTACTATCAATTACTTCTATGTAGCGGAGCGATTCGTAAAGGTACTTAAAAAATGAATAAAATGACATATTTGAGTCCCGCGGTTCATCAAATGGAAAAAAGTTGTCTAACAAAATTCGAGGTATTTTTTGAAAGTATTCTTTACAGATCTAATTGAACTGAAATATAATCTTTTCACGCTTATTTTTTCCCCCAATTTCATTTCACTGTTAGTTTAGGTCATGCTTAGAACTGTAAATGTAGTTCGTTGACTTCGTCGCCTCTTACCGACGAAGTTCTAACATGTGTACACATGTGTGTGTTTGTAAGTTGTATTTAATAATGAGGAATTACTTTATTTCCAAATCTTACTCTTTATTTAGCTGGTTCTCAGAATTTAGTGTTGGAATGTTATTAGAAGAAGATCATATATTATGACTACATGCAAAATAAAAAAAAAAATGGACATCCTTATTGCAGTTAGTTCAGTTTCCGGAAAAAAATTATTGTAATAATAAGAGTAGTCTAATCACATATTTAATTTCATTTTACGAAGCTTATTAGAAACCGTGATCATAAAAATAATTAAAAACAAATAAAAGTTTTAAAAAAATTAACTTTTAAAACTTAGATTGTTTTTTCATCAGTCAGTAGAATTCAAGATTTTGGCGTGAAATTTTACATGAAGTAAAACAACATTATTGTTTGAATAATTTAATGTGCATATATTGAAAATAATTTAAATAAAACAATTTAAAGAACTGTGGATATCTGTATTAAAAAAACACACAAAAAAAATAGCTGAGTTATACTTAAAAATTACTTCTTGTTTATCAGTTTTTATTTTTATTTTTATAATATTTTTTTAATTACCTAATAAAACCTGTTCACATATCTATTTAATTTTACCAAATTTATTTTAAGAATGATGAGAAGCATGAAAATAGAACTAGAATTAGAAATATTCGCTGACTTTGTTATCCGGAATAAATTTTTTTATGATTGCCTAGGAGATAACAGTGATATAAACATGGTTAAAAGTTTTACTAATGTAAATGGCATTCATTTTTTCTTTTGTACTATTTAGGAATTTTTATTCTATTTTGAAATAGTTACTTGCTGCTACATCATAAATTAACAGTATATATTATTTACGTAGCCAAATAATAGTAATTAATATGTTATTATAATTAAAAAGGATATATACAGAAATATTCTGAAAATTGGATTTATACAGAAAAATTGTCTATATTTCACAAAAATATCTATTTTTATAAGTATAGCTCATTAATCAATACTTGAACCGGTTTGGTTTTACTGCAGTAGTTACTCAAATGGGCAATAAGTAGCCAGAGAAAAATTTGCGTACATTACTATAAAACCAGTTCTTCCATGTCTGGGGTCATTTAATTTAATACCAGTTTACAATGTGTTTATAAAAAGCAACTATCAATTTTTATTGCATAAATTTAATTATTTTGACCTCTGCTTTAATCCTACAGGTACAAGTAAATTACATTTATGCATTATTTAGTTCAAATGTAGGAAGTTATAGTTTTATAAAGAATTAGGCTTGTGTATGATTGCTGTTTGGTATTTAAAGAGAAAAAAAAATATATATATATAAATACATAATTAATAGGCTAAATAAAAACGTGGGAGTTTCATGACAAAAACAAAATAATATAAAGTTGCGTTAAAATTACGATAAAAGTTATTTCGAATTAGCATTTTTTTTTCAAAATTAGCAAAACCTCGTAATTCTTAATATTACTATTAATATTTGGTTTAATATAGAATAAATTTACTTCAAAATATACTTTATTTTTCTCTAATATTTTAACTAAGTAAAAAAAAACCCTGTAACACTTCTTATTTTTTCTCTCCGAAATAAAATATTTACTAAGAAAAAACTGAAATAATACGAATTTTAACCAGTACTTTCATGTAATACAACTACAAAAAACACTGATATATATATATTTGTATATACTACGTAAAATTTTGTCTTATAATTTTTTATTTATTTTTTAAATGGTAACTTTTTCAATCTTCACAAATTAGTAGCTATTTTTAATAAAATTTCAGTATCATTTTTTATGCACATAAGAGAGTATAATTAATACATATATTAATGTAAAATACTCCAGCTTTTTAAACTTAAAATTAATTTTTTTTTTTGTCTTCAATCATTTGACTGGTTTGATGCAGCTCTCCAAGATTCCTTCTCTAGTGCCTGTCCTTCCAATATTAAAGCGACTATTCCAGGATGCCTTAGTATGTGGCCTATAAGTCTGTCTCTTCTTTTAACTATATTTTTCCAAATGCTTCTTTCTTCATCTATTTGCCGCAATACCTCTTCATTTGTCACTTTATCCACCCATCTGATTTTTAGCATTCTCCTATAGCATCACATTTCAAAAGCTTCTAATCTTTTCTTCTCAGATACTCCGATCGTCCAAGTTTCACTTCAATATAAAGCGACACTCCAAACATACACTTTCAAAAATCTTTTTCTGACATTTAAATTAATTTTTGATGTAAACAAATTATATTTCTTACTGAAGGCTCGTTTAGCTTGTGCTATTCGGCATTTTATATCGCCCCTGCTTCGTCCATCTTTAGTAATTCTACTTCCCAAATAACAAAATTCTTCTACCTCCATAATCTTTTCTCTCCTATTTTCACAAAAAGTTTATTTATTCTCCTTTAAATTGCTCCTATAAATTAATTTTTTTTTTTTTAATGATAAATTGAACTTTCTTTTAAAAAACTGTTTTTGAAATTAAATACTAATGCTTTGCAGTTTGAGATAAAGATTTAAAAAGTAATATTAAAATGAACTTTCTTTTTTTGAGGTAAAAACTTTATTTTTTCATATTTTCATTTGAGCAGGTTTCACTCTCCAATAGTTTGCTCATCTGGTTGGCAGCGCCAAGTCCTCTGGTGATGTCAATACATCTTTGTCTTTCCTCAGCCGTCGTACTCAAAGGTGTGACTGACTAACTGTGCCATCCAAACCGCAGTAGTCACACCCTGCATGTTCTCTTCTTCTTCTTTCCGCTACGTAAGCATTGGCGACTCCAAGGCTCGTCAGGAGGTAAGTAAGTCAGAAGTTAACCTCCCCAAGCTACGGACTACACATGACAACATGTGTCCAACGACCAGTAGTGGCATCATCTTTCTCTGCCGCCTTGAGAACGTGGACCGTAAATCTTATTCTCCTGTCTAGACATATGCCCAGATATTTGACTGCCGCTACCGGGAAAACGGCTAACTCTCCTACTTCAATAGTAATTCGGTAGAGCCTTCTCCTATACGCCAGGATGAAAGTGTCTGTTTTACCCGGGGCCAGCCTCAACCGCTTGTCCTCCAACCATGTTCTCGCGATCTCGACAGCTTGGTTGGCTTTGATCATAAGGCCATCAAGCAACTTGTCTACAACCAAGGCCGCATCATCAGCGAACCCTATCAGTTCGACGCCCTCCGGTCATTTCAACCTAAAAAGACTATCATAGGCTACGTTCCACAGGAGGGGTTCCAGCAGTGAGCCTTGCGACATACTCTTTTCCTTGTTGAACACTACAGGTCCTTCTTCCTCTGATGCAGTTATCCTTCTTTTGAAAGGATAGGTTTGCACCATTCTCCTTAAGTATGCTGAGATACCCCTCCTATCCAGCTCCTCCAAGATGGTTGACCATTTTATACTGTTGCGTTCCTGATATTCAGGAACACGACCGTAGGCCAATTCCTGGTACTCCTGGTGCCATAGATCGTCTTCTCAATCAGCCAAATCAGCGCGTCTCCTGTGGAATTTCCCTTCCTGAAGCCATATTGTGTTCTGACAGCCCGCCTCAAAAATCAATTTCTTCCTGTAATCTCCTCATAGTAAGGCTTCAAATAATTTATTATAGGGATTGCGGGGATCCCATCCGGTCCAGCACTCTTCCCTGACCTCAGTCTGTCACATGCCAAAAGCAACTCGTCAATGGTGAAGAGCGGGATCTCTTCCGCAGTAATCTCCTTTCTGCTTAAGGGCTCGCCACCGGGGATCAAAGCTCGGATAACTGTTAGCAGTTGGCAGCGAATCATTACAGGTGGCGGCTACCCATCTTCTTCATTACGATTTTATAACCGATACCCCACTAATATTCTCAATCTGGGCTCACAGATCTACCCATCTGACTCTTCTAGCATCCTTGATAGAAAGAAATACCTACCTACTTAATAACGAGCACTTTCGATCTTCTTCAGTATAAGAAGGTTATCAGAAATACGCGTAGGATGAGAGTGCTCTTATGGTGGTTTAGGAGCAAGGTAAGAAAAGGTTTGGTTTTTGAAGAGACTGTTTTTATAAAAACAAAATATGCATGGTTTGAGTCATTCTCTATTTAATTGTATGTGTAGAAAATTGTACCGTGTACTTCAATGACTAATATATTGAGATTATATACTGTATTATAGAAAGTTTTTAAATTTGTCTTTGAGTTGTATGATAAGGTGATATTAGATTTGACCTATAACACAGATTTATTCAGTGTTAATTAGTTAATGCTTATGGAATAATAAAGTAACTGTTTTTATAACGTAATTCTTGGGACAACCATTATAACTGATGTTATAAATAAAATGCTGAGGAATGTATCAATTATCACATTTTTTTCTATACCATTAAATTCTTTACAGTAATATTTGACGTAAATGTTTGTTAAATAAGTAAGAAAGTAATCATAATAATAAATTTAATACGACTTGTTATTAAAATTCTATCTTCTTCCAAAATCTTTTGAATAAAAGTGCCTGTAAAATTCTTCTCCCTCGATCCTTTGTTTCTTTAAGAGTCTACCTACGACCTTCCTCAGTTTAGGTGTTTTGTGATATGTCAGTATCTTTTCATAAATCTTTTTCTAACATGATCAAACCACTTCCTTCAACAGAGCTGAATCAGTCTGACTGAATTACAGATATAAACTTCTTTCTTGCTATAGTATGTATTTTTCTTTCTGGCCTTGAAGCAGTTTTATTTGTAATAGTCGTAAGATATTTAATGAAAAGGTGTAGTTTTTAATGGTTTTTATTTTTCTATTTAATATGTTCCTAAATATTTTTCAAATTACTATTATTAGAAAGTATTTTTTATATAATACTATTGTTATTATAACAATTTTTTTATTGATTACGTTTTCCAGAACTCAGCATCATAAAAAATTACATTATTTTGTGCATTTAAGAAAATAATTTTATTTTATTTATCCGATAGGTTTATAATTATAAAAATAATTGAAAGGATTTTCTTATAATATTTTTTTTTTGTCAAAAATATTTAAAAATTCCAGCAGTCAACGAATTTTGCTTGAAACTATACTCATTGCTTAAATATAAATTTACATATGTCGACTTTAATCCAGTTTCATGCTCCGTCACAAAAAGTTAAGGTAGCAAAAACAAAATGAACTTGCATTGAAGATAATCTAAACTAATAAAAAGCTTTATACAGTACCTATTTATATCCTTCAAAAATATATTATCTGGAGGTTGGTTACTTATCGCTAGTTACTGTCCTTCAAAGGCTAACGGTTTTTCCAAGCAAAACATTCCTTTTATAATCAGAACTTTCAATTATTTTAAAATGTGCAGTGGTACTGTTAATTTTATAACATTGAAACGATTTTATTTCTTACTGAATGGCGTTATGCTGTATACATTTTTAATTATTTATATTTTTCCTTATCCATAACTCGACAGAAATTTAAACGGTTTATATCGATTAATAATTTTTATTACGATAAAAATGTTATTATCGTATTAAACAAAGAAAAAAAATACAGTTTCTTCTGAAAACAAAACAACTTTTTTTCTAAAATATGTTTAATTTTTTGTAAATTATTAAGGAGGAAGAAAAGACGTAATATTTGTCATAAATGATGCGTAGTTTAAAATTTTATAAATATTTTCAAAAATTACTCTCTTGTCATTAGGGAGGAGAGAGTCAGCTTAAAGTGTATAGAGTTTAACAGTAACGAGAGAATTGGTTTCTCTCGCATAGCAATACTTATATTTTTTTTATTTTTTCAGTAAAGTTTTATAATATCATTTTCAAATACTTTGTTGGAATTAAAGGAGATAAAATAAAAAATATCTTTGGTTGATGTACCAAACGATTTCACTCATATTCATATTTGCTTCGTAAATAAAAAGAATAATAGAAAATTAATAAATGAATCGATAAATAAAATACATATTTTGAGAAACGACCTAGATCTTATGCTGACAAGTTTCAACGGTATTAACAGAAAACGGTCATTCTTATTTCGATAAAATTTTTGTTATCGGTGTTAATAAACAAATACGAAACAAATGGTAGCTCTATATATACATTTTTTTTCCATACTTCTTTAAGATAATCCTAATATTATTACAAGTAAGTAGTTGGTAATGTCAGTTTTATTCTGAAGAATTTGAAAAAGTGCTATTAAAAGAATTTAATAAGTATGTGGTTTACCCACCGGGTTGATCTAGTAGTGAATGCGTCTTCCCAAACCAGCTGAATTCGAAGTCGAGAGTTCCAACGTTCAAATCCTGGTAATAATGTGGATACCGGTGTTCTTTGGTGTTTGGATTTCAATTAACCACACATCTCAGAAATGGTCGACCTGAGACTATATTTCACTTACATTTATATATAACATCGCCTGAAATAATACCTGACGGTGATTCCTGGAGACTAAACAGGAAAAAATAAAAAATAAGTACGCCGTGCCTAATACGCTCTTGTAATGTACAGTAACTCACAGATTTAATCGATCTCTAATTTCCGGTCCAGTGCAAGTTCCGTGTCCTACTTAAGAGGTATACATAATTTAAGCAGTGTGAAGTTTTAAAGTTTTAGTATTAGAATACCTAAACCCACCGGGTTGGTCTAGTGGTAAACGCGTCTTCCCAAATCAGCTGATTTGGAAGTCGAGAGTTCCAGCGTTCAAGTCCTAGTAAAGCCAGTTATTTTCACACGGATTTGAATACTAGATTGTGGATACCGGTGTTCTTTGGTGATTGGGTTTCAATTAACCACACATCTCAGGAATAGTCGAACTGAGAATGTACAAGACTACACTTCATTTACACTCATACATATCATCCTCATTCATCCTCTGAAGAATTATCTAAACGGTAGTTACCGGAGGCTAAACAGGAAAAAGAGAGTATTAGAATACCTAAATGAAGATGAATGCGGATGAACATCACTCGAGGAGCAACTACAAGTATGTGTTGTATTATATTCAGATAATACAAACAGCAGTAAAAGTAATTTCTCAATAAACAACTTTTAATCTGGTATCCTAACTGATCCAGCTGTGAGCTTAACTTATCGCCTAAATGATAGGAAAAAATTTGGATATTTTATAATATATTTAGTATATATATAAATAACTTAACCTATTCGTAGAACCTTGAGGAATGCTTATATTTTAAGTATTTTTGGGTAGCGCAATTTATTCAGAGCTTATTTTTATAACAGCAACAAACGTGATAAAAGAACAAATTTGTGTAACAACTCATTTATGGATTTAATGACTTAGGTATAGAAAGATAAATTATGTGAGAATTTTCATTCAAAAAAATAATGGATCTGGTATAAAAATATTTAAACATTGTTTTACACAACAGTTTTAACGTCCAAAAAGCAAATGATATTTTACGGAATATTTATTTACGTCAGTAATAAGATAGTATTTATTTGAATGCGAAGCAGTAATTTTTATTATCAACCTGCTTGAATCAATCCATTTTTTTTTTTTTTTTTTTTTTAAAGACGCAAATGATTTGCAGTACTTTTATGCTTGCGCATGGCTGTCTGCATACATCCATTTACATACATTACGTACTTATGCAGCCATGGATTACACACGTAATTATCCTTGTATATAATTATAAAGAAGCTACATAAAACATAAAACTGTTTATTATGTAAGAAGTAACAAAACAATTTAGTTTTCCTTCGATTATTTATTTATTTTAACTGACAGTCTTTTATAACAAAATAAAACAATAAATTAAATATGTGTTTCATATTCAAATATGAAAAAATGTATAGAATTAAAAATTTCTAGAACAAAATAGAAGTAAAAATATAATAACATTTAACGATGGACCGCGCTACAGACGAACCTTGTTCCGCATTCTTTCAACCCTCTGAAACATAATACTTATCCCTTCTTCTCTTCGGCAACCCTTATATGAATGTGTTACAGGTAGATCCTTTAGAATATTTATAAATAAACAGATTCAAAGCAACCCTTTTTTACTTTACATCTTCTAATAAATTATTATGTAGTATTATAGGTAAGTGATGGCTAGGTTTTGTATATAAATTATGTTTTAGACATTTTATTCTCTCACTATTACGTTACAACATTAATAGAAAAATGTAATTGTAAAATTTTAAATTTACGAATTATTACAGACCGTTCTTTATAGCCTGGATAAATCTAATTTAATCTCATTGAAGAAGAATCTAATTTTGCAGTAAGAAAAATAAAATTCATTTTAACAAATTAATATTCACGTTAATAATTATATAATAAAATAATAATAAATGATTATTGAATTATAATAAACTATTATAATTCATGTCTATTTCATTAAATAGTACTTTGTAGGGTTAATTATTCTTATATCAGTTGTTGTTTTGAGACATATACGTAATGTTGTATGACATTACGTATATGTCTCAGTTGTGTAAAAACAACTGACATGTCTTACCTAATATTTCGTTGAAAAGATGTTTATATTACCATTGAATAAGATAATATCATCGGCTTTAAGTAACTATGAAAGTAAATTGTAATTCTTTTTTACATATAATGAAATCGGCTTCGTCTGGTAAAGGAAATAAATTCTTAATAACTACAGTAATACCAGCAAGGACGAAGATGATAACTGTTAAAAGAAAAATTAAAAGATGATTGGAGGGGAAACTATTCTCTCCTTTCAGTTTGCACGTAATACCCAACCCGTTATTACTATTGTATTACGTAATCCGTCTGAAATTTTAAAACAGTAAAAGCGTTGATTTATACATATAGTAGCTATTTTAACTTTTTTCTCGCGAATTTTTTTATGTGTATTTGAATATAAAACCCAAGTATTTTAATCGATACAGTCTCTTTGATTACCGTAAATAAAATAGTGTTATAAAATATCTTATAAAATGACGACCATATTCGATAAAAAAATCTGCTAAGATGTCTTTGTCAGTGATAAAGCTGTAAGAGATCGAGCTAGGTGGTAAAACTTAAGCGCGTATTTTAAGTACTAATTCTTATTTTTACTGCTTAGTGAACAGTGAGATTCCCTTCAATTTTACCCGGTTGGAAAACGGTTAATTTGGAATTATGAAATTGGATGGAAACGTGAGTGGTAAAAAATTTGATAAGCGTCATGTGTTTGAAAGTAATATAAAGCTGAAATTTATGCGTTTTGAAAAATTTCACTGTCTAACCTTCTAAGAAATTCGACGGTATTAAACCAGACAAAATGGGTAACAACTACTTCACGACCTTATTTGTCCTGAAGAGGTGTAAAAACAATAACGTAAAACGGTGTTGTAGTTTAAAAAAATAAACTGGTCTTTAAGTCTTATTACGAACTAGCTAAAGAACACGGTACACGGTAGATATAGACATAAATAAATATGTTATTCAGATTGTAAATCTTAATAAATTATATAGATCACGTCAGGAACGGATAGGTATACTCGTTAACAAATAACAAACAAGAACTGTAAACAAGTTGTGTATAATGGGAAATTTCTGGGGTTTTATTAGATGACAAATTTTCGTAGGAATACCAAACAGATTCGCAACATAAAAAATCGTACTGATATGCTTTGAAGCTTCTTAACGTAACGATAAGTTTGTCAGTAATATAAATACTAGTTATGGCAACTTATATTCTCTCTGATATATAATACCATCACTAACGGCTATCTTAAAAATTAAGAAATCTCTTGGTCAGTTCAGTATTTTCAAAGAAGTCAATAGCATTATTTCGAAACCTGTGAGTCTTAATAGCCTTGAAACAGGAAGCCTTTTTTACAACTTAATAAAAACTTCGCACGTGAGGAAAACCACGAATGTCTTTCCTGTATCACGCTGGAAAGAATGGATGCATCGTCTAGCAGAAAAGTTTTTTTGAAATATTGACAATTCTGCAATTTATTATAAACATAAGCGTATTGATAATAAAACAAATATTCGAATGCGATTCGGTTGGGTTGATATTTTTTTAAAGGGTTCATCAGACTCCATATCAATGACTGACAAAGAGTTTTACACAAGAAAAAACTTTGATAATTCAGTTGAAGAATTGTAAACGAAATGTTTCTCATGTTGTGCTACAAATGTGAAGTCATATTTCTTCCATTTGTGAAGGTAATCTAAAGCTGTAACCGACTTAGTTAGATTTTTGAATTTTTTTTAAAACACTGATTTCACATACCAGTGCTTTGATAATGTCTAGTACGGTTTCATCACTAATTTTCCTTGCTTTTATTGAATGCCATTTAAATTAATATGGTTGCTCCTCTTTTACTTTCAAGAGATGAATCTATTCTTTAGATAATTTTTCTGATCTTTTCGAAATTTCCTGCTGATTTCTCGTAAATTTCATCCAATTTTCAGATTTCTTTCTCTCATTTTGATGCAATTTTCATTCTTTCAATTTTCTACTAATGAATTCTGTACCGACCGTTATCGGTTCTCTAAAAGTATTGACATGAACAAACTCAGGTAACTTATTTCTTTCCTTTAGACTATGTTTTCAATTTTTTACATGAGTTATACAATCATGTCACAAAATTGTCTTTAAGGACACTTAAAAATGTTAGCACATTCCATTCTGTTAACCTACCAAATTGCCAAACAATTTTATGGGACTGTGTGTCTTTCATACACATAATATTGCATTACACTTATTTTAATTTGCTGTGAAACGTTTTTGGAACGCCATTTTTGATAGTTTACATAATGAATAAGTGATGAAATGCAAAATGTGGTATGTGTATGAATGAATTCTACACCAAGTTTGTCTAATACAGTGGTATATGTGCTATAATTTTAAATTGCCGTCCACCTTCATCCGTGGATTTTACTTTTAGGACCGCCCAACTTGGTTCAAACTTAATCAGAAAATATTATTATAATCCTAAAATACTCTAAGTTTTTTTTTTAAGTTTCCATCTTGTTAATTAAAAATCAATGTCTTTATAGAAAAAAGTGCTTCGCACAAAAGTTGTTTTGTTTCAATGAGTAAAGAAAACGGCAATATTATTATACAATTTAGTAGGCGGTTTCAAGGTTGTTTCAAGGTCTCTCAGTTTTTTTAAATATAGAAATTAGTATATTTCGGATTCGTATTAAATAAAAAGAAAACAACAATTTTTCCAAACTTTTTTTATTTAGCTTGAAATTTAAAAGAAATTTAAGGAAGTCGTAGTATTGTTAGAATGCAACCTAATATTTAAAAAAATCTTTTTTGTTACTTTCTTAAAATATGAAATTTTTAGGAATTTAATTTAGAGAAAATATTTCTGATAAATTTAAAACGTGTTAAGTTAACAAAAGCTTACTGAAATATTTTTATTCATCTAATAAGGAAGATTATAAATAAATTAATATCGAATAATTAAAACTAAACATGCTCTAAACAACTCTTATTGTTTGGATTCATATTATGCAGCTGCCATTATTACCGTTAAATTTTTAAAATAATGTATCGAAACAGCTTCAAAATCACTGATATTTAAACTAAACAAAAATTATTCATGACAAACGTTGTTCTTCTTGAGAAGATTTCATTTCCGGTTAAAAAAATTTGTCAAACTTTTTTTCTAAACATATAACTTACTTGTACTTTAAAGTAGAACCCGAAAAAAAGAAACACTTCATGTATTAACATAAATAGTATTAATATTTTTGTTTACTATTAATATTTTAAATCTGTATGATATGTTTTTTTTTTTTTAATATCATTATTATGTTTTATATGATGAATAATATTTAAAATTATTTTTCACGCGTAATTTTAGCTTGCCTTAAAATAAAAAAAGCAATTAACTTTTAAAGTAAGGCAAAAAAATTACATTCCTGTCACAACCTTTTTGTTTACAATACATTACAAGAAATAAAGAGCAACTATTGAGAAAATTAATTTATATTAACAAAGAGATACATAAATTAAAATGGAAGTATCGAAATCTAACTTTTCCACTTGCTCAGATATATGCCGTTTTGTATAAATGGAATATATATATGACTGTTCATACTTACGTTTGGTAGTGAAAATGCAAGTATGCACTTACACATGTTACATGATGGATGTGATCTCAGACATGCATACGCGGGCGCGTACTTTTCTAAATTTTGGCGCGTGAACTAATTGTTATTCATATATATAATTTACACGTATGTGTATGTACGACAAATAGAATCTCTTCAACAGGGAGAATAGTGAGTCAAACGTTTTTAAAAGTTCTTCTTGGTTATCTAGCCAATATCTAGTTAAAATTTTTGCTTATTTCAAAACTTTTGATTTAAAGATTATTTTAAAAATGCACCGAGTGTCAGTGCTTAAAATTAACCAGAAAAGAAATTTAAGCAAACAGTTAAATACTGATTAAAAAGTATCTGGAATATTTTATTAAGATAATGCTGGAAAAGTATTGTTTATCAAAGGTGAAAAAGAATTGTTTCGTACAAAAAATGTGAAAAATTTGACTTTTTAAAAAAGATTTAAAAAATATATTTAATAAAATAAACAAACATTTAAGAGAATAAAATATATTTAAGAAAATAGGTCTTATTAAATAATTATTTAATAAATTTTATTAAATAATAATAAGGATAGTGAATTATAATACACTAACCTTTTTTTAAGAGGTAGAGAAACACCATATACGGGTGCCTAAGCAGTGTCGGGCTCGCTAACAAGTTCCGCAAGATGTTATTAAGTATGTATGTGTTCCTGCGCACTACCGACTAAACCTCCACCCTTGGCGATCCGCCCCTCCTGGGAACAGCTGGCAAAGCATTATATCAACAGGGGGGTAAGCACCTACACACACAATCGGCTATCACAATCAACCTCAAGCAGTTAACAACCACACATATTATATATTATTACCAACTCAATCCAACACCGTACGCACTTAAACAACACACACACCGCTCACGCATAGTCACACGCACGCCCAACAACATGCACAATACACATACATATCCGTGTACGTACTTACATAGTCATCAGTATTTAGCTCGGAAGTGAGGGAACCAATAGGGACCCCAGCCGATGGAGTGACCGCGGATTCATTGCATCCAGCCGACCCCCACAAGATCGGAGTGCCCTCTAGACCCTCGCCCGCGGCCCTTTCCCCCGCACCGGGACTCCACAGCCTCTATTTAACCTACGGATTTCTTCAGTAGAACGTAATTTCACCATAACTGCTTTAGCATATCGGGCAACAGCAGCCTAGTGATTCTCACTGGTTAACAAAATTTCCTGGAGGTCTCAGGTTCAAACATTTCCTCTCTGCCAATAACATCCACAATCTCCTCACGCTCCAAGTTAAATCTAGAACAGCGAAAAAATACATGAAAAGGCATCTCTTCAACCCCGCAGGCAGGGCAGCTATCTGAATGGTCCAATCCAAATCTATAAAGATACGCCTTAAATCTCCCATAGCACGCCAGTATCTAAGTAGAATTAAAATCCAGCGAGCCATAGGTTCTCCTAGACCATATCTCAACATCGCGTTGCCTCTTCAATTAAGCGCCTCCAACATAGCCTCTTCCTATTCAATATCGGCCGTGCCAACTCTCTCTTCTTCTCCTTATATAAGTCCAAATATTCTGTCTTAGCCGAATAGAAATACGACCTCGTCGCCACACGCCTGGCAAGTAAGCACTCCCTTTGCTTATGTGCTAGTATACCTGCACCAGTATACCGGCGGACGACCTCTCCTACTGTATTTTCTAGGGAATTCAAGTTTTGAACATCTAGTCAAACTTGTCAAAATCGCTTTTGTGATACAATTTAATGTATTTCCGGCTATTTGATCATAATTATATTGTGTACATATTATCAAAATCACGACGAATCGACTTGTAAAAGTTTCATATATTACCAACCGCGAGATATAGTGATTATCAACTGTGACATAGGTAGAGAAAATCCACTGAATAGGGAAACTGCACGAAAATAGAAGAAGAGCAATAATGTGCGGAAACACAGTATTGGAGAAGCAGAACTATTCATCATGGTTTCAAAAAAAAAGAAAGAAAAATAAGAAAACTGAAATCAAACAGGATAGAAAGAGGAATGTTGGCAATCTAGTGTTTAACTAATAGATTAAACTAGGGTTAAACATTCTTTTCCAACCAATTTTATTCGTTTACAGTAGGACGGTATTGAAAAATAGTCGGAAAAGAAACCTGTTCATAAGAAAGAGCAGAATAGTTTCAAAACAGGAAGACTCTGTGTCGATAATTTATATTTCATTAAGCAGTTGATAAAAAAAATTGATCTTAGGCAAAGGTCTATTGTAGTGTGCCTACCAATAAACTTGTGGGACGTATACAGAAACATTCAAATAAATCCCCAGTGAGTAATTGTCAAGATACTTTAAAATTGGTAAAGGCTCACGTCAAGAATGGCGTTTATTTCAGTTCTATTTAATGTTAAATGCTGAGTCTTGAAGTGGTGAGTTACAATTTATTCTTGTGGAGGTTTGAGCTTGGATGATAAATAATGGTTGTATTTACAATTATTTTTTCTGACCATCAGTTTTGGTATTAAAATCTTATGATGATAGGCGTACGTGTTTACATATGTGGTTAATATAGAAACATAGTTCTCTCACAGGTCAGCATTTTCCACCACCATGAGCGGATTGGAAACTGATGCGATTGAATCGTTTTCATAAGGATGAAGATAAACGTTAACGCGAAATAGCCAAGATGGTTGAAAAGAAAAGAAACAACTAAAATTGTATTTCAGTTTCACGAGATTAGTAAGAATAGACTGCCACAGAAGGTGTAATGTTTGAGAGGCACGAGAATGCTAGTAGTGAGAGAGGCCACAGACAGTAACAGAAGATATTCTCAGAATTAAAAAGAAGGGAAATTGATGAAAACTCATGAAAAATTCCAAAAGATGGTATGTAGAATGTAAGAAAATCTGAAATTTTAAATACATGCAGAAGGTTATTGTATAAATACAAGCAGTAATATTCGACGAAGAGAATTGTTATAAATTTTATATAAATTTACTTGTACGGTTTGTTAGAGGAAAATATTGAGACTGGAGCGGACTGATAAATGAATTCCATTAAAGACAAATTGATAAAAACGAATAAAATAAAAAGAAAAAGATGCCTATAGAAAAGATATATGGAAAAAATATTATGCAATTATAATAAATTCTGTGTCGCATTGAAATTCGGAACGTAAAATTTGTAGATATCGTGAAAATTATTAGATAATTTTAAGCTGGCGGATTTGAGAATAAAAAAAATTAATGCTTCAAAATTAAATCAGCCCAGTATAAAAAGAACCGAAAAGAGAACCAACTGTATTTGAAACTTTCATAAAACTAATAAAGGGAACGATTTAAACATTTTCTCTTTCGAAGAAAAATAAACACATAAGTCGAGAATTTGAATAAATTATTTTATAATAATAGATTTTATAAGTAATGTTTTATTTGCTCAGATTTATAACTAATGAAAAATAGTAGTTAAGTAGGCTACAAATAATTTTCCACATACCATCATTACAACAATTCAACATGTAAATATACCTAGGTTAAATAAAATTTGTTCTATTGAACACGAATACGTTGTTATTTGAGGAATACTCATAGCTTTAGGGGAAATATTGAATGAAACTTTCACCTATTTTTACTGATATTTTGTTTTCAAACCTTATTTGATGTCACTGTAGTAATATTTTATTTCTTTGAGAAATACTATTTAGTAGTTAATTCTATTTATTTTTCTCACTAAACTAAATTAGGCTTTAGTTATTATACCAAATAAAGAAAATATGTTAATTATATTATTGTATAACAAGTAATAAGGATAGATTAACCTAAATATTCTATTTTAAAAATACATTTCTGTAAAACTAGGATAAGAACGGAAATTTCAAGGACAAATTTTTCAATAATATTTAATTTGGAATGAGGGAAAATAAAATTAAAAACAAAAATGGCACCGGAAATAGAATATGCTTGACAAAATTCTTATTAGTAGTTTGTCAAATAGGTAATAAATACATAATTAATTCTGAGTAATATTTTCCGTAAAAAATATTTTAATATTTATTTTCAAAAATATATTTTGAATATCAAAATATCATATCTTTTATCTATATCTGGCTAAAAAAAAAAAAAATTAATCTTCATTAAGTACAGATTAAATAATATGATGACGTTTCAGAGATTTCATGCTGGCATTTGTTGCAATCGAAAAATTAAAGTTGAATTCTAAAAGTATCTTGATCGAAAATATTTTATGATGCCATATTCTTTTAGAAAATCTTTTGTGTATATTTAGTTTATTAACGGTTTGACCTTAATTGTTTAAAATTATTACAAAATGTTTGCTAATACGGTAAAAATTATTATTTTTTATTTATTTAGATTATCATCAAAGTACATCGTATACCCATTATGATAGCTCTAATCAGAAATATATTTTTCTAAATATATGATAAAACATAGAATATAAAATAAACATGTCATTAAATATTGCTTTTTAAACGATATATAGGCACATAAGAATAATTAGCCCACCATATTCTTATATAATATATGTACAATTTTTTTTTCCTTTTTAACCTTCGTTAGGTATTGCTTCAGAGGATTGTAGATACGAATTTATTAGTATTATTATTTAATTAAAGTTAATAAAAAATGAGGTACCACAATAAGACTAAATGATTTACAGGTTGAAAGAAAAATTAACAATTAGTCCTAAAAGTATAAAACAATCTTTATAGGAAGTAAACGGGTTCCTTTAACTTATCATTCAAAATTCTATTAGCAAAACAATTATTAATAATTGATGATGAACAAAAAAATAACACTCTTATTAATTAATGAGGAGGTCCATGCCATCGTCCAAACTTATATTCGTACTTATCCAATTTTATTTAGCAATTGGAATAATTTTATTGTAGAATTTGTTATATAGTTGTAATTATTTAATTGTATATTCCCCCCCAAAAAAATAAAAATATGAACCAAATTCTTAGTAAATATATTATAGTCATAAATAAATACAATTATATAACAAATTTCATTCAAACATGAAAAGAGCACTACTAGAATAATAAAATCCAGTAAATACGTGTTCGTGCGTGCGTGTGTGAGTGAGTGAGTGATAATTTTATAATTATGCTTATTGCATTAATTTGTTTGCCAAGTATCATCGGCCCATGACTTTTTTTGTAATAAATAAATGCATTCATACCTTGGTTACGTAAGAAGAAAAGAGCATCATTAACTATTTCATAACGGGTTTAATTCTATTTACGTGGTGTTTAAAGCTAATAAAAAATTGTAAAAAATAAAGTGCATGTAATAGATACCTTATGCAGCTGATTTACTGAGGTGTTTTATATGTTGATGATGTTTCTATTTAAATATGTTTTTCAAGAAAAAAAAATTGATATATTCAAAATAAACAGTTTATTAATTTGCACGCGCACGCCGCACACACACACACACACACACACACACACACACACACACACAGACACAATATATATATATATATATATATATACACATATAAATAATGTTTTCTACATAAGGCATATGAATTATTATCAAAAACTTACGTTTTGATGACAAATATTGGAAAATCTTTTTTACCCATAACAGAAAAAACTTTTCTGAGCCATGTCTTGATAAACTTTATACTTTAATCTGTCTAATTTATTTCCAATACATTTATGCTTTCTAACAGGACATACGAATTTTTAATTTCCTAACATTTGTCTTTTGTATTTTTTATGTACATAAGCAGATAGAAAACGATTTTAATGATTTAGAGCAGAGGTTCCCAAACTTATTTTTCTCATAGACCACTTTCAAAATTTTGCTGGTTCCAGCGGACCCCCTGCAGCTACATTTCTACCATATTTCCAGTCGACGGAAAATGTGAAGATTAGATCTAACTATGAAAATTTGCGTTACGGCTGAGTTCCACGAACTAACAGCTTCCGAAAAAAAAGTGAGAATCGATCGATTAATTTTTGATCGACTGTGCTGTGAGTGGATGTCAAAAAAGTAAAGTTGGCCGATCAAAAAAAATACTTCCATCCAACTTTACATTTTTGACATCTACTCACAGCACAAGAAAGCAATCGATTCTCACTTAATTTATTTAGAAAACTTCCCATTCAGAGTGGTAAAAAACAAAAGAAAAATAGTATATTTTTTTGTGTTGCATTTATTCAAATTTGTAATCATTACACTATTAATTATTATTGTTATCGTATTGCAATGTAATATAATAAAATTGTCGTAATATAATTAAAATTAATCATTAATAACGTAATGTAACTTCAACAATGACAATCACAAAATAGTTACAATTTTAATGGGAGGGATGTACTTGATGGATTGACAGCAAATTATCAATATTTGGCTTCAGTTTTGTTAGGAATAAGCGCAAATCTCCCCGTTCTGTGATATTGAATCTGCTCCTTTTTTTTGATAAAAGGTTTGTAACGACACTAAAACTTTTTTCGACAAGATATGACGAGGGAAATGCTATCAAAAGCTTTCTCGCAATTCCCCAGTCCAGGATATTTTTCTGGTATTTCTGCCTGCAGCCAAAATGTTTGATACCCTCTTTTAAATTTCACCTTCAGCTCCTCAATAGTGCTAAGCTCGAGTATCTCCTCTTGTAATATCACATTCTCCACTTCCGTTTCATCAAATGGATTTATGATCCATGGTGGTATTTCTATCTTCAAATCTGATTTTGAAGTCATCATGCAGGGCAATTAAATGTTGAACCTATGTCTGAATATCCTCATCAAGGCATTCTACCTGTGACAAGTTTGAAAACTGCTAGCTTTGCAAGTCTCGACACGTTCGTTGTACTGAATATGGAATATACAAGTTTTTACAAGTAACAGTCTTTGAGCTTCTCAAAACATTATCTGCCTAGATTGATACGCAAAGTCAAGCCGACATTTAAGTTCTTCACTATAGAAACCAGATGAATTTTCGTGGACCCCCGCTTACGAATTTTGAACCCCCATTTTTTTTCACGCCAACGTCGACCCCTGTCGAGTCTCCCGTGGACCCCTGGGGGTCCACCTGGACCACTTAGGGAATCAATGATTTAAAGAGTAGCTTAACATATGTAATAAAATAGGATTGATACTTATTATTATATCAAAACCCTTAAAAGAAATAGAAATAAAAACTTTTACAAATAAACACAATGAAGAAATTGACTTAAGAAACGTAAAACAATAGAATCAACCTAACGTCTATGTACATAAATTGCATTATTTTTATGAATTAATGCCGCAAAAATTTTGTTTTAAAATAAGACTAAATCTGCATATTTAATTTGTTTAAGTAACACTTTTAAGCTAATTTGTTGATAGTTTTATAATTATTTATTCTAAAGTAAATTGAAATAGCTAAATGGCATTAAAAATTTAATATCATATTTAAAATGAAATTTTCTAAAGTGACAGTTTATTGTAATATTATTACTTCTAGTATTATTGTTATAACTGTTACTTCATTAAGCACCGTTGCCATTTTTTCTGACGATAATAACAGTGACGATAATTGTTGTGATTGTAGCTATTATAAATGCGTTATGCATAATATATTTCCATTCTTCACACCGTTATTGGTAATTGTTGTTTATTGACATTCTATCACGAAATAATTACAATAAACTTATTACATAGAATGTTATGGCTAAATCCAGGTTGTTTGAAGTAATACATAAAAACCAGTACTGTGAACGTTGTATCTGTACTGCTGATTTTTATATATGTGGAGTCAGGAGGGCATAATTATCGAGTGCATCCTTCTTTATAATTCTTAGGTAGATAAGAAATCTGCCTTAATAAATGATTATTAGGTATAATTATTGTGTGATTAGATTTATCCAAACAAAAAAACTGTTATTAGAATACTCAACCAACAATTAAATCACTTTCATAATTGTTTAACACTATATAAACTAACCCCTCATTACTTGTGAGATACATATATATATATATATAAATGTTAAGATCGTTTGTGTACGGCTTCAAAAGCTCAAAATGTTCTGCACCGATTGAGCTCAAATTTTAGCACGATATATAACCCGCATCAAAGATTGTTTTTATCTATTTTTAATAAATCTATCTATCTATTTTTAATTTGTACAGTTTTTTAATAAATAAGAGGCTAATAAATCAGATGGAAATGTAAACAAAGGAAAACCAATCAGATCAATGCAAGATGGCCGATATCAAACACAACGACCAATCACAAAGAGCCCGTATGGCCGGTGCCAATGTAAACAAAATCACAACTGATTTAGTAACAAATATCTTTGACTTATATTTAACAGCTAAAACATCTGTATTTTATTAAAAAAAAAAAAAAAACACCAAAACAAAAAGAAAAGCCACCAAGGATGACTTACAGTAAATAAATTAAAACACCCAACTTTGTTATAGCCCAGAAAGACTTTTAAGACTATGCAAACAAAAAAAGTCGAAATAACCAAATACACAGAAAATAATATCCCAACATAATGACCAAAAAATCCTTTGTTAGGTTATTTTTTTACATATATATAACCAAACAATCGTTTTTTGGTCATTTAGCGTTCTTTGCTATGTAAAAGCAAAGAACAAAATTCACAAATAGTAACACTGAAACCACACAACTAAGTATTCCTTTTTTTTTCATTTTTCTTACCTCCGAAACCTCCGTTATGCATTGCTTCAGATGATGATATGAATGATTTATAGCGTATGAAAATGCCATGCCTGACCGGGATTCCAACTCGGAACCACCGGATTAAAGTCCGA
The DNA here is from genome assembly GCF_047948215.1 of Lycorma delicatula. NCBI lineage: Eukaryota > Metazoa > Arthropoda > Insecta > Hemiptera > Fulgoridae > Lycorma > Lycorma delicatula. The sequence goes on from NC_134455.1 coordinate 25,973,276, forward strand.
GACGTTACCACTCGCCCCACGGAGGCCGGCAAATATATTCGTTAGGAGCCGAATAAAAACACGACTTACCAATATGGCGTTGTGTGTCAAACCAATTTTATACGGACTATAATTACTTTTAATATGCGAAACCCTTTGCAATGATTGAACATTAACTTAAACATCTTCAAAAATTATTCCTTTTGAACTAAGCCGCATTTTGATATCATTGTTTTTCTATAACACGGCTGGAATTCTTTTCGTTTAATGATAAGAAGCTTTGTCGAAGACAATAACCGAATTCTCTTCCAAAGGAGATAATACACCGCTAAACTATTTCTAAATAATTCAAATTCGTGTAATTCTTTTACGAATCGCGTTTTTATCAAAATCTCACCTTTTTTTCAATTGACCTGCGGGGTTTTGTTTTCTTTGGAGACCGTAATTCATTAGTAGATTCATACTCGAGAATCGCGTTGTACACTGAAGCAGCACAACTTCTACTTACGTTAGCTGTTTATTAACATCTGAAATCAATGCCGTTTGATTATTCTGTAATTTGTAAGCATTACTCTGCTTTTGTAAGCATTTAAAATGATGTGTTTTTTGCACGACTTAAGGGCTTTTTTTCGAGCCCACAAATCTTTATATATAAAAATGTTAAGTTCGTTTATGTACGCTTCAAAAACTCAAAATGTTCTGCACCGATTGAGCTCAAATTTTAGCACGATATATAACCCGCATCAAAGATTGTTTTTATATATTTTTCGCATCAGTCACATACCCGCGACCGCGAGAAAACAGTTTTTTTAACGGTCAGCTGTGGATGGCCAGTGACCGCGCCATCTGCCAGAAGCGAGGGGAACACTCGCCATACTAGCTAACGACAACCGCAGTCACATGTGAAACAATACCTGTTCCCAATTACATTGTTTATTAACAAAAAAAAAAAAAAACGTATCCGCTTGCATCTGATTCAGATTATTATACAATCTGAATTAAATATTCACTTTAATCTAGGTACTTTTGTGTGATCGTGTCGTGATTGAGCTGCGCCTTTCACCAAGCAATGAATTTATTAGAAAACGACCAACATGGGATATATGTATTAATCACGCGTGCAACACTGCACATCCAAACCAAATTCGCGCATTATTCGCAATTATATTGACCGCTTGCTTCCCTTCATCTCCCATAGAGTTATGGGAAAGATATCGATCGCATATGGCTGAGGATATTTTGCATAGAGTACGCCTAGAATATACCAATATGACCATGGAATTTACAGAAGGCATTTACAACTAAGCATAGATAAATATTGAAGACAAGTGCTTAGCTATTGCAAATAAAGTTCTTAGTCAATTGGGAATGCCAGCACCCACCCGCGCTGCGATTGCTTCATTTGATGTGGATTTACGCCGTGAACAGTTACAACATCGGTGATCTTCAGTCATATGTCCAATCAAACATTCCCAAATTAACGCGTGATCAGAAAGGCATTTATGATCGCATAATGCAAATGATAAATGACGGAGTTAGGGGGAACTTCTTCTTGGATGCGCCAGGAGGAACTGGGAAAACATTCCTCATTATATTGATTCAAGCAACGGTTCGATCAAAAAATGACAATTATCCTGTTGCGGAATATTAATCAGCCAAAACTCTGCAACGGCACGCGACTTGCAGTTAAGAAATTGATGAATAACGTAGTGGAAGCAACGATTTTAACGGGGCCATTCAAAGGTGAAGATGTCCTCATTCCTCGAATGTGATTGCAATTCCCAATACGATTGGCATTTGCAATCACAATCGATAAAGCTCAAGGTCAATCTTTAGAATTGTGTGGTTTAGATTTAGATGCGGATTGCTACTAACATGGACAACTGTATGTGCGTGTTCCCGAGTCGGCAAACCAGATAGCCTTTATATCTACGCAGACAGTGGAAAAACAAAAAATATTGTATATCCACAAGTATTGTAAAATTAAACTTCTATGAAACGTATGCTTTGTTTTGTTTCTCATTTCACATCCATGCAACCACAATGTGCCACAGCGAAGCGTGGCGGGTACAGCTAGTTTTTTATATTTTTACGAAGAGAGGTTTTTATTATCATTGTGTATAAAAGCAGTCATTTACGTATATTTACGATTATAAAGTTCCACAAAAATTGAAATTTAAAAAAATATCAGTTTTTTAATTTTTTGTTGTTTGTTTTTTTAAATTATGTTTTTCCCCTAAATTCTCGTGGAACCAATTTGCATTCCCGATTTATTCATTTTAAATTTATGAAAATAAATAAGATAAATAAATATGCGACAGCTTATTTATTTATATGAAAAAATTGTTTTTATTTAATTTGGTTAATAAAACGTTGTTTTTTTCGCCATAATTCAATTATTCGCTTCATAAGTATGTACAACTCCTCGTTTAATTTTTCATTAGATGGATCTACAAATTCCATTAGTGTATTTTATTTCATTTTTTTATATACTAGTTACAAATATATTTCCTTTCCTTTTTATGATTTCTCCACTATTTTGAAAAACCATATAAATTATGTGTTCGCCTGTTAAAACCCACTATAATATAGAGTTTGGTAGTAAACTGAATAATAGAGGGTTATCAGAGATAATTTCCAATACTAAAAGATCCATTCTACGAAAAGGTTTACTGCGTCAAGATCCACATTTCGAAATGGTCCTATCACAAAGGAGGATATCCACATAAAAAGTATGGATATCCAAGAAAGCCTAATATCATAAAAAAGGCTAAATCCTTTAAATACAAACAAGCTAAATCCAATAAAGCCAAATATAAAAAATATAAAATGTCCAAGATGGCATTTAATAATGTCGGTAACCATTTCATGCAAAATGAAAGAGCTCAAAAGCTGACATTGAAAATGATGGATTTAATACAAGTTATTGACCGTATCGTAATTAATCAGTTCTCGATATATTGAAGCGTTTGTTGTTTCAGTTTGCCGAACTGTGGGGTAATAAACAAACGGTAAAACATAATTTGTGACTAAAACCATGCATCTTAAACCGTTGAACGAACTGATTAAAAACTGTTTTAAAGGTTCCATTCCTGAAAATTTTATCGTCCCCAGAAAGAGGTTATATATTTCTTAGAATCAAAAACATCAGAATTCTATTATTGTCGTGTAAACCAGAATCAAAATAAGAAAATTTTCTTCTCGTAATGTATTATTATATGTTTCTTCAATTGTTACTTGGCCTAAACTTAGTGGTAATTGAGGACGGACCCGATGATTTTGTTGGGAGGACAAGGCGAATGAGAGCATTTTGTAATACTAAAACCTCTTCGTTATTGATTTGTGATACTTCATTTCTTACCACTGTAGCATTTTTTTAGTAAAATTTGCGTTCACACCCCTTCTTTTTCTGTTTAAAACTTTTTGAACACTTATTTCTGTGACTTCGGGTAGGTTTATAAATTGATTTTCAAATCCATCTCTGATTAATCGATATATTGTCCAAGTCCTTTATTGTTCATCAGATTTGCACGCCTTCCGTCAAATCAGCACCAGTGTATAGATTTAACATGGAAATTTTTTGAATAGTAAAGAAAGAGAGAGATTGCCCTTACATAATAGCACTAATCTAATTTTTCGTGTTAAAATAATTGAAGCCGCTGATCTGAATCTATACGAATGTATCATAAAAGTTTCTAAAATTATTGACATAATCATGACAACATTAAATACATAGTTAATAGTTGGAAATACAATTATTTACACTATATTGGCATAACAGCGTTAATAATTCGTAAGTAATAAAGGAAATACAATGATTTACTTTACACTCGACTTTGTACACAGAGAACTGCATATATAGGATAAATATTGGACATTTTTGCTGAATCGACTTATTAAACACTGAACTTATAAAAATTTAGGAAAATATTTTGTTTGATCTTTCTAAAAACTGGATTTTTTTCTTTCTGGACCAAATCGAAAGGACAATAATGTGTTCGGACATTTTGGAATGGATTTTTACTGTACATGGACTATTTCTATTGGACCAGATCTCTAGGAAATTAATGGGAACCTAAGTACTCTTATAGAACAAGCGGTGATTTTTAGGATGAGTGAAAAATAAAGTTATCAGATATATACACTAATTCTAATATCAGGACTTGCCATAGCATAACTTACTATTATTTATTTAGTTTTTTGATATCATTTATGTATTGTTATTATCGTTCCAAATTCCACACGACATGCTCAAATTAGACTATTTACCAACAAGTAATTCGTATGCTGAGGAGTTGCATTAACATCTGTACAAAATGGTCATAAATATTTAAAATTTTTGAAAATTATCATTTAGTCATATTAGAAAAATTATTGAAATATATGCTTCGTATATTCATTCAAAGAGCAGCCTTTTGGTAGTTGAAAAACGTATTTGTTCCTCCAAATAATAAACTCTAATAATCAGTAGATAAAAGGTATAAAGGTAATAAAGAATAGAGGACAGAGTGCAGACAGATGTTACCTTTGATAGTAAAAATTATTCAGAGGATCAATTCTAACTAGATAATCTCTTTGGAAAAGCCATTAAGCATTTTACTATAAAAAAATGAACATATCTGAATAAAAAATTAAAATATATGTGACACTTGCTCAAATAATTGCAAATGTATAAATTAATAAAATTTTGTTATGCTAATACATAATCTATCAATATATGTGACGATAAAGAAGCGGAATGAAATGACTTTATATTACCGCCTATGTTAAATTACAGCTCATCATAGCAGGAATATTTGGTTTTTTAATTAATGAATTATTGAAACTACATGGTTTAATTTTTTTTAAATTTTGTCCTTATATTATTTCTATAGAACATAGAAAGGAAACCTCAAAAGACAATATTCCACACTGTAAAGAGCCAAACCTTAGTTCCAGATATCAAAATTATATTTAGACAAGAACAGGGGTGCAGCGGTGCCGGAACGCTAATCAAGTACTACCTTTTGAACCCACCGGGTTGGTCTAGTGGTTAACGCGTCTTCCCAAATCAGCTGATTTGGAAGTCGAGAGTTACAGCGTTCGACTCCTAGTAAAGCCAGTTATTTTTACACGGATTTGAATACTAGATCGTGGATACCGGTGTTCTTTAGTGGTTGGGTTTCAATTAACCACACATCTCAGGAATGGTCGAACTGAGAATGTACAAGATTACACTTCATTTACACTCATACATATCATCCTCATTCATCCTCTGAAGAATTATCTAAACGGTAGTTACCGGAGGCTAAACAGGAAAAAGAAAGAAAAGTACTACCTTTTGAGAGAAATAAAAAATTACCCTTTCGCATAAAATATATAACCTATAATACATTCTTTTAGATATCCATAGGAAAACGGTGACAAAATAAGTCAATAAAAATATAATTCACAAAAAAGTAATATTTGACATGAAAAAGATAAGATTTGCTTCTTATCAATGTAAACATCGAAATGAATATGCAGTTTTCATACCATTTTCAATAAGCTAGCCGCCTGTGGTTGTGGACCATATTCGTGCGAACTGCTATAATAAAAATATCAAACGTTTCTGTAATGAAAAATTTATGAGTACTCTTGGACACGAAAAGTTTTGGACACGTAATTGTTTTTCCTTCAATATTTTTTTAAATAATAAACGATAAATAACCGTTAATAACGAATAGGGGGGATATACCCTACCTACTTTGTACTTTTAAATATATCTATGAAAATTATACAGCCCGCACCTCTTCTGATATGAGACTTAACGTATGAAAGTTTCGTTGAAGTTAGTGTTTGGTAAGGTATAATGTAACAGACAGATAAAAAATTTCAAATTATTGAAAATAAGCTGTATTATAATAATGTTAAAAAGCTAGTTTTAAGCTTCAACCGCTGCATTTTAACTAATTTTAAAAGAAGAGAAAAAAAATTATCTTTCTATTTTTGCACACTATTACTTTTTCTTATTGTTCATTTCATTTTACTTTAGTACATCAACATTCCCACCGGGCCTAGTAGTGAACGCGTCTTCCCAAATCAGCTGATTTGGAAGTCGAGAGTTCCAGCGTTCAAGTCCTAGTAAAGCCAGCTATTTTTACGCGGACTTGATAATACTAGATCGTGAATACCGGTGTTCTTTGGTGGTTGGGTTTTTCAATTAACCATACATCTCAGGTATGGTCGAACTGAGAATGTACAAGACTACACTTCATTCACACTCATACATATCATCCTCATTCATCCTCTAAAGTATTATCTAAATGGTAGTTTCCGGAGGCTAAACAGGAAAAAGAAAGAAGTACATCAACTTAGTTTTAAATTTCAGTGTTATCTGTACAGGGTAATATTATGTTTACGCCATTAATAACAACCATTAATAGCAACAGTTAACAACTATTATTAAGTCCTTTATCGTTCCTTTACCTTTTTTAGAGAACAAATTTAAAACCCGGTAATCATTTCTCACACAATAAAAAGGCAAGAAAATTAATCTTTAACCCATTTTTCAGCAGTCTTGAAAAATTTACAAATTTACCCAAAAGATCTTTACTTATAACCGAAAAAATTTGATCCTGATTAACTAGTTTCAAATTAGTGAGAAAAAAATCTTTTATACTAAAATTATTCGTTTTAAATAAAAGCAATCTTAAGAACTTTAATCTCATCTAAGAAACTGTGTTGAGAGTAACAGTTTACATTATATGCATATATTTAAATGCACTGACATACTATATATACCTCTCTGTTTTGCGTAAAGCGATAAAACATAAACGCTGGCTGGTAACATACTCGTAAATAAAAGCTGGTAGCAAGAAACGTTATTTATAATCCATCTGCCTTTAATTACGTTATTTATAGTTCTTATAAAAGTTATTTATAGGTACTTTTTTATCGAAAGAACCTCATAATACTTTATCAATCTAGGTAGTGAGGACGTTTTACTACCAAATACATTTAATGTAGGAAAAGACTAATCTTACAAGTAGCTTAAAGGCAAATTGATTATAAATAACTTTCCTTGATTGGTTTTTATAACAAATAATGGGTTATATTAAAACTTGTTTCATGTAAAATTTCCTTATTCAAATAGGTAAAAGAATTATTGGAAACGATGTTAAGAAAATACTTCAAAAACTGTTTTTAAAATCAAAAAATGCAAACTTATACAACGCTATTCATTTTAGTAAACAAAAAAAACATAGAAAAATAAAAATATTTCTTCAAGAACTTGGCCACATGATCCTGTGTTTCTCTGTATAACTTGGACTTAAATCCTGAAATTAAAAGAAATTATCTAAATTGAGATTTTAGTTTCGATTTCAGAATGTTTTTAATGTTGAACCGTAAAGAGATTAAATTGAAAAAATGTCTAATATTTATAAATTGAAGGAAAATTTTTCTGTAAATTATGTTTTTTCTTGTTTTTTTTATGAAGAACGATATCACCATACATCCCGAGGTGTTCCCATTGTAGCAATCAGGACGTTTAACAACACTTTACATTTAATAATGCTCTTATATGCAACTGGTTTCATTCGAAAGCTGATACTCGCTTTACTGCAGCGTGTCTACAGACACTATCATTGTACTGATTATTATATTAACTTTTTCTACGACTTTTTTTCTTGTTACAATTCGTACTTCATCTAAAATTATAATATTAATGTAGTATTATTATCTAACAGTACATTAACATTAATTTTTTATTAATGAGGGAAAGGTTATGAATATGACTGATTTGGATATTAGCAGGATTGGGGTCCTCTTTGTTAATTTGACGAAATCTAAAAGGGTTTCTTTAAAAAAAAAAAAAAATGTAAAATCTTCTTTTTTCCATATTATCCTTAGTTCAGTTGTATTATAAGAAGTAATTACACATAATTTTTAAGATTCGAACAGTTTTGAAAAAGAACGAATGTTATTTCCTCCATCAAATGTGAAGGTTCATGAGCCGTTAGCAGGTGTTTTCATACGATAACAACAGCTAGGCTTAAGTCTATTAAATTATCTTACATTGTTCACAAGTAGAAATCATTTTTTTTTCACTAAATTGGTAGTAGAAAATGATACATTTAATACCACGTTTTTTTATGTAATTACTCGGAAGGAAACAAGTAATTGTATAAAGAAATAAAAAATAATCTTGATGGTTAAAAAAACCATCAAGATTATCGGGAAAGATTTATTGTAAAGTTAAAAAGGATCTTCATGTACGACAGGACTTTTCTTAGAAATTACTTAAAACCCTATGTAATGAAATTCGTGACGCTGTCAGATTAAACGTCATTGGGAAGAAGAAGTGGATGGTGAATTATAAAAAACTGTGGTTTACCGAAGGGATTTGCGAGGAAGAATTACCTGATAAGAACACAAGGGGCTTGGATGGTATTATAATTGTGGAAGTGAACGAAGCGGTAAAGACTTTGAAGAATAGGAAAGCTATCTATAGGCATAGATGTATCCAACGTGGACGGTTTGAAATATAGCTGTATTCTACAACACCTACAATTGCTTCGTCTTTATAATATATGTTGGGGTAAAGTCCCTTACAGTTGGAGAAGAGTGACGGTTATCACATTGTTTAAAAATGCGACAGAGAGGAGTTTGAGAATTACAGGGGCATTAGTTTGTTGAATGGTACGTATAGAATTTATTTGTAAGATCTTAAGTGGTAGGCTTAAAGCTGCAGCTAAGCATGTTATCGGAAAGAAGCAGATGAGGTTCAGAAAAGCTTGCTCGACAACGGATGTCATTTTCATTCTAGATCAGATTTTAGGGAAGAGAAGGGAACTCAATTTGGTAACTCACTTACGGTTTACTGATCTTGAAAAAGTCTGATAGTTTAGACAGGAAGAAATTATGGATATATTAATTAAAAGGGGATTCCCTTTCCATCTTGTTCGAACCATAGATAATTTATATAAGAACACTACAATAAACATTTACCTACATATTTGACTAATAAAAGAGGTTAAGACAAACAAAGGAATTAAGCAAGGCTGTTGTATCTTTTTGACCCTCTTCAACATATATTTGGAAAATGCCATCCGTAAGTGGTGACAAAGTTTTAAATCAAGAATACAGTTAAGTACAGACGAAAGTATGAATATTTTAGCTTATGCATATGATGTTATGATTCAGGAAACGGAAGATGATAAGCTGCAAAGAGGAATATTCACGCTGCAGAATGTATGCAGTGTGTAAAAGTTAAAAATGACCATACTAAAGACGAAAGTTTTGGCTTTTTTAGCGAAGGATCTGATAAGATCGAAAATTAAACTCAACGATACAATTCTTCAGCAAGTATCCCGCATTAAATTTTTAAGTTTTGATGTATCTTTTTCGAAAACAAAGACATGACGAACAAGAACATTAGATCTGGACATAACTGTGGAACAATACGGAAAAATCTTAAAAGTAACTCCAAAAGATACAAGGCCTACATTTTATAAAACTATTCGAACCTAAAATATTGTACGGTAGAAAAATGTGGGTGCTTTTTAGAAGAAATAATTAGTGACAGCCCGCAGTAGAAATGAGGTTTCTCAGAGCAGTGAAGAAGTGCAGATTGCAAGATAGATTACCGAATGAGGCGTAGAATGAAATTGAATATAATTAATATTGAAGAAAACAATTTATATGTAAAAGAAACTGCTGGGATCATTCAGAACATATGCATGAAAAACCTTTTCACTGCGGGTGAGAAAGTACATATCCGAAGGACGTAGGTGTGGAACCATCTCCGATAAGGAGATGGTTCCCTGAACAGGCATTGTTGCCTAATCCATGAAATGGAGAAGAAGAAGAAGAAGAAAACGGTGCATTTTCTTTTTCTTTAGAAATTTGTACATAAAATGCAACTACAATTTTAATGATAAATCCGATAATATATCTGAAATAAAATTCGTAATAACTGTATTTTAAAATGCAATCTTTCATTGATAAGTAGTGAATGCTTAAATCACTTTTACTAAAATAAAAACCATATTTACATGGCTTTTATGTTAGTAAAACTAAGTTAATATTGCTTCAAAGTAATAAAAAAGATAAAAGAAATGTAAAATAAAATAGGATGTACAGTACGCAAATATAAAAATATTAACAATACAAAAATATAACAAAATAAATTAACAAAATTTTGTTAGTTTATACGACTGTAATAGTTATATCACTCATTCGTAATGATCGGCTACTTGGCTAGACATTAGCTTTTATCGCGCTTTGTAAAGGTACGAGTAGGAAAGAATGATCAAAGTATAGAAATAATTCAGTTTAATTTATTTGAAAGCTCATACCAAAATATTTTTGCCATCGATTCTTTTTAAAAGGCTAGCTTTGAGATTAGTTGCCCAAAGGCTGAATAAAAGGAAGTATACGATATTTTAAAATTCAAGTTTTAAAAGATCAGTATAGAACGATTTCTCTTCACAGGTTTTAATAAGTAGCATTAAAAAGTTGTTATTTAGCATAATAGTTTCACTTTGCATGAATAATTGTAAACAATGATTTCACGTATTTATAATACTGTTTATTATGTATACTTTTATGAAATGATTATTTTCATTGAATATAAATAATGAGAGAACGTGGAATATGTTTTGTAGAAATCTTCAAGTCAATATTTTATCCCATGCTAATAGAATCCCAAGATAGAAGAAATTAACATAACAGGCTATTTACGTGGATTAAATTAAAATTTAATCATGCTTGCATGATAGAACACAAGTTTTCCTAGCAACATAGTTGCTAGATACAATAACTGTCACATGTAATTATTATCTGATTTTTCTAATTATTACTACCACTTAAGGATAGTAATATATATTTTTTTTTATAAATAAATATTATTATCATTATTTTTTAACATATTTACTTAAAACATTTTTGTTTTCTTCTTTTTTTAAATGAAATGTTAATATTACAATTTATTTGAAAGAAGTGGCGGTTAAAGGTCATACAGTGGTACTGACGTTTTCATAATCCACATTTATTGCCATATTAGCAAGACGTATGTTTCACTGTACAAGTAGTAGTAAAGTTTTTTGTATAAGTGTAAAATTTGTATAACAGATCCATTTAACTTTAAAACAAAATTCAGTTTTATTATACACATCGCAATTTCTGTCTTGAAATTATTAAAAGAATTATAACGTTCATAAAAATCGTATCTTTACACAATATTTATAATAAAAAATCGGGTTTATTTTATTTATATATTTGTGTTTAAATTTTATATTTTTTTCATTCTCCCAAGCAAATAAAGGCTGTCCAACTACAGTTTTAATCTCGGAAATTGTTTTATTGTATTTATTTTTTGGTATCGGCACTGGCTATGGTATATAAAGCTGTTGTCAAAAAATACATCAAGTTGTTATTCTTCATGCATATTATTTCGCGCAACAGACAAAATAACAGTATCACCCGTCGTTTACTAATTGTCGTTATCCTATAAAATTAAATAATAAATTATGATAAATTAAACTCGTTCCTTCTACTTCCTACGTCCCTGACCTACGGCAGAGTTTAAATATCATAATAGAAGAATATACACGGAAAAATCCAGCTGATAGTGCAAGGTATCAGATAGATTATTTCATAGTTTATAAAAAATTTAGAAATCAACTCGTCGACTGTAAAGCTTACCTTGGAGCAGACATTGATAGCGACCATAATTTAGTGATAATGAAATGTAGATTGAGATTTAAAAACCTGAAGAAAATGTGTCAGATGAATCGGTGGAATATAGAGAAGCTTGAGGAAAAGGAGGCAAAGAAGATTTTTGAGGAGAACATCGTAAGAGGTCTGAATAAAAAAGATAAGGTAGAAAATGTAGAAAAAGAATGGGAGATTGTTAAAAAGGAAATTCTAAAATCAGCAGAAGCGAACTTAGGTGGAACAAAGAGAACTGGTAGAAAACCACGGATATCAAAGGATACATTGGAGACCTGATGGATGAACGTAGAAAATATAAGAATACTGGTGAAAGAATACAAAAGGAACTATCGACAATTAAGAAGTACTATAAATAGGAAGTGTAAATTTGCGAATGAATAGTGTACAGAAGTGGAAAGTGAAATGAGCACTGGTAAAATAGACTGGTAAAATAGACATACAGGAAAGTTAAGGAGAATTTTATGGTACGTAAATTAAAATCTAATAATGTGTTAAAGATGGTACACCGATTTATAAAACGAAAGAAAAGGTTGAGGTGAGTGGAATATATTGAAGAATTATACGGAGGAAATGAATTAGAAAATGGTGTTATAGAGGAAGTCGAAGAGAATGAAAGAGGAGAAACAATATTGAGATGTGAATTTAACAGACCAGTAAAAGACTTGAATGGCAGAAAAGCTCCTGGGATAGACAGGATAACTGCAGAATTACTGCGTAGTGCAGGTAAGGAAGCAATAGATAGATTATACAAACTAGTCTGTAATATTTACAAAAAAGTGGAAGTTCCGTCAGGCTTCAAAAAAAGGGATATTGTCATGATACCAAAGAAAGTAGGAGCAGATAAATGTGAAGAATACAGAATAATTAGCTTAACTACTCATGCATCAAAAATCTTAACTAGAATTTTCTACAGAAAAATTGAGAGGAGAGTGAAAGAAATGTTAGGAGAAGGCCAATTTGGTTTCAGGAAAAGTACAGGGAAAATGGAAGCAATTTTAGCACTCAGATTAATATTAAAAGGAAGATTAAAGAAAAATAAACTTAGAAATGGCATTTGATAACGTAGACTGGAATAAAATGTTCACCATTTTAAAATATTTAGAGTTCAAGTATAGAGATAGAAGAACCATTGCCAACATTTACAGGAACATTTACAGGAAGTAATGATTGAAGAACATAAGAAAGAAGCAGCAATAAAAAAGGGAGTCCGATAAAGATGCTCCCTATCCCCGTTACATTTTAATCTTTACATAGAACTAGCAGTTAATGAGGTTAAAGAACAATTTAGCAGTGTAGCACTGCAAGGTGAAAAAATAAAGATGTTACGATTTGCTGATGATATAGTAATTCACGTTGAGAGTAAAGACAAATTTAGAAGAAATAATGATTGGCGTGGATGAAGTCCTACGTAAGAACTACCGCATGAAAATAAACAAGAACAAAACGACAGTAATGAAATTTAATAGAAATAATGTAGATGGATCACTGAATATAAAAATAGGAAGAGAAAAGATTACGGAGGCAGAAGAATTTTGTTATTTGGAAAGTAGAATTACTGAAGATGAACGAAGCAGGAGTGATATAAAATGCCGCATAACACATGCGAAACGAGCTTTCAGTCAAAAATATAATTTTCTTTTCTAATAAATATAATTTATTTTCTATAATTTTCACAAAAATTAATTTAAACATCAAGAAAAGATTTTTGAAAGTAAATGTTTGGAGCGTAGCTTTATATGGAAGTGAAGCTTGGACGATTGGAGTATCTGAAAATAAAAGATTAGAAGCTTTTAAAATGTAGTGCTACAGGAGAATGTTAAAAATCAGATGGGTGGATTAAGTGTCAAATGAAGAGGTGTTGCGGAAAATCAAAGAAGAGAGAAGCATTTAGAAAAATATAGTTAAAAGAAGAGACAGACTTATAGACCGCATAGTAAGGCATCCTGGAATAATCGCTTTAATATTGGCAGGAACGTTGTGCAAAGTTTGGAATATGTAAAACAAATTGTTAGGGATGTAGAATGTACACCGAAATGAAACGAATGGCACTAGATAGGATATCTTGGAGAGCTGCATCAAACCAGTCAAGTGAGTGAAAACAAAAAAAAAATAGTATCTAGTTGTGATTGCCCCTTTTGATTGCAATTGACTGAAAAAAGTGCCCAATAAAACCACAAACCTCAAAAAAGCTGGATTTTGGACATTTTCTTAACGGCAGTAATAAGCCCTCAGTTAGAGCTTTTAAAACATATGTCATATGTGTTACTTATTTGTACATTCACGTAATGTACAAATAAGTTCGTACAGACGTACGCCAAAACTAGTCAATATGGATTCAGGGATGGTCAAAATGGATATTTCCGTTGAAATCTGAAAACCGAAATTTTTCGCGATCACAATACTTCATTTACTTCGTATAAGGAATTAAAAACACGAGATAATTTTCAATTTTGCATTCGTTTGTGTTTGGAGAAATTTAATACATCGATACATTGGTAATTGGTCGCACAAATAGAGAACATAAAAACTATCTCTATACTTGATTTCAATCTAATATAATTTAAAATAATATATATATATATATATGTTAGCATACATACTCGTAAATATGTATCACATATTCTTGGTCGAACTGTTAAATTAGAATATCAATGTAATAAAAAGTTCTGATTAATTCACAGTTCAAATTACTGATCAATAATTCATTAAAATTGTATGTTAGTTTACTTTTTAGCGCAAATAAAATAACATTATACAGAGATTTACAAGTTTTACTAGTATAGAACAAACAGATTTCACCTGCTGTCACGTACAGACTACTGACATAAAGGCTATCATTTGAATTTCAACATGGTTTTCCGAAAAATATATTTATTAATAAAATGTAATTTAAACTAACTTAATTTCATAAATGAGCCCTATTCATACGAATATTAATTTTAGTGTCTCTTATTAATAAAATTATTTCTTTCATCATTGAAATTTTTTTTACTATACGTGCCTACCAGTATTTGTTTTTATTTTAAACATTATATCGGAGTGCTTTTAGTTATTATATTGCTGTTATATATATCATAATACCGGAAGAGGAAAGATGGCAGCAATTGATCTGTATTGTTGCTCCTTACATATTTGACAGAATATGAGTATCCTAAGGTCATTCAACCCAATAAACGGAGAATCAGGTATCTTGTCGGGTCTTTATGTTGCCGATACAGGGATGGAAACGTAGCTGAAAGGGAAAAAAGATATAATAAATAGGAGGGTAGATAGATATAGTCAAACAAATAATCATTAGGTCTTTTTTTTTAGATAAAAACAAGGCTAAATGTAAAAAAAAGTATAGTCTTTAAAGAATGAAGATTGAATTCTGAAGAATTAGTGGTTGTTTTATTTATAATGAAAAATCTATATAGTTCCATGGGAACTAAAGTAAATGTGCTATGATCACAAGAAAGAAGATTCTTAAAGAATTAAATGTTATAATTAATTATTTTTTATAATTCTGACCCAAAACTACAGAAATTAATATCACGATATAAAAACAGTGTTACACATCCTTCCCACAGAATCAGATTTAAAATGAAATAATAATTTTCATTTTTATTTTTTAATAAATTGTATAAGGATAATGGGTGGAACAAAACTGATAAGAACTTCACCCATATTAAAAAAAAATTCAATAGATATTCTTCTTTTAGCTTGCTACAAATATTTTCTTTTCAGATGAAAATAAAAGATAGCTCCTACTAAATAAGAGTACGGTATTACACATTCAGTAGAACAAGAATAGATAATTTATAATTTTGTTATAACAAAAATCTGATGTGGATACCACATGATTTCCTTGTACTCCTATTAGATTACATATACACACATCTTTTTAGAAAGTTAATAAAATTTTATTTCATTAATAACTTCTGATTATTTCGATTTTTTTATCGTTATTAATGAATTATTTTTTATTGTAAAGACCTTTTTACAATCCGAAGTTAATAATTATTAATAAATCAATATAATATTAAAATTAAAAAAAAAGGTGAAAAGAGAAAGAAATGAAGTCTGATTCGAACTGACGTATCTTCTTGTAAGATCCAAATATTTCATTAATAAAAATTTTACTTAGTTATAACTCTGGAACCAATTACCTCTTATGATATATCGTTGAAAAGCTCTCAATGAGCACTTATTACTGCAATAAAGAAAAATTCGAAATTCCAATTTCTATTGCATTTTAAGCTTTTTTGGACACTTTTGGTTCAGTTGATTGCAATCAAAATAGGAGATGCATAACTAGATGTTACAACAGTCTTAAATTTAAAATTTCAACATCCTACGGCTAATCGTTTTTGAGTTACACGAGATACATTTGTACGTATGTACGTACAGACGTCACGCCAAAACTAGTCAAAATGGATTCAGGGATGGGAAAAATGGATATTTCCGTTGAAATCTGAAAAATGAAATTTTTCGCGATCACAATACTTCCTTTATATCGTACAAGGAAGTAAAACTTTATTTAAAAATAAATCTGATGTGGACACAACATAATTTCTTTGTACGACTTAGAATATTTCCGACAATATCAGAGGAGTAATGAACTAAGAAATAAGAATTTTTGCAATTTATTACAGATTTACATACATTGAGGCATTTATGCCTCAATGTATGTGTTGTGCTTGTGAGGGTCTATTTTTCAGTCACTCTATAGTTAAATTTAATGTAGATAAAATTACACAGAAACTACAGAATAATTAAATAAAATTAAACAGAAATTAAATTAGAAAATCCAAAAATAATACGGTTCTAAATTATAATTTTTAATTAATATTAAATAATCAGATGTTTCACCAAATCTGTTTACAAACGTAATAATGCCTACTAAATTGCATAAACATATTTTTAAAAGTAAATAAAAGTTTATTTTACTAATAACTTATAGTTTTTTTCATATTTATTTTTATTGTTTGTTGAATAATTATTTATTGTATTTTTTTACAATCATGGGTTAATTATTAATAAAT
The DNA here is from genome assembly GCF_047948215.1 of Lycorma delicatula. Classification (NCBI taxonomy): domain Eukaryota; kingdom Metazoa; phylum Arthropoda; class Insecta; order Hemiptera; family Fulgoridae; genus Lycorma; species Lycorma delicatula. The sequence continues at coordinate 25,989,976 of NC_134455.1, forward strand.
CAATTATTTAGAAAATAAAAAATAAAAAATATGAAGTCTGATTCGAATAGATGTGGCTTCCCCTTGTAAGATCCAAATATTTCATTAATTAAAATTTCATATGGTTATAACTGTGGAACCAATGAAAATAAGTAACACTTATGACATATCTTTTAAAAGCTCTAACTGAGGGCTTATTACTGCCGTTAAGAAAATGTCCAAAATCCAGCTTTTTTTGAGATTTTGGGTTTTATTGGACACTTTTTTTCAGTCAATTGCAATCAAACGGGGCAATCACAACTAGATACTATTTTTTTTTTTGTTTTCACTCACTTGACTGGTTTGATGCAGCTTTCCAAGATACCCTAATCTAGCCTGCCAGTTAATTAATCACAACAACAAGACAAAAACAACACTTACGGGGTGTAAAAGGCCCCGTTATTAAAATTTGAGATAAGGTTCTCAAAAGACCATGAAATTAAAATACTAGATATCAATACCATTTCTTTCTTCTACGTGTCTCGTTTATAGTTTGTTTAAGCACCCTCGGGGCGACCAGAACCGCCGTTGAGCAGTATATCAGTCGCGCCAGGGTGCCGTGGCAGTTGACTCCTTATAAATAGACTACAGGCATTAATCACTCTACTAATGACTGCATTAGTAGAGCAGTCACTACTAGTGACTGCTCTTGAATGCAGACGAGCCAGGGTGGCCTAGGCAAGAGGGCTACCTCCCGTCACTATACGTGCCACGCTTCGAGACTCCCATATATAAATGAAACTACCTCTCAGAGACTCTTTATCAAAGCTTTAAATTTCTCACTTTTACAGACTTCTAAGAAGTCCACTGGTGTGTAAATAAGCAACTATCTTTTCTTCATTTCCATTATTCAGATCAGCAGTAATGTCATTTCTTAGACGGAACCTCTTTCTGAGGTCCTTATATATTGTACACTCTTCTATTAGATGCTTTATTGTCAGTGTTTTATTACAAACACCGCACATTGGTCTCTCTTCGCCGGTAATGAATTTGTTAATCGCGTGTGACCGATTCTAAGTCTGGTCACAGCTGCTTGTTCACGGCGAATTATTATTATTATTATTATTATACATAAGATATGTGTACACATACATCGTTTTTATTTCATTAATAATTTTTTTCTTTTTTTAATTTTATATTACTTAGTTCATAGTTCTATTTTTCTTTATATCATTTCATTTGCCAATTTATTGATTTTTGACACACATCTTTGTTTGTTCGTTGCTGGGGGGTCGCTTTCCATTCGCATAGGGTATGTTTTTATAAACCCACCCGGTTGATCTAGTGGTTAACGCGTCTTCCCAAATCAGCTGATTTGGAAGTCGAGAGTTACAGCGTTCAAATCCTAGTAAAGCCAGTTATTTTTACACGGATTTGAATACTAGATCGTGGATACCGGTGTTCTTTGATGATTGGGTTTCATTAACCACACATCTCAGGAACGATCGAACTGAGAATGTACAAGACTACACTTCATTTACACTCATACATATCATCCTCATTCATCCTCTGAAGAATTATCTAAACGGTAGTTACCGGAGGCTAAACAGGAAAATGAAAGAAATAAAAGGGTATGTTTTTATAAACCACTGCATGTAATTATTTTGTCCACTTTTATGGCTTATTTGTTTAGTGTCTCGGCAAATTTTTGTGTATCTGAATATTATTTTTACCTTTCTATTTCGAACGTGGCTTCAAAAATCTTCATTCCCGAAATTAAGTTTACTTCCGGTTCACAATTTATTTTGGGTTAAGATAAGTTATAAATATGATATTCTTTCATATTATTTATCAGTATGAGTATTAAGTGTGAATTTTGAGATAATTGGGGTGAAGAATCCTTCATACTATATTACGAATATTTATTTATTTTTGGTGTTGTAGGAAAATATCGAAAAAATATTTGACAAAGTCAGTAACGAAGAATGAGGTTCTTGGTAGAATAAAAGAAAACGAAAAATGAACAACTACATAAAGTTAGTAAACGTATTATATTTATCTCGTAAAAACAATAATTGATGGTTTACATAAAAAAGGAAAGGTACAAAGGAAGATCAAAGTATAATGTTAATTCCTGTTGTAATGAAGAAATGAAACGAGCAATCAAAAACTCCGCGCAGAGAGTGACTGTACAAACTAATGTGAGGCTTCAATATCAAAGAAGATACATTAATTTATTAAATTTTAAGCGATATCTGATGGCAATACTCTAAAGTTATTCAAATATTCCGAGTTAATTATTGAAATTCTAAATTTGATTATTTTCTAATTAAGATAGGAGTACCTAAATCGAAATGAGACTAAATATATTTCTAAACCGTTAGATAAAATTAAAAAAAAAACGTAGATGATAAGAAAAGAAACAAAGCAACAACTTGAAGGTTTTGAAAGGATGAAAGAACTTTTTAATACACGATATAACCTGATACACGCAACTAAATCGTGGCTAGAACTCATTAACCTAATTGTGAAAAGATCGGGTCCTCAAATTCATATATACTCGAATTTTTACGATTAGGTTTTAATGAAACATTAATAAATATTTACTCCATGTTGAAAGTCTAAAATTTTAAATTAGAAACAAATTGCAGCCTATTCGTAAATGCGTTATATAACTATTTTTAATATCATTTTTTTATTTAATAAACCTGTTTCAATTTTAATATTCCTTTTGAAGTTTGATAAATGTATCATATTATGTTTGGAAAGATTCAAATTATTTTTCTTATGACTAATTTAAATGGAAGTGTCTCTTCGAACAAAATGATTAAATAATTTGCAAACTAGGACTCCAACACTCGTTATATAAATAGATATTTCGTTTGTTTACAAGTTCAAATTAATATAAACGTAAAGCAATCTAACAATAGTAAATTTATTAAATTTTTTAGTGACCTGAAAATCCTAATTGTAATTACCCATAACTACACTTACTAATACCAGTAATTTGGAATAAAAATGTAAAATTTAGATTACGTTTATTAAAATTATTTGAAAAAAGTAATAACCAAAACAAGAAATAATTTTAAATTAACAACACCAAACTTAATTTTCTAAAATTATATTTTATCCTTCACATTACTTGGTTTTATCATATAAAACCAAAAGAGTACCATACCTCAGTGGAAGCAAACGGAGAAACAGAAATCGATACGAAAACATAATAACAATATCGAAGCACAAAAATTACGATTCTTATTTAACTTAACTAACGTATGATACTTAATACTTCTGATAACTTTTAATACTTCATTATCGGTGCAGGTAGAGTTCTGATATATATATATACAGGCTGTCCCATATAAAACGCAACCCATCAATCACTCATCCATGAAATTTCAAAAGTCAAGCTTACTCCCCTACTCGTTACTGAAATGGACTCTTCCAACATCTGAACATCGCGGCGACGCAGTAGAACACTAGCGATAGTAACAACAATGCAATCATAACGTTCAGTGTATTGATGGAGACAAGATGGTGTTTTTCGCTAGATGAACGTGTTTTCATTGTTGAGTCATACTTCAGTACGAAATCAGTGGTTGCAGTGCAAGATTTTTTCGCCATAAGTACCCAGATAAACCAGCACGTAACGAAACATCGGTATTAAGGTTAGTTGCAAAATTTAGAGAGACCGGTTCTGTTAATAACAAGGAACACAAAAGATCTGCGTCAGTGTTGAATACAGTTACAGTCGCTGAAATCAAAGACCGATTACTCGCCTCGCCAAATAAATCGATCAGACGTTTGTCTCATGAAATTAATTTGTCTAAATCGACTGTTCATCCGGCAACTAAACGATTACAATTACGCCCTTATCGCATTCAAACGGTTCATCGACTTCTCGAGCCCGTCAAAGAAAAACGGCTACAATATTGTCAAATGTTCCGTCGACTTCTGCGTGAGGGAATTAATGTTATGGATTTGTTATTTTTCACAGACGAAGCACGGTTTCATTTGGATGGCTACGTAAACAGCCAAAACAGTAGAATTTGGAGCGCTGAAAATCCCCACGTTTATCACGAAAAACTATTACACCCGCAGAAGTCGGGCGTGTGGTGCGCGATATCGCGGAAGAAAATAATCGGTCCTATTTTTTTCGAGTACACCATTTATGCAGAACGATATCAGGATATTTTATTTCAGTTCATCGCACTCTTGGAAGAGGAAGACAGACACTGCTGGCTACAACATGACGGTGCGACATCGCACTACGCAGGTTCAACTTCTGATTTCGTCGAGGAATTCTTTGGTAATCGTGTTATCGGTCGAGGCTTGTGGCCACCAAGATCTCCAGATTTGACTGCGGAGGATTTTTTTCTACGGGGTTATCTCAAAGAAAAAGCCTGCAGGAACAAACCACGAACACTTGAACGATTGAAAGTCAATATTGAACAAGCTGTATTAAATATCCAGCCACAAACTTTGAAAAAAGTTGCAAGAAACGCTGTAAAAAGAATTGCAGCTTGTATTCAAGAAGATGGCAGCCACTTCCAACATTTACTCTAAATGTAAGGTAATGGATGGTAATAATAAAAATTACGTTTACATTTACACATGCCTTTGTATTATTTCAATACCTACCAATATAAGGTTGGGTTGCGTTTTATATGGGACACCCTGTATATATATATATATATAATAATATATATATATATACATATATATAAAATAATTTAGAGGAAAATATTTTGTAAACTGAATCCAAATTTCAGTTTTACATGTAATTTTTTCCAACAATTAAATTAATGTGTTTATGCTAAATAAATAAGATATGACTCACCAACATTACAAGACTCTTTTTGAGTACAATTAAAAGTACTCATCTAAATTTTATTGCTCTGTACTACTTTCACTGTTCTTCTCAAGAGATCTTAAATTCCTTCTGGCTTCTCTTATAAAACCTTCTATTTTTTGATGTTATACGTGATTCGCTGCCGTAAAGCGTTATGTACTTTAAAGAATTTCAAATACTTTAAAGAATTTCTTTCTAAATTCAAATGTATGTTAAATTCTACTGATTTCATTTCTTCTTGGAAGGTTTTCTTTTTTTAAAACTTGCTTTTGTTGATGTTTATTCCTTCCTTCATTTTATCAAATTTAAATTACAAAACTGTTCAAAATATGTATCATATAAAGATTAAATTTCATATTTTTTCCACCGGTTCTTAATTTCACGATTCTAGTTTCTACACACGAAACAAATATGTTATTAATTTTAATGATTTTTTAAATTTATTTTGCTACATTTTACCAATTCAGAGTAGGTCTCCTTCTTCAAATTCCTTCCAAACATTATAGTATGAACTCCCTTACAATTTTCTTCATTTATTATATACTATAATTTATTATATACTATAAGCGAATAAAGTTTTTCCAAATTTGATCTTCCTCTCACGTTCTATTTGTTTGAAGGAAATATAAACCATTCTTATGCAAGTGCTTTTAAATAACACAACGTTAATAACTGTACTTAATAGAATGTTTTACAAGTTAAGGGTGTGGACTTTCATGAATGCTTATATTCCTAATTGGTTTTTTGTCTCTCTTAGAAACCATCTTTGTCGCTTAGAGGTCTATAAAATTAGAAATGGGCACTAACCAGCCGATTTTGATGGCATTTTTAAATTATTTACAAGCGTTTGCATTATTTATCTACTCTTGCATTCATTTTACTCTAGCAGGTAATCTAGAAACTATATATGTTTTATTTTAAACACAAAAATCTCACAAATACACTTGTTTTTCCTGCATTTATACTAAAAAATGTAATTTCTATCGGAAAATAGAAACAACACAGTTTGAAGAAGTAGTGAAAAAATATGTGATTTTTTTTTAACACATATTTAACTTTTGTTAAGTTACGGAGTTAGAAGGTTAAGGAGACTAAAAGTTCAGTTGGATATTTCTCAATTCATACTAAAATATGGATATAATAACCATTTATCTAATTTCTTAAATATGATTTCAGCAGATAATTTTTTTAATAGAATAAAAAGTAATTAAAACTTTTATATCACCTTACCAGCAAAAAAAAGATGTGTTTTCTCGAGATCTTTTGGTTTATTTCAAACCATCATCAGGGGACAAAAATAATATGTCAAAAATTAAAATAATTACACAGTCATGACTGTTTTAACGTCACAAGTATAAAATTATACTTTTAAGAAATATAGAATGTACCATCGTGACTCAACTGGAAAAACTTATTCTTTAAAATACTAATAAAACGTACATACTAATAAAGTATAAAAATATTTAAAAAAATAAAGGATATTCAACATAAGTTTGAACATAATATTAATACGTTAGTAAAATTCAACAATATTAATCAAGTCAGGAAAATACTTACAAAATCCGAAGTAGCACCTAATTCCAATAACTAAACATTTTTCAGAAGCTTTCGTGTTTGGATCCCCGTAGTATTCTATCATCCTTCCAAGCAGAAATTCCTGAGTTTTTCTTAGTTAACATGGTATGTTAAGTACTATAATCGTAACGGTTGTAATGGCATATGTTAAGGGACACTCCAACATAGCCATCCTGAAGAATAATAAACACTCCAAACTGTTTTAGTTGGGAAAGTGAGGCAAAAATTTATTTTCCGTCTCTAATTCACTGATCAAAGATAAGGTTGCGTTTTGGTAAACCAATCCATACTGAAATGTTGGGAAAATTTACCTTCACAATTGGCAACTTCATTTTGTTTACTACAGCGACTGACTGTGCGGTGAAGTAGTTTTGGAAGTATGCAACTGTCGTTAGTGTTTCTCCTACCTTCGGTGCTTTACATGCGTCACACGCGTGAGAAAGCACCAGAAAACATAGCACCAGGACAAAACCCACCGGGTTGGTCTAGTGGTGAACGCGTTTTCCCAAATCAGCTGATTTGGAAGTCGAGAGTTCCAGCGTTCAAGTCCTAGTAAAGCCAGATATTTTTACACGGACTTGAATACTAGATCGTAGATACCGGTGTTCTTTGATGGCTGGGTTTTCAATTAACCACACATCTCAGGTATGGTCGAACTGAGAACGTACAAGACTACACTTCATTCACACTCATACATATCATCCTCTGAAGTATTATCTAAACGGTAGTTACCGGAGGCTAAACAGGAAAAAGAAAGAAAAAAAATAGCACCAGGACAAGTTAATGTATACCATTTTAATACATAAAAAAGAGGTTTTCTTTATCACTTTAAAGACATTTTTCTGTTTAATATGCTGAATTAAGTTGTCACTTCAGTTTCAATATAATTTCTTAAATCAGAAAGAGAGTGAGCAAGATTGTTTCTTTAGGAATTCTATACATATTTTCACGCTGAAGAAACCATACAATTTCTGCAGGAATATAATTGTTTTTTTTTTGTACGGAGTACATTAAAGGTGGTTAACGAAAAATTGTTGATCGATAATGTACTGCTCTCATAAGGGTAAAAGTTCCTATCCTTAGAGGAATTGTATGCGAAATAGACACCTGCATCTTGCCGAGAGCTTAAGCTTTCCTGCAGTGAGATTATTACACTGACTAGAATTTATCTCAACACCCGTGTCCTTACCTTCTTCTTTTTCCCAATTTTTCCATTTTCGTTTCTACAAGAGTAATCTAACTCCTCTAGGTTAAACCTAGGACCCACCGGGTTGGTCTAGTGGTGAACGCGTTTTCCCAAATCAGCTGATTTGGAAGTCGAGAGTTCCAGTGTTCAAGTCCTAGTAAAGCCAGCTATTTTTACACGGACTTGAATACTAGATCGTGGATACCGGTGTTCTTTGGTGGTTGGGTTTCAATTAATCACACATCTCAGGTATGGTCGAACTGAGAATGTACAAGACTACACTTCATTCACACTCATACATATCATCCTCATTCATCCTCTGAAGTATTATCTAAACGGTAGTTATCGGAGGCTAAACAGGAAAAAGAAAGAAAGGTTAAGGGATGTAACCCCTAGGGATGTTGTGTTTCCCAGGAGATCCCTTTATGGTGATGTAAATACAAATCTATTCAAATGCAATACACGAATTTCATTTATTGATCGGCTGTTCATACTGTCACACAAAAAACGTTCTTAATGTTTTTCAAAACAGTTTCTAAATAATGGATTTTCCTTTCTTAATATTTAAGAAAATCTAAATAATCCTTAATAATTGATTTTGTTTTTATATATTTTCAAATAAAAAATGATTTTTGTTTTTTATTTAAAATTATAATACTACATTTCTCTGTCACGTGTCGATTACTTTTGTTTTAAATAAAAATAAAATTTCTTAAATTTTAATTTCTTCTTCTTCTTCGTGTTCAGTTGAGGTCCTTACCGGATTTTTCCAGAATTAAAATTAAAAATTTGTTGCAAAATGTTCTTTATTTACTGTCAATTTAACCAAGTTGTACGTCAAACCTAAAATAACTGTGATTTGTGACTCTAAATTTTTGTGTTTTATGCTAATTTTCTGAAAAATTTCTGTAGATAATATGTAATCTGTTTACTCAATTTCTTAGGGCTAAAATCATTAAAAATTTACCCATTAATTTACGTCCCAAGAATTTTGGCATAGCTTTGTTTTACCTTTGGAGTAAATATCAGGGAGAATATATAAACCTTTTTTTTTATTTTCTCTTTTAGAGCATGTAATAAAATTTTTTCTTCGAAAAAGTTCTACTTCCAAATACATAAACATATTTTAATCTATTTAAGGATCACATTTATTCTATCATTCTTTCACAAAATATGTTAATAATAGAATTACTTAGAGATTTAAAAAAATATAAAATTTAATGTGTTGTAAATAAATATAAAATATAATATAAAAAACTTAGTGATATAAAAAAGGCCCTAAAATATTTCTATTGAATAATAATTATTTATTTATTTACGTATGATGGAGCAAATAGAGACGTTTTTAAAAAACGTTACGGAAATTTTTCAAAGAATAAATTAAGGCCTCAAAATCTGAATTTTTTTCTGTTTCTTAAGTTAGGTAGATATTTTTGCTCACTTAAAAACAAAAATTCAGTATTGCTATACATTCTTTAGCATTACATCGTCCTTAGTGAACCAACTACTCTTTTTTAACTTGTGGTATAGATATAAATTTTATGTTTATTACAGAATAAGAAAAAAAATTAAAACTAGTAATAATTTATCAGTTAGTTTTATCTACAAATTCCAGAACATATCAGAATTAAATTAAAGCTAACTCATTTATTTCTCATTAAACAATAATCAATAAATCGATAAACTGACTTCCGTATTAATAAAATTATACGAAGTTCTGATTAATTAGATGTATGACTAAACTTAATTAACCCACTTACTATAATGAGATGTAGTCTCATGTTTATTACAGTAAATGATTACTACAATAGTTTCATTGTCGTTTTAAGATAACGAGAAAAATTAAGAATTAAATTTATTAGATAAATACAGCAGTTTTATGTAAATTATTTTAATCTGTATTAATTTAAGGAAAATATAAGTTATTTAAAACTATATAATATATTACGGAAATAAAGTATAAATTCATACGGCTGAATATGCAGTAGTTGGTAAAAAACTTCATGGATCCTAGAACCTATTATTCAAGCGCATTACAAAAGTTCTAGATCTTTTTACAGTATCTTTTTTCTTTCTTCATATCTAATGCTGTGAAAGCCAATTTCCTTTACTCTTTCTTTTATTAGCGACATTAATAAATCTTATAGTTGTGTTTTGATATTTGTTTTGATTACTAGTACATATAATTATTTTGAAATGGCAGTAAATCTATATGTAGACGTAGGTAAACGTAATTGCGTAATCCTTCCTCTAATAATACGTTTAATTATTTATATTTATTGTTAATTTATTCCATGTAATTAATTATAATTAGTTATAATATTACTATCTGATACAATAATTCAAACAGTACTATTGAATCACTTATATTTGTTGCATGAAATAAATATAACTACTTTCCTTCAATGTTAAATGAACAATGAGGACTTACAAACCCTACAGTAATGATAGTAACCTTATAATTATAATTAATTTAATATCATAATAAATATGTGTATGTTATAACAGAATCAATAGTTCGATAATAAGTAGTAAGGCAGCCATTTAAGTTGGCCTTTTTCTGAACCAATAGGGCGGCTATAAACGGAATCTCCGAGTAAGTAAAGGAATAAATTAAGGTACTAAAGCAAGTACCTCAGTACTTAACAGTACAACAAAGACTGATATTCATCTCATCCGTAATCCCTCAGGTAATCGAAGTATCTTTACTCAAGACGGAAGACCAATCCAAATAAATAAATTGACATTTCTCCTAATAAGTCACCTGAAAACAAGCTTAAACTTCTTTAACGAAAATCCTCTGAACTGTTCATCAAGTGGAAGTTTTCTACTAAAATATAAACCTTCAGTCAGGCCCTTAGTTACATAAACGAATTTATAAAGGTAATAAGTTAAAAAGAAATAATCCAAACAAACCTGTTAGGGCACATCATGTCAAGCAACAAAAAGAGAGGTTTTTGCTAGAGAGAAATTATTAGGGAAGGTTATTAATAAAAAGTATCTGCTTTAACAGAGGCTCGAGAAAAATAAATATCCCATACCACGTCGTAAGATCACTATTCTATGTCAGGCTGTGGAAATTGGTAGGGAACTCAAGATCAAATTTTTATTAGATTTTCATTAAGCTGATTATAAGTTTTATTTAAGCATCACAATTCTACAAAAATGTATGTGGTATACTTTCTTTCAAAATACACTATCACGCTATCTGATTGTACAGAGAGTACTTTAATAACCTTTTAAACAACTTTAACTTTTGACTTAAACGTTTATTCGTAACACAGTTTATACATTTAACTTTATTTTTCTACAATTTATTCTGTATTTTTTGAAGTTATTCTGATTACTTGCATAAGAAATTTCTTGCTCGTTTTGAGATGGAGTTTTTTCACCAGTTTGCATAATTATACTGGTAAAATATTTACGTTGTATTAGAAAAAAAAACACAATCAACATAATGATAGCTACTAATAAGGTTAAAAAAATTTAACATTTTTATCCATGTTCCACTGAATATGCAGACAACCTAAAAAAGACACATAAAAGAATTTTTTTTTTCAAAGCCATTAGGCTGTAAAATTAGATCCATTTTGATATATTCCTTTTTATTCCATAGCAATAATAATTGGTTATGAATATGGAAAGAGATTGTTGTTCCAGCATGTCATTATTCATACAGTACAAAAAAAACATTCCATTTCGTATTTCAGAGCATAAGGTTGGAGCTTAAGAGGTGAATTAGTCTTTAAAAAATATTATATTTTACTCATTCCTGTACCTGTATCAAATCGATAATCTCAATCGATTTTTAAAATCCTCAAAATATTTTCTGGAGGTATTTTCCTTATACAAAGATAAAAAATTCTGAAAAAATCTTCAGAATTAAAATTTTTATGCATTTAGAATATGAATTCTAAATTCTTCAACAAGTCGAAGTTAGTTCCATAGTAATTAATAAACTAATAGCATCAGAAACGTAGAATATATATCATTAAATACAAGCCACATAATAGATACTTAGACCTAGTTGTATTTTTTTAGGATTTAGGGTCAGGGAACGAACAGACTTAAGAGTAATAGGCATTAACTTTTTTTAAAGTACCTAACGACTGCTTATTTCTACTCACTCAGTTAAGATCTTTGACAGTACTAAAAACAGTAATTCCGACCAAGTTCAAAAGCAGAAACAGCAATGAAAAACTAATAACCATTAAAACAACAATAAAAAACTCTATTCGTAAACAATTCAGCACTATTAATGACTACTCAAAACCTAATTCAAATCCTCGTAAATTTATTTACCTTTGATTAAATTTTAACACCAACATATTTTTAATTTTGGGAATTAATTATTGGGATTATAGCTAACCTAAATATTACAATTTTCAAGATGTAACGGTTCACACAACCCTTTTGACTTTACTGTTAAACTTAACTGCGGTTTATCTGTAAAAAATAAGTAGATTTCTATCAATTATTCTTCTGATTTAATTAGATCAATCCCACCTAACCATATATATTGATAACAATCAGTATCTAAAATACTCTCTACAGGGAAAGAACCCAGCGTGCTGCAAACATCGATTTCAGTTGCCATCAGTTTGTTTGTGTAAGGATCTAAAGCATACGGAGGTCTTGTAAAATTTAAAGCTTCATTAGATCCATTTTAATGCAGCAGATATCTTCAAATCATCCTTCTACAATAATTATCAAATGAGCCATAAACCAGTAAGTTTATAGCACTGTTTTTATATTATCCAAACATTAATTTGTTGGCGTAGGTGTAATCTAGGATTTTTTTATTAAACATCATCCTTAATAATCAGTTATAGTTTCATCATTCCTTCACAGTATAGTTGACAGAGAACATTACCAGCTCTTTCATTATTTATTCTTATCGTAAATTAATTCCGAAATTCCTTCCATCTTCTGCTTTAATATCTTCTAGATAGTTCTTTGTTCTCAACAATAACTATTTCTAACAAAACATGTTCTTTGCTTCCCTAAACAGGTGTTGTGTAATTTTTTTCAACTTATGTTAGAATTTGGCTTATATTTGCAGGAGAGTAGAAATATGAACCGATACTTAGTCGTCCTCCTCTATGAATCATGAGACCTTGCCGTTGGTGAGGGGGCTTGAGTGCTCAGGGATACAGAGTAGCTGGACCGAAGGTGCAACCATATCGGAGAGGTATCTGTTGAGAGCCAGACTAAGGAATGATTCCTGAAAGAGGGCAGCAGCTCTTTCAGTAGTTGTTAGGGGCGTGAGTCACAATGACTTAAACGGCCGTATCAACATCACTCAGTCCTCTGAGTACTGCGCAGCTGAAAGCAATGGAAAACTACAGCTGCTTTTTTTCCAAGAAAATGTGGCTCTCTGCATTTTCACATAGCAACAATGGAGGCGCCTTCCTTGGTAAAATATTCCGGAGGTAAAATAGTCCCCCGTTCGGATCTCCGGGTGGGGACTACTAAGGAAGGGGTCACCAGAAAATTAAAAAATAACATTCTACGAGTCGGAGCATGGAATGTTAGAAGCTTAAAAAAGGTTGGTACGCTAGAAAATTTAAAAAGGGAAATGGATAGGGTGAATGTGGATATAGTAGGAATTAGTGAGGTTCGGTGGGAAGAGGAAGGCGACTTTTGGTCAGGTGATTTTAGAGTAATTAACTCAGCGTCAAATAATGGGCAGGCAGGAGTAGGTTTCGTCATGAACAAGAAGATAGGGAGGAGAGTGGAGTATTTCAAAACGCATAGCGATAGAATCATTGTAATAAGGATAAAATCAAAACCTAAACCGACAACGATTGTTAACGTTTATATGCCTACAAGCGCCCATGATGATGATGAGGTAGAGTGTGTATACGAAGAGATTGATGAAGCAATTAAACACGTAAAGGGAGATGAAAATTTAATAATAGTTGGAGATTGGAATGCAAGCATTGGAAAAGGCAAGGAAGGAAATATAGTGGGTGAATACGGGCTGGGCAAAAGGAATGAAAGAGGGGACCGACTTATAGAGTTTTGCACGAAGTATAATTTAGTAATTGCCAACACCCAATTTAAAAATCATAATAGAAGAATATACACTTGGAAAAAGCCAGGCGATACTGGAAGGTATCAGATAGATTATATCATGGTTAAGCAAAGATTTAGAAATCAACTCGTTGACTGCAAAACTTACCCTGGAGCAGACATTGATAGCGACCATAATTTGGTGATAATGAAATGTAGATTGGGGTTTAAAAACCTGAAGAAAAGGTGTCAGATGAATCGGTGGAATTTAGAGAAGCTTGAGGAAGAGGAGGTAAAGAAGATTTTTGAGGAGGACATCGCAAGAGGTCTGAGTAAAAAAGATATGGTAGAAAATGTAGAAGAAGAATGGGAGAATGTTAAAAAGGAAATTCTTAAATCAGCAGAAGCAAACTTAGGCGGAATAAAGAGAACTGGTAGAAAACCTTGGGTTTCAGACGATATATTGCAGCTGATGGATGAACGTAGAAAATATAAGAATGCTAATGATGAAGAAAGTAAAAGGAACTATCGGCAATTAAGAAATGCTATAAATAGGAAATGCAAACTGGCGAAAGAAGAGTGGATTAAAGAAAAGTGTTCAGAAGTGGAAAGAGAAATGAACATTGGTAAAATTGACGGAGCATACAGGAAAGTTAAGGAAAATTTTGGGGTACATAAATTAAAATCTAATAATGTGTTAAACAAAGATGGTACACCAATATATAATACGAAAGGTAAAGTCGATAGATGGGTGGAATATATTGAAGAGTTATACGGAGGAAATGAATTAGAAAATGGTGTTATAGAGGAAGAAGAGGAAGTTGAGGAGAATGAAATGGGAGAAACAATACTGAGATCTGAATTTAAGAGAGCATTAAAAGATTTAAATGGCAGAAAAGCTCCTGGAATAGACGGAATACCTGTAGAATTACTGCGCAGTGCAGGTGAGGAAGCGATTGATAGATTATACAAACTGGTGTGTAATATTTATGAAAAAGGGGAATTTCCGTCAGACTTCAAAAAAAGTGTTATAGTTATGATACCAAAGAAAGCAGGGACAGATAAATGTGAAGAATACAGAACAATTAGTTTAACTAGTCATGCATCAAAAATCTTAACTAGAATTTTATACAGAAGAATTGAGAGGAGAGTGGAAGAAGTGTTAGGAGAAGACCAATTTGGTTTCAGGAAAAGTATAGGGACAAGGGAAGCAATTTTAGGCCTCAGATTAATAGTAGAAGGAAGATTAAAGAAAAACAAACCAACATACTTGGCGTTTATAGACCTAGAAAAGGCTTTCGATAACGTAGATTGGAATAAAATGTTCAGCATTTTAAAAAAATTAGGGTTCAAATACAGAGATAGAAGAACAATTGCTAACATGTACAGGAACCAAACAGCAACAATAACAATTGAAGAACATAAGAAAGAAGCCCTAATAAGAAAGGGAGTCCGACAAGGATGTTCCTTATCTCCGTTACTTTTTAATCTTTACATGGAACTAGCAGTTAATGATGTTAAAGAACAATTTAGATTCGGAGTAACAGTACAAGGTGAAAAGATAAAGATGCTACGATTTGCTGATGATATAGTAATTCTAGCCGAGAGTAAAAAGGATTTAGAAGAAACAATGAACGGCATAGATGAAGTCCTACGCAAGAACTATCGCATGAAAATAAACAAGAACAAAACAAAAGTAATGAAATGTAGTAGAAATAACAATGATGGACCACTGAATGTGAAAATAGGAGGAGAAAAGATTATGGAGGTAGAAGAATTTTGTTATTTGGGAAGTAAAATTACTAAAGATGGACGAAGCAGGAGCGATATAAAATGCCGAATAGCACAAGCTAAACGAGCCTTCAGTAAGAAATATAATTTGTTTACATCAAAAATTAATTTAAATCTCAGGAAAAGATTTTTGAAAGTGTATGTTTGGAGTGTCGCTTTATATGGAAGTGAAACTTGGACAATCGGAGTATCTGAGAAGAAAAGATTAGAAGCTTTTGAAATGTGGTGCTATAGGAGAATGTTAAAAATCAGATGGGTGGATAAAGTGACAAATGAAGAGGTATTGCGGCAAATAGATGAAGAAAGAAGCATTTGGAAGAATATAGTTAAAAGAAGAGACAGACTTATAGGCCACATACTAAGGCATCCTGGAATAGTCGCTTTAATATTGGAAGGACAGGTAGAAGGGAAATATTGTGTAGGCAGGCCACGTTTGGAGTATGTAAAACAAATTGTTGGGGATGTAGGATGTAGAGGGTATACTGAAATGAAACGACTAGCACTAGATAGGGAATCTTGGAGAGCTGCATCAAACCAGTCAAATGACTGAAGACAAAAAAAAAAAAAAAAAACTTAGTCGTATGAAGAAGCTGTATTTAAATTCTTGAAAATCAGTTCCGTTCTTCTAATAGTGAATTCACAAATTTATTACACTTTTTTTGATTTCTATGCTTATTATTTTTCAGTTTCTTGCATTTTTTCCACTCTTCCATTCATTTAACATACGTCTTTTGCGATTTACCAGTTACTCTGTTCTTTTTTTGACAATAGATTCTTAATTTGGTAATAATAAATTTATTATATTCAAAATTATTATGTTTCGTTAATAATTTTCGATATGTGCGAGGACAGCAGAGAGGTAAAATATGAGTGACTTTTCATGAAGATACATATTTCTATTATATTGTCAGATTTTGGAATCATGCAAAACTTGAAATATATAGCGCGTGTTTGCTTTTGTTTGGCTGCATTTTCGGTAACTGTGGTTGAAAATATTGATTGAATCTATATGATTGAAAGTACTGAATTGCTTTTAAGTTTTTACCTTCTATTATATTCATAGAGATTGTAGGTTGATAAAATTACTGATTTTGCTAGCATAAGAATCTCGTAATCCGAAAGCTGTAATTGTTTAATCATATGCTGTACTGTATAATTAACTGATTTTAGGGAAAAATACATTTAATCCGATTCGACATTACGCTATTTAAAACACTTTCTGATGTAATGCCAATATTTGTTATTTATTTATTAATGGATAAGACTTGAATAACAATTTCTGAAATTAATTCATTTTTTAACTTAAAAAAGTTTTAGACAAGTAAGTAACGATAAAAATGGTGTATTACATTCATTAGTATATTATTTACTTAATGTACAATCTTATTACGTACTAAAGCAATTATCATGGTTAGGAAACTGCATTTATTCTACTTTTTTTATAAGATGGAGATCTCCGAAAGAAATTAATCATCATACTTCTGAAGAAGTAAAATTTAATCGTTAGATTAAATTTATTTGTTTACGAGTTACTCTGTAGAAAAGGTTATGATATTCAGTTTTAGTTTTACGTGGACGTTTAATTTTGTCTTCCTGTTAAAATAGGATGGTATGTCTTTAACCGGTACCGTAAAAAAAAAAAAATATCAATAATAATTAAAATACAATATAATCACAATCTTTTGTGCTGATACAACAGGATTATGTAGCCTACAATTGTAAAACGTGCGTAACAGATTCGGTATTTAATTCATCCAAAGACCGTAATGAATTGTTATAAGTAGTGCACATGACTTCAATCGGTTGTGCTAAATAACTTCATAGTCAATCTTATTACTGGGCCGGACGAAATACGTTATTCGTAACGTCATTGTGAAGGCCGTTGTAGTAAATAATGTACTACTATAGCAATGTCCTCCTTACGCTGATAATTAGATTGTTATTAGCCTCCGGCTATTGTGTATTGAAACACATTCTTAACACCGCAATATATACCAGAATGCACTACTAAAGTAATATTAAAAAAAGTCCGTATATTATAGTTTACTCTTATTGTTCTTCAACTCTAATTTCCCATTATCAGAGTTGCAGTACATTAGCTTTGTTTTAAAATTATTAACAATAGGAAATTATTTTTGTATTTTCTACATTAAGAAATACTATAAATAATTACATTCTTATTTAGTAATAATTACTTATTAATTATTCAGTAATAATTACTGAATAGCTAAATACTTGAAAATAGCTACTTACATTGGCACAATTTAAATTCTGCTGTATAAAAATTTTAGTTTTTTATTTTATTGTTTTTTATATTCTTAATATTAGGCTTACTTAACTAGATGAGATTTCAAAAAGTTCTCCAGTAATTAATGTATTTGTTATAAGTAAATAATTGTAAATTTAAATTCAGTACTTGTGTTTTTATATTGATTCGTTACGCCAATTATTCTTTTCTTAAAGTGAAAGTATTGTATACGTATACGAGTTTGAGGGTGTGCAAAAATTGTTGATTGCATCTGCAACGCTTATTATATATTTCGTAAAAAAATGCAATCTTATTTCTAAATTCTAGTTGCTATAATGGGAAAAAATTTTAATTTTATAATATTTTCATTGCAAACAACATTTCTTAATTCAGCATAAAATTGATAGTCATGCATTAAGATAAATAATATATATATATATATATACAGATTATATACTATAAAAAAAACCTTTTGAAATAAATCTAGAAACAAAATAATCTGTCATTTTTATTTTATTTATTATTATTATGAATATTACTTTAAGTATCCAAAACAACTTAGGGACATTAAATCAAATTTGTTATTTCACCATAAATATTCCGTCTAAAAAAAAAATAAGTAATAATAATTAAATTCTAATTCACTTATATTTACATAAAAAAAAAAATATGAATAAACGACTTCATTTATGTTTCCCTTTTCGTGCCAAAAAAAGTGTAAACATTTGTCATGTTTAAAATAATAATGTACATTAAAAATAGTGGTGACTTCTTATCAAGTGGTAGTGGGTTAAGCCACGAATCATTTTTTTCTAAACCCTACAGAAATAAAACATCGATGTGTGGATCATTCAGATAATATATCTAAAAATAATTAGACTGACAAAGCATTCATAAGAAACAAACAGGTTCAACATCAAATAAATTTATCATCATAATTAAATGTATTTATTATTACTTGAATATTACTTTATCTATCCAAAGGAATTAAATTGTTATATAGACTTAAAAGTGTTCGTATTGTTATTAATAAAACTGTTCCTAATATTATTTAAGATGCTCATTTTATTTTATTTTTAAAAAGTATTTCATTTACCATTCTCCAAATTCCAATTTTTTTCTATTTAGATAGTGTATATATCATTTTTACAGTTTACTAAACACATAGAATAAATCTATTTCATGTAAAATACTGATATCGTAGATCTGTAAAAGTTTATTAAATTTTGTTTTGCACTGTACAATATTACTTTAATTTTTTTTTTTTTAAATAGGAATTTATCAGACTAATGAATATTAAATTATTAAGACAGTAGTAGTAATAATTATAATAATAAAACTTCCAATAGGTAGTAAACCCCTCCACCATCATGGCTCTCATG
This sequence comes from Lycorma delicatula, assembly GCF_047948215.1. Classification (NCBI taxonomy): domain Eukaryota; kingdom Metazoa; phylum Arthropoda; class Insecta; order Hemiptera; family Fulgoridae; genus Lycorma; species Lycorma delicatula. The sequence continues at coordinate 26,008,983 of NC_134455.1, forward strand.
ATGGCTCCTAGTAATATCATATATCCTATCACCTAAATGGTTTTGGGTTCGAACTTAATACAATTTTATATTTTCATACACTGCAAAATTCACTTCTCATTATTATCATAAATATTAGTGCCCGTAATGAGGTATCAGCCTGAAGTTTATGATTGTAAATAAGTAATAAAATCTAATGAAAACATCAAACCAATAAAGTGATTGACCAAAAATATTTATAATGTTTCGTTATTTTATTCGACGAAATAAATATCAGTATCAGTAAATTTACGAATTTGTGTTTTTTTTTTCTTTCACTATTGTGAAAATACAATTTACATCTTTACATTTACAATACAATGTACACTTTTGCACGGTTTATAAGCGATTACACAGGACAAAATTTTGTAAAAGAAGATACGATTAAAAAAAATTTCTCATTATAAAACTAAAATATTGTCTAATAAATCGTTGTTTCATCTAAATGAATGATTGATCATATTCCGTAATACAAATAGATGTTTTGTCTTGATTAGAATGTATTTATAAAATAAATTAAAATATATCCAAACTTTTTAAAATTTGAAATTAGGATTCTGACCTTGTACATTTAAAACTGTTTTTTCCCCAAACATAATTATTGTTCCGTTCATGCTAAGTAATTAAACTACATTAAACATATTAGTGAAAAGGGTTATATAAAGTGTTTGATAGTAATATTATAGTAACCTTAGAAAATAACATCAGTAGAATACTTAAATGATTATTGCGATGAACAAATATAAAAAAAAATAATGTGCATTTATTACATTCATTAATAAATAAAAAATTGAAATTTATTTTGAAATTTAAAATTTGTAACGACGTACCTTACCAAATTTCAATTTAGAAGTTTTCAAATTATTTATTCTATGTTCTTCTCCATCATCACCGGCCGTCGATGCCAAGTACAGAACCAATTAATATCAATTAGAAATATTATTAAAGAAAATAGTATTATCTATTTTAAATTTCACCATTTTATACAAAGTGTAATTTAATATTAACATTTAATTAAAATTATGAGCACAGTTGTTGGTACGAATGGATATTAAATTGACATAATATTAAATTTACATTGCAGCAGTAAAAGAGAAAAAATTTCAATTTTTGTATATATTAGCTAATAAATCTATGAAAAAAAATTTAAAAAGGTTTTATATAACTTTTGATTTTACTGACTGTTTATATTGAATTTGAATACTCAGAATTAGTAAAACAATACTTTTAATATTGTGTCCAGTGTTTATTATAATTCTCTATTAGATAATTATTTTTTTATAAAAATAGCTACTTAAAAAATAATAATGAAAATTGTAATGAGTTAAATCACATTACATAAATATCACGAATAAAATAACATCCGACATAAAATAATCGGAATTTTTCATTTAATAGTCGATAAGAGATCAGTTACATTTGAAGACAGCTTTATTCTTGCTATCATTATTTGTCTAGCACTTTTACGAAAATTTTGGTAATCTTCGATAAGAAAAGTTATAAGCTGATGCGTTTATCTATTAGAAGAAAAAATGTATATTTTTAACCAATTTTTTGTTGCAATATTGAATTTTTTGTGGTGACAGTTTACTAAGTACCAACTTAGCAGAAAAATTCATGTCTGCTATCACATAAATTAAGCTATTTCTGATTAAAAAAAAAAAATTCCAAATAGGAAACAAAAATTACATACGCTGTAATCATGATAGTTCCCAAATTTTATCCATAATTTAACAAAAAGTTTGTCAGTAAAGTTATAGAATATGTTATTTTAGGTTGTTACAAAATAAATATATAAATTCAACAACTAATTATTTCCTAAATGCAATTTTAGTATTTAGTAATTCTTTCTTTTTTACACAAATTTATTTTGTATAACTTATTTATTTTAAACTACTATCACATTTGGACAAAATAAGGTCGAATTGAATCATTAAAAACTATTTTTAAGTAGTAATAACATTAAATTTAGATAAGTTCGATCGTTTTTAAGAAATTTATATTTATACTTTTTTTTTTTAAATTTAATTTAATTAAATCAAATCCCTTTAAATTTAACACCTTTCTTGATATCACCCACTAAAATTTTCATCTTATCTTGTTTCCCTTCTCTTTATAATTAATTTGATTAATTTAATCCTATTTTTATTCTGTTTGAATATTTAACTCCGATGTATATTTTGCGTAATTTGTTTAATTTATTCGTTATCACCCGACTAAGAGTAATAAGCAAACATATTGAGTACATTAAAAAATTATTTTAATTAAATACCAGTAGGTTCTGTAATGTTTGTAGTAGAACAAATTTTATCGGATCTAATATTTCCGAAGCAGATTTTAAATTCGACTGATATGAAGTACTAAACGATAAATGTTAATCCTGTTTCGGATAATTAATGTATAGAGAGATTTTTAACTATAAATATGATGTAATGTCTAGTCGTTCTTGAGCGGAGTGTACATTGCAGTTAATTGCTATTTAGAGCATACTTTCCAGGGCCGTCGATACAAATCATTTCCTGCATTTTCACGCTGAAATCATTTCATGGACCTTCGATGGAAACATTAATATTTTAATGTTCACATATTTTTTTCTTTACTCATTAAGATGTTAATTTCATTTTGCCTTATACTTGTTTTGTTTATCATTTAATTTTATCGATACTACAAAACATATTATATGGATTGAACGAGCAATTCTTTTACTATATCCTTGAAGCGTGACAGGTTGAGAGTGCATGTTATATTGCGCATCTTCAATTGAGTTTTTAATTATTTTTTCATTTGTATGAAAAATTTTCTATTTTCTGAACTTTTATTACCTTCGTTCTGTATTTGTAATTTAAATAAAAATAGTTACGTTAATGTATTAATAACATTTTACTATAAAAATTAAAATTTTTCCTTGAAACTAAAAACGTACAAAAAACACATCCATAAAATAGTGTTAATCGTTTTTTCTGTAATTTTGTTAATAAAGAACGTTAAACGAGTCATCTAATATAAAATTATATTATCGGTTTGTAATGCTAGAATCTAATTATAATTTAGAAAAAAAGTTAACTTTTATATCTTCAAAATAATAAACAATTGTTTAAATGATATTTAAGAAACGAATTTTATCCATATTTTATTAAATTTTTTATTAACTATTCTAAAAGAAGTAGCCTGTTACTGAAATAAGTAAGTAAATATTACATACACGATAATACATGTAATGTTACATTAATATATATGTTTATAATATATTACATATACAAGGATATGTAATAAGGCAGTTTAATACAAGAATAATAATTACAAAATATTAAAACTTATCATGAACAGAACAAAAAATTGTGATTTACGCCTTTTCAAACTCCTTTTTTTCTCCTTTTTATTAAATTTTTAGTAATAATTGCTGGATTAAATGAAATTTAGTTTCTGAGACCCACTGAAGTTTCTCGTAAAAATTTTCTCATAAATTTTTTTTTCAAATTTCGAACTATTACTAAAAACAATTGAAATAAAATTATCACGTGATTTAAATTTATATTCCATCATTAAATTTTTTAACGAATCCCTTTAAAAGTTATTAAAAAATAATTAAACATTGGACTTATGATCGTAGCATTAATAAACTAACACAACAGAGTTTTACACAATTCATAATAGGATATCTTTTTAGCTTTACAATTTAAATTATGATTGTAATTGTAAATTATAATTGTTGCGTTGTTGTTATTTGTAGCACGTTAGATTGTTATAGATGCTTTATTAAAAGTAGGAATTTAAACCATAACATTTATTATTGTTTGCAAAAAAACTATTAATAATGTAATGAAAGCTTCAGAAAAATAGAAATAACAATTTTGTTATTGTTTGTTGTTTGACATGAAGTAAAGTCATCCTAAAAAGAAATGATTTTTAAGTAAGTATATATTCTACAATAAATTTCACAAAATAGTAGTAATATTCAAAGGAAGTAGTGTTTATTTATTTAACACCAATTTTTTTTCTTTTTAATCCTGCAGGATTATTTTGGTTCATTCAGCGTTGAAGTTTCCTACCCGTATGATATACACTTACAGTTAAACATATATGTTGCACGCAAGTGTTTAAGTATGACGATATTAAGTGTACCGATGAAATTTTATCTGAGTTTAATCATATACATGTACAAGTACGCAGTCTACAAGTATGATAAAAACCGACATTGCTAATTCATGCTATTCAATAATATTAATCGTAATTCATTACAGCTGGCTTTCTAAATTAAATCGTCATCATCAAATGTCTTACCAACCGATTGTATTAAATTAGGTCAAATAGTTAAAATAGTCATTTAAAGCCAGAACCTGTGTCTGTGGAGTAATAAATAATTTAGTGTTTTGATGTTATTTTAATATTATATTACCCGCTAAGTCTTGTTTAACTTGTTTATCAAGTATATGATATTTTATTTGTTATTTAGCCTACATTTATAAATGTAAGTTCTTTTTAATTTCTTTATTATTATTAGTAATAGTTTTTTTGTTAATAAATTAAATAAATAAGTAATTTCTAAATTACTAATCAATAAATTAATTAGTAATCAATAAATAATTATTTTTAAACAAATAACTGAATTAATGAATGTTTCATTTCTTCTGTTTGTCATGTGTTGGGTATATAAGGATAAACTGAGTTTGATTTAAAAAGATAAGGTTTTTACGTGTGACCGTGTGACGTGTGTAATTTGATCCTGTGACAGAAGCGACAACATTAAAGGATCGCTGCACGCAAAGATATTCCTTGACGCGACAGGATGCAATGTTAATGTAAATTCTACCCTCAGACAGAAATCTTTGGGGGAGACCAGCACCTAGCTCAAAGACTTCGTAATACCGTAGGGCGTCACGCTTCCAAGTTTTGAAGACTAACCTACACTCCTTAGCGAACGCAGCCTCATCAAGTCGGTGTTCTGCTCTCTAATGAGAGACAGAACATCCTCGTCAGATAGACTTCGATCTATGACATAAACTGTGACACGGGGCCTACGTTTTCTCTTCGGGTCGAATTTTACCTCAAGCGTTTGGACGAGAGACTCCGTGGTGACCCGGCAGTCCCTTTATTCTCAGCTACCACTACCAGCCCTTTGATGGTTTCCTTGATGTTTCCAATTTTTAGATTCTTCCGGGTATCACGAAGGGCAACCTGGAAGTCCCGTTTCAAGTCCTTGCTGGTCTTGGTAGATCCCTCTGCCTTGTTCACGAACAGAACTTCAGGCTTTTTGGTCGTCTTTTTGCTCTTTGGTCTTTTTGGTGGCTTCCCGCTTTTGCTTCAGGACATCAGTATAGCGCCTGGGCTGTGCTGAGGCTTGAACCACTTTTTGAAGAACCTTGACCTCCTTGGGCTTGGAGACCAGAATCTCGAAGCCTTCTGTCACAACAGAAAAGGCCTCTCTCAACTTCGCCAAACGAGAAAGAATCGTTTTCCTCGCACCAGAGCCAACACTGCGGGGTATTTCCAGAAACTCAATCAAGTAGTCCAAGTTCTTCTTCAAGTTTTTTAGCCAGCGGGGCAGAACTTTCCGGTCTGTCCTTCGCTTTATGAAAATTCTCTACCAGCGGGTTCGAATTCGAACTGGTAGTAAGGAATAACATTTAAGTCACCCATACCGGTCTGGGCAGTTTTAGTTATAATTTTTCTTTTAATTTTTTTGAAAAATGGACAGTAAACTTATTGTCCTAGAATAAAGACCCAAAAGACTCAAGAAAAACAAAGACTTTTTCCTTTTTATGTTTTTTTTTTTTTTTATTTTTTTATTTCTTAAGTTGGTTTTCCAGGGTTATAAATTTAAGTTAATTGAACTGTACGACCAAAATAAATTGATAAATTTGTATAACAAATATTAAAACTTTCAACTATTGTAAAATGTTTATTTCCTCTAAATACAATAGGGAATTTTTTATTAAAAAAAACAAAAAAAAAACAGTATTTATTTAATTTAAACCTATTCCTTCGGCTTCATTAAATTAAAATGGATCAACTAAATGAGAATTTTAATACTATAATCAAATGAATTTATCTGTGAGTTAAGTGAAGGAATAATAGAAGCCACTACTTGGGGTTCAGGGAAACTTATAAGTAAGTAAAATACTGAAATCTCGTTTGCTAATTAAGATTTTGTAAGGATACTAATTACTTTATTAAATATTAATAGATTTATGACTAATTAGTTTGATCAGTTACAATTTATTTATTTACTACAGTTTATATATTGTGTTTAGTCTAACCAGCTGATTGGTTCAGTTGGTAGGAGCAATTTACTGATATACTGAAGGTCTCTGGTTCGATTAATAGCTTGAGTACGGCATATTTATTAATAAATACCCAATATCTACTAAACAATTGGCGTAAGTCATACATAGACAAATCCTGCAATAAAAGAAATTGCATATGTAATTAAAAATGTTACAAACTTCATTACTTAAGTTAATCTTAAAAAAAGTCACATAAATTTGATAAACCCTCTGTAAAAACTTTATAATTTGCTAACAATAGAATATAAAATTATTCGTATATGGGATGATTCACCAGCAAAAGAAAAATAAAAAACTTGAGCAAATTTTATTTATCAAACCATATTCTTGTTCGATTGTTATAAAACGGTCATCTGTTTTTTTAATAATCTATTATTTCTTTGTGACGAATTAAAACACATTAAGATTATCAGTCATTAAACAGTTTTTCATAACTGGTCGTTTGATTAGTTAGTATTTGAAATGTTTCTTTGTCATTTAAGAAATATTAATGATTCTAAATCATTTATCCAAAGTAAATTATTTAAATACAAACTAATATGATAATTAATAACATTGGTGATGATATTAACAACTAAATAATAAGAAGCAATTTAGATTACATTTTCTTGTAATTGTGCTTAAAGCGGGTTAAGTCGATTTTATTTTTATTTAGTTATTACGTATAATTTTAGTTAATTTTTTGTGATAGACTCATAAAATTCATAAACGGAATGAATCGTAAATTAAAAGAAATATAAGTGAATAATAAGTTTAGAAATAAATAAATGATAAATTCAAAAAAACTTAGTAAATAAATACTGCCAAAAAAGTTGCTATCAAGGAATTATATGAAAAGAATTATAGAGATGAATTATAGAAAGAGTGAATATATTGTATCATAGTAAAAGAAAAGAAAGAAAAAACCGCATGATTTCTGATAGCGGAATTTTCTTGATGGGAAAATGATGTAGATGTGTCTACGAAATTTTATAAATAACAGTTTGAATTAATGTCGTTGGGTGCCGCTCTCTCTTGATCAGAAACGGTAATTTCCAATTTTTTTTTTTTTTTTTCACTTTAGCGTTATTTTATATGTCCTTGTTAGGATCCATAACCGTTAAGGCTGAAAGCAATTCCAAAAAAATGACACAGGCATTCTCAAAAGTAACAAGCAACCGACGCAAGGATTGTTAGAGAAAAGCGAAAAGTAATATGATTAGTTTGTCGTTGTCCTCTTCACTAAGTTGAACATTGCAATGATGCAAGTTAACAAGTCGACTAAAATATAAGTAATATTCAACCAAACTACTGAAATTTCAGTTCGTTACAGAAGGTTGATGTTTTATAAAAAAAAAAAAACCGCTGATTGGAATTTCTTGAACCTCAGGTGTTTTACATAAATACCTATTTTCAAGAATAATAAACATGTAATGCCAGATTTCCCAGGGAAAAGTAAGAATTTAAGTAATTTCTTATTATTCTCTTCGCTGATCAAAAATATTCCTGCATGTAATTTTATCAATCCCATCAAAATGTAGATGATGGCCTTACTGATATCATCTCTCTGTTTACCACGACTGTACGAGGTGTGGCTATTATATAACGAATATAATGCTTTTTTTTTTATAAACTCCCCAAAACGACCAGCCCACGCTAAAAAGCTTAACACAGTCGCCTCAGGGTTTCAAGGCAGCGCAGTCTGCCCTCCCTAGCTCGTCCGAACTCGGACATCCCATCGGGGTTTCCCGTGCCTCCTCGAAAACATACTAATCACCTCTTCCGGTGATCAGAATTTTTCTCCGCAGGAGAGCACCTTTCCAGTCCCTATTGTACCTGATCAAGACACACATTTCGTTTGCCCTTCCCAGTTATGCGTCCCCCCCATGCACATCTCGAGGGTCCCCCATGCCATCATCGGGGAGCTCCGACCCACCCACTCTTGCGCGTGAGTAGGTCCGAACACCATAGGCATAGAGGCTGCCTCCCAGGCCCCTACACGCATCAAGATGGACTTTTATCTGTCCTCGATCCCCCACGCATTTCCATGACCCTTCATTACTTGTTGCACCATGTCTCCCTCGGCGTCAGCGGTAGAGCACCGCACACAATATCCCCACTCCATGTCAATCGGTATATCCGGCAGCATAATCCAACAACAACATGAGCAAAGACACATAATACAATCATAAATTCCTAACCTAGCAAAGTACATTAACAACTACAAAAATAAAACACATTTCGATGCCTCTTTTGACATCTAGGGCCGTGTGCACGTCAAGGGGGTTCCTCCTGCCTCTTCGCTGTTAGTACGAGACGAGCCACTCTCTCTACCTCCCTCCATCCATTCTCGTTCTGGAGCATGTATCTGACGACGTTATCTGGTGTTAAGGCCACCGGAATCTGACGTCTCTCGTTCTCCCACCTGACACAGTCAAACCAGGTGTGTTCGGCTATGTCAGCTGTCACACAGTACCTGCAACCCGCCGTTCTCCTCCTCTTGAAGCGAACGAATCTAATGCTGATACAGAAGAACTGTGCATACGCCAAATTTGTAAGACCGACAGCTACGCAGCGTGAAGCCCTCTCTTTCGGTTTTTGTCACTCCTGTTTCTTTAGACATATTAGTCAGACCGTAGCCTTCGCTTGGATAACATCTTTTTTTTTGTTTTGCCGAAAAAATTATAAGTGTTTTATTAGAGCATAGAACTGTTGTGAAATTTCACATGAGACTTGGAGAAACCGCTACTGAAACTTATGATTTATTAAGAAAAGTATATGGAAATGTATGTTTATCACGTTCGTGTGTTTTTGAGTGGTTTAAGCGTTTCCAAGATGGCCGAGAAGACATTGAAAATGATGTTCGGGTCGCTTTTCCACGTTAAAAACTGATAAAAATATTGAAAAATTGGTAATCTGATCTGATCTGAGTGTCGGTTAACTATTCTTGTCTTTATTTAAGGTCCTTACTCAACTCCATGAAAAAATAAGAAAAAACCGACCCGAATTGGGGAAAAACACGTCATGGTTTCTTCATCAGGATAACGCACCGGCTCACACTGCATTGTCTGTCAAGACGTTTTTAGTCAAGTATAACATCCCAGTGTTAGACCATCCGCCTTATTCGCCTGATCTGGCGACATGTGTCTTTTATCTGTTCCTCAAGGTCAAATCTGCATTAAAAGGTACAAGACCATTGAAGCTGCGAAAGAAAACACGGCACGCGTCATGAAAGAGCACCGAGAAGAAGACTTCCACGACTGCATCAATCAATGGAAAATAGGCACGGAAAGTTGTAGAGATAGAGGAGGGATGTATATTGAAAGGGTTAATAACTAAATATGTATAAACATAAAATAAAATATTTACAGCATTAGTCTCGTTAATTAATAGTCACACCTCGTATAATTCTATTAACAACTCTTAAAAGACATAAATCTGACTACTTGCCTACATGTAGTACGCAAATACTTACATCCTTCTCAGGCATAAGAAAGACGGGGACAAATTTTTTTTGAAAGTAGAAAAGATGTAGCATATATTTAAAAGGTGGTTCCTATTTTTAGATTAAACCTTATATTTATTTCAATTATTAAATATATATTTATATAAAAAATGTTCAACCTCACTTCTTCATACTGATCAAAATATGAAAATACTCGCATTTATGGTAAAAAAAGGTAAAAGAAATAATAGGATTATAATGGTAAAGAGTTTTCCATCATAGAGGGACTTCTGAACTGAAAGTGAAGTTATACAGTGTTCACAAATAGATCGACTAAAAAATAAGTGTAAAATCTTTAACAATGTTTTTCAAAATTTTAACTACCTATCCTTATTCACGGCAATGATAGATGAGTTTGAACTGTGATTTCTATCAAGTAACCACTAATTAACTATAAGTGCGTAAATTTTACCGGTTGAAATTTTTCAGTTTGAACACTTTTAAAACAGTAGTTTTTCAAACAATCATTATTCAATCTATTTGTTTTTCTTACTTTTTTCAGTAAAATAATGAAGTTAAGAAATAGACAGATTAAAAAGACTAAAATGAAATAAAATGATTCTTTTTATTTTCTAGAGAACCCAGTTAATTGTATTTTATTAACTTCAGAAAAATATGTTCCAAAAAACAAAAGTGCATAACCTACATAAATAATTTGAATGTACTTGGCTTCTCTGCCATAATAATTTCTTACTAAAGGATTATTATAGCATAATTATACATATCATACTCTGATTTCGATATTACTAATAATTAACAGTTCGTTATTGATTCAATATATATGTGTATGAACACGTTTTTCTCAGATTTTGATTTTGAATTCGTGTTAAGCATCGTTAGAGGATTATAAAAATATACGAATGACCGTGATCAATTGTAGAGTCCACCTCAAAATTAAAATCAATACACAATAACGGTGTAGCTATCAATTTGGTACAAACGCACTTATGTATGTGTTCCGTTTTACGTCCGTCGAGCCGTCCGGTGCTGCGATCTAGTGGGTGCTAGCGCTCACCGGAGAGTTCCGCTTGTACTAGCATTCGACGCTCGAATCCGATCCAAGGCGGTCACATCATACTCTTAGTCCGGATGGAATCCATTCTTTGTTGGGATGAACGCTAGCTTTAATGGTTTATTTAATTTTATACTAATTATTTTTGTATGTAAATTTATACGTTATGTTACAATTCATTTCATTAGCTGTCAATACGACAATTCATTAAACCATTATTCAACAAGCAACAAGGCGTTGTCTTTATTCATCACCTATGAATAAACAGTCCAACCTCGCTCTAAAATCTACCAGTAAGATTTATTTTTTATTTTTTTATTGTCTTCAGTCATTTGACTGGTTTGATGCATCAAACCAGTCAAATGAATTTTGGAGATCTTGGGAATCTTGGAGAGATAGGGAATCTTGGAGAGATTCCCTATCTAGTGCTAGTCATTTCATTTCAGTATACCCTCTACATCCTACATCCCTAACAATTTGTTTTACATATTCCAAACGTGGCCTGCCTACACAATTTTTTCCTTCTACCTGTCCTTCCAATATTAAAGCGACTATTCCAGTATGCCTAAGTATGTGGTCTATAAGTCTGTCTCTTCTTTTAACTATATTTTTCCAAATGCTTCTTTCTTCATCTATTTGCCGCAATACCTCTTCATTTGTCACTTTATCCACCCATCTGATTTTTAACATTCTCCTATAGCACCGCATTTCAAAAGCTTCTAATCTTTTCTTCTCAGATACTCCGATCGTCCAAATTTCACTTCCATATAAAGCGACACTCCAAACATATACTTTCAAAAATCTTTTCCTGACATTTAAATTAATTTTTGATGTAAACAAATTATATTTCTTATTGAAGGCTCGTTTCGATTTTAAGATTTATTAAAATGCATAAAATACATAAATATAATTTTTTTAAATCTATTATAAGACTCCCAAAATGGCGAAAAAACGAACTTTTTATAATTGAAAAAATATGTATACCCCCTTAAAGCCGCCAAAATACGGGATAAATTAATTACATTAACTTAGCGTAGGTATGACCCCAATAGAGATTTATTAAAGCCATAACAAAATCATTTGCGCCACCTGCAGATTAAAAAAATAATAATAATTTAAAAATGAAAAAATGTGTACTTTTTAATTTTAACAGATACTGAAAAGGAAAAAACGTCATATAATGCAATAAATTATGATGAAAAAAATGTGCGAGTACTGATCTGATCGGACACAAAATAATGGTCACGTGACCCAAGGGAACTTTAAAACATAAAAATAATGTCTTAAAGATTTATGTAAACTTAATATACAATAATGACATTATTCATCTAATTATATTATGACATATTTTAAATATTATAATTATATATATAATATATATATGTACTATACATACAAATATAGAATCTATAAACAGCAATTGTATTAAATCAAACAATAATACTGAAATACATTATACGAACAAGCAATATGCAATAATCTGGGTTAAGCAGAAGTTAGAGGTAATAATTTTGTTAGAAATGAATTTGTAATTGATAAAAAAGTAGTAATAATAAGAATTTTTTTCTCGGAAAAGTCTTACAGTCTTAGGTGGTAAAAGTAGAGCAAAGTAATAAATAATTAATACTCTTTTATCCCAGAGAGACTTAGTCACATAGTTTATTCACAGTACTTTCTTATTTTTACCTACACACATATTTCTCATTTTTGCAATTATTACCAGCGGTTTTTTGTTAAAGGAAGGGTTTTGTAAGTCTAATAAAATTTTAAATAAACATAATTAAAAAAATATTAGACAAATTCTTTTTACTTTTTTACACAAGTATTGCGATCGCGAACATTTCTGTTTCCAGATTTCAAGGGAAATATCCATTTTGATTAATTTTGGCGTGACGTCTGTACGTATATATGTATGTACGTACGTATGTAACTCGCATAACTCAAAAACGACTAGCCGTAGGATGTTGAAATTTTGGATTTAGGACTGTTGTAACATCTAGTTGTGCACCTCCCTTTTGATTGCAATCGACTGAACCAAGTGTCCGAAAAGCCCAAAATTCAACATTTGGATTTCAGACTTTTTTTAACTGCAGTTATAAGCCCTCATTGAGAGTTTTTCAACGATATATCATAAGTGATACTTAATATCATTGGTTCCAGAGTTACAGCCAAATAAAATTTTAATCAATGAAATATTTGAATCTTTCAAGGGAAGGCACGTCGGTTCGAATCAGATTTCATCTCCTTTTTTTAATTTAAATATATTGATGTATTAACCCATGATTATAAAAAAATATATATAATAAATAATAATTCAATAATAATAAAAAAAAAAAAATGAAAATCTGAAGTTATTAGTGAAATAAAATTTTATATACTTTTAAAAATGTTTATGTGTAATAGATTTGGTGAAACATCTGATTATATAATATTAATTGAAAACTACAATTTAGAATGGTATTATTTTTGGATTATCTAGGATAATTTACCGATTTGTTTTATTTAATTATTCTGGAATTTCTGTTTAATTTTATCTACATTAAAGTTAACTACAGAGTGAGTGAAGAATAGTACAAGAACAACATATACACAGATCAGGTATGAATGCCTGATCTTTTTGCAAAAAAATCTTATCTCTTAGTTCATTACTCTGATATTGTCGGACAATATTCTCCTTAAGTCGGAGTCCCTAAGTCATAATTCGTTTATGATTTTGTTGCCAATCATTTAATCGCTCTTTGGTTTGATATAATTCTTCTGATCTTAATTTGTGCACACGTTCTCTAGTTTTCAAATTTTCTCTCTATATTCATCATCCCCTCTTAATATTTTATTCTTTCTTTGATTTTAACATTTTCTTTCTCTTCATATTCACCTTCTTGTTGTTTTTTTTTGAGATATGTTTCTTCCTGTTATCTTTCATTTTCCTGTATGGTTGTTTCTTTTAAATTTTTTATTATTCACCAAATAATTCAATAATGAAAACTGAATATTTTGCACTGTAAAGTCGAAATTAACATTTGTAATCAGTATACAAGTGTTCACTAAACGGAATAGTTTAATTATTATTAACTTTTATTTTTCACCAGAAAATCTGAGTTGCAAAGAGAAAACCTTGAATTATTCAATTTAAATACGCTGGTACTATTCTTACAAAAATAGCTCCTTTTTGTGTAAAATGTTTTGAGGTGGGATTTTCTTTTAAAAAGTCTATTTTATTTAGTTAGTAATTATGTATGATCGTTTCTGTTATGCTTATTTAATCAACATTAATTTCGACATATTTTTACCAAGACAAGTGATTGTGGTTAAAGTTAATTTTAATCACACCTTCTAGGTAATATTCAAATTTATTTATTTATTTAATTACCTCCAAAATTATTTAAATTATTTTTCGTAATATTTTCAAAATTGTATCGAGTAAATTATAGGATTTTTTTTAATTTCTTTGACTAATTATCCTTCTAAAACTATTTTACATTCCTTATGTAAGAACACATTTCAAAGAAATTTTTAAGAATACATTTTAAATTTAATTATTTTGTTCTTTTTTAAATAATATATTTACTTAATAATTATTTTATGATTTACCTGTTTAGAAATTATAGTATCACTAATATATATATATATATATATATATATATATATATATACGTTTTATATGTAAACTTCCCAAATTACGTTAAAATACTTCCACGATCGAGAAAAATTACAAGTAAACTGGTGACTGGAAAGCAGCCTAAGACGTCTGGCTAAAAATAAGATAAATGATTTTATCAACCTAATTATCTGTCTGTTTCTCGTATTTATTATTTAGTATGAATAAAGCAAAATTGGTTTTTACGAATTATACTGCAAGATTTTAGTAAAACCGTAGTTTGAAATTCAGTTAAACTTTATTAAAAAAAAAAAACACAAGATATGCTCTATTTTTGAGCTTTAAATGACACTCTTACATGCTAGGTTTTTTTTTACATTTTTTCCCTCCCACTATGAATCTTGAGACCTTGCCGTTGGTGAGGGGGCTTGAGTGCTATGTGATACAGAGTAGTTGGACCGAAGGGCAACCATATCGGAGAAATATCTGTTGAGACCCAGACTAAGGAATGATTTCTGAAAGAGGGCAGCAGCTCTTTCAGTAGTTGTTAAGGGCGTAGGTCAGGGAAACATAAACGGCCATATCAACATCTACACAACAGTACTCATTCTATCCTACATATACACATCCACACAACAGTACTCAGTCCTCTGAGTACTGCGCAGAAGCAATGGAAAACTACAGCTGCTTTTTTTCCAAGAAAATGTAGCTCTCTGCATTTTCATATAGCAATGACGCAGGCGCCTTCCTTGATAAAATAATCCGGAGATAAACTAGCCCCCCGTTCGGATCTCCGGGTGGGGACTACTAAGGAAGTAGTCACCAGAAAATTAAAAAATATCATTCTACGAGTCGGCGCGTGGAATCTTGGAAGTCTAAAAAAGGTTGGTAGGTTAGAAAATTCAAAGAGGGAAATGGATAGGATAAATTTAGATGTAGTGGGAATTAGCGAGGTTCGTTGGGAAGAGGGAAATGATTTTTGGTCAGGTGATTTTAGAATAATTAACTCAGCTTCAAATAATGGGCAAATCATAATAGAAGAATATACACTTGGAAAAAGCCAGGCGATACTGCAAGGTATCAGATAGATTATATCATGGTTAAGCAAAGATTTAGAAATCAACTCGTTGACTGCAAAACTTACCCTAGAGCAGACATTGATAGCGACCATAATTTAGTGATTCTACCTTATCTTTTTTATTCAGACCTCTTACGATGTCCTCCTCAAAAATCTTCTTTACCACCTCTTCATCAAGCTTCTCTAAATTTCACCAATTCATCTGACATCTTTTCTTCAGGTTTTTAAACCCCAATCTACATTTCATTATCACCAAATTGTGGTCGCTATCAATGTATGCTCCAGGGTAAGTTTTGCAGTCAACGAGTTGATTTCTAAATCTTTGCTTAACCATGATATAATCTATCTGATATCTTGCAGTATCGCCTGGCTTTTTCCAAGTGTATATTCTTCTATTATGATTTTTAAATTGGGTGTTGGCAATTACTAAATTATACTTCGTGCAAAACTCTATAAGTCGGTCCCCTCTTTCGTTCCTTTTGCCCGCCCCGTATTCACCCACTATATTTCCTTCCTTGCCTTTTCCTTGGTATGCAAGCATTGGAATGCGATGCTTGCATTCCAATCTCCAACTATTATTAAATTTTCATCTCCTTTTACGTGTTTAATTGCTTCATCAATCTCTTCGTATACACATTGTACCTCATCATCATCATGAGCGCTTGTAGGCATATAGACGTTAACAATCGTTGTCGGTTTAGGTTTTGATTTTATCCTTATTACAATGATTCTATCGCTATGCGTCTTGAAATACTCCACTCTCCTCCCTATCCTCTTGTTCATCACGAAACCTACTCTTGCCTGCCCATTATTTGACGCTCAGTTAATTACTCTAAAATCACCTGACCAAAAGTCGCCTTCCTCTTCCTACCTAACCCCACTAATTCCTACTATATCCACATTTACCCTATCCATTTCCCTTTTTAAATTTTCTACTAAATATAAACAGGAAGTGTAAACTAGCGAAAGAAGAGTGGATTAAAGAAAAGTGTTCAGAAGTGGAAAGAGAAATGAACATTGGTAAAATAGACGGAGCATACAGAAAAGTTAAGGAAAATTTTGGGGTACATAAATTAAAATCTAATAATGAGTTAAACAAAGATGGTACACCGATTTCTAATACGAAGGGCAAAGTCGATACGTGGGTGGAACATACTGAAGAGTTTTATGGAGAAAATTAATTAGAAAATGGTGTTATAAATGAAGAAGAGGAAGTCGAAGAGGATGAAAGGGGAGAAACAATACTCAGATCTGAATTTAAGAAAGCATTAAAAGATTTGAATGGTAGAAAGGATCCTGAAATAGGCGGAATACCTGTGGAATTACTGTGCAGTGCAGGTGAGGAAGCGATTTGTAAATTATACAAACTGGTGTGTAATATTTATGAAAAAGGGGAAGTTCTGTCAGACTTCAAAAAGACTGTTATAGTCATGATACCAAAGAAAGAAGGAGCAGATAAATGTGAAGAATACTTTGAAGCATCCGAATATTAAGGCATCCTGGAATAGTCGCTTTAATATTGGAGGGACAGATAGAAGGAAAAAATTGTGCAAGTTGGCAACGTTTTGAATATGTAAAACAAATTGTTAGGGCTGTAGAATGTAAGGGGTATACCAAAATTAAACGCCTAGTACTAGATAGGGAATCTTAGAGAGTTACATCTAACCAGTCAAATGACTGAAGAAAAAAAAAATTTGTTCTTACATGCTAGGTATTTGGCTCGCTATAACATATGCTAATTTTTTAGTATGAATGTGGAACGTTTGTTATTACTGAGAATAATATGTTACGGTATTGAAACTCAGAAGACTAATTATTAATAATATAATAGCTAAATTCATGTTTCTTTATATATTATTAATGTGAAATAAGATAAATATTTGTAAATTAAAATGAAATATCAGGAGAAAGAGAATTTATTCTTTGTAATATTTACAAGAAGAATCTGGTATAAAAATACCCACATTGAATTAACTGTATGCCTAACTTTCGTTACTAATTTCTTCTAGAAAAAGTTGTACAAATTTTGAATTATTGAATTCAATCTTTGTATTCATATTCCTTAGTTTCTCTTATTTTCTCTACCGCATTTGGTAAAAATATTTCAAAACCGAATTACAATCTTATAAAAATATTGCTATAATTGAAAATTGCTTTTAAAATCGCTTTCATAAGTTGTAAGGATACAACAAGAAAATCTGTAGAAATATATAAATGGTGAATTATGATAGTGTGACTGATGTCACACCTTTTTTCTTCAAGGTATTTTGTTTGTTTATGCTCTTATAACTCTTTTGGAAAGGTGTACCGAATTTCGTAATATTGAAATCAAACAATTATTCCTGAAGTAGAATTTATGTTATCTTCCCATTACCTTACAGAATTTCAGATTTTGGTACCCGTAACTGCAAAATATGGAGAAAATGATTATGAAGAATAAACAGATTATAAAATCGTCAGTTATCTACATAAACTGATTATTAACTACAAGACATTTTTTAAGCGATGTGTGTTGATTATTAGATCGTAAAACAATAATCTTCAAAAATAAAAAAATTCTAACGGTAAAACTGCAACCTACGCAATGTGTTATACAGGTCACGTAGGTCATTACAGAATATTCCTTAATAGATACGTGAAAGACTTGTTTTTTTAATAAGTTGTGCAAAATTATTGTTAATATCAGTATTCTTTTTTTTCTTTGTAGAAAGTTTTTCTCCGATAATTGAGTCATTACTCACTCATTATCTTTCTTTCCGCAACGCAGTATTTAACTAATTTATTTTTTATGTGACTGATTCTTTCGTAAAATGATTCAGCACAATCATAATTCATTTTATTATTATATAACGGGAAGTAAAATTCCAAAAATGATTATGAATGCAAAGCAATTTCTTTTATATCATAATTTAATGTTCAGTTACTTTATGTCGCTTGTCACATATCTGTTAACATATTCATGAGTTCCAGATATTTTGCGTGGATATTTAGGTGTAAGTAACGGTATATTATGTACTTAAGATATACATACATACAATAAACGCGCTACAGAGCTAGTATAGTACATTTATTCCTCGTAAATATCTATAAAGACATCTGAATAAAACTGTATTATCATTTTCGAAAATATTTTCATTTATTTTGACAGAGTGAGTGAGGTTTACGTACTTTTCAGAATCAGGATTTATTATTGATATCAATACTTAATTTAAGTTAAATTTATTTACACATTCACCCATTTGCTTTATTTCGTAAAAGTTACTCTAGAACTACTCGTTTTTTAACTAAATAAATTGTATCACTTAATGTTAATATGAATGATTTTTTTTTATTCACCATTAAAATAAACATTCGTAAGAATTGTAAATTATAAAGATTTTTATGTTGTTTCATTACATGGATTCACAGTTAGTTTACAGGTGCACAAGATGAGAGAGATCAGGTAGACAAGATTTTGACGCCATAAAACAACAAAAAACTCCCCGATATCCTCGACCTACCCTTAGCTAAAATACGGTATACCGTATTTTTCGATGTACAGTCCGGTTCTGATTTTACAAGTATTCTTTAACTATTAAGTCTACTTTTTGTTTTTTTATTTTGTTTCCATTGGGAAGGAAAAAGCTCTACCAACCACCGCCAGGCCCGCTCTGACAGCAGTACGGGGCTCACACCCGCTAAAAAACTGCCCCTCTAGTCGCACGGGGGCCGGTCCTAATCCGTGCGGTATGTACACCTAGCGCCTATTCAGAACAGTGGAAAGTCTAGTTATTTATTAAAAAATAAAATTACTTTAAACAAGCTTAAATTAGCAACTATTGGGTCGAAATTATCACTATTCATTCTGTAACTTATTCAGTTCGATGAATACGTCCGGATTTTGCCATCTAATTTAATTCAAATATTTTTGCTTATTTTTTTCATTTTTTTCTTCCTTAACTATCAGTCAGCTATTATAAAATTACCTTTGAAAAATTATTAACTGTATAAAAATTATTTTTAATGATTGCTTCCTATTAGAAAAGATTATAATTATTATTATTATTATTATGATTATTATTATAGTAGTTTTATTTCTGTTTTATGCAAGAAGTGATGAAAATGAAATATTGAGATTTATATTATAAAATTATTCTCAAATTTTTATCATAAATAATATTCAACTACCTATATAATATTAAGTTAAGAAAAATTATGTTTTTTTTTCTCAGAAAATCTATCGATTTGATTTCTCACCAACCTGGAACTGATTTTAAATTTGCAATGTTTTCATGTGAAATATTTTGACAATTTCGAGTTTCATATAAACATTTCTTGCAGCTTTTTTGAAGATGTGATATTTTTCACAAAAAAAATTTACTTTTAATTGTATTTCTCTTTTGTATTGATCTTATTTTGTTCCCTTTAAAGTTAGATAATATTAGTTAATACCCAGATTAAAATGTCATATTTTATTTTAATAAGAAATGAAACATAAATTGAGAAAATTGTAGTTTACAGTAAAGTAATGATTTAACTTTGATATAGAAAAAGAATACATTATATGGCGGTCTTACAGTAAGTTATAAAAGATTTTTAATATTTAATGGTATCGTTCAGTTTTCTCTTACCTTTGGTATTCTTCGTGAAATATATTTTTCCATTTTTTCCATCCACAGTTCATTCTTTCGAATTATTTATCAATTAAGTTTTCCTTTGCACATTTCATTCCTGGTTTCACTCCTGATTTAAATAATAGAAAACACTCCCATAATTTAGCTAATTAAAACTACGTACAGCATTAAATATTCCTAATTCAGAAGAGCGAAATGAAAGTATACGGTTCTTGATTTTTCTTCTTATTGTGCCATATCCATTAGCTAATGTTGGCAACCATCTAGACAACTATAGTATATCTTTATCTATTGCAGTTCGGAACAAAAACGTCATTGATTTACAAAATTATTGATCCAAGTTTTTCAACCAAGATATTCTTCTTGTTGTAGGACTTCGTTTTTCCTCAATTTTTCCCTTAACAATACGATTAGAAAAAGTTTCTTTTCTATATGTCACCCCTGAAAATATTCAATATTTTTTGTTTTTTGAAATATTTAACATATTTAAATTTAATAATTTTGACGATATCATAACTAACTTTCTAAAAACATTCTCCTTCCGAATCCTGTTCCTCCAAGAGATCCTAGGAACTCCCAAAAAATTAACATTTCAAAGGCTTTTATCCCTTTTAATTATGTTTATACCATATGTGAACAAAAATAAAACTTGATACTGAACTATTCTTTTCGTCAAACGCATACTTAAGTTGCGGCTACACAGGTTTCTAACTCTAAGAAAAACTGTTCTGGTTTTTTTATTCTGCTTCTTATTTCTCTCTGGGAACGATACCAATTATCGATTAACCCGTTAAATTCCAGTTTTTTATAGATTCTTTCGGATTTTGAATTTTGGAAAATTTATGTAGGAGATCCTATATGAGGTCTCCAAAAAAATTATTTTAATCACTCATAGTAAGTTACCATGTAAGTAATGTTATTGTACCTGATCATAGATGACACCAGCTTAGTCTATCAACTTTATACAACTTTGTAGCTCTATACTCTAATTTTACTTTAAACATTACTAACCATGAGCATTACTAAACATTTTAGATTAAGCAAGTAGTTTGATTTTATGTACATGCATTCTTTCCTGTAGTTTTCAATATGCTTGTGTGAATTATTTTACAGTAGTTGCTATACAGTTCATATTAGACTTTAGTTCATGTTCATGTTTATTTAGTCTTCTTTGTTTAAACTTTATTACGCCTTGAGTCCTAATAACCAAGATAATTTACGTAATTTATATTCATGGTGTGGACACTAACGAATTTTATATTTAAAAAATGACTCGATAGAAAAATATCTCTAGATATCCTACATGCATATGGGAGTCCAAATCAAGGGAAAAATTCCAAATAACAGCAAAAACTAAAAAAGTCTAGGTTTTTAAAGGTTTTTTAAATTTTCGTTAATGACCCCCATTATTTGATTAAAGTTTTACTCATTCATAAACGCATATCATAGATTTCAGATTATTAATATTACTTTATTACAGTATAGCAAAAAATTAATTGGCAGTAACACTTTTTCGTAGTAATAACAAAAATTACAGGAGTAAAATAAAATTAAATAATCTAGAAAACTTCAAGTATACGAGAAAGTAACCCGCACTTAACGCACGAGGGATATATCAGAATGTATTCATGTAAAATGGGTTGTGTTGAAATTTCTGACAGTAGAGTTTATGAATTTTATAATAAAATACGTGTTTGAAAAACTGTAAGTTTCTATCATAGTCCGACGGTGGATCGCTTTAAGAGTTGCTTCAAAATGGAACTACATGAAAAAAAAATGTATAGGCTCTTCGTTCACTTACATACAATAAAACCCTTTAACAGTATTATTACAAATATAACATTTCTACATTTACCATTACGTTAAGTAATTCTAACCAAGCGGAACTAGTATTTACTATATCGCACATATATATATATATATATATATATGTGTGTGTGTGTGTGTGTGTATCATATATATATATATATATATATATATGATATAGTAATACATATATACATACGATACATATATATGTATGTATCGATAGATTATTTACAGATCATAAATAATTACAACTTGGCGAGATGCTATATTACTTTTCCTTTATACACTGTGTTACTTTTTTTATTACATAATTCATAAAACTGAATTTAGGATGTTTTCTTTAACTTAGAAAAGAAATAAAAAATAAGTTGTATTCGTCTTAAATGCATTCGGAAGATTTTCGGGTGGTAGACTTTCTATTTGATTCCGATGGATAAAGTTAATAATTCGTCAGAAATTATTGTTGATTAAAGTGTTCAAAATTATAAAAAAAATAACCACTATACTAACAGAATCACAAAATATTAGTACAAATGTAAGTTTCAAAAATAAATGAAATTAGTGTTCCTGATTTTTAACAAAATCTTTTTTTAACAATTTTTTTACCTGCAAAATTTGTTCTATCGTTAATAAAATACATGTCTATCTAGCTAATCCCGTTTTATAATAAACGTTTGTCGAATAAGTTTATATTATGACTAGTTTCCAAAATGATGTTGGGTCGCGGCCGATTCCTTTGGTCTTCTCTATTATTAATTAGTCAAAAAAGATTTAGTATTAGTCTCTTTTTGTTTGGCCTAAAGGGGATTCCGGATCGAGAAATACATTGTGAAGCGAAGAATGGATTTATTTAAAATCAAATATTATTTATATTTATTTATTATTTTTAGCTATTGACATAATTCTCGTACAATTATTCAGTACTGGTATTCTGTTTTCACTGGCTCATTCTTTAAATCATTTATGTAAATACTTGTGGGTTTTTCCTGAGTATGGTTTTTATTTCGTACCCTTTGAAGGGAAAGCATGATTTAAATATGTTTTGTAAGTATAAAAATTCGTCAATTACATTTATTAATGTTAAATATTTAGAACGCACATTGAAGTTTGTTACAAGTATGTTTTAGTACAGGTACAGAATTAAATTGAGCGTCATACATTTGTTTACAATAAAAAATGGGTATTTACTTGTTTATTGATTGGGCTTATAATTTAAAAAAATTATATAAAAATAAATTTTCTGCTATGTATTCATTTTTCAGATTTTTCAGAATCAGAGAAATAAGTGTTTTTATTTTTTATTTTTATTTTGTTTTAATACATGAACGCCGATCAAAGAAGGAGAATTTGATCAGACCGAATTGCGTTACGTCATCTGTTCATGTTTATTTTCTCGTGGCATGTTCTTTATCACGAATTCACCTTTATTACCTCTTCGTCACTCTTTCACACCACTCAGTTGATATACAATAGATTTCTTTCACTCACTATTTGTTTCTTAAAACAAAACCGTTTGAAATCTCGTTATGCATTTTCCTTATTGTTTCACTGCCAAAAATTTGATAGTAAGTTAATTATCTTTGAATTTATTGTTTTAACATAGAACGAAAAGTTAACAATAAGTTAAATTAGATTTATAAAAAAATGAAATTATTCTATTGATTAACGAATAACACTTTTTGTAACACGTCACAGGAATGGTCGGCCTCAGTCAATCCAAGACTGCACTCACTTACACATATGAGTATCATCCTTATTTCACTGGGCATGGAAGATTGCTTGATGCTAATTAATTGAACAGAATGCAACAACGTACATTGGGGGGAAATATATATATATATATATATATATATATATATATTTATACATATTCACTTAATTATTTTGGGAGAGGGAGAAATAAAAACAAACAGAATAAAGTTAACATCATGCTATTATAATATACTGCAGAAATTTCAATAGATAAAGAATCCTTTAAATAATATAGAAAAAAATGGTTGTAATTTACTGAAATATAAATCTTGAATAAAATATTAGATTTATTAAACTCAAGCAGACCATTTTCATTTTTTTAAATGTTCAATAGAAGAATGTACAATTTCCTAGTGTACATTTTTATATGATTACACAAGTTGGAGTAATTAAGTTATTACCGCTAATGAATGCATTACCGCTAATGTACAACCTCTCTTATGTTTCATTAATTTTGCTTTCTTAATGGGGTTCTATTTAAGGTTTTCCTGTGGTTTCCTTGATCATTCCTTTCAGATCCTGGAGAATTTCCCACTTATTTTTTCCTGATGGTTGTATTTAATTTACTACTGATATGAATAAAGTATTGATTTATAGTTTAGTGCAATTCAATCGCTTTCCTTTTTTATTAGCTGGTAAAGTAAACAGTGCGTCCATAAATAGTTCATTTTATGTTACCACACAACGTGGATTGTAAGAATCCTCAAAATTATTTACAAGAGAATTGGTAAACCTCTGTTTTATTTAAAGCTTGTTTTCTTTTTTCTTATTAAAATCTTCCCAGAAAGTAAATCAAAAACCTTGTCCACACAAGAAACGAAAATGTACCTTATTTGAAATTAAAAAAAGATTTTTAAAAACATTCTTTTGACATTCCATTTGCTTGAGACTAGGTATAATTTTTTTTCCTTTTACTCCTTTTTAAGTTCATTAACAGTGGGTAAGTGCCAAATGTCTATTTTCCGTAAGAGGCTGTTCACTGGTTTCGAATGAAAACAGTATTTCTAGTTAAACGTCAAAGCAAAATGAAGGAACCTATTCCCTCTCTTATACTAACGTTTAACCTTCCCGTAGCACCGGAAAAAATAAGCGTAGGTTACATGTCTATTCTTGTGCCATCATTCATTCCCAACCATAGGCGATGTTCCCATTATCAAAGGTAAGGCCACACTACAACCTCTTGCTGAAACATACAATCTGTGCTCGGTGCGCAAAAGAAGGCCATAAAGACTCTGCATGTCAGGAGGAAGAAAAATGTGTTAACTATCAGACTGTTAACTAATCACATTCAGCTCATTCACGAGATTGCCCAACTTTTAAAGAAGGAGGACAATTCTCAAAATTTGTACAGCAGAAGCTTTCTTTTCTGACCGCACAAAAATAGTATAAGAAGAAGTTAAAATCGTAAAACCTGGTAAAAATAGATGTCTCTTCTGCAGCTGCTATATCAAAGCAAAGCCAAAAAAATACACTGGTAATCAACAGTGCGGATACTGATGTGAATAGAAACAGCTTGTTCAGGTGATATCAGATCAGGTGGTCTCGCTCACAATCATTATTTCAGAGCTAACTAAGAGCCGCTGCACCAACAATGCAGCAAACTACAGAGATTCTTATGGGAAGGGATTAATAAAAAAAAATCGTCACCTGGTACGAATTTCCAGGCTTTCAAGCCTTCATCTACATCTGGAAATCTCTTCGGGAATGTGGAGGTCGATGAGGTTCATGAAGAAGTAAAGCACTTCCTTAAAGTTATTAACAACAAAAAGGAAAATCTTATAATATTTGGAAAATAACCTGCACGCAGTTTTGTAATATCACGAAAAGAGTATTTATGGGTGCAAATGTTATTTAGTGGAATATTTATGGTCTCATTTTTCGCAGTGAGGATATTTAAATCCTTCTAATGGAAGAAAAGTCTTTAATTCTGTGTCTGCAGGAGATTCGCCTTTGTCCCCAGAATGATATTTTCTTTGACGGGTACGTCTGCGAAAGATGCGACTATCAAACAGAAGGTAGAGGACGCGGGAGTGTGGCAGTTTTTCTGAAGGAAATGGTAATGGCCGCCCGTATACTGCTAACAATCAACATACCTGCAGTCGCAGCCGAAGATAATAGCACCATTCAAAATGAATATCTGCAACTTATACCTTCCTCCAAATTCCGAAATCAGTGAAGGTGATTTGTCCAGTCTTTTATCACAGATTCCAGAGGCATGGTAATGGCATTACCATGCCTAATAATTCGCGATTTCATTGCTCATCACTATATTTTGGGCACAACATCGTGTTTATCTCGAGGCACTATATTTCCTGAGCTAGAACTTACGAGGTGTGTGAGAAAAGTAATGAGACTGACTTTTTACTTATCAAAGTTTTTATTTTTTTCAAATAACAATATTATCCTCTTCAAAGTAGTTCACTTGGGCAGCTATACACCGGGGGAGTCGTTGTTCCCACTCCTGGTAGCAGCGCTGGAAGGCTTCAACTGGTAGGGCTATTAACTGGTCGGTCACAGTCTTTTGAATGTTCTCTAAAGTTCCAAAATGACGTCCTTTTAAGACATGTTTCAATTTCGGGAAAAGGAAAAATTCACAAGGACTCAAATCAGGTGAATAAGGGGGTTGAGGAACCGTAGGAATGCGTTTTGAGGTCAAACATTCCTTGATAGAAATGGCCGTGTGACACAGGAAATTGTCATGATGAACATTGTCACTTGTTTGCAATGTCTGGTCTCACGCGAATCACTCTTTTCCTGGACCTTTCAAGGACACCTTTGTAAAACACTTGGTTGACAGTTTGTCCTAAAGGAACAAATTCTTTATGCACGAAACCCCTACTGTCAAAAAAGCAAATAGGCATGGTTTTGATTTTCTCATTCGACATTTTTTCAGTCGAGGAGATGACGGAGTGTGCCACTCTTCGCTTTACCGCTTTGTTTCAGGATCGTACTCAAATATCCAGGATTCATCACCTGTGATCACACGATTGAAGCATTCTTGGTGATTGTCAATCCTCTCAAGAAGACCAACGCACAAGTTTATTCGATTGTCCTTCTGTTCCGTTGTGAGGTTTTTCAGTACCAATTTCGCACAAAACTTTCGCATGTACAAATCGTCTGTCAAAATTTGATGTACGGTGAAAGTGTTTAAATTTAACTGTTCACTCATCATCCTTATTGTTAAATGACGGTCCGATCTCACAAGAAGCCTCACACGCTTAACGTTTTCGTCAGATTTTGAAGTTGAAGGTCTCCCTGAGCGAGGTTGATCTTCAACGTGTTCTCGGGCTTCCAAAAATGATTTGTGTCAGCGGAAAACTTGTGCTCTTGATAAGCAATGTTCCCCATAGGTCTGTTGCAATTTTTCAAAGGTTACACTCACGGATTCCTCAAGTTTAACGCAAAACTTAATTGCACAACTTTGTTCTAAATTCCGATGCTCCATTTTCGTAACACACAACTTCACCCATGGCGCTGTCAAAAATAATGTGTTGACTGAACGGAATTGAAACTCGTACTGAGCATGTGTAAGGGATGAACAAACCGATCTAGTCCAGACCGGTGGACACAGCGCTGCCAGATCGCTCGCAGTGTTACCAATCTCATTACTTTTCTCACAGACCTCGTAGATTTCTGCTTGCCGAACGACGGATCGTGCATGTTTGTATCATCTTCATCAGGTATATTTTCGTGCATCAATCTGTCCTTACGTTCAGTAACCCTATTCTCACATCTTACTTGCTGCGTTTTCAAAAACTTTTTTTGGAAACGATCATAAACCGATTGTAATTTTAGTCCATAATAATGATTTGCCTCAGAATTAGCCACGCAGATAGGTGGTTCATAAAGCGGACTGGATCGGATGCAAGGATTACTTTGGCCATTATGACAATAACGGTATAGCGATCCACCAACTGGCTAAGTTTACACACAAGATTCTCTATAGCGCGAATGAATTCATCCCTTTAACATCTGGAAAAGCTTGACGATCTACTACTGTTCCTTGGTGGGATGAAGACTGCAGGCGGGCACTAAGGGATCGGCGTAGATGCTTTACGTAATTTAAATGGAAGACCGACGAATAAATTCCTCTGCGCCTTCTGCAATACCAGGACTGTTTTCCGTCGAGTGTTTTGGTGTGTTAAACGAAAATCTTGACTGAATTACGTCGAACCCACTTCTCGGATAACACAATCATCTGTTGTATGGAGAAAGGTTTGCAAACAATGTGTGGATGATACAGTCACCACAGCTGATTGGTCTGTAAAGACGAATACTTTTGCAAGTTTGTTTAGGGCAGTTTTACTTACATCATCATACTGTCCTTAATTTGTGAGATATAAGTTGCAGATTGAAAATATCACGTTCGTGATCTGAGACCCGCAAAATGAAAACATACCACAATGATAACGCGAAAACGTTTTTCACCCAGAAAAACCAATAAACAATCTTACACTTTAAATTTATTTGTAATTTCTTTTTCTACTTCATAGGCTAATTTGTACAGCCACTTTACGAACTCTAAACTTTAGTTTGATATTTAAATAAGTCTGCCAAAATTTCTCAGTTGAAATTTAGTAAACATACTGCAACCATTCTTCTTCAGTAATTCTCGATCTACTTATAAACTTTGTAATTCGTTCAACTTCTTCACTTTTATTACATTTATCTTCTTAGATTGCCTTATTAGAGCATAAAAATTTATTTCATAAGAAATATTGTCGTCCTAGGGCAAAGTGTAAATGCAGTTACAAAATTAAAAAAGTTACATGTAATAATTATATAATTAAGTATTACGAGTATAATATTGTTTTATTAAATGTATATTATTATCTATTAGTGTAAATGTAGCTTTTTTATTCAGATGTAGGTATGCAGAGAGAATACATATGTATTAATTTCTCTTTACTGTCTTGGGTCTTGTACAATGGTGCGTAAATATAACAAATAAGGGTAAATCAAGCATTTTACGAATATTTACAACAAAAAAAAAGATATATTTTGTTTCATATAAATATAGTGAATTTCTATGAATTATACAGTATTATGACGCGTTTCGGAACACACAAGTAAATTATATGATCTGATACATATGAATTATTGTATCATGGCGTTATTCATACATTAACATTAATAATACTGAAATGCACCATACTGTTCGCTATACAAACAAATGGCGTTTTCTTCTGGGAAATTTTTAAGGCTTGCAGTATTTTTATTCGTATCTAAAAATGTTCAAATATGTTACGGACAATATATGTTATTTATTTTAAAGTATTGGTAACCACTTTTAGTATTAAAGGACTTTTATGAATCGATTTCTGATGCCTCTGATGATGATAGATAATACTCGAAACTCATCACTTGTATGTACAATTCACATAATGTTACTAGAGTAATTAAAAAGATATTGAAGTTTTTGAGTAATTAGAAAACACCCTTTTGTGTTCTTCGAAATATTTTTAAGGATAAAGAATATTATTTAAAACAGAAAGTTTTATATTTCGACGTCACTGAAGAAAAACAATAGCTCACAGTATGACGTCAATAAGAAATATTATTAGTTAAAATGAATGTATTCGACTAATATTATTAAAACCTCAAATAATTTACGATTCATTCATTAGAAATTATTGGTAATGATTGATAAGCTTAAAAATTAACGTAAAGTAATAATGAAATTTATAATGATGAATAACAATGACCTTTCTTGTACAGCATAATACTAATTATGTATTTATGCACTTGATGATTGCATAACCGTTGCATAAGGGAACATTTTACGATTTCATAAAATTTTTTTTTCTAAGAAAAGACGGAGAAAGTACTTTTAAAGTTATAATAAGTAGGAAGTAATTTTCTTCTGAAAAGAATTAAAGTATTCACTCAAGTGTAACAGCGAAGTAAATTAATGCTGATAATGTCGCAGAGACATGAGTCGAATGATTGTACATGACTATATATTATTTTTACAGCAATATTTTTTTTCAAACAATAATTCCTTCAAGAGAGAGTAGGTATTAGGCTATTTAAATTTACGGCTAGTTATTCATATTTTTCTTTATGTTTTATAACAGTCAATTTTATGAAAAAAAACCTGCACTTGTAAAAAATCTAGAAAGTAAACAAATCGTTTAATCCATTAATCTTTTTAATGGTAGTGAGTCTACCTTTTTTTGTCGATCCACCTGACTAGTCGTCATATGAAAATAAATTAAACTTTTTCATAGATACTGTTAGTGTATATCTATCAGTATTTTTCGTATATCTTTGTAGCTATCTAAGATAAGTTAACAGTTTTACGAAGCCGGTATACGTGGCAAAATAGTTTTGCAACCAATATAGAAAACTTAACCGGGTTGGTCTAGTAGTGAACTCGTCATCACAAATCAGATGATTTCGATGTCGAGAGTTCTAAGGTTCAATTCTTAGTGAAGATAATTACTTTTATACGGATTTCAATACTAAATCGTGGATTCCGGTGTTCTTTGGTGGTTGGGTTTCAACTAACCACACATCTCAAGAGTGGTCGAACTGAGAATGCACAAGACTAAACTTCATTTACATTCATACATTACATCCTCATTCATCCTCTGAAGTAATAATACCTTCCGGTGGTTCCAGAGGCTAAACAAAAAGAAAGAGCCAATATAGAAAATTATTTTTATTGGGCATAATTCTTTTCATATAAAAAGTTCGCTATATCACAGGGTTCCATTGATTACAAAATATTATCCTAGATATAAAGGTATTTTCGAGGTATTTTGCAAGTGAACTACTAAGTACAGTGAGCTACTGTTCAAGGATAGTAAAAGAGAAGCTAAATTCTTGCTTTAAATTAACTTTGCCAGTCTTGCCTTTGTCATAGATAAATATATAAAGCATCTGAAGTATAATGTAAACGTTTTTTAGAATTCAAAATTTCTGTAAGAATTATGATATTCACTACGACCACAACAGTCCCAAGTCCCTACAGTGAAGAGTGATACATTCATAGTATCACTTTTATGGCTGAATTTTACTTTTATTTCCGTTGACATAGCATGCGATTATAAATTCCGCTTGATGTTGAGGAAATAAAATTTCACTTCACTTCTCTCTTACCTTAGAACACCTGGGAAGGAATAAATGTTTGTTTTTCTTGATCACAGTTATATTAATTTCAACGATGGTTTAACTGCCACATCGATTAATATTAACTCGTCAACAGAGATTCTGTGTATCAAAATATAACTACACACAAAATAGGAATATTCTAAGTAATATATAATCTAAAATATATGTTTCTTGTACAAGTAGTAAATAAGATATTTATGTGAAAATACTGAAGAGGTCAGTAAATCTTAAGTATATCATAATTTAGGGCTTTATTAGACATGAGGATGTTAAATGCTTTCGTAGAAATAAAACGGTACCAGCAAGGGATATGGAAAGACCTTAGTTACACTCTTGAAAGGATTCATCTTGAACTTCCTAAAAAAAATGTATCGTTAAACAATTTTTTTCGTAATAATTAAACCTTAATGATCAGATTAGGTTTATTATGTTTTTCAGTAATTAATAATTAGACAGGCCAATTGGTTACTGAGTTTTATTCAGTCA
Organism: Lycorma delicatula; assembly: GCF_047948215.1. Lineage (NCBI taxonomy): Eukaryota > Metazoa > Arthropoda > Insecta > Hemiptera > Fulgoridae > Lycorma > Lycorma delicatula. Next base: position 26,040,233 of record NC_134455.1, read on the forward strand.
AAAAACTGCCTTTGAAATTAGGTAATTGGTGTGGATGTAAAGTTTTCAAAATGATTAATTTTTAATGACAAAATAAGTCAAATTAACTTTAAAATAACTTTCTAGGACTGACATCTTAGCACTACAAGTCGTTTTTGAAGTCATCTTAAGTAACTGTTGCTGCTTACCTCTTTTACTTCAGCTGCTATCACTGATGGAGACTTTATATTCTTAAGTTAGAAAAGCATGTATTTAGGGTATAATCGAAAGGTGTATTAGATTTGAATTGTACCTGCACATTAAATATATCTTTATGATTTACCTACATCATAAAGTGTAATTGTATTTTGTACATGTATAGCAGAATATCATATTTGTTAATAATGCTGAATTTTTAATTTTCTTCTATGTAATGAATGGTAAATGTAGATTCCGTTATGGTCTGGAGTAGTGATATCTCTAGAATTTTTGTATAAAGCTTCGTTCTCTTTGTAAAATGTAGAAAATTTAGCATTTGTACGTGATGGTCTTTTTATCTTTATGCAATGCTTCTTTGTAAATCTTTCAAATATTCTCTTTGAGTTCTTAGAGTGTGTTAATTGAGGGTGAGTGAGTATTGAGGTTTTTAGCTCGTCAAGAGTTTATATGTGTTTATAATTAGAAATTATGTTTATCTATTTTCTTATAATCTCTTCCGAGTACAAAGAGAGATCATTTTAATAATATACTATGCGGCGTGAAGAAGTATTGCTTTAGTGACCTTCTCGGAAATACTTGAAGAAGATGTTCGTGCAGCGATATATTCGTACTCTTTTTTTTCTCTGTTTAGCCTCCGGAACCACTGTAAGGTATTACTTCAAAGGATGATATGTATGAATGTAAATGAAGTGTAGTAGTCTTGTACAGTCTCAGTTTGTACATTCCTGAGATGTGTGGTTAATTGAAACTCAATCACCAAAGAACCGCAGGTATCCACGATGTAGTATTCAAATCCGTATAAAAGTAACTGCCTTTACTAGGATTTAAACCTTAGCAACTCTCGACTTCGAAATCAGCTGATTTACGATGACGACCGTACTAAACCGCTAGACCAGCCCGGTGGACTGAGATATTCGTACTGAATTTGTTTAAGTGAAGCTTTTTATGTTCGGATCTCTTTAATGTTGTTTTTTATTATGATTTTGTTATTTTTTGCTGAATCAGGTTTATGTTCTGAATTACTATTTTTGTGAATATATTCTAAAACTTTATTATCTAAGATATTCTTGATTATAGCAGATACGGTTACTCTTGCTTAAATTTCCTTGTTATGTCTTAATCTTTTAGCTTTATATTGTTTATTTGTTTGTTATTTATGTAGATGTGTAGATAGTTTTTTTGTTTTATTTTATGCCTTAGGTGGTCTTATATTCTGCTATCTGTAATTTTTTGATAGTGAAGTGGTAATTTTGTTGGTGGTGATGTTTTCTTTATCAGGCATTCAATAATTTGTTTTTCAGCCTGGTAAACATTTGATACTTCCTACTTTATGTTTTACTCCATTTTCAAATAAAAGATTTATCACTATTACCTTCTACTATTCTTCTCAAACGCACCCTTCTAAATATAATATTAAATCTTATTTACGGTTAAATCTACGATATATATGTTTAAGATAAATTTATTTTATATCGTTATTCACTTCAAACTATTAATTTACAGAAATTAAAAAAAAATGCATAAAATTTTCGAAAATCATGGTGATACAGTGAAGTTAGCTCTTAACAATCTTCACTCACTAATGTGTGGTGTCCATGAGAAAAGCCTTTACAATATTGCTAACTCAATAAGATAGCTTAACTTTCCTTCCTCAATTAATTAAGCATAATCTATAATTTCATTTTTAACTTTATTTCAAATTTAACTTCCTTAATTCAATTTCAGTTTTCAACGTGTTAAATTAAATATAAAACAAGCGAAGTCGGCTGTTTACAGAATTACTAGTAGAGTTTTTATAAAATTGTTTTTGTAATATTCCAGAATTTTATTTGCTTCTTCGAATTTCCGTATTTTTTTCAATCCGAATAACTTTATTAAAAAAGAATTAATTAAATTACACTTAAATTTAATAGATGCATTTTCGATTTTATAATGCTACTGAAAAAGTAAAGTAACATTCCATACTTTAAGACTTCAATACGTTTGCGTTAAAAAAAAAAAAAGAGTAGATAAGCATTAAACATATTTTATTTAGATCTTTGTTTAAATAGATTAGGTTTATTTGCTCTATTTTATGTATTATTAAAATCACAAACTCTTTACCTCCAGCTTCCAGTAAACAAATATTTTTACCTCAAATATTTTAATTATAATTCAAATTGGTGATTATTCGTTTAATTTTTAGATACGCTTATGTCGTTTTTAATTTTTTATCAGTACTAATTTTAATAGAAATATTATCATTTCTAAAAAGGTTGTGTTCTTTTTTCATTAAAATTGAATTGATGAATACCGATGTAAAAACAGACCAGCTTTTATTGTAAGGAAATTTTAAATTATTATATTTTCTTACCGTATGACTATGATTGCGTAAAAATTGTATTCCGTCATAAAAAGTGGACTAAATGTTTAATTAGCATTACTAGATATTTTACTGGAATTATTAGATTTGTTTGCATTTACTTATAATTCTGTTTATTATGTGTGTAAAGTAAATTCAGTTAATTAATAATTCATAAAAGTAACAAAATAATTTATTTTGCATTATATTTTAATCACTTGTAAATCTGATAAACTAAAATCAGAATTCAAGGCTGTACAGATAAGCGGCTTCAAGTGACATACACTTTTTGACATCAAGGCTGCCTGTCTTTCATCATACTAGATTATTCTGTTACTTAGTGTGTCTGTAAGGTTTCTTATAACCCACAAGCATTTCGCCAGGAAACAGCTTAACGAGTCTGAAGACTGTGTAGCCTATTTTCAATCGAAGTTACTTATTATAATCGGCATGAAATATTTTATACACTCTTTACCACTGTTACTACTATTTCTCCCTAGATTACCATCTGAACAAATATCAACATGAAGTACCATGTGGTACTTCAGAACAGATATTTCATTCAGATAATAAAAGAGCTCTGTAATTCAGCCATAAATGTGATTATGCAGGCTATTATTTTTTGTCTAATTAAATCCCGTCTTATTTTTAGAACTGAAAAAGTCTATAAATAGAATGTAAAATATTAGAAATTTAATGTCAGCTGGTTAATTTATTTTCAAATTGTAGAATTAGAATTTAATGTAATCAAATATTCAGTGATTGCTGCTCTGAATATTGTTTTGAAATTTATTATATGCATTTGTTATTTAAAAAAAGATAGGGAGATGTAAGATATTATTAATTTCTTTTTTTTATTATAATAAGAAGCCATACATTGAGAAGCCATTACATAAAAAGAATGAGGATGAATTCACTCTCATTCACAGATCGCTCAAAAGGAAATTACCTTTCAAAGGTTAACAAAACCTTCATACTCAAAGTCTTGGTAGACAATCACCATAAATACTATAATAAACACAACTGAATAAGTGTAAAATACCTTATCCAGTTAAATATAAATCACTTCATGTATAAATCGTAACCATAATAAAAAAACAAATAGTGTATAAAAAGTCTTATTCAATATAAGGCAAACAGCATAAAAATATAAAACGCAAAATATTAAGTACGATGTAGGAGCATAACTAGATATTAAAAAAAAATCATAAATAGTTAGATAATTATGTAAAAAAACACAATAGTAAGATGGTAAAATCAAGGATGGTAAAGACGTAATCTTATCAGCAATTTACTGAACATATACTTGTAGTAATATACAACTGCAAAGTGAAACGTGGCATCAACGGTAACTAGCAACAATGTCTACCGCTCATCTCTTCTTTCCCTCGTTCGATATATATATATATATATATATATATACATATATACATATAATATATGTAATATATATATAATTTATATCGATTATTATGTTTATACGTTGTACCATATGCATATACACTTTTTCGTAATTGGTTGGTCTAGTGGTAAAATTGTCATAGCAAATAAGTTGTTAAAAAGCATATTTTCAAAGTCTAAGATTCTGAGGTTGAAATCCTAGTAAAGTTGAATTAATTTTATATAGAAATGAATACCAAAGAATGGATATCGGTGTACTTTGGTGGTTGGAGCTCAATTAATCATATCCCTCAGGAATGGATAGCAAGAACAATATAAGGCAAAGAGGATAAAAATATAAAATGTAAAATATTAAGCACGATGTAGGAGCATAACTAGATATCAAAAAAGTTCATAAATAGTTAGATAATTATGTAAAAACCGCAACAGTAAGATGGTAAAATCAAGGATGGTAAAGCCGTAATACTTAAAAGAATTCACCGCATTTATATGTCTTATATATTATCCTTATCTCATTGGATCACGGAGTGTATTCCAAAGTTGAACAGATTGTAAAGTACATTAGGAATAAAAAATAAAAAAAATTAAGTAAAAATAAAATTGTTATTTAAAAGAGCCTTGATGCATTCAAACATTTAATAAAGTCATAACAGCCTTTTCATTATCTCAATTTTTTTATGATTACAGTCTTAGTCTCTTCGAAAGAATCCTTAACGATCAACCTTGCTACTCAATCAGCATAAATTGGATAATGTTCTCTTGTTATCATGTAACTTAACGTGATATTGCTGTATTCAATTCTTAGTCTTCTTAGAACAAACTATTCTTTTTCCTTTGTTTGAAGTTCATTATTTACATGCTAGACGAATCTTCACAGAGTTAGGTTTGATAGTTAACTCTCTCCACCTTCCATATTATACTTTTTAATTTTTATCAGAAACGTAACCCTTCAGGTCACCAGATGAGATAGATACATTCCGAATATTCATCAGCATCAGATTTTTTATACCATTAAAATCAGAGTTTTTATTTTCAAGACGGTTTAATAGTTTGAAAATGGAAATAAGGCTTATTTTCATGTAAGCATATGATGCTTAGTCAGGATTCATAAAGGCATTTTCTACTTCGCCAGTTTTTTGTGAAAGTAATTATTCTACGGTTTTACATCATCACATATTTTTTAGTGTTTTCCTTAACGCACTGTTCGCATGTGAAAATTTATTACAGGCGTATATTCTGCTTGAAAATATCTGGAAAAGATATCTTTAGAGAAAACGTAATATTCTTACTGAAATTCTAATTGAAAATATTATAATCTGTTTAGAAAAAAATTAAAAGAAAATTTAATTTACAATCAAATTCATTTGATTGTAAATCAAATGAAGATTTGTTTTTAAGAATTTTTTCAGTATTTATTAACACAAAAAATTGTGTTATTCCTGTTATTAAAGAAATAAAAATTTGATAAGCGATACACCCTTTATTTAAGGTTATAAATTATATGCCATTGCAACTGATTAGGTAAACGTTGTGCACATCGTTTCTGACTTTTATGATATAATTATTGGCAGTATAATTGGTACGTTTCTCTTTTAAACATTCTTTCAGACAGTACAAATGTTCACTCCGTTCAGCATGGAACGGTTTGGAAAAAGTTTCTGTACAATTTTCTGGCGTTAGGATTTCCTGTAATATCTCTTCACAGCTTTTGTAACTGAACGAAGTTGACAATGAGTCAAAGCTAATTAATCTTTGCATCCATTATTATTCAGTGCGTGCATTACCAGTAAATGCACTACATTATTTTTTGGGGAAATTATCACGTACTGCTCTATATCAGCCAACTGGTGCAGTAACACGACCTTATCTGACATTCTTCTTTTTTATATTATAAACCTCGGACAAGTATTTGCTTCTATTTTAACGAGGAAGATAAAATGATGTTTGCAATGATACATAAAAAAACGGGACTCAAACCCGTGACAAAAAGACTAGAAATCAGCATGTTAACCACTACAGCATTTGGCTGGCAACTAATTCTACATTCTGGTTACTACCTCTAACTTCACTCCAAATTTAATCAGGGCTTGATTATCAACTATTTATTCAAATCTTAAAAAGGAATGTTAAAAAGGAAATTCTTAAATCAGCAGAAGCAAACTTAGGCGGAATAAAGAGAACCGGTAGAAAACCTTGGGTTTCAGACGATATATTGCAGCTGATGGATGAACGTAGAAAATATAAGAATGCTAGTGATGAAGAAAGTAAAAGGAACTATCGGAAATTAAGAAATGCTATAAACAGGAAGTGCAAACTGGTGAAAGAAGAGTGGATTAAAGAAAAGTGTTCAGAAGTGGAAAGAGAAATGAACATTGGTAAAGTAGATGGAGCATACAGGAAAGTTAAGGAAAATTTTGGGGTACATAAATTAAAATCTAATAATGTGTTAAACAAAGATGGTACACCAATATATAATACGAAAGGTAAAGTCGATAGATGGGTGGAATATATTGAAGAGTTATACGGAGGAAATGAATTAGAAAATGGTGTTATAGAGGAAGAAGAGGAAGTTGAGGAGGATGAAATGGGAGAAACAATACTGAGATCTGAATTTAAGAGAGCATTAAAAGATTTAAATGGCAGAAAGGCTCCTGGAATAGACGGAATACCTGTAGAATTACTGCGCAGTGCAGGTGAGGAAGCGATTGATAGATTATACAAACTGGTGTGTAATATTTATGAAAAAGGGGAATTTCCGTCAGACTTCAAAAAAAGTGTTATAGTCATGATACCAAAGAGAGCAGGGGTAGATAAATGTGAAGAATACAGAACAATTAGTTTAACTAGTCATGCCTCAAAAATCTTAACTAGAATTCTATACAGAAGAATTGAGAGGAGAGTGGAAGAAGTGTTAGGAGAAGACCAATTTGGTTTCAGGAAAAGTATAGGGTCAAGAGAAGCAATTTTAGGCCTCAGATTAATAGTAGAAGGAAGATTAAAGAAAAACAAACCAACATATTTGGCGTTTATAGACCTAGAAAAGGCATTCGATAACGTAGACTGGAATAAAATGAATCGTAGACTGGAATAAAATAAAATGAAACGTAGACTGGAGTAATAATTGAAGAACATAAGAAAAAAGCCGTAATAAGAAAGGGAGTCCGACAAGGATGTTTCCTATCTCCGTTACTTTTTAATCTTTTCATGGAACTAGCAGTTAATGATGTTAAAGAACAATTTAGATTCGGAGTAACAGTACAAGGTGAAAAGATAAAGATGCTACGATTTGCTGATGATATAGTAATTCTAGCCGAGAGTAAAAAGGATTTAGAAGAAACAATGAACGGCATAGATGAAGTCCTACGCAAGAACTATCGCATGAAAATAAACAAGCACAAAACAAAAGTAATGAAATGTAGTAGAAATAACAAAGATGGACCGCTGAATGTGAAAATAGGATGAGAAAAGATTATGGAGGGTGAAGAATTTTGTTATTTGGGAAGTAAAATTACTAAAGATGGACGAAGCAGGAGCGATATAAAATGCCGAATAGCACAAGCTAAACGAGCCTTCAGTAAGAAATATAATTTGTTTACATCAAAAATTAATTTAAATGTCAGGAAAAGATTTTTGAAAGTGTATGTTTGGAGCGTCGCTTTATATGGAAGTGAAACTTGGACAATCGGGGTATCTTAGAAGAAAAGATTAGAAGCTTTTGAAATGTGGTGCTATAGGAGAATGTTAAAAATCAGATGGGTGGATAAAGTGACAAATGAAGAGGTATTGCGGCAAATAGATGAAGAAAGAAGCATTTGGAAAAATATAGTTAAAAGAAGAGACAGGCTTATAGGCCACATACTAAGGCATCCTGGAATAGTCGCTTTAATATTGGAAGGACAGGTAGAAGGGAAAAATTGTGTTGGCAGGCCACGTTTGGAGTATGTAAAACAAATTGTTTGGAGATGTAGGATGTAGAGGGTATACTGAAATGAAACGACTAGCACTAGATAGGGAATCTTGGAGAGCTGCATCAAACCAGTCAAATGACTGAAGACAAAAAAAAGAAAAAATTCAAATCTTCTCACTATTCACAATTGAATATTCTTCGGCCCTTTGCAAAGATGGTAGCAAACAGTTTCTTGTTTTTTAGATGTGTAATTAACGCATCTAACCAGATTCTGAAATGAAAAAATATGGTTGCAAAAAAAAATTATTTCAAGAGATTCGATTGAACAGATACTTTTCAAAGTATCCCAATTTTAGTTCAATTTTTCAGCTTGACTCTTTGTAACTTCTTGGTTCTATTACAATCTCCATAATTAACATTCCAGTATTGGTTCATGTGATTGATATCACTAAATCTCTAAAATAATGAATCGAAAATATAGTAAATTATTATTATAGTTGTTAAAATTGTGTGTGTGTGTGTGTGTGTGTGTGTGTGTGTGTGTGTGTGTGTGTGTGTGTGTGTGTTTGTGTGTGTGTTTCAACCTTAAACAAATGAGAAATGATAAATATATTTTTATGGTCCAAGTTCGTGAATCTATAATTTTGGTTTGATTGAAAGGTCGCATTATGAGATAACACTTTTGTAAAGGGTAATTCTTTCGCTATTTTTTTTTTTTGAAACAATATTCTTTATGGGAAAAGTCTACTAAAAAAAATTTCTTATTCATGGAAAAGCACTTTCCACATTGTGTCTACCTACGACATGCGTCTTTTCTTTCAATAAAATAAAATTTTCTTTTCTTTTCTATGATAAAATAACATTTTAAAAAATATTCCTTAAAATGGCATCATCAGAAAAACACAAGTATAACGAAGTATAAATGCATGTTTAAGAAAATTTTGAAAATATATTCCATCACATGTTTTTCCATTAACTCCAGCCTCCAGATATCCAAAACGACAGTGGTCATCTACTAATATTAAAAATATAATGATGAATTTCTCTTTGTGTAGAAAAAAATTCTATTCTGAACAGAATGAGAAAATAATATATTTACCATCACATTTCGGTGGAATATTCCACCGAAATAGCAATTAGCAATAATTACTCGAGTATAATTTCTGTCTGATCTTCTTATACGATTACTACCTGTAAAAAATAAATGCTATTTGTATTGTACAGTTTATAATTTACTGGTTACTATTTGTGTATCATATTAAACTACAATGTTTTATTGTTTCATATGTAAGAGGAATATTGAGAAAAATTTCACCAACTTCAAATATCTTTGAAAAGATCTAATTATAACTCTCTCATACCATAGCTTATTAAGTAAATTCTATGGGAAAATAACTAATGAATTCACCAAGCCGAGAAAATGGTCTTGCTAATGGTTTTCTAGCTTGGTAAAATTAAATGAGTAAATTGCTTTAAAGAAGATATTTTTGAACAGTTTAAGAATTAAAAAAATTGAATATCAACATTCTTTAAAACAGCATCAAAATCGGATTTTTTCTTTTTAAAAAAAAAAAATAATATTTAGAAAAGTAAGATTGCTTTTTTTAATGACTCATCGTTTTTCTAATGCGATAACAGCTTCATGCTGTATTAAACGAACCGTGAAGAGGCGATACGAGAGTCAAAAAATGGCAAACCAGGTAGGAGTCTCTATATGGCGTAACTTATAAATGGAAACCGCGTGTAAATTCCGGCCGCGAAAGTGACCGTTCGCAATTAAATTTTGTTAAAACTATAAAAATCTAGACAACAACCCACACCGTCCTACGAAGAGACCACAATTTCATTTACTTAGCATATGCGACTCCCTCCGGAGAACGGGGCGCATTTCTGTCTCCAAATAACTAGGGCTCTGGTAGGCGCATTCCTGCTAGCCCATAGGTGCTAATACCGAAAGGACTTCAGCGGATGGACTGAAGGGGAATCACGCCCGGGATTACTAGGCTCAAAAGTCTCTCACGGTCAGAACCAGTAAATCAATTTCACGATGGTCCATACGGATAGGAACGCAAATGACCAAATTCGTACATAAATAAAACTTCAAATTTATAACCGCCACTAAATAACCGATGAAATCCACCCGATAATAGAAAGATACAGCAGCAAGGGACATTGTCCAGGCTCTACGATCTGTAGGGAGAAATATTGAAACTCCCGCCATTCTTGCGTTCCGTTCCGTAACGCGATAAAATTTTTGAATTACATCTCTTAGAGCCGATAACATAAAATTTGTACCACTCTGGCGACCGCACTTCTTTTCTTGTTTATTCAGATTAAGAAATATATAAATCCACTAAAAGATGTTTATTTTTACTTCATTTCCTACCAAAAGAAGTATCTTTGACTTCAGAGTTTTCCACCAAAAAGCCAATGTTATTGTTATAAACTATTACTGATTTATTAAGATATAAAATATATTAGAAGTATAACTTTAGTAATATATTTAAAATATCTGCTATTAACTACATAATAGCCAACAGTTAATATAGTAACTATCTTTTTTATGAATAATACAACCTATTAGTTTTTTGAATGTGTTGTGAAAACAAAAAACCTGATGTAGGGTAAGATTTACGGTTTTATTTGGGCCCATGAAACTCACATAGATATTCATGAAATAATTATCAAATGATGATTCACCAGAATCCCTAATACCCAATTACTAGAGAGAAACTGGATACACCAATTTGAAAAACTTAAATTCACTACAGATCATTTTTTCTCAAAATTTTAAGTGGCTATGAAATAAAAGCACTTTAAGTTTTACAGCTTCATATGGAATGAGAGGATAGTAATAACATTTTTTAAAACAAAAAAGGATAAACTACCACTTAGTCAAAGATTCATACACGTATATTCAAATACGTAAAATAACTAATTAAATTTGAAAATAAATAAATCAAATAATAATAATATTATTATTACAAAGACGTTATTTAATAAACTTAATCTTATCACTTGATATTCTTAAAAAAAATTCAAATTTCTAATGAAAAAGGAAACGAAAAGTTTACGTCATAAAAAAAATTGGTCTACTGCAGTATACTTAACAATGTAATAGGAACTTAACATTCTTAATCTGTTTATGTAGTTAATTTTTATGAACATATTTTTTCCTAATCTATCAATTCACGAATCTAGTTGCACCAATCAATTTTCATAACTTTTATCAAAAATTCTTTTTATAAAAAATTTATGTGTATATATTTTTAATTTCTCCATGCTTTCAATCTAAAGTAAGACATTTAAGATTTTATCAATAATCAGTTAAATAATTTCAGGAACTTAGTTTCTATTTTGATCTTAAAATGATAAACTGGTTTCTGGCACCATCATAAAGGATTTAAACACAAACAGAATCAATAATTAATTTATTCTCAACCTTTAAATAATAGTTTACCAACAGATATCTGATTTTATTAAGTTTAGTTTACAACTGAACATATTTTTTACTTCACTGTATTGCTTAAAGTGAATAAAATTGTCTTTGTTTCTCATGAAGGAATGAACAAAAGAGAAGAGTGTGACAGATTCTTGTGTTAGAATGAGTCAAATATTAGTTTCTTTCATCTTTTGCCCAGATATGGTCGGCAACCGGCCTTGGTCAGCTGAAATTATTGTAGGAAGCCGTGGTATTTATTGGCCTGTCACCGAGTTACTATAAAAGGAGTACCTCTTCTTCCTTTAGCCTTTATTCAGATTGAGATCGCATAAATACTAGAGCTGATAGTTGAAAGGCAGCCCGGCTAACTTGAATCGGTTTCGAACGTTGTCAGAGCCAAGATTTTTCTTTTGTATATTTAAGTATTTTAATATTACGTATACCTAATAAAAATTCTTCTTCAGTATAATTCACATACAAAGAGCATAAAAAAAATTATCTTTCACCTCCAAAATAAAAAAACTACCTATTTTACCAAAGTTGAATAGTTAAAAATGTTATTATTTTCACTTCTTACAACTAATAACGATAAAGTATCATCACTAAATTTTAAGCAAAGTATTTTTTATTTTAGTTATAGCATCACTTCTTTTATTCTATTAATATGAAATATATTTTTAGCTTATTTTTTTAATGTTTTATGTTACATGATGATTTATATTAAAATTGTCTAAAAAATTACATTTCTGTCTATTATAAAAAGCAATTTTAACTTATCGTCCTATCACTCTCACATTAATTTTTTGCTAAAGTATTTATTTTTTCATTTTTACAAAAAAAAATTTACTTTATTCTAGAATTTCATATGTTTATATTATTCGGGACTCCAAGATTCCAACACTTTCCTTTTTTACAGATATTCCTGTTTTATTAACGTATATTTTCAAATTGTGCTATTTTAACTTTTTCTTAGAAGGTTCTTTCCTAATATTTCTTGAGCTAAAAAATATTAAACAACAATTTTTCACCAGAACTGGTTTAGCATGTTATACATAAATAAAAATAACATAAATAAGTCTACAGAAATGCAATTTTAATTTTCTTTAAATTTTTTCATTAGAAAAATTATTCCTAAAACGTTCTCTAACCGACAAAATTTAAAAAAAATTAAGTATGGAATTTATTAATAGAAGGGCTGATTCCCCGCACAAAATTTTTAAGATCACTTAAACCCAAGATTTTAATTCTAGGTAAGACAGATCTGTAATGTAAATTTCATTAAAACTTCTATCTGTCCACAGACTTCAAAACAACTCCCATATAATTCCAAAGAAAATAATGAAATTGTTAAATTTGTTCTTAAGAAAGCGTTAGGAAGCTTAATGAAAACGCTTTGGTCTTTTGAAATGAAAAAAGATCACGTTTCTTTTAGTATATTACTTTCGGTAAAAGGTAATAAAATATCAGTTATTCTACAATAATTAAAGATTTCTGCGGTATTCTTGTGAAGATCAACTTTTCGTTTCTGACAGCTTCACTAATTTGCAGTCAGAAAGAAACGTACTGATTTTCAGCGTACAATGCACGACCTACTTTCCATTAACGAATAATCCCTAACAAAAGCATCAAGTTTCAACTCACTCACTACTGTAGGTTATTGCATAAGTGCGTATGAAAAATATATCACTACGCTGTCAACGTAATTCCAAATTGAAGTTATGCTGTCTTATGTTAACCATAAAATGAGTGTAACTAAAGAACGACTCAACCAATCTTCATCAGCCGGCCTCCGTGGCACGAGTGGTAGCGTCTCGGCCTTTCATTCGGAGATCCTGGGTTCGAATCCCGGTCAGGCATGTCATTTTTACACGCTACATGTCATTAATCTCATCCTCTGAAGTTATGCCTAAAGGTGGTTCTGGAGGTAAAACAAACCAATCTTCATCAACGGCTTGTTGAAGTCTGGTGACATGTTGGTAGGTCTGGTACCTGGTTACAGTGGGCTAAACCGGATTTTTGTTATGATTTTTGTGTTTTCAGACTTGTTTTCGATCGTCATATGTCGTTTTGATCACGTTTTGAGTGTTTTCAGACGTTTTATTTATTTTGGATTAAATTTACTATAATATTGTCTAGTACGAATTTGGTTGGTAAGGGTTGTTGATCCTAACAACCGTGTACTATAGCAAATATTGTGTTTATTTTTCATTAAATATATTCCTTCTGTGTTTCGCAGGTTTATTTACCTTTTTTGAATTACCCCGCATTCGTTTATACATATTTCATTGATTCAGATAACTAATTTATTGATTTAATCTTCTTAAAGTTTGTTATGAACAGCTATTTTTTTTTTTTTTTAATATCGACTTGAGACTTTTACGGTGTTATATCGACTTTGAAAATTTTCGCTTATTTATTGTGTCAGAAATTTTTTTTTAGTGCAGTTTCGAGATGTCCGCTTCAAAACAGAATGATTCTGATGGTGATCGTCCCGGACCCTGGTGAGGAGCGGGAGGTGTGCAGGGAGTGCCCGAACTAACAGGATTTCATCCGACGGCAATAAACCTTTAAGAGGGAGAGAGGCGTTTGCTCATCTCAATCTTCGGCGACGCTGACTGCTGGTGGGCGTACGTCGGAACCCACGCCGTTTACTCAAGGGAAGACGGTTTTTTAGGAGGAATTTACGGAGTAACCGGCGCAAGGTGGTAATTACTGTGAGGGGGAATAACAGCTTCTCGGGGAATGAAAGCTGCGGGCACGATTTTGAGAAGGAGTTCCCACTTCTATTAAAGGCGTCACGGGCAGGCTCTGACACGAGTAGTAACAAGGGGCAATAGCTGGAGGAGTCTTCCACGAAGAAGCGGTTGAAGACTCTCCCACAGATTGGGAAGACCCGAAGAATTTTCGGTCTGGGACTAGGGGCTTGCAGTCGTTTGTTGAGAAGGGGGTGCCTGACCCCTGAGGATTCAGGAGGAATCGCAGTCTCCGGGGTTCATCTTGCCGAGAGGAAGAGTTTACTCGTGTATTGAATGGATGGTTTTCGGGCGAACAGGTCCTGCAGTCAGGGTCATTGTGCCGAAACCTGCTACGGGAAACCTGGACTTGCCACTGTGGTGTCGCTTCTGGTGTACTTCTGCTGTTTTGAAGAGTGGAATTATGGCAGTGAAGGCGGTTGGTAGTATGTATGCGGAGCTCCTGCGTACTGACAAGAATACAGTCTCTAAGGAGGAGATTGACGATGTCCTCTCGTTACGAAAAGGCATTGGCGACGAACTTTTCATAAGGATAAAGTGTGCCGAAAGGCAGCCGATTTGAAATCTTTGCTGAGTAAAGATTTCAAAGGAGCTGCAGTGTGGGCTGAACCTAGTGAAACATTCTTTTGCCGACTAAGTCTCCTAAAAGATTTTTAAGGATATCTTATAACTGACGCTTTAATGTCCTGTTCGACCTGCTGGTTACAAATGACCTGTGTAGGGCATATTTCTAGTCTAACACCGAACCTGTTTCTCGAAATTTTTTAACTAACATCTGAGTAAGACTTTTCACAGGTGCTTCCTTTTCAAATTTCTTTCTGAACTTTTACCAACACACAACATGTTGGTAAAAGGAACCTTCGAGTGGACCTGAAATTATGTGACACCAAAAAGGAAGAAATTGTAGAGGCAGTACAGAGTATGCCCTTCACTTCCAGGTTATTTCAATACGACCGGCATTCGAAAAGACGCAGAATGCTACCATCGTTTTCACCTACGGAATAGCGAGGAAACTAGCCGATCACTGGATCAGGATTACCGGAGTTTTAAGATAGGAGATTTAGTCGGTAGGGCGTAGTCTCACATAGGCACGTTTCATAACATATTATCTGCAAGCGAGCTCGACACTAAAATGTTTTATAACATAATAATAATATGTTTTATAACATATTAATATGTTTAATACCAGGTAATATATTATTATATGCAGGTAATATGTTTTATAACATATTACCTGCGGAACCTGCAAGCGAGCTCGACACTTGCCCGTAAATGGGATTCCTTACTCACCCAAAAAAAATAAAAATCTTCATCAAATTTTCAGATACGCAACTTCAGATACATTAGTAGAGCATATCTAAATTTCAATGAAATTAATTCAGTAGTTTTGGAGATTTTCGAGCTACAAATTTTATTCATATGCATATACCTATATGTATGTATATATTTATAATATGTATATATATATATATATATATATACATAACGTTAAACTTAAAACGGGTCCCAACACTCAGTAGTTTATATTAAATGCTGTACATTTTCGTTAAAATGCATATATTGGTGTGAGATGGATAAAATAATGTGGAAGATATTGGTACAACTGGAACTGAAATGGGGAGGACTATTGCCTGTACATTTGAGTACTTCCAGTCTGTGTCGAGCACTGGCTTCTGAACAAGGATGCATAATCCTGTTATGCTGTTAACTATTGAAGAATGTGTGTTCCTGATGGAAGCTTATTTAAAGAAGAAATTTCATGTTGTGTGTTGGTAAAAGTTCAGGAAGAAATTTGAAAAGGAAACACCTGTGAAAATTCTTACTCAGAAGTTAGTTAAAAAATTTCGAGAAACAGGTTCGGTGTTAAACTAGAAATATACCCAACACAGGTCATTTTTAACCAGCAGGTCCAACAGGACATTAAAGCATCAGTTATAAGATATCTTCAAAAATCTTTGCGGAGACTAAGTCAGCAAAAGAAAGTTTCACTAGGTTCAGCCCACACTGCAGTGAGGAGAATGCTGAAATGTTACCGTATCGAATGTAGGTATTACGTATGTAGGTTACCGTATCGTATGTAGGTATTAACGTATCGAATGTAGGAATGTAGGTATTCTCCTCACACTGCAGTGAGGAGAATGCTGAAATGTTACCGTATCGAATGTAGGTTTTCCATGAGCCAAGTAACACTGATTATGCTAAAAGGGTTCACTGCTGTCCATGATTCTAGAACTTCATTAGAGGAAACAATGGCATTTTAGATTTGTGATGAAGCGTGCTTTCACCTTCGTAGGTATGTTAATAGTGAGAACACCCGGTCTGAGTACTGAAAACCCGCACATTTTCTTTGAATTTTTCCAACACCCACAAAAAATAGGCGTATAGTATATGGTTCCAAGGTGACGAATTATACGATGAAATATAGTTTTTTTTTTAAAAAAAAACTGTGGATGTTGCCGTCTATCAAGGAATTATCGAACAGTTCATAGCCTTACTGTAAGAGCATAAGCGTGACTGCTGATTGCAACAGGACATCACCACTTTCCATACAGCACTCTCTACTATGGAATTGCTACAAGATTTTTTTCGGTGGAAGAACCATTTCTAAAGGATTGTGGCCACCAAGGTCCCATGATCTCATTAGTCCAGACTTCTTTCTGTGGAGTTACTTAAGAAAAAAATTGTTTATTGAAGAAATCCACACACCCTGCAGGAATTGAAGACAAACATTACCAATTCCATCCAGGAAATATGCAGGATACATCTAACAAGAGTAGTCAGAAACGTGTGGTCAAACGTGTTGATAAGTGCATAGAAGTGGATGGACACCATTTAAACATCATCTATAAATTATTATATAAATGTTTGCCAATAAACTATTATTTATGGACTGTATTTAGTGATGGAACCTCTATTAAGTTGTAAAGTTTGTAAATATATATATATATATAAATTTATTTATGTATATTATATGTACGTACTAGGAAATTACGTTTTAAGTGAATGGTACTCTCGTACTCCTCATGCCTCAAACCGTAAAGAAAATTCATTTTCAACCACCAATCCCATGCAAAGAAAGTAATATCCGTACCTTTTCTCTGAAAGTCGATAAAAACAGTCATACACATTGAAAATATGTATTCCCATACAACCACTTTTTGAAAACTGTATAAAAAATTATTTAAAAGTTATATATTTTTAAACCTACTCACTGTATTTTTTATTTAAAACTTTTTAAAGAAACGTATTATTATTAAATATTTTAATTCAATTTCTGCAAACTGTTCTTCCGTTTGAAATTAGAATTCAAAACCGTTCAGTGTTTAAAATTAAAGTTCTAACTGATAACTTAAATTAAGCCGGTTTGGATCAATTTTTATGTATTTTCTTATTTTATTTATAAATAAAATTGTACAAGCTTTACTCAATCCAAAGTTATTGAACTTTACTAAAAGCACTTACACTAAGATCTAAATGAAACAAAGTAAAGCAATAACTTAAAATAATCGTCTTTCAGAATAGATTAAAACACTTCAAAATGAAGTGAACTGTAGCAAAATGAATAATGTTGTTGAAATATATAGATTCGAAAAAATAAAACTATTTTTGAAAAAAAATAAGAAAGTAAATGTGTGAACAGAAATAAAATAAGTAAACATTTTTCCTCGGTAAATTAGTAAATAAAGTTTACATTGCATAATTTGATAGCTGCAATAATAGTAATAATAATGTAGTTATGGTAAACAATAGAAAATATGTTTTACAAATTTTTAGTTATGAAGGTAAAAGTAATAAAATTATAGATACCAGCTTAACGTTTTTTAAATTATTCGAAATATTTCATTCATTAAACTTTGAATCTTATGAACAGGCTACATTACTGAAGAAAAATACTCATACGAAATGAGTGAGTAAATAATTACAAAGGTATCAAGATATATAATTAAAAATGATAATAATTATCCAAGTTATAAAATATTTAATAAAAATACGTTTGTAGTTGCTTATTTAATTCTAATTTATGATATAATTTTATTTTATTTTTCATGTAATTAAATATAAGTGGAAGAAAGAATTTGAAAATTACTTCATTTTATTTTCCATCAAATGTATGAAATAAATAATTGCTATTAATAATCTTTTTTTCCCTTACAGATCTTTTAAAATGTAAATTACTGCGTGATGTAAAAAAATATTGTATAATTGACCTTTATTTACATTTTTATCACATTAAAGCTCGTAAATGAAGAAAAACTTAACCTATTAAGGAAACATTAATTTATCTTAAGTGAAAAAGGTTTTAATTGGTTTTATTGTTAGTTTTTTTTTTTATACTTTAGTAATCTTTGTCAGAAACTGCTAATTCTATTATTTAGAGGAAATTTATGTTTTACTTTTAAGGAGTATCTTATTCAAAGAAACATGATTTTAATTAAATATTTTGTGAATAAAATCATTTTGTTTTAATAATTTATACAACTGAACTGGTGTAAAGATAACTTCAAGTGGAGTAAAACACCATTAATCCAACTGAATTTCTGATCCCATTAGGTACAGTAGCTGAACTAGCTTCCTTGGAAGTCACAACTAGGTTCTTTTTAAAAATGAAAATTTATGTTTATCAATAGAGTTTACTAAAAAAATGATGGTAGAGATGTTTGTTTAATTTAACAAGTATCAGGGTAACATTGCTTTTTTTATGCTCTATTTGTAGTTGATGAATGGTTTTAGGTTTTTGAAATAAATCGTCATCAAAACAATTTTTTTTTTTATGACTGTTTTAATTTTATTGACTGCTACTGCTTCCATATTTTTATTTTAACGATTTAATGGGGAACTCTTTAATATCTTTAAGATAAATTTAGTAAAATGTATATTGAATAGTAAAAAATATGTTTATTTAGTTGATCCCATCCTTAAAAACTTCCTTTTCTGTTTAGCCTCCGGAACCACTGTAAGGTATTACTTCAGAGGATGAATGAACATGATATGTATGGATATAAATAAAATGTAGTCTTGTACATTCTCAGTCGACCATTCCTGAGATGTGTGGTTAATTGAAACCTAGCCATCAAAGAATGCCGATTTCCACGTTACAGTATTCAAATCCGTATAAAAGTAAATGCCTTTACTATGATAATGATCCCATCCTGAAAAAAGGGATACCGACTCCTGCGAATTGTGACTGGGATAAGAATACACTATCCAATACCTAAAGAACTTTTAAAACACCCTTTTTGTGAGTTATTTGCCTGTTTTTGTGAGTCCATTTGAGGGTACATCATTTTGTTCTTGCTGTTTACCTATCTTTAATTCTTTCTTAGCCTGATTGTTTCTTAGTTTTCAATTAATACTGATTAGGTTCACACTGATAATTTGAAGGCATTCTACGATATCTGAACAGCGACATTTTTAATAAGAATCTTGTTTTGAATTCGAAGGAAGATAATTTAGTTGTTGTAAATAATAAAAGGAGCAATTCAGGTGCATTAACAATGTTTTTTACCAGTTGTTTAAGTTATCTTTATACCTGTTCAGCTGTCTAAACATCAAATGTCGCAGAAGGTCTTTAATGAAAGAGGCACGAAATAATATTCTTCGAAAACTTATTCATCATACACCGACCATAAACAATTAATGTAAAATAACTATTTGTCTATTTTTCAGTAGGGAATAGTTAGTCAGAATTTTTTATACAGCATCTCAGCTTTAAGTTGAGCACTTTGTACGACCACGAATAGGGAAAGAAACAGAGTTCGATAGGGGGGAATTGGGAGAGGGAAGAGGGGGTTAACAGATCTAGGGATCGATCCATAGCTTTAACAGGCCTTTAAAAAATACATAAATTCCTAGGACACAAAGGGCCTTCACATCCTCAGTATGAATCCAGTAGGTGTTAATTGAAACCTAAGGAACAATAAAAGAAGATTCTTCTTCTTGGAAACTTTTTATATAAAAGCGGTTGAATAAACTGACTTACCTAGTCAGTTGTTATAATAAAGTGAAACGAACTATTTTTTAAAGATTCTGTTAAAATTCCTAGACGAAATTTTAAATAAAAGAGGTTAATAACATGGTAGTAACGAGTAAAAACAATACATAATTATTGGTAGATACAAAATTATTTTAAGTCGATATTCTTGTGTCTACCTAAAAATGTAAAAATATTGCAGCACGTAGGCATTTGAGAAGTAAGATAAATTAGAATGAATTTTTGGCGACTCCCTATGATTTTTACGCTTCTTATTTTTTAAATATATTATTACGATCATCTTGTCATTGAGTAATCTTATCAGTAGCATTAATCAAGTAGAATTGTTACTAACCGATAAATTAAAACCCCCCATTTCAGACTTTTCCGTATTAGGGATGTTTAACATAAAATCAAGGTTTGTAACACTAGCACAGACCTAAAACTGTAAAACCTACCCCACAGAAACTTTTAATCCAACATCGAGGTCCCAAACAAATCTATCAATAAGAACTCTCCAGATTTATAACGCTGTTATCCCTAAGGTATCTAAATCTTTTAATCAAAATAAAGGATCAAAACTTCATATAAAAATGTAAAAAAAAAATAAAGATTAATTTTTTTTTTATCACCCCGACAAAATTTAACCCACAAAAATTTAAGAAATAAACTAAAAAAAAAATTTGTAACCAAAATAAAGATCTATAGGGTCTTATCGTCCCTCTTCTAAATTTAAGCTTTTTAACTTAATTTTAGAAGTAATATAATTTTCGTCAAACCTTTCATTCCAGACCTCAATTAAAAGACTAATTATTATGCTACCTTAGCATAGTCAAAATACTGCGGCTATTTAAACCGTTGAGCAGGCCAAACCTTAAATAAATCACAAAAGGATATGTTTTTGATAAACAGGCGAAATTATTTTTTGCCTAATTCATAAATAAAATTTTTAAATCTACTAATTCAATCATAATTAAAAATTAAAAAATTAGTTAAAATTTAGTAAAAAAATAAACAAAAAATTAAATTTTAATCTACAACTAACTTTAAATAATGAAAGATTCTAATCCAACAAGAAAAAGAAAAAAAAATTATATAAAAAAAAAGAGCTTATCCACCTTAATATAAAATTTCAAAATGAAAAAAAAATAAATTAACAAAAAGAAATTCTCGATTAAATCAATTTACCAAATAACCAGATACAAAAAGAAATGAATTTAATGTCAAAACAATCACAAACTTATAAATAATTATTCTACAATAAAATACAGATTAAGATATTCCTAGAGAAGATCTTCCTAGAGAGACCTAGAGAGAGATCTTCCTAGAAGAACTCCTAGTCACAGACTAGAAGGCATCCAGGTTTAGTTAATTCGTCAACAGAGAGACGTGTAGAACGTTAAAACTGAAGAAGAAAGCAAAGATTGATACATAAAACAGTTAATCGAGTATGTAGTATGTAGAAAATATGTTAAAAACTAAGCAAGAACAGAAGAGAATTATTTTTAACTGAAATTGTTTATAAAAAAACCGATATAAGTAGTATTAATTTTATTTAATGTATAAATTATAAATTTAAATATTAAAATTTACCCGTACTTTGCTTTTGGTAACAATTATGGTTCTTTACGGTAACGCTGTCTAAATATTTTTACTTTTATAAAATGAATTTTGTCATTATGTTTGTACCTTATTATATAAATTACTATTATACGTGTTCGTTAAATAATTAAACATTAAATCTTATTTAACCATAAACCAAGCACTTTATGAGTTTTGTAGTAGAAATCGAGGCTGCTAACAATGTACTTAGTTTAGAATTTACTGTAACCAGAATGTAATAGTTTATAGTGTTTACGCTAGATATCAGCACAAACAAGAATCAAAAGCACAACCTGCATTACTACGCTAATGCACAGCCGAATGTTATAGCCTACTTTAAACAGTATATTTTTATTTATATTAGTTTAAATTAACATGCAATTAAAACATTAGTTTTTGCCAAGATGTAGAAAGCAAAATGTGCAGTATCTTTAGAAGAAAACAATTTTTTTATTAAACACAATTTTAGATTTTATTTATTTATATAATAGGTAGCATTGTAGTGTAGTAATAGGACGATAGAATCGAAAAAAGATTATCATAAAAAGAATGAAAATTATGTAAATTACCTTTTAATAAACAAATTATACTTTATTTATTAGTCAATTAGTAATAAATTGTATTAAAATTCACAAAACACTTATGTAAGCAAGTAATGCATTTGGTTTCTGGCGTATCTTTGATAGATAGTGAAAAAGATGAAATACCGGTTGCGTACATCAATCTCAGAAGAAACCATTTATCAATGAAAAGTCTAGGATGACTTTCCCGAACGAATATTATTATTTGTTTTCTCAATTAATAATGCATTTCTAACAAAGTTATTACCTCTGACTCCTACTTAACTCAGATTATTATATGTTATATGTTTGTATAATGTAATTGAGTATTATTGTTTCATTTAATAAAAATTACTATTTATAGATCTCATGTATATTAATAGTATGTCTGAGAATATGCATTTATATAATTATAATAATAAAAATTTTCATTGTAATATAATTAACTGAATAACGTCAATAATATCATTCTTGTTTATTCAGGTAACATAAGTCTTTAAGGGGTTATTTTTATGTTTTAAAGTTTCTTTAGGTCATGGAACCATTATTTGGTGGTCAAATCAATACTCACATATTATATTAATCATAGTTTACAGTCTTATATGACGTTGGTTCCTTTTCAGTATTTGTTACAAGTAAATAGTTACACATATTTATAATTTTAAATTAAAGATTTATTTTTTTAATTTGGAGGTGGCGCAAATGAGTTTGAGGTGATTTTAATAAATTTCTATTGGTCCTAAGTTAATAAAATTTATCTATCTCGTGTTTTGGCTGTTTTAAAGCATATATATATATATATATATATATATATATATATATATATATATATATATACTTTTTCAGTTATAAAAAAAAATTTTCCGCCATTTTGGGGATCGTAGCTTGATTTACAAAATTTATATTTTTAATCCATTTTGGTAAAAATCAGTGGTTTACTTTAGTAAACATTAACAGTAACAGCTATTAGATACACTGTTATTACGTAATGGTTATTATAAAATTCGATCCGGCCATCAGCCATTCGTTTATTTTTATTATCTTCTAATGATGCTTTATCAGAATCCAAAATAAAAATCCCAGAAAAAGTGTTCACTCATACATATTGAATTCAATAACGAACTGTTTGTTCGTTGAAAAGACTTAATTTTTTCTTTTTTTTTAATTTATCAATAGAAAATGTAGATTAACAAGGGCGTGTGGCTATATCACCTCGCTACCTCAAAATATAACAAGCAATGAGAAAATATTATAAGCTACTTGGAGAAAGAAGCAACCAAAAATGAATAAAATCGTTACAAAGACTAAATAAAATATGAGAAATACTAATATAAACGATCAGAGAAATTTATCGAATAAATTGGCACAATTTAATTGTGTTAATTCATCTAATCATCAGACAAATCTCAATCTTGTTTTTTTTGTCCACTATTATCATTATTTTATTTATTTGTATGTTGATTTTTCTTTTTTTAATTATCCAGCATAATAGTATTTTTTGAATAAATAAAAATATTCTGTAGATGTACAACGGCTTATATGTTTCAGTATAAAGCTTCAATAAAAAATATAAGTAGAGAAATGATACAACCTTCCTGAGTATGCGTAAAACTTTTAGAATCTTTAATTTAACTTTTTTCTATTTTATTAACTTTTTTATTCTTTTGTGTGATAATGAATCGGTAACTGAAGTCGGTACAACATTTTGTTGTAATAAATTTTCTGAGCTAAATTTAACCTGCAGGAATAGTAAAATATTGAAAAATTAATTTAACAGAAGGGATAATTTAATTTAATCGAAATTTTAAAACATTTCAATGAATATTGTTCAGACAGCACAGTTGTCTGGCACTAAGTGGTGTTAAATATTAGTTTTGCCTTCTTTTCAACATAATTTGTTTGTATTTTATTAAATACGTGTTTTTATTCATTAATTGTTAGTGGGTACGATACGGCCTAGTCGCCAAGCTTGTTGGATTCAGTCTTGTTATACAATTATTGTCGTATTATCGTAAAATGTGTAAAGTTATGGCGGGCAGTATGTTGAGACACAGCGTCGTACTATTCACTCGGCTCCTGACGATTCCCATAGCTCCCGGTGGTTCATTCGACTTCGTACCGCACAAAGCTCCTGGCGTATACACCACACACACTCGGGTTCATCTACACCATTGATTCCCAAAGTGGTCCAGGTGGACCCCCAGGGGTCCACAGGAGACTCGACGGGGGTCTACGTTGGCGTGACAAAAAAAATGGGGTTCACAATTCGTAAGCGGAGGTCCACGAAAATTCATCTAATTTCGATAGTGAAGAACTAAAATGTTGGCTTGACTTTGCGTACCAATCTAGGCAGATAATGTTTTGAGAAGCTCAGCGACTGTAACTTATAATTACAAGGGGACAGTCTCAATTTAATAAAAACAAAAGGTGTAATTTCAGCTTTTCTTGGAAAATTGAAATTTATGAAGCAAAGTATTAGTCGGCGCGTTTTTCCCAGTTTTCAAACTTGTCACAGGTAGAATCCCTTGATGAGGATATTCAGACATACGTTAAACATTTAATCGCCCTGAATGATGACTTCAAAATCAGATTTGAAGATATTCTGACGATGGAACTACCGCCACGGATCATAAATCCATTTGATGAAACTGAAGTGGAGAATCTGATATTACAAGAGGAGCTACTCGAGCTTAGCACTAATGAGGAGCTGAAGGTGAAATTTAAAAGAGGGTATCAAACATTTTGGCTGCAGGCAGAAATACCAGAAAAATATCCTGGACTAGGGAATTGCGAGAAAACGTTTGATAGCACTTCCCTCGTCATATCTTGTCGAAAAAAGTTTTAGTGTCTTTTATCAAAAAAAAGGAGCTCATTCAATATCACAGAACGGGGAGATTTGCGCTTATTCCTAACAAAACTGAAGCCAAATATTGATAATTTGCTGTCAATCCATCAAGTACATCCCTCCCATTAAAATTGTAACTATTTTGTGATTGTCATTGTAAAAGTTACATTACGATATTAATGTTTAATTTTAATTTTATTACGACAATTTTATTATATTACATTGCAATACTATAACAATAATAATTAATAGTGTTTTTTTTTTGTCTTCAGTAATTTGACTGGTTTGATGCAGCTCTCCAAGATTCCCTATCTGGTGCTAGTCGTTTCGTTTCAGTATACCCTCTACATCCTACATCCCTAACAATTTGTTTCACATATTCCAAACGTGGCCTGCCTACAAAATTTTTTCCTTCTACCTGTCCTTCCAATATTAAAGCGACTATTCCAGGATGCCCTAGTATGTGGCCTATAAGTCTGTCTCTTCTTTTAACTATATTTTTCCAAATGCTTCTTTCTTCATCTATTTGTCGCAATACCTCTTAATTTGTCACTTTATCCACCCATCTGATTTTTAACATTCTCCTATAGCACCGCATTTCAAAAGCTTCTAATCTTTTCTTCTCCGATTGAGATACTCCGATTGTCCAAGTTTCACTTCAATATAAAGCGACACTCCAAACATATACTTTCAAAAATCTTTTCCTGACATTTAAATTAATTTTTGATGTAAACAAATTAAATTTCTTACTGAAGGCTCGTTTAGCTTGTGCTATTCGGCATTTTATATCGCTCCTGCTTCGTCCATCTTTAGTAATTCTACTTCCCAAAAAACAAAATTCTTCTACCTCCATAATCTTTTCTCCTCCTATTTTCACATTCAGTGGTCCATCTTTGTTATTTCTACTAAATTTCATTACTTTTGTTTTCTTCTTGTTTATTTTCATGCGATAGTCTTGCGTAGAACTTCATCTATGCCGTTCATTGTTTCTTCTAAATCCTCTTTACTCTCGGCTAGAATTACTATATCATCAGCAAATCGTAGCATCTTTATCTTTTCAACTTGCACTGTTACTCCGAAACTAAATTGTTCTTTAATATCATTAACTGCTAGATCCATGTAAAGATTAATAAGTAACGGTGATAGGGAACATCCTTGTCAGACTCTGTTTCTTATTACGGCTCTTTCTTATGTTCTTCAATTATTACTGTTGCTGTTTGGTTGCTGTACATGTTAGCAATTGTTCTTCTATCTCTGTATTTGAACCCTAACTTTTTTAAAATGCTGAACATTTTATTCCAGTCTACGTTACCGAATGCCTTTTCTAGGTCTATAAACGCAAAGTATGTTGGTTTGTTTTTCTTTAATCTTCCTTCTACTATTAATCTGAGGCCTAAAATTGCTTCCCTTGTCCCTATACTTTTCCTGAAGCCAAATTGGTCTTCTCCTAACACTTCTTCCACTCTCCACTCAATTCTTCTGTATAGAATTCTAGTTAAGATTAGATAGTGTAATGTAATAGTTAATCATTAATAGTGTAATGATTACATATTTTAATAAATGCAACACCAAAAAAATATACTATTTTTCCTTTTGCTTTTTACCACTCTGAATGGGAAGTTTTCTAAATAAAAAGAGTGAGAATCGATTGCTTTCTTGTACTGTGAGTAGATGTCAAAAATGTAAAGTTGGATGGAAGCATTTGTTTTGATCGGACAACTTTACTTTTTTGACATCCACTCACAACACAGTCGATCAAAAATTAACCGATCAATTCTCACTTTTTTTCGGAAGCTGTTAGTTCGTGGAACTCAGCCGTAACGCAAATTTTTATAGTTAGATCTAATCTTCACATTTTCCGTCGACTGAAAATATGGTAGAAATGTAGCTGCAGGAGGTCCACCGGAACCAGCAAAATTTTGAAAGTGGTCTGTGAGAAAAATAAGTTTGGATACCTCTGATCTACACTATATAAGCACTGGCAGATTCTAGTGCTGAGCCACTAGAATCTGCCAGTCTCGCATCGTCTAGTATAGTCTCGATCTATCGTTTGAAGATTGATCATACAGCAGACATGTACATACATTAAATTATATATATTTTTCAACAATGTAAAACATATTGAATTAAATCATGAACATTTTAATATACAATTCTTAATTCGAATCGGTATTTTGTTTTAATTACAGTCCACTTAACATAAACGAACTAACATGTTGATGATGGATTTATATTTTCGTTAGGTTTAGTTTTCATAAGTTACGTTTATAAAAATTGTTTAGTTGTAGGTTTATATTAAATTAAACACTCTAGAGAATTTTGTTTTGACTGGATGATTTATATAATGAAATTCACTAAATCATATTGACCCACCTAATTCCAATTAACACAAACACATACTTTATCCTACTTATAGATTAATTTATAAGTAAATATCTATACAAAGCTGATGGCTGAAATTTTCTAGCAAGCGATCATAAAATTTATACATTTTATACCATATATTAGTTGATAAAATCTGAAAAATATTACTTTTTTGATTCTTTTATCCGTTTATTTATTTGAAAAATAAAGAAACTTTTTTTGTTGTAACAACCTTGACGTAAAACAAGTCACTTGCTTTATACTTCTTGTTTTATTTAATTTACTTGAAATTAAATCTTTTCTTTAATATTAACTACTTTTGGAATTGAGCCAAATAAATGCGGATTTTTTTTGTGCAAAATAACTAAATGTAGTATGTAAGATTGTACATATTTGAATTTTAAATTCCGTTACTGTACTCTTAGTTATGATTTATTCTAATTTTGGTGATTATTATTATCTTCCAGTAAAAATATTCCGGAGATGTACAACAACTTGCGTGTAGCTTTAAAATAATCCTACGTGAATGAGATAATGGATGAAAAATACTAAGTCCAAAGTAGTAAGGGAATTGGAAAGTTAATGTACGGCTAATGTATCTAAAAGATGAGCAACAAAAACTAACAAAATGGAAATTATTAACTATACCGCTTTTCTTTAAATTGTTAGTATTGTTTCATAATTAACGTAATGAATGAGTTTGTTGGTTTTAGTTTAACCACCACAAACTAAAATGCTACCGGTGTTACGCTGATAAAATATCCATCCCAGTATAGCGGTATTATTTACTATTTCTGAAAAATTAATTTAAATAAAATAGGAATTCAATTTAATTGTGACCTATTTTCATAACTAAAAGGTTTTCAATTTTAAATTAATTACATAATAATTTCCACTTACCAACTATTTTTATTATTATGATGTCCGATCGCTTTCGGATATTAATCCATTATCAGGAACATTTATTTGTTATGCATTATAATTATTTCCTTCGCAAATTAATATATTAAATGAATTTTGAATTTTAAAAACAAAAAATATTAATACAATTGATCGTCAAAAGGTAAAACCAATATCGACGTTGTCCGTCATGTCACTATGAAGATCTCAATTGTTATGTTTGTTTCAATTGTTAAATATAACAATTGACAGGTTTATACTGACAAGACGGACAACGTCGATATTATTCTCGTTAGGAAACTTTTGATTGTTTTAGATGTTACATATAACTTAAAGTCACAAGAATTACACAATTTTTTTTTTTCAACTGTACTTTTTAACATAAACGAAGAAATTGATGGAAATATATATTAGACTATTTTTCTATTGCTTAATTTTTTCTAGTCGGATGAGTCATTATTGAAAAAGATGATCACTTCGTCTTCTCAAACAGATGCAAGTAGTACAAGAAAAGTTTTGACGGTAAGCAGATCGATAGGAAATTCATTGTCTATTATGTCAATTTCATGAGTTATGCTTCTCAATAGTATGAGGAATTCCAAGGAAAAATCTGAGCTTATTGAATTTAGCAAAACTTAAAACAGTAGGTAAGGAGTTCTTGAGCATGAGACTATTCATTAAGACCGGAGTTACTGATTTTCCTCCCACGGAGAGAATGAAAATCGTTCTCAAAAATTCCATGTATTGACTCGGAACTGGATAAGAATCTAATCGGACAAAAACATGAAGTGGTGGACATTATTTTGAATAAAAATAAATCTTTTAGTGAAGCATTAGAATATAAAATATATCTTACTTAATGAAATTGACGAAATTTTTAAACAGTAAGAATATATTTAGAAGCTTGTATTATGTGTGTAAAAGAATATTTAAAAAGCTTTGTCCATCTTCGTTTTCTTCTTAAAATTATGAATTAAGAATCTCTTTCTTACGCAGATTATGCAGAGTACTAATCAGAATAAAGTTATTATAAGATGCCCCGAAATAGAGTTCTATATGTTATCTGTTCTCAATGTTCTCAAAAACCTGAGCCTCATTGATCTACGTTACTTAAGGTGGTATATTCTGTCAAAGAAGAAATTACTTTTGAATACTTTTGTGACGTCGTATAAATTATTTGAACAAATAGTTTTAGTCTACAGATCTGTACGCGATAGATTAAAGAAGTATTACTTCTTTAATCAAGTAACTTATGGATTGGAAGCAAGTACTTATGGATTGGAAATATATATAAGTTTGTTATTATTTACTGTAAAAATTCATATATATTGGTATTTAATACCACATTACAGTATTTGCGTTTTTATAAAATTTTTCCGAATTGTTCTTGTTTTTTCCTCCAAGTTTAGTAGAAGTATCTTTCCCTTCGTCAGAACATGTTCATTTTTTTTCGTAAAATTTAATTGAAATTAAAATTATAAAGAAGTTTGTTTACCAACTCAGTCACTTATATAATATCAATTTAATCTAAAATAAATTATTGTTATTTTCTCACTGTCAAATTACAAATTATCCCACATCTAAGAAACTGCAGTAAGGGTGCCATTATTTTATCAAAACCTGTTTCCATTAACATAAAAAATTTATGAAATATATTCTAAGTACAGTATGAAAAAGTAAGACATCAAATATTTGGTGTTTTTTAAACACTTTTTTTTAAACGAAGTAGCTGTTACGTTACAAAATGTTGTCTTTTAAATCATAAAAGGTGTTCAATTATCATTTTATTGTAATATTCATGCTCGATAAATCTGTGTAGCGCAATGATTTTAAACTACGTTATTCACTGTAAAAGCAGATAATGTATAAAGAATTAAAGCTAAAAATTTTAAATATAATAATATCTCCCTTATTTCTTTTTTCTCCTTTCCCAAAAAGGTCATGTTCTTGGAATTTTTTCTATTGATGTGCATGTTAATGGACAACGTACATGTTAATCTATTGGAAAGTGAGAAGCTGGAAGAGTAACTTACTCCGTACCAACGACTGTTTCATACACCTCTCCTTCGCGGTTACTTGGAGCAACCGACATTTAAACCAGTGCTTAAACTTCTACCAAGAATTATTGAAATATTTGAAGCTAAACTAATTGTATGAAATTATACGCAACTGTATGCAATTATTACACATTACTAATTTTCAATGAATTAATGTACCTATGATTCATAAGTACATTAGGTTTTATAGATTTTATAAAATCGCAATATTTCTTTTACATTTTACTGCTGATGATTGTATAACTCTTAACCTTGTTGCTCTTGGATCTTTTATTTAAAGCTTATTAGCACTGAAGAGGAATACTATCCCAAAATTCTGGTGTAGGAAAATTATTACTTATCATTACCTTTTAGACTCATACAAAGTTAGGATTTTTTTTCGTCTTCAGTCATTTGACTGGTTTGATGCAGCTCTCCAAGATTCCCTATCTAGTGCTAGTCGTTTCATTTCAGTATACCCTCTAACAATTTGTTTTACATATTCCAAACGTGGCCTGCCTACACAATTTTTTCCTTCTACCTGTCCTTCCAATATTAAAGCGTCTATTCTAGGATGCCTTAGTATGTGGCCTATAAGTCTGTCTCTTCTTTTAACTATATTTTTCCAAATGCTTCTTTCTTCATCTATTTGCCGCAATAGCTCTTCATTTGTCACTTTATCCACCTATCTGATTTTTAACATTCTCCTATAGCACCGCATTTCAAAAGCTTCTAATCTTTTCGTCTCAGATACTCCGATTGTCCAAGTTTCACTTCCATATAAAGCGACACTCCAAACATATACTTTCAAAAATCTTTTCCTGACATTTAAATTAATTTTTGATGTAAAGTTCGGAATTAATCTGTTATTCTAATAGAAGTGTTTGCATCCATTAAGTGATACAGAATTTAATAGCTAATATATTACTTCCACTAAGCTCATATATATATATGTAGCTCACTTATGTAAGCTCTATATATAACTATATATATATATATATATGTATATATATTTTTTTTTCAGATCAATCAGTTATATAACCTAAGAAAGTAATATGGCCATTATGATTCACTATCACTAAATATAATTAATGGATAGATACTTTTTTATGTAATTATTAAGATAAAATAGGTTTTGTAAATGAAATTCTACCACAGATATTGATTCATAATTTGTTAGTAAAGGGGAGTAAATTGAGAGAACAAAGAACTGCAAACCAGATAGTTTTATTAATTTTTTTTCTTTATGAAAAAATATATTATGGTAAAGATATGAATTTGATTTACAAAAAAATATGCCAATTTAAACAAAAAAGTCAATGAATGTTGTGTTATGGACAAACTGAAATATAGTTAGATTTCAAGATAATAAAAATCTGTAACGCAGGTACTTAGGTATGAAAATTAATTACTACTAATATTATCGTTTATTAATATTGTTATCATTGTCAGAAGGATTCTATTATAGTGAATATCTCTTCCAGTACTCACTTGTGAAATGATAAATGAAAAACATTAATTAGGAGAGTAAAAGATGTTAAAATAATTTATTATATTTAAGATGATTTTCTATGTTATGAAAAATATGGAAGAAATAACTTACTCATTTTATCATTATAATTTATTTTTTTTATACGACTTAAATAAATACAATAAATTAATAACAATAAATAACCTATATATTACAAAGTAATTACGGTCTAACATAGTTATTATCTTTGGTAAATGCTTTGAAACAGTGTAATTTAATTAAAAGCTTTTATATTTAATAGCAAATTTCATGTTTAGGATATATATAATTCGTTGCCTGAATCCATAATTCCTTCACGTTTATTTTTTTAAAGCAAATAATTTTCATTACTGCCAGTTTTTTTTTTTTATTAAGAGCGGAAAAATATGTTGAACATATTTTTATATAATTTACATTTTTTTATTCCGTACGGTTTGCAATTTCACTAAATACCTAACTCTATAATAAATGTCATGATCAGTAAATGCCGATTTTACATTATCGTTAAAAAATAAAGTTGGTGTTTTAAATTTTAAATTCATGTTTACTCCAAATCTTCAAAGATGTAGAATTGCAGCCTTCATCTGTGCCTGAAAAAATTTTTCAAGTTATTTTATTAGATAGACCTTACAAAAATTAAACATGCGTTACACTAAAGGAAAGATAACGCTAAAATTTCGTTTACATGAGTTTTTTTATGACTGCAAATAACAAATTTCTTTATAAACGTAATAAACCGAGTAAATTTTCTTAATCCAAAAGTCACACTAATTTGTTATTTAGTACTTGATTCTTAGGATTTAAGGGGATAGGTTGTACTGGTATGCATTACATTTACTGATGACTAAAACCCCTTAAACCTTGCACTATAAAAAAAAGGTTACATGAGTAAAAAATTATTTTTTGACTACTTTTTATCTCTGTATTAAAGATATACGTATAAATGATTTTAAAGGAAAAAAAGTTTATAATATTATTAATTTATATTTCTTAAACGGTTTCAGATGTTGATGAGAAGACCGTAATCATCTTGTTATCTTATATAAATATCAAATTTTGTAGAATACCCTTATAAACTGAAGGATATAAGGGATTAACTTTTAATTAAATTTAAAATTACTAAGTATTTATTTCTTTTCATCTACACATCTTTTGAAAGTAATCAGTTAATTTATAAACAGAAATTAAACATTCTACGTCATTTATTTCTGGTAAAAGATAACTTTTATGATTATGTAATGATAAAAGAACCTTTAAAGATTAATTAAAATTGTAAAACGATCTGAGAAAAAAATAATAATGGTTGTATTGATTTTTGAAAATAACGTAAAAAAAGTAGAGTTAAAAGATTTAGCAATGTTTTAACCCACCAGGTTAGTCTAGTGGTAAACTCGTCGTCGTAAATCAGCTGATTTTAAAGTCGAGAGTTCTAAGGTTCAAATCCTAATAAAAGTAGTTGCTTTTATTTGAATTTGGATACTAGATCATAAATAACGATGTTCTTTGGTGGTTAGGTTTCAATTAAACACATGTCTCCGGAATGTCGACCTGAGTCTGTTCTAGACAGCATGTTTACCGGTACATTCCACAGATCTTGATGAGTCGGTAATAACTTTTTTAATTAATTGTTGATGCGACTTTAAATAAAAAAATATTAAAAAGAATGTTTCTCCTTAAAAAAATTTTACAGAATAAGAAAATTTTCTAAAAAAAGATTACAGCAAGTGCTAAGGGCCAGTTAATTATATTAACAATATATTATTACAGTACACTGTCTAAACCAGTTTCATATATATTTTTACCCATCAAAATTAATAAAAACTACACATACAGCAATTACTTAATTTCCCGTAGACAAAAATGTTTACACAAAATACAAACTGACTATTAGTACACCATGTTGATTAAATATTAAAATGTTTAATAATACTATTAGGGAATCCGTATATATTTTTTTAATTATTAATCAATAATTTATTTGATTAATAACGTTTCATTTCTTATAAATTCGCTGGTCCTTCTTTAAAAGATCATTACTGCATTCAACAAATGAATTAACTTATTACGTTTGGCTTTCTTAACAATCAACAATAATTAATTCAGTAAGAACTTAACTGATTGGTGTAACCGTAGGATCAAAAAGATATCAAAATGTCCAGAAATATTAATTTAATATCATTTTTTCAGAATAATTTACTGGGATTTACGTAATTGTTTGTCATTTTTTCTTTTGATTATATTTCAATATATCGATAAACTTCGTGTTTTATAAAACTCGAAATGCCTATTTTGTTTATTTTCCTCAAGGGAGAGTTATTTTAATGCAATAGTTGTTTATATTTAGATGATTATGAATATTTGCTTAAATAATAAATTCCTCCAGACTGGTAAGCACAAAATTATTCAATTGTTTTATTGTTTTTTTTTTTAAGTTCCGTATACTTCGTACTTCTTTTTTTTTTTATAAAAAACAATTCATTTTTTATTTCTTCATAAAATTCTACTGAAAGTAAGAAGTGATGTGTTTAACTATAACAATACAAATATATGAGTGCACTAATGTGATTCCATATTATTATTTTTTCTTCAAAACTAAGCGTCCACTAATTTGATTGATTTTATGTTATTATTTTTTTTTTTTTTAGTACAAAATAATTAGTTGTAATAATCATCATGATTATTACTGTTGTAAAAATAATAATTTTTCAATGAAATAAATTTTAGCTTAAAGTTACCAAACTATTCTGGAATTCATAGCATTATTAGAAGCTAATAAATGAGACCTGTCTACATAAAATAACATTAAATTCGAATGTATTGTAATGATGACTGTTTTTGGATTTCTTTGGGGAAAACAATTTGTTGTTAATTATGACCATCTTGATTGCCAGAAACGTTTATTGCGGCGAGCATCTGGAAAAAAATATACTCAAAAACAATCCATGTATAGTCGATAACATTCTGAGGCAACACATTTAAAATTAAAATAATAAGCATCGTATAGAAAATATTAGCATTGCTATTATCTAGATGAATAACAGGTTGACGCTTACGTGACATTGAATGGAGAACATTTACATCATTTATATGATAAAACTAGCTTGTATGTTTATTTATATACATCAATTTTATTTTTTCTATTTGTTAAAGTAACTCTTTGTTAAACATATTTTTCAAAAAATGTAATTGTAACCTAAGTCTGGATTCTTTACATCCATGAATATAATTGGACTGATTAAAACAACTATCATATAAATATATATGTATATTATTGCAGGATTATTAGTTTTATTATTTATTAATATTTAGATTATTTTCAAATTGTTATAAAGAATTTTGTGCAATGAAAAGAACTAATAATAGTAATATTTAAAGAAAGATATAACCAATTAACTTCACGTAACATATTTTACGCAAAAATAATATTATGTACTGACATGAATTCGTCGCCATGAATGTGCGTTTTACTGTTCACTCAAGAATTGTATTTAAAAATGACACTGAAATAATAGCAGAAATATGATTGTAATTAGATAAATATAGGTAAAAATAATACATAATCATTTATCAATATTAATTTTCATATTACGCGAAGGCTGCAGAAAATGATAGTGCAAAGTTGTGCAAGGTCAGTTTATCTGCGTTTGCTAATTGTGTTTCAAACTAGTTCTCCTCCAAGCCAGTTATTTAGCATTACCTTATATAATTTTTCCATAACTTAACATTAATAATATTATAATAATTATTATATATCCAGTATATATTTTTAATAATTTGTAATAGCACGAACAGTTTTATCATTTGATAAATATTCGTTAATGGCACCACCTACAAATTGTTACAATAGAAATAAAGAAGAAATATTAGTTTATTATTCTATGAATAACAGTTATCTTTTATTTTATAGCTTCCATTAAAAAAAAATACGTAGTATTGATAGGTACAGATTTAAAAATAATACTCGAAAAATATTTCCTAAATTAATAACCGTACATATGTGTATTTAAATAAATAAAATAGTGTGGTACCTGTAAAAGTAAAATCACATGATGATTAAGTAAACTTCACTCAATTCAGAGTTAGAGAGTTTTACCATTTTGATCTATTAACTATAACGTTTTATGTATTCTCTATATATTCTTCAATAGTTTAACAAAGCTGTTCTCATCTTCCGAAGAATTTCTCGTTTGCTACCTCAGATTTCCTCTCTGATTCTAACCTTCATGTTTTGAGTCGCTGTAAACCAGTGAGATTACACAATTTACTTGAAATCTCTCAACACTAAAAACACATGATCCAAGGGATCTTGAAGGCTTTCGCAAATCGGAGAATTTGGGAGATTGAAGCAATTTTCAAACGCTTTGCGTAGAACTACCAGTTTTATCTTGCAGAACCGTAGTACCATCCTGTTGAAACCTAACAATTACGAGGTCATCCTGTCCAACCCGAGGACGAAAGATGTTTTGGATCATTCTGACATAACTCTCTGCAGTAACACTGATTGAATGTCTCTCAGCATTCTCGAGAAGATTGAAGCTGATAATGGTTCCTGCTCTGATACAATAATTACCAAGCAATACCTGTTCCTGAATGATGTGGTAGTTCACAGAAATTTCATAGATTTTGTTAAACTGTGCTGCATCATTCCATTTTCTGACAAAAGTTTTTTGAAATAAAAAAAACTTTTTTGGAGTAGAAATTATCCTCTATCACTGTTACCAAATTGTTGTCGAAATCATCCCTACTCTTTACTAAGTTAAAAACATTTACAAACATAAAAACCTAATATCATTTCCGAATATGTAATCAATATTGCCAACTTCAAGTTTGCTAATTCTTCTCACCTGATTCATTATTTCTTTCAAAATTTTTAAGAAAAATATGAATTCATACACTTTTTGTGATTTTTAATTGAACATTTATGTTAAAGTTTAAACCGTTTTTACAAATTTGGTTTTAAATACTGAAAAATTCTTGTAATAGGATTTTAATTATTTATTCATTTAAGTATTTATTTCCGTTATCAGTCGCCACTGACAACGATATTTTACCCGTTTAAATTCAATTCACAAGTATATTAAAAAAAATTATTACCTAAATATATTTTAATTTACATTTTAAGCATTAATATCTTGCCCATAGGTGCTTGACTTATAGATATATTTTAAATTCTAAATATCACCACTAGGGATGTGTTGGTTATAATCAAAATTGTAATTACTATTCTTCTTCTGATGAAAATAAATACTCACATGTACGTAGGCGAGTTAAGTATCCTTTTTTTCAGCAGTAAAAACATGAGCCACCCGAATTTCGTAAATGAATATTTTAAGATTACAGAGCAACTAGGATTATTTTAAATATAATTAGGATTATTTTTTGATAGGATTTTTTGAAATGATTTTTTAAAATTGCATTCTAAATAATTGATTAATATTTGCCATTATTAATTAATTAACTTTGGTTTTGAAATATTGAATTTCATATCTGTAATTAAAAATTATCGGTATTTATATACACATCAACCGTTGTTAAGTTACATCACTACTTTTACTTTTATTTACTATTTACTCATAGTAAGTAGGAAATTAAAAAATACTACTACTTTTTACTTAATTATTATTATTACTGAATCAGTTATTGGAGTAATATAAATTAAAGTAATTTATGTACCTATACGTATAAGAAATGACGGAAATATGTGACAGAATTACTAAGATTCTCATATTTATTTAACTTTACCCTCTTTTAATTCGTTTTATATTATATTTATAATAATTTAATGGATTTATTAGATTATTTTTTATAAAAAACTGAGTAAATAATTATTACAGAATTTTTATTTAAATAAAAAACTGTATTATATTCATTCCCAGGAATGGAATATAATTGAAAATAATAAACGTTGAATAATATTGTAATTAAAACATGTTATTGCCTTTAAATAATAATCATAAGTTTCTAACATGTATTTAAATTTCACAAATACAGGAAAGATTATGTTATTTGTATGGGTTATCAATGCTGTATTTTTTTTATTTACTTTTTAATTTGTTCAGCCTTGAGGGTAGAATTAGTAATTATAAAAATAACAACTCATGATATATTGGTATGTAGAGATTGCGGTTAATACTAAAAAAATGTATGAATATTATTATGACGGAAAAACTTAGATTAAAACGAAAAATCGATTATTATTAGAGTATGATGGTGTAATTTTTTTTTATTTGAAATGTTATCAATCCCCAAGTGATAATATTCACCCACTTCGGCGAGCGTATACCGGCACGCCTGGTAAGCGCACTGACACCTAGGGAGTTCACGTCAATAGTACAGGACGAGGGTGAATCATCAAGAGTACACAACAAATTTCAACAGTTCTGTCACGTATATTGGTGGACCCCTGAAATAGAACAGCTGAGGAAAACAGCCTGGGCCTCCAGGCGAAGCTATCAGAAGGCAGCTAGACGAGTCCCACAGCTGCACGTATTAGATTTAAAGCAGCTAGGGCGGCTTACAAAGCGGCCATAAAGATCGCAAAGAACGCTTGCTGGAGGGAACTCTGCGAAGAAGTGGACCGAGACTCATGGGAGAAAGGTTACCGCATTGTGTCGAGGAAGTTCGGGTAGAGAGCCCCGGTACTAACGACGCAGCAAGTTCAGAAGGCAGTTGAGACATTATTTCCACAGCGAAACGACTTCGTCAGGGAATGTAATAGGGGAAACAGAATTGTTCAGCACGGAAGAACATAAGACAGCAGGGAGAAATCTGAAACCTAAGACGAGTCTCGGTCTGGATGGGATACCAGTGAAAGTAGTGCGAGTTTTAATTGAGAAAACACCGGCGGAACTCCTTCACATACTTAACACCATGCTCACGAAAGATTATACACCATCAGAGTGGAAGGAGTCGCGACTTGTACTACTTCCGAAACCAGGAACTCCAGCTAATGCTTACC
Source organism: Lycorma delicatula (assembly GCF_047948215.1). Taxonomy (NCBI): domain Eukaryota; kingdom Metazoa; phylum Arthropoda; class Insecta; order Hemiptera; family Fulgoridae; genus Lycorma; species Lycorma delicatula. The sequence continues at coordinate 26,079,000 of NC_134455.1, forward strand.
GCCCAATATGTCTAACGAACACATTGTGCAAGCTGCTGGAAAATCTGATAGATGTCATTCTAAAACAGGGCATAGAGAACAGTGGAGACATTTCAAACAGCCAATACGGTTTTAGGAAAAGGAGATCTGCCCCAGACGCTGTGAACAAAGTCTGGGGTAGAGGCAGCAGCTGATACCAGGTGAACGAGGAGAATTCCAGTGTCATACTATTGGATGTGAAGAATGCATTCAACTCGCTGTGCTGGGAGGCCGTATTCCAGACCCTTAAGGATAGGAGGATCGATAACGGCATTAGACGGCTCATACAAAGATACCTACATAATAGATATTTATTGTGTGACACCGTTGACCAGAGGCTCCGTATTCCTATCACATGCGGGGTGCCACAAGGCTCAGTCTTAAGCCCCACCCTCTGGAATGCCGTCTTCGACGATGTCCTCCGCCTTCAACTACCTGAGAGAGTGACTCCAGTAGCTTTTGCAGATGACCTTGCTCTTGCGGTCTCGGAAAGAAAAGTTGAAGAAGTGACAACGACGGCTAACGAGGCGATTACAGATGCGATTGTTGTACAAGGGTTTAGCTCTCTCTGAGGCCAAAATGACCTTCGTCTGCTTGACTGTAAGACGGCCACTACCGGCCATACCGATAAGGACTGATGTCGTCTTAATTATCCAGGTAGAAACAGCTACGTACCTGTAGATATGGCTGGACCACAGAAGTCGTTCTCGTCACACATGAAACAAGTGTCAGGCAAAGCTGGAGAGGCAGTGCGAGCTCTTAGCAAACTACTAGGAAACGTCACAGGCCCCAGAACGAGCAAAAAGAAGCTCTACGGCCACGTCGTCAACTCCATACTACTCTGGGGTGTCAGTATGGGGGAAGACCTTAGAGATAGGTAAGCATAGGCATGTACTAGAAGGAGTGCAGCGACGTATCACTCCGCGTACTCCTCGGTTTCGACTGAGGCTACACTAGTTTTGGCTGGCATGCCTCCTCTTCAACAGATGTGGAAGAAGGAATGGGCACAGAGACGAATGTTACAGGAGTGGCAAGGGCGATAGGACCAATCTTCGACAGGGCGATGGACTCATCGCCTTATAACGCAGATTGATCTGTGGGTCAGCCGTAAGTTCGGAGAACTGAACTATTGGTTGACCCAACTACTGACAGGACATGGTGTGTTCAGAGTGTACCTATACGGAAGAAGAAGAGCAGAAAATGACCTCTGCCGTTACTGTAGAAACAAACATCCCTGAACATATCATGTTCGGCTGTCAACAGTGAGAAGACAAGCGTTGTTGGTGCACTCAAATAATCGGACCTTTCACAGCAAATACTTTTATTGAAACCATGCTGAACAACTAGGAGAATTTTAAAGCCATTGCAGGGCTTACTACAAAACTCCTGCAGCAGAAGGCCAGGGAGAACGAAATGGCGAAGGGTGAGGGATAGCCCTACAGACAATAACACACTGTAGAGAAGGCGATTCCAAATCCCTTCCCAGACCCGCCACAGCGCTCTCTAGGGAGCGACAACGTACGCTCCCTACATGAGGCATGAGGCGTAAAGACCGAGATACGGCCTTTGGGATGAGGTCCAGGCAGGACATAGTCGGGCTTGACCACCTCATTTCAAAGGTTAGAGGAAGGCAAAAATAAAAGATACAAACCGGCGAGCTGACCTGTCGTACCAGACGTACTGGCGGACGGGAAGGCCCGTTTGAGTTAAAACAGAAGGACAACCTTCTGAGCTGTGCTAAGCTTAATCCTGCAGTATCCGCTCGGGAGGAAAAAAAGTGATAATATTCCGGAAGAAACTTCGAAGTTTCGTTGACACTACTTAAGTTGTTTGAAAGTTTTGTTTAGGTACAACATATACAGTGTACTAAAATTTGCATGAAATAAATTTACACACAAATAAGTATTCCTAATGACAAAACTTACGTGTTTTGTCACAGAGACAATTAGTAAAAGAAGTTGGAAATATATTGCATGACTTTTTCGGCTACGCGGGTCCAGCGATACAATACCAAGGTTTTAATTGATTATAAAGTTTGCCAAAATGAGATTTAAGCACTAAATTTAACTCATTTAAATTTAAGCACTAATTTAATTTGAGATTTAACTCCCAAATTTTCAATAAAACATTTTTGAATTTTGGGGCTTCCTTATTCTTTGGGCAAATTAAGGAAAGATTTATTTATAAAAATTTCATTCCTAACAAAAGAGATTAATAATATTGAAAAAATAATGTATTACTATAATGAAATTAATGAAAATTAACCAAAGCTACTTTACTTTTAATAGCTCTTTATGTGATGAAGAAAAATACAAAAAAGTAAATAAATTAATTATAAATATTCAAAGAGTTGGAATCAAAAATTAAAACACAAAATATATATTTTTTAGAGGGGAAAATATATTTTAAGAAAGAAATTTCTAAAAATATTTGAATACAGATTAAGCTTAACAAATTTGCTTGAGTAAACTTTCTTTAAATCAAACACCCTAATAAAGGCTAAAATAATAAAAATAAATTTTTAAAGAACTTGAATGAATTATCGGTCTGGGGTCTATAATTTTAAAAAAATAAATAAATTTCTTGATAGTTCTATATATGAAGTATAAACTTTCAAAAATCGTTTGAAAAATATTTAAACCGAAGGAAGATAGAGTAAAAGAACAAAAAAACACGCATTTCAATTTTAAGAGGTGGGGGTTGATTTCTTGAAATTTTTTTTTTTTTTTTAATTACTTTTATATACATTGTAGGCAGCAAATTCGGTTTAGTGAAATCTTTTCTAAAATGCCTCTGAATAAAATCGAAATTTGTTTTTATTCTCCGATATCTTCCCCACCCCTTTTACAAATTATGAAAACATGGCTATGATAAATTTTCCACATATAGAAATATTTGAGCCAAATTTGAAGAAAATGGGTTCGGTCAATCCTCAGGTGTAACACCAAAAAACAGTGCGACATATATATTTACATACGTAAGCACATAATACATACATATTCTTTTTTGGTCTAAATGAAATAGTTGGACCCTAAAACTTAAATATTTGCAAAATACCCGATACTCGATTGACGATATGATCATTATACTTTCCTCTTTAATAAGTTATTCTACTTATATCAACCGGGAAATTAAAGTAAGATAAATCACATTTTAAATATTTTAAAAAGGAGCGTTTACATATTTCAATATTTAAGTTAATTTATAGCAGATTAAGCTAATAGATTTTACTTCTAGGAATATATTAAGATTTAAATCACTATTTCTTTCTTTTTGTGTAAAAATATATAAAAATAATAATTATAAATAAAGACTAGTAATTCTTCTGCTTTTGTACTAACGTTTACTTAAAGAACATCATGTTAAATAAATATGTGTGCATAAACTGAAACTTAAGTAAAACTACTTAATCTGTACTACGTACTTTTGAAAAGGTAAAATGCGAAGAGTTTCTCTTAAGTTTCTCTTTGTTCAAGATTTTTCTAACTGCTTTGAACGTTAAAGGTTCATTATTTATTGTAATTTCTTTTCAAAATATAATTTAGTTAGTGTAGTAACAATAAAAGTTTAAAAATAATAAATTTGTTTAAACTTACTTTTTATAATTTATTTTTTGCAGGCTGATTTGAAGATTGTTGATTAACATAACCGTTATATGCTAATGATTGAGCATCCCATCCGACTCGAGCATAGGGACCACCCGACGGTGCAGCAGGTTCCCATGAGGAAGGAGCATCGTAAACTGGAGCTTCATAAGAAGAAGAAGTGGATGGTGGGCCGTAAGATGAAATAGGTGTTGGTGAAGGCGGACCGTAAGGCATTGGAGTGGCCGGTATAGGTTCCATCGGTGTTGCCATCATATTCATTGCATTTTTTTTCATAAATAACTGGAACGCAACAAAACCCAGCACCACTAGAAGAGAAATCTTACTTAAGATTAGCGCTTTTGTGGCTTTAACGAAAACGATAGTGAGCAAAATCGGAATCAAAACTTTTAATTTCAGTTTAATGATCATCAACAGCGGTAGTAACATTTTTTGTTTCATCATGTCACGTGCTGAAAAAAATAAAGAATTTCATACTTTTTATTTAAACGTTTTAAATTGGAAATTAGTAGGCGTTTATTAGAAAATTGAATTTATAAAGCAAATATGTTTACGAATTAAAGATACTTACGTAACGCTGACCATCTTAATGTTAACGTGTGATAGACCTTTTTATAATATACGTTTCAGTTTTTTTTTTTTAATAATTACCAAGAAAATAATGAGGCAAGGTAGTATTTTTGTTTTGATACTATTTCTAATTTACGATCAACAAAAGCGTACAAGTATTGGATTTTGATTCTTCTTAAGACATTTAACTTAGCACGTTAAAATTATTATAGTTGTAATAATTTTACAAAAACATGAAAAAATATTTCCTAAAATTACTAAGTAAGCACTTCGTAATACAGCCCGTTTACTTATAAAAATAATCAATCTTTTGTAGATATTAGTAGATCCAGGGGGACGAAAAGAGGAAAATTCCTTTCCTGCAAATATGAAGATGTTGTAATGATTATTTAATGGTTGGTTCTTTTTTCTAATACAGTTGCATCTTCCAGTGATAACCTAAGTAAATTCTATACCGCCCACCATATTCCTCTGTAATATGTATAATGTCTTAAGACATATTCCTCTGTTAAATGTCTTAAGACATTTAACTTAGCACGTTAAAATTATTATAGTTGTAATAATTTTACAAAAACATGAAAAAATATTTCCTCAAATTACTAAGTAAGCACTTCATAATACAGCCCGTTTAATTATAAAAATAATCAATCTTTTGTAGATATTAGTAGATCCAGGGGGACGAAAAGAGGAAAATTCCTTTCCTGCAAGTATGAAGATGTTGTAATGATTATTTAATGGTTGGTTCTTTTTCTCTAATACAGTTGCATCTTCCAGTGATAACCTAAGTAAATTATATATCGTCCACCATATTCCTCTGTAATATGTATTAATAGTCCTCAGAATATGCACGCGTGTATTTTTGTGATAACCTGTTTAAATGAAAATTAAAATAACTCCATAAGATATCTTGAAATCTAATCCTATAATTTATTTGTTCTCAGTGTTATTGCCTCACCCTCAATGATTTATGTTACATAAAATGGTAATTTCTGTCAAAAGAAATAGAAAAATATGAAAAGAAAAAATTACTTTTGAATAGTTTTCTGATATCATATAAATTATTTAAACCAACAGTTTTAGTATACAGACTTCTGTATACGACAGAAGAATGAAATAACACTGAATTGAAAATGTAGGTAAGTTTTCTGTTATTTACTACAAAGTTCATATTCGTTGATTACATTCACAATACAGTATACAGTATACCGTATTACAGTGTTTGCATTTAGAAAATTATTTTTTTTCCTATGTTCTTGTTTTTTCTTCCAAGTTTAGTAGAGGTATTTTTGCTTCATCAGAATATTTTCGTTTTTTTTTTTTATAAAGCTTAACTGAAATTAAAATTATGAAGAGTCTATTTACCAACACAATCGCTTATATTTAATGTAAAATAATTATTAATATTTTGTCACTGTCAAATTATCCCGTGGAGAGGGAACTGCAGTAAGGGTGCTATTGTTCTGGCACGTCCTGTCTAGAATTGACATAAAAAACGCATGGAATTTGATTAAATTCAACATGAAAAAGTAAAACATCAGAAACTTGGTTTAAAGAGTAACAATTATTTTTTCTATTTATTCAATTTTTTTATTTATGTGAATTCATCTTCCAAAATAACATGGATCGATCCTATATTGCAAGATGTACATACGTTTTTAAAATAGAATCGATACAAATGCATGGATCAATCCTACGTTTATATTGTAATAACCGGTTAATTTATCTACTACGTCAATCTGGCTAATTAAAGATCAAATAAAAGGTAATCAACAAAGCTTTTATTAAATTGAAGACAAAATAAGATTTGATTTGATTCTTAGAATAGACTTAAAAATTTATTGATACGTGCTCTAAATTGCTGTAAATAGTATCTATTCGCACGCAATATTTCTACTACAAAGTCGATGTGCTTCATATTAATCTACTTTAATTACTGTTTTCTGCTTACCCTTAACTTATTATTTATTCCTTAAAATTACGGCTCTGTCCATGAAAAACATGGTAGTTGAATAATAAAAGGGATATACTTTATAGGTAGGTTACAGTTCGGCTAAGGTATATATGGTATAAGGCTACTCTTTATGATATTTTCAAATACATAATAAATTGTTTTCCAAATATCATCAAAATGTAGTAGAAAAATCAAATATTTATAGATTAATTCCCCGAAAAATATATTTTATATATTATTAATTAGATAGTTTTTAAAATCTCACTCTCATACAAGAATTACGAATTTTTAAAAATAAATATAAGCAATTTTCAAAATTCTTGTGACAAGGGACTATATACATTTTTATTAGTTAAAATTAGTTAAGATGTATTTTTCACATATATAAAACCAAGTTATTACAAAATACCAAACTTATTGTTAAAATCAGAAATAAAAATGGTATTAAATAAAATTCGTTTTCAATATATTTTTTTTTGTATTTTTTTATAATTTACATAAAAACCAAAACTTAGAAGAGATAATTTCAAATAACAATAAGTTAAATTACTGTGTTGAATTTACCTATCAATATTTATGTTGAAAATTCAGTTCAAAATTTTCAAAAAATGTTATTTTTTTAAATTAATGAATCAAATCGATTCATTCATTAAAACAATTTAGATCTAGCTGCTAAACGTCAGCACCCTTCAGTTGCTACGGTAACTATGTTTTGTTTTTGTTTTTTTTTGTAATAAATTAATTAAACGTAAAAGAAAGTATAAATCACTTGCCTGATGTCAATGCTCTATCTTCTCCAACAGGATTTTCAGGAAACTTGACTTCGAAATCAGAAATGCTCCTTGAAGGTTTAAATATAAGAGCTGCTTTCTGAAAGAAAAATTCCGGCAGTTGCAGGGTGAATTGATGTGTCTGAATAAAACGTTGAACACGGTCGAAAATCATATTATCCAATTTTTGATCGCTGCCATAAAGATCCAGCGATCTCTTTTCACCGGACACATTACCGAGATATTCTACAACCTTAAGACGTACGCACCGATTAAAAGATTCATCTCCATCGAAACACTCGAGTACAACTGATGAAATTAATTCTTCACTGGTTTCAATAGCCCTTCCCGAACTATTGGGAATATGATTTGACTCGTGGGCAAGGGTCAGGGTTGTAGAGAACAACCACGCTAGAAGGACTTTCAGACTGAGAGACATGATAGCAAGTGGCCACGCCTTCCGGTGTTCTTCTGTTTTATATGAACAACCCTCGCCTTCTTAATACTATGAGCACGTGCATTATTTTCTGTGTCACTCGGTATATTGGATCCCATCCAATAGAACGCGTTCTCCGGAAGCGGAACTCGGACAATACATTAGATATTTGTTACAATTTATTATTGTTTTATCGGTATTATTAACCTTCAGTTTCTTTATTTGAACAAAAATGTGAACGAGTGAAATTTAACGCGACTGAATAAAATTCTAATACTGGTACAACCACGATAATATGATGAATAATAATTTAAAAATGTAGAAATGTGAAAATGAGAGTAAAAATTAAATATAAAAACAATCTAAATGTTCTGAATGCTTAGAATAGGGACTATAGCTTTAGTAGTTACGAACTAAGTTTTCTAAGTAGGTGAATCTGTAACAGAAAAAAGAAGTTATGTAATAAAATTATTGTTTGTTTGTAAAACAATAAAACTTAGTATTTAATTAAATACTAAGCTTATTCATATGTACCTAAAAATTGTGAGACAAAATGTATAGCTCTTTTATTTGAAAAAAGAAATACTATGTACACCTGTTTTATTCTGAACCCAGAAAAACATACGGAAATATATCTTCGTTAATTTCTGTGAAGAAAACATTTTTAAATTTGATGTGAGACTGTAAGTAGAAAGAGAAACTTATGTTGTTACAAAAGAAATAAACGTAGTTTGAGATATTTATTAATATTGGATTTCCATGAATAAGCTCTCAAATCATTTTCATATATCTATCAATGTCCCTGGTTAATCCATTTTAAAAAATTAAAAATGTTCATACTATTGTGATCCCCATTTAACAATTACCCTTTTAAATAAATATGGATTAAAAAAAGACTTGTATTTAAGATGATGTATTTTAATTCTCTATATTCGTACGTTTTTTACTGTTTTCAATTACTATGAACTATTTCTTCATTTTTTTGTCTTTTTTTAAGAATAACAATAGAATTAAGCTAATTGTAATAAGAAACATTATTACTGTATATCATTGATTCCCAAAGTGGTCCAGGTGGACCCCCAGGAATCCACGGGAGACTCGACGGGGGTCTACGTTGACGTGACAAAAAAATGGGGGTTCACAATTCGTAAGCGGGGGTCCACAAAAATTCATCTGGTTTCGATAGTGAAGAATGTCGGCTTGACTTTGCGTATCAATCTAGGTAGATAATGTTTTGAGAAGCTCAGCGACTGTTACTTGTAAAAACTTACATATTCCATATTCAGTACAACGAACGTGTCGAGACTTGCAAAGCTAGCAGTTTTCAAACTTGTCACAGGTAGAATGCCTTGATGAAAATATTCAGATATACGTTCAACATTTAATTGCCCTGCATGATGACTTCAAAATCAGATTTGAAGATGGAAATACCACCATGAATCATAAATCCATTTGATGAAACGGAAGTGGAGAATGTGATATTACTAGAGGAGCTACTTGAGCTTAGCACTAATGAGGAGCTGAAGGTGAAATTTAAAAGAGGGTATCAAACATTTTGGCTGCAGGCAGAAATACCAGAAAAATATCCTGGACTGGGGAATTGCAAGAAAGCTTTTGATAACATTTCCCTCGTCATATCTTGTCGAAAAAAGTTTTAGTGTCTTTTATCAAAAAAAAGGAGCAGATTCAATATCACAGAACGGGGAGATTTGCGCTTATTCCTAACAAAACTGAAGCCAAATATTGATAATTTGCTGTCAATCCATCAAGTACATCCCTCCCATTAAAATTGTAACTATTTTGTGATTGTCATTGTAGAAGTTACATTACGTTATTAATGATTAATTTCAATTATATTACGACAATTTTATTATATTACATTGTAATATGATAACGATAATAATTAATAGCGTAATGATTATATATTTGAATAAACGAAACACAAAAAAATATACTATTTTTCTTTTGCTTTTTACCACTCTGAATGGGAAGTTTTCTAAATAAAAAGAGTGAGAATCGATTGCTTTCTTGTACTGTGAGTAGATGTCAAAAATGTAAAGTTGGATGGAAGCATTTTTTTTGATCGGCTAACTTTACTTTTTTGACATCCACTCTCAGCACAGTCGATCAAAAATTAACCGATCAATTCTCACTTTTTTTTCGGAAGCTGTTAGTTCGTTGAATCAGCCGTAACGCAAATTTTCATAGTTAGATCTAATCTTCACATTTTCCGTTGACTGAAAGTATGGTAGAAATGTAGCTGCAGGGGGCCCACCGGAACCAGCAAAATCTTGAAAGTGGTCTATGAGAAAAATAAGTTTGGGAACCTCTGCTCTATATACAGATAGTAAAGAAAATCAAATAACTTAATGTTGTAACTTAATAATGTTCATACAATAATGAATGAATGCTCTGGAGAATCCATTCATTAGATGGTAAATGTTTAACTACTTCGTATTTCATAACAAATACTTTATTTTCCTTCCGAAACATATGTAATACAGTTAAAGTGCAACCAGTGTTAAAAATTGTATTAATATCAAATTTTCAAAAAATAAATAAATAAAACGTAGTTGTTTTAAATTTGATGATAATTATTAATCTACATTAAATTTTTTGCAAGATTTTAAGGAATTTTTTCCCGGGAACACCACGTAGTGTCGTTATTAGCGCCCGGACACGATATTTATATAGTAATTAAATGAATATTATAAAATTAACAATTAAAAACTAAAACGCCAAAAATTGAAAAAAAGAAGAATCAAATATTACATCGATAAGGAGTTTCTGATCATATTTTCCGGGATACGCTTATCGTCATATTTTTGAAGTGCTATGTTTATTTCCGAATTAGGGTCAAAACATGATCATTTAATCCGTTTAAAAAACCAAATAAGCCAATTATTTAGGCATAATGGTCTAGCAGAAAGACTGAATTTGTATAAATTATATATACGTATGAAATAGTTCATATGCTTGCCACTGTTGTTTCGTTAATATTTAAATTGAAGTATGATATAATCAGGAAAAAATTATAATGAAGAGATTGATTAGTAAAACATTAAAAAAAGACTTGAAAAGATGATCCTTAGTAAATGATTTTTAATAAAATGCGTTATATTTATATAAAATGTATGTTTAAGTGTTCAGCTACTGCACGTTACATGAGTGTGAGATTTTGTTTCTTGATTAAACTTTTGTGGCTTATTTTTCATTTCCTTGTAACTAACATTTTACTTTACAGGCAGTTATACTATAGTTCATATTATTACAACGAGAAAACATGATAATGTGCCAAAATCAACTTTCCAATTTCTTAGTCTTTTGAATTCAGAGGATTATGAAATTACTAAATTAAAAAAACAAAGAAATATTCTCTTGATTCGTATGAATATGTTGTGTGTGTGTGTGTGTGTGTGTGATTTATATAACTCTGTTGTGTGTTATGGATTAATAACTTTGGATTAAATTTATATAACTCTGTTGTGTGTTATGGAAGTCGTTTTCATTGCCACAAATTTTAAAAGAAGTTTGAGAAATGGATAACTTAAAGCCTTTATTATATTAAATACAAGCAGTTCCAAATTTTTGATCTTAAAAAGCGGTAACTCCCTTTACGACAAATAAATTTATGATTAAAGTGTATTTAAAATAATTGCCCACTCTGCTATTTAAAGAACTATCTTTCTACCTGACATCGATGAGTAGAATATTAATTAGTTGGATGATATACAGTATATGTTTTCTTGTATTTCCATTTCAATGCATTAATTCTACTTCGATTTTATCAACTAAAAGCGTGTTATTATCATTCTAAAATTCGGTATAAGTAGGTAATTCTTTTTTAGAAGAAAAATTTAATCGATGGAACTTTCTCCAAAAAACGTAATGCATATTGTAATTACGAAAAAATTATTTTTTCGAAAATAATTTACCAAATATTTATAACAAATCGTTATTAAAAAAAAAAGTATAAAAGACCATCTCGTGAAAGGTTTACGACAAAAATAATGATACTATATGATATTATCTTTCCAAATAAAATTGAAATTATTAAAAAGAAGTCTTCCTTAATTACTTTTTTTCAGAAGTTAACAAGATTTGATTTGCAATTTAAAGAGGAGATAAGAAACTATCACATTCAAATTTTGTAAAAACAAAAGGCAGATCATTTTTACATTACACTTGCATAAATTAGAGTTTATTTACTTTTTATTAAATGAATGTGGCAATATCTAACATAATGAAAAAATTTTTGAAGAATGAAGTAGTGGAATAGCAATGCAATATTAAAAATTCCAAATTATAGAAGAGTGCCACTATACATTTTCTAACTGAGAAACTGTTTGACCGTGATTTAGGTCATAGAGATTGCAAAACACTCACTGTATATAGAGTGGTTCAGGAAGAAAGGGAAATAATTTGGGAACTGAATCTAGAGCTTAAAATAAGAAAAAAGGAGTTCATACAAACATAATTCATCAGTTTGATCTAGGGATCCTAAGTTCCCCTTTTTCCTTGTGTTTTCATAGTTTATGTTTTTAAATGACGTTTAGCCGTGCTCGGGAGTTTTATAGGTTAATTATTTTCATTGAGTTAAAACTTAAGCATATGTTTATAGTTTTTTTTTTTATAAAGTTGAAGATTGGTACAAAAAATTTAATACTTTATATTCCTACGTTTTTTACTGTTTTCAATTACTGTGAACTATTTCTTCATTTTTTTTTAATCTTATTTTAAGAATAACAATAGAATTAAGCTAATTGTAATGAGAAAAATTATTACTGTATATACAGATGGTAAAGAAATCAAATAACTTAAAAATGCGTAATCCATATGCCTTTTCTTATTTATTTATTATTTTAACATGACATTGCGTGATTTATGTATACATACATATGTAATTAACATATTTTCAAATTATGCAAATCCGATTTTAAATCTTTCGTCGAAATCTTACAACGTAAGATTTAAAAATAACCAAATGTTTTATTTATATTCATAAGATTTATATAAAATATTAAATGTTAAAATTAATATGGAAAAATCTTTTAATAAAACCGAAGGTTTGTCTGTGTATGGGTTTATTTGTTTGTTTGTAGAAACACACAACAACCAACCAACCTATTGCTTTAAAATTTGCAGGGTACATTCATTCGTGTTATCCCAGGGAAGGTTTTAAGCCATAGATACAGGCCCTAGACCCCTGGTGGGTGAAGTTGAACATTAAAAATATTCATTAAAGAGAAAAAAATTAATCCTTTTACTTCACTATTATATTTCTGTTACCATAGCAACAGAAATAAATTTTTCGTCGTCAAAGGTGTGTGTACTTTAGTTACTATTCTTTTTTTGCAATTTAGTATCTTTCTTAGGTTTCTATTAAACCTGAATACTTTAACTTTTATTTATCACTATTATTCTCACAACTATGAGAGTAACAAATACTGCGGGAATGTAGAGGGCTAGACGGGAATGGCGAGCGAAGTGAGCTATGCGGGGGGGGGGGTGACAAAGGGCGAAGCCCCCTGCTTAGAAAGGAACGGTAAGCGAAGCGAATTCTACGGCTCTGGGATACACCCGTCGTTCCGGGAGGCCGCGTGGAGCTCCTGGGTCGGCTCCGGTGTTGAGTTGGGCAGACCTGGGCCCCGAAGGTCCGACTGGTTAGTTAACTGATATAATTAGACTTATTTTATTATCTGTTATAAAAATTACAAAATATTCATCGTTAAGAATTATTATTGTAGTCCTTTTTTTTTGAAATGGTACAAACATAAATGGTAATAGTCATAGAAAAACGTCTGCGTTTATTATCAATAACGCTAGAAAAGCCCGAAAAACTGCTTAAGAATTAAATGTTATAATCCAAATGACGTTATGCATCTAGTTATCTGTCTATAGGCAGATTTAATCCATTTAATAGTTACCAATAGCCCTCATACAAACCCTAGGTAACATTACAAGCGTACATTGAAATTAAGATTACGGAATTAGTAATCAGTAGTTCAGCGGAAAGGAACAATTAGTTCCTTTCCGCTGAAGAATTTACATTGCCATTACAATTATTAATTGATATATTTCTTAAATGTTAATTGATTAGAGGGAATGAAACTTAAAATATTCATCACCCATTTTATTTACATCAACAGTCACGTAGTTTCTTGACGTGAAGAAAATAAAGTTTTAAATATCTTCAGCAAAATTAAAGATTCTAAGTTTTGTAATATGCGATGATGTATTAAAAAATCTATTTCTTCTTCATTTGAGAAAAATAAAAACCAAATTTATAGCCGAGCTATCGATTTGTATTAATAACCAAATTAAGGTAGTTAATACAACTTTGTTTAACATAATTAAACCAATGTATTTGCGAGACTTTATCAATAAGGTCTTCTACATAAATTTCAATGTAGTACATAACAATTTGAATAAGCACAAAGCTGTTAACGACTTGATCTTACTTTTAAATTTCCCATCTACAGTAATAAAAAAAAGAAATTGTATTTCCGATATGTAGCAAATATTTTACATATTGCACAAGATAATAAGTGAGTTGTGCTCTCAACTACGATGCTAGTAAAATAAACTGTTAACATGTATACGAAAAAAAACGAATATGGAGAAATAAATTTAATTTTATATATATAATTTTTTTTGTGTATTAGTGTATTTCATGTAATGTACACCAGCAGGAAAGTGAATGAAATTTTAGATTAAAAACAAATAGCAGGAAAACTAATTAAAATAAGATAAACCCATATTATTATTATTTCCTTGCAGTAAGTATTGTGATCGCGAAAAATGTCGGTTTTCAGATTTCAACGGAAATATCCACTTTGACCATCCCTGAATCCATTTTGACTAGTTTCGACGTAACGTCTGTACGATCTAGTTGTAAGATCTAGTTGTGCACCACCCCTTTTGATTGCAATCGAATGAACCAAAAGTGTCCAGAAAAGCCCAAAATCCCCAAAAATATGAATTTTGAACATTTTCTTAACTGCAATAATAAGACTCATTGAAAGCTTTCAACGATTTATAGCCAAATAAAATTTAATTAGCGTAACATTTGGATCTTACAAGGTAAGGCACAGCAGCCCACCGGATTGGTCTAGTGGTGAACGCGTCTTCCCAAATCAGCTGATTTGGAAGCCGAGAGTTCCAGCGTTCAAGTTCTAGTAAAGCCAATTATTTTTACATGGATTTGAATGCTAGATCGTGGATACCGGTGTTCTTTGGTGGTTGGGTTTCAATTAACCACACATCTCAGGATTGGTTGAACTGAGAATGTACAAGACTACACTTCATTTACTACACTCATACATATCATCCTCATTCATCCTCTGAAGTATTATCTAAACGGTAGTTACCGGAGGCGAAATAGGAAAAAGAGAAAAAGGAAAAGGTAAGGCACAGCGGTTCGAATCAGACTTCATCTCTTTTTTTTTTTAAATTTATTTTTATTTAATTTTTTTAATTTAAATATATTCAATTATTAAAAAATTATTAACCCGTGATTGTAAAAATATTTTATCATAAATAATAATTATTCTATAGTAATAATAATAATAATAATACGATGGATGCTCCTGCACTCATGAATGAAATGCAGCGTGGTGAGACATATAAGTACCTTGGTTTCCTGCAGGATATTGGAATTAGCCATAGTCGAGTGAAAGAGGCCCTTACATCTGACTTCAAGAGTAGAGTAAGAGCCGTCATGAGTTCCCAGTGGAGTGGTTCTAATAAGGTAAAGGCCATTAACATATTTGCCGTTCCGTTGATTTCCTATAGCTTTGGCGTGATAAATTGGACGCGGACAGACCTTGAAGAGCTTAATAGAATGATGCGTGTTCTCGCGACACCGCTCCCATCACCCGCTCAGCTCCGTCGAGCGGTTTCACCTGTCCAGGAATAGAGGAGGAAGAGGCGTTGTGGATTTGCGGGAGGAGGTTCATGCAAAACAACTGCTGAATCTCCGGAAATACTTCCTAGAGAAGAGCGAATCCAGCTTGCTCCACGGGGTTATAGTAAAAATTGACAGTAGTCTAACCCCACTGCACCTCAGTGATGAGAAATTTCAGCCCCTTGAGGATACCTTCTCCGAGATCAGTGTGATGGATAGGTGGCGTTCGAGGGAGTTGCATGGGAGGTACTGTGCGGCGCTTATGGATGAAGCGGTTGATCGAGATGCGTCTGTGGCCTGGCTGGAGTATGCCGAGTTGTTTGCTGAGACGGAGGGCCTTGTATTTGCTATACAGGATAGGGTCGTCAGCACACTCAGCTACAGAAAGCATGTCGTCAAGGATCCTGCTGTAACCATTGACCTGTGCCGTCTTTGTGGATCGACCAACGAGTCCATCGAACATGTCGTTAGCGGGTGTCAGTTTTTAGCTCCAAGGGAATATACAGTCCGACAGAACAACGTGGCGAAGATACTTCATCAGAGACTCGCTTTGAACCTGGGTCTCCTTGCCGTTTCATTGCCGTATTTTAAGTATGCTCTACAGCCTGTATTAGAGGACGATCAGTATAAACTGTACTACGATCGTACTGTTCTGACGGACAGGACAGTGGAGCATGATAGGCCAGACATCGTTCTGATCAAGAAGCAGGAAAAGATCACCTACCTGATTGATGTCACAATCCCATTGTCCACCAACATAGTGAAGTACACTGAAAAGCTAGTGAAGTATAGGGATCTTGCAGAACAATCAGGGAGATTTGGGACCGGGAGAGCGTAATGGTGGTCCCGGTGGTTTTGGGCGCGATGGGAGAGATTCCACGTTCTCTGTATGGTTCATTAAGATCCATTGGAGTACCAGCAAATCTGTTCCGACCAATGCAGAAGGCTGTGTTGCTGGTACATGCCGCTTGGTCCGTCGGTACATCACAAGCTCGAGCGATAAGATAACGCCTGTTCTTGAAGGGCCACCTGATCGTCATCAGATGGAGCTGCAGACGGGGGACAATGGCCGTTAACATCTGGCAGTTCATAAATTTTTATGTCTGGTATTTTGTCTTTCATTCATATATTTCACCCATAGTATTCAATAGTTCATGTTACCATATACAATGCATGTCAGAAGAATAGTTATAGCTCCTGCGCCTTGCCTTTGGCCCGGCCAGGATGCTTTTTACTGGGCTTGCCCAAGAGAATAATAATAATAATTAATAATATATTAAAAAATCAGAAGCTATTAGTGAAATGAAATTGTATGTACTTTTCAAAATGTGTAAATGTAATTTAATATATACATTACATGTGTATATATATATATATATATATATATATATATATATATATATATATATGTAATAGATTTGGTGAAACATCTGATTATTTAATATTAATTGGAAATTATAATTTAGAATCGTATTGTTTTTGGATTTTCTAGTTTAATTTCTGTTTAATTTTATTTAATTATTCTGAATTGTCTGTTTAATTTTATCTACATTAAAGTTAACTAAAATAGACCTTCACAAGTACATATACACTGAGGCATATATGCTCGACCTTTAATAAATTGCAAATAATTCTTATCTTTTAGTTCATTACAACTCTGATATTGTCGGACAATATTCTCCCTAAGTCGAAGTTAATCATCATTTGGTTTATTTACTTTTGTTGCCAATCATTTAATCGCTATTTGGTTTGATATAATTCTTCGTCTGATCTTAATTTTTGTACACGTTCTCTAGTTTTCAAATTTTCTCTCTCTTTATATTCATCATCCTCTCTTAATCTTTTTATTCTTTCCTTGGTCTTAACGTTTACTTTCTCTTTATATTTATAATTTTCTCTTAAGTTTTTTATTATTTTCTTGTTCTTAACATTTTCTTCCTCGTTATATTCATTTGTTGTCCTTTTTTTATTTGAGATATATTTCTTCATGTTATCTTTCTTTTTCCTGTATGATTGTTTATTTTCATTTTTGATTATTCACCAAAAAATCCAATATTAAAACTGAATATTTTACACCGTTAGGTCTAATTTAACATTTGTAACAAGTATATAGGAGTTCACTAAACGGAATAGTTTAATTATTATTAAGTTTAATTTTTGTTGATTGTTTTAATGATTGTTGAACCAATCATTGTATAAATATTTCATAAGTATTTAATAAAAACGAACATTTCAGCAATTGTGTAACTGTCCACTTTATTAAAGAATTGGAGGATTCGTATCTCACTTTCAAATGAAATAAGTTGAAATGAAATGCGGCAAAAAATGCGTATATGTAATTTAATAGGCTTACAAGGAAGTCATGTGATGTTCACATCAGATTTGTTTTTTAATAAAAAAAACAGCTTATTGTTTTGTTATTCATTACAGTTCAAAAAGGTTTTTATTGTAAATATGAATATAAAATTACTTGGATGAGGTTTGCAAAATCGGTGAAATACGTTTCATAATGTACATCATGTTGAAAGATCAGAATTCATCTTGGCATTCCACACAATAGTCGCAAATGATTTTTTTTTTTTTTTTTTAATTTAGTAAAATACTGGAAAAAAACAACTGAAATTACTACACTGTTATTCTTTTTTCTCTTATATTTAGATGTATCGATTTTTTTTTACTACTAATATAATATTTTCTGTCCGATTCCGTTACTTTACTTTATTTTTATGCACTTTCAAATTAAATTTCTCTTTCAGCAGTGTATTTCTCTTTTATTATTTTTTAATATTAATTTTGTTTAGTATTTCTCTAATACAATTTTTATTTTCAGCTACTACAACCATAATCAATGAAAATATTAACACCTTTAGTTGTTATTTGTTTTTCCTCTTGAATATTTTTTCAAATCCTTAACTGCTTCTTCTCTTTAAAGACTAAAAACAACAAACATAAATCACATATAAGTGTCATTCTCTTCTGCATTGATTTACTTTTCCTGTCCTATACTTTGATCATAAGGTTCTTTCACCGATCAGAAAAAATTCTCATTTTTTATATATATTTTTAAACTTTCCTTACAAAGAAATGAAAATTTTAATTAACTTTTCCACATTATAAACGCATTTATTAGTTAAATATTTCCATACATGAAACTTTTTTTTTAACAAGTCAATTTGAGTGCTCTTATTAACGCCCTTAAAGACATACTTTCTTTTCTAAAATAGAACTGATCTCCAAATGCTATACATCACCCCCCGCCTTATAGTTGTTTGTAATATTTATTTTTTGAAAACTGATTGTGTAACATATTAAACTAACAGTGTGGTAGTTTTTCTACTTATTTCCTCCAGCTTTCTTTGGACTCAAGTAACTGTGAAACACCTATTTAAATCTAAATGTAATTCTGTTACACACTTTTAAAATATTCCAGCAAGAGTTTGGCAGAATTATAATTTTGGGTGAAAAAAGTGATTTTTATTTCTAGTTAATATTATCTATATTTTTCGGCTTTTTTATTAGTTTATTTAAACGATCTTAAATATAAAAAGTCCGGTAAATCCAGTCATTTAATTGTTTAATCTTATTTATGGAATTATTTAAACGTCAACAAAAGGATAAAACAGAAAACCATGATTGTTATAGAGAGCAATCATAATATTTCCTTTGTTTCATATCTAGGGAGAATGTATTAATAGTTTATATTTTACTTAGCAATAGTAATAAAATTGAGAAATTGTTATTATTCTTTAAATTAATGAGTAAAATTTTAAACTATTTACCTTTAAACAACAATAACTAAAGACAGAAAGATCCTGTTCCTTTATGTACAGGATCACTATAGGGTAGTATAAAAATAATGAAGTTGTGTGATGTACTACTTGAAGAACAATTAGGTGCAATTAAAACCATAGAAAAATGTAGGGTGTGGAAGACTGTCGAAAGAAAATGATGAAGACAATAATAACCCACTGTGATATCCGATTTTAGATAAAAAGTAAATGAATTATAAGAGCAAACAGTGATTTTTAAAATACTCTATCCATGAACAAGGTCTTATAGAAGAAAGTAATATT
Source organism: Lycorma delicatula (assembly GCF_047948215.1). Lineage (NCBI taxonomy): Eukaryota > Metazoa > Arthropoda > Insecta > Hemiptera > Fulgoridae > Lycorma > Lycorma delicatula. Next base: position 26,098,329 of record NC_134455.1, read on the forward strand.
CTGAAATGATATAGGAATAGTAATGGCCCAAAACCAAGTAGTATGAAACAAATTGAGAGATAGTGAGAAAACAATTTTCTATATAAAGACCGGAACGCCGGAACGCAAGGATGTCGGAGGGTGCAATACCCTACTACTTTTCGCAGTATATGGACTGACGTCCTTTGCTGCTGGGTGATTCTAATGGACTGGCGGTTATTAATAATGGTTGGCGTTTATTCGTTTTGTGAAGTTTGGATTGCGTTCCGATCCAATGGAGGGTTTGTCGATAGGGGCCCGATGGAACGATGTGCTAATAAGCTTATCTTCCATGACGCACTCCATTTCAGCCTATAGTGGGCTGAAATCCTTTATTTAGGTGGGCGTCCTCTCTTTAGGAGAGTACGTCGGACGCGATTTTTGGGCTTACACTTTGTCATTTTCTTAATTCACTTCAATTTAACTTGGTTTGAATTAAGGAAATGTGGTTGGATGGATTGCTCTGGGGCGTTGCGTCCCAGAGCTATCTCAGTCAGTAGAAAATAGATTGGTATTTACTAGTCTGAACGCAGTATACCTCTATTAAGGGTTAGATGTCTGCCCGCCGTAAAGGCAGGCAGGAGAGATATACATAACGCAGGTTGTTTTTCGAGCGCCCGTGCGCCGGGGTAGTGAAAATTTTGAATAAGACGCCCCCCTATTATATATAAATTTGGACTTGATGCAGCTGCTGGTCTAGCCCTACAAAATATAATGGTCCGGGGAGCCTAAAGACCTTAAATACAGAGTTATCATAAAAGGATGGTGAGGTTTAGGTGATTCGTAGGAAGATTGTAGGGAAATTTCTAGATGTTATATTGGTATCCCTGAAAGCCTCCAACCCAAAAGTTTGTTTATCAGCAGTTATAACCACAACGTCAGTTCTTGTATTGTTGTTGCGGTGAGTTTAGCGAGTTACTGTATTCTCGGATAAAGACAAAGCAAAGTGTGTTTTATTGATGGCCGAATTAAAATCCGTAATTTTAGTTCAACGTGCGTTTCGAAGAGAATTCAGAAGAGATCCGCCACACAAAAATAACATAACACGTTGGTTCAAACGATTCGAAGAAACCGGATCGGTTAAGAAACAGAAATCAACCGGCAGACCAAGTGTACCAGACGAAACGGTTGACCTAATTAGACGATCGGCAACTAGAAGTCCTGGGAAGTCCATCCCCCGTCGAAGCGTCGAATTAGGTATTCCAAAATCAACAGTTCACAAAGTTTTACGTAAAAAAATGAAATTACACGCTTATAAAATCCAGATACTGCAGGAATTGAAACCCGATGATGGTGTAAAACGTTACAATTTCGCCGTTGAAATGTCGGACAGAATAGGTGAAAACGAATCATTTTTAGACGATATAATTTTTACAGACGAAGCTACATTCAACGCGAATGGATGCGTTAAAAGACACAATTCACGAATATGGAGCTCTGAAAACCCACACGCAATTGTCGAGAAACAACGCGATTCGCTTAAAGTTAATGTTTGGTGTGGCGTGATGAAAAATCTTGTAATAGGGCCTTTCTTCATTGCTGAAAAAACAATTAATGGAGTCGCGTATCTCGACGTGTTAACCGATTATTGCTTTCGTCAGCCGGATGAACTCGAAAACATTCATCGACTTCATTTCCAACAAGATGGTGCTCCCCCGCAGTTCAATGCGTCGGTCAAGGACGCTTTGAACGAAAAATTTGGAGATCGATGGATAGGCCGGAAGGACCCGTACTTTGGCCTCCAAGGAGTCCAGACCTGAAACCTTGCGATTTTTTCTTGTGCGGGTACATCAAAAGCGTTGTTTATACACAAAAAATTCGCGACCTAAACCGCTTAAAAAACAGGATTAATGAAGCGATGACAACCGTTAACGAAGAAATGTTAACTAATATTTGGAGAGAAGTTGACTATCGTTTGGACATTTGTCGAGCGACTAAGGGCGCACATATTGAAATTTAATAATTATGTAAAAAATTGTTTGAGATGACAAATTTTAAAAATAAAAAACATAAACTAAGTAATTCTGTTTTACTTTAAACCATGTTCAAAACCGCACCATTCTTTTATGATAACCCTGTATTATAATATACATAAAAAAGTTTTCAAGAACTACGTATAAATTGTTCTTACAACGTAGAAAAAAAATCAGTAGTTAATCGGACTCACGCCTAGATAAAATTAGTACAATAATACTACCATGAATCATACATTTAATGATGAAAATATTAACAGAAGTTTGAGTAACACCCACAAACTAAAAGAAAGCTTTTACGAGTCACAAAGATTTTTGTCTCTGGAAACCAGAAGAAAGTCAAGTGATGCAATATGCTATAAAAAAAAATTGGTGAAAATTAAAAATAAGAAAGGAAAATCCGTTGATATTGCTTTTACAGTTGATCGAATGATGAAGGATAATCACGTCTTTTTGGAGGAAATGAAGATCAGATATGGCACATAAGATGGAATTACGAAACTACTTCAGATTCTTGGAAGGGATACTCCAGTGTATTAGAAATTTTTATAGAAACTCTTGTTTAGAATTAAGAAGGACATGTGTGCGATATTAATACGAAAACAAGTGGTATCGATACTAATTTTGGTGCTTAGTATTAAAATGAAAGAGTTACTGTATAATTTAGCTAGTAAGAAATATTATTCAAATTTTTTTGGAGTTTAAAAGAAATTTCGATATATCTTTTCCTTTCTGAAATGCATGTAAAAAAATTATTTTTAAAACAGTATAATATGAATTTTCAAATACATTTTAATAACTGGTAACCGCCAATCAGAAGAGCACCACATCAATTTTAATGTATAAGTTAGGATTTGAAACTGTAACTAGAATTAGATATTAATACAGTCGTGTATTTTAGCCGAAAAAGTGACATTGAATAGGAAAGTGATCTACGAATTGTAAAATCGTTTAATACTTCTAAGAAAGTAGTAATGCTATTCTGATTTTTGGTGTCATTTGTAGATAACTTTTTAGTTAGATTATATCAGATGATATCGTAATGGATGTAGATGTAGGTTGTAAAGAAATTTTTAAATGTATTACTTAAAAGGAAAGATAGGAAATTTCTTGAATTTTCAAGGCTTTAAATTTACATATTCTTAATGGAAGAATGAAAGGTTATGTAAGAGAAAATTAAAAAAAAACAATACTTTCATCGTATCAATAAGCTCTTTAGTAATTGATCTTAGGTAAATATGTAGCTCCAGATTTTGTCAGATTTTTACCAAAGAGTATGTAAGTAACACATATCATTTGAGTATATTAAAATAATAAAAAAATATTACTTCCGAAACACTCTTATCTCTTTCCGCAATAAACTCGCAAAAATCTACGATATGTAGTTTTGAGATTGACTGTGTGGGAATTGTTTGGTGTAGGAAAATACATCAGAAGATTCTAATGAAACTGTAAACCTTTTTATTAATTTCGATTTTGATGCTGCTTTTAATAAATTAGATTTTAACAAAAAATGTTAAACAAAAGTGGTTTGATGCACAATGTTCAAAGGAAAGGATTAAGGTTTAAGTTGTTAAATTTTGTCATAAATATGATTCTAATCTCATAAGCAACATTATTATGAAGATAATAAATCTATTAAACATTTTGCAAAAAAGAATCTTTTTTCCGGAATTAGCGATTAGAATTAAGACGTTAAAATTAATAAAATTTCTGTTAACTTATTAAAAATGTTAAGTTTAAATTTTTAAAGCTTCAAAGTATTAGAATCTCATTTTTAGAATAACACAATGTGATTTTGGAATAATAAGGTGTTGTTTTGTTTATTCATTAAGGGTTTCTGTATTTTTGTTAATTATTATTTTTATGCTCATTAAATAACTTTAATGACGTTCCAGTCTGGCAGACAACCAATAACCTGGCATGCCTTTTATGTGGGAAGTAATCTTAGTGGTTAAGTCAGCGAATCTATTTCCGTCTATTTATCTATTTTGACATGCAGTTTAATAAAGTATGTTAAAATTTTATAATAATATTACTACTATCATGATGACTGATATACCTATCATGATTACTACTATACCATGATGATGATGAGGTAGAGTGTGTATGCGAAGAGATTGATGAAACAATTAAACACGTAAAAGGAGATGAAGATTTAATAATAGTTGGAGATTGGAATGCAAGCATTGGAAAAGGCAAGGAAGGAAATATAGTGGGTGAATACGGGCTGGGCAAAAGGAATGAAAGAGGGGACCGACTTATAGAGTTTTTCACGAAGTATAATTTAGTAATTGCCAACACCCAATTTAAAAATCATAATAGAAGAATATACACTTGGAAAAAGCCAGGTGATACTGCAAGGTATCAGATAGATTATATCATGGTTAAGCAAAGATTTAGAAATCAACTCGTTGACTGCAAAACTTACCCTGGAGCAGACATTGATAGCGACCATAATTTGGTGATAATGAAATGTAGATTGGGGTTTAAAAACCTGAAGAAAAGGTGTCAGATGAATCGGTGGAATTTAGAGAAGCTTGAGGAAGAGGAGGTAAAGAAGATTTTTGAGGAGGACATCGCAAGAGGTCTGAGTAAAAAAGATAAGGTAGAAAATGTAGAAGAAGAATGGGAGAATGTTAAAAAGGAAATTCTTAAATCAGCAGAAGCAAACTTAGGCAGAATAAAGAGAACTGGTAGAAAACCTTGGGTCTCAGACGATATATTGCAGCTGATGGATGAACGTAGAAAATAAAAGAATGCTAGTGATGAAGAAAGTAAAAGGAACTATCGGCAATTAAGAAATGCTATAAACAGGAAGTGCAAACTGGCGAAAGAAGAGTGGATTAAAGAAAAGTGTTCAGAAGTGGAAAGAGAAATGAACATTGGTAAAATAGACGGAGCATACAGAAAAGTTAAGGAAAATTTTGGGGTACATAAATTATAATCTAATAATGTGTTAAACAAAGATGGTACACCAATATATAATACGAAAGGTAAAGTCGATAGATGGGTGGAATATATTGAAGAGTTATACGGAGGAAATGAATTAGAAAATGGTGTTATAGAGGAAGAAGAGGAAGTTGAGGAGGATGAAATGGGAGAAACAATACTGAGATCTGAATTTAAGAGAGCATTAAAAGATTTAAATGGCAGAAAGGCTCCTGGAATAGACGGAATACCTGTAGAATTACTGCGCAGCGCAGGGGAGGAAGCGATTGATAGATTATACAAACTGGTATGTAATATTTATGAAAAAGGGGAATTTCCGTCAGACTTCAAAAAAAGTGTTATTGTCATGATACCAAAGAAAGCAGGGGCAGATAAAACTGAAGAATACAGAACAATTAGTTTAACTAGTCATGCATCAATAATCTTAACTAGAATTCTATACGGAAGAATTGAGAGGAGAGTGGAAGAAGTGTTAGGAGAAGACCAATTTGGTTTCAGGAAAAGTATAGGGACCAGGGTAGCAATTTTAGGCCTCAGATTAATAGTAGAAGGAAGATTAAAGAAAAACAAACCAACATACTTGGCGTTTATAGACCCAGAAAAGGCATTCGATAACGTAGACTGGAATAAAATGTTTAGCATTTGAAAAAAAATAGGGTTCAAATACAGAGATAGAAGAACAATTGCTAACATGTACAGGAACCAAACAGCAACAGTAATAATTGAAGAACATAAGAAAGAAGCCGTAACAAGAACGGGAGTCCCGACAAGGATGTTCCCTCCGTTACTCCTCCGTTACTGCTCCGATACTTTAGATGTTACTGCTCCGTTACTTTTTAATCTTTACATGGAACTAGCAGTTAATGATGGATGTTAAAGAACAATTTAGATTCAGAGTAACAGTACAAGGTGAAAAGATAAAGATGCTACGATTTGCTGATGATATAGTAATTCTAGCCGAGAGTAAAAAGGATTTAGAAGATACAATGAACGGCATAGATGAAGTCCTACGCAAGAACTATCGCATGAAAATAAACAAGAACAAAACAAAAGTAATGAAAAGTAGTAGAAATAACAAAGATGGACCACTGAATTTGAAAATAGGAGGAGAAAAGATTATGGAGGTAGAAGAATTTTATTATTTGGGAAGTAGAATTACTAAAGATGGACGAAGCAGGAGCGATATAAAATGCCGAATAGCACAAGCTAAACGAGCCTTCAGTAAGAAATATAATTTGTTTACATCAAAAATTAATTTAAATGTCAGGAAAAGATTGTTGAAAGTGTATGTTTGGTGTGTCGCTTTATATGGAAGTGAAACTTGGACGATCGGAGTATCTGAGAAGAAAAGATTAGAAGCTTTTGAAATGCGGTGCTATAGGAAAATGTTAAAAATCAGATGGGTGGATAAAGTGACAAATGAAGAGGTATTGCGGCAAATAGATGAAGAAAGGAGCATTTGGAAAAATATAGTTAAAAGAAGAGACAGACTTATAGGCCACATACTAAGGCATCCTGGAATAGTCGCTTTAATATTGGAAGGACAGGTAGAAGAAAAAATTGTGTAGGCACGTTTGGAATATGTAAAACCAATTGTTAGGGATGTAGGATGTAGAGGGTATACTGAAATGAAACCATTAGCACTAGATAGGGAATCTTGGAGAGCTGCATCAAAACAGTCAAATGACTGAAGACAAAAAAAAATACTACTATCATTATAGTAAATTAAATGATTAAAAAAATCAGTTATATAGTGTAACTAAATATGAAAAAGTATGTTATGGTTGGAGTATAAGTATTATGTTGTTAATAAACACAAGAAAAAACTTATTTCACTTAAACATTATTTTATTACTAATTATATTATTTTATTTTTCTCTTATTCTTTATTCCAATTAACCGATTCACCTGATTGGATCAAATTTTGAAGTCAGAACCGAGGTTATGTTCATATCAGAATCACTGTCTTTTCTTCTCCCAGTACCTCCTCTGGTAAGTAAAGCGGTAATAATAATTATCTACCGTAAATTTAAAAAAAAGAAGTATACCATAAATAATTATTTTTATTTATTTAAAATTTAAAACTTACATGATCATCCGTCAGACCTAAGTCTTCCGACAGATATACTAAAAAATTATTATTACATTATTAATCGGTTAATGCAATAACCAATTTTATGTAACAACTAAAGATATTATTAGTTTTTAAATAGCAGTACAATTATAAAAATTAATTTAATAAAATTAAACTATATATTTAAAAACTAATGAACAAATTATTTCTTTAATATTTGTAATGGGAATTAGTAACTAAAACTATATTCAAGAAACAAAACTATACTTAATTACAACAACGAACTACACAATTAATATCTTATTGCAACAATTACATATAACTATATAAGTAATAGTCTACATCCTTTTTCCTGAACAAAGTTTGATTTAATATAAACTAATCATTTTAATATATTTTTGCCTTTGGTAACACCTTATTTTATACTGTTGCATAAAAATAAGAATTATAAATTGCGGAAAAGTTGGTTATAAACGAAGAATGATAATTGAAACCCATTTTCTCTTCTTCTCAAACTCTCAAAAATAAATGTACAGAATGCTTTAGAAATCCATCACACAAATTGTCTTAAAAGTTTCTTCTTTTTTAAATTTATTTTAGCCTGAAATTTCTCAAACATACCATTAACCTATGACATATTTCACTGAACAAGTACAAAGTAAAACCCCATCAGCCTTCAAACAACCGAAAAATTCATACACAAAACAATAACTTACAACATCAGAACTAGACGGGATTCTACCTCTTTCGCAAGTAATATATACCAATCAATATGCTGAGAATAGATGAAGACTACACCAAAAATCCGCCATCTATTTTCTAGTAAACTAATCCATAATTATTTTTTTATTTTACAAAAAGTAGAAAAAATATTTCAAGTCAAACAAATATAACAGGATCTGATATTGCAAATCATAAAACGCAAAACCCTTCTCTTCTAGGGTTATTATTGAATGAATAAATATACAATATTAAATCTTCTTTTTTTTGTTTGGATGAAATGTAATTATTTAAAAATAAATTATAAAGTAGCTGAGTATATGAATGTAAAGTAATTTTTTTTAATGAAAAATAATAATTAAACCGTAAGCTTTACTGATTTATTTGTTATTTGAATAAATTAAATTGCAAATAATTAAATTACGGTAAAAGTTAATGGTACGTTAATGTTTGCGTGCAATTTATATTCTGCACTATGATTAGTATTTAAGCACCCGTCACTTATTGTTGAAAAAACTATAAAAATTACTTGTACTTATTAAAATAAAACACAATTAATTATCTTTATCTCAATTATAATAGTTTTTCAGTTTTATTAATTTAATTTTTAAACACGTCTTCAATATTTTTTCTAAATTGTTTGCGTCATTATGCTATTTAGGAAGCACAGTTATCTGTAAACATTGTTAGGTAATGTTTTATTGTCTATAAATTTTATTATAAATACGTATTTATAAACGTTGAAGTTATCTGTTGTTCAGATTTTTCAAGGATTCCAGTGTTTTCCCATAATAAATTTTCATATAAAACTATACAATAGGCTTTTTACAAATATTTCAAATCCGTTAACCAAAAGAATTAATGATTTTTTTTTAAATTGTAGAATAATAATATATATTTTGCAAAATCTTCTATTTTTCTAAATAAGTATTACTTCTCTAATAAATAAAGCTACTATCTCTTCTAAAAAATCATTTTTTTTAATAATTAGAAGAAAAAATTACATTTTAATAACTTAGCAATTAATTTAAAAATGAAAATTGGTGATAAGTAAGATCATCAGTGGTATTTACCCAAAAATACCAAACGCGAAGTTTATTAAATGGTTTGCTGATTTTATTTCACCAAAATTATAAATTTATAATTCAAAAATAGCAAAGTATACAGTTTTTCAAGCTGAATGAAAATTACTGCATTTCATTCATCCTGTGTTATAATTATATTATTATTTGCTGATAAAAGATATTAAACCGCATATTGTTTAACTGCCTGACCTTTTTTATTAATCGCCTACAACCTTTCAGGGTTTACATTTTTAAAATTGAAGAACAAAGTAAGTTAAAACGGATAACAGGCAAGTCACGTTTAATAAACTGCCACCGAAAGAACTTTGATTTCATTATGTAAGTTGCTATTTGTTAATATGTAATGACCAAAGCAGATAACGTTATAAATATAGGGAAATAACATGTTTATAAGAAAATAATACAGCCTTAAAAACTAATAAAAAGTAGGATTTTATACTCTTTTTAAATTTCGACTTTTAGAAATTTACACCAAATTAAAAACAAACCTACTAAAAAATTAATCTCAAAATAATTAATTATTTCTGACCTCTTTCTTAACAGATTTTACAGATTTTTCCTTCAGAAAATTTCATATTTACGTTTGTAATCAAAATTCTGTGAAAAAAAATACTCTCCAGGTTGTTTGCTAAACTTGCCAAATACAATTCTGACATTATAACAAAATCAATTTTTTTCGTCACCGTTATAAATTATATACACATGATTTGTCTTTAGAAAAAACTACAGATGATTAAAATAAACGGGTAAAATTATTATAAATAGCATAAACAATAAATTATAAAAACCTTAACTTGAACTTAGGTGCCGTTAATTGTACGTAACAAATTCAGAGATAACACATTATTTATTTAATAATCAAATCCTCTTCAGTAAATTTTAGACTGAACTCAATACTTAAGATTTAAATCATTAACTATTTAAAAATCTATATTTTAACTAAAATTAAAAGAAGAATTGCAGATACCTATTAGAAAAATGTTCCTATAATACTCAGATTGCAATAGAACTCATAAATAACCACTAATTAGAGGATAACAGAGGAGTTGCCCTTGCCCACTGTCATTTCTTTCCTGTTACATATTTTATAGCAAATGATAATTTCAAATTCTTTTATATATATTTTAATCATTGGTTAATACGTATACCAGTGGTTATATTATCATTATATTATTTTATTATCATTACGATATTCTATTATATTGTTTATTGTATTATTGTAAAGGCATTGGTATATAAACCCACACATTTTTAGAAATGAAATATTTACATATACCAATGTTTTGTTAAAGGGAAACGAATATGTATTTAATCTTTGGTTGTGTGGTAATCAACCATATAACCAAACAATACTCTATTTACTAAATATGTAACCTTATTAGTGGCATAAAATCCTAGAATTTTCTATGAATTACACACTTCTCTCAAATTTCATTAACAGAGAACCACGGTTTAAATTCTCAAATTTCTTCCGCAAGTTGAGTAATTTAGTTTTTAATAACCTAAACACTTCCGTTTTTTATACAGTACTAGCCCACCCGACAGACGTTGTCCTGACGCAGCATTATTCTGTAATAAATGCACACACATAAATATAAGTAACTTAATTAAGTTAAAATTCGCAGGAATGTGTTCTAAATTTCATTAAAATGACTATTAGTATGATATTATCAGTTTGTGATTGTTGTATTATTGTAATGGGTTTATTGATTAATTATGTGTAGTATGGTTAATATTTATTTATTTTCACTAAATATTGAGATGACCGATGAAAATTGAATTAAAAAATCGAAAGTCGTAAAATTCATAAATCTTCATCCGCATTACTACTAATTTTCACGTAACATCATTCTAAAAAAGAACCTCCTACTTATTTTTTTTTTTATTTAATAATTCTGATGTTTCATAACCATGTAACAGCTTAATTAATCAATTAATAAAAAAATTAAAGCACTGTAAAAAAGCAACGTAATTAAAATTTTTGTAGAAATTTTTATCATTTTTCTCATTCTTTATTTTAACATCTATTTTACCAAATTTTAGATAATTGTAAATTAAAAATAATTTTAGAAAACTTTTTATAAAATTAATCATTAAAAAAACATTATAAATTCAATTTTTTAAATATACTTTAAACTATATTATAAGTAACTTATATTTTAATTTTATAAATGTTATAATTTATTTTACAAACTTAAATTTTTATTTTCAAAGAGCTGTTCAATACTTCATAAGTTGCATAGAATAAATCAGAAATGACAATTTAAATTTATAGGTTAAGTTGATTGTTATTGAATGCACGTGTATACATCATTAAAATTCATGAAAAATCATGTAAAATACTCACTTCAATACTGCCCGCACCTTACAAATTTGCACAATGTACATTTTTTAAATACACTTTAAAACGTTATTACAATAAATAATAACATAATATTTCTCAATACGCGCACAATTCTAAACTCGATCGCAGTGCTGCCTACTTGTTACTTAATCAGTTGTGATTTTGTTTACATTGGCAACGGCCATACGGGCTCTTTGTGATTGGTCGTTGTGTTTGACAGCGGCCATCTTGCATTGATCTGATTGGTTTTCCTTTGTTTACATTTCCATCTGATTTATTAGCCTCTTATTTATTAAAAAACTGTTTTCTCGCGATTTTTTGTAACACAATAATAACACAAAATTACGAAATATTTTTCTGAATTTGATCGCAGCACCAACTGTCGGAACAAACTAAAATTAAAATAGAATATTATTGAATATTCGATACTGCGATGGTAGTGCAGTCTGCCGGATCCAATGTAAAACATTCCAAAATCAACAACTACTTATAAATAAAAAATTAATTAAAAAAACATTTTCCAGGAGTTCACTTTCATACACACGCACACAAGAAATATACATATAAAGATTTATAATAGCTTTGAATTAGAATAACCAGAAAATAAATTCGTGAAGCATAGATCTTCATATTTTTAAGCATAATATGATAATCGTTATTGTCATACGATAATTATTATCATGACAATTACGATTATCATGATTTTCAATGTAATGCTACTTAATGCAGAAATTAACGGAACAATTTCTACTCTACGTTTTTACCATAGTTTGAAAAGTTGTTTCTTGTTTTTTATTTTCATTTTTTAAAACTTTATTAGTTTTTATAATACTTCAAAGCACAATAATAAGATATTTTTGAAGTAATTAATTTGTTTAAATTGTTTTTAAAATCCCTTTTATGCGGTCCTGGACGGGTGATAGGTTAGTTTTTTATTTTTAATTTTCAAAAATTTTTATAATAATTTATATTACTACAAATAATAGAAGTTTTATTCTCTGTATGATTAGACAGTTATTTTAAAATAATTATTACCTGAAAAAATAACTAAATTATAGTTGCAAAAAAATTACTATAGAAGATTTTGTTTGTTAGATTTTATTATTATAATAGAATTTTTTTTAGTTCTTCTATATTGTGCACGATAGTATTTTCAAATTGATCTTAAAATCTCCTTCTATAAACTAGTTTATGATTGTTATACTAATATGTAGATAAGAGATGAATAAGATGACAAGACTATCTACAATCATGTACATGTTTAATAAATTAATCAAAGTAATCCTTATATTAAATTTCTTAATACATTATACACTGATATCAGAACTATTTGTATATTTAACTTTCTCTTGCTTTTTGCAATTTGTGAATCAGAGATTATTTTACATTTAATTTTAATTTTTTTTTCTAGTTATAATTATTTAAATAATATGAAAAAACGTAACTAATAAATGTTATTATAATTATTCCAATTTTACCTCTTATAAGAATAAAAAAGTTTAATTTTTTTTTTAAAGTTTTTAAAGTGTTTTAAAAAAAATAAAAATAAAATAAACGTTTAAGGCCCTGAGGTAGGTAATCCCCACTTCCGGAACACAAGATCTATGTTCCACGTCCAGGGCGGTAACACTCTGTACAATACATATAGCTGGCTAACGGGGCTCCGAGTAATTTCCTCGGATATGCTTTTCTTTTGACCTGCTTCCACCTTCAGGTCCTCACATGGATTGGATTTTTCGGCTACCTGCAGGATATGAACAATTTATTGATTAGGAAGTGGACACATACCAAACTTAGAGCTGGCGATGTGGCGGCCAGGGTCAATGTTATTGCAGGTGTAACGGAGACCCTTCCGTTGTCCACATGCCCCCTGCGATGACAAGCATGTAGCAATGGTGCCCATGTATGTCGATGCATGGGAGCTCTGAAAGCTTCGGTGAGTAGGAGCCTGGAGTCAGTGCAGAGACTGCGCATCCGCTCTCTGCCAGGACATATGCCGGTTCCACCGGAATACCGGATCGGACCTCCAAGGTTAGTAGCCCTGGAGTGGGGGTGTACCCCGGCGGCTAGCCTTGCTACAGAAGGGATAAGTGTTCATGAATATTCCTGAACAAACTAACGTGGCAGAGGGTGCACGTACCCTCGTTTAGAAACCGCCGATTCGCCGCAAGCGAAGAGGAAAAAAGTAAGGAGAGTGATAAGATGAGAAAAGATGCTGATAAAATCAGTAAAGATTTAAGAAGAGCTTTGTTTGGAAACAATGTTACCAAATCAAGATTTTTGGTCATTACGAAAGAGAATGGTAACTTCCAAAAGGTAAGTCCATTCTTAATTGCTAGAGAGATTACTAATTGTGCTGGTCAAGGAAATCTAATTGTGTCAAGGAAATCCGTAAGACGTTTAATGAATTACATGTCGAAACTATCAACGACATGCAAAGCCAGAAAGTCCAGGCGTTGAAGAAGATCGGTGAATTTGCGGTTGCTGTCCAACCGCATAGTACACTTAATACATCCAGTGGAGTTGTTTGCCGTGTTCTTCTTAACTGTACTGAAGAAGAAATAGTGCAGGAAATGTCTAGTCAGGGAGTGACAACATTGTCGCAGACTTACTATGAGATGAAATGGTGAGATTCTTCCTTCGGCCTCTCATGTTTTGACATTCAATAGGCCAAATCTTCCTGAAAAGGTACGAGCTGGCATCCATCGGCTTGATGTACGGGCATTTATTCCGCAGCCGATGATATGTTTTAAGTGTCAACGTTTCGGACACACTGCAGCTAGATGTGAAGCGCAGGAAATTTGGATATGCGGAATGAAGATACATGAGGGTGATACATGTAAAGACCCTCCAGTCTGCATTAATTGTAAAGGGCACCACAACTTTCGATCTAGGAACTGCCCAGTATACAAATTAGAAACAGCCATTCAGGAAGTAAAAACGCTTCATAAAGTTAGCTACCCTGAAGCGAAGAAGATTGTCAATCTACGTACACCTAGACCATCGACTACATACGCAGAAGCAGCTGCTGCTCCCCCCACATCTAAAATCAACGTGGGCAGTTGCTTAATACGATGGCACCAAGTCTCGCGACAATGATAGTAAGAATCATTGATTCCAAGATCGAGTCGACTCATCAGACACAACTAAGTAAACATGAGAAGGCTCATTCCTGGACTGACATCGTTGACATAAGACCCGTACCAGCGCAGTTTAAAAAACCGGCAAAACCTTCGATTATAACACCATCAATAGACGTAATGAAGAAAAGTCTTAATTTATCTGACAAAGACCAAAAGATCACTCCGACGACTAGTCATAAAGCTAAGGATACTGAGACAAGAGTACAGGAAAAATCTGAGTCAACCAAAATGAAGGTGCAAGTAATTATTGAAAAAGCACCAGACACAGACGATAATAAAACTGTACGTACAGAGGCTCCAAAAGCTCAGAGAACAACTGTGGCGAGAGCATCTGTATAAGCCGGCTCTAGCACAACCTTAGACATTGAATCAAGTTCATCAGCCGCCGAAAGTGCATCGCTTGCGAGTTTAGATTCAATTGCAACGATGCTTACAGCACCAATGAAGCTTTCATCACCTGATGTAAGCCGGCGAACGTCACTGGCATCAGAAAGAGAAGACGATGCCATGTCCGAAGCCTCGGACACACTGTCATCGGAAGTTGAGACCGTTCGCAGAATGGAAAAACGCAAGAAAGGATGGCCGAAAGGAAAGCCTAGGCGGTAATTTTTGGATTTGAGATTATAGAAGAATGTGAAATTTTGAACATTTTTTTCATGAGAATGTGAATATTTGAACCTTTAATTTCTTCTGTACACGACAGTTGCACAGCGTTTTTGTTTACAACATGAAGC
This sequence comes from Lycorma delicatula, assembly GCF_047948215.1. NCBI lineage: Eukaryota > Metazoa > Arthropoda > Insecta > Hemiptera > Fulgoridae > Lycorma > Lycorma delicatula. Next base: position 26,113,372 of record NC_134455.1, read on the forward strand.
AGCATGCTCATTCCTTCTCTCTCGTTCACACTCGTCCATACTGAAAGTATGGAAATACTTTCCAAATATTGGAAAATACTACTTACGGCCATTTTTTTACAGGCAACCGTGTGTTATCGTGTACAGAAAAATTAAACTTCAATTTAATATATAATTTTCTTGAAAAACACGATTAGTCATTACGTTCTCTTCAACAACGAAACAAATATTTTGAGCATTTTACAGCATTTCGCTACTTATTCCCAAATCGGGAAAACAATCCATTAATCTGCTAGCGTTTAGTGAAGGTCAGTGAAAGGGACAACGACAACAGTGACTTTGTACCGGTCAGCTACTAATATAATCAAGTAAATTCCTTCAAGAAGTAACACAGATGAACTAATGAAATCACTACGGATTTTGAAAGAATTTTATGCAAATTTTAAGTAAAGATGGTAGGAAAATTGAAAAAGTACTAAATAAAAAAATTAAAAATCATTGTAATTTTCTAATTTCAAATTATTTTCGAATTTTCAATATTAACGAATTATTGAATAGTTATAGTTAATATTTAATTTCAAGACATTGAAGTTAATTAGTAAATTAGAATAGTCACTTACACTATCAATATAATTGGTGTTTGTTATGTTACACATCTCATTCAGTCAACATTTGAAGTTGATATACATTAAAAATATTTTTTGTTCACAGATTACACTTTTTTTTCTATTAATATAACTAATTATGTTACTTCATAGTAATACAAATGAGTGTACAAATATCAAATTTTTTTGGTGATTTAAAACATAAACTACAAACTTTATTTTGAAAGTGTAAAGCGTGAATAAAACCTTTCAATCATTAAAAATAGAGCTTTGATTTTAAACCAACAATTTAAGATGTAAACGATTTAATTTTAGATGAACGGGGTTTATTACATGATTTATATTTAACAAAGATTTTGTAGCGGGTTTCAAGATGCAAAAAAAATACACATACTCAAAATAGAATTTCGTTCGGTATTCTTAGATAATGACCTAATAAAATGCCCGAGTGCTGCATATAGAGTAAACAAATACGAGAGCAAAATTGATAAACGAAACCTTTTGAAAACAAATTAATTTAATAACATCGTAACTACTTCCTGTAATTTGAACGTAGTTAAATATTCTAACCAAACGGTTGTTGGGAACCTGACATTAAACTGCCACAAAAATGGCATAGTGAATTTCAAGAATTATATGTATCCTCGCTCATTTAGAAAATTGAGAAATAAAATGGTTTTCTGTGACCTATCTCAGTGAGTCGAATAAATTACTGCACACCAGGATCCCTTAAAAGAATATTTTCATTCTACTCAACACGAAAAAATTGGATAATGATCTTCATTACTCTGAAAAACAGTGGCTCTGGCTAGAGTCGTTTGTACTTGAGATGATTAACATGCTTTGCAAACATTAGTAAGATTGGAATAAATAGCATTAACACTAAATAATATTTATATTTATTGCGTCAATTTAATAGCGGGATTTCCTTTTGCATAAGCCGTATAGAACAGTTCACGAGATGTTAAATCTTTCTTTATATAATTCATTCTTTTTTTTTAATTTCTATTTTTATTCATATATTCATACTGAAGAGAACGTGGCTTCTCGTTTTTCTGGCCCCGTACAGCAAACTTTCATCGCATTACCAGTTGCTTTTTCAGCAAGAGCAGTGTTCTAGGTTCTCGTCGTCGGGGTTGAACAACGATCGGTGGAGGTTAGTCAACCAACGTTGCTGAGGAGTGTTATACAAAACAGAAGCGTATTGTGTTGTAGTAGCGCCACCGTCGGCTAAATAAGGACGTTTCCTTTGTGTGTCGGTGTCTCTACTTCGTAGTTCGTGTGACCAAGAAAATTTTAGGTCCTTTGGCAGGTTCGGGAAGCGATTTCGCTCCGACCTCGTCGTTGGTCACATATTAGGAGCGTTTTACCTTTTCACTATTCGAGCGGGGTTGTGTAAGAACAAACAGTCATACTCAGACTACACTTGCGGACGCTCACCTGGTTATCTTCTTTAGAACTTTTAGCACTCATTTTGGCTATTTATGACGAAACACGTTCAATGTCATGTAAATTGCTTGTTAAAACGACTTAATTTTATGCGATTAATTCGTTGAATCTTTTTTTTAATTCAATCAATACAATGAGTTGATTCATTAGCATAGCTAAGTTCTAATATATTTATCATAGCTGCCAATTAGATGTCTGTAAAGGATTCTACTTGTGATTTTGAACAAAAATGAGTTCACTGAAAAATCTTATCGACTTATTTTACCGACAAAGTTGTGGAAATGTACAAAGAGGGGATTCCAGAGTACTTTAATTTATTATGCTCATTTAATTCATCAAGGTTTTGATTCAAGGTCAAAGGTCAAGGTCACTAGACAAGGTCTTGTCTAGTGATAAAGTAGCAATATATCATTCTCTTCTTCTTCCTTACACCAGTTTTATATTCGCAATTAAATCTTTAAACAACGAGATATTTAGCTAGAATTTTGGGTGAAAGAATAAACTTAAACGTCATTTACAGAATATTTCACAAAGGAATTGAATTTTTTTAGGAAATAGATTAATTTTTTTTACCCTTCGGATGATATACAACTTATGTTTACCATCACTTTTTTATTGAGTATCTACTTGAGCTTACGTACTAAATTTCGAAAGACAGATTAAATGTTTTCAGATTTCTTAATTTTACCGTTACGTGACTGTCGAAGCACTTTGCGTTTTGTAAGTACGATTTAACCCTTAACCTCCCGCTGTATTTCGCGCGCGAATCGAGATTTCGGTAAACGTTTGTTTATCTCGCTATTTTACTGAATTGTTTTTCATCTAAAAAATCTGAAAAAATTAGAGTATGTTAACAATGCGTTATTAATTTATAGTGTTCAACAAAAATTAATTTTTGTTGATATTTGATTATGTTGCGCGCGCACAAATATGGTATAAAAAAATTACAATTTTTTTTTTAGTTTTTGATTTTTTTTTTTAATGATCAGTGACCTATGTTTTTTTTATATTTATATAAACTATAGACTTTTCTGGTTAATTTGACGTAAAATTTATTTATATCCGATAAAAACTGATTATATAAATAAACAAAAAAAAAACACTCTACATTTCAGAAAATTGTAACTCCGTATCTCGCTCCGCAATGGACTGGACTAGTAAAATAAAATCCTAGGTCTGGCTATGCATGCGAGTATACGTGCGTACGTTTGTCTTATTGAACCAGTATAAAATCTAACTTTGATATATATATAAATGTTTTGCCTTTGATACATGTATAAAAATATTTTGAATAAAGAACAAGTATGGTTTAAAAAAAAGTAATTTAAAATTATTGTTTCCTTTCATAAAAGTCACGTTCACTCGTTATTCTGTTGAATTTACGTTTGCATAGCAATTATATAAAAGATAACAAACCGCTAATGTATATAAAAATCAAATAAACAAAAAAATATTGTGATTTAAACAAAGACGTCAGTGAAAAAAATGTACTGTGTGTTTGATCCCTTGTGAAATATCTGCACTATACACGGCTATTATGCTTATTTAATTTTCTCATAATTCAAAGCGTTGTGATTAAATCCATATAAAAATCTTTTTTCTCTGTTAAATGGTTCATGAGAAATTTGAATTTGAAAAATTGATTACCAGTGGTTAATATATTGACCAGCGGGAGACAAGGGGAAACATTGCATAAGGCAAAAAATATTTTTATAGAGACGTATGATATAGCAGTTACTAAGATCATAAAATTTGGAGAAAAAAAAAATAATGGCATCGAAATTAAGATACTGCTGTTATTAACATGTTTACTCACTGTCCAATTTCTCAGATATCCTGTGAAAAGTAGATTTCGTTTAACGTCAATAACGGTCATTTAATATTTAATAAAAAAATCAATAATCAATAATTAGGTTATTATCAATAAATATATTAGTTCAATAATTAAAATTAAATTAATCATTTATTAGAAAACATCTTGTTGATAACTTTTCATAGGAATCGAAAGGATGACGCATACCTTTTCGCTTTTTTCTCGTCAAAGTCATAAGTGGAGGATTGCAAAATGCTCCCCTATGACAATCAAACCCAAGCAGTATTACTAAAAATAACCAACTTTAAAAAACATAAACTGAACATATTACCATATTTTATTAACTGTGATGAGTGAATATTATTATTAAAGTAGTAGTGGGATTATCTACATAACTGTAAATGGTTTACGTTTTTTTATTCTATTTAGAACCCGAGTGTAGAAAGATTCTAAGGAAGCGCTTTAACATTCCAGATCCAAAATATATTAGCAAGAAACATTGTGATTATAACGTTGTTGAGATTTCCTATCACAATACGTGACCTTCTTTACCCATCATTTATGCTTACATTATTTGTTATAGCCTTAGTTTTCCGTGTTATAAAGAATGAAATATCTAAACATAGAAAATAATGTGAAACTAAACATAAAACCTGATTATTTTATTTAAATAAATTTGCATGATGGAAAAACATGTAAAAATAATTAAATTAAATAAATATTTACCATATTTAAAGCTTAGAAAAATTTATTCATCTATATATGTGTTTCCTTATCTTTTAATAGAATCAGGGATAACTGTTTCAACAAAAAGTGAATATACAATAATAAATAAAAGAATGTGAAAACAAAACGTCATGCTTTAAATTACATTCGACTCGATCGCTAAACTACTATATGTAAATATTGATTGGAAAGTAAACGGATGTAATACGAATTTGTTTTGAATTAATGTATTATTTATTGACAATCTAATTTTCTGTGTATGTCAGGAGAACGGAAAAAGAAATCACGTTCCATAAGCACGCATGACATACGCACACACTGAACGACAATACCGAACGCACTTCAGAGCAACAAGGCCGCATTAAAACCAAAGGAACTAACCTCATTCTTATGTTCACTAATTTGGAATAAGTTCAACGATAATGTCATATTGTAGATATATATCTCTATAAAAAAAAAAGTTTGACCCAGTGCTAAACAAACTATCAGTTAATTACTTAGTAAATAAATTTAACATAATTCTAACCGTACTAGGTTTTTGCATTTAAAATAATAGTCGCTAGTTTAGAAAATGCAGGTTTTTTTTCATTTTAAACTTCTAATTATTAGGCTAGAGCCTGATCCTTTATTCAAATAAACATAAAATATAATATTTAGTTTTAATGTCGATGATATTATTCGACCCATGACTCAAGGATAGTGGTTAATTTACTAGCTTCAATATAAAAAGGTTGTAGGTTTGATCATTGGAAAGGTGTAGAATTTTTACCCACTTTACTCTACCAAAACGAGGATCATTCAAACAACTCAAAAGTTAAAATTCTTACTTAAACATATTGGGTAGGCTAAAAGTCAATTTCTAAAATTGATAATAAAATCTATCCTATGATATAAGGAGGAAGAGGATTTTTGTTTGTTCAGGATAAACAAAAATTCTATTCGATTAATCGCAACCAAATTTTTATCCATGTTTCTTGGCATATCAAAGGTTTCTTGATATATTTCATCTCGAAAAATCTCTAAATATATATATAGTAGTGGTAGTTTTCCGGTTGAGGCACTAACCTTAATGAATTGTGAAGTGAGTGTCAATCTCTGTGTGAGCTGAATTTGAACTAAATGAAGTGAATATCTAAAAACCAGCTTCTAAATTTTTTTGAAATTCCGAGTTTCAAAGGTTAAAACAGGTTAATCCCTGTTATTTTATTAATTTATCGGCAACAAATGAAGAAATCAACCTGATTTTTGATGAGTGTAATTTTCACGTCAATAAACCAATCTCAAGATTTTTTAAAAATTCGACATTGAAAGTGGGTGAAAGAAGGAAAAAAAATTTGGAACAATGATTGTAAATTTTCCCATTCCCGGCATAATAAACATGATATTCATTAGATTTCGGCTTGCAAATACTCTTCAGATAGATATTTAAAAACCATTATCGGGTTTTTTTAATTCCGATATTTTTAAGGGGTGTGAAGGTATACGATGCTGTGGCTCAACCAACACAGCCACTGACGCCGTTACTGTATGACTAACTGGCTGCACCTGTCTTCGGTTACTTGACTAAAGAACATAAAATAACAAAATTTACCGCTACGGGTAACCATATAGCGCACGTAAAACTGCGACGGAGAGCTAGTAGTTTATAAACAAAATATAACAAAAAAACTGTTTTTGTTGATACATGTTTTATACACATCAAATTAAGTGTATCCTCAAATTATAACATCAACTGAATCTTTAATAAATAGCTTAAGGTGGTTCATGTCATTTTTCTTCTTCTTCTCTCCAGGGCCGGATCTTGCAGTTAAGTATTACACAGCCCAGGAGAATTTCCTTTACTCTAAAGGCCTCCACGTTTCGGTCCGCTGGTCGGATCTCACTTTGCGCCCGCCTCAAACCTCCAGAGTAGGATCCGCCAGGCCCGGCTATGCCGTCCCTGGGTCCAAACTCCGGGAGCTGGGTCTCGGTCTTTATGCCAATGCCTCTAACGAGGACACCCCGAGTAAGGCATCCCCGCTGGGATTCAATATTTTTTCGCTCGGGGGTGCGAGAATCCCCGTGCCTCATTTGGATTTGGATTTGAAGAAAATAACATGTTACTGTCGACTCCCAAAACGAAGCGCAAAGTGAGAAATCACATAAACGTGGTAGCAATTTAATTTTTTCTTGGCGTCCTGTCCTTTCAGGAAAATTTGATCGAAATATTGTATAAATTGGAGAGCGTATTAATTAGCCATCCCAACGATAAAGAAAAAATATGGATTCTGAGAAAGGACCATCTACAAACAAAAAAACCACGATACGAAACGAACACCCAGAAGCCCTTCAGACACTGTACAACCATCTCGACTACAGTTTTAATGAGTTATAAGATCAGGGAATCTTTACTAAAATTAACTCAGAAGCAATGAACGTGACGAAGAAATTGGGGTCTGATAAATCAAACCATTGGCCAAACGGAAAAGTTGAATGAGTGATGATTATTGATTTCCCATAACCCTAAACTGAAAGCTGATGTAACTCTGTAAACAGATATACTTCCCATTCTGTAAGAATATAGTTACGTAAAAAATTTACTTAAAACTTTTGACTTCTTGCAAGTAAAATAACCATTTTTACTAGTAAACCATTTTTATGCTATAGAAATGTTTAAAACTTTATCTTTAATTTTATACATGTAGTTGAAGTCGGTAAAGAGAATGAACCGTAATTTACCCCAAGAAGGTGGACTGTACTTGAAAAATAACACCATAAATCGTAACTTATATTCTTTTCTTAAAAAGTTTTTTCGTTTCGTTTTGTGTACAGTCTTGCTTTGTAGCTTCAGTCGTCTTCTGATAAAATCCACTGAAATTTCGATCGTATCTACTCAAACGTGCAGAAAGGATAAGTAAAATGATCGGGAAGTGAGGGGGTGAGGGACAGCTGCATACGGAACTGCCGTTCGCCCGTGCTTGCACGGGTGGACGGTGATGATGAAGTGCGGGGACTCTCGAGCCCCTGAGCTAAAATACTGAGTCCCGGCGGGGCCATCCCTCCGGAGGTGTCCCCGTTAGAAGCGAATCACAAAGGACCGAGTCCCGGTTGCTAGGTGATAGAGGCCGGAAACGGCAGAACCTGGCGTTTCCCTTTTCTGGCGACTAGAGGCAAAGGCACCTTCCGGAACCGTGTTCATGCTTAATTGGGGGTGTGGTTCCGGGAGAAAAAAAAAAGAAAAGAAAAAGTAAAAGTATTTACCCACCGGTTTGGTCTAGTGGTGAACGCGTTTTCGCAAATCAGCTGATTTCAAAATCGAGAGTTCTAAGGTTCAAATCCTGGTAAAGGCAGTTACTTCCATAAGGATTTGCATCCTAGATCGAGAATACCGGTGTTCTTCGTGGCTGGGTTTCAGTTAACCACACATCTCAGAAATGGTTGACCTGAGATTTTACAAGACTCATACATATCTTCCTCATCTATCCTCTGAAGTAATCCTGATAGTGTTTAAGGAGGCTAAACAGAAAAAAAGAAGTAAAATAACTAAGACAGAAAACCCTGTTCTGATAATAAAAAAAAAATCGCATATTTTTTGTTCTACCTTAGCTGTTTTATTATATTTTTACGAATTTTTGTCATATTTTATACAAATTTATTATTTAACATTTAAATTATAAAATTAAATAATTTTTTCTGATAGGTGATCTGAATTTTTTTATTGTAATTTTTGCTTTTCGTGAAGTCAGATTCTTCCTTCTAAAGTAGGTCGGACTTAGTTGGCCGAAATCAGAAAATTAGTATATTAAAAGTCCATTTAAACTATTTTATCTTAATAATGAATACTTACAACAATTCATTTGTTATTCAATTTGTTATATCAATCGAACAGTTACAAATTAGCACCAAAATTAAAAGAATTACAGGTTATATAATATGAATATTGTATATTAATTATTGTATATATATATATACATGTACGTAAGTATTATGTTATATGCATAGACATCGTTAAGATTGCAAATATATTTTTATACATGTTACACAAAAATTGAGTAACGTAATGTTGTACCTTTCACTAAATTATTTGAATTGTAAATGAAGGTTTATAAAAGAAGTTATAATAAAATGCATTACGTGATAAAATGTAATATAAAAAACCATTCTATAAGGTGCAGACTGCTACTGCTAGTATAAATTCTTTATTTCTTCTCAATTACTTGTACTCTGGCGTCTATTATTATTGTGAGAAATTTTTGCACGAATATATCTTGTTTAATTAACGTATTTATCTTTGCATTACGATTATTTAAATCCATTACAACCGTCTTATTTTATCACAAATTATTTTTTATAAAAAATTCTTAACTATTATTTTGTACATTTACAATTCTTAACTATTATTTTACAGTACAGTAAAATTAATTGGAGAATTAATTTTACTGTACTGTAAAGGACTTTGTAGTTGTTTCTTGTTTTTCTTATAAGCGAATTTAAATGTTTCCACTTTACTACTTTGAAAATAATACATTTATTAAAATTCATTTCCTTTGTTAAATTAAAATTTTTAATATAAATAGGCTGCTTACATTTTCATTTTAGTTTGATGTTTGAAAATAAATAAAGGTGTTAAGGTATTAATTAATGTGCAGATCTCATAAAGCATAAAACTATCTAAATAAAAAAAAAATTGTGCATATATTTTCATGAATCCAATGCATTAAAAATTTTTTTTTTTCATTATACTTAATGCGTTTATTCTAGATTTACTTTATATTTTGAATCCTTTATTTTAATAGCTCAGATTTACTGCAGTCGGTCTGTGACTAATCATAAATCAGTATAGTTTCTCCGTACAAAACTTCTATGCCGTAAGGCAATGGTTATTTTGTAGAAGTGTAAGGAAAAATTCCGATTAAGATATTGATGAAGATTCGTTCATTAATTAATCATAAATACCTAGAACAAAATAGCAAGAGAATAGTTAACTTTTGTTAAAGTCGATGTTAATATTTATATAAATCGAGTAAAATTGTCTATAATTTAAACATGTGGGATATAATTCCTAAAGTCTTCCCTACTTTATGTTGAAATAAAATTAAGACAAGACGGCTCTTTCTATTTTCAATACTTAGTTAAAATTTAACGATTATTAATATAAAGGTAATCCACAATAATTCTATAATTTTAAATAGCTACTTTATGTTTTTTACTTATCCAGTTTTTTATACCTTTTGCTGATACTTAAGTATCTTTTAAAACCATTCATAATTAAACCATTAAAACAATACATACTTACGAATTTTATTTTACACTACCCCACCTTGTCATGTCTTTCCTTGATTTATTTTAGAATTACCGATAGATCTTTAATAGATTTTAATTTTATTTTGTGTACAATGATTTTTATTAATTTATACCTTATTAAAAAAACAGTAAACAATAATAATAATAAACGATAATAATTAACAAATAATAATCATAGTAATCACAACCACAATAATAATAATAATAAACCATGATTAAATACAAAAGAGAACTTAAAGTAATCGTCCTGATTTATTAACAGGTAGTTAAATATAATTCGGTTCCATTGACAAAAGACATTAGCATGGCCGCTAGTCTTAACACTTTTAACCACTGGTGATATATTAACAACAATAGTACGATAGATAAGACAAGTATAAAGTTCTTTCACTGTAAATACCTTCGCTGTTCACAAATAAAACTACCCTAACAGTTTATAAATGAAATTTAGTACATTATCTCTTTCACTTATAGTCTTACAGTAACTCACCTAACCATTTCTTGCTTTCGTTTACTGGAATTACTCGTGATATCACCTTAATTGCGTTGAACCTGCTCTAGAAATTCGCTCCTTCACTGACTCCTTTGCAGAATACTCTCGCTTCAATCTCGCATAATATCGCCTCTCGTAGAACTACATCGTAACACTCTCTCGCAGACTGATATCATAACGTCTCGCTTAGACTGATTGTTATCTGGTTTTCCCCGGAGTATTTATATTCCTACCTTCTTTACCTCTAGGACCAGACCCCAGTTGAGCTTGAGAACGATCGACTGAACCCTTTCATTCCCATGCATTTCTAACCGGGTCCTTCTCACAGAACAATAGCTGTTTAGGTGTGTCAGTGTACAGTATTACAAAGGACGACTGTTAAACGAAGCTGTTACCTTTACTAAGAAGGTATCTTTTAGACCCTTTCCGAATTCCTTCCGTTATTATATTTTCTACTACTTTCTTCTTTGGTATATCTTCTTTGGTAATTGGTAGTAATACCTTAATCAGGTCCGTTATACCGGTATTGCAACAATTTCATTCTCATCGCATTAGGCTACGAGGGGTTGCTTATTGTTCACTAGTTGAAGAGATTGCAACGTACATTTTAGAAATAATTATAAATAAAATTTCATTTATTATTTCCACAGGATTTATAAAATTATTTTTAACTTGGACATTACTCGTACCCTACTACGACTTTGAAGGGGCTATATGACAAAAATATTCTTTTACACATAAAAAAAAACTAATTGTTTAAGATGAGAATATACTTCTCACATTTTCAGTTTTTTGTATATGTATGATAATATTTGAAGAAAATTCACAACAGTCGATTATAAGTAAACTGAAACATTTCTTACAAAAGATTGGTGTTTTCGCATAGAATAAAAATAAAAATGATAGAAATTTTTTTCAAATTTTAGACTCTCTTTGTAATTACTTCAGACTACCACTAAACATTACTACAGATACAAAAAACAAAAACATAAACATTATTACAGATACAAAAAAAAAATAATACAAAAAACATATAATTTATTACATCAATATTTTTAAATAGCAGCAAAGAATTAAATTGACCCCTTTCTAAATTAAATTTGATTGAAATGAATAGTCTACCCAAGAACTTTCTACCAAGAAAGAGAAAAATATGCTTTCATTTGTGATCAATTTAGGCCATTTTCGTAAAGTATAGTAATTCCAACACCGGTAATAGAAATGGAACAGACTACAAAGAGTTGGTCATATGAAAAAGTAGCTATCTTCAACTTTAGACATCCTGATGATTGCCTGGTTTCTTGTTAATTCTATTCTTAAAACAGACATTAACTTCATCTGGATCGTTGGAAACCTGATAATTAGAAAGATGTGGAAGATTAAAAATGCATTATCTTGCTAACAGCCTTTGAATATTGTCACATCTATGATTTTGCAGGGTCTTGTTTTGCAACCCGATATGATTCAAAGTTTTAGTGAGTTCAACTACATGAAGGGGCTTCTGAGTCGAGGTTACGGCTAAAAAATGTAGTGAATGGATGTCTAGAGAGTTGAGCGTGAGCAAAAACCCAACAATATAATGCAACATAAATTTGATCTTCACCATTCCGTCTAACGAAACCCATCTCATCATATCAATCGATATGATGAGCATTCCAACAATTAGTTATTTATTTTTGTTACCGTAACATGTTTTTGATTTCAGAATGGTCCTTTCATTCAGCCTTGATATATTTATTTTCAACTTTTGTTGAGCTTACCTTTTTTTAAATTTTTTTCTTAAAAAAATTAAAAACTTTATTTCTGTGTTCAGGAATAATTCAGGATAATTTCATAATTTAAACAATTCCTAATTATACCACTAAGAAAATTCTAAAAATTAATTCCGTAATTTTTAGTCAAATATGAGATGACTGATTAACCGAACGAGGTCAAGACCCTTGAAATCGTTGAAGCATCGATATTATCGACACAACAAGAATTACCTGCCTAAATCCAAAATTAATGGCAATGACTCCCTCTAGTTATTACCTTCAGCTGCTTCTAATGTCTTGGAGTAAGCTGCGGATGAATTTAAATAATTATTTAAGTTAAATATCAGCATTCAAGAGACTGACAAAGTTAGAAATTTAAGAGATTGAATACTTTTTAACCATATAATTCATCATTAAAAGTTCCTAAACCTTGAATATTAGTTCCTGCCTCTTGACTAATAAAAATGTAGGTAATTTTAACAATCATTCTGTTAAACAAAATACTTCATTTAAAAACTTTAGTTGTCTAGTTCAAATTGAATTTGGTGTAACTGCTAATCAGAGGACGCTTAGGAACTAAGCGAAATGCCTTAGCCAGACTCAGTAACTAAGTGTGAAAGATCTGCTTAAGGTAATTAAAAAAGTTATAAATGTCCAACAATACGCATTACTTGTTAAAATTGAATACCTTGTGGATTTTATCACATGGATTTGTACACAATGTAAGTGAAGATTTCAAAATGCATAATATATGGTTCTTACTTTTTAGGAATTTGAATAATTATCATTTCAGTTTACCCACTGTTGCTACCCAAGAGGATTAAAGTTTTTTAAATATTTAACGAGTAATATAACAGCAAATATTCTCCATAAATAAGTTGTTAAATTAATGATATTTGCATAATGATAGTTGCATGTATTTTTGATTAATAATCCCGAACAATTACACTTCAAAACCTGTCAGACCTGGCATTTTTCATTAAATGATTCATCTCTGAGCTAGAGAAAAGAAGTGCGGTAACTATAATTGAATTTCAGTAGTTACTTCATTGAATAAGTTTTTTTTAATTTTATTTTAGCGTTTACCTGATATTTAAAAAATATATGTCGGTATTCGTTGTTTGTTATATGCATAACAGTCGGATGTACGTCCCAAGTCTATGTTTTGATGTTTTTAATGTAACGAAAAAATAGTTTCCTAAATATAAAACATATGTTACTTAAACATCAAAATATAACTTTAACATCCACAATAGAACAGTATTAAACAAACAGCAGTAGATCATCTCACAGTTTAAGAGCTTTCAAGAACTTAATATTTTAAAAATTATTAGGGTATGTTACTACTAGAAATGACAGTATACTTTTTAGCACTTCCTATAAAAGCATGTATTATATTTACAATGTTTATTTTAAAGGGATTACCCTATTTCTAAAAATGAAAAGCCACGTACAACATTAATGCAATTCTCCTGTTTAGAAACCTTATCTTACTCTACCATTTTTTAAAATAAGAGCTTAAGACACTTTTAATATTTTTATTGGAAAAACTCTCTTGGTTTAAAACTATATTTCTTGGGCATACTGACGTCTGTAACCACCATAACTATAAAGCGTACCCGAAAATACTATTTTAAAAATAATTTAGGTTAATTTCAATTACATTTCCTGATGAAACACACAATTTCTTTCTCCTGCGTATTTGACCGACTTTCTTAGAAAAGTACGGTATTCATTTTGGTCGCATGGTGGGAGTGGGGGATAAAAATGAATTTTCTTTACGTTTTAAGGTATGAAGGTGAAGAGTACGAAAATATCATTTACTTAAACTCGGGTTTCCTTACATGCAAATATTATATATATATATATATATATATATATATATATATATATATATTTCTTGTGTGCGTGTGTATGAAAGTGAACTCCTCCTAAACGGCTGGACTGATTTTGATGAAATTTTGTGTATGTGTTCAAGGGGATTCGAGAATGATTTAGATTCACAATTTGGTCCACTGGAAAATGTTTTTTTAATTAATTTTTTATTTATAAGTAGTTGTTGATTTTGGAATGTTTTACATTGGATCCGGCAGACTGCACTACCATCGCAGTATCGAATATTCAATAATATTCTATTTTAATTTTAGTTTGTCCCGACAGTTGGTGCTGCGATCAAATTGAGAAAAATATTTCATAATTTTGTGTTATTATTGTGTTACAAAAAATCACGAGAAAACAGTTTTTTAATAAATAAGAGGCTAATAAATGAGATGGAAATGTAAACAAAGGAAATCCAATCAGATCGATGCAAGATGGCCACTGTCAAACACAACGACCAATCACAAAGAGCCCGTATGGCCGTTGCCAATGTAAACAAAATCACAACTGATTAAGTAACAAGTACGCAGCACTGCGATCGCGTTTAGAATTGAGCGCGTATTGAGAAATATTATATTATTATTTATTGAAATAACGTTTTAAAGTGTAATTAAAAAATATACATTGTGCAAATTTATAAAGTACAGTATTGAAGTAAAAATGTTTTTTTAAAATTTATTTATGTGTTGTTGATCTTGGGATGGTTAAGGTTCACAATTGGATCCGGTAGACACAGCGTGGGACCGCATATCAGTTACTTGCGTCGTAGCTTAGTGTTGTTCTTACATTAAAATTCGTATTTAGAGAATAGTTTGAATTAAATCCGATAGGTAGTGCTGTTCTGACAATTGAATTTATTTACATTCTGAATTTTATAAAGTTAAAGGTGAAATATTATAAGGTTCCGTAATGTTTTGTAAGTTTCTTAATGTTCAGCATTAATTGTAATGATTTTGCAGCCACAACACTTTTCCTTAAAAAATTATTTTCCACCGAATACTGTGATTAAAGAGTGGTGTGAATTAAATACGATAGGTAGTGCTGTTGTTTTGCCATTTGTATTTATTTACATTCTGACTTTTATAAAGTGAAAGGTTAAATTTTGTTAAATTGCTAATGTTCAGTTAAGGTAATGCAAGCTAATGTTCATAAGGTTTTATGAAACTTTCAATTGTTGTCATGTTATCTGTATGTATACTCAGATCTAGCAATAGCGAAGCATTGCCGAGTCTGCTAGAATTGCGCGCTTATTGAGAATATTATTTTATATTATTATTTATTGAAATAACATTTTAGAGTTTAATTAAAATATGTACATTGTGCAAATTTGTAAGGTGCAGTATTGAAGTGAGTATTTTACATGATTTTTCATGAATTTTAATGATGTATACACGTGCATTCAATAATAATCAACTTAACCTACAAATTTAAATTGTCAGTTCTCGTTTGATTTTATGCAACTTATGAAGTATTGAACGGCTCTTTGAAAATAAAAAATTAAGTTTTTAAAATAAATTATAACATTTATAAAATTAAAATATAAGTTACTTATAATATAGTTTAAAGTATATTTAAAAAATTGAATTTATAATGTTTTAGCAAAATGATAAAAATTTCTACTAAAATTTTAACTACGTTGCTTTTTTACAGTGCTTTAATTTTTTTTATTAATTGATTAATTAAGCTGTTACATGGTTATGAAACACCAAAATTATTAAATAAAAAAAAAAAATTAGCAGGAGGTACTTTTTTAGAATGATGTTACGTGAAAATTAGTAGTAATGCGAATGAAAATTTATTAATTACACTAATTATTCATTTTACGACGTTTGATTTTTTAATTCAATTTTCATCGGACATCTCAATATTTAGTGAAAATAAATATTAACCATACTACACATAATTAATCAATAAACCCATTAAAATAATACAATAATATATACATATATATATATATATACAGGCCTATGAATAATATTTTGTAGCTCGAAACTCTCCAAAGCTACTACAACAATTTGATTGAAAGTTACACATGCTGCAGTAGTGTATCTGAAGTTGTGCACGTGAAAATTTTATGAAGATTGATTTTTCGTGTGTTGAAACTGGTTTTATTTTTAAATTTTTTTATTGTAGTGCTTTTTTGACGTGGTTTTTTACGTAATTTTTATTGATCGAGGTGTTCTTTATGAAAAATTTTAAATTAGAATGAGTTTATAATTTTACAAAAGGAGACAAAATGTAATAAGAAAAAATAAAATTTTGCACAGGTCTTCTTGTGTAGAACTGCGCAAAATTTTTTTAAACTAAATCAACCACTTAGCAGATTCGGCGAAACAAAATTATACAAAATTAATTTTCAATATTTTCTACTGAAGTATAAACATCATATTTGTTTTATGCAATATTGCTACCAAACTTGATTTTAAACAGTATTCTTTCTATTTTTTTCATAATATGCTACACTTTTTAAGAAAAGTAGTTTAATCAGGGTAGAAATTAGATAATATTTTCATCAGGGTTTTCTACCATAAGTTGTTTTATTTATTACAAAATTAATTTTTTTTCTACTGAAACAATTATTATTTTATCAAGTCATTTTTAGTGCACATTTATCTAATTAAACTTAAAATAGATCAAAACTAAAAATTATTTTTTGTGTATTATTATTAATATTTCTAAAGTACAGTTTTTGTAACATATAAAATTCGTTTAATATTATATCTAATTTTTAGTGTTATTAATTTTAAATCGCCGTTTTATTAAATTCTAAACGGCTTGCTTTAGAAGACACTGATGAAATCTCAATTAAGTACTTTATCCAAAGATACTACAAAAATGTAGAAGTTATAATAGTAAAAAAACTAATTTGTGTTTATTTTAAAATTACCTTAAAAATTTAGAAAAAACTAGTATTTAATATTTTTAAAAGTTCACTTCTTAAAACTTAGAACTTCATAAACGTTCAGTGAACTAATATGTTAGTAAGATAAACTATTTTAATGGTCAATGCATTAATTGTGAACAGTTACAATTAAATACAAGACTTTAACTGCAATGTACGGTATGCACGAATTCTCGTACGCTTTTTGTAACCGGCCACCACTCATATTATTTATTAACAGTATTGAAACTATTGGAAAGTGACAATTTGACTACACTAGAGCATTTTACCGCTTAATTTATTTTTCCAAATTTAAATTTTAGAGATGTAAGTGTTTTAACAGCTCTAAGAATACCAAGAGGCTTGTACTTATGATATCAATTGTTAATTTCTTTTGTACAGAGAAGTATATCCTCTTCCCTTTGAATGGGATATGTTTATTTTGTACAGATACATTGTATAGGATAACTTTTGTCAAGTTCCTTTATAAAAGATGTTTCAGCAACAAGAAATAAAGTCTATCATTCTAAACATTTTTAAAACACATTATTATAAGGATAAAAAATAATAGGTAAGAAATAAAATATTAGGAAAATTATTACAATTATTTGTATAAAAAATCTTTGGCTTTATTAATTCTTCATAGTTTTCAAATAAATTATTTTACAAACTTAATACCATAAAAATAAATTAATTTTGTAGATTAGTTTATTAATAAATAATTTTTTGTTTAATTCCAGTCATATGTGCACTGATCTGAAACAAAAATCATTAATAATTAGTTAAATAGATTACATTAGTAATAATAATAATACAACAAAAATAGATTTGAAAAACTCACTAAAAAGAAAGTAAAAAATAAAAACTAACAGGTAATTTGTTAGACAAATGGATTTTTAATCTAATAGATTATTTTAAAAGCAGTTAAATATTTTGTACTTCATCAGAAACATACACAAAGCTTCATTCAAACATTTTCTAGATATTCTAGGTTTCTGAAGGCTCTTTTTTCAATATTCCTATAAGTCAATCTAAAATATGACCAGAAAATGGTCTTGATTACAAATATTGAACGCAATTAAGAAATTATGATAATATTAATAATGAAAATGTTTTAAGAAATAATGTGTTGTGGACATTACATGAATTCCTTGTACGCCTATTAAATTACATATATACATTTTTTGCTGCACTTCATTTAAAATTATTTCATTTGAAAGTGAGATACGATCCTCCAATTCTTTAATAAAGTGGACAGTTACACAATTTCTGAAATATTAGTTTTTATTAACATCAAATATTTATACAATTATTAATCCAATAATCGTAGATGAAATATTAGGTTAGAATAAAAGTCCCTTTATTACTCGTATTACTACATCAGTATTATTTGTATCTTCGTGAGTTGCTGATAAACAAACGTTTTAAATTTCTGGTGTATCGTATAAATAAAAGTTAATAATAATTAAATATTCCGTTTAGTGAACTCCTGTATACTGGTTATAAATGTTAATTTCGACCTTGCGGTGTAAAATATTCAGTTTTTATTATTAGATTATTTGGTGAACAATCAAAAAATTAAAAAGAAACAATCATACAGGAAAAAAATGATAACATGAAGAAATATATCTCAAATATAAAAACGACAAGAAATGAATATAAAGAGAAAGTAAACGTTAAGACCAAGGAAAGAATAAAAAGATTAAGAGAGGATGATGAATATAAAGAGAGAGAAAATTTTAAAACTAGAGAACGTGTACAAAAATTAAGATCAGACGAAGAATTATATCAAACCAAATAGCGATTAAATGATTGGCAACAAAAGCAAATAAACCAAATGATGATTAACTTCGACTTAGGAAGAATATTGTCCGACAATATCAGAGTTGTAATGAACTAAAAGATAAGAATTATTTGCAATTTATTAAAGATCGGGCATGTATGCATCTGTTGTTCTTGAGAGAGTTTATTTTTCAGTCACTCTGTAGTTAACTTTAATGTAGATTAAATTAAACAGAAATTCTAGAATAATAAATATAATTAAACTATAAAATCAAAAATAATAAGATTCTAAATTATAGTTTTCAATTAATATTAAATAACCAGTTGTTTCACGAATTATTACATATATATAATGCCTATTCAATTACATTTTCACATTTTTAAAAGTACATAACATTTTATTTCATTAATACATTTTTTCATTTTTTTTTTATTATCTCAGAATTATTATTTATTGTAAAACTTTTTTTACAATCACGAATTAATAATTATTAAATCAGTATATTTAATTTAAAAAAAGTTAAAAAAACTAAAAATAAAAAAAGAGATTAAGTCTGATTCGAACCAATTCCCTTTAAGATCCAAATATTTCATTAATTAAAAATTTTTATTTTAATTTCGATTGCATTCAAAAAGGGAGGTGCACAACTAAATATTATAACACTGCTAAATCCAAAATTTCAAAATCCTACGGCTATTAGTTTTTGAGTTACACAAGATACATACGCACATACATACATCATTCGTAAGTACAGATGTCACGCCGAAACTTGTCAAAATGGATTCACGGATGGTCAAAATGGATATTTCCGTTGAAATATAAAACAAAAATGTTTCGCGATTCCAATACTTCCTTTACTTCGTACTAGGAACTAAAAGGGACAAGGGAACTAAAAGGGACAAGGGAAGCAATTTTAGGCCACAGATTAATAGTAGAAGGAAGATTAAAGAAAAACAAACCAACATACTTGGCGTTTATAGACCTAGAAAAGGCTTTCGATAACGTAGACTGGAATAAAATGTTCAGCATTTAAAAAAAATTAGGGTTCAAATACAGAGATAGAAGAACAATTGCTAACATGTACAGGAACCAAACAGCAACAATAACAATTGAAGAACATAAGAAAGAAGCCCTAATAAGAAAGGGAGTCCGACAAGGATGTTCCCTATCTCCGTTACTTTTTAATCTTTACATGGAACTAACAGTTAATGATGTTAAAGAACAATTTAGATTCGGAGTAACAGTACAAGGTGAAAAGATAAAGATGCTACGATTTGCTGATGATATAGTAATTCTAGCCGAGAGTAAAAAGGATTTAGAAGAAACAATGAACGGCATAGATGAAGTCCTACGCAAGAACTATCGCATGAAAATAAACAAGAACAAAACAAAAGTAATGAAATGTAGTAGAAATAACAAAGATGGACCGCTGAATGTGAAAATAGGAGGAGAAAAGATTATGGAGGTAGAAGAATTTTGTTATTTGGGAAGTAAAATTACTAAAGATGGACGAAGCAGGAGCGATATAAAATGCCGAATAGCACAAGCTAAACAAGCCTTCAGTAAGAAATATAATTTGTTTACTGCAAAAATTAGTCAAAAATTACTGCATCAAACCAGTCAAATGACTGAAGACAAAAAAAAAAGGAACTAAAAAATTTAATTTGAAATTTTGTTGTAAATATAGACTCATTAATCAAAAGTTGCATTCCTACGAATGAAAATATTAATTTTACAGAAAGTTTGATGACTATCAAAGAGACAGTAGACTATATAATATGTATCAACTAACAGACAAATTTTAGTGAGATTAAATAATCGCTTAAATTTAAAAAAAAACTTACACAGATCATATTGTTTTAGAGATAAGTAAGACTCTTTTAGTGAGGTACATGGGAGTTATACGCCAAAACATGAGGATCTTCATTTGCGACATCAGCTACACCTGCTGCCTGTTCGAGGAAATTTCTAGCGGCAGCATACTGGTTATAAGCTTCCCATGGTCCACTAGTGTGTGCAGCCGGCATTGCAGAATCCTGTGCAATTTTTTTACACAACTGGAAGATTGCTAATGAAATAGAGATAACGAAAGAAAAGAAGCTCAGTTGAAGTGCGTTCCAAGCTTTAAGTCCGAGTACTCCGACAGCCAGTGGAATAATTGTCATTGCTTTCAACAAAACGAAGATGATTAAAGGAACCAAAAGTCTACGCAATCTTCTGTTTTTGCGTCCTGAAAAAAAGGTATTTTTCGTAATATTTAACACTATTTTTTTTATTTTTAATAATTAAATTCATAATAATTAAAGACAAATTAATTTACCTACTAATTTTCAGTCTACATAGTTTGTTAATAGACTCTCTTCCGTGCAGATACTATTTAAGACTTCTGATAGTATATATAAATATATATATATATATATATATATATATATATATATATATATATATATATAATAGTGGGACTACACTTTAAATTTAAAAATCGTATTTTAATTTAAAACTTAAAGATACGACAATAAAAACGTGTTAAGTAGATCAGACAGAAACAAATATTTTTCTTTTCCAAGTTAACAATATAACATTTTGTAAAGAATAAGGTATTACATATTAAGAATATTATTTAGAAAGAAAATGTAGTTGTACATTCTATAATATCATATTTAGTTTTAAAATTAAAACATTCTAGTAGCAAGATTACTTCTAGAAATATAAAGCATTATTACAAAACAGAACGCTATTTTTGACCTATTATTGGTGTACCTGATTATACAATAATATATTAACATCACCTCTGCCATGGCTAGCTCAGTAACTGTACCAATACTACTTATATTATTCTGTTACTTAATTAATATCCATGTAAATTCTGACAAAAAAAAATCATTTATATTGCAATATATAAGTAATAAACGTAAGTTTTCAGATGTAAATTATGGATTTGTATAACAATGAATGAATGAGTAAGTAAGGATATATAAGGTTATGACTTAATGCATTACTTTTACAAACAAAATAGAGCAAAGAAAATTCGAATGAAAATTTTTTTGCTAATATATCTGTTACTAAAAATGCTTTAATACATATTTTGTATTTTTACCTTTTCCTTCGACTTGAGAAGAAGATTCATCTTGAAGTTTCAATTTCAGAGCAACTTCGTTATTATCTAAATTTCTAGGAGAGAGAGCGATACGCGCTCCACCTAAAGCTTGTGGCAATTGGTAGACGATATCATGATTCCTTACGTAATCATCTACTTGATCCAAGAAACCTCTACTGGCTGAATTGTCCATATTTTCGCTTTCTTCTGGAGTTTCGGTCACAACTTCTGTGCTCTTTTCAACGGATACATTCTCTGTTACCTTGAATTCATAAAAGTCATTTATTAGCTATCATTTATTTACGGGAAAAAAACATTAACCGGCAGTAAATTGAAATAAATCAATTATACCACATTTCGATAATGATTATTGCTCGATTTGTTAGTACCACGCGAAGTTTAATGTAAAAATTAAGTAAATATTTTAGTGCGTGATTTTTTTTCTTGTATTCTACAGCTTAATACATTTACAATTTTTCGTTATCTATCCATTAGGGCTTTTCAAATTTAAAGTCGGACAATAAATGTGTCAAGTTTGTTAATTCTAAAAGGATGTTTTGTTTTTACACTCATAATAAATCTTAGCATGGAATTATACTTTCAGTTGAAAACAGAATTTATAAACACAATTTTACAACAAAAAAAATTTACACATTCCAAAAATAAGTTTATAATTTCTGAAAATTAGCAGGAAGAAAATGAACATAATCGTAATTTTAGAACTGCATTTTCAAAAACATTTGACTTTCAAACCTTACTGAAATCGTTTATTAGATAGAATTTTGAACATAACAAATAAATCCTAGCCGTGAATCAGGCATGAATCATATCTATGGTTCAGAAGATAACTAATGAATACTGTGAAATATTTATCATATTATGATAATAATAATAATAATATCATTATTATCATAATAGGGTATTAATAATATATTATAATAAGGATATATTATATTATTATAATATTATCAGGATAATAATATATTATTTATTATTATCCTGATCTGGATAATGGAAATGAAGAAAATATAGTTGCATTTTTACACGCCAGTGGACTTCTTAAAAGTCTATGAAATGAAAGTTTAAAGCTTTGATAAAAGAATCTCTAAGCGGTAGTCTTATATATATATATATAAAGAAAGAAATGGTATTGATAAGTTGAAATTTTAATTTCATGGTCCTTCGAGAACCTTATCTCAAATTTTAATATTGGGGCCCTTTACACCCCGTAAGTGTTTGTGATTGTCCTTGACTTTTATGTCTTAATGTTTATTGTGAAGTTTGTGTTTTTAAATAAAATGTAAGGGCCCTTTACACCCTTACATATGACGATCCTGATGGAGATAATAATTTCTTTTAAAGAATGTGACGAGGGCTAATGACCTTAGCAGTCGATGCCCATAAAAATCTAGAAAAAAAAAATAATAATATTATTATTTATTGTTTTTCATATCGATATAATTTTTTCAGTAATAGGGAGCGATGAGTAATTACAATGTTATTACTCGTGTTAGGTACCGTTGGCTAAGTAATGAGATTTAATTTTTCACTTTTTCTCGTTCTCTCGAAATATTACCTATGGTTTAAAGGATAATGAATATTATGAAATATTTATCAGACTGTATTTCATACCGATATCATTTTTATAGTTAAGGAATTTCTTACTAGGATTAATCATAGTTTCATGCTTGCTGGTAACATTTTGTAAAGTATTTATTTACATTAATGTTACCAATTTTATAGAAAGGGCTTACAAAGTTGTTAAGTAATACATGAATTTGTTCAATTTTCCATTAATTTTTAAATTATATGAAATAATGAAGATAAGGAAATGAAATTATATAAATTCATGACAACTATTCTAATGTTATTACTAACATTTCATTTAAGAATAATAAGTTTTCCAATTTTAATACATTTCAATTACAACAAATATTACCTAACTGTGATAACATCCGATAAATATGTAATATGTGTATCATATATTATCAGTTTAACATTACATGTTAAACTAGTATCATATCATTAATATTGGAGTCATACTATGTAATAGCGTACTAGTATATACATATTGTATATATATATTTAACTATGAAAATGTAATATATTATTATAATGTATAAAACATTTTTTTAATCTGAACCACTATAAAAAAAACTGGTCCTTTCCTTATTAACAAAAGAATCTTCTGTATAAGTTTCTTTAAATGCATATTGTAAAATTAAAGGTACATAAAAATTTTTAAGCAAAATTTGTTTCACTGTTTGAAAATTTAGACAAATTTTTTTTAATATTTACTTAAATCAATTAAAAGTAATGGTTGTAGTCTTCTATAAAAAAAACATTAAGATATTAGTAATTTGTATAATTACCCATTAAAAATTAGTAATTATTTTCACTATTGGTAATAAAGGATAAGTTATTCTATCCATACCACTGATATCTAATTATTCACAAATTGGTCTTTAGAAAATAAACTTACAAAATTAAAAAAAATTAATTTAATATTATAACTATTTCAACTTTGTATGTTATTCTTTTCTGCCTGAAAGATGCAAAATATATTTTCTTACCTGGATCGTATCTTTCTTGAGAGCTTGATCCAAGAGGTTGAGGAACTTAAACTTTATGCAGGCGATTCCATCGTTATTGGAACATTGTATCCTAAGATCTTCAACGGCATTACTTAATTCAGGGGTGGCAGTCGTAACCTCTGGAACCGTTGGTAATGCGATACAAGAAGATGCTAGAATAGCTGCTAGGAAACACTGTACTCGGACCATGGTTGTTGACTGAAGGAGGAACGATGGAACGAATGTGACTACAACCGAGGGACGGCCAGCTTTTATTGATTGGACGGATTACTGCTTTAGCACGTGTCCTGCATATCAATAAATGATTTATGTATTGTTCCCTATCGATTCGGGTCAAAATAAATATCGAATCAGCAGTTAATTTTCACTTGATACAATATCTATTCATATAAATTTATTAGATATTCAGATGTCATATAACATGGTTTGTTATTATTTATTGGAAATACCTGAATAATTTGTTAATCGTAATCACTGGATCGATAATTTTTTCAAGTTTAGATATTATTTTTGATCCATTGCTTGTATAATTTCGACTTCAATTTCAGTTTTTAAACTGTTCCCTCCATTTACTGTGTCATAATCCACAATTTTTTCTTTGGTAGTTTTATTCTTATAGCATTTTGACTTTATTCATCCTCTTTGTATAATACATTAAAGAAAAGGTTCGGTTTGAAATTTTTGGAATTATCTACATTAAAAATTTAATAAATTAAGTAACCGTTAAAGGGTAGTTTACCCTTTAATCAAGTGATGACCCTGAAGGTGAGAACTGCATAAGGTGTAGAGATAACTTACTAGTAAATCTACGGATTTCTAATTGAAAAGTTTTTGTGTTGTTCAGATTAGCTAAATAAATTAATCTAGTTATGTCTCACCAGCATCCTTACTTGCAGTAGATGCAATAATTTTACTGTTCATAAAAGTCAAAATTATCAGATTTTTTCATTCTGCATTTATTTTAATGTAATATAAAAGGTAAATTTATTAATTAGCCCCTTAACAGCTAAGAAATATAATTTGTTTACATCAAAAATTAATTTAAATGTCAGGAAAAGATTTTTGAAAGTACATGTTTGGAGCGTCGCTTTATATGGAAGTGAAATTTGGACAATCGGAGTATCTGAGAAGAAAAGATTAGAAGCTTTTGAAATGCGGTGATGTAGGAGAATGTTAAAAATCAGATGGTTGGATGAAGTGACAAATTTAGAGGTATTGCGGCAAATAGATGAAGAAAGAAGCATTTGGAAAAATATAGTTAAAAGAAGAGACAGACTTATAGGCCACATACTAAGGCATCCTGGAATAGTCGTTTTAATATTGGAAGGACAAGTAGAAGGGAAAAATTGTGTAGGCAGGCCACGTTTGTAACATGTAAAACAAATTGTTAGGGATGTAGGATGTGGAGGGTATACTGAAATGATACGACTAGTACTAGATAGGGAATCTTGGAGAACTGCATCAAACCAGTCAAATGACTGAAGACAAAAAAAAACAGCTAAGCATAAGAAGTAAGGCAGTATACATTTAAATATTTAGAGTGTAAACTTCTAATTTAATCGGCTACACATAAACACGGTAAATTAAAAAGGTTTAAAAGGTAAAAATTTTAAGCATCAAAACCAGAAGATAAAGCTACCCCTAACATTACTCCAATTTAATACAAAAAAAAACAAAGATTCAAGATAGATGAAAATAAACTTAAAAAAATTTAATAAAATACACTTGAATTAAATTTTAAAGATGCAGCTAATATAATAATAAATTTGTTTTTAAGAAACCAAACATAAATATTTAAATAAGCATATATAACTATCTTATTAAACTGAAACTTAAAATAAAAGTTAAACCATGAGGTTTTTTTTTTTTAAATCGTTTATTTATATCTAAATACACCTTTATTTTTATTTACTTTTTTTTTAGTAATAATATTTTTATAAAGTACTTTTTAAGTAATGTATAATTAAATAAACGAATCGGTAACCACTTATTCGGCCGCTGATAGCATTCACTATAATGGTTGCAGGGACGGTTCTCGTCATATAAATGTTACCAAATCATCACCATTTTTCTTTCTTGTCATTCGTCTCATCCTCTGAAGTAATACCTAACGGTGGTCCCGGAGGTAAAAAAAAAAAATCATCCCCATTTAAGTTTAAAACAAAAAAAAATGGGAGTAAAAAAAATTCAAAATCGCGATAAGATATCATTCAAGTTAAAGACTTTTCGGGATTAATCTTGTCAAGGATAACTCTGGGTTAACATGTTAGTTGACTTTTTTTTTTATATCCATTCTCTTTCTTCCCTCCCTATATTGACTTCCTTGTGAACTGAAAAATCTTTTTTACTATTGGCTATAAATTCTCGCAAAGATATATTTTCAAAATTGCAAAAGGAGATACTGATTGATATACCTAATCGACTGAGTGCTACGTATGATGTTTATGAAATTGACAGAGAAAAAGATAACGAAGATATTTTGAAGCGTTTCCAAACAAAAGGGGAGCATTAAGAAGAGCATTAGAAACATTAGAAACATTGGTGAAATTAAAAACCCGATTTCAAATTGTTATTTTGTGGTTTTTTTTTAGTGTAATTCATATTCCAAGTTTAAGCTTCAAGATTTCTTCAGTTGAATCGTGATATCAATGGAGCCACAAAGAGATGCAAATGGAAGCATTAATGTTGTTTGTTTTCTATTCACAGATTAAAAAGATGAATTCCATTTCACTGTTGTCAGATATGAAACGTAGATCCGTTTTAAATTCAAAAGAATGTGTTTTAACTCAAGAGAAGAAAGATAAGTCACTTTAGACATTTAGGATGGAACTTTAGGACACTTGACTGACTCACTAAAAATACTACGAAACTTAACAAAATACAAGTTGATGACATCATTTTGGATCGATTTCTTAACCCTTGATATACTTCGTACTATAAAGATCAATATAATGAGTTCATTCCATTAGGATTATACCCGTAAAGGATTTCGCTCTAAAGTGAAATACTTCTCAAGTTACCACCGCATCCAAAATCGATGACGTGGAATAAATATAAATAATATAACGATGACGGGGAATAATAAATAGGGTGTCCCATATAAAACGCAACCCATCAATCGGTCATCCATGAAATTTCAAAAGTCAAGCTTACTCCCCTACTCGTTAATAGGACCGAAAATAATCGGTCCTATTTTTTTCGAGTACACCATTAATGCAGAACGATATCAGAATATTTTATTTCAGTTCATTGAACTCTTGGAAGAGGAAGACAGACACTGCTGGCTACAACATGACGGTGCAACATCGCACTACGCAGGTTCAACTTCTGATTTCGTTGAGGAATTCTTTGGTAATCGTGTTATCGGTCGAGGCTTGTGGCCACCAAGATCTCCAGATTTGACTGCGGCGGATTTTTTCTATGGGGTTACCTCAAAGAAAAAGCCTACAGCAACAAACCACGAACACTTGAACAATTGAAAGTCGAACAAGCTGTATTGAATATCCAGCCACAAACTTTGAAAAAAGTTGCAAGAAACGCTGTAAAAAGAATTGAAGCTTGTATTCAAGAAGATGGCGGCCACTTCCAACACTTACTCTAAATGTAAGGTAATGGATGGTAATAATAAAAATTACATTTACATTTACACATGCCTTTTTATTATTTCAATACCTACTAATATAAGGTTGGGTTGCGTTTTATATGGGACACCCTATTTTGTACTATATGAATATATATATATATATATATATATATATATATATATATTGAGTTTTTGCAATAGAATTCGTATCCGTATTCTGCAACTGAGACACATCATTAGAAGGGAAAATTCTGGTAGAAGATTTTCATTTACCAACTATAAAATTCAGTTTAGTTCCGACTAACTTCTTCAACTGAAAAAGTTTCCGAGATTTTGAAGTGGCAACCGTTCTCGAGTGATATCTAATTGAAAAAAAGTTAAGAAGAAATGGTTAAATGGATTGAGAGAAAAAGTGTACAAGTATATTAATTAAACTTCGTTGATCATTACAAGAAATTACATGAAAAAGTTAATATATCAGTTAATATTCTAAAACTGCAACATTCTGCATTACTACTATGTACTAGGGTTACTAGGGTCTCTAAAAAGTGAAGTGGGTTTCCAATGACTGCTACGCTGAATCGAATATATTGTTGCATACCTAGTTCTCTGAAATATAATTGATATTCTAATGGCGGGACTGGTTGTGCAGCAAATATCATTAATCTTAAAAAAAACATAATTAAACAGTGGCTATTTTTCTTGATTTGAGATATTTTACACGATTAAGCTATAAGAAACATCGTAAAAAATATTGCAGAGCTGTATATTAATGTATACTTTCTGGCGAACGAGTACTTTCTGGCAACTCAATAACTGAACGAGTAGAAATACGCTTACAATATCAAAATGCAAAACTACATCAAAGTATTATAATAATAATAATAACACAGTTATAGTCTATAATTTTTTTTTTTTTTGCTTGATGAAATTCACGACAGAAACTCGAATCTTTGCGTAGGAATATGAAATTCAATTTTTTTTTGCGTATGAAGAATGCCATCCCTGACCGGGATTCAAACCCGGAACCTCCGGATGAAAGGCCGAGGCGCTACCACTCGCGCCACGGAGGCCGACAATATCGATTTTCAAACTTTGATATGATTGTTGCCGATTAGCATATTATTTAATCACATATGAAATAAATGTACTCGTATATATAATAATTATAACCTTCAAAGCTTGTTTTTCTATATTAACGCAACTATTAGTTATTGCTCAAATAAGAAGATAATTGTGGAATAGATTGATAATTTCTTCTTCCTAAAATGCATATACCAATATGTAATAATTGATCAATAGTGCTCTGAAGTGAATAAGACTAAATTAGTGTACCTAAGTATACTTTACCCGGTTTCTGTAGAACAGTATGTCAAAATAATCCAAGTATTTAATACTGTCTGAGGCCTTTCCTTTATGTCTTTATATCTATTTTGTAAGTCATCTCAATTTCCTTCCTTATCTCTCCTTCTTAACTCATTCTATGGCAACCTCCGCAATATCTATTTGCAAATTCATTCTTAATATTATTCTTTTCCTCAGTTCATTTAATCTAAAAGCGTCTTCTTTTTTTATACACTGTTTTGTATCCTCTCACACCCTGTTTTATATACGTACGTCAAAATATGAAATAATATTTTGATGTGCATTTATAAAAAAATTTCTCACTTACGAAAATTGTTTCTTGAAAATCCAACAGATAGAGTTTTCGATTGCTAGCTATCATCACAGCATTTTTCATCAAAGTTATAAAGTATAAAAATAATATGAAAAATGATAAAAACACGTTCATGGTTCATATTTCAGAATAAAATAGCTTTTTTATTATATTTATAATTTTTAACATGTTTTAACTGATTACTTGATGTGCCACATAGAAATAATAAAAACCAAATTAATTAATCAAAACTAATAAAAGGTAAATATGTTAAATTGTTTAAAATTTAAGACTAAAGGGACAGAAATTTATCTTAATTAATTGCATTCTAAGCAAAAGTTATAGAATTCCCACTGAACACATTTTTAAGCCTTTAGAAAACGTGTACACCATTTTATTTATTATTATGTATATTATAGAGGAATGAAAATTAAAACTCTTTACAGTTAGAAATTCTATGAAATCATTCCTTAATACCTCCTAAATAACTTCATTAAGTTATTATAATTAGCATTAATTAATAATTTAAAGTTATAATTACACACACACACACATACAGAGAGAGTGATAAAATAATGTTAAAATACGTATTATGATCAGTAACAAGACGTAATTATAACACAACTTATATGAAAAAGTAAAATAAAACATCGAAATTTTCAAACGTGATTCAATATTTTTTTTTATAAATCCGTTACATATTTAATGGCGTTACTCATTTTAAGCGTTTTTGTAACTTCACAAGAAACATTATTTTACGTAGCGATCATCAGGCACTTTATGATAAGCCGCAAATTTCTTTTTTTTTAATTGATATGGTTTTTTTTTTATATTTAAATGGATTGTGAAACACTAGAATTTCGTGCATGAAGACCACATGTATGATCTTATTGATAATGTTAAGTAAGCTTCTAATATTTTATATTACTAAACAAAAATTTTATAACACTATCCAGCTATTAGAAATTTTAAATATCTTAAAACTATAAAAATAAATATTGAAGTTGTAAGAATGAACTATAAACGTTTTGTAATAATTTTCAGTTAAGTAATCCCTTAAAAGCTAACAATCCCTGTATTCGTTCATCAAATCACTAATGAGTATCAAATGACTTTTTCAACTAAACAAATTCTTTTATCATGTGAATTCTTTTCATCATTAAATTAAATACCTCTTGGCACGTCGAAATATTACCTACAAACTAGTTTTTCTATTAAAACTTTTTCACGATCTGTAATATTTTTTTTTAAAAACCTTTGTTTCAAATACATTGGTAAATTTTGTAAATTCATATTTTTCACTTACAATTTAAAACTTAATGAGTTAATACCCGTTGAAATATACAAAAACGACATGTAATTCAATTTTTTTTGTTACTGATTGTTTTAAACGTATAGCATTGTAAGAAACTGAAAACCTTTGCTATTTTCCCGGATAATAGTCGGTCTTCGGTATCAAAATATTAATGTATCAAGATGCATTAATTTTTAATCAGAAGAACTCAAAGTAAAATTAAAAAAAAAAATTTGACTAAATTTTAGCTATATATTTTATATATTACTAATGACCATTAATAAGACGTCAGAAAATCATTTTTTTTTTTTTGTAATTCCAACCATTTTTCTGTTAGCAAGAATACGTTTTTCGACCATATTTATTATAATTTTCTTGTCAATATTTTTTTTTAGTTATTCAATTAGAACCTGATTAGTTCTTGACTTTTTTGCATTGTTTTCAATTTTTTCAGTCTTGTGCTAGCTGCATGTATCGCATTCGTGGCCTTTTGTATCGAAATGACTTCCGTCTACAGCTCCCCCACCTTGTGAAAGTAAATTGGTTATCCATTTTATAGTTTTATTATAAGAAGAGCTGCAAATATATTATATTATTTTAACAAAATTAATAATTATCATTAACTATTGTGGCCTTACAATCATTAATCTCATATTTTACATATCAGGAATATGCATTAGTAGTTCTGATGATACTGGCCACCGAAGAAAATAAATTTAGCTCACTCTCTGCTGTAAAGAAATAGCATATCCTTACAGGCAACCCTATGGCTCATAGAACTGCAAGTAACCAATACCTACTCCCCTGGTGGAATTAGTTTATGTTCCATCCACTAAGTCCTGGCTGTAACTCGGTTAGCACTTAACTTAAGGGATATATCGATCTCCTTTTATCTTTTAGCTACTTAAATATCGCTATGCACTCGAAATTATTGGTGCTCATCCACAAGAATTCCAGCAGAAGATTAACACGTGTTCAGTACACCTACCCTATGGATATGAACTCCATGCCTTCAGTAAGGTTTCACTGTAAGTAACGGTTTTTATCGTTTTTTAAAACTAGATCCGCAGCTACTATAGGTTTCAGGTTCTGCCAACATTATCTCGATGCAATCGGCTCCAGCTGATTCATAGCTTGCGATAAAACCATTTCACCGTTGAGGTACATGGCATGGGGACATGAGCGCCCAGGTCTGGCACGTAAAGCAGAGTATATCTGCTTTAGATCTTTGCTTTATATTCAATAAATCAAGACAGAAGACGAACCGGGTTGAAAGTAATCGATTCCTAACTGATAGAACAAACTCTCAGACATATTTTCCTCAAATTTAGACAATCCTCACTAAATCCTGGGTAGACCCTAAGTTTAAGACAGTAAAATAAATTAAAAAATTGAAAATTCATTGAATATTTGATGACAGTCTTCTTTCTAGTTCTTGTCCGTTCCAAATTTTATCCGTTGCTCAAGTAATGTTACTGCTTTCTTCTTCTTTTAATCCCAAAAATTTTTCACGTGTTTTTACTTGGTGATTTAGAAAATCTTTGACAAAAGTTTCTTAGAATTAACTAAATTTATTTAGAAGTATATTATTACTTTAGTATTTAGGGAAATTTTGTATTTTAATTTTATAATAATAATAATAATTTTAAAAAATATATGTGCAGATCGAATTATACTTCGTCTTTTACTACATTATTTTTTTAAAATGTACGATTTAAATTATGATAATTTAAATTTAATTATAATAACAATTATCATGAAAAAACTGTTTTAATAATTAAATAACTGTATCAAAATGAGGGTATTAAAACTGGTTATATTCTATGTGGTTTGTTATGTTACTGTAAATTGTCCTGCAAATTATTTTAGCAGACTAAATAAAGATGTGATTTGACAAATAAGTGAAGGTCGACACAAATAAACATTATGTGTTGGCATTCAATCACCTTTAGCGTAGCAGAATGAATGAAAACACTTTCGTTGTTAGTTTTCGAAGACGCCGTATGATAACCGTTATAAATGAACGTGGTTAAAATATAAAATAATTGTATTTAAGTTTTAGATATACAACTTACCTATTTGCTTGATTTATTAGTAACTCAAATTTAGGAGGAATTTCTGTAACAGCTGATTGTAAAAATAAAGCGAAATTGTTTTAAATCCATTTAATTTTATTTATTTATAATAACTGTATCATTTATCAATTCGGTTTGTCACTTGCAAGATTTTGCTAAAAAATGTATCATATGCATGAAATATATGTATATAGGTATATATGAAGTGTAATTACCATCGCACAGCTTTTTAAATAAAATGCTGTACTTAATAATAAAAATACAGACGTTGTTGCATATACATATAATGTGTTAAATATTTAACAGATAATATTGCTTTATTAAAAATGTTATTTAAATACATCTGAATTTAAGAGAGCATTAAAAGATTTGAATGTCAGAAAGGCTCCTGGGATATACAGGATACCTACAGAATTATTGTGCAGTGCAGGTGAGGAAGCGATTGATAGATTATACAAACTGGTGTGTAATATTTATGAAAAAGGGGTAGTTCCTCAGATTTAAAAAAAAGTGTTATAGTCATGATACCAAAGAAAGCAGGGGCAGATAAATGTGAAGAATACAGAACAATTAGTTTAACTAGTCATGAATCAAAAATCTTATCTATACTTCTATACAGAAGAATTGAGAGGAGAGTGGAAGAAGTGTTAGGAGAAGACCAATTTGGTTTCAGGAAAAGTATAGGGTCAAGGGAAGCAATTTTAGGCCACAGATTAAAGTAGAAGGAAGATTAAAGAAAAACAAACCTACATACTTGGCGTTTATAGACCTAGAAAAGGCATTCGATAACGTAGACTGGAATAAAATGTTCAGCATTTTAAAAAAATTAGGGTTCAAATACAGAGATAGAAGAACAATTGCTAACATGTACAGGAACCAAACAGCAACAATAACAATTGAAGAACATAAGAAAGAAGCCGTATTAAGAAAGGGAGTCCGACAAGGATGTTCCCTATCTCCGTTACTTTTTAATCTTTACATGGAACTAGCAGTTAATGATGTTAAAGAACAATTTAGATTCCGAGTAACAGTACAAGGTAAAAAGATAAAGATGCTACGATTTGCTGATGATATAGTAATTCTAGCCGAGAGTAAAAAGGATTTAGAAGAAACACTGAACGGCATAGATGAAATCCTACGCAAGAACTATCGCATGAGAATAAACAAGAACAAAACAAAAGTAATGAAATGTAGTAGAAATAACAAAGATGGACCACTGATTGTGAAAATAGGAGGAGAAAAGATTATGGCGGTAGAAGAATTTTGTTATTTGGGAAGTAGAATTACTAAAGATGGACGAAGCAGGAGCGATATAAAATGCCGAATAGCACAAGCTAAACGAGCCTTCAGTAAGAAACATAATTTGTTTACATCAAAAATTAATTTAAATGTCAGGAAAAGAATTTTGAAAGTATATGTTTGGAGTGTCGCTTTATATGGAAGTGAAACTTGGACGATCGGAGTATCTGAGAAGAAAAGATTAGAAGCTTTTGAAATGCGGTGCTATAGGAGAATGTTAAAAATCAGATGGGTGGATAAAGTGATGAAGAGGTATTGCGGCAAATAGATGAAGAAAGAAGTATTTGGAAAAATATAGTTAAAAGAAGAGACAGACTTATAGGCCACATACTAAGGCATCCTGGAATAGTCGCTTTAATATTGGAAGGACAGGTAGAAGGAAAAAGTTGTGTAGGCAGCCCACGTTTGGAATATGTAAAACAAATTGTTAGGGATGTAGAATGTAGAGGGTATACTGAAATAAAACGACTAGCGCTAGATAGGGAATCTTGGAAAGCTGCATCAAACCAGTCAAATGACTGAAGACAAAAAAAAAAAACATCATAATGTTTTATTTTAAGTATGTATGTGTATCCATACATACTTACTTACTGACTTACATCTCCCTAAAATAAGTTTTGATTAATTTCCAAAGGTTTTCTGTGCTGAAGGCAGTGTAATACTTGGTTTGGCAAAGAAATGAGTACATTAGTTTGTTACTTTATACTGCCTGCAAGATTTTTCTTATGGATTTATGTATATAAATTATTATAACACCAACACCCATTAGAGTTACTTTCTCTGATTGTAATGATCTTTACTGAATAGCCACTACCTATGGTGAATAGAACGAACGTGTCACTTTTACGGGTGTTTTACCTGCACTTTTTTGAGCTTAGCACACTGATATGCAACCGAATATTCTGACTAGTAAAGAAGGGAAGGAAAATCATTTCACTCTTCATTATCCTTAGTACCCTAGAATTAGCTGCTTTTAATTGTAGAAAATGCCTATATCAATTTCAGCATGACTTATGGCTCATGTTAGGTCATGCAACCCTTTCGAAGTCGAGAGTTATAAGGTTCAAATCCTAGTAAAGACTGTACAAGACTACACTTCATTTACGTTCATACATATCATCTTCACTTATCCTCTTAAGTAATACCTTATGATGGTTTCGGAGGTTTAACAGAAAAAGAAAGGTCGTGCACTCTATTACAGTTATGGTGATTAACATACACTCGTTTTTGGAGAAAAATAAAAACAGCAGTTCATTTACATAGTAAGATTACCCAAATATTTCGTGTCTCTTCCGATCTTTTCGTTTATTAGAATATACAGTTAAGAACACGATATTGTTTTCATTATTTTTCTCTTTATTTCAACCACGCAAGATAATAAAATTACAGTTGTAATTTAGGTAGTAATAAAAATCCCACAGGATTTTAAGATGTTTTTATGTCGGTAATATCATTATTACATTACGTTTTAAACATAAATTATTGGATGGGAAAAAGTAGAAGGTAGGCCTACATTACTATTATTTTTGAGTTACATTTTTATTGATTTGTATTTAGTAATGGAATTTTTTAATAACCACTCAAAATTATTTCCTAAATCTGAAATTCACATGAAAAAAAGTGAAGTGTAATCAACTAAAGCTTGTTTTCATTATTATTGACAATTGTTATTTTTAGTTTCTATTTAAGTATAAACCTGGAATTCTATTGCTTTAGTTATTTAATTTATCTCATTATCATTCTCAACAGATTACTTCCTAAAATTTACAGGAGAACGCAAAATTCGTACTTAATTCTTATTAAGTATGAATTTTGAGAATAATGATGATTCAGATAAACCACGTATTAAGTTTCAAATGTTGAAGAAAAATACAAAAACGTTTGATGTTGTAAGAAACCAAAATAGGGGAAAAGAAAGAAAAAAATTCATTCTCACATCTCTAACTGCAAGTGACTTATTGAAGAAATATGAAAGTTATCCATTTTGATATTTATTGTAAAATTATTTTTTATTTATTCATTATTCAAATCAAAATGAATAAAAAATACTGGTTTATGTAAAAAGTGAAAAGAGCTAGTTCCAAAAAAATGTGTTACCAAGCTGAATTCAATTTGATATGTTCGTTGTGATAAGTCATGATTAATTCATATTTTACGTAATAAGCTTCTTGTTGTGGGATAAACTTTCAATTCAATACTATTTGTTTGTTCTGTAAAATAGATTTCTCTTGAATAAATAACTTGGACCGATATAAGATGGTAATAGCTATTTATGCTTGGGGTCATAAAATAATCATTATTTACGCTTGGGTCATGCTTCAGTGGTAAAATAACCTTGTTCTTCCTCTACATTTTGAAGATTTCTTCGATTCCTTAAACTCACTAAATCGAAAATTCAAAATTGAATTTTCCAAAATTCAGAATTTCAAACTTGAATCCAAAATTCCTTACAATTTAATACAGAAGTCATTCAGGTAGTTTGAAACACTTTCTGATCTCTTTTATTGAAAAAGCTTCTTCGAAAACTCCGTACACGTTTGATCCTTAGACACAAAATTATAGATTCTTGGACCCCAAAATCTCACGAGTGAGTTTTCCTTTGTCCATCAACTAAGTTGCTACCTGATTTGTGTTTGTATCATATAATACAATATTTGCTTGTTTGGGGCTCAGTTTAAGTTTCAATATTAATTTACAAGCCATTTAGCTGCTAAGGGTCACACCGTGATTTTCAACAT
The DNA here is from genome assembly GCF_047948215.1 of Lycorma delicatula. Lineage (NCBI taxonomy): Eukaryota > Metazoa > Arthropoda > Insecta > Hemiptera > Fulgoridae > Lycorma > Lycorma delicatula. The sequence goes on from NC_134455.1 coordinate 26,150,353, forward strand.
TCTATATCCACTATTTTTTTTTGGTGAATTTCCAAAGAATCTGGAAATCGTTACTGCGCCCGGTTATGTGTATTGTATATATATAAATATATATAAAAGATTTTTTCGTCCGCTCTACCGGACGCAAATTTTAACCGATTATGACAAAACTTAGTGGAGTGATGTAACCTATTGGCAATAAAAGCCCTATTGATTTTCAACCTAATGGTTCAGAGAACCCGGAGTTAGAGCCAAAAAAAGACCGGCTTTTCGTTATTCTATTTAGATCTCCGTTATCAACACTAAATTAAATCATGCACTTAATGTGTAATGTATAATTAAATATATAATTAGATCAAACTAATGCTTTCGTGAAAAATATAGCTCCATTTAAGTATACTTCAAATATTAAGCTAATTATTTTAAAATGTATTGTATAATAAACATTATTTTTATAATTACAACAACAATAATACAGACAAAAACGTAAAATAATTAGTTTAATATTTAAAATAAGAATTAAGTAGTTAAAAACATTTTAGAAAAAGGTTTGTTAAAATGTAATTTCAATAATATTGTATGTGCTGCAATCTAGAACATTTGATTTATAATTAAATGAAGCTATAGTTTTCACGAAAACATTAGTTTAAGTACATGATTTAATTCAGTAGTAACCGATAACGGAGAAAATTCTTTGTTCGATCTTAAATTGAGCGTAACTCAAAAAGGATTTTCATAGGATCTTCATAGAATTTTCTCATGCACAACTTAGGATACACTACTACAGTATATCAAATTTCAATAAAATTTATCTAGTAGTTTGATTTTCAATTATACCTCCTTATCTTAAAGTTGCAAGAGAATAGCAGTTTCGGTTACGTAGTAACGTTAAGTACGTAGCTCAAACCCCTCACTCTTAAATACGCTATATCTACTACAATTACTATATCCACCAGTAGTAATGGATACAGATATATGGTGGATATAGTAGATATGATTATTAAAGACATAAAGAATTATTTTAGAATTATCAACATTTAAGTTTTACGTACCACAAAAGAGAATTCTTTTCTTGCGACTTAAACACAATTATTATAGCATATATTCGATATGATATACAAATATTTCTCTTTGCTGTCATTCTTAGTACTCAATAACATAATGGCAGACTAGGGTTTTTCAGAAACCTTTTTATCATGAACTTTAATTCGCAATTATAATACGCAATTTCAATTGCATGAAGGTAAGTTACAGAAAATAGCAAAACCGAGAACATTTCCTCCTTGTTCAAGAAGTTATTTTTATATTCAAAATTAGAAGCCGTTTAGTCGTTTTAATTTTTGACGCATTTATGAGTCTGCCAATGACAGCAAAGTCTTCTCAGAAGCAAAGAGACGCCAGTTTGTGTTTTGAGAATGGCGCATAATTCACTCAAAAAACATGGAGTCTCCTTTCGTTATCCCCCTCATTAATTATATTCTTAAAATAAAATACTTATCATTCAACTATTAATTATGTTTAAGTTTAAATAAAATGTAAAATGAAAATATTAATCAGAAAAAATCAAATTTAAAATTTTAATATTAAAATAAATAAAATAATGTAATTTAAAACCATTAGATATTTTTATGCATTAAGATTGTTAGTTAATTGTCCGTAATATTATAATTATTATTATTATTATTATTATTATTATTATTATTTATATTATATATATTAAATATTATACAGATAACAACAATATATAAATCAAACATCATTTTTCTAGAAAAATAAAAATTATTAATATTAAAAAAAAATTTTTAAATCGGGTAAAAACAGTAGTAATAGGCCATTGAAATAGATTACGGTAAAAATAGATTTATAACCATGTAATACTTGATTTCAATCACTCTTCCTAAAACAGATATTATCATATTTAAGTTACAATGAGGACGGAATACCTGTAGAATTGCTGTGCAGAGCAGGTGAGAAAGCCTCATAGATTATATAGACAGTGGTGTGTAATATTTATGGAAAAGGGGAAGTTCCGTTAGACTTCAAAAAAAAGTTTTATACTCATGATACCAAAGAAAGCAGGAGCAGATAAATGTGAAGAATACAGAACAATTAGCTTAACTAGTCATGAATCAAAATCTTAACTAGAATTCTGTACAGAAGAATTGAGAGGAGATTGGAAGAAGTGTTAGGAGAAGACCAATTTAGTTTCAGGAAAACTACAGGGACAAGGGAAGCAATTTTAGGTCCCAGATTAATAGTAGAAGAAAGATTAAAGAAAAACAAACCAACATACTTTGCATTTATAAACCTAGAAAAGGCATTCGATAACGTAGACTGGAATAAAATGTTCAGCATTTTTAAAAATTAGGGTTCAAATACAGAAATAGAAGAACAATTGCTAACATTTACAGGAACCAAACAGCAACAGTAATAATTGAAGAACATAAGAAAGAAGCCGTAATAAGAAAGGGAGTCCGACAAGGATGTTCCCTATCTCCGTTACTTCTTAATCTTTACATAGAACTAGCAGTTAATGATGTTAAAGAACAATTTAGATTCGGAGTAACAGTACAAGGTGAAAAGATAAAGATGCTACGATTTGCTGATAATATAGTAGTTCTAGCTGAGAGTAAAAAGGATTTAGAAGAAAAAATGATCGGCATGGATGAAGTCGTAGGCAAGAACTACCGCATGAAAATAAACAAGAACAAAACAAAAGTAATTAATTGTATTAGAAATAAAAAAGATGGACCAATGAATGTGAAAATAGGAGGAGAAAAGATTATGGAGGTAGAAGAATTTTGTTATTTGGGAAGTAAAATTACTAAAGATGGACGAAGCAGGAGCGACATAAAATGCCGACTAGCACAGGCGAAACAAGCCTTCAGTCAGAAATATAATTTGTTTACATCAAAAATGAATTTAAATGTCAGGAAAAGATTTTTGAAAATATACGTTTGGAGTGTCGCTTTATATGGAAGTGAAACTTGGACGATAGGAGTATCTGAGAAGAAAAGATTAGAAGCTTTTGAAATGCGGTGCTATAGGAGAATGTTAAAAATCAAATGGGTGGATAAAGTGACAAATGAAGAGGTGTTACGGCAAATCGATGAAGAAAGAAGCGTTTGGAAAAATATAGTTAAAAGAAGAAACAGACTTATCGGCCACATGTTAAGGCATCCTGGAATAGTCGCTTTAATATTGGAGGGACAGGTAGAAGAAAAAATTTGTGCAGGCAGGCAACGTTTCGAATATGTAAAACAAATTGTTAGGGATGTAGGATGTAGGGGGTATACTGAAATGAAACGATTACTACTAGATAGGGAATCTTGGAGAGCTGCATCAAACCAGTCAAATGACTGAAGACCAAAAAAAATAAGAGCAAACTCAAATTCAAGAAAAGGGAAAAATATTAACTTGCTTCCCTACTATATCGAAAGACCCGGGTTGTGGAAATTTACAACAATCTTCCCTTAAGTAATCATTAATGAAGAACTAAATATGAATTAAAAAATACAAGAATTTTGTTGTATTTAATAGTTTTGTAACTTAACAGCGCTACAATAATAACAATTTTATAACAATTTCGTATCCCTAATGAACAGACTATAATTTTTTAACAGAAGGTTGATATTTTTCCAACAGTTTTAACGTAACTTTTCAGTTTGCTTACTGTTCATTATAAACTGTTTTCCTATACATCTAGCGATTGTAACTTTAGTAGTTCTCTGCTTCGTCAGAACCAATGAACGTATAAATTGAGATTCAAATTAAAAGCATACTTAGAAGATTAAAAAGATAAAAAGTATGTTTACCCTCTCAGTCACTGTTATAAAATGAAATATTCTGATGCTGTAGATCTGTTACATAAAATAAAACTTTTTTTATTGGTATTATAGTTTACATATATTTTTAAATGTAAATTTGAATAATTTAAATTTAAAATATGCTACTGCTTTTTATTATGTGTATTTTCTCAAGATTAAGAATTAAATTTTTTTTTTGTTTTTTAATGCTTGAATGTTACCTATATTTCAAAATATATGTTTACTATCTACCTCTAACGTAAGGAGCAGAACTAGTTTTCTGTTTATTATATCTGTCTTATAAATGTTTCTAAAAGCGGATTTTTTAGTCATTCCTATTTATAAGTTTTTACAATTTGCTCTCCACATTCTATTTTATAAATTTCTCCTTTGTCATAAATAATATAAACAGATCTGTTTTAATTATTTTATCTAATTATAATTCACGTAGTTATAACTTATTTTTTAATAAAGAATAGAATTTATTTTATTTTATTTATAAATGTATTTATTTTTTTATTATGCTTTGATATTGTTAATTAATGTCCTTTTATATTATACCAATTTTCGGTGCTATATCATTTATTAAATTAAATCACAATGTAACTATTTTTCGGGGGTTTGCATTATTCAATTTTTTTTTATATCATGTTTTTTCATAAGCAGATTCACTAACACTTTTACAATCAAATTATTATAGTCGGTTTTACAACAAAAACACTATTTCATACAGATGTATTATTTATTAATTTTTATTATTTATTAATATTAAATACCAAATGAGTATTATGTCAATTTAACCCCTTATCATAATATTGCTTAAAAATATAATGACCTATATTATAATTATTATTATTACTGTTATTATTTTTAATAATTTTAATTATTTTTATTAATTCTAATTTAATTATACTTAATTAATTTAATATTAATTATATTTCATTTTATATTTAACTTATATAATTATTTGACCGGGAAATTTCGGTTTTCAGATTTCAATGGAAGTATTCATTTTGATCATTACTGAATCCATTTTGACTAGTTTCAGCGTGACGTCTGTACGTCCGTACGTATATATGTCGCATAACTCAAAAACGATTAGCCATAGGATTTTGAAATTTTGGATTTAGGACTGTTGTCCTAGTTTTGCATCTCTCCTTTTGATCGCAATCGACTGAATCAAAAGTGTTCAAAATAACCCAAAATTCCAAAACTTTGGATTTTTGACTTTATCATAACTGCAGTAATAAGCCCTCATTGAGAGCTTTTCAACGATATATTTTATAAGTGGTACGTATTTTCATTAGTTCCAGAGTTACAGCCCGAATAAAATTTTAATTAATGAAATATTTGGATTTGACAAGGGGAAGGCACATCGGTTCGAATTAGACTTCATCTCCTTTTTTTAATTCCTTTTTTTTAATTTAAATATATTGATTTATTAATAATTATTAATCTCTGATTTAAAAAAAATTACAATAAATAGTAATTCAATAATAACAATAAAAAAAGAATGTGAAAAAAATCAGAAGTTTTAAGTGAAATAAAATTTTATGCACTTTTCATTTTAATTCAAACATTTTTACAGGTTTAATAGCTATTATTAATAAATCAATATATATAATAAATAAAAAAAAAGTTAAAAAAAGATATATATATATATATATATATATATATATATATATATATATGAAGTATGATTCGAACCAATGTGTGCATGCTTACGGATCCGACACGTTCTCACTTACTCCAGATAACTACTTGAGTGGTGTGAAACAAAATTAATATAAAATGCTAATACGGACACCACAAAAAATGTGATGCAATATGGTGTCCACCACAATGCAATTGTGTAACTGTCCACTTTATTAAAGAATTGGAGGATCGTACCTCACTTTCAAATAAAATAATTTTAAATGAAGTGTAGCAAAAAATGTATATATGCAATTTAACAGGCGTACGAGGAAGTTATGTGGTGTCCACATCAGATTTTCTTATAATTTTCTTAATTCATATGTATAATTTACATGAAACGTATTTTCATAATAACCTTTTGAAACATCTTAGTATTTGCTGAACTCTGACAGCACTTGGTATCTGACGAAACATACACGGAAAAATGGAGGTTTTAATTTTTCTTGATGAAAAAAGAGTAAAGCTATGTAGCCTGCATCATCTGACTAAATATAAAGAAAATATAATCTAATTTTTTATAAAGCGAACATAAGTTGGCTTGCTGTAGCAGAAGAATAAAAATGACGGTTTCATTTTGCGTGATGAGAAATATTAAAAACATGTAAAACGTGTCAATTAATGAATATTTATTAGTGAAAATAGTTCTTATAGAACGAAAAATGCAAAACAAAAGCTGTATTACCGATTATCTCGTTGGATGATTTTTCAGTGAACAAAAAGTCGCAGACTTTCATAAGAAGCAATACCGTTATTGTGAATAACAACACCCGTTTATCGTTTCCTTGTGTTTTTTTTTTTTTCACTCTTGTTTTTTGGGGGGGAGATTCACTTGACTCCCAAACTGCAGCTTGATTCTTCATTTAACCCAACATTATCCTATGAATAGTTTATGAATCTAGTAGTCATATTAGATTAATTCTTGTTTTTTCCATTATTTTATTAATTTTACATTTAAATTATTAAAGTTAATCTCACTGTTAATTAATAATTATAAATGATTGTATAAAAGCAACATTACCTCCATTAAATGAATTATGTATCTTTAAAAAATGTTTATACTTTTTAAAGGTTAACCACTTATCAGTTTTCTAGTTTTTACCATTTCAAACAAACAATTATGTCATTATTTTTTTATATTTCTTTTCATTGAATAATTTTAAATAATATGCTTATTATGTTTACGCAAATTTGATACTCCTAAAATGTTCCTTTTTGTTAGAATTTTATAAACTAATTATGATTATTATGTTCATATAATACGTTAACTAAGTAATTTAGATTACAAAATTGTTGTTCTGTACAAAAATTGTTATACAAAATAGAGATTGTTTCCATCGTATATTATAGTTTGTCACATTTTTATTTTCTGAATTATATTTTAAAGAATAGAATTCTTTATTTCACAAACATATCACGTTTCAAAGCTGGCTGTTTAAAAAAGTCACCATTATTATTATGTTTTTTTTTTTTTTTAATTTCATATCCTTTGACCTAATGATCTAATATAAACATAGAAAGTCTCGCATACTTTCGTTTCTCATAAGACAACAATAATATTAATTTTTCTTTACATTAAAAACTATTAGCAACAAAAATTTCATTAACTATCTATCTATTCAGTATTTACTATCAACTAATTTCATCGGACGGTGGTAACTGTCTTTCATTACATATAATACCTTCTTTTATTTAGTTTAAAAGTTTCAGTTAAATGAGTTTGTGACTAGATTTATCACTGACCAGATACTATTACAAATATTCTGAAAAATGATGTAAGAGGTTGACAAAAAGTTTTATTATAAAAATGTAAAAACCACTGCTTTGTAGCATGATGGAGACGGCTCAATTTAATCTCCATTTTTTTGTGATGCTAGTGATGCTGATCAGAGTTGCTTGCTCTGAAATAATAATATTCATCAAACAGTTAGTTTTTGCGATGAACGGAATGAAGGTATCGCTTGTGGAGTTGAATACCTCTGCATTTGAGGGCACTAACAGACTGATTTGCAAGAGGATGTCAGAAAACAAAAGAAAATTACTTTACTTCTTATTTTCGGTAGTAGGGGACGGCAAATAATTCTGCTTATTGTTCGGTGAGGTAGCGACGTCTTTTTCGTAAGCAGTATATATCTCGTGTCAGATCGCCTACAACCGTTATGGTTATAGCACTTAGTACACAGGTTATAGCACTCAGCACTTAGTACAGGTTTTAGCGTGTGTTACAGGTTTTAGGTTTCAGTCTGTACTAAGTGCTATAACCGATTCTTGTAATAATTTAATATGAAGCATAGCATAAGATCTTACATATATACAGAATGCATAATGCAATTTTTCCGTAGATAAATCTTTTATGCAGATCGGTACATAACCAATATTTAACTGGAAGCATCATCACTGAATGTAACTGTAATAAATAAATAAGAGAATTGGTTAAGTTCATATTAATATATATATATATATATATATATATATATATATATATATATATTAACAACAATTAAATAAAAATATTGATTAAAATATACGACATAATCATAAAATCAATGGAGGGAAATAACAATTTTGAAGCTGTTAATTAAACTAGTCTGAGTACATTCATTTTTACACGTTAAACTAGGATGTAGAAAATTGAGGTTTAATTAGTTCAATTAGCTACTTAAAACATGATAAAATTTTTTAGCAGTCCGAAGTACTGTATGATATTAAAAAATATGAGGATAGTTTTAAATTCACATAATTTTTACATATCTCCTTGTATTTACAACAAAAAGCCTTGGGATATTTTCGAAATGGTTTACTATATTGGCAATCGATGTATCATATATAAATCTGTTTATTATTCTCTGCGGATAAGCAAATATATAATTATTTTTAAAGTATTTTCTCCTACGTCGGTTGATAAAGTGAGAAATTCTTCAGCTTAAAATAAAACCACAAATAATTTTGCGCTGTTTCTGTCATATGTAACTTTTGACATCAATTTTGATCCGTTATTCTTGAAGTTAATTCTAAACTGTAGAAAGTTGGTATGTTTACGCCAATGTGTAAAGCAGTTATAAGTAAATTCAACTGGTTTGGTATTTGACTTATTTTCATCTAAAATTTAATAGTATTTCAATGTAATGAATATTTCAATTATAAAAAAGAAATTTTTCATATTCTGAAATTTATGCATTCCATTCAACGTACATATATGCTCAGCTGATTTTTATTTATGCGTTTTGTATTGATTATTTATTAAGATTTAACTCTGTATTATTTCATGTTTATAATGTTTAAAAAAAAAAACGTAAACATGTTCTGTAAACTCGGCTTCTGATAATTCACTCGGCTCCTGATGATTCACACAGCTCCTGGTGGTTCACTCGGCTCCATCTACACTATATAAGCCGGCTCCCCACTAGAGTCAGGCAGTCTCTCAGGCTGTGTCTCTCTCAGTCTCTCTCTGATCACAGTCTCTCTGACCATCATTCAGAGAATCATTAGTGCGTCTTACAATTCTAATATTATTTAGTTAAAATTTACACTTCATGCAGTTAACAAGTAAATTACACATATTCTTCAACAATGAATCTTTTTTTGTATGTTAAAAAACCTGTAAGCATTATGTTTGTGTTTTTTCTTCTCTATAATTGTATGATAAAATATTAAATTTAAAGGAATTTATGTAGACACATATAAAATCCACGATTGTGAGATTATATTTTTGTGCAAGTGAATATCAAGATGTCAATGTTTTTCATTCTAAAGATCGTCCGTTGGACTCTCTGTTATGATAATCTAGATTACATCCTGCGTAAGTGAATATCAAGGTATTAATGTTTTTCATTCTACAGTTATCGTCTGTTGAACTTTCTATTATGATAGTCCAGATTACATTCTGTGCCAGTGAGAATCAAGATATTGTTTTTCATTAACAAAAAACAGTAATCGTCTACTAAATATTAAGGTAATCCTCTGTTAAACAATAAGATATTATTATTATTATTATACTCTGTATTGTTATTATATACTGTGTTTATGTAAAAGAAATATTTAAGGTAATAAGTTTACCTATACTTTACTTAAGGATTGTTGTATATAAATATGCACAAGGAGATTTTGTGCAAAGCATTTGTCTTAACAAAACAATAATATCTAATGATGTATTTATGCATTTTTTTTTTGTTTTTATGAACATGGTTATATAATTTTGATTTTCATTCTGTTAAAAATAAAGTCCAATTTTCTTTTAGTAAAAACGAGCTATGTGTAATTTTATTTTTGTAACTTTCCCCAACATGGTATGTAACTTTTTTAATAAAAATATTGTTTTTTTAAAACGCTGCTTATTTCGTAATTTTAAAACTCTTATTCTGAAAAGTTAATTAAATTTTCCCATAATTTTTAATTCTTATTAGTGAAAACTTTTGGTCATAAAACATTTTTCTATAATATAGCAATGAATTAAAATTGATTAGAAATACTGTATGGAGGTTGGTGAGGTTAGTACATTTTATTATAAATAAGTTTCTAGGTTTTATTTGAAAGAAAATATTTGACTTATTTTGTCCTGACACATTAATACAATGTATTTTTTTTTGGTTATGAAAAGGACAACTCAAATAGCGTTTTTATTTAATTTTTTTTTCATTCATCTTAAAAACATTATTGCTTATTTTTGTGCATATACAATGTATTTTATTTAGTAGACGTGTTAATTGTTCTGTACCTGTTGTTTTTATGCAGTTAGATTGCATTGTATTTATATTGTTTGCGAAAGTCTTACTCGGTAAATAATATCTTAATTCATCAAAATTTGCTCGGCTGTACACCAATAGATAGTGAATAGACGATCATGTTCAGGACGGTATTTAGCGTTGGACTCACTTGGCAACACCCGTTGTGCGCGGATGTCTCTATTCAGTCTCACTTTCCTATTTGGGAATAAATTAAATTCCATACAGCTTTAAAAGAATATTACTGACCTATATTGTACAATTAATATTCTGTTCATTCCTTTGTTCAAAATTTTATAGCAGTGTTTTAAAAATAATGTTATAAAATAATTTTATTTCAAATAAAGTTGAATTTAGAGGTAATTAATTAATTTACTTATTTTCCAAACTTTAATAAATTTTAGATCCATTAAAATTTTGCGTATTGAATGTAAATAAAAATGATGTACAATATTAGAAAAAATTAATGTTTTAGTTTTCGAAGAACTTACTGTAATGATTTATTAATTTTATTAATTACATTTTTACTGAATTCTAGTTTATGTAACTTCCAAATATGTAGGTTTTATGCATAACTTCACTTATTGATATATAAAAATATTCTGATATAAATCAGACTAAATTATATCTTCTTTTTTATTCTTGACTGGCAAAAACTAACATAAGTGTTTTTTTAAAATTATTAATCATAAGGAGGTCTTTCAAATTGAGCGCAAAAATTTGACAGATTGAAAGGAATCTGTCGTCAATTTTTGACGTCGAGATTTTTTTTTAATCTTTCATAAGTCATTTGTCGGTAATAGTTTATAACAAATCATCATAGATCTCAACACGTGTATACAAATCAACAACGTTTACAAATCATAAAAATGTATTATTGAAATATTGAATCGGTTACAAGTAAGTGTCGTGCGCTCCAAGATATTTATGGTATGCGTAATCGGCCAAACCTCCTCTATGAATCATGAGACCTTGCCGTTGGTGAGGGGGCTTGAGTGCTCAGGGATACAGAGTAGCTGGACCGAAGGTGCAACCATATCGGAGAGGTATCTGTTGAGAGCCAGACTAAGGAATGATTCCTGAAAGAGGGCAGCAGCTCTTTCAGTAGTTGTTAGGGGCGTGAGTCAGGACGACTTAAACGGCCGTATCAACATCACTCAGTCCTCTGAGTACTGCGCAGCTGAAAGCAATGGAAAACTACAGCTGCTTTTTTTCCAAGAAAATGTGGCTCTCTGCATTTTCACATAGCAATTATGGAGGCGCCTTCCTTGGTAAAATATTCCGGAGGTAAAATAGTCCCCCGTTCGGATCTCCGGGTGGGGACTACTAAGGAAGGGGTCACCAGAAAATTAAAAAATAACATTCTACGAGTCGGAGCGTGGAATGTTAGAAGCTTGAAAAAGGTTGGTAGGCTAGAAAATTTAAAAAGGGAAATGGGTAGGACAAATGTGGATATAGTAGGAATTAGTGAGGTTTGGTGGGAAGAGGAAGGCGACTTTTGGTCAGGTGATTTTAGAGTAATTAACTCAGCGTCAAATAATGGGCAGGCAGGAGTAGGTTTCGTGATGAACAAGAAGATAGGGAGGAGAGTAGAGTATTTCAAAATGTACAGCGATAGAATCATTGTAATAAGGATAAAATCAAAACCTAAACCGACAACGATTGTTAACGTCTATATGCCTACAAGCGCCCATGATGATGATGAGGTAGAGTGTGTATACGAAGAGATTGATGAAGCAATTAAACACGTAAAAGGAGATGAAAATTTAATAATAGTTGGCGATTGGAATGCAAGCATTGGAAAAGGCAAGGAAGGAAATATAGTGGGTGAATACGGGCTGGGCAAAAGGAATGAAAGAGGGGACCGACTTATAGAATTTTGCACGAAGTATAATTTAGTAATTGCCAACACCCAATTTGAAAATCATAATAGAAGAATATACACTTGGAAAAAGCCAGGCGATACTGCAAGGTATCAGATAGATTATATCATGGTTAAGCAAATATTTAGAAATCAACTCGTTGACTGCAAAACTTACCCTGGAGCAGACATTGATAGCAACCATAATTTGGTGATAATGAAATGTAGATTGGGGTTTAAAAACCTGAAGAAAAGGTGTCAGATGAATCGGTGGAATTTAGAGAAGCTTGAGGAAGAGGAGGTAAAGAAGATTTTTGAGGAGAACATCGCAAGAGGTCTGAGTAAAAAAAATAAGGTAGAAAATGTAGAAGAAGAATGGAGAATGTTAAAAAGGAAATTCTTAAATCAGCAGAAGCAAACTTAGGCGGAATAAAGAGAACCGGTAGAAAACCTTGGGTTTCAGACGATATATTGCAGCTGATGGATGAACGTAGAAAATATAAGAATGCTAGTGATGAAGAAAGTAAAAGGAACTATCGGAAATTAAGAAATGCTATAAACAGGAAGTGCAAACTGGTGAAAGAAGAGTGGATTAAAGAAAAGTGTTCAGAAGTGGAAAGAGAAATGAACATTGGTAAAATAGACGGAGCATACAGAAAAGTTAAGGAAAATTTTGGGGTACATAAATTAAAATCTAATAATGTGTTAAACAAAGATGGTACACCAATATATAATACGAAAGGTAAAGTCGATAGATGGGTGGAATATATTGAAGAGTTATACGGAGGAAATGAATTAGAAAATGGTGTTATAGAGGATGAAGAGGCAGTTGAGGAGGATGAAATGGGAGAAACAATACTGAGATCTGAATTTAAGAGAGCATTAAAAGATTTAAATGGCAGAAAGGCTCCTGGAATAGACGGAATACCTGTAGAATTACTGCGCAGTGCAGGTGAGGAAGCGATTGATAGATTTTACAAACTGGTGTGTAATATTTATGAAAATGGGGAATTTCCATCAGACTTCAAAAAAAGTGTTATAGTTATGATACCAAAGAAAGCAGGGGCAGATAAATGTGAAGAATACAGAACAATTAGTTTAACTAGTCATGCATCAAAAATCTTAACTAGAATTTTATACAGAAGAATTGAGAGGAGAGTGGAAGAAGTGTTAGGAGAAGACCAATTTGGTTTCAGGAAAAATATAGGGACAAGGGAAGCAATTTTAGGCCTCAGATTAATAGTAGAAGGAAGATTAAAGAAAAACAAACCAACATACTTGGCGTTTATAGACCTAGAAAAGGCTTTCGATAACGTAGACTGGAATAAAATGTTCAGCATTTGAAAAAAATTAGGGTTCAAATACAGAGATAGAAGAACAATTGCTAACATGTACAGGAACCAAACAGCAACAATAACAATTGAAGAACATAAGAAAGAAGCCCTAATAAGAAAGGGAGTCCGACAAGGATGTTCCCTATCTCCGTTACTTTTTAATCTTTACATGGAACTAGCAGTTAATGATGTTAAAGAACAATTTAGATTCGGAGTAACAGTACAAGTTGAAAAGATAAAGATGCTACGATTTGCTGATGATATAGTAATTCTAGCCGAGAGTAAAAAGTATTTAGAAGAAACAATGAACGGCATAGATGAAGTCCTACGCAAGAACTATCGCATGAAAATAAACAAGAACAAAACAAAAGTAATGAAATGTAGTAGAAATAACAAAGATGGACCGCTGAATGTGAAAATAGGATGAGAAAAGATTATGGAGGGTGAAGAATTTTGTTATTTGGGAAGTAAAATTACTAAAGATGGACGAAGCAGGAGCGATATAAAATGCCGAATAGCACAAGCTAAACGAGCCTTCAGTAAGAAATATAATTTGTTTACATCAAAAATTAATTTAAATGTCAGGAAAAGATTTTTGAAAGTGTATGTTTGGAGCGTCGCTTTATATGGAAGTGAAACTTGGACAATCGGGGTATCTGAGAAGAAAAGATTAGAAGCTTTTGAAATGTGGTGCTATAGGAGAATGTTAAAAATCAGATGGGTGGATAAAGTGACAAATGAAGAGGTATTGCGGCAAATAGATGAAGAAAGAAGCATTTGGAAAAATATAGTTAAAAGAAGAGACAGACTTATAGGCCACATACTAAGGCATCCTGGAATAGTCGCTTTAGTATTGGAAGGACAGGTAGAAGGGAAAAATTGTGTAGGCAGGCCACGTTTGGAGTATGTAAAACAAATTGTTGGGGATGTAGGATGTAGAGGGTATACTGAAATGAAACGACTAGCACTAGATAGGGAATCTTGGAGAGCTGCATCAAACCAGTCAAATGACTGAAGACAAAAAAAAAAAATCGGCCAAACAAAAGCACAATTCATCGTTCGGTTAAAAAATTTGAAGAGAATTTTTCTGTACTTGGTGTTAAAATACCAATTCATAAAATAAATATAAGGAGTGAAAATATTGCTGCTGTAAATTTAAGTGTTTGTGAAAACGAAAATATTAATTTCCCTTCGTTCACAAGAATCGAGCTATTCTTCAAAAACAATATGGAAAATTTTGCATCAAGCCATGTTTTGCCTATAGCCATGCAAGTTTCAATTACCTCAAAATTAAAGCCACGTGACCATTCTTAGCATCAACGGTTTGCTTGTACTCTACAGTAGCTCGAAGTAGATCCAAATTTTCATGAAAAAAAATTATCCTTTCAGTTGAGGTTCGCCTCTGGCTTAATGGCTCCGTAAGCAAGCAAAATGGTCGTATTTGAGATAATTTTAATCCACAGATGATTCAATATCAACCATTACATCCAAAACAATTCACTCTTTGGTGTGGGTTATCGGCTGGTGGCAACTATGGGCCGTTTTTTTCGAAAATTGCTAAGGAGAAAATTTGCAAAATTTTGGTTTGAACGAGATTTAGATGGTGCCATATGCCATGCAGCTGCTGAAACAACTCATTTATTGAGTAAGAAATTTGGTGATTCGATAATTTTAAGTAATATGTCAACTGGTTACCAAGATCCTATGATTTTCTGTGGGGTTGTACTAGTCTATAGCAACAAACTACGAACGATTAATGACTTGAAAGCAAATATTCGACGCGTTTTGCATGGAATTCAAGCTGATCTGTACAAAACGTCAACCAAAATTTCGTTGATAGATTTGGCTACGTCAAGCAAAACCGTGGAGGCCATAAGAATGATATTGTTTTCCGAACATAATGTAATGTTATAACCTTCCAAATAAAAAAATATCGCTGGTATTACACGTATTTTTTGTTTATTGTAATTTTTTTTTTGCGCTGAAAATGAAAAACCATTTATATAGGCGTATGAATAAAAGCTTTTCTAACCGGATAATCTCCAAAACTACTAAATTAGTTTCATTGAAATTTAGTTATGCTGTAGTAGTCTATCTGAATTAGTGAAAGTGAAAATTTTATGAAGATTCGTTGAGTTGTTCTTGAATTACACTTAATTTAAGATCGAAAAAGTTGCAGCAGGGCTAGTTAAAAGCGTAATTTGTTATGAAGTTGAATGATGGAACGTTGACGATTTCTTTATCTGTGGTATCTATTGTTAGCAAATATTAAACCAAAGTAAAAAAAGTCGGTCTTCTTGCGCAGAACTGCGCCAGATTTTTTAAACTATTAATCATTAAATTGAATCAAAAACGATTATTTATCGACTTAATTTCTTCATTGATAATATTGTTATTTTTATCAATATAAGTACAATTATTTTTCCTCGACTTTTTACTTTATAACAGAATCTTTTGTCAGTAATAAAATGACTATTCACATTTTATTTATGTGTATTGTTTGAGTTTCTTAAATACAGAAATATTGTAATCTTAGTCTCAAATATCTGTATATGAGTGCGTTGGTGTATGTATATATGCGAGTTAATGTTTATTACAGCAAAGAACAGGTATATTTGAGAATTGATTGTATTTTACTATTATAAAATCTTATAAGAAGATAAAAATATATTGAACAGATACTACTCTTTAATCTCAGTTGGACCTAATGGAAATATTACGACTAAGTATTTTTTTACTTCTAAAAGAAATAATTTAATTAGAAATAACACATGTATTAATTAGGCAAAGAAATTTTTGAAAAATATTTTGTACAGAATAATTTTTCCTTTAAAAAGCCGATCACCGTCGTGAAGTGGCAGCATTTCCAGGGTCCAGAGTTCGAATCCCGTTTAGGCATGGCATTTTTCATACGCTACAAAATTTCATTTTCCATTTTCTCACGTACAAACTTCTCTGTATGTTTCTGAGATGAATTAATTCATCAAACAAATAAAGAAAAAACAGGTTTTCTAAAATAACTTAAAAAAATCTTAACACGCCTGTTTAACTAAGGAATCGTTCATTTAAAGAGTCCCAGCGTTTTACTCCCGCTTTGCTATAAATTAATTTTTACTTGGATTTTTTATAAAATTTACTTAATGCAGTGCAATAAGGTACACATCAATAATTTATACGTGGTTGTGTATATGGCATCAATGATATAAAATAATACTCAGTACTTTAGATGCCTCCTGTAAATTTACTCGGTAAGTATAACTTATATAATATTAATTTAAGTTAGGTTAATTTTTTTTTTGTCTTCAGTCATTTGACTGGTTTGATGCAGCTCTCCAAGATTCCCTACCTAGTGCTAGTCGTTTCATTTCAGTATACCCCCTACATCCTACATCCCTAACAATTTGTTTTACATATTCCAAATGCCTGCCTACACAATTTTTTCCTTCTACCTGCCCTTCCAATATTAAAGCGATTATTCCAGGATGCCTTAGTATGTGGCCTGTAAGTCTGTCTCTTCTTTTAACTATATTTTTCCAAATGCTTCTTTCTTCATCTATTTTCCGCAATACCTCTTCATTTGTCACTTTATCCACCCATCTGATTTTTAACATTCTCCTATAGCACCGCATTTCAAAAGCTTCTAATCTTTTCTTCTCAGATACTCCGATTGTCCAAGCTTCACTTCCATATAAAGCGACACTCCAAAGATATACTTTCAAAAATTTTTTCCTGGCATTTAAATTAATTTTTGATGTTAACAAATTATATTTCTTATTACGGCTTCTTTCTTATGTTCTTCGATTATTACTGTTGCTGTTTTGTTCCTATAAATGTTAGCAACTGTTCTTCTATCTCTGTATTTGAACCCTAATTTTTTTTAAATGCTGAACATTTTATTCCAGTCTACGTTATCGAATGCCTTTTCTAGGTCTATAAACGCCAAGTATGTAGGTTTGTTTTTCTTTAATCTTTCTTCTACTATTAATCTGAGGCCTAAAATTGCTTCCCTTGTCCCTATACTTTTCCTGAAACCAAATTGGTCTTCTCCTAACACTTCTTCCATTCTCCTCTCAATTCTTCTGTATAGAATTCTAGTTAAGATTTTTGATGCATGACTAGTTAAACTAATTGTTCTGTATTCTTCACATTTATCTGCCCTGCTTTCTTTGGTATCATGACTATAACACTTTTTTTGAAGGTTAATTTATTAAATATTTATTATTTAAGTTAGTATTTTTAACTTAGTTGTAATTTATTATCATATATGTAAACAGATGGGCCCTTCAGAACAACTGTATGCGACCGTACCGTTGCGTAAAATACGCGAATAACCATAGAACCGTAAATTGTCCTGAGAAAGATAGCATTCCGGCTATTTGTCCACTGTGCCACTCGGACCAGCCTACAAAGTATAAAGAGTGTAGGGTATACAAAGAAATACTAGAAAGAAAGGAAAACACAGGATTAATTATGTAGAAAAAAAAAAAACACTTTTTCTCAAGTGTCTCGAGTACTCAGAACGCGTCTCTTGACTTAAATAATACTGATTTTCTTTCATAGAGTCGAAAGGTACCAGTGAATTCCGATGTCCATTCTGTAATCTTCCCACGTCTTATGCTGCAGCTGTAAAGTACAACTATAGTGGTTCTGATACTGAAGATAAATTACAGAATTTGGCGTCTAACATCGAATTTTTGGTTTCAACAAATCGAAAGCCTGGTAGACTTGTTCAAGAAAGGATTTACTAAAATTTGTTGATGACAAAATATTTGAGGACTGCGATCTGACAGGTTAATATTCTTGTGAATCGATGAAAAGAATCGGAGTCCAAATGATTTTTGCTGAATTGTTGGACGTTTACTACATGTTTCTTTTCGAAAGGTTTTAATGTATACTTTTCTTTGATGTTATTGTTTTGTGATCCAATATACTTACGGTTTCTTTGTATGCGAAACTGATTGTAAAAGAAAAGAAAAACGTAAATTAATAGTGTAGTCAACAAGACGTTAAAAAAAAATAAAATTAAGTACAATCTAAATAAATCTAAAAAAATAATGTTTGTAAAATAAAAATAAATTAATGAGATGTAAAAATAGTAGTGCGACATAAAATAAAAATGTTAACAAAATAAAAAAGTGATTAGCTGAAAGCGGTGATTGGATTGCTGAGCGTTTGTATGACATAAGTTTAAGAATTTCAACTAAAGGTGTACTTAAAATTTCAGTGATAAATGCTTACTTATTAACAGAAAATGATGAAATAATGTAATTTTATAGATTTTTTGGTATTTACAGTTTTAATGTATCGACTTTTGAATCTTTTATCTGCAAATGAGAAATTTAGAAACATGTTACATGTTAGAAACTTTACATGTTATTTATTCCGCAATAATCCAGAATTAATTTCAATGAATATCATCTCTCTCTTTTCCTGTTTAGCCTCCGGTAACTACCGTTTAGATAATTCTTCAGAGGATGAATGAGGATGATATGTATGAGTGTAAATGAAGTGTAGTCTTGTACATACTCAGTTCGACCGTTCCTGAGATGTGTAGTTAATTGAAACCCAACCACCAAAGAACACCGGTATCCACGATCTAGTATTCAAATCCGTGTAAAAATAACTGGCTTTACTAGGACTTGAACGCTGTAACTCTCGACTTTCCAAATCAGCTGATTTGGGAAGACGCGTTCACCACTAGACCAACCCGGTGGGTCTCAATGAATATCATCTGGATAAGTAGTTCTCACTAGAAGTAAAGTAATCAAACTTTATTTATCCCCATTAAGGAAATTGTAACTAACTTAATGTGAGGTAAAATAAAATGCTCAATTTTCTCATTTCTACCTTACTTGTTACTTCCTTTAGTAAGTTTGACAAAGGATGCTTGTTATTCCTAAGGATTGTTTCAATATTTCTGGAAGCAATAGGTCTCTCGTGTTTGTTCGCTTACAGCTAATGTTATGAAGCTTAGTACGTAACATCTGAATCCACAGTGTAAGAATTAAAACTCTAAATACCAACAAAATGAGTTTGCAACTCCAGTTTTACCTCCGTTCTGACGGTTGTAAAGTAGAAAAAAAATGTATCTACATTTCACATAGAAAAATCTGATTCAATTTGATGGGTACTGCATCAGTAGGGAACTTTATTGGCTGCTTCGAAGAAACTCACACATCACACTGTTCAATAAAGTTCTGATTTACAAAGCTATCCTACGACCAATCTGAACTTAAGGTGTGGAGTAGTGGAGATCAAGTAATAGTAACATAGATGTAATTTGTTATGGATTGAATTACGATGGGGGTTCCTTAAGAACTCCGTATCATGTACCTTTTGTCGAACGATTCCATTTACGAAGCCGATTATAAATATACTAGTTATGGAACAAAAAAGAACAAAACGTTTGATGGGTAATGATTTAATAGTAATTTATAAAATTACAATTAAAAATTTCTGAGATTAACTAGAGAAAAAAGAAGACTATAAAATTGTTAGATGATAAAATACTGAATTTGCATCAAGATGAAACGATTTAAAAAATCCACGTAACAAAATATTATTTACATTCAGAGAGTTACAATTTAGAATGCAAAAAACAAATAATTGAAGATTTTGGATGTAACAAATACAAATGTGCTGATATAGCAGAGAAAAATATGGTTTGGAGAAATTTAGAAAACCGTTAACTGATTGATAACAAAAAATCCAGTAAATATTTTTCCATTAAATCCAAATTTTACACAAAAAAATTATTGATAATTTTTTTAAGCGGCTTATTTTAACCATCGCCCGGCCTCTTTTTTTCAAATTCAGAAAATTTCAAAAAAAAATTATAGAGTACTTCCTCAAAATTTTAATTACACTTGAGAGTTTTTATTAGATTTTATAAAAAACATAATTTGATTGTTACAGTAAATATGTAATCGCCTTATTTTTATATTATTTAATAGAAATAGTGACGTACAATACGCTTTAAGATCTATACTTTAAGCAAGAAAATAGAGGAAATGTTAATTTCAATTTCAGATATATTTTAGAGATTATAAAATAAAAACAATAATATTTCAGTTTTAAAAATATTTAATTTAAAAATAATATTAATAAAGTATTAGTTACAGCACAATATTTTCTTTCAGAAAATATTTCTTAGTAACGACTTTTCCCTAGGTAAAAATATTCCTTTAAAAAAATATTACGTAATGTGCGCCTGCACAGAATATGATACAGTTTGCGAAATTAATCTGTAACACATATTGCTACATTCATACGTTTATTTCAGTATTTATTAGCCATCAGAATCTTCCATAGATTTTTCTTTCTTATGATCACAAGTCTCTTTAAAATTCCTTGTTGCTTGCTGCATTATGTCTGGCAATTTTGGATATCTTCTCGTGTCAGATATTGCTATAATTTACTGATATAGTCGAATCAGTTAAAAGTTTCTCAGTTAACATGAAGGTGCTTTGCAAATTAAGCAAGAACAAGTCTTTTATTCACAGTTCATATTATGAAATATGTTATTAAAGAACTAAATTAAAAAAAACTTATACTAAGTAAAATGTTGAGTAGAACTTTATGCTTGATTAATAGATGAATAGCAAATATATTTTACAATGAATTTCTCCATAAAAGATATTACTTGAAAATCAGTCCCTCGTCCAGGGGAATACAAATTGAGTACTTTCTAACCTACAAAAGGAAGAAACAGAACGAAACACGATAAAAATATTAGAAACAGAAAAAAATAGACAAAAGCTTTTTGGAAAACGGAAAATTGAAAAATGATACGTAAGGAGTTGATGAAGTAAAATAGAATTGACTTCTAACCATGTAAATAACATCGAAATATATATATCTGTAGTGAGTGATAGGAAGAATTAACAGAAAAGGAGCAAATAAGTAGGAAATTATTTGTTTTTTCTACAATGGTGTCAAATTGGCAAAGGGATTGTCCGCTGAGTAACCGTATTTATAAAAAAAAGTTCAAAAATAAATAAAACTCCTTCAATATGGATTGTAGTTGTCTGGCTCTGGATATTTAAATCTTTTGCTGTATATGTGTCAGATATTGGGAAGACAAAAGGAGTGGTTACTTATTAGGGCGATTTAAAACAAGTTGTTGAGAATAGTTGTTGTAGAATGACTACTAATATCTCAGTAATTAATGGTACGCCAGTGAATACGATTGATATGTATATGTATATGTAATTTTGGAGAATTCCGAAAACGATTTTTCATTCAACAGATTATTAAAAAATTATGATTTAAACTCGTGTTTAAATAAAACAAAAGTGTTAAATTTTAGTATGACGACCCTCTCCCTGGAAAAATAGTTCATGGAAATTCTATTTTAAGCTAGTTCGTAAAATCCCTACTTCGATGTAAGTTCTGTCTCATTATAAACATATATTCTTGACAAGAAGATAATTAAATTTCGATAGATGATGGTATCTTTGTTAGGTTCATAAAAACACAAAATTAGGAGGGAGACAATAATAAACTTTTACAAGACAATGCCGATCTCAGTGTTTTTATATAGATAAGAAATACGGATTCTTACTCTGCTCAGGCCAACCGGATACAAAAGTATAGAAACTGTAAAAATCAAATTTTTGCAGTATTATAGGATATACTTATAAACAGATCACAAAAAAAGATAGAGTATTAATTTTAAATAATATTTTTTTGGATTATGTTCAAATTGATTACGAAATACGAACATAATTGAAACCAATATGTGAAAAGAACGTCACAAGAAAGATTCCTTTGTAAACCAAAATTGTAGAGCAGTAGGCTGAGAAAAAATTAGATCATCCAAGGAAACACCTAAGCGATCGATATAATAACCAACAATAACTAATCAAACTAAAGACATTCTAGTCTTCACATTTTAGAGCTACGGAACAGACAAAGAAGTTAAAACCAGAGTGTTAATAATGATAAAAGATGTTTATAATATTAATAATCTTAAGATTATTATGATATTTCAGTAGATAATGCTGTAAACTAGAGAAATTGAAAAAAGTTTTTTTGAAGAACTAAAAGTTCGTATAATGTTTTTGATATTTTTCAGATTTGATTTCCTTTTCATGGTCGAAGCTTTTTGACAGGTTGGTACATTTTTTTACAGAATTATTTTTTCGGGAGGATCGTTTTTATTGTTTGTTTTAAGCAAAATCGTTTTCAAAAATTTCTTTTTCGTAAAAATCTTTGTATAATATTCCTTATAATTACTGCTTTTTTTAAATGCAGTTGATAAGGTATAGAAATTTACCCGATGAATTCCAAATGTAGATTGAATTTCATAAATATTTTTAGACCCGTTGCATTCCCAAAAATCACGAGTTGGGTTCGAAGGTAAGAAGTGAATACTTACTCTCATTTCAACAATGACTGGAAGAAAAATTTGCTTTGTTTTCAGCAAATATTTAAAACTGATTGATTAGAAAACAACTCAGAAAATCCTTACCTTTATACCAATTGAATAACTTATATAGAAAGACAAAATTGTGGTATGTTCAGAATACAAATACACTAATTTTTGTGTTTATTAGATACAACAGTGCAACTCACCGGGTTGGTCTAGTAGTGAACTCTTCAGCTTATTTCGAAGTACAGAGTTCTAAGGTTCAAATTCTATTAAAAGTAGTTACTTTTATACGGATTTCATTACTAGATTGCGGATACCGATTTTCTTTGGTAGTTGGGTTTCGATTAACTACACAACTCAGGAATGGTCGACCTGAGACTGTTATAAGACTCACTTCAGTTACATTCATACATATCATCCTCATTCATCCTCTGAAGTAATACCTTACGGTGGTTCCGGGGGCTAAATAGACAAAAAAAGAGAGAGAGAAAAGGAGAAAGATACAAGACTGCAGGTAGGATAAAATATTCATGTTGAAAAAAGATATAATAAGGTAATATTGCGTGGAAATTTACTGTCGGATATTGTGTTTTATTTTTATTTTAAGTTTCATTATATTTAAATAATTTGATTCTTTTGTCCTTTTTAAAGATTTTTATTTTTTAAATTATAATTTAAATTGTATTTTCTCTTTCATTTAGTTATATATATTTTATTCACTTTTTAATGAAGAAATACAAAATATTCTCTGAGAAACAAAAAAACGTTTAAGAGGTATGAAGATAAGAAATAAAAATATAGCCATATAAAATTGTTTATTTTATTTTATTTATATATAATTAATTCAATAAATTAAATAAATAATACACAAAATTTACTTTAAAAATATGAATGATTCGTGGTGCGAGGAATTGCCTGCGAATGTCAAGTTTTTTTAAAATTATATACGCTCTCTATTAAATGAATTCAATCGTCATATATATTTATAAAAACAAGAAGATATCCTTATACATCATTAATATCTTTTATTAAGGTTGGAAGAAATAAAATTCAGTTAAAAATTGCAAGTCGTTGCAATTTTAAGCAAAATCCTTATGAGATAAAAATAAAAAACAGTGATCAGAGTACTACAAGAGGATAAATGCCTTTAAATAAGTATTTTGTTAAATTTCGTTAGTTTAAGAATTGAAAGTTCCTAAGAAATCTTTTTCATTAATTTCCATATAGTTAAATCTCAGGTCTTTAAAAACGTTGTTACTAATTTGTTATTTTTTAGAAGGATGTACAATCATCTTGATATGACGTTCTTAATTTAAATAATACATTCTAACATTAAAACTTCGAATCTTTTATCAGAGCTACGTTCATGAATTCATTTAATGTCCAGCACAAATAAATAAATAAGTTAATTAATATTTTATTTAATTTTCGGGTTGTTCGTATCCTCTATATGGAAGGGAACGTCCATGAGTATGGTAGTGTTCGTAGTTGGCGTGTTCAACAATCGGATGAGGGTGATGAGCATAATGAATTATTTCATAGTTGACCTTTGGTTTGGAAAATTTAAAAAGCACCATCGCTCCTGATAAAACCATTGATAATAATCCCAGAGTTAAAGCTTTCCATGTTTTCAAAGCAATAAGTCCCAGTGCTAAAGGTAATAAAGCAGTAACCTTGAATTTCAGTCCCAGTAAGAAAGGAATGAGAACCTTCTTCAGAAAACCTCGTTCTGAAAAAAAAAAAATTAATAATTTATAAATGATCGTCGGTTGTAAGAAATTTCAATATCATTTTTTATAAGATTTACAGAATTATAATTATATTATCCTAATATTTTATTCGTTGATTTTCACTTTTTTTATATATGTTTTTGTAACAATTTTTCAATTAAAAAACGTATATATAACAGTCTAATTTTTGGCTATGTCGGACTTTTATTTTTTTCATACTTATTCACTAAAGGAATTCAGGATTTTTATTATCAGAGAAGTTAATTTCCTTCTGTGCAATCGGTAAACGATTTTTGCAAAATACTTCTCCATTTTCCTTAAGAGTATAGCAAAAAAAGAAATTTATTTAATACATATAAAATAATGAATATTATTAAATATTTGCTATTAGTCTTTAACACATTAAAAAAAACAATTTCTGCTGATTTATCTTTACGGTAGAGTGTTACTGTGTTAAGTATTTCTATCATCATATTATTCTATATTACCTTGAGCAACAGGAGCAGTTGGAGCAAGAGGCATACGAATTTCCTCTGGAATATTCTTTAACAAGAAGTGAGGAACATATTTCATAACTTCACTTGAAAATAACTCTCTTGGAAGACGCATTCTGAGATCGTGTCCGGCAATAAAATTTTCAATACGTTCAAGCATTCTTATGTCGCTTGCAGCTTCAGGATCCTGAAATTGACACAAATTTATAATAAATATTACATACGTTATTTCAATTTTACTTGCTTGTACGAAGTAAAGGAAGTATTGTGATCGCGAAAAATTCTGGTTTCCAGATTTCAACGGAGATATCACATTCTGACCATCCCTGAATTCATTTTGACTATTTTCGGCTTGACGTCTGAACGTACGTATATATGTATGTGTGTATGTATCTCGTATAACTCAAAAAAGATTAGCCCTAGAATGTTGAAATTTTGGATTTATCACTGTTGTAATATCTATTTATGCAACATCCTTTTTGATTGCAATCGAAATAAAAATTTTAATTTTAATTAATGAAATATCTGGATCTTAAAGGAAAGGCACGTCCGTTCGAATCAGATTTCATCTTTTTTAATTTAACTTTTGTTTTTTAACTTTTCTTTTTTTAATTTAAATATATTGATTTAATTTTTAACTCGTGATTGTAAAAAAAGTTTTACAATAAACAATAATTCAATGATAAAAAAAAAATTAAAAATAAAAATTCTCCTGTAGCATATTCCATTAATGAAGGCATAAAAGTTTTCTATAATAATTTATTTTAAGTTTAAACGAGATATTACATCACTATTAAATGAACCACAATAGATTTACTTGCAAACAGATGTATTTCTTAAAAAATTGTTATTCTTTTAAAAAGTAGCTGAGAATTAAAATAGTTAATTGAGCCTAAATATAGAAATTAAGAGTGAATTTTTCTATCACAAAAATACAGTTAAAGATAAATGTTTTAAAATGTAATTAATAAAAACTCAGAATATGTTTATCAGTGTTAAATGTGTTTCCATAACCAACTAATATATATCCTCCCTAATTATTTTTCATGTCACCGTTACATTTACTTTTCTTTTATTCATAAAAAAATTATTTATGCCTGTTTAAAATTTTAATTTAATTCTGTTCATAATCCTTAGTTCTTATAATTTCATATTGGAAAAACTTTGAAATCCTTTCACTTTGAAACAAAATTTTAACATTGTAAAAAGAAGACGTAGATATTTTAGTTTAACTAGATTTTTTTTAAATTTATTTCTTTAAGTTTTGTTTTAACTTTTGTTAGTTTTAATTCCAAAAAAAAATAAGTTCAAGATTTTTTCAGTTATGGATAATGTAGAAGAAACACAGTATCTTACTTATGTTATTAATAGCATTTCCATACAATAATAGTACCTGTAAGTCATGTACTTGATGAAAAGCATCTATAATTTTTAAAACAATGAATTGTCTTACATTTTATATTTTAATATAAAATATAAAATATCTCGTTTTATTTTAAATTTAATATTATAATTAGGCGCAGGAATGATAATTAAAAATAATTTTTTAACATTTCTCAACATAAAAATGTTGATAAAAATGTTGATGTTATTTACATCCATTAAGAAAAATAAGCTTAGATAAAATGTTGTTTTTATCATCTTTAATGTCATATTTTACATATGAAAATTGACCTTAAAAAAATGACCAGATAGTACTGATGTCACCACCTGAAAAGAAATCTTAAAAACATATTTAATTTTGTTTTAACATTTTATTGTTATTAAAATCAAGTTTTTAATAGCGATAACTAACTGATATTTTTACAATTATTTCATTTAAATTAGTATCTTACTAACCTGATCCTGTCTTAAAGAAATGTTTGGAATTTCACCCTGTCTTGGAATGATAGATAAATCCCTTGTAACACGAATTTTGTCTTGCGAGATTGACTTTTTAAGAAATGAAATAAATCTTGGTCGTACGCAATAAAATGAGCCGTCTTGTAAACATTCTCCATATACTTGTTGTAGTACATCCACTGCAGTTTCTGTAGGTGAGGATACCGCTTCCTAAGTAAAACAAAAAATTTATTTAAATATTATAATTAATTAAACTTGAACTTTTTCATAAGATTTATGCTATTATTTGTTTCTTTAAACCAAATTTAAATGATAAAAATTATTTCACTACGTAAAACAAAGGACGTAGTTAGTTCTAAATTGGTTAATTTTCTTATAATACATTACTACAAAACTTATTATTTAAGGAAATGCTTGAAAATATATTTCTGCTTCCTCAAATTAATAGAAATATAATTAAAAAATATTCTCTAAATAAAATAATCGTCAAAAAATAATGATTAATTGAATTAACAAATTAAACGATAAATAACAAAAAGTAATAATAGTACCTTTTCCGACAAAATGTGTTATCACATATTTTTATGTTTTACGTGTTAATTGTCAAATTATTGTTTTTTAATGATTTTCATAGAAAGAATGAAAAGTCCGTAAATGTTAAAAAAGCAAATTGGGAGACCATTTCAAGCATTTCCAAAATTAACTACTCAGAACTTAACAAGAAGAGATAATATTTAATTTCAGTAAGTACTAGTTAAGTTACTGTTTTTCATAGCTCGTTACCCAAATAAAATATAAAATACCTCTCTTCAAGTATCCAGCTCGTAATGATAGATATAGAATAAATATTATTGCAGAAGCAATGTTAACTAATATTAATATTAACAATACGAATAATAATTTTAGAACTAATCTAGAACTAATAAAACGTTAGCTAATTTGCAAGCTAATACAAATATTAGCTAATTCAACTTGCTAGACATATTACATTGAATTTTAATTAATCAAACAAATAGAACAAAACGCTGTTAATTTCAAAGAATAGTTTAATTTTCTAAACAGTAATCAGTTAAAAGATTGTGAAAAATATTAGACAAAATTACTGTGCCCCAATAGAAAAGAGTTAACTGAACACCTCTAGAACCCCAATAATGAACAGATTTTTCCATAAATTTGGTGGCAAATTGTCCGTAAAAGGGTAGTCGAAAGAAGTATACTCTATTCATACGTACCCTTAGACTTACGTAGTTGAATTTAAGCACAAAATTGGCGGGCGAATGACTGAAGCAAACAGCATGTCAGTGGCTAATTTACTTTTTTAACGGCTTCTTTACTTACTCCTTATTTAGATATATTGAAACCTTATTTAGGTATATGAAACTGGTTCATTATAAATTCAATAAAATATGTTTTTATTTCAGTTTTCGGTGGTTTTTAATATTCTAATATATTATTTTCTTCGAAAATAAATCTAAACTTCTCATTACTTTATTAATGATAATTTTTTACTTTCTACTTTAATTGCTAAATACAAAATAAATTATAGCTTTTAAGAAGTTAAGTGGCCGATGGAGAATCATCTCATTACATAATAAACTGTAAAAAAGTGATTTCTGTTAAAAGTTACATTTTTTATTTTGAATGTTAATTACATTTTTCATAATCAAGATAGATAAACATCATTGGAAAATAATGAATAATGGGTAAATTATGAAACTGCTGGTCACGTAATATTTTAATAGAGCAAGAATAGTTTAAAAATATATTGACAAATTTAATTTTAAATATTCAATTATTTCTGTATTCTTTTTTGTATCTTTTTTCGTATTGATAGATTGCATTTTAAATTTAGAGTAGTTAAATTATATATGTATTAATTTCTTTTAATATTTTTTTTTAATGTTTATAATTTATTTTTAGGAATAAAAAAGAAACTGAATACATTCAAGACAGATCAAATTATACGTTTTAATAAGGTTAATTAATTACTGTACTTTTTAATATATATTATTAGGATGAGTATTGTTAATAAATTCAAATTTAAATAATGAGTCTTTATTTTGTAGCATATACTTCTCATTTTTTTAAAGACAATTCAGTGTAGTTTTGAAACATTAGAAAATTTTAATCTCTTTTTTAATTTTTTAGTAATCGTTTTTATAATGTAAACCGTTTCGAAATGTTATTTTTTTGGTAAATAAACAAAAATGTTTAATTAATTTTATCATCAAGAAATATTAATTTTACTGTAATTTTGTACTTCAGTACCATTGGTGTACATTGATCAAGAGTTAATTTATTAATTTAACACTAAATCAGCTTTCTAGACAAAAATATCATTCACATGTCATATACGTTTTACTCTTTTTAAGAGTGATTAAAATTTGTGCTATATACCATAAGTCCTCACAATATTTGTTTCCCATAATTACTGATTATTTTTAATTAATATTTAACTACGAATTATGGAAAATTAATTAATCTGATAATACATTGAAATACACCCTTTAGTTTCTTATTGTACTCGTATAACATCTTTAAATTACAAAGAAAGGAATAAATATTAATTCTTTATATATAAATATATATGCCGAGCTTAAGAAATTTCTTAGCGTATGTGTTATATATCTTATACAACATAAGTTATACAACATTTTATTTATAGCATCAGTATTTTTATAAACATTATTGCAACTATATAAAATGAATAAATTTTAATATGGGATTATTTATCTTAATAATAGTTACAATTATTTTGCACCCGAGAAGTTACCGATTAGAAATTTGGATCTAATTTAATGACTGATATTTTCCGTGATTTTCAACTGTTTAAGATCGTTAAATATCTCAGATGATTATCTGTTACACCTTGGTAATTCTTTTACCATTTACTTTATGTTATTAAAAATTACTGCATAATAAACAATACGATTCTTCAAAAAATATTTCAGATAATTTATTTTTATGTCGCTTTATTAACTTTTTATAAATAAGCATTTTAATATGTTTATTAAAGTTGAAAAAAAAAAAAATGTATATATAGATATTGATGTGGTAAATCTAAGTAATTTCACAGGCTACCTTAGTTATTTTAATGTTACCTTACTGAACACTTTTAAAGTCACTTCAAAGATTTCATTTTATAAAATCTTATATACATTACGTAAATTTCATTCAAAATTTTTACTGGAACACTTACACTTTAATTATATCTTTATTAAAATTTCTGTTATGTGAAAATATATAACAATGAGACTTTACTATTCATAAGTTTAATTTTACGAGCCTGTTACTGTGAATAATTCATATAGCATTACTGTAATAAAGTCTTCAATGAATTCCTAGTAAATTTATTAATTTTATTGTATATGCCAAAATACCAATTTTCTTTCAAGTAATTACTTAAATATTAATGTTTTTTTTAATGACATCAAATCAAATTATTATTTACAATTAAACTTAGGAGGTACTAATTTAAATAATATCATTACCTGTGTCAACGCTAAGTTGTTAGTCATAAGAATTAATAAAACGATGCAGGAAGGGAGGAATGGAAGCCCCATGATTGTCGTGTTGATAGTTGGACAGAAGACAGACTGTTAAAACAATCACCGTCATACAGCTATTTAACTGCTCACCCACCTGCCTGATTTCTTACGTATGAAAGTGGACCGACGCGTATGGATATAGCATCCAACAATGGATATCAACGTGAAATGCGTTAATTATGTATTCACATCAAGTTCCATTTCATTTTCAATTCCATATCGTTGTTCTTGACCCAGTTCTCGACCCTGAAATAAAAAATAAATTTGATGGAACAAAAGAGATAATTTTATTTTTAATCTATTGTGCCCAGCATTATTTTTATTTCTTTTTTTTTTTCAAAAACTGTCTAAGAATAATAAAAATTATATAAGAAGCTGAAAGTAAAGCTGATAAAATACTAACGAATAATTCAAAAGAATTATTGTTTCAAATCACGACTCTTCTATGTAAAAGTAAATATGTTTACACATCGAATTCTGGAGTTAAAATATTTCCGTATAAGTCTAACAACAAAAAGTATTTTGTATTTTCTTACAAAATATGTGTCTTTCAAATTTAATATTAAGTTTATTTTCTGTATGAGTTTTTAAATCAATGAAATAATTTACCTAATTATTTCCGTTTACTAATTTCTTTTTTTAGTTTTAATTCAGTAAATTTTGAGGCTAATAGCAACAGGTAATATTTATTTTTTTAATATGAATAGGTATATTAAAGGATCAAAAAAAACTTTTATTCTTAAATTATAATTAAAATTTTTTAAGATAATTTATTTAAATTAGAACTTATTATGAGTTTATTAGGAACTTATTAAACTTTCTTATTTATTAGGAAATAAAATATCGGTTATCAGTTCTGCTATTACCTGAAGGGAACGCCCTTCAGAATATTTCAAAAATTAACAATAAAATTGGTTTGTAAGTACATACAAATGTGTGTGTGTGTGTGTGTGTGTGTGTGTGTGTATATTTCTTTTCTAAAATTTGGGCCTGCTAAAAATTTCAAAAAATATTTTAAATGAGAGTTGTAAACTTTTATTTTTTGTTCTATTAATTTTTAAGATACATTATAACCAAATGAGTTTCTATAATTATTCTTTACAAAGGCAGGATTCCATATAAATTTTGAATATTAAAACATACTTAAAGATTTCAATCACAGCTATTATAAATTAATTTCATCAGTACTTACCTCCTTGGAGTCTGGCTAAAAAAGTTTTTGTTAAATTGAACAAAATCATCCTTCAAATTTTCGGGGAAGGACAAAATTTTTCATTTGATCTGTTTTTCTCGGATGGGTTTTATTTCCTTTAGAGAAATCAATGATTTTTAACTAATATTTAAGATTATCAAAGCAAAATCTTAGCTCCAGTAAATGCTAACATCATATGAGTCAAGTGACTCGATCTGCACATAAAGCTAATAGCTAAAATTCCCAACGAGTATCCTAATCCTTCTAAAAATACAAAAGCAAAAATCATACCAACCTCTTTAAATTATGTAAATTATTCTTGAGTGTGTATGGGTAGAAAAAATTTTTTGGTCGACTGATTTACGTAACTTTTTGATTAAATACAAAAATATATAAAGAATCATTTTGAAAATTTAAATATAACTTATATTTTATATTTACTGATTATTGAATAACATTTTAGACCTATCTGAGTTTAAGATAATACTTGATTAACCAGTGAATTAAGAAGTCAGAATAAACCATGAAAATATATTTACGACTTTTTTAATTTCCTTCACTGTTTTTTATCGTTTTTCAATTCTGATCCACTTCTCCATTCATTTCTATTTTATGTCTACCTCTTAATTTCACCACATTTGCATTTTCTTACATCCTCAAACGTTTGTGTATTGAACTTTGTACTCTTAAATTATTGTATTTTTTAACAGTCTTTACTCCTTACCTTTCCTTTCCCCATCTGATAAAGTAATAGTACTTCAGATGAATAATAATAATACGAGTAGTATAGATAAATAATAATAATACTTTAGAAATAGACCATTCGGTCTATTTCTCAAGTTTAAGGGCAAAAGAAATCATTTCTTTATATTTTCCTAAACATCTCACTCATCTTAATGTATGTTTTAAAGAGGGGGAAACTTAAAGAAAGAATTTTGTAGAAATAAATTTTTAACATAACTTCACAAATAACTATTCAGAACGTCTTAAAAATGGATAGATATGTTCAAAACTATGTTTCTAAATCTTTTTCAAAACTTAACCGATTTCGTGAATGAAAAATTTTATTTAATTGTTGCAAGAAATATTTTGCCGTAGCATTAACAATCGGTTCGATTTCCTCTGAAATGTGTAGCTGTAAAAATGAGGATATTGTGACATTTGCAACCATGCAGCCTTAATTTGGTTCATTGCCATAAAATATTTGTGCAGTAATTGAATTACAAAATTATCGTCTAAGGTATATAAAAAACTTGATTGAAAATTTGAGGTTATAATCTTTCTTCACTGGTCAGTTATGTCTGTTAGACTTAATGGAGATAAAATTGTATTATAAAAAAATATAAAAAGTTTACAACAAATGGTTTTGATTGATTTTGGAAGAAAAAATTTATTTAATTCTTAGAAAAGATTAGATAGATTTTCTCTTATTTTCATTTTAGATTTATCATCCAAAAAAACTTTACAACTCATCTTAAAATTATTTCTCAGTTATTCAAAATTTAAAGGAAAAATCGTTCATTATGGTTAAGTAAAGTGCTCCTACAGTATTTTAAGACCCAAGCGAGATTTGCTATTCAGATAGTAAATTAATATACTCACGCCAAAAACTAAATGAAGCTTAATTCTTTTAAACAACCTTATTTAAGGAGTTTCATAATTTAGATAAGTATAAACCATTTTTAAATTTAAAATTCAATGCGTACTGGGTCTGAAAATTTGTCAAAATACAATAACTGGAATTTTAAGGTACGATTTCTTTATTTAAATTAAAATCATCATTTTTCATTAAACATTAAGAAAAATTATAGAAATAATAATTATTTTACTTAAAATGTACTGTTCTGTAATTAACGAAACAAATAAAAATGTTATTCATTTATAACATTTTTGAATCCATAATTAAATAAAAATTATTTTTTTTATACTTTTATAGTTGTACAATAAATGTCCTTTACGAAGATTATTTTCTCACAAAGATAAGTTACTTACAGCAATTTTATTATTCGGACTATTTTTATCGTACTATAGGTAATAAAAAAAAATATGTTTATACTATACAGTAAGATAAAACTCCTACAATAGGTTAAAACTTTGATAACCCGGTTAGATCATTACTTTCAGTCTTTGAGTTCCAAAAATGTAGAAAGATACGCGAAAATTCTGAATATATGGGTATATATAAATATGTATGAACATGTTGGTGTCTTTCTGCTTAATATTTTTGGAATGTTTCATGTTGATAATTGGGCCATAATTTTGTTACATGACTTTTAAATGAGAAAATAGTAAGCAGGTTAATAGCTTAATAAAATTTTAAAAACCGTCTTCCATTCCAGAGCCAAAATATATACCTAAAAATCTGGCAATAGGATCACACCTTTGGAACTTATAGTTTCTATTTCCATGTAAACGCAATATAGTGAAATATTTACGGGACACATTAAGGATTATTAGAACTAATATTAAAAAAAGTGAAAACTTTTTCTCTGCTTTCTCCTCTCCACGTACATGTAAATAGGATACTTTGATTTTGAAGGGAGGAATCTTTCTTTCTTCCAAAGAAATTAATCTTAATATTCTAGGTTTAACATTTTTTGACAATTAAAGCAAAAATAGACGAAAAGAGGTATAAGAGCCGGAAAGGGAGGAGACCGGTTCAGGAAGAGAGTAATTTTTTTTATTATATTATCATTCATTTATTATTAAAAAATTATTCTAGAATGTTTTTAAAATTATTTTTTACCAGTTAGGAAGTTAAAGTTAAATAAATAAGAAAACAAGTAACGTCGAAATGCAACAGTAATCTTTAAATTCACCAATGCGAGAAAAATTCTGTTTCACCTATATGTATCCATCTTTCTGGAGTTACAATTATCTTTGTCAGATTCTTTTTTTATTTATTTAAGTAATTAGGAAAATTATACATTGTCTTTGTGATAGCGAAAAATTAATATGAAATGTATAATATTCCTATATAAGAACTTGTAACTATGCTACATATTTTCATTTGAACACTTTTTTTTTAAGAAGATTGTTATACCTTAATATTCTATTTTTAATCTGATGAATTGAAATGGTTTAAGTGCAGTTTTATGGGAGGGTAATAACAGTAATATTTCCACCAGATTTACTTCATAAAGGCAAAATGGTACACTTTGGCTGAAGTAAAAAAAAAAACCATGGATTGTAAATAAATAAAATCTAGAATAATGTAATAGATAATAAAAAATAAAGAAAATTAAAAAATAGATATAATAAAACTGCTGCAGAAAAATAATCAGTTTGACTTCTCAAACTGATTATTTTTCTGCAGTAGTTTTTTGAGAGACAAGAAAAGATTTGTAATCGAGTAAAAATTACACAATTAAGAAATTTATATAAGATAAAAAGCTTTAGTTTTTAAGGAGATCTATCAACCCAAACTCTGAAGAAAACCCTAGAAATATCAAAAAAAGGAATCACACGATTACAAAATGATAGGAAATGTAATCAAAAAACAATGAATTTGTTGAGTGGTAGTGTGTAATTAACAAAAAGACAAATCATTTAGTACAGATGTCCACAGGTAGATTTAAATTAAGTTGAAAATTATCCAAACCAAACAAAGGATAATAAAGTAAAAATTGAAATAAAACAAATAAAATTAATATTGAAAAATAATAATAATCAAGGTTTCTAATTTCCATGAAATAAACAAAATAAACGTGTTTGAGAAAATTTTACTGTGACTTTCATAGAAGGGATTTTGAACCATTTCAGACTTACATAAACTAACATTCTTTATCAAAGAAAAAAACATAACTAACTGAAAAAGAAACAATTTATATTTTAAAAAAAGGTATACTTCATTAATTTTGTTTTTTTTTTACATTGAGATTTCAAGTGACAGTGGACGGATAATGTAATCCCTTGATCTTCGTTTCGCTCGGTTTTGGAGTTCACATTCAGTGAAAGGTAAATTTACTGAATTATCCGAAGAGGGATTAAAATTCTATCATGCAGTTTTCTACACGTGTTTTTGAGGAAAAAATTTCATCGTTCCTTCAAATAAAACCAAAATACAGAAATCATCTTAATATAAACACTGATTTTCGATGATCAATATTGAACCAGATATTCAGGAATTTTGCAAGGGTCGACAAGCTCAACCATCTCATTAAAAGTAAGGAACATTATATACGAGTAAGTAATATAATTATATCATATGATTTTTCTGTTTAATAAAGACAAAATCTTTTTTCAGTGATGATTCACTTTCAATAATTTACTTTCAATTTAATTAACTACATTTCATATGTATTTAAAACATATTT
Organism: Lycorma delicatula; assembly: GCF_047948215.1. Classification (NCBI taxonomy): domain Eukaryota; kingdom Metazoa; phylum Arthropoda; class Insecta; order Hemiptera; family Fulgoridae; genus Lycorma; species Lycorma delicatula. Next base: position 26,186,241 of record NC_134455.1, read on the forward strand.
TTAGATTTATTACATTACAAATAACCAGTATATCCCAGTTGTTAATAATACAAATAGATAAAAAATGAAGCCTGCATAACTAAGCGGTCCGTAGATGTTTTGAAACATTTTATTAGCCCTTTGGCTTAAAAAGTATGAGAAACGTGATTTAGAACATAAGAATAAAAGAGTGATCTTACTATGCGATCTGGAATTAGGAATAATGAAAATCTGCAAGTTCCCTTAGAAATAAAATTTTATACGTTCTGAAGACAAAATTAAAATAAGTGTTAACACACAAAAGGACTACAGATTTTCACGAAAGTTCTTTTAAAATCTAGATTTTGATTTATCTGTAAGAGTTTCTTGAAGAAAACTTCTTATTTCTTTTAAAATAATTATATCCATACCATGAAAAAATAAGATGGATACCGGTGGGAAGGAAGCAGGCGTAGTCTACAGATGCTCCATTTAGATTTTATAATTTTTTAATTAATATGTTTTAAATACCTTGTTTTCTTATTATTGAAGTTTAAAGACTCAAAATTACTTTTGCATTAAATTGTGACCCATCGAATAACGAGAAGTTGAAGTAGAGTTAGGTTAATTAACTAGCAGTTCTAATGAAGTATGAGCAACATTAGTGAGCCATTAAAACATAAGTCCCCTAAAGGTTCTACTATATGATAAAAATTTTAAAACTATTAAAAACATATAGTAAATCGGGATATTTCAGCCGTGAGCTGGGTCGGTTTTAGGAGCTAGGTCGGTTTTAAGGAGCTGAAACTAATTTTAACACATATTCAGGAACTGCGTTATTTATATATTTGGCCTTTTATTCCGTTTTGAATATAAAGGCCACTGTGATTAAAGAGATCTCATTACACATCACATGAGTGATTCAATTTGAGAAGAAGAGCTGTTCGACTCTTGAATGTGTGGAAATGGCAGTTTGCTGGTAGTGGAAGCCAAGAGCTACATTTGCTATAAAGTGAACGAAAACGATTGTCGTAACTGAACAGCAGGTTCACCGAACCTGTGTGGGTGTTTAATAACCGAATATCCTTTGTAATATTCAATCTGACTACCTAGATAAAGAGTGCATCGAGCAGAGTGCTACAATCCTTCGTTTATTCTGAAGTAAGATCAAATGATTGCATTTTAACAACGAGGTATTGTTAGCAGAAGATTTTTAAATTAATAAAATTCTGGTATTTTGTATGTTGCATTTTACGTCTTATAATATGGTACGCTACAACTTTAATTTCACAATTTCAAAAGGTATTAAGGAGACAGTTTCCACAGTTTACATTTGAAGGCTCCAAATCGACAAAAGGTAGCGGCATTGGGATGCCAGGAAGAAGTAGTTATTGACCATTCTTAGTATTAAATAATATATTATAGAATGCGCGTAATTTTTTTATTGAGTAAGTTTACATTTGTATGTATAAATTAAGTAATATCTACACAAAAATAAAGTTTCAAGTAGACACCAATCCATACACTAAAAGATATTTCTTCTTGTATATGAATAAAAATAAGTTATTATAAGGATTAAAGATGAGATTACAGTAATATATTGTGTAAAATACTCTTTAATCTGACTAAATGCATGTTGGTTTGGTTGGTTTGCTTGACAATTCTCCCATCACCACCCCATACGGTTGCCCTAAAGCATATAGACCGAATGTCTGTGCCATAAACGGCTACTGAGCCACGAAACAGTTTAGCGACCAGTGTCGTAACTAGCTCCTAGAGCTAACCTAAAAACGTGAGCGGAATAAGCGTGGTACCATGCATCACTCGCTTGCGTGTCCCGCCGCCCACTTGTCATATATCACTAAAATGGGTAGGCGCACCCCGTCAACTACTAAAACGTATATGACTATCAATTAATTTATCTCGTCAAAGACAGCAATTCGCTGCCACCACTAAGCCGCTGAATGCCAGCAAGTACCTGTCCACCATTAAAGCGCTTGGATCCTTAATCTGGCTGGTAGTCAGCCACATCTCACGGTTAGCTTCCTACAGCAGCGCGGTAAGAGTCTTATCTCTTAGGTAAACTACTGATGTCGGTTGAACAAAGCAACCGCATCAAGGAACTCCCACAATACGACAATGCGGGTGCGACAATGCGGCTTTCCCCACATTGACTCGCCGCTTGTGAGTGGCCAATTTTCTCCATGACCTCTAAGTTACAGGGTAGGCCACCCTGTAAACTCAGGGTGGCATATCCCTGAGGGTGGCCTAAGGGGCCACCCTGAAGGGTGCCCCCCGAAGAGCTGGGCAGTCGAATATCATGTGTTCGTTCGACTGGACCTCCCCCCAGACGCACAGCTCATCAGATGCCAGGTGGATCCGAAACAAATATTGATTTAAATTTACTTGGTTGGAAAGTCATGGTGGTCGTCCGAGCTGTGACCACTACTAGTGCCGTAAATATTTCGAACTGACTGAGAGCGGGCTGTGGCCAGCTATACTGGCCGTCCGACCGCAAAGGATCAGTATTGCGACCACAAAACGGTTAAACAGAATTGGTATAATGTTTTATATATGTAGATTATAAACACTGTTCTATAAATCTGAGATTAAAGTATCCTAGACGCGCTGTTTCGAGCGTATTAAATTTTTAATTAGTTTCTATAACTCGTAAGCACCCATTAACTATTTTCTTTTTATAGGTTGTCATATTTTTTGTCTTAAATTTCCTTACACCGAAAGCACATTGTGATATATATTGGCTAAATAAATAAATGAAAGAAGTAATGTTAATTTTTTTGTACAATTTAGCATTGTTATTACATTACTTGTTGCATGTCTAGTATAAATACAAGTATATTACTATATTAATATATAAGTATATATTAGTATATGTGTGGTAGGTATAAGTATAGGGTTATAGGGTGAAAGCTAACAAAAATTTGTTCGTAAAAATTAATGAAAATACGACACAAATATATAACTGTAGTAAGTCTAACACTTAAAGCTGTCAAATAGTAAAGCTGTTCCATATACTGACTTTTCTAGCAAGGCCACTTTGAGGACTGCGGGTTAGTATTAAAACCTCAGTGATAGAACCATAAGAGGCTTCCCATGTTATGATTCTATAATGAGGCGTAGATTAAACATATGAAAAATTAGCCACACTCGATCGTTCTCAATAAAAAAACCAGAATATTATAAATCCTTGATAAAATTTCCTCAGCTTGCTTATTGACCATTTCTTACGGCTGTCAAACCAACCGCCTAGATATTTACTTCAGAATACTTGTTTAATTTGAATGCATAAAATTTTTTCATGATGGCAATTTGTGTTTTCAATGAGAGATCTATCGGATCTGTTGATTCTCGGATAGAAATTGTCATAAACTTAGTTTTTTCAACCAGTCTTTTTCAATGTTTTTTTTTTTTTAATCAGTAGATGCATTACAAAAAAACTACCTGCCAGTCCTTTGTTTCAAATACTAATATATACCACCAAAAAAAAAAAGTAAAGTAATCAAATTTGTCTAGGTTATTTCTGTGAATAAGGAATAATATTGATCCTACGTTGTATCAAGTAATATTTATTTCTCATTCATTAGTAGAAACATAATTAATATTGACTGCTTCCAGTTTTTAAAAAAGTAACACTAAACCAAGACAAGGCATTTTTCCTTGATAATTATAATCTCCATTATTTTAATCAACCTTTTCCTTTCTACGGGATGAAAGGCTTTGACAAGGTCAATAAATATTAACAGAGACATCGGTTTCTCTTAACAGTATTGCGTACTTATTAACTCATACGAAATAATGCCTCGCTGTTCGTTTCGTCTCTAAATATGTATTGCAAATAGGATAAAATGGTCCGGTTTTCTTGGAGAATTTCACAACTGAAATCGTCTGCCGTAATATTCGCGAACTTTTAATCTGTTATCTCACAAACAACTTTTAAATTTAATATATATTTTTTATATATCCCTGCCTGTGTTGCAGTAAACAGCAAAGATTCGGTAACAGTAATTGTTTACAATTAGGAATTCAACTCCGATTTTGATGAAATTTGGAATGCACCTTATTTAAGATCTTATTCATTACAATTAAAATTTTCGTCCGAAACGCCTTTCACCCGAGTTACGTCCCTCGTAAATTACACAGTAAATGTTTGCAAAAATTACCCTCATAAATCTTTGGTCATTTCGTAAATCAACATCTGCATAAGTGTAAAATACGTTGCTAGTCAATGCCATTAATATTTTTTACTAACTTAGTTCTAGAATTTGAATTGCTACTGTCGGTTGTTACCCTTCGAATTCTTTGCCAGAATGGCTAAGTAATCTTCCTCCGATATCATGAATGTTTTTTTTGTCATTATCATTGTGCATTTTAATTCTGCCTAATCTGTCTACTTAACTCTTAATTTTTTTTAGTTTTCTTAAGCTACCTTAATATACCAAGAGGTTTTCTTTTTGATGAACTTAGGGAAACACTGATGGTTACTCTATCTTCGTCTTAAATCTCCATGTTTTTCCACGTAAGGTAACTTTTATTTTGTACACTACTGCAAAGAAATTCATTTGCTTTCCATTTACGAGGAATTTAACATTTATTGTAGGTACACCCAGAGTGTATGAATGATTAGCGACTGGTGTCCAACATCGTGTCATTTATCACGATATTGACGTCTTTGCTCATTTCGTTAACTATTTTAAAACAATTTTCATTCTCACAAAAAGTACACCGTAAATCTCGACTATATTCCTTCTGAAGTACTCTTCCATATCATATATGTATTCTTGACAATTCATATAATTCTTGACATTTTACTCAAGTTGGCTTTTCCTGAGTTTAATCTACCAATTCCTTCTAGCTTCTTCGAGTTACTTTCCATGAGATTTAATATTAGCTTCTCATTATTAGCATAGTTATACTCTTAGATTAAATTTTAGCATTTATTGATTTCTACTTTAAGATTTACAACATAGTTTGTAAATCTTTTTCGGTGAATTTAACACGAGAGTTCAAATTGGACTTCCCTACATGGAAGGATGTAAGGTCTGAAATATACAACGTAAATGATGAGCTGAATACTACGTGTATATCCAGTTTTTGTTTTTTAATGATTAAGTTTCGTTTACATTAAGTCCGAGACAAGTAGAATGAAATTGACTTACTGCGTACAATTTTTTTGGTTGTCACTGCGTACAAACGTCTAAGTACACGTAAAACAAAAACTCATTCTTCCCTTCAGTTATGAGAAAAAGAAAACAAAAACGAGGAAAACGAGAATGTAAACTACAAATAATAAAACTCTAGATCAAATTCCACTCATTGAAAAAGACAAAATAATCACATTGTCATTGTAATATCTCACGATTAGAGTGCTAACATCAGGGACTAGATTAATGCGTTTAAATTGTAATAAATGGTTTGTTATTCTTTATTAAATTTACTTATTTATAGAAATGAATAAACTATTAATCATAAATTAACCTTTTTTAAGATTAATTTATCAAAAATAAAAAATAACCTACATGCGTTACAACTTTATTGACATGATTGATTAATTTACTTTACAATTTTTTGGTACATAAAAGAAAATAAGAGGCATGTTATTTATTTTCAAACTTTTACTGCTAAAATAAGTACAGGAAATTCGATCACTGACTGACACACATTAATTACATAAAAACCGTTATGTATATTTTAAGAGCAAGAATATGTAACTTACAACTTGATGAAGGTATACAAAACACGAATTGTGTTGTAAAGGAAGTAAGCTTAACGCAGTAGCTGTGCAATGAATCTAAGGAGAAAAATAATCTATGTAATATCTATTAAAGCTAACCAAAACTTTTCATGACTTCCTCTATAAAGCAAAAGTGAAAAGATTTTTTTCTTTATAAGAATTTAACAACTAATGATTTATTAGATCTTATTTTACATGTATTAGAAATAGTGGATACTGAATAATGCGAATTATATCAGACAACACCAGAACCAACAAGAAATATGTTTGAGAGCTTGTGTCAATGGAAATATTTTGAAAATTATAAAATTTATAATAAATTATTGTAATCTATTATAATTTTCAAAATAGTTTTGATTGTATTCATTTATTTAATTTTATCAAAAATAACTGGTTGAATTAATCTGATAGCAGACAAACAGTCATTTTTTCTGATTTCAACAACCGTAAAAAATACTGTCTGTCAATATTTGTTAAATGAATATATTATACAAAACAAAATGGAGAATAGTTGTTAAATTTTCACCTGTTCTCAATACAGTTCTATTTCCAACTTCACTTGAAAAACAAACCAATAATTTAGACTCAAATTTATTTTAATTTTATTAAAACAATGTTGCTGATCATAAACCGTTATCAAAGGAAATTTCGAACTTATGAAGGATTCTATTAAACTTTAAGAAATAATAATTAAATAGTATAAAACCGTAAATTTAAGAACTTATTTAAATAAAGGTAGAATATTTATCACTTCATACACCGAGCTAGTATTCACAATAATGGATGAACATTAATCTTTTTTGTAGAATTCTTTTTGTAGTTCATTAAATGAAATGAGTTTGTGATTCAGGGGGGAAATGATCATACAAGTAAATAATCAAATCGGAAGCTTATAAAGGATACAAAAATTGTGTTGACACACACACATACTTAAGCACAGAGAGTTTAAAATATATTCTATAAATTGTTGAATTTTAAAACAATTGGATAAAATTTTAACATTCGCTGTAATTAAAATTCCAAAAATATGATTTAGAAGCTAGATTTGAGCAGTAACGTCAAATGATTACTGCTTGCAACATCTCTGCAAAAGAAAATGCTCATATTGAGAAAAAATTAAAAACGCTATGTTTCATGAAAGTTGGATCGTCAAAACATAAATAGATTCCTGTAAAAAAAATATAGGCTTCTGAAGATTATGGTATAGTGCAACAGAAACGGAATGACTAATGTTCTTGATTTGCTAAAACTCTAAAATATAACACTATAAATGAATGGAATCGATGTTTTTCAAAATAACTTGTTAAACATTGCGTGGAAATTACATTAGGAATAATATTATGAAAAATAGTCTTCCATGATTGTTAGAGAATACTTATTTTTAGTAAAAAGTACACTTCTGTGATGTATTTAGACACATATATAAAAGACATGCCTTTATTTTGTTTTATTTTAATCAGAAGAAAATGGGGAAAATAGAGGGGGTGGTCTTGATAAGTAAAAAAAAAAATGTAGAATTTTTTTTAGTGATTTTTATTCTATGGAATGTGCTCATTTTACCCTGAGTAAATTTCTGTTCTTCGTTGATCAAACAAATTTTAATAAAATAAAATAAAAGCCTGTTTTCATGGAAAAATTTTATATTTTCTTCGCGTAAAATACGAAATTCAATAGCTTGTATCTTTCGAATGAAAAATGATAGAAATATGAATACTTGGCCATTTTAAACCATGTTCTTTATTTAGTTCACATTTCAACCTACAGGTTACGTCACTTTGAAGTTCATAGAGCACTGATGAAAGTAACAAGGTGTCGCACACACAGCGTTGCGCAGCGGCTCGTACCAAAATCCTTTTCCCGCCATGATGTTTAAATTCGTTTATGCGGTTGGCGCACAAACAAAAGCAATACATCAATGTGATTAAAGGCAGAATTATCAAAAATAAACAAACTTTTGTAACATAAAAGAATAAAATTTATTGACGTATATGAAAATATGGCATCGAAATGTGGATTTTTACTCTAATATTTATAAATAGGAAGTGCCGTACTCACGTGTGCGTGTACACGCACTTCCATATAAATATGGAGTGTAGGTTTTTTTGTTTGTTTTATATAAAATTTAATTGACTGTATGTGGAGTCGAGAATTATGATCTGAATGATTAATTTCGTTTATTTCTTAACAATATAATAATTTGTTTTGAAACTTACAACACTTAAACACTTTTGAACTTACCATGTTCAATTTTTATATTATCGCGTGATTTTCCGCATTTTTGTAGCAACACACTTTGTAATGCTTCATTCTCCGGGAACGGAAAATATTTCACGTTCTTTTTCGCTGGGGAATCAGTTCTGCTCAAACAATTGGGGAAATAACACGACGGCATATTTACATTTGTATCAGAATAAATTTGTATAAAAAAAAAAACACTGTTTAAAAGCGAGTAGTTATAAAATTGAGAAAATTCAGAGACAAACTATCCGTGTAAAAGCTAAAACAGAATTGTGTCTTCAGAGAGAAAATTCTTTTCTGCTTTGTCCAGGTAAAAAAATGAGTTGTAAAACAAAACGGATTAAGATATCAAACCTGAATGCAGAACAATTGTTCTCTTTATTGCACGCGGTTTAAAATGGTTTACTTTGCATTTAATTTGACTCATTAGAAAAATATGTTTATCCAATATAAAATTATTTTTCACTAAACAACTTTTTATTTTATTTTTATTTCAATATTATAAAGTAATATTCATTTTAGTATACGTAAAAAAATAAGTAATATCTCATTTTCCCGTGTAAATTAGATTATTAAAAGCAATTTCTTTCAAAAATTGTTTTGTGATAATATTTTTAATTAAACTAAAAAATCATCAATTCTGAAGATTGACCAAAATAAATAATATCAGATCTTTAGTTATAAAATTTTGAGATAAGTTATCTCCCATTTAGTTGATTTTCCATTTTAAGAGCATTAAATAGTTTCACATAATAAATGGAAAATAATATTAGTAAAAAAAAAAAATTTTATGAGCATAAAAAAAAAATTATCGGTGATTCGATACCGAACCTCAGGAATAGCAAAAGGAGTCGTTACCATAGAGCCACACACGCTACACGAAGACTTTGTGCCAGTTGCACTCCATAAGATGTGTCCACTGTTTTTTTGTTTAGGTTTTCATTCATTATTTTGAATTTTATCTTAATTAACAATCAATTTCAATACTCTTAAGAATCAATAGACTTGTATAAAATATTTATTTTTATTAAGGATTATTAAAATTTTTTTTTTATTATTTTTAATAAATATTACAACTTTATCAGTAGCAAATAATACTAATTTATATTTAAAGTGAATAATTATTCGTAAATATTTGATTGTTAATTCGTTTAATCATTATCATGTATTTAAAATTTTGTAAAATTTTTGTACAACTAAAAACTTTTGTCCCAAAATCCCTTACTTATATGTTCAAATAACCCGGTAGAAAATGAGATTTTGGGACGAGCGTATACGCATGCGCGCCGAATACTGTGCGCAATGAACACCTTGTTACTTTCATCATGACTAAAACTATGCAATACAATCGGCAGGTGCTATTGTAGTAGCAATCTTTAATCTCTGTTTTCCGAAAACAGAGATTAATTTCTCTGCTTTGTTACCGCTAAAAAAATCATAAATTTAGTTGTAATTGAGATAACTGCATGATTTTTCTTTTACATTGTACAGAAAATATTTGCCTAGATGCATGTGATAATTCTCTTGTATATACAATTACAAGACGGGGTTGAAATTAAAATGGTGATAATTTTTTGTTTAAAAAATTTATCACAAAAATTCTACAAGATGTATTTTTTTTGTGTATACACAAAGCACTAGACACTTATTTTCTTTTATTTTGGTGTTTTTCTAAGTTTTTATCTTTAATAAAAAATGAGATACATTTATTCTTGTCGGGAACTGTATTTTCACCCGAACCCCTATTTTAGGGGTTGCAGTGAATGTAATTATCTGAAAATTTAGAAAAGTACTCCTCACTGTAAGGTAAATAAACTGACCAAGTATAAACTTCCTATTCTCAGTTCTAAAGAAAAAATGTTCATAGAGAAGTACTTTTTCTACTACTATCAAAAAGTTTTTTTTTTTTGTTTTAAATGTAAAAAAAAAACTAAAATAGGTATAACAAAATAAACTTTATGAAATAATAAAATACAGACTTTTACAAAGCCCCACAAAAACCTTTTTTAATCATTTTTATTATTATTTCATTTCTTTTTTTTTTCTCTCTTTCAAATCGGCGCTAAATATAATTAATAATGTGGGTAGCTGTTTTTTTTTCAAGTTGATATTTCTAGAAGTCGAATCTTTTCGAAACGAAAAAAATCGTTTTTAATTTTTAGTGCGACTTTTTAAGTCAGTTTTATTGTTATTTTATAATCTTATTTCGTCATGTACCTTTCTTTTCTATTTTAACTGATATAAGAAAAACTGAAGCGGTAGCATACCGCCTGAAACATCCCGCTGAAAGAACATTTTACATTAAATATAAATTGCAGAACATAATCACGAAAATTAGAGTTTTAATCAAATATCATCAGTTTTGTTAGGATATTAATCATTATTACAATTTTGTATAATTTTAATCAGCGAAGCAGACCTAAAAGATACAAAACCTATAATGCTGATCGACCTCATTTATTTTCACTAGAATTACACATTTTGTATCATATCAAAATTATTCAAAAATCTAGATCCCTTACATTCTTATTGGAAAACATGGTAACCAGCTATTTTCAGTCTTAGTATTATCTTATAAAATTTTTATCATACTGATAAGATTTTAACAGAAAAACTGTAATACATAGAATTAGCTATAGTATATATATATATATATATATATATATATATATATATATATATATATATGTGTGTGTATATGTCGGCTGCGAGCGCCTGCGAAAAAGACACGTATCTATTCTATTTTGTTTTAGTAAGAAGAAAATAGGGAAAATATTCATAATTCTTATTAATTTTTATTGAATTCTAATAGTTTCCTTGTGTGAATATAAATTTTATTTTATTTTAGTGTTTTGAAGAATAACCAGGATACAAACTCAAATAAATATCAAAGTATTCCTTGTCTAATTTATTTTTTTAATCTCTCATTTTTAATGAAATATATTTAAACTTTTCTGGTGACCCCTTCCTTAGTAGTAATGATGTTAAAGAACAATTTAGATTCTGAGTAACAGTACAACGTGAAAAGATAAAGATGCTACGATTTGCTGATGATATAGTAATTCTAGCCGAGAGTAAAAAATATTTAGAAGAAACAATGAACGGCATAGATGAAGTCCTACGCAAGAACTATCGCATGAAAATAAACAAGAACAAAACAAAAGTAATGAAATGTAGTAGAAATAACAAAGGTGGATACTGAATGTGAAAATAGGAGGAAAAAAGATTATGGAGGTAGAAGAATTTTGTTATTTGGGAAGTAGAATTACTAAAGATGGATGAAGCAGGAGCGATATAAAATGCTGAATAGCACAAGCGAAACGAGCCTTCAGTCAGAAATATAATTTGTTTACATCAAAAATTAATTTAAATGTCAGGAAAAGATTTTTGAAAGTATATGTTTGGAGTGTCGCTTTATATGGAAGTGAAACTTGGACGATCGGAGTATCTGAGAAGAAAAGATTAGAAGCTTTAGAAATGCGGTGCTATAGGAGAATGTTAAAAATCAGATGGGTGGATAAAGTGACAAATGAAGAGGTATTGCGGCAAATAGATGAAGAAAGAAGCATTTGGAAAAATATAGTAAAAAGAAGAGACAGACTTATAGGCCACATACTAAGGCATCCTGGAATAGTCGTTTTAATATTGGAAGGACAAGTAGAAGGGAAAAATTGTGTAGGCAGGCCACGTTTCGAATATGTAAAACAAATTGTTAGAGTTGTAGGATGTAGAGGGTATACTGAAATGAAACGACTAGCACTAGATAGGGAATCTTGGAGAGCTGCATCAAACCAGTCAAATGACTGGACAAAAAAAAAAAATTTAACTATCTTTTACGTATTATTTTCCCTATTTATACTATTTGAATAGTTATTTTTATTTTCCGTAAAATCTTTTTCCCCCAATCTTATTGTATAAATTATATCGTGTAGGATCAACAAATTTGTAATAGAATTTGACTACGATATGAGTAAAGAGAGCGTAGTTTTCAATAGAAGCTGCCCACCGGTAGGTGCTGAGAAGTCTAAGGGAGCATTTTGTGTCCAAGTCATATTGAGGGGCGTTGAGAATCAGCCGCCGCCCACTTGAGAAATACTTCCAAAGCACGCTAAAAATTCATGCTCATGCAGGTCCCGCACGCACGCAACTGTTAATAGTGCGTAGACCGGATCTATGCATGTTAAGATAGGTTCGTTGAACATTATTATAAATGCATAAAGTGGCTATCCATAACTACCAATTTTTTTGGGGAATTTCTTCGGGGCAAATGTAAATTTGGGCATTTTCGGGGCAATAATTGTTATCACATAATATTATTATATTATAACAGGACAAGTCGTTTTATAAGTATAGATAGTGATATATATATATATATATATATATATATATATATATATATATATATTATATACTAGCGGACCCGACAGACGTTGTCCTGACGCGGCATTATTCTGTAATAAATGCACACACATAAATATAAGTAACTTAATTAAGTTAAAATTAGCAGGAATGTGTTCTAAATTTCATTAAAATGACTATTAGTATTGTACTATTAGTATTTATAAAACATTATAAATTCATTTTTTTAAATATACTTTAAACTATATTATAAGTAACTTATATTTTAATTTTATAAATGTTATAATTTATTTTAAAACCCTGATGAAATATTATCTAATTTCTACCCTGATTAAACTACTTTTCTTAAAAAGTGTAGCATATTATGAAAAAAATAGAAATAATACTGTTTAAAATCAAGTTTGGTAGCAATATTGCATAAAACAAATATGATGTTTATACTTCAGTAGAAAATATTGAAAATTAATTTTGTATAATTTTGTTTCACCGAATCTGCTAACTGGTTGATTTAGTTTAAAAAAATTTTGTGCAGTTCTACACAAGAAGACCTGTGCAAAATTTTATTTTTTCTTATTACATTTTGTCTCCTTTTGTAAAATTATCAACTCATTCTAATTTAAAATTTTTCATAAACAACACCTCGATCAATAAAAATTACGTAAAAAACCACGTCAAAAAAGCACTACAATAAAACAATTTAAAAATAGAACCAGTTTCAACACACGAAAAATCAATCTTCATAAAATTTTCACGTGCACAACTTCAGATACACTACTGCACCATGTGTAACTTTCAATAAAATTGTTGTAGTAGCTTTGGAGAGTTTCGAGCTACAAAATATTATTCATAGGCCTGTATATATATGTATATATTATTGTATTATTTTAATGGGTTTATTGATTAATTATGTGTAGTATTTTTAATATTTATTTTCACTAAATATTGAGATGTCCGATGAAAATTTAATTAAAAAATCAAACGTCGTAAAATGAATAATTAGTATAATTAATAAATTTTCATCCGCATTACTACTAATTTTCACGTAACATCCTAAAAAAGTACCTCCTACTTTTTTTTTTTTTTTTTAATAATTTTGATGTTTCATAACCATGTAACAGCTTAATTAATCAATTAATAAAAAAAATTAAAGCACTGTAAAAAAGCAACGTAGTTAAAATTTTAGTAGAAATTTTTATCATTTTGCTAAAACATTATAAATTCAATTTTTTAAATATACTTTAAACTATATTATAAGTAACTTATATTTTAATTTTATAAATGTTATAATTTATTTTAAAAACTTAATTTTTTATTTTCAAAGAGCCGTTCAATACTTCATAAGTTGCATAAAATCAAATGACAACTGACAATTTAAATTTGTAGGTTAAGTTGATTGTTATTGAATGCACGTGTATACATCATTAAAATTCATGAAAAATCATGTAAAATACTCACTTCAATACTGCACCTTACAAATTTGCACAATGTACATTTTTTAATTAAACTTTAAAACGTTATTTCAATAAATAATAATATAAAATAATATTCTCAATAAGCGCGCAATTCTAGCAGACTCGGCAATGCTTCGCTATTGCTAGATCTGAGTATACATACAGATTAAATGACAACAATTGAAAGTTTCATCAAACCTTATGAACATTAGCTTACATTACCTTAACTGAACATTAGCAATTTAACAAAATTTAACCTTTCACTTTATAAAAGTCAGAATGTAAATAAATCCAAATGGCAAAACAACAGCACTACCTATCGGATTTAATTCACACCACTCTCTAATCACAGCATTCGGAGGAAAATAATTTTTTAACGAAAAGTGTTGTGGCTGCAAAGTCATTACAATTAATACTGAACATTAAGAAACTTACAAAACATTACGGAACCTTATAATATTTCACCTTTAACTTTATAAAATTCAGAATGTAAATAAATCCAATTGTCAGAACAGCACTACCTATCGGATTTAATTCAAACTATTCTCTAAATACGAATTTTAATGTAAGAACAACACTAAGCTACGACGCAAGTAACTGATATGCGGTCCCACGCTCTGTCTACCGGATCCAATTGTGAACCTTAACCATCCCAAGATCAACAACACATAAATAAATTTTAAAAAAACATTTTCACTTCAATACTGTACTTTACAAATTTGCACAATGTATATTTTTTAATTACACTTTAAAACGTTATTTCAATAAATAATAATATAATATTTCTCAATACGCGCACAATTCTAAACGCGATCGCAGTGCTGCGTACTTGTTACTTAATCAGTTGTGATTTTGTTTACATTGGCAACGACCATACGGGCTCTTTGTGATTGGTCGTTGTGTTTGACAGCGCCATCTTGCATCGATCTGATTGGTTTTCCTTTGTTTACATTTCTATCCGATTTATTAGCCTCTTATTTATTAAAAAACCTGTTTTCTCGCGATTTTTTGTAACACAATAATAACACAAAATTACGAAATATTTTTCTCAATTTGATCGCAGCACCAACTGTCGGAACAAACTAAAATTAAAATAGAATATTATTGAATATTCGATACTGCGATGGTAGCGCAGTCTGCCGGATCCAATGTAAAACATTCCAAAATCAACAACTACTTATAAATAAAAAATTAATTAAAAAAACATTTTCCAGTGGACAAATTTGTGAATCTAAATCAATCTCGAATCCCCTTGAACACACACACAAAATTTCATCAAAATCAGTCCAGCCGTTTTGGAGAAGTTCAATTTCATACACAAGCACACAAGAAATATATATATAAAGATATATTTTTTTTTTATTATAATATATAGTAGCGTGTTCGCGGCTCGATCAGGATATTGAGAGATTGACGAGTGAAAATATTTATATATTACAATTTATTGGTTTAAAAACATAAGTAAAACAAGATAAATCATTAACAATAATAATAATGATAATGGTAATAATAATAATAGTAAACGACAATAATAAAAAAATACAGTAATCACAACCACAATAACAGTAATAATAATAATAACAACAGAAAATAAAAAAGCATCTCACAATAATAATTAGAATAATGGCAACAGTAAACAATAATAACATTAATTGTCAATAACAAACAAATAGTCATAGTAATCATGACGACGATAATAATTAGAATAAATGCCAATAATAAACAGAAATTACATACAAAACAGAATTTAAAGTAATCGGCAGGATTTATTCACAGGTAGATAAATAGAATGGAAAAGCAGAATTTAGTTCCATTGACAAAGGACATTAGCATGATCGCTAATCTGAATACTTTTAACCACTAGTCTTGTATTAACAACAATAATACAATAGATAAGAGAAGTACAAAGTTCTTTTACAGCAAATACCTTTGCTATTCACAAATAAAACTGCAGTAACACTTTATGAATGAAATTTAGTACATTATCGCTTTCATTTATAGTCTTACAGTAACTCATGGAAACATTTTTTGTTTTCGTGTATTGGAGTAACTTGTGACGTCACCTTAAACTTGTTGAGAACTTAATTCACTTCTTCACTGTCCTCCTCGCAGAATACTGTCGCGGACTCACATCTCCCAAACTGACGTTGTAACGTCTCCGCTAGGCTAATTTCACAGAACTGCTTTCAGCTGGTCTTCCCCGGAGTACTCTTATCTTCTTTACCTCCCGGACCAGGCCCCAGTTGAGCGTGAGAACGATCGACCGAGCCCTTTCGTTCTCATGCATTCCCAACCTGGCTCTAGTAACTCTTCTCACGGAAGAACATCATCTATTTATTGTGTGTCAGTGGGTAGTATTACAAAATACGATTGTTAAACGGATCTGTTACCTTTACTAAAAAGGCTCCTTTTAGCCCCTGTCTGGATTCCTCCCATTATTATATTTTCTACTACTTTCTTCTTAACTGGTAGGAATCCGTTACTCAGTTCCGCTACAACGGTCTTGTTACACTATATACAGTAAGTATCGTTTATAGCGACATCGAATATAATGACATACTGGATATAGTGGCCAAAAACTTGTCTCTTGGATGGTTTGGTGTGCTGTTAATACATAAATACAGTATGTATATTGCTTATAATTACATCAGTTGTAGTGGCATATCGGTTATAATGACTTATTTTTTCTACTGCAGTGCAACATTTTATCGCTTATAACGGACGTCAGTAACATAGTACATTTACGTTGTAGCTACGGAAAACGTTTGACGGTTAAAGTTTTGCCACCTTTTTCCTTTTCCTTTTTATCTGAATATGTACTATAGTTATTTTTCTTATTTTCTCCCTGTACCAGATAATTCTAAACTGAAGCAGCCACATTCAGTTGTTATTAATCTTTTGCTGTGATCATTTCATATCGTGCGGGTACAGTATTTTATTTTACGTATCATACGGAATTCATTTAATAATGACTTCACGAAAAACATTAAAGATAGAGAAAATGCGCAGATTATCTGGCGCTTAGAGAAAGGTGAAACTAATAAGAACATTGCCCAAAAATTAGGCGTAGATCATTCGATAATATCGGTGATATGGAAGACCCGTCAAAAAATTAAGAAACACTTTGAAACAAATTCTATGAATCAAAAAAATTACGGCCTAGTCAACATAATGATGTAGACCAAGTTCTGCTAAAATGATTTAAATACCAGAAGGCTAGTGATATTCCTATTAGCGGACCTATATTGGAAACTAAGGCGAACAATTTTCTGAAAAATTCGGTAAACCGCATAAAATAACTTCAGCTTGGATACAGCGGTTCTGTCAGCGTCACGGTATTGTGTCGTAGAGAACAAGCGGCAAGGCCGCAGCAGCCGCACCGGTGTGTCATTTTCTGACACCGGTGTGTCAGAAAAATGAAAAATGGCTAGAAACCATTTGGCCAAAATTAAAAGAGAGCTATTCGGACGAAAAAATCTATAATGCTAATGAATCCGGTCTTTTTTTTAAACTGACGCCAAAAAGAAGTTTAAAGACGAAACGTGTTCGAGGGAAAAATCACCAAAAGAAAGATTACCAATACTAATTGCTACAAATATGACTGGAACTGACAAAAAAAATTCTGGTTATAGGAAAAAGTGTTAAACCCCGATCTTTTAAAATTTGAAATCGCTTCCTGTTTTGTACGAAAGTAACAAGAAAGCTTAGATGACAAGTGATATCTTTACCTCTTGGTTAGGAAAATGGGACCGTGAATTAAGTATTGAAAACGACAAAATACTGCTGCTCATTAACAACTGTCCGGCTCATCCACACGTTGAAAATCTTTCGTGTATAAAATTAGTGTTCTTACCACCGAAAACAATAGGAGTCTTTTAGTCCTTAGATCAAAGCTTGATCAAGTCGGTAAAGGTCCGCTACAAAAAAAAAAACACCTAATTTTACGAATGAACAGGATTTAGATAAAAAGATAAAAGGAAACACAAATAATTATTCTGGATGCTGTAGATATGTTACAAAGATCATGGAATGAGGTTTCTTCACTGACTGTAAAAAATTGCTTTCGACATGCAAGATTTTTACGACAGTCTGATGAAGTTACTGACGTCGCATGCGAAGAAGAATCTTTAGAGGAATGGGGCAATAGTTTGCAAAACCAATCGTGGTCAAATGCATTGTTGAAAATTATCAAAAGGTTGACAAAGATTTAAAAATGCATGAAACTGTAACAGATGATGATATAGTGGCTTTAGTACTAGCAGAAATAGACGGGGATGTAAGTAATGACAATGAAGATAACCAACAATGAAGACATCAACCCGTTAAATCTTCCAGAAGTTTTAGCAGCAACGAAAACCGTTTCCAAGTTTCTTAGTTTTACATAAATTGCTATTGAAGAAACAACGAGTGTTTGTTTATTTAAAAAAAAACTTCAAAAACTGTATTACAACACAAAATGTTCGAAACAAAGCAAAAACCGACTTTTTGCAGAAAAAGTAATTTTTACAATCTCTGTCTATCTTCTCTTACTCTACCGTATTTGTATTTATTATGCCATATTAAAGTAGTACCACTAAGCAACCTAAACATCTGTTATTGTAACTATACTATCGGTTATAATAACTTAAATCGTCGGTTCCTTTGAAGTCACTATTAACGATATTTATTATGTATTATATATATTTATACATCATATATAGTTATAGTATATGCAAGGGGGAAGCTATCAAATCATTCACTGAAAGTGAGAGCTCTAAATCAAAAAAAGTATGAAATGTGTGAAATAGAGAGGTCTCTATTTTGGATAGAGAGGTCTATCTGTACTGCTTACTCAAATAAGAACGTTTTACAATATACTTGAAGTACAATGATGTTAATTCAATTTTTAATTCACTTATAAAACAAAGAAAAAATATATGTACATAAATATATTCACGTATGTTGTAAGATATTAATTTATTGTATTACAACAGTTTCTCTGTAATATTAATGATTTCACTTTAAATCAAAATAAATTATAATGCATTATTGATAAAAATACAATATAATTTACTTTTTATAAAATTTCCAATTTCCTTAAAACACTTTAATATTCCTACATAAGAAGTTTTTAATTAAGAATTCAGAATATCTTAAAGGACTGAATGATTGTTAAAATATGGTACTAAATATAGTACTAAATATTGAAAAAAATAGATATTTTGATAGAATTTTTCTCACTGATAAATACGAAATTTGTTTCAGGAATTAATGTTCAGGTTATTTGTATCACGATACTCTCAGCTTTTTCGTTTATTATATAATTTTAAGAAATTGCATTGTAAATTTAAAAGATTGCACTGTTTGCATTACAGCCCTTTTTTTTTTTTTTTTTTTTAATTTTAAGCAAAGAAGTGGAATTAAGGAATACAAAATTTATCATAATATATAAATTAAATAAAATGTAAGAAGATTTAAATTATTTTTAGAGAAGATCTCAAAGTAGGTTCATAAGACTACAGGTCCATAGATCATTAAGGCCAGTAAAATGAGCTGTTTTTACTGTCGTACGATTAGCCTAAATTACAAAAATGTTTTATCAGTAACGAAATCTTAAAAGAAAACTAAAAAAAAATATCAGACAGCTCCTGGAATATCACTTTTCATCAAGTATTTTCAAAAGGATTACTGAACTGACAATTAAACTTGTTACTTTTGAAAACAAAACTAGCATTTTCCTTAAAATCTAAAAATTTAGACGTAGATTAAATTGTTAGTAACAGTAAATAATAAATGTAATTAGTTTAATTAAAATTGTTCATATATTTTTATTAATCTTGTCTTAAAATATATTTTTTATTAAAATAATCAATTAATGCATTATTCATATGAATGAATGAGTAGTACACGGATGCAATGTCTTTATGAACGGAACTTGGCACGGTTTTATTATCGTATCCATTGTCATTAACTTAATGCTTTCTCTTAAATTCTATCACGCTTCTCTTTTAGCTACCAATTTAATAACAATATTTAATAAATTGACATTAATTATTTTTTCAGATATTTCAACGCTATTGAATTGTTTAATCCGCTATAGAAGAGCTATCATATATTAATATATTTCTCTTTATAATAATATGCATGTACGAGAAAAGGTGTGGGTGAATAAAGAAATAAAGGGCGCAAAAGACGCCTTTATGAAAGGTTTGTCAACTGGAATGAAAACTCTGAAAAAGGGAAACGATTAATAGTAACGCACGTAGGAAGTGAAAATGAATTTTTGAACAGTGTTTTATGGATACTTGAATCCAGATCTTCGCAAGAGTATCACAATGAAATGAATGGTGAAAGTTTTATGCAGCAGTTTAAAAAAATTGTGGAAATTGTTGCTGAAGGATCCGTCATAGCAATGGGTAATTGGCCGTACCATTGCCTGAAAAGTGAAAAAATTCAAAACGCTTCCACCTGAAAATCAGAAATTGCCGATTGGTTAAAATCGAAGAAAATCACGTACAGCGCGATTTTCCACAAAGACAAATTAATAGTAGAATTTTTTAAAGTAGTAAAACCAGTTAAATAAAAATATATTCATTATCAAGTAGATGAAATCGCAAAATCAAAAAATCGTGTCTTTTTCATCTTTCACCATATCACTGCAATTTCAAACCGATAGAATTGACGTGGGCACAAGTCAAAGGCTTAATTGGGAATAAGACAGAACATTTAGGTTAAGTAATGTAAGTAATTTATTGAGAAGGTGTAAATAGAGTAAATACAAAATACTTTAAGAAAATAATATTCAACATGCTATTGAATATTATTAATCAAAAATAATAATAATATTATTACATCAAAATTTAATTTAAATGTCAGGAAAAGATTTTTGAAAGTATATGTTTGGAGAGTAGCTTTATATGGAAGTGAAACTTGGACGATCGGAGTATCTGAGAAGAAAAGATTAGAAGCTTTTGAAATGCGGTGCTATAGGAGAATGTTAAAAATCAGGTGGGTGAATAAAGTAACAAATGAAGAGGTATTGCGGCAAATAGATGAAGAAAGAAGCATTTGGAAAAATATAGTTAAAAGAAGAGACAGACATATAGGCCACATACTAAGGCATCCTGGAATAATCGCTTTAATATTGGAAGGACAGGTAGAAGGAAAAAATTGTGTAGGCAGGCATTTGGAATATGTAAAACAAATTGTTAGGGTTGTAGGATGTAGGGGGGTATACTGAAATGAAACGACTACCACTAGATAGGGAATCTTGGAGAGCTGCATCAAACCAGTCAAATGACTGAAGACAAAAAAAAAAAAAAAAAATTAAAGAAAACGAAAAAAGCATGGGAAGCAGACAGTTTGTGTGAAAATATTATTGAAGATATTGTGATAAATTTGGGAAACGATAACAGTAGTTTAACAGACAGCAACTTATCAAGTATTGAAGAAATATATTGAGGTAACAAAATTTTTTTCTATTTTAATTGATTAAATTTTAATCCAGCGGTAACATTCTTTGTTAATCCTTTATTCATAAGGTAAACATACCATTATATCACAGTTTTCTAATTTTTGCAGTACAAGTTATTTTTACTTCATGTTTATATTACAAGTAAAGACAAGTGTTTTTTCCTCTCATATGGATTGCACTAAATTAAATTAGAATCATCATACTGTTATGTTTTGATTTGCTGCATGATTTTTTGAGACAAATTATTGAAAGAATTATTGTTTATAACTTTAGATAAGAACTGGTTTTCAGGTTTTTTGGATTTGTTTAAGTTGCCCTAATTTTAAAACACATTATTTGATTTTTTATTCACTAAATAAACTTAGCATTATAAAGTGAAAATATAAACAATATGTAGAAAGTTATAAAAAGCTTACAAAATGGCAATTCAAAAAATGATTTTTTTTTATTTTTATTTGAAACAACTTTAAAACTAATAAACCAAAAATAATCATGAATTTGGAGGGGGATGAATATAGCAAGGTTTATCTGTTAGTGACTGCTGAAAAATTATGAAATTTTAGAGAAACAAATATAATTTATCATTGTAAAAGTGACAACAAAATAAATTAAACAGTATATAATTTATAAACCAACAAAAATATTTTGTTCATCCATTTTGCGAGTTGTGTTTTTTTTTTTTTTGAAAAGGTTATCTGACATTATCACTGAAATGAAACAGAAAACAAGGTCTGGGCAATATGTAAAAAAATATATTGAAGAGAGGAATAGGGAAGAAGGCCAAGTAAAGAATAACTCAATTATCAAGCATTCTTATCAAATCAGTTTACTAATTAAATTTCCAGTTAATAATAAATAAAGTGAGAAATCAAAACAGTTAAAACAGTTTAACCTACGCTTATCAAAGCTACTGAAATATGTAATTTCTCAGTAACAATTATCATATTTACATATATAATATTTGTTAGCATTGTATAGTTGTCTACATTGGTATATTATATTTCATCTTAACACATTTTGCCAGATAACCAATATCCATGTGGTAATCTAGCCTTAGTGCAGTACAATACAAATCTGAGTGATAGGCATGTATTGCTTTTAACTTGAATGACATGATCATGTATGTTGTCAAGTTCTTGTTTATTGCACCAAGTTATTACTAAGGCTGTATAGTACAGCGCAAAATGGTAAGCATTTACGTTCTGTAGTAAGTGTTTTAACACAGAATATGTTATTGCAGAGGTATTATATTAAAAAGCGACAAGCTCAGAAGTGCACTTCTGAGCACCCTAGAAACTTTAAAATTTTTACAAAGGAGTTTATAGCCTTAACAACCTTACAATGAATGAAAATACCCAAAAATCTCCTAGAGGGCTGAATGGATGAGATTAAAAACTAACGAAAAAGCTAATTTAAAGAATTGCTCCTGAACAGTTTCAATCCACAACATCTTCTGATCAAATAGTCCAATTGTAATAAAAAAAATAAATAAAATTTGAAATTTTCCCTAAAGTTAATTTTCCTAATATTTTGTAGCAACTTATGACAAAACACAATTAGCTGGATGGTGAAATTTCACCTCCAGAAAAATGCCTGCTGATGTGACTAAAATTCAGTTAACTAACATTGATTGTAGACAATGTAATTAAAAAAAGACCCATGATAGTTTTTTCTATTTCAATTATCTCTAGCTGACCTATATGATGAATTTATTACTAACATAAATTTGAAAATAACTTGGCCTACATTATGTTGTTAAATGGGAACAAATGAATATATGACAGGAGCTCCTTTTTCCCCAACTTGTTTACTCAGCTACTCTCACCTTCTTCATGTACTCGTATTTTAGTAACAAAATTTTAATAGCTGTTTCTCTTCATTATTATTCTTCATGAATAGTCTGTAACTGTGTATCAGCTGTAAAAGTTAGCAAATCATGGACAATTAGTAAATTATCTTTACATCTTGTGTACAAAACTAATTTTGATTAACAATATTAGTATGTATATGAAGACCATGTATAAATAATAAATAGCTTTTTTTTAATTCAATAATTTTTTTTTATTTTGTGAAAATTTTGTTACAACATTTTTTTTAAGCTAACAAAATAAATCAAATTTTACAATATTCATTAATACAAATAAACACAGCACTGAAGCTGCCAATAGATGAAAATTTTGAATTCTGGCAGTAAGTCACAGTCAGAAATGATTTTATTAATCTAAGTAATCAAGTTACCTCAACAAAAAATAGTACAAAACACAATAACTGATGTAATAATAATTATTACATCAGTTTCAAACATTCTAACTCAAAAAATACGTTTGTTATGCTCCAATTCTCCATCATTTTACTTTCATTAATATCACTGAATAATTGTTCTGGAAAGACAATGATTAATTTTGAATTATATATTAGTCCAACTGCCAATGAAAAGTGGTAAGTTTAGAATAGTTAGTCTCACATCTACGTCTAGCAGTGTCTGTAAGTTTATAAAACTGGTTAATCCTGGATCTAAATTTTATCTTGTTTCAAATTACATAAATACTTAATCTCTTTATGTAAATCTGTCTAACAGTTAATACATTCAGATCTTTGAAATTAAGGATAGAGAGAATTGGTTAGAGTCAATTATTTGATATTTAAGTATTTAATTAATTATTTTCTTCATTATTTTAGCATTATTTTTTCCATTATTATTGCTAATTAAACTAATTGGTCTCTTATTACCTTAAAAACTGTAAACTTCTAATAATCTACATTAGATTATTAGAAGTTTATTTATAAAGGCCTGTATCTTGTTTCATTGTTATTTTATTATTCTTTTATTTCATTTTCGCTAATCGCTAGGATATGGAAAAGTCCCACTGGTAAGGGAATCCTTTGCTAATTTACTTGTTGCTCCAATGGTGAATGACAGGTAGTGTTCAGTCCGAACAGTTACAATACAATAGTTATATGATGATATTCTTTACAACGCATAGTCTAATGAGTTTCAACAAGGAAGGTACACAATTACAGTGCAGTCTAACTGTAAGCAAAGGATGCAATGATATTTGACTAAAAGTATTGTTAACTTAGAAAGATCATTAATTGTAAGAAACAAATGTAATTGTAAGCATCTAATAGTAAATAGATATCACAAAGCAGTAATTTAGATGAAATTACAGATTTTTTGAGCTTAACATTTTCGCCTACACACTTCCAGAAATTATACACAAATCCACAAATTACAAGCGTTATAAAAATACAGTAATATGAGAGGAAGTCAGTAATTTTATCCAGCTATTTTAATTTAGACAAAAAAAGGAAATTACCAGCGATCTATTTAAACAGTGATTGAAGAACAAAAGTTTTGATTAAGGCTGAAAATAGACACATCAATATCAACTTGTTGAATGTAAATAAATAAGAGTGGATAAGTTTGATTAAAAAAAATGTTTTAATTTTTTTTTGTAATATTTCCCTTTAACATATTGTTTGTTTAACAAATTCCTTGATGTGTATTAATAAAAATAAATTTATTTCTCAGTTGTATGAAATAATTTATTCTGAAAGAATATAAATTATTTAAAAATTTTAGACCCGTACTTTATTGTATTGTTGATTTAATAACAATATTATTATAAGCTAGTATTTTCATTAAAATATTAGCTTTATTATTTGGACCATCCCTCCACCACACCAGCAACAGTGATACAAGCCAATAATTTGACATTATATAATTTTTACTGATCTTTTTAAACATTATTTGTAATTTATTGGCAAGTAAACTTCAGATCCCACTCTTTCTAAAAAAAACTTCAACTACTTTTTTAATCACTATGTGATACTCCAACTCTGATAGTTAATTATATTTTTATGTTAATTTTCAACTTAATTATTTAAATTTTAAAATATTAATAACATTTGTGTTTTATACTATTCTAACAAACTAATCCATTAAAGTTATTACAAACATCAATTACAATAATTATCACTAGTAAGTAACTCACAAAGATTCAAGAGGTGATATTTTTGTAATCATTCTACTATTTAAAAATTATGCAGTCTTTGCAATAATATCTTTAACCAATAACAGTTTATCTACCAATAAAATGTATAATACCCCTCAAAAGCCCCACTCCTTTTCAAAATTAATCCATTCATTAATTAACCCTCTACTATCTTCATTTTCAACCTAATCAGTACTCCTTCTTGTAAGAGAAAGATATCTGTGTACTGTTCAGGTTATCTGCTAGGGTTGCCAAGCAGGATATTTTATCACATTTTGATAATATATCCCACTTACCAACACTATAGTTAATATCTTTCTATTTATATCCTTTGCATTTTTAATTGTCTACATTTATAAACCATGCCAGTGAATGAAAACCCCTTCTCATCAGCAATACAAATGCATTGTTTGAAAATTATCAAAAGGTTGACAAAGATTTAGAAATGCATGAAACTGTAACAGATGATGATGTAGTGGCTTTAGTACTAGCAGAAATAGACGGGGATGTAGGTAATGACAATGAAGAAAACCAACAACTAAGACATCAACTCACCAAATCATCCAGAAGTTTTAACAGCAACGAAAACCGTTTGCAGGTGTCTTAGTTTTACAGAAATTGCTAATGAAGAAACAAAGAGTGTTTGTTTATTTAGAAAAAACCTTCAAAAACTGTATTACAACATAAAATGTTTAAAACAAAGCAAAATAACCGACTTTTTGCAGAAAAAGTAATTTTTACAATCTTTTACTCTACTGTATTTGTATTTATTATGGCATATTAAAGTAGTACCACTAAGCTACCTAAACATCGGTTATTGTGACTATCGGTTATAATGACCTAAATCGTCAGTTCCTTGGAGGTCACTATAAACGATACTTACTATGTATTGCATATATTTATACATCATATATAGTTATAGTACATACAAGGGGGAAGCTATCAAATCATTCACTGAAAGTGAGCTCTAATTCAAAAAAAGTATGAAATGTGTGAAATAGAGAGGTAACTGTCTACCCTTACTGCTTACTCAAATAAGGACATTTTGCAATATACTTGAAGTACAAGTATATAATAATCCAGTATAATAATCAGTAATGATCCAGTATATAATAATAAGTATAAGTTAATCCAATTTTTAATTCACTTTAAAAACAAAGGAAAAAAAAAATGTACATATATATATATATATATATATTCTTCACGTATGTTGTAAAATATTAATTTATTGTATTACATCAGTTTCTCTGTAATATTAATGATTTAATTTTAAATCAAAATAACATTATAATGCATTATTGATAAAATTACAATAAAATTAGCTAAATTTGAATGAAAACCCCTTCTCATCAGCAATATGAGCAGTGTCTCCTGTAACGTATTAGAAATCAAGTCATCTAACAACCAACTTTTATTCTTAATTTGTGATCATTAAACATTCACTCAGAAACTTTATAACTTTATTGTCAGAAACATACTGGTAAATTAATAACAAAATTTGCATTGATGGAAAATTTAACAGTTTTCTTAATGTGTTTTAGAAGTGTGCTGTAAGTAAAAAGGAAACAATTTGAAAACAAAAAGAAAAATGCGAAGATTATTATAAGAATTGTCAAATTTAGCTCTATGCTAAGACATTTCCTTGAAATATCTAAATGCAATTTGAGTGGTAACTTCCAGTTATTTAAAAAATAAAAAAAAATAATTTATTTACAGATGAAAAAATTATGTTAAGTTATTCACACAGATAAAAGATTATATTATGATAATTTAATACCAAATTTCAATAAATTTAAAACTATGTGGTCAGTTATCAAAAGTAAAAGAGGATTTGGAACCAAAGCAGATCAGATAACTTTACCAAAAATACAATACGAGTCAACTTCAGTTATCTCATTCATTAATCTGGTGGTAACAGAGGAATTTAATAATCTATTTTCCAGTATTTCAAATAGTAATACTGATTAATTTTAAACAAAGCCTTGAATGGTTTTGTAGATGAATCAGTGTTTTTATTTCCTATTGATATCTAGGAAATTAGAACTTATATTTTAAGAATAAGGAGTAAACATTCAATGTATATAAAATTCCTGCTAGTATTTTAAAAGATGTTATTATTGACCCACTTACAAATTTAATTAATAAATCTTATAAAAACGAGAAATTTTCCACCTTTATGAAGACTTTCATCCTTATTCTTTTCCTTTGAAATGTTTCACACTTAATTTATAAAATTACAGACCAATTTTTATTGCCTGTATTTTCTAAAGTATTTGTAAACATCATGAAAAATAGACTTTTAACATTTAACCCACCGGGTTGGTCTAGTGGTTAACGCGTCTTCCCAAATCAGCTGATTTGGAAGTCGAGAGTTACAGCGTTCAAGTCCTAGTAAACCAGTTATTTTTACACGGATTTAAATACTAGATCGTGGATACCGGTGTTCTTTGGTGGTTGGGTTTCAATTAACCACACATCTCAGGAATGGTCGAACTGAGAATGTACAAGACTACACTTCATTTACACTCATACATATCATCCTCTGAAGAATTATCTAAACGGTAGTTACTGGAGGGTAAACAGGGGAAAAAAAAGAAAGAAAAGACTTTTTAACATTTATTGAAAAAGTTACCATATTAATAAACTTTCAGCATAGTTTTAAGAAAAAAAATTTCTTCTGTCAGCCAGTAAATATTTTAAATTAATATATTTAAATATACAAATATACAAATATTTTAAATTGTGTAGATGATAAAAAGTTTCCATTTCCAATTTTAGATTTTATGTAGATTGTAAAATCTACATAAAGCACTCGATTTAATTCCACATATTTTAGTAATGAAAAACTTAGTATCAGAGGAGCTGCTTACAATTAAATAAATAATTTTTTTATCTTTATTGGTGCATAATAATGCATTATATTGTTTATTTCAGTATAAGATAAATTATAGTACATATTTATAATTATAAATATAAAGTACGAAAGATAGTTGTGCTCAAAGTTCATCTTAATTATTTAAAATATAAAACATAAAATAATATTAGGGTATGCAAATTAAATATAAAAAATTATAATATATCAACAATTTCACACTATGAAATTGTTTATTGTAAGGTATAAGGTTTCATGAAGAACGATTCTTTAGAGAGTATTGGGCATTTGGTTACCGGTAGAATTTTCGCGCTGTAAACTCAGAATGCTTATTTCGTATTAATTAGTTATTTGTGTATTATTTTTGTAACTGTTGTTGAAATTGTTTATCAAACACATTATTAGTGATGTTTAAAATGCGGTAATTTCATGCTATACTATCAGTAGTGTTGAATGTTAACTTCAGTACGTTCTCTATGGTTATGGTTATATTTAAGTTGAGGTTATGTTTCTTTTTAAAAAATAGAGTTTTTAAAGAATTAGATTAAGGTTGTTGGTTTTCTTTTTTGTTAAAGTATATTTTGCTAGTAAAGTAGTCTTAAAATGGGGACTAAAAGGAAGCCAGATTCACAGGTACCAGCCGAAGAAAGCGACCTTCTTTCTATAAGACCACTGTAAGTATTTTTTAAATGTAATTGTATATTATTTGATTTCTACACAGGATTAACTTACCCCTTTATATCTATTTTTTCATGCTGTAATTATGGTGTTAACAGTTACTTTTGACATTCATATAATTATTACTATAGTTTTTAAATGTAGCAGGTTAATATTTTATTACAGCTGAATGTATAGCATTCAGGAGCATTCAGGGTGCAAATCATGTAAAAAAAATTTAATAATTGGTAAATAAATGATGATTTGGTTCTAGAGCTTTAAAATACATTTAAATAAGTACTGTATTGTGGGATCTGCAGTTTGAAAATTTGAATACTAAGATGACATGTTTTGTAATACTCTGTTCATTTGTAATACTATGTGTATTTGTATATCGGAGAAAAAATAAATTTTAGCAAAATTTTAATTATTCTTCAATGAAATAACCAGTTTTTGTAGCAATGAAAGTTTATTATTTAGTGTGGTTAACCAACAGCTGTGATATCTCTTCTGATAATTCTCTTGAAATTGTATGAGAATGACCTGTCACTGTTTTGATAGAAGTGGTACACCCAAAATACAAAGTACAAGCAGCATCCAATTGTTCAAAATTGTGATGGGCAATGTATTGCTCTTGGTCTTTGCATTCATGTAGTTCTTTGTTCTGCCGAGAAAAAATACTTTTGAAACAGTTAACACAAAGATACTTTCCAAGAACTAAATTTAAATTTGGAAAAATGTGTTCTTTAAGAGCTTGCCCTAATATTATTTGTTTTAAGTTTTTCTTAACAGTTTTTTTATGAATTCTCAAAGGGTCACAACAGAACTGCCCATACAGGTGACTGAATTTTGACAAAAACGTTTTTCTATGATATTTGCAAACACTAGTGATATCTGAATTAACACATAAAAAAATAAGTTGATTTTCATCACTAAATTTACAAATTTTAATGAGTTCTTTTGGCACTGTACCATGCACTATTTTATGACACTTCATTCACATTACTTCCTATGAAACATTGTACTTTCATTGCTTTGTGTGAAATAATGTAAAAATTTATGTGATTTTAAAATTTGCAAATATAATATTATTAAGTAAAATTTATTTATTTAATAGACATTTCCAAACACAAGATGAAATTTGAGTAAAGATTGTGAACTTGGTAAAGATTGTGAACTTGGTAAAGATTGTGAACTTGGTAAAGATTGTGAACAGGTCACTGACTAATGTCAGACTGACCAGTCTGTAACTGCAAAGCTAAATGATGCAACATGAATTTTTCTGACGACTGGAAATGACTTCAAGCAACTTTTTGTAACATGAACACTGCAGTTGAATGGTTCAAACAAGTCTATTTCAACTGTAGTAATAAGAATAAAAATATTAAAGTGTCAAGAAGACAAGAAACCCCTTGGAGCACTTATTTAGCAAGTCAAAATGGTATTGCTTTTACAGGTGTTTCATGATTTTTAAGAGGTTATAACTTTTTTATTAGTATAATCCACAAGGAACTTTTTTATTTGTCTTAAACATGTACAAAAACACTGTAAATTGTGCAAATGTAAGATTTTTATCACCAGCCCCATCAGAGTTATTTGAAGCAAAATTTGAATTTAAAAAAAAATTAAGTTTTCAAAAATATTTAGGGTAAGTTTACACCATTATTATTACCATTTCGTATGTTCAACTTTATTGGTAATTTTCGCATAGAAAGAAGAGAGATAGGTAAATAAACTGCTGGACCAATTTTCTACCTTGAGAAAATATGAATAGATTGCTTTTTGTTTCATCCTTCCAGGACAAATAGTTTTTTAGTTATGATTTTTTCTGTAAACCCTTACAATCACAAAAATAGGTGTACGCACTGTAACAAAAATGGCTGCCACAGCTAAACTGCTTAAATAAAAAATTATTTTTAAGTCCCTGAGACATGTAGGAAGCAAGTGGATAAGTTAAATTTTTTTTTTAATTGGTCAAGCGACCACCATTGGGTCATTTCAAATGGATTGAGCCTAATATTATTTAAGTCTTTTTGATCAAATTTTAATGACTTGT
The DNA here is from genome assembly GCF_047948215.1 of Lycorma delicatula. Taxonomy (NCBI): domain Eukaryota; kingdom Metazoa; phylum Arthropoda; class Insecta; order Hemiptera; family Fulgoridae; genus Lycorma; species Lycorma delicatula. The sequence continues at coordinate 26,217,032 of NC_134455.1, forward strand.
TACTACACAGATAAAGTTGGTTTTGTGCTCCTTTTGAGATATTTTAGTTTGAATATGGCTGATTTTACACAAATTACTATTTTGAATCATCTAAAGAAATAAAAAGATTTCCTCCTAGCTCTCAAAACCCTTTCAGCAAGTAGTCTTGTACAAAACCTCTGTTAAAATTTAAAAAAAAAACTCTTCGGTAAGTATTTATTCTCAAAAATATTTAGTTGCAAAGTTGAGATCTTGTGTTTTTACCTTAGGCGTTTAAATAAATAATTAATTTTTTGAGCGTTTTTCTTCATCATTGGCTAAAATATGCTCAGAGTGTAAAATATAGTATGTTTTATGCAGATTTACATGGTATTTGTTTGAACTAGATATTTTAAAGACAAAGAATTTATAAAAGTTAACACAAACATCAGAAAAGTTCAAAATTGTGTGCTGTACCTATAAAAAATGGCCTGAACATATGGTAAGCCTCTATAACAAAATATAAATAAATCTTGTTAACAAATATTTTTGGGTGATTTGAAGTGTATTCAGACTACATATTAATGACGACTACATGCCTACCTTAACAGGCATCATGTTATATTAAATTCAGTATAACATCAACCTAAGACAGAACAAGAATAATGTTAACATTTATCAGCTTACATAAATATAAAATTGCCAAGTTTTACAGAAAGAGGTTTTATGAAAGAAAATTGCAATATTATTTTCAAAACCACAATTAAAATAAGGTCATATGACTAATAAATACTACAATCTAAGAGTATGCAAATTAAACTGTATTGATTATACCAACCATTAGTTTGGACAGTCTGGTCAAGAATTAACCATTATTATACATACAAATACTGCATAGAATTATGGAGTCAACCTTTGCAAATTTACTTCTAGAAATAGAACGCAGAAAATTATTAGGTTTTATACCAGTGCACAGAATTGTTTGTGCACGAATTCAGTATTGTATGCGTAATCAATATGAAATTTACTGTTGCTTTTAATTTGATGAAAATATTTTTTTTTAAATGAACAGTATAAAAAATTAATTGCACTGTTCCATCACATAGTAAAGGGACCTCTTCAAAACAAGCCCTACCAACATCATCATCTGCAACACCTCCTATTTAGAAGTTGTATATTTTTTTGAAAATCTTAAAAACTAAAAAATATTTAGAATGTATTGTTTTAACTTGTGCTTTACTTTAATTTGATCTGATTTTATCAAACTATATTAAATATATAGATCACAAAACCTTGTAATTAATGAACAGTAACACAAATTCTTTTTTTTAAATCATAATACATGTCTTACTGTTGTCAATCACTCCACCTGGAATTGCATTGAAAAAAAAAACAAATACTTTTGTCACAGAATAGGCTATAAAAATATTGAAAACATTTTGACAACAATTTTTAAGTTAAAATTTGGTTCAGTTTTTTCATTACAGTTAGTAATTTTGTGTAATTTCACTACCAACTTTTGTGGGTAATAAAATCATTGAGTCATATAACTATAACTATGAATTTTTTAATTTTCATGCATTTGCTGAGTGACTGCGAAGTACTACCATTTTATCTTTTAATGGTCTCTTAGGTATGTAAAATTAAAAAATAAACTGCAATAGATCTTGTATTAGTGAGTGTACATTATTCTTTAATCTTTTAAATTATAATCTTTTTTACCGTATTTGTAAAAAAAAATAATTTGTAAAAATAATAGGATAGTATAAGCAGATGTGCTGTCTTCAGTTTATGCTTAAATCTAAAGTAAGACTATGATAAGCTATTGTAGGTATATTAAAAGAAAAACTATTGTTTTTGCCTATTAAACTGGTATTATATCTGTTTTGATTGTATTATTTTTTCAGTGGAGCTGGTCAGGAAGTTGGTCGATCGTGTATTATGCTAGAATTCAAAGGGAAAAAGATAATGGCAAGTATTAGTTATTTTGTTTTTAAAATATTTTTTTTTCTAAAAAGTATGTACAACCTTTTAAAAGTAATTCTTTTTTTTAAAGTCTTAATAAAACTTGATAATTTATTTTGGTTTGTGATAAATAACTATTAAGAATTAAACACTATAATTTATGTAAAAAATTTTTAAACTCTGTTAAAAAACTGCAATGTTTGTTTTTAATACACTTTTAAAATTTTCTAGTTGGACTGTGGAATTCATCCTGGTCTGTCTGGTATGGATGCCCTTCCTTTTGTTGATCTGATTGAGGCTGATGAAATAGATCTTCTATTAATATCACAGTGAGTGTATTTTACTCTTACATGAAATTCTTAGTCTTTAAAATATAATTCGTTATCGTTTTACATATGAATGATAATGTGAAATGCTTTGTATTTTGGTAAGACTGTTTATTTTGTTGATATTTTATCAATTTTTGGTCATTCATTGATGTGAAAAAGATTAGTATTAAAATTATTGTTTTTATTATTAAGTTTTTTTATTGACTTTTCGAAAAAGTATAAGATTTCTTTTCAGTCGCATGTTGGAATTGAATTTTCTTTACGTTTTGAGGTATGAGGAGTGTAAAAATGCCATTCATTTAAAATTTAATTTTCTTATATGTATAAGAACGGAGTTTCAGACAAGTCCTTTCATGGAGTAAATAAGTGTTTTAGTTATATTCAGTGGCGGCTCGTAACTAAAATTAGTGGGAGCTGCTCCTCCAGAAAATTTTTTCCTGGGCCTTTTCAAGGCCATGATTAAAGTTTTCTCTAAAATAAAAGAACCGAAAAAAAAAGAATCAGGTAGAATAGCTGGAAGCAGAATACTATAATTCTACACATTATTTCATTCAAGAATTTGTTACACGTATTCAGTTTAATAAAATAAATAATAAAATGTCAATAGAGATAATATTTTTTTAGTATAACTAGAAAATAACTTAATAAAATGCCCGCTTAAAAACACTATACTCCACCAGTGGTCCTTAATTTAAATTTCTATGTACATAAAAACAAATAAATCATTTGTATTTACCAATTACCTTCTCTTTCAACCTTCCACCATGTTTTTGGACAGATTTTGCAATCAAAGAGCCCTTGCTTTCCGCCATCTTCTGATCACTACTGAACAAACAACTAAACCAGTTCCATATATATTCCTTCCACCAACTAAACTAAAAAAGGGAATGAACAAGTAACGTACTATGCATATGCAGAGGAAAAAACTACCTTCCACCAGCACTGTGGGAGAAACAGTGCTCTCTATCTCTCTCCCTTGTAGCCTTGCATGTAGTTTCCTATGTGCGCATTCACACAACAGCCAAACACCATGGCACTGGAACTGTGAAGCGCACAGTTCCATACAAAGATTTTTGTATCTTTTTCATAAACTGGGGGATGGCTACTGACATTAAGCTTAAGGATTACATATTGTACAAGTATAAAGAAAGAATTAAAGAAAAAAGGACTCGTTATATTAAACGTTATCAAAAATATCAAGTGGAAATAGGGTTGCTGCAGTTCCACAGTGCCTTAACATGAGCCAGCACTAGTTATATTTACACAGTGTGTAAGAAATGTTTATTATTTTAATAGTACGTTATTTTATACACACACACACACACACACACAACACAAACACACACATATGTATAAATATATATATATATATATATATAAATATATTTTTTTTTAAAAGCAATTCTTTTAATAACCGTACTCCTCTGTACTAATACAAATTAATTTATATTTAATAGATCAACCCTAAGTACAGAACAATTGAAATAGGATGATTTACCTTATTTCATTATGTAACAAGTGCTTTCGCGAATTTGATTTGCATCAGCTGCATACATTATATATATTTCAAAACCATCAAAAACTTGTAATCCATGACAACATACTGCCCATTCAATTATAATTTTACGCTAAAAATATTTTTAAACTAATTACATTTTTTTTTTTAATTTTTAAATTAAATTTAACATATACTTTATAACCAAGATTTACAAAAATTTATATCCTTTTATTTAAATTAAAAATTTTAAATTATAATTCCAATTAGAGATAAAAACGTAAAATATAAAAATGTTAAAAATACAAAAAATTGTTTAAAATTACAAAGTTCAACCAATCAAAATTAACCAGGTCACAATTAAAATGCAAAAATGTAATCAAAATAGAGACAAAAATTACACTATTAAAAATTAAAACCTGACTCTCCTCGCTGGACCGTCATTGTATGTCTCGCTGGACTGGTTTGCAGAACTCTGCCGAACCCACACGACTTCACACAACTCGCAGCCTCTCCTCGCTGAACTCACAGAACTGTCCTTGCGAGACTGATGCCTAACGTCTTGCAGACTGGTTCTAATAGAACTCTTTTTTAGTTGGTCTTACTGGACTATTTATACTGATAGCCTTTTTACCTGCCGGACTGGACCCAAGTCGAAGTGTGAGAACAGTTGACTGAGGGTTTTATTCCCGTGAATTCTAAACCTGATCTCTTCTCACCATACAATAAGTGTTCATTGTGTGTTAGCGAGCAGTATAACAAAGGATGATTGTTAAATGGACCTACACTTTACAAAAAGGGTTCTCCTTTTTGTCTCTTTCTGGATTCCTGCAATTGTTATATTTTATTACTTTCATAATAATTGGTAGAAATCCGTTACTCAGGCCTGCTCTACTGGACTTGTTACAATATATATATATATATATATAAATAATAAATGAAATTGAATCTTCTTTACATTATGAGGTATGAGAATTATGAAAATACCATTCATGAATAAAATTTTTTTAGCTCAAAAATCTCCAAAACTAATTCATCAATTTTATTGAAATTTTTATAGGCTGGGTAGTATATCTGAAGTTGTGCATGTGAAGATTAGTTGAGTTGTTTTGTTATGCTCAATTTAAGGTTGAAAACAGGCTCAAATTATGGTTATGTTGACTTTATATTGGCATATTTTTCATATGCACTTATGCAGTGAGTCACACTGAAGAGTGAGTTTAAACCTGATGCTTTTGTGTAGGGTCTACTTATTAGTTTTAATTATATCATCAAATTACGGTTATAATAATTTAATTTTCTTATTTACAGAAAATACATTTTAATATTAAATAAATAAAAACATTATACCTCTTTTAGTTTTCTCATTTAATTTAAGTTTTGTATATTTTGTGCCCAAAAAGTTATACAAATTTGAATAATTTTTTTTTTTTTTTTTGGCTTGATGAAATTCTTTACTGAAATTCGAAGTTTATGCATAAGAATATGAAATGTAATTTTTTGTAGTGTATGAAAAATGCCATACCTGACCGGCATTTGAAACCGGGACCTCCAGATGAAAGACCAAGAACCTACCACTCACACCACATATTTATATATATATATATATTATATGTGTTTATATATATTTAATATATTTTTATATTTAATCAAATGTATATATTTTTACATTGTACTTTGAAAATCAGTTCATTTCTGACTGAAATAGTAGGAGCATCAGAAACAAAAAGTTTGCCTTTTTGTACACAACTGTTGAGAATTTTTTTTGTATATTTTGCTTCTAAGAAAAGTTCTTATTATTTATATATTTATTATATTTCCAATTACATATTGCATATTTTAAAAATATTTTCTAAAACTTTTTTTGTCAATAAAATGGATTTTTAAAATTTATTCTTAAATTTATCATTTTTTAATTACTTTAAATTAATTTTCTGTATGTAGGCTTATTTAGAAACTTATAAATGCAAATTGGATTTTATCCAATTAAGATGGTGTGACTATTTGTTTGATATTTGTCCTTCTTTCTTTAGCTACGCATATAAAACAAAGATATCTTTAAGGATTAACAACTTCAAAAGAAGCAAGCTAAATCAGAATTTACAATATTAAGTTATTTTAACCACGTAAATTTGTTTGTTAAGTACATTATTTACTACCATAATGTCTAGATATTGACAGAATAAACGGAAACTGAAATTACGAAAAAATGTCTATATGTATTATTGATCAATACAATGCAATAAAGGTTATGGATTTTATTCAGTCAGTTATCTACAGAAGTTCTAAAATAAAAAGTGCTATAACAAAAAGAACTTTTCTTTTCTTTTTCCTGTTTTAGCCTCTGGTAACTACCGTTTAGATAATTCTTCAGAGGATGAATGAGGATATATGTATGAGTGTAAATGAAGTGTAGTCTTGTACATTCTCAGTTCGACCATTCCTGAGATGTGTGGTTAATTGAAACCCAACCACCAAAGAACACTGGTATACTCGATCTATTATTCAAATCCGTGTAAAAATAACTGGCTTTACTAGGACTTGAACGCTGTAACTCTCGACTTCCAAATCAGCTGATTTAGGAAGACGCATTAACCACTAGATCAACCCGGTGGGTTATAAGAAAAAGAACTGTATGTTGTATTTATTACACAGGAGTACCAGTCATTCTCAACCACATACACTCAACTTTTTTTTTCTTAACCTCTGGGGACACATTCAGTATTCTTCAGAGGATGAGATGAATTATTTGTAGCATGTGAAAATGCCAAACACACTCAGATTAAAGTAATTTAGTTGTTACTAAAGTTTTGATTAACTTGCTGAAACTGTAGACAGGTTTTTCTATAAACAGATATTTTAAAGCTCTTTATTTAATTTTTCTGTATGACTATATTTGTTATTTAAAATTCAAGTAATTTAGTAAGTAGTGATCATATCTTTTTTTATGAAAAAAGTACGAAAATAGTGTTATCATAAAATGCATAAGGTTATTGTATAATATAAGTTACTGAATAACAAAAACAAAAAAAATTACAGCAAATTTCTTTTTTGTTTTAAGAAATATAAGTAATTTTAAGCTGTGGTTTTTTAACATATTTTTGAAAACGTTCCATTTTTTACTGAATTGTTCATCTTGATTTACCTCAGTTTCTGAAACTAGCTTCAGTTAGTTTTGGAATATATCTTTAGTAATGTCTTAACTAATTTTTAAAAATTCAGACAAAAGTTGTAAAACACTGCTTGTTTCCATGTTAAGATTCTGGTGCTGGTTACATTTTTCTTGGATTTGGAATTCCAACTCTTCTGCACTATGCCAAAAATCTTCTGTATGATTTCATCTTTTGTCAGAGTGCTTAGCCATTACTTTGCCATCTATATCTATAAGTAGAAATAGACTTTAAATAATTACTGATTTTTTAAATATCATTTGCAGTTTGTGTGTTGTAATAAGGAAAATATCATTTTTGCATATATAGATTGACAGAAAGATACAGAAAAGTATTATTTTACTATGAATTACTGAAAAGGATGCTTGCTAATAATTTGCAAATGGAAAGACAGATACTCAAAGTAATTAAAGAAGCCATAAAACTACATTTTATTAGCTAGGAGCTTACCTTTACTTTTGATCATAATCAGCATTTGGAGCTGAAAAATACATTTTCCCAGCAATGAACCATTTTTCTTATCCTGTCATCGAAGAATTCTAGCACCTTCTCTGATATAACACCTCACTGCCCTTTTTTCACTTTGACCTGGTTTTTTATTTACTACCTTTGGTGAAATGAGTGTGCTTAAGATCTGCATTTAAATTTGGGAAGAAATTAAAATCTGTATTTAAATTTGGGAAGAAACAAAGATCAGTGAAATCAAATCCATTCAGTATCACACCTAATGTTTGTTTTTTCCAGCTTTCAGTGAAACAAATTTTACTGCACCCTATTCACAATAGTTTCATCATCTTAAATGAGTCTTAAACAGTTTAAGACTTTCACTAGGGTTCACTTTTTCAGCTGTTAAAAATTTAATTTTTGTTCTGAATGCCACTTGGTACCATGGCAGTGGCTACTGATAAAAAATGAGTAAATGGAATTCAACAAGACTTAGCTTGTTTGTATTTGGGATTCTAGCTAAAAAACAGGAGTTCTGTGCGATGTTTTGTTTTATTCTCCAATTACATGCAACTGTACATTACTTATTCCTTGTATATTTATAGTAATGCAGTACACATGAGTATAACCCATCAGGTTGGTCTAGTGGTTAACGCGTCTTCCCAAATCAGCTGATTTGGAAGTCGAGAGTTACAGCGTTCAAGTCCTAGTAAAGCCAGATATTTTTACATGGATTTGAATACTAGATCGTGGATACCGGTGTTCTTTGGTGGTTGGGTTTCAATTAACCCCACATCTCAGGAATGGTCAAACTGAGAATGTAGAAGACTACACTTCATTTACACTCATACATATCATCCTCATTCATCCTCTGAAGAATTATCTAAATGGTAGTTACCGGAGGCTAAACAGGAAAAAGAAAGAAAGTACACATGAGTATGAATTAGTTTTCACACATTTTGCTGCACTCTGTATTCTTATTTATTATGTAATCTATGTAAAAAAATGCACTGTAAAAACAAATGCAAGAACACTTAATATGTATTCTTGCAATACTCTTTAATCAGTTTCAGTAATAAACCATTTTTCAGTTTAATTTGATGTAACTTAGATGGTATTATATTCTTCTCTTGTACAACAGTAATATCAAAATTATACTGGTTTTGATTAGATAAATTTTTACAGTTTCCTGTGTTTATGAAAGAAAAGAGAAGAATGATAAACATTTCCAGTCTTTTACAAAAGGTAATAATTTATTATAAAGAAATAATTTACCAAAAAAATTGGCAGGATTGGTTTTAAATAGATGTAACATAACATCTTCGCCATTTTGTTGTAAGTTGGCATCCCCATGGCCCTAGATTATTCAAATTTTCTTCTCATTACATATGGAGCTATTGAACCTTTTACTCCATACACATACACTACACAAATTACAACATATAATACACTTTTATAGAAACAATATACCTTACACTGTTTCTTCTTACACATTCACTTGGTGGTGTTGCAACACTTTACGAAATGCAACCATAACCCAAGGTGGAATAGGTGGAATGAACAGGTATTGAAAAGATATTTCAAATGATGACACATCCCATCCCTGGTATAAAAATATAAGATTTATAATTTATAAAAACAATCGGGAAGGAGACTCCCTCCAAAAGATCTCACCTTTCCTGATAAATAAAGTGATAACAGGTTCAATTGGTTTATAGGAAAACATCAGGAAGTTAAGAGACAAATTGACAAAGTTCAAATCCTAGTAAAGGCATTACTTTAATATGGATTTAAATACTAGATTATGGATATCGGTGTTCTTTGCTGGTTGGGTTTCAGTTAACCACACTTCTTAAGAATGGTCAACCTGGGACTGTATGAGACTACACTTCAATAAGGCATTAAATATCATTAACCCAAAATACTGCCATATCCTTCTTTGCAGTGACTCATGTAGTGCTCTCCAAGCTTTAGAAGATTTGTATTCTAGACATCTTATCGTCACCAAAATCTATAATGTGATCGCCAAGTTGAACCATCACAACACACAAGTGAGTTTCCGCTGGATTCCTATCCACGTGGGAATTCTGGGTAATGAACGTCCACATTCCACTACTAAAGACGCATATTATCAACCATCCTTAACCATTGGTGTTACTACGTCTGACTTTATTTATTGTGTTAAACACACTATTTGAGAAAAGTGGCGAGGTGACTGGACTGCTACAGTAGATAATAAACTTCGACATATCAAAGATACTGTGTTGCCATGGGACTCTTCGTGTAGAAAAATTTGTCAAGGGGTTCTGTTCCTCTGCCGATTGCAGATAAGACATTTCGGAGGTACTCATGCGTATCTGATGTCAGCAGAAAACACATCACTATGTATGTGTATGATGTGACTGTCACTTGACTGTGTGCCACATTCTTGTGGTTTGCAGGCCTTACATTGTAAACTTAAATTATCAAAGAACATTCACCTTATCTCAGGGAATGATAAAAGTGTATTATACCAGGTATTGTTACTTCTACAAAATATTAATATACTTCATAAAATTTAATGTTATTCAACAATAAATTTTGATTTTATTTTGGTATTCGTGCTTTATATTTTATCTTTGGGATTACGTTTCTTTTATTATTTTAGTTTTATTCTAGTTATTATAGTTTTAAAGTTTATAAATATTTTTGTTATACAAGAAAGGATCTTTACACTCCTCTTGAACTTCGCTAAAGTTTATTTATGCTTATTTTAGTTTTACATATATTTTTATTTTTTTGCTGTTGCTTTTAAATATATTATATCCTATTTTAAGATTCAATCTCTGATTGTAGTTGTAAGTAATTTTTTAGTTTGTTTGTTATGATACTAGTTATAAGTTTTGATTTTAATATTTTAGTTTTAGTCTAGTTTTTTTTTTTTGTTATATGTGTTTTCCAGGCGATGATAATGTGAAAGCTTTTTTCACAAAAAGAAAAAACATAGTTATGAGTGGTTCAAGGATATATTTAATTTATGAATTGCATGTTTTACTTTTATTTCTTTGTGCTACCATTTGTTTTTATATTATATCATATAAATGACTTTCAGCTATTCTATTTAGAATCTCTGGTAATTATTAGAAAAATCACATTAGAAAATAAATTGTGATTTCTAGTATTTGATCAATTTCTCTAGTAGGTTTTAAAATTTACTGAGAAATGAAGGCATAACATTTTCAAAAGTCATTTGCATAATTAATTTATGTGTTAAAAAAAGTTTTCTGTTTCTTTTTTTTATTTTCAACCTTTCTTTATTCTTATTTTCAGTTTCCATTTGGACCATTGTGGTGCACTTCCTTGGTTTCTACTAAAGACAAGTTTTAAAGGTCGATGTTTTATGACTCATGCAACAAAAGCTATTTATAGGTGGCTTCTTTCTGATTATATTAAAGTTAGGTGAGAAAATAATACTAATGTAATATCATTCCCTATACAGTACATTTGGAAAGTTACTGTGCAGTATGCTTTAGAATTATGTGGTGCATTCTGTTCTGTCGGCATTAGGTTGGTTGTTGTGGGTTTGTTGGGTGTTGCTCAGTAGTAAAGATGTCAGTTGAATTACGGTTGGAAATGCTTCGTTTCATTTTGTTTTGGATCAGTAGTTGTGAGAACATAATGGTTCTCACAACCAACAACATAATGGTTTCTCACAAGAGAAATGCATTTTTCTCAATGAATATGTCTTTCCTGGTGACAAGTACACTGATTTAGGAAGTACAAGTTTTCTGAAAAGTTTCCAAATACTCCTGTTCCTCACTGCAATGCAGTTTGAACTCTTACCAAAAACTTTCAGGCAACAGGCTCTGTGATGATGCTGATCAAAGTAGAAGACCACCTAAACTAAATGAACAGAGGCTGCTTGATATTTCAGATGCTATGGCTGAAAGTCCATTAAAGTCAATGTGTAAATTAGCACAGCAGGAAGATATTGGATTTGCTACTGCGTATTCAATTGTAAGAAAAGAACTGAAACTTTTCCCCTACAAAGTAATGTGTGTTCAAGAACTGAAACCTACAGATCATGCCAAAAGAATTGTTATCAGTGGTTTTAACATTTTATCCACCAAAATTCTATATGTATCCTCGACAATATGTTTTTTACAGATAAAGCGCGGTTTCATCTGGGAGGGTGTGTTAATTCACAAAGTACATGATTGTGGTCGTCAACTAACCCCCATCAATTACACGAACAATCTTTACACAGAGTGAAAATTTGATTCTAGGTCAGTGTGAATAGAATGTTTATTGTGGGTCTAATTTCTTTTGAAAATACAGTTAATAGTAATTGATTTTTCTTTTTAGCCTCTGGGACCACCATTAGATATTGATTCAGAGGATGAGATGAAATGACTATTTTGTAGCATGTAAAAATACCATGCCTGACCTGGGCTTCAAACTCGGGACCTCCAGATGAAAGGCTGAGACGCTACCACTCATGCCATGGAGGCCAGTATATTAATTGTTGTTGTGCTGTTTTAACAAACTTTATTAGTCAGTTAACAGAAGAAGAAATTAATCATGGTTCGTTCCAACAAGATGATGCCGTAGCGCATACAGCTGACAGGTCAATGACCTTTTTACAAAATGTCTTGGTGAATGAATGAGTTCAAGGGGTTTGTGGCCTGCATGATCGGCCGATCTGGCTCTCCCAGATTTCTTTCTCTGGAGATCAGTAAAACAAGCAGTGTATTGCAACAGGCATTGTGAAGTAGACAAACTAAAAACCTTAATAATCGCAAAAGTATGAGTCATTCCAGTACATCAGCTGGATAAAGTGTTTGAAAACAAATTGATGTTGCAGGAGGTCATTTTCAACACCTTTTATAAACTATTAAAGTTATTGTAATATCTGTTTCTACAAAATAATTAAATAAAAATACAAAGTAATAATTAAGAAAGTTTCATCATTACACTTCCATAACTGCAGTGCACAGCAGCTTTCTGAATGCACTGTTTTTATAACGAATTGCCAGTTCTGATATACCATACTAATGATATAGATTACAAATAATTTGAAGTATGTAGATTGGAATCTGAAAGACTTAAAAATAATTTCACATCTTATACATAAGAATATGTGCAATCATATGAGAGATATATTATTGTAGATATATCATCTACATCAACTTCTTGTACTATTTTACAAAGGGATTGTCGATCTACAGACATTCACTGTCAGTCAACAGGCATGTTAGGTTTATTACCAAAAATTCATGATAGTAATAAAATAAGTAATATGTGTTATTTCAATCATACAAATTTGTATTTATTGATATGTGCATTTGGTATTCTTTTGACCTTATCATGTCAATAACAGTTTGATAAAAAACATTTAATTAGAAAATAAAAGTGTGTATTCTTCTTCTTTTTTTTAATTTATATATATATATATACATATATATAATATCAGATATATATATATATATATACATACAGAGTGATATTTAAATATGGAAATAGCTTTATACTGCATATCTGAGAGGTATTTGGAGGCAGAAGAAATGGGGTTCTACATAGTTTAAAGAAATCTGCATTATGATGGCTTTTTAATTTTAGTCCGCCATATTGAATCAAAATAATTTTTTTAAATAGGAAGGTGGACATAAGTCACATGATTTTGATTTAAAATTTTACCAGAAAAACATTAGTGAAACCTGCTTTTCTGTTAATGCCTTCATTATCGAGTTATAAGCATTCAAAGTTGCAATGACAGAAAAATTGTGTTAACAATAAAATGAGATAAAACGTGTTGCATGAACAATTTTATTGCATTTTATATTCATAATGCATATAATAACAAACTTTAAACAGTGCTGTAATATTGATGATAATAATAAATGATAACTAATAATTAACAACAAATTAAATGACTATATCAACTGATATTATTTACTTTCAATATTACAACATTTATTTTAAAATTTTCAATAAATGTTTTCAGTCAAATTACTAATGAAATAAATTTAAAGCATATTCTTTTCCAATATGTGTTCAGTGTGCTTCCCCTCTACAGCTTAATGTGCTAACCTCAAATAATATCCCTTTATAACTTATTATATCATGTCTGGTGGTACACGAACAGATTTGTTAGTTATTCTTCTATTCAATTCGTCAATGTCTGCAATGTTTGTTTGTAAACATTATGTTTCAGGTACCCTGAAAAAAGTAATCCAGAGAAGAGACAGTTCTGGGGACCTGACAAGCCATTCTATGGCTCCTCTATGACCTATCCGGCAGTTTGAAAATTGTTCATTTAAAATTTGCTGAGCCCTTAGATAATAATGAGGTGGTGTTCCATTTTGCTGAAGCAATACGTTATTATTTAGTTCTTGCTCAACATTTTCCCAGATATTTGGTAAAATTCTATTCGCTAACAAGATCCAGTAAGCATCTCCTGTAAAATGGTCATTTAAAATAAAAGGCCCTACAATACAGTGACCGATTCCCGCTCAAATGTTCACTTTCTGAAGGTGTCGTGTATGAGCCAACATCCATCTGGGATTATTATTGATCTGATATCGATAGTTTCACTTATTCACATAGCCATTTAGTGATATATGTCACTTCATCAGTAAATATTATTGAATTAGAAAAATTTGAGTCTATATCTAATTTTTACATTATAATAAATCAATATTCCACACAATACTCAACTCGGCGGTCAAAATCATCCTCTGAAAGTTCTTGCACCAGTTGTGTATAAGGGTGAAATTTATTTGTTTTAGCAATATTTTGAACTGAAAAAACTGATGTCATGTTGAAAAAAAGCATTTTGAATCGATGAATGATGGTCTTTAACAAAGGTCGGCAATACATCTAATGACTTGCATCAGTTGTGTCAATTCTTGGTCTGTCGGTGAGAGGACGATTCTTTTCAGTACCAGTTTCGTCAAATTGTACTGTCTTGATCACAGTCGATTTACTTGTTGGTTCTCTGTTTGGAAATTTATTATTAAATAAATCATATACTTCTTGTAAAGGTCGAATTCTGTCACCATACCCATACATCATCAACAGACTTATACTTGTGGTTGTGTTATTGATTATTAGTTATTGTTTATTATTATCATCAATATTATAGCGCTGTTTAAAGTTTGTTATTGTATGCATTGTGATTGTAAAATGTAATAAAATTGTTTATGCAGCATGTTTTTCCTTGTTTTATTGTTAACATGATTTTTCTGTCATTGCAAATTTGAATGCTTATAACTTGACAACAAAGGCATTAACAGAAAAACAGGTTTCATCATTGTTCTTATTGTAAAATTTTAAATTGAAATTATTTGTCAAATGTCTGCCTAAACTGGGGTTGCTTTCTGACTTGTTGGAAGGTGGCTTTGGTGAGGGTGTTCTTAAAATCAGGAAAGGATCTGAGTAAGGTCAGCAGTTATTGACCCATCAGTCTCTTGCCAGTAATCGGCAAGTTGCTCGAAAGGCTGGTTATGGAATGGCTCTGGGAACATATCGATATGAACTCACTTCTAAATCGAAGCCAGTATGGCTTCATGAAATGGGTTGGTACCCAGGATTGCATCTTAAATGCTTTTGCCGAGGTGGAAAGGGTAGACTGTAAATATGTTTTGGCAATTATTATTGACATAGAGGCAGCATTTCCTTCCTTGTGTTGGAGTTCTGTCCTCTATGAGTTGGAACGCCGAGGTGTTCCCGTAGCCATGCAGGCCATAGTACATGACTACTTGTCTGATCGCACAGTTCTATTTTAGTATGCGCACCTAGTTGTGGAAACATACATCACCAGGGGAAGCTCGCAGGGCTCCATTCTCAGTCCCTTGCTGTGGCACCTGGTATTCGACAGATTTTTGGGACACATTCTCAAAGGGGTCACGACCCAGGCTTTCGCCAATGACTGTCTCCTGTTAGTTCATGGTGATTTACAACCACAGATAGAAGACCAAGTGCAGGCGGCTTTGTCAATCGCAGAGGGCTGGATGGACATTCAAAAATTAAAAATTTCTGTGCCCAAGATGAAATTTATTAGCCGTGTAATCGATGAGAAATTGCTGTTTAGCAACCACATTAGGCAAGTATTGGCGGACACCATCTCTGTGATGCACAAGCTTAGGAGGATTACTCAAAAGGATTACAGGCTGTCGAGCAGTCATTTGTACTTGGTGTACCGAGGTGAAAGTATGGCCTCTTATGCGGCATCCGTTTGGGCGCATAAGTTGGAAAGAAATTGAGCACTCATTCAAAATTTAAGGATTGCCCAGCGCAGAGCCTTAATTATATGACTGGTGTTTTTAAAACAACCTCCTACAAGGCTACCACTGCATTGGGAAAGGCTCTCCCAATCGATTTAGTGGTGAAAATTCAGATGGACATGTGGAAATTGCAAAGAGGCAGGGAGTTAGAGGTATTTGGGATGTGGTTTCGATGCAAAACAGTGATCTCAATGCACCAGTCCTAAATTTCAAACAGTTGTCCATCTTCCAACTGTAGAGGAGACTTTACAGCCTCACAATGGAAGCATGATAGCAAGAATGGCACGCCACAACTAAGGGAAGGCCCTTGTATAGATTTATACAAGATCTGGGGGATGGTATGCCTCTCCTTCATTTTTAAGGGCAATGGGAGTCCAATTGCTCTCCAATATGTAAATTTAAACCAATATTTGTTTCAGTTCTACTTGGCAGCTGATGAGCTGTGCATGAGTGGGGAGGTCCAGTCGAACGAACACATGATGTTTGACTGTCCAGCTCTTCGGGGGGGCAGAACTAAGTTCCAGGCCACCCTGGAACTTAGAGGTCAAGGTGAAAATTGGCCATTTAGAAACAGCAAGTCAATCTAGCGAGAGCCAATTGTTGGACTGTGTGGGAGTTTCTTGATGTGGTTGCTTTGTTCAACCGACATCAGTAGTTTACCCAAGGAAAAAGCCTCCTTCCGCGCTGCTGTAGGAAGCTAATTGGGAGATAAGGCTGGCTACCAGTCAGATTAAGGCTCCAAGCGCTTTAATGGTGGACAGGTACTTGCTGGCATTCAGCGGCCTAGGTGTGGCAGCAAATTGCTATCTTTGACAAGATAAATTTAATTATTGATAGTCATATATGTTTTAGTAATTGACGGGGTGTGCCTATCCATTTTAGTGATATATGAGAAGTGGGCAGTGGAACATACAAGCGAGTGGTGTATGGTACCACATTTATTCCGCTCACGCTTTTAGGTTAACTATAGCAGCTAGCTAGGACACTGGTCTCTAAACTTTTTCAAGGCTCAGTAGTCGTTTGTGGCACAGATATTCGATCTTATGATTTAGGGCGGCCGAATGGGGTGGTTGCAGGAGAATGCCTAGCAAACCAAATATGTCTGCCTTCCTATTTTAAAAAGTTAATTGTTATTCAGTATGGCGGACAAAAATTAAAAACCCACCATAATGGAGATTTTTTTTTTAAACTATGTAGAATCTGATCTCTTTCTGCCTCCAAATACCTCTCAGATATACAGTATAAATTGTTTTTATACCTAAATATAACCCTATATGTTTTATATATATATACACACATTATTTAACCATAGTCACATTTATCATTACAGATTACCTTAACAGCCTATTTAATCTTACAAATATCACATTTTATTTATTTCATCGTTAATAAATAAATTCAGTAATGTGCAATAAATTATAAACACTCTTTAGTAAAAATCGGTTCAGTAGTTGTGGCGATATAAGATTATTTAGAGGCCAACACCAAAAACAAACACAAAAACGCGCGCGTGCGTATCATGATTAAAATTTATAATCAACGATAAGTGTGTTGTTCATGAATTACTTGTTGTTATGAGAAGGCACCATGGAACTAAGAATACAGACATGTGCTATCTTATAAGACAATTACAGTCGAACCTCTATATAATGAAATCAAGAATCCCAGGAAAAAATTGATTAAATAGAGGTTTTCAGTTTATAGATGTAACAAGAATTCCCAGTCTAATTTTTTTAAAGAATGTTTTATCCTGTTTTACGATGAATTAAAATTAAGTACAGTTATTTTTCTTAGTAGCACTACAGAAAAAAAATGTATTGTATTTTTTTGATTCATGCGTTATACATTATATGTACTCTATAAAAAGTATATATCTCAGGTAAGGACTTTCATATTTGGAATGGATGTAGGCTATACTGAAAATATTTGTTCTCTGTTGTAGGTTAACATACTGTAGCTTTATTTCTAGCACATAATTTTTTCACAATGATAGCACAAAAATGAATACATTAACTTTTTTAAATTGGTTAAAAAATACTAATCCTAATACATTGTTTAGTGTTTTATAGATATTGGTAGGTAATGTTTATAGTATATAATTTTTAATAAAATATTAATTTATTACTTGAAAAAGTGAATACTTTTCTGTCGTTTTCGGTGTTTCAATAAGGTATTATGTTCAAAAAAAGTTTCACATTTATTTAAATACTCAAAAATACTGTGAGATACTTCCCCCTTGAGCTGTAGTCCAAGCCTAATTGTTTTAAATGAGTGTAAAACCTCGTTGTCAGAAGTTTTCCTCTCTTCCTGCTGGTCTTTGCAATTTTTGTCATCATCATCATCTTCTTTTTGTACCGGTTCAAAGGTCTTACTAAACTATGAAGTATGTGTCATCATCTGGAAAATCAGAAATGGTAACCTGTTCACCAGCTGTGATGAAATCTTCTAGTGTTACTTCGTTACTCACATTTCCAGTAGTTTGGAGGAAATTTGAGTGACTTTTTAAATGTACTAGTGTTATATCATTTTCTTGTTCCATTCTGTCATGGTTAAACCAGCTTTACAAAAACAATGGAATATTGTTTCATTACTAATATCATTGATTCATACTTTAGATTATTCAAAAATGCACTCTTGGAGATGAACAATATTAACAGGGACAGCCTCGTTGTTCTTTACAGTGGTTACAAATTTTTCAGGATCTTTTTCAGTAGTGCAGTTTAAGATTTTTAATTACCCCCTGATAATAATTGATATATAAGTTTGATAATTGATATGTTTGGTGGGAAAAGTATGACTTTTACATTATTTAATACAGAACTAATGTCTTGATAAATAAAAAGTAAAATTTTTTTTTGACTGATAACTTTTTTACCCAGTCTGTAAAAATGTCAGTAGTTATCCACACCTTTTTGTTAAATGTGTAGTCTACCTCTGCAGATTTAACTCCTCAAAAAAAAAAGAGTTTTACTTTTGCTGATTATCAACATTTTAATTCTTTCAGTCTCTAGCATGTTTGCAGCCGCTAAGACCATAATTCTTAGTTTACTTTACGGATCATTTTTATAAGTTAACATTAGGCTGAGTAAGCATTTGAAAAATAGATATCCTCTTGTCCATGTAGAAAATGTCTTTTCGTGGATATCCTTCTAAAATCTGTTTCAACACAGTCTACTTCCAAATTTCACAGTCATTTACACTAGCACCTGCACTTCTCTGGAAATTACTTTATGAATAATACAATGTCTTTTTATAAACTTCTCTAACCACCCATTGCTGGCCTGACAATTTTTATGTCCTAATGCGTCTTCAAATTCCAGGGCTATTTCTTTAATTAATCTCCTGGATAACAGAAGCTTCTTTTACACATCACTGTCATCCGTTTTAAATTATCTTTGTTGATATCATCATATGTGCTATCTTTTAATTTTTTTTCTCACAAGATTTTCTTTATGCCGGTCTGGTTCTTGTAGTATCATGTCCCAGTATTTTAAAATTGTTGACAGTGAACTTGGTGGGATTCCAAATTTTTGTGCGATATCATTTTTTAACATCTTTGTCAATTTTGTGTATAACGCTAATTTTTTCCAAAACACTAAGGCGCTTCTGTTTTGATATTGTGTACGGCACACTGAAGAAACGGTATAGTACTGTGTAACATGAGTAACATAATCTAAAGACCAAGACCAACTGAATTAATCCGAGGAAAATTATTGCTGAACTGTATGTATGCACTGAACAGTAGAGGGAGTATGTGCTAAATGTTTTCTAAGAATTCTATTTTTCATGTCTACGTATTGTAGATAAGTGTCTCATTGAAATAAATTAATAAATGTTTGCACAGTAATTTTAATGCTCTACGTTAGTAAATAGATTTCAGGAATTTCTTCTACTTTAATGTGTAGGCAGATAGTTACGGCAGAACGCGTGTTTTCATCTTTTGTTAGAATTTTATTGTTATTGTGTAGGAGAATCTTGGGAATTTTTGCTGTGCCAGTTCATTAAAAATAACCTGTCATTCTTGACTGTTGTCAAGAATACATTGTGTTTGTGTACAGGTACAATTTAGATACGGAAGTCAAAAGAATAACTACCTTAAACTCGCAGAGATGTCCAAAATACTAATATTAATGTCATTATTTTTAAAACACATTTTGTAAAAATTACTGTAAGTTACTACATACTGTATTATGTTAATATACAGCATGTCACCATCTCGTTACAGAGGTATGAGTACGTTAAATAGAGGTAAATTTATACATAGTTGTATTAAAATGTCACACATTAAAAAAAAATTGTAAAATCAAGGTTTTTGTAATATCAAGGTTCATTATGTAGAGGTTCGACTGTATATTCTACCACCTTAAAAATAAAATGCTAAAATCACATTTTATCAGATGACAAAATAAAATAAACTTAAATATAAACTTTTGACATCTTCTGTATTACAGAAAAATGTAAGATAAAAAGATGGCAAAGCTACATACTTTGATATATTTGCTTATGCCACCTTTCAAAATAAGAAAAGAATGAACATATGAGGAACGACCTCAGCTTATATCTCAGTAACCACTGATGATAGGCATATAAGAATTTGCCACCTTATAATTATCTGTAAGGAAAACATGGAAATACATTTAAGTCAGTTTCGAAAAAATATGACATATCATCTTCTGCCATCTGACCTCAGATTTAATAACATGATTGAACAATTATCCTCTTTTTTTTCAGAATGCATGTTTGCTTTTAGTTTGTGAAATTATTTCTTTTCAGCTTCTTTACCATTTTGTTTTAGCAATATTGCTACTGAACAGATGTTGTATACAGAATCAGATTTAGAAGCAAGTATGGACAAGATAGAAACAATTAATTTTCATGAAGAAAAGGATGTAGGGGGAGTAAAATTTTGGGCTTACAATGCTGGTCACGTTTTGGGTGCAGCAATGTTTATGATTGAAATAGCAGGAGTTAAGGTACTTAGTAATTTTTTATTATTATTTTGAGTGTAAATACATTTGTTTAGATCTTTTACTTTCATCTAATCCTTTCACTCTCATCTTCCATGCAGTTTATTTATGTTTTATTTCATTTTGATTAAAATAAAAGAGCAATATGGGAAAGACTCTTCCTTTATAAACTAGTCAGAATGTATTATCTTAATGTGAGATTTAATCATGAATATTATTCAATCCCTTGTACCCCGCTGTTTCTGTTATACAGCTTAATGTGTTTGATATCTACTATATGTATTATTTTTGAAAATGTACATTTTCTTTAATTACTGGGTATGGTGGGAAAAAACATGACAGATCTTACTGATTGTAGAGTTTCAGACTGTTTGATGGTGGAACTTGTAAAATTTAGTTCAGATGTAATGAAATTATTCTTTACTCTGAGAACTAACACTAGCACTAATCATATGGTAAGCATTGGGAGAAGTTTAGTGAATCAAAAATTGGCCTGTGAAGTATTCATAAACACAATATATATGTTATTGTACATGTGTTGTTATATATTGTTATGATATATCTTAAAAAAATATATTAATAGATACCTTGTGTTTTGGTTGACTACCCTGATTGTATTCATAGTTTTGAAAAGTTCATAAAAGTTATTTTAAATAATATATAGATTGATGTGATTAATTAGATATGTCAGTGAATTTAAATGATTGAAAAATGAATATATCAGTTTGATACAACTGTAACTATAATAATATTGACATATTTGTAATAGTGATATCTGCTTGGTTCTTTTAAACACAGTGAGCTTAAAAACATATATTCAGTTGCTTTAACTCTAGGAATACCTTTGTAAAACAAAATTAAAGATAATTTCTAATTACATTGTGTATTTGTGAATTTAATTAATGATGGTTTACAAAATAATGATTGCATCACAAAATAAGCGTTGGATTTAAACGTTTAGTTCTGTTCACTGTTAATTTACCCTTAGCCTTTGGTAAAAGTATAGTATTTATAAATAGTATAACTATTTGCAATTTCTGAAATTAAAAAAGATTTAATAGACAAAGGTTAATTAAAATACTGTTGTTTGTAAAATATTAATCTTTTATTATTCATTTTAATTTGGTGTTGACTTCAAAAGCAAAAATTTTAAGATTTGAAAACTGTTTTTTTAGTTTAGAGTAACTTTTTTTAAAGTCTGTCTTTGTTCTTGAAAAGATTATTTTATATTTTTCAGCTTCGTTATTTAACATTTGAATAGATGTATAAAAATAACTCCCCTCACGAAAAGGTTTAAGAAAAGGCAAAGGCAAGATGCTTCTTGATAAAAATCAGAGAGCTGTAGAATAATCAATGAAAAGGCTGCTAGTAGTCATGAGCTCAGACCCTCAGTTTCCAGTTTGGAAATGCAGATTATTTTCTGCATTGTTATTCTTATTAAAATAAGAAAAGGATACAGAGAAATTATAAAACTACTATCAATTATAAGCAAGATTCTCTGTCCCTTGCTCATGGGAATATGTACTGTTTTTACTGTAAGCATTTCTGTTATTATATGGGAAAAACTTACTATGGGCCACCAGAAAACTTCTACAAAGTTAAAAGAATCATTAAAATTGATTCTCTTGGTAAGACTTGAGCATACATAAAAAAAGTGTGGTTCATATATGGAGAACCTGTCTTTATTGAAGACATTACATTGAGGCCTTCAAAAGGAAAAAATAGAGCTACTATTTAAACCAAAATTAGCTTAACCTAACCTAGTACATAAAAAATATGTAAAATCACTGCTAAACCCACATGCATTATTCTTTGCAAGAATTGTGTACCATTTGTAATATAAGAACTATGTTTTCCAAATGCAGAATAATGTACAGTTAATTTTATAATCGTGGGTGTGTGTGTGTGTTTTGGCTATTTAATAATGAGATTAATTCTGTAAAATATTTTACTTTAAATTTATACATATTTAGTTTTTATCTTCTTAATCCCTACAATGCTCCATGCAAATTTTCCATTGTTAAAAACAGTGCTGGAAGTTTTCTGCTGTGAGCTGTTTCATGATGCGTGCCGCTTTTTCTTTCACAGCTTCAACAGTCTAAACTCTTTTAATTTCAGAAATATGAAAAGGTCACAAGGAGCCAGGACTGGCGAGTAATGAGGCTAAAGAAGAACATTCATTTGATTTTTGACATAACTGACAAATTGACAAAGCTGAATGTGCGGATGCATTGTTGTGATGAAGGAACCATGAGTTGTCTTGTCCCAACTCTTGTCTCTTTTTATGGATTTTTTCACATAACTGTGGTAAAATGCCTTGATAGTACGCACGGTCCACTGTTTTCCATGAAGCAAGAATTCAAAATCCATAATTCCATTAAAATTTAAAAAATAGAGAGCATCACTTTGACATTAGATTGAAACTGTTGTGCTTTCTTTGGTTGTGTAGATCCTTTGCCAATTCATTGTGATGATTGAACTTTTGTCTCAATGTTGTAACCATAAACCCAGCTTTCATCTCCCGTTATGATTCTTTCATCATACCGGAAATAATATGAGTGTAATCATCGTCATTGGCTTGTTCAAGAAGTTGCCGACAAGTATCCTCTCAATGTTCTTTCTGCTGTTCAATCATCAAATGAGGAACAAATTTTGCTGCAACTCGATGCATGTTCAATTTTTCAGTGAAAATGTCATGACATGATCCAATCAAGATGCTAACCTCTTCTGCAAGTTCTCTGACAGTCAATCAGTGATTTGCACACATCAGATGATTGATTTTCTTAATATGGATGTCATCAGTCAAAGTCGAAGGCCTTCCTGGTCTCGAGGGTCACCTTCAGTTGACTGACGACCACTTTTAAATCATGAAATCCATTTGTAACATTGTGTACGACTCAGAGCATCAAAGCTTGTTTCAAAAGTTGAAATATTTCTGTGCAAGTTTTCCCCAGTTTCACACAAAATTTTATGTTGCATCATTGCTACCAAAAATCACACATTACTAAAATCACTACTAACACTTAAACACACTCAAATATCAATAACACAAAAACTAAACGAGATATCAACAATCCAAGAACATGTGATTACAGAGGAGGTTATGCGGAAAACAATGCTGCTAACCGCACATCACTAAATATCTACATTGGCATGTAATTAAAAATGTTCAGTTATTTTCTGAACATACCTATATATATATATATATACAAATTTTATTATATAAATTGCCTAGTAAACAGAATATTGAGATAAGACAATATTAAACAGTACTTAGTACTTTCATGAAAAATTAAGGTCAGATATATCTTTTTTCAATATTCTGTACTTGGTGGTTTATTTAGTAGAAATAATTATAATTTAACTGTACAGAGAAATAATGTAAATCTTAAAAAAATTAATTTCAGTAAAATAATACGTATATATATAGTTTTTTAAAACTCAGATAATTCACTAACATATTGACCACAATGTTAATAAAATTTAATATTATATGAAGTATAGACCACCAAAACACAGTAATTATAAAAATTTACTTACGTTGTTAATTTACAATAATTCATTTTCACAATATGCTACATCATCAGTTGCAATTAAATTTTACAACTACATTAACTCTATTACTAGATATCAAAATTTACATATATGTTAATAATACAATTCAAAATTTCAGAAAAAAATTATTTCAAGTAAAATGACAACTTGTAAAAAGAATATGTTTTAATGTAGTTATAAGATTTAATTTAAACTGAAGATGCGAGATATGGCAAAATCAATTATTGGAAATTAATATGGTATGTTTTACTTATCTAATTACTGTGTTTTGGAGGTTTATATTTCATTTAATATTAAAATATATATATCGACCAATGTGAAATAAAATGTACTTGAAAAACCTATGTTCAGAGTTCTTTTAAATAATCTATAAATTTCCAAAGAAATTTATTTTGATTTGTTAATCATTACTAAACAATACAGAATAATTCTTAAGGAGCACACCTAATTCTATGCTGAAAATAATTACTACAGGTAATTATGAGTGTGAGGTTGTTATTGAAGATCACTGACAACAGAATTTAATTTTTTTTTGTTTATAATCAACACTACTAAAATATATTTGATAGAAATATACCTAACATGCCCAAATAGAAATCACATTAATTGTAATAATAATATTAATTACTCTTAGTGTTAAACTTTTGTTTATTAAATTATTATTTTTAGATTCTGTACACTGGAGACTTTTCAAGACAGGAAGACAGACACTTAATGGCAGCAGAAATTCCAACTATACATCCAGATGTACTTATTACAGTATGTTGATATTACATTATACATATTATCCTTTGGTATTTTTTATTTGTTAAGCATGTGTTCTTAGTAAATCTCTTAACGGTGAGAACTGGATGAGATCGTGAAATACTCCATTTGTTTACTATTTACATTCTACGTGTTTATAATGTGTGTGGGGTCAGCTGAGCCACAACAATAAAAACATAATAACTAATTTATTATATTCAGTCCATTAAAAATCTGTAAAAACAACAGTGCAAAAATTGTTTCATGTGAAGCAACATCAGCCAAGAACTGTGTATCAATAGATTGGTAACAGGGCAATTTTAGAGTAGTTTGACATACCATTACAGTAATACCTCTAATATTATTGAACTTTAATTTTATTAGTCTATCATGCCAGAAATTCATGGAACTTGCTGGATTCAAAGATGATCATAAAATAAAATGAAAATGTCAGTATCAGCTTGTATGTTTTTTAATTTACTTCCTTTAAGAAATTTGCACTTGTTTATGTGTTCATGAGAACATGGATATAGGAATTTATTGGTTAACACCATCAGTATAATTGATGTTTGCGCTAATTTTGTTTAATTTGCTAAGCAAATTTCAGACATAACGAAGCATAGTTTGCATGACCTGTCAGATGATAAAAATTCATTGGGCGTTCAAATTATGATCTTGTAAATGCCACTTAACAAAACTTTTTCAGTTACGGTTGAATAAATTTTGAATGTGAAATTGGTTTGATTGCTGACATGGCTATGTAGCTCCCTAGTTCATGCCTGTTTGAAAACTATAAATAATGATAACACTGTGCCCTTATGAATAAAACATAAACAAAGTAGTAATTAATAAACATTCACCGCAATACTTCCATAGCTTATTCATAATCTCTGGTTGACAAAGTATTAAGAAATTTAATATTTAACCTAAATTCTCTAATATAATCATTAAATATATGGAATAGATTTTAATGATTGATAGTTTAAGACTAAACACAGAGTTGGGTTGTTCCAGACAAGAAATTGTATATACTATACCTTCCATCTATAATTTCATTTTTTCTGGAAAATGGTTTTTCAGTTTTTAAAGAAGAAATATTCATATTGGAAAATCTTTACCTTATCAAGAGGAATGATAATAATTTATTCACATCTTTATATTAACAAATTTTGCAATAACAAGTTTTTTTTTAAACAATGATCAATTGATCATATGTGAAGTTGTTACTGTTCTTATTCTCTCCTTAATTAAATTTAATTATTGTAAAAGAATTAATCATTGAAATAAAAATAATAACTAAATTACAAATAAAACTCTTTTTATATTGGTGTTGATCTCTGAAATTCATTTGGTTACTTTTAAACTTTCAGTAATTTACCACTATATAAAAACTACAAACAACCTGTAACCCTGAAGTGTAAAATTAAACAATAAAATCTACAACCTGCTAATTCACA
Source organism: Lycorma delicatula (assembly GCF_047948215.1). NCBI lineage: Eukaryota > Metazoa > Arthropoda > Insecta > Hemiptera > Fulgoridae > Lycorma > Lycorma delicatula. The sequence goes on from NC_134455.1 coordinate 26,243,380, forward strand.
ATTTTAACAAAAATGTATTTTTTACTCTTAAACAAAATTAAACATAAAATTTATTCTTTGTAATTATTAATGACATTAATAAATATTAAAAATATATTATTTTACTATAAACAAATTTAAGTATAGCAATCGACTCTTTTTATCCTACTAATCTCTATTAAATTTATAATTAACAAACCCACTCGCACAACAAAGCGCAACATTTCTCTAACCTTTCATATGTCAATACTAGACATAATTATTCAGAAATAACTCCTCACTCAGTGCACAATATATTCTAAATATGGAATAAAATAAATACTATTCATAATAGAAAAAAGTTATATGTTAAATTCATCTATGTTATTATTCTTTAATTCCACCCATTCTTAACTAAACCAATCAAACCTTTCAGACGTAATCATCCAACACATCATCATATGCTCTTCCAATAAGTTCCTACCACTTAATTTAAAAAAATTATCTCATTATAAATCTCTCATTATAAATGTATAAGCAGTTTAAAAATATAAAAAATAAAAGATTTTTGCCAATCTTTAAGTATAAAACTAATTTGGCACATTCATTAGTAAAGAAAATAACTTTTTGATTAAAAGATTTCTCTAAGAACCTTCATAATTATGATATTCTCAAATCTTTCCCTTATAATTAACAATAACCCTCATAACCATATTAAACACAACTTTATTTTTACAGGTATTGCATTAGTAATGATAGTTTTTCTAAAGTGAATTTATATAAATTTGGCTACCAATACACATTCTTTTACTTATTCTCCAATGATAAGAGTGGCTTAAGTATAATTCTCAATTATTTAATTAATAACAACTTCACTCCTTCGTTACCCAGAACCATTTCTCATACATTACCAGTACCTCTTCTTCAAAAATATCACCATAATTATCCTCTTTTCCCACTTTTGACAATACTTCCTCTAATTACGAATCATTTTTTGAAATGTCATTGCACAGATGCCAATAAAACCAAATCGTTTATGTACAATGAACTTCAGCTTATCCCAATTACTACTTAACTTTTATAACCTCAACTTATCTAATTTATGTTATCAATTCGAACTCCTCTCCCAACATAATTCAAACATTGTTTATAACCAAAGAGAACAGGATTGATTATATCAAACAATCCACAAAAGTACTAAAATTATCTGTTATACCATTATCACATGAGCTGGTATTCTTGTGCCCTGATAAATTCCTGTAATATCTTTAGAATTTACATGACATGCTGTCTCGTTAAGTTTATAAAACTGAGATTTACAGTCAGCTTTATCATCACTCTTAATTTTATCGCCCTTATGTATTGAGAAGTTAATAAATGATACCCTCTATAATTTTCTACAATTCATATCTCTCCTTTCTTAATTTGAAAATATTACAGACTTTGAAAAATTTGGTAGTATCTTTTCAGTTTACTTATAATGCTTAAATAGGTCAGTAGATTCTGCAACAACTCCTTAAAGAACACCTTTAAAAAGTGACTTGGAGACACCATCAGTTTCAGCCACCTTGTTTTTGGCTTTTAGAGAACTGCTTTAAGCTCAGATTTATTTGTTCAAATTATTACCTACCTTATAGGGAGTAATATAATTTATAGACACTACCCCATTAACCCACCAGGTTGGTCTAGTGGTGAACTCGTCATCACAAATCAACTGATTCTGAAGTCGGGAGATTTAAGGTTCATATCCTAGTAAAGGCACTACTTTTATATGGCCGTGAATACTAGATCATGGATACTGGTGTTCTTTGGTGGTTGGGTTTCAATTAACTGTACATCTGAAGAATGGCCGACCTGAGGCTGTACAAGACTACACTTCATTTGCATTCATGCATATCATCCTCTAAAGTAATATTTTATGGTGGTTCTGGAGGCCAAAAGAGAAAAGAGAGAGGCATTAGCCCACTGTCCAACAACAGTAACTGGAGTAGACTAAAATGTCTTAATGACTAAAACTCTTAATGACTATATATTAAAGAAATTCTGTTTAAAAACTGTAACTGATCTCCAAAAACCTTTCATCTCTTTCACATCAACTACAAATTTTAGCCTTAACTACTAAAATACTTCTCTGTTTTATGCCACCTAGTATATTTCCTGTTAACTACTGAGTAATGCCTTCTTGTTCGATCAGTAAAACTTAAAAATATGTAATTCTTTCTCATTTTATGGTTCTCTCAGTCATATAATTGTTTTTTTATTTGGTACTGTGTCATTTTTACTATTAATACTAATTTTTTATCCTCTTCCTCCTTAATCTTGTCTAGAATAATTTCTGAACTCTAATTGTCAATTAACCATATTGCAATTTTTTCTTCTTTAAAATCTGCTTGTACCTATCTAGCTTTTATCTTCAGATGACATTAACTTCTGCAATTTCAAATTATGCATATCCTGACCTTGCCCTTGCTCTCATTAAACCAATATCTATCAATGTTAATGTCATGTTGTTGATTAACATCTTTAATTTCATTTTTTGTTTTAGAAACACAACAAACTAATCATCAAAACCTCTACTCCTCCCAAATATGTTTAATTCTCCCTTTGTATACTATTTAACACAAGCAGATCAAATCATCGCACAAATGTAATACCTTCTTCCATTCACAATTAGATACCTTTGCTGCCTTATCTCACTAAATTCACAATCACTTTACCTAGCAACCTTCAATATCATCAATTTATATGATTTAATAAAATTTACTTTGATTGATTTTTTTTTTTTTTAATAAAATTCCATAAAAAAACTTTGTCTTCCTTCATTTTCCAATTTTCATTTATTAGTCCTGTAGTCACATATGATAAATTCTTTTAATTTTCCTGTTTCCAAATTTACTCAACTACATCCAATTACTGTTAACTATGAATACAAGATTTTTTTTTTATGATTACTTTATTTTTTACCATGTTTGTAAATTGATGAAAACTTGAAAAATAGATATTTTATCGTATAACTTGATTTCTTTTCCTGTGTAAATGATTTTTTCTCTAAGTAAATCTTTAGAAAACAAAAAAAAGTGTTCAGCCCACTGTAAACAATCTGTTTCATACCATTGTACTTCTGTGTAGTGAAAGCTATTTACAGAAAATAAACCAGAAGTTGCTGTCAAGTCTTTTAAAGTCATTTAAATGATTTAGTTTATAAAATATCCCCTTTCCTTTTCTTATTTTTTTATTAATGATCTTTGTTAAATTCTTCAACCATTCATTGTTCCCCTCCTGCAGATAACATGACCTGAAAATTCTTCAGTGACAGTTCAAAAAATTATTCATTGGTTGGATTATTACATCACATCTGTGTTTTATTTTATAATTTCTTGTGCATTTTTGATGCTACTCTAATCAAGGTTTTATCTCAATTTTCTGGTAAAATGTTTCAAACAAATGCCAGAACAGTTCCTTTGTTTTATTTGGATTACCTTATCTCCATGATATATGTTTGTGTATAAACATAGTATTTTCCTAAAATTAATATAAAACTTCTTGTTTTGTTACAACTGAAATTCTGAATACAAACAGAACTTTTACTTACATTTGTATTTCCCTGCTAACATTTTATCAGGAGCACTTTTATTAAAATTCAAACACAATACATAAATCAGTAACACATTTTATTGCTATATTAGTTTTGCATGTGATTAATTTTCTTAACTACTGTCACATTTCGATTATTTTACTGCCTATTGTGATGAATCTATTTATATGTGATTTAATATCTGTGTTATATTATACATTTTTTTAGTGCTTTTTAATGAGAAGTTAAAATATTTGTTTAGGAATCTACTTATGGCACACATGTCCATGAAAAACGTGAGGAGCGGGAAACAAGATTTACAACTCTTGTACATGACATTGTTAATAGAGGTGGAAGATGTTTGATTCCTGTTTTTGCTCTTGGCAGAGCGCAGGAATTACTGCTTATTCTTGGTAAATTTACTCTCTATTGATATATCATTACTTTTTTTTTAATTTAGATGTTGTTTACTTGTTTATACTGTTGTAGCATTGAGTATAGATCGAAAAAGAAGCAAAGCTAACTGAAAAAAAATTAATATTTAACTGATATATTTTGTCTAAAAGAGTTTGAGGTTGTTTACCCTGATTGCTTAATATGTTCCTTTACATTATCTGTACCAGTATTATGGTTATAGTGTGTATAAAATGGTTGAATTACAAGTTGCACTATTCAGAGTTGTTTTTTGCAAGAGTAATTGTATTCACTGTATAACCAGTCCATGTGATAAACAGAATGAAGGTATCATTGTTTCACTTTTAGAAAAGCACCTGCATTTTGTTAAGTTTGTTAAACTGATTGTCAGTGTAACTTTGAGAAAAAAGTTACACTGACTAAAGTTACACTGTAAAACAATCTCACTCTTTACTTTTCCTAGTAAGCTAAAATTGGAAGCTGATTATTCCTGAAATGCTATCTTGTGTCATTCATAGTCTTTCATGTCATCTTGCCTGTAACCATTATGGTTGTAGCACCTAACTCAAATGAAAAAAGCTGTTTGTGAGTATATGAGTTATGAAAATATAATTCGGACAAAATATAATATAATTCATATTTTTATCCGTGTGTTGCAAAATAAATTTATGTTGTTATGTAGTCTACGTCTTGGGAATCTACCTGTACTAATTATGAAATAATGTTTTTTTTTTTTTTTTTTCAGTAAATAAATAATTTACTAATTGCTACTTATTGATATAATTAAATTATGTAAATTGAAGTACTGTTGTAATCACAGCTGTAGAAAAACCCTGACATGAAACCATTTTCTACATTTCTCAGTTCTTTTTTTTTATTATGTTTGTGGTGTGCTAATATGAATGGCATTTAATTTTTTTTCTTTTGGGTTTCATATTTTGTTAAAAATTTTGATATTTAATATTTTTTTTAATCATCTTTCAGATGAATACTGGGGTCAGCATCCTGAATTGCATGATATACCTATTTATTATGCATCATCTTTAGCTAAGAAATGTATGGCAGTTTATCAGACCTATGTCAACGCAATGAATGATAAAATTAAAAGACAGATTGCTATCAATAATCCATTTGTTTTTAAACATATTTCTAATTTAAAGGTAACTTGTTGATTATTCACAATATTTTTTGTAAGTTCATTATTACACTAATTTATATTTGTATTGTTGCATACTTTATTAAACTTTTCAGTTTAGGTTACTAAATTTTGTATTGACTTAAATTTATCATTAACATTTGTTCATCTGTATGTCCTTCATTGGCTTTTTGTTTCTCAGTTTTTCACACTTACATTCTTCGTAGCAGTCAATTGATATGAATGTTCTTCAGGTTTTTCATTACAGGTACTTTATGAAACAAGGAAAAACAGTGTGATCTTTGTTCTTAAGTTCATTTGAAAGGTACTTGTGGTTCAAATCATGTTGATGTTCCCTTTCAGATTGCATCTCTTTTGACAAATTACATTTCATTTATTCCCCTTACTTTAGACAACATTTATCATCTACATGACAGACTTTTGGTTCCAAATCCTATGCATCTTTTCCCTCAAATATTTAAGTTGTTTTGTTTTAAGAGTACATTCTTTTCTCTTATGAGCAGCCGCTTTTATCGGTCTACCCATATTTTTGCTTTGATGATGTTACAAATCTACAAAAGAGTAATATAAAAAATTACGTTATATTCAGTTGAAAAGACCTGAGTCAAAACATGACAAGTAGAGCATCTATTGCAATGTAAATCCTCTTGCTCATAATGAATATTTCTAGCTAAAAAATTAATTACTGAATTAGATCATCCTGATTACTGACCCAATTTAGTTTTTATGATTTCTGGCAGTTCCAAAAATTAAAGATTATATTAAACAGATGAAGATTTTCTATCTAGCATAATGTGATTAGGGAACTCAAGTGTATTCCAGAAAAGAGTTCCAGGTGTGGAAAAATTCAGGTTATTTTATTGGTATTTTAAGTTGTATAATATTTTTATCAACTGTTTAAAACTGATATTCATATAAAACAAAAATAATATATACACAAAGTAAAAACTAGAAATGCATCCTGTAATAGAATTGAAATGCAGTGATTCATTAATATGTAAATTATTGTTCCGAGACTAAAGCAACAGATTTATTTAAAGTAACTATGAAAAGTTACCTCATTTCCATGGTATACTTTAGTAAACAATAAACATTGTAAATTCTGCACTTAAAGATTTTTTCAATTCTTAAGAACTGTTCTAACACAAATGAATCTATGATTTTTGCTTGTTTAATTTTTATATTCTTGAATTTTCATTTAGGGCATAGATCATTTTGAAGATATTGGGCCATGTGTTGTAATGGCATCCCCAGGTATGATGCAAAGTGGTTTATCCAGAGAATTATTTGAATCTTGGTGCACTGATGCAAAGAATGGTGTGATAATAGCTGGTAAGATTATTAATGTATTATTTTTGAACTTCAGTAAGATAGGATTGATTTATTTTAGCATTAATAACACTGATTGACAAAAAAATTTTTTAATGTTTCTCTAAGTGTGATACCATTTCTTGAATTGTTTTTTTGCATACGTTACAGATCTGTAAATACAATTTTTCTATCACCCTAGTTTTAATTAAATTACACTTCAAAAAAAAATTAAGGGAAAATATAGTTAAAATCTGTCAAATTTATAATTTTGCATGGCCATACCTATGTTAGAATGATTTCACTGATTCTTTTCTTTTATAAATAGCCTCAGGAACATCCCGAATTAATATCCAACAGTAATCTGTTAGCATGTTAGTATTCCATTTCCCTTTATAATGGTTTTCCATCACCAAAATGTCTTGGTGGAAATGTTCACCGTGTTCATCACTTACGTATCCGAGGATATATAGGAAAAAATCCAGATGTAAGTGGAGGAAATGTATTCTTAAAGACGTATTACATCCCATAGCTCTGAATGAAGTAAGAAGTTGATTAACAATATCGTGATAATTGTCGGATTTTTGTTTAACGGAAAAACTTTTGCAAACGTCTTTAAATGCAGCCTAAGCTGCACTTTCTACATTATTTAACATTGAGTTAAGTACAACATCTTTGACCAACTCTCTTATTTGAGGACCAACAAATATTCCTTCTTCAATTTCCCTTCACTTACATTCCGAAATTTCTGCCTGATGTACAAAAGTTCGGGAATATCCTTCTTCGTTGCTTTTACAAAATTTTTCATTAGTCCTAGCTTGATATGGTGAGGGGGTAAAAATATTTTTTTGGGTTCTACTAATGGCTCATGAATAATATTTTTCCCACTTGGAGTTAAGTTGTCTCGTTTCTTCCACTATTTCGTAATATAATGTTTATCCCTAGCTCAGCTGTCCCATTCACAAAGAAAACACATCTACTTAGTATAGCTTAACTGCATGCCTAACAAAATAGCTATAACTTTCAAATCTCCACATACATTCCAGCTATGTTTTTTATTATAATTTATTTTTTCAAGAATGTCTTTCATCACATCATATGGACGTCTCTTTAAAATTAATTCCATAAGCAATTGGTATCGAAGGATATTTGTTACCATTGTGTAGTAGAACCACCTTTAAACTATACTTGGATGAAACTATGAAAAGGCGCCAGTCCTCAAGTTTATGAACTTGTCCTAAGTGCAACATAAGCTCATCAATATTTGTGCAATAAACCAAATTGTTTTCATCAATAAAGTACTGAGAAAGTTTTCTTTTTGTCAGCTTTGAAAGCCTGAATTTTTATATTTTTTTTAAAAAGTAAATTCCAACCTTGCAGTCTTGATCCTAACAGTTCAGCTTGATTTTTTGATACATTTTAAACCCTAACCACCTTAATTCACCTTGTGATATAAGATGTGGCTCATTGGGAGATAATTCAAAATCAAAATCACTGTTGTCTTCTTCAGTACTGCCTGATTCTTCATCACTGCTTTCAAAACATACATTGACAGGTGGTTCAGGAACTGGAATAATTTTACTGTGAGGTACAAGCCTGATTGCAGATTGCAGTGAAGGATATTTTATAGTATGTTTAGTTTTTTTTAGAAATTCCAGACACACTTGTTAAACAAAAGTAACAGTCGGTTTCATGATCCTTTGGTTCACACCAAATGGCAAAGCCTTCTACTGTGTACCTTTCAGCCATCCTCTTAAATATACAGAACAGTTAGTGCATACTATATGAGGAGCTCGTGTCTTATCCTGATCACCAATTTTACACTGAAAGTACAAATGATATGCTTTTTTAATTAAAGGTAATTTTTTTATTTGATTTACGGTAAATCACCATATACATAACAAAAGACATCCACATCATTTACACAATTTCGAGGCATTATGGCACTGCACTGTTAACAAACTTAAGATAACAATAAGACTGAACAAAATAATTCATTCCTAAATCCAGTGCTTAATACAAACAAAAAAAGCTGAGTTTTCAGCTATATGTTTTGACCTCCACAGACATGATTAATCTTGTCCATGAAGGCTTACTCTTCAATATTAGATATGATGTCAAAATATGTGACTATGAAGTGATTTAATTCTTTGTCTAGTATTGTTTATTTGTAGCTTACAAATTATATTAACAAAGTTAAACAATAAAAAATGAATAAATAATTAGTTTTCAGATCAAAGAAACAGATTAAAATCATGTATCACATGATAGAAAACAAAAATTATAGTAATTTATTTCTGTAGAATAATGTAAATAGTGTTTTATATACATTTTTAGACTGGCTTCTCATTATTAACTACATTTTTGGTTCTTGTGTTATCACACAAAATAAAGCACTTGTTACTCTTGTTTACTCAAGAATATGCCACATACAGTTTCCCATGAGAAAAGCCAGCAGTTCATAAATCTACATCAGCTGTACATAAAGCTTGACTTCGTGACTTATTAATGGTCATTGCAAAACATATATTAACTGGAAACTGAAGTCTTTTAAATTAAAATGAAAAGTTCTATGTATGATTGCAATTCTAGGGATAAATACAGTTTCTCCTTTGCGTTGTTAAAATAGTTGCTTTGATGATAAATGTTTGTAGAAATTTAACTTTCAGTGAGTTCCATTACATAACTGTGGTGGCTTCAGATTTCTCATGAGTGTTATTGGAACACCTACTTTTAATTTTAATGTGTGAGCTGGTAATCCTAATACTGATAAAGGATTCAAAAATTCAGTTGGGTAATGAACTGCATCCTCTTCGCTCAAAATTGTGTTAATGGAAGAGTATGTTTTTTCATCTCCTGGAAATTCTTGCACTCTGCAGCTGTTATGTCATTTACTTGGCTTGTTTGTTGGTGCTAGTATCACACCCACTCACATAACTATGCGTCATCATGCAAATTTATGGGAAGATTTGTAGACTGAATGAGTCCATAAACCTTTTGATCAACACCACCATTGAAGAACAACATTATGATTGGGGTTAACCTTAAGGTAGCGTCCTTTAGAGGCGCAAAGCAAGCAATGCAACACACTCTCAGAGAGAGTCCATTAGATACAGGGACAGAGCAAGCAATGGAGCACACAGTCAAACTAACTTATGAGTGCATCAAGAAGGTAAGTGAATAAAATTTTTATTAACGCCGGTTTGTTTTAACATATCAATATCAAAGTAGAAAACCTTCTACTCAGCATCTGCTAGGAGCATGCAGAGGTTTATAGAAATCGGTCCAGTAGAGTCTGAAATTAGCGTGGACAAAAAAACTCCAAGAGATTTATAGTATAATTTATTTTTTTAAATATTAATTTTTAGGCACATTAAAAAAAATGTTTACTAGCATACATATCAATAATACTCAAGTTTTATTGGTAAAGATCTAATGAATCTCACTGATTCAGTAATTTTGAAGAATGTGTAAAATCAGATTACATTACTCTAGAACTATAAATTATCGAATTATAAAAGGACAGGCATACTATTTTTACTTACTAGCAGTTATTTTGAACTTATGCTTTATGCTTTTGGTTTTATAACCCTTCATTACAATGGTACTGATTTTGTTAATAAGTTCATTAGTACTTTAGGATATTATAAGGTATTTTTCTTTTAATTGTTTGTTTAAATTGCTGTATTTACTTTAAAAAAATTAAAAGGAAAAAGAAAAATACGCATACGAAAAACTGGTTTAGGTGAAATGGGTTTATTTATTTACCTAATATGCCTGCCTAACCTCTGGATTAAAATAATTATCTTAACATATTTACTTCATTTTTATGTTATACACTTGCAGTAATTAGTAAAGTTTTTATTGGTAAGTTTTTTATGCTGATACAAGATGACTTTGTGACAGTGGTAATTTTTTACCCTCATTTGGAAGGTTTCGGGTTCAAATTTCAGACAGACAATATTTTCCACATACTAAAAAATTAATTTCTTGTAAAATAGGAATATTTTGACAGGTTATCTGTAATTGGACTGGACTTATTTGAGGTATTATATAAATAAATAATTATTTTATCCTTTGTATGAATATCCTTGAATATCCTTTGTATCCTCCTCTATGAATCATGAGACCTTGCCGTTGGTGAGGGGGCTTGAGTGCTCACGGATACAGAGTAGCTGGACCGAAGGTGCAACCATATCGGAGAGGTATCTGTTGAGAGCCAGACTAAGGAATGATTCCTGAAAGAGGGCAGCAGCTCTTTCAGTAGTTGTTAGGGGCGTGAGTCAGGATGACTTAAACGGCCGTATCAACATCACTCAGTCCTCTGAGTACTGCGCAGCTGAAAGCAATGGAAAACTACAGCTGCTTTTTTTCCAAGAAAATGTGGCTCTCTGCATTTTCACATAGCAATAATGGAGGCGCCTTCCTTGGTAAAATATTCCGGAGGTAAAATAGTCCCCCGTTCGGATCTCCGGGTGGGGACTACTAAGGAAGGGGTCACCAGAAAATTAAAAAATAACATTCTACGAGTCGGAGCGTGGAATGTTAGAAGCTTGAAAAAGGTTGGTAGGCTAGAAAATTTAAAAAGGGAAATGGGTAGGACAAATGTGGATATAGTAGGAATTAGTGAGGTTCGGTGGGAAGAGGAAGGCGACTTTTGGTCAGGTGATTTTAGAGTAATTAACTCAGCGTCAAATAATGGGCAGGCAGGAGTAGGTTTCGTGATGAACAAGAAGATAGGGAGGAGAGTGGAGTATTTCAAAACGCATAGCGATAGAATCATTGTAATAAGGATAAAATCAAAACCTAAACAGACAACGATTGTTAACGTCTATATGCCTACAAGCGCCCATAATGATGATGAGGTAGAGTGTGTATACGAAGAGATTGATGAAGCAATTAAACACGTAAAAGGAGATGAAAATTTAATAATAGTTGGAGATTGGAATGCAAGCATTGGAAAAGGCAAGGAAGGAAATATAGTGGGTGAATACGGGCTGGGCAAAAGGAATCAAAGAGGGGACCGACGTATAGAATTTTGCACGAAGTATAATTTAGTAATTGCCAACACCCAATTTAAAAATCATAATAGAAGAATATACACTTGGAAAAAGCCAGGCGATACTGGAAGGTATCAGATAGATTATATCATGGTTAAGCAAAGATTTAGAAATCAACTCGTTGACTGCAAAACTTACCCTGGAGCAGACATTGATAGCGACCATAATTTGGTGATAATGAAATGTAGATTGGGATTTAAAAACCTGAAGAAAAGGTGTCAGATGAATCGGTGGAATTTAGAGAAGCTTGAGAAAGAGGAGGTAAAGAAGATTTTTGAGGAGGACATCGCAAGAGGTCTGAGTAAAAAAGATAAGGTAGAAAATATAGAAGAAGAATGGGAGAATGTTAAAAAGGAAATTCTTAAATCAGCAGAAGCAAACTTAGGCGGAATAAAGAGAACCGGTAGAAAACCTTGGGTTTCAGACGATATATTGCAGCTGATGGATGAACGTAGAAAATATAAGAATGCTAGTGATGAAGAAAGTAAAAGGAACTATCATAAATTAAGAAATGCTATAAACAGGAAGTGCAAACTGGTGAAAGAAGAGTGGATTAAAGAAAAGTGTTCAGAAGTGGAAAGAGAAATGAACATTGGTAAAATAGACGGAGCATACAGGAAAGTTAAGGAAAATTTTGGGGTACATAAATTAAAATCTAATAATGTATTAAACAAAGATGGTACACCAATATATAATACGAAAGGTAAAGTCGATAGATGGGTGGAATATATTGAAGAGTTATACGGAGGAAATGAATTAGAAAATGGTGTTATAGAGGAAGAAGAGGAAGTTGAGGAGGATGAAATGGGAGAAACAATACTGAGATCTGAATTTAAGAGAGCATTAAAAGATTTAAATGGCAGAAAGGCTCCTGGAATAGACGGAATACCTGTAGAATTACTGCGCAGTGCAGGTGAGGAAGCGATTGATAGATTATACAAACTGGTGTGTAATATTTATGAAAATGGGGAATTTCCATCAGACTTCAAAAAAAGCGTTATAGTTATGATACCAAAGAAAGCAGGGGCAGATAAATGTGAAGAATACAGAACAATTAGTTTAACTAGTCATGCATCAAAAATCTTAACTAGAATTTTATACAGAAGAATTGAGAGGAGAGTGGAAGAAGTGTTAGGAGAAGACCAATTTGGTTTCAGGAAAAGTATAGGGACAAGGGAAGCAATTTTAGGCCTCAGATTAATAGTAGAAGGAAGATTAAAGAAAAACAAACCAACATACTTGGCGTTTATAGACCTAGAAAAGGCTTTCGATAACGTAGACTGGAATAAAATGTTCAGCATTTTAAAAAATTAGGGTTCAAATACAGAGATAGAAGAACAATTGCTAACATGTACAGGAACCAATCTGCAACAATAACAATTGAAGAACATAAGAAAGAAGCCCTAATAAGAAAGGGAGTCCGACAAGGATGTTCCCTATCTCCGTTACTTTTTAATCTTTACATGGAACTAGCAGTTAATGATGTTAAAGAACAATTTAGATTCGGAGTAACAGTACAAGGTGAAAAGATAAAGATGCTACGATTTGCTGATGATATAGTAATTCTAGCCGAGAGTAAAAAGGATTTAGAAGAAACAATGAACGGCATAGATGAAGTCCTACGCAAGAACTATCGCATGAAAATAAACAAGAACAAAACAAAAGTAATGAAATGTAGTAGAAATAACAAAGATGGACCGCTGAATGTAAAAATAGGAGGAGAAAAGATTATGGAGGTAGAAGAATTTTGTTATTTGGGAAGTAAAATTACTAAAGATGGACGAAGCAGGAGCGATATAAAATGCCGAATAGCACAAGCTAAACGAGCCTTCAGTAAGATTTATAATTTGTTTACAACAAAAATTAATTTAAATGTCAGAAAAGATTTTTGAAAGTGTATGTTTGGAGTGTCGCTTTATATGGAAGTGAAACTTGGACAATCGGAGTATCTGAGAAGAAAAGATTAGAAGCTTTTGAAATGTGGTGCTATAGGAGAATGTTAAAAATCAGATGGGTGGATAAAGTGACAAATGAAGAGGTATTGCGGCAAATAGATGAAGAAAGAAGCATTTGGAAAAATATAGTTAAAAGAAGAGACAGACTTATAGGCCACATACTAAGGCATCCTGGAATAGTCGCTTTAATATTGGAAGGACAGGTAAAAGGGAAAAATTGTGTAGGCAGGCCACGTTTGGAGTATGTAAAACAAATTGTTGGGGATGTAGGATGTAGAGGGTATACTGAAATGAAACGACTAGCACTAGATAGGGAATCTTGGAGAGCTGCATCAAACCAGTCAAATGACTGAAGACAAAAAAAAAAAAAATCCTTTGTAATAATTAATTTAATTATATTTTTTTTTTTTTTTAAGTGAATTGAAATTGATAATTTTGTTCTTTTTAATTTTTTTTCAGGTTATTGTGTGGAAGGCACATTAGCCAAAACAATTTTATCAGAACCTGAGGAAATAGTTACTATGTCTGGTCAGAAGTTAAATCTAAAGATGTCAGTTGATTATATTTCATTTTCAGCCCATACAGATTATCAGCAAACTAGTGAATTCATTCGTATTTTGAAACCACCTCATATTGTAAGCTTTGTTTTTAACTGTTTCATATTAATTAAGAGTATAATACTATTAGACTTCAAGAAGTGTTGCATTATAAGAATCTATTAGAAGATGATAAAACTATTTGTAACAAGGTCATTAAAATGGGTTAGTTTTTTTTTGTCCTTCAGGGCCTAAATCTCTAAAAAGACAAAACTTAAAATCAGGGTTATTCAGTGTCAAAAACCACAGTCAAATTTTCCGGTTCAACTCTTGAGAACTTTTTCCTTAGAAGGCTTAATGTACCGGATGTGTACTTAACAATTAATTTTCTGAAACAATATGGTTTCAAGTTCACATAAGCGAGTATCCACCCGTAAACATTAATGTTGGCTGAAGCTGGATAAATGAAATACAGAGATTTAGAAGATATTCATTTCTGTACAAATAAGAAAACCTTCTCCTAATTCAGATGCACTAAAGTTTGAAATTTGCCTGTGTGTTGTAAAGAATTTAGTGGAGCAATAATTTTCTTTGAAATTTACAAAAAGTACAAATTTATAAAAAAATTTATCATGCATAAAGAATGAATCGGCTAGCATTTCTAGGAACAGAGAAACTGCTTGTAATGTTGGTGAATCCAGAATCATTACAAATGATCATATGCTTCATTATCAGATATGTAATCATAATCATTATGATTATGTATCATACTCATTATGATACATAATCATTGGATTATGTATGGATCTGCATAATCCATACAACCCTGTTGCTGTTGAACTCTATTTTCATGTTGAAAAGAATGCAAAGGAATAAATAAGGTTTATGCATCTATTTAAAAAGCATTCAAATATTTTCATATTAGAATATCTTTTGCTGAGATCAAACTAAAATATTTCTTTTATAGTGATTGCTTGGTTATGATTATTATGTTTATAATAATGTGATAATATGTTATCAATTCTTTTGCCTCATTTTCTGATTTGAATGTTGGCTATCACAGAAACTTTAAAGTTGCTGATTTATTTCATTAATTTTTCGTGTCCTAAAAATTTATTGTAATAATTTTTAATTAATTTATATGATTTAAATAGAATAATTTTACTTAGTTATACAGTGTTTACATAATAATTCAAACTTTATGGTGTTGTCTTTTTATTTTCCTTAGAGTTTAGTTAGTATCTTTTCCTTGTTTTACTAGATTTTTTAAGGATGTTTCTGATTTTTGGGATTGGTGTGTTTATTGGGTGTATATTATACCCAATTAAACTTACTTCAGTCTAAGATACATTATTTTCTCTTAGTTACCTATAAATTTAGCTTTAAGTAAGTAATCCAGTACTTTGTGGAGATGTCCCAGATGCTGCTTCCAGAAGGATTAAAAGATAAGTAAGTAAAAGTTAAGTACAAGGTGGCTTCCTTACAAGATAGTTACAATGGGGTTGTGCTAGATATGTCACTTATGTTTGAGTTATCTGGAAATGAGATTGCAATTATTTCTTGTTTAGGGTGTAAGCTTTAGTTCTGTGAATCATACAATATTTTTTCTGTAAAGGAGAATCATTTGCCAACTATTAATTTTTCTAAATGTTTTATGTATTTTTCATGTAAAATGTGAGTGGATAAATCATGGTTCATGCTATTATGAAATAATGATTAAAACCAGAATTTTTTCAGTTTGTGCACTCTTTTATATTTTACTTATTCAAAATAAAAATGTTAATCTCATATTATTACGATAATTGTTATTTATTATTAATACCGATTTGTTAGGTTTTAGTTCATGGTGAACAGAATGAAATGAGTCGTTTGAAAGCTGCTTTACAACGTGAATATGAAGATGACCCAAATACGTCGATGGATCTACATAATCCACGCAACACTGTTGCTGTTGAACTCTATTTTCGTGGTGAAAAGACAGCAAAGGTATAAATAAGGTTTATGCAGCTATTTAAAAAGTATTCCAATATTTTCATATTAGAATATCTTTTACTGAGATCAAACGAAAATATTTCTTTTGCAGTGATTGCTTAATTATGATTATTATATGTATAGTAGTTATCAATTCTTTTTTCCCATTTTATGATTTGAATATTGGCTATCACAGGTACTTTAAAGTTACTGATTTATTAAATCAATTTTTCTTGTCCTAAAATTGTATTTTAATCATTTTTAAGTACTTTATATGATTTAAACCGGATAATTTTCTTAGTTATACAGTATTTACATACTAATTCAAACTTTCCAGTATTGTCTTTTTATTTTCCTTAGGGTTCAGACAGTTTCTTTTTGTTTTACTACATTTTGGAAGGATATTTCTAATTTTTGGGATTGCTGTAATAGCTGTGATTGATGTGTGTGTGTGTGTGTGTGTATGTGCATGTGTATGTGTGTGTGTGTATATATATATATATATATATATATATATATATATGTGTGTGTGTGTGTGTGTGTGTGTGTTTTACTATGTTGTTTAGGTAAATTTTAAACCATCACCTGATATCATTACTAACTATTTGCAAGTGTTAGGAAAAAAGTGAATAAAAAGACCAGATATTTGTTCATAATTTTATTTTTCATTATATACATATTTCAATTATGCTAGACATTTTCATAAATACAGTCAAATTCCTGTAACTTGAATACTTATAACTCGAAAATTTCTTCAACTCAAAATTTATTCTAATTCCCGGCCGTGTTGTATTATGTTACACGAAAATTCCTTAACTTGAAAAAAAAATCCCGTAAGTCGAAGTAAAAAGTTAGATTGTTACAAAAATTTTATTAGTTTGTAGTTTATTACAATATATAGTTTATTACAATGTATTATTACTATTTATAGTTTATTACTTTTTTAAGTTTATAGTTTATTACAAAAAATAAAATAAAATATCCAAGTTCAACCATTAGGCCTATAATACCAATCTTTTTTAGTTCATAAATGTGAAACAAACATGATTCAATTCCTATACTATGCGATAACAAAAAAAATGAATCAACATACAGTAAAGAGTGAAGTGAATTCATATATTCACTGGAACTTGTTTGTCATAAGAACTGACACTTCTTACGACCATCTTAGCTCATATGTCTGTTTGGGTTTGTTTGCTACTGTAAACAAGGATGTTCTTATTCTTTCCTTACAATGATTTTTATGTGTTTAGTTTTTATACAATTAGGTTTAGCTTTTATTCAGTTTGGTTAGTTGTTTTTACACTTTCTGTTCTTTTTTTTTAAATGTCAAAAAGAAATTAAAAAATATTTTCAGATGATAAAATAAGGCTCATAATGGAAGTAGACGAGGGAAAAAAGAAGAAAAACTTGATGACATCGAAATTCAGTATACCACTCAACATGCTTATAACGATTTACAAAAACTGTGAAAATATCTTGAAAGAATGTTGTAGCCTTCGTAACTCAGACATTATCAAAAGAGTAAAGTCTGTCAAGTATCTTGATGTTGAAAAAAGCGTTTTAGAGTGTTTTAAAAACAATTGTGATCAAAATTTTCCTATCAGTGAACCAATTTTATGTGAAAAAGCTGAGTACTTGGCGAGTCAGTTCAATTGTACGGATTTCAAAGTGTGGGTTGGCTTAAGTTTAGAGATAGACATGGAATAATTTTTAACAATGTTTGTGATGAAAGTGCTAGTGTAAATGAAGAAGTTTATAATATGTGGATCAGTATACTAAAAGAAATTATGAGCACATACAATGAGTCTTACATTATTAACACTGATGAAACTGGACTGTTTTACAAATGTTTACCTAACAAAACTTTAAATTTTAAAGGTGATAAATGCCATGGTGGGAAACGAAGTAAAGACACGTCACAATTCTTTTAGGTGCAAATATGTCAGGGACAGAAAAGTTGAAATCTCTCTTAATTGGTAAATCAAGAAAACCATGTTGTTTAGCTAATGTTAATTCTCTGTCTATGTATTATGAAGCCAATAGAAAAACATGGGTTACTAGTGAAATCTTCAAAAAATGGTAATTAAATTGGATAGTATTATCATTCAAAAAATAGAAAGATTTTTCTATTTATTGACAACTGCTTGGCACATTCAAAATCATTTCCTCAGGAATTGTTATCAATAAAATGCATTTTATTTCCACCAAATGTTACCTCTTAACTTCAACCAATGGATCAGAGCATAATTCAAAATTTTAAGCAAATGTACAGGAAAAGGATTATAATGAAAACGTAAGAAATGGTTGAAAGAAACAAAAACCAAAAATTAATCTTCTTCATTGTCTATGGGAAGTTAAAAACTCTTGGAATGATGTGACTGAGCTAACAATTTTTACCTGTTTTAAAAAAGTTGGGATTTAAAAACCCACAACAACCCGTTATTTTGTTGGAATGTGAACAGACCAGCAGTGAAAACCTTTGTTCTAGTAACAATAATAGTGATGATAACAATGTTATTGAATGGCAGTCAGTTACCAACGTTTTACAAGTACCCAGCGATGTAACTTTCCAGGATTATGTTTCTATAGATAATTGGTAGTAGCCAAATACCCTACTGGTAAAGATATTGTAATCAGTATGATTAACGCCAAGGCAAATGAGAATGACACTATAGAGACTGATTCGGATAACAACCAACAATGATGAACTACCCTGCATACTGCCAGTAGTTTAAGTTTAAGTTTAAGGGAAGTTAAGATAACATTGATTCTGTTTGAAGATTCGTTGAGTCAAAAGATGAAGTCTTATTCTTTAAGTTTGGGAATTGGTGTCCCCACCGGCCTAGCCTCTGCAGCTCTTCTTCTCACTACACACTGAGCTGCTAAGCACTTTACACTATACACATATACTACACCAAGAACACTACACAAATTACAACATTTACCCTTACACAACTACACAACAACATCCTACACTGATTTTCTTACATTTACACCTGGTGGTATTGTAACATCTTACGAAACCCTCGACGATTTTTCAAATGCCAAGGGTATGGTCACATTACAATATCTTGCTCAAAAAGAGAGATCTGTGGTAGATGTGCTAAGGAAAGCCACAATGATACTAACTGCTAAGAAGATGAAAAATGTGCTAATCGCAGTGGTTCGCATACAGCTTGCTCCCTAGATTGCCCAACTTTTAAGGAAGAAAAGGCAATTCTCAGAATCTTTACCGAGCAGAAACTATCTTTTCCAACGGCACGCAGAGAATATAAAAAAACTATTAACACAAGGAACCTAGTTATACCAGATGTATCTTTTGCTGCTGCTACATCACAACAGGCTCCTACAAATTTAAGTAATCAGCCATGCAGATCCTGCAGTGAGCTAGAAAAACTTGTTCAGATGTTATCTGATCAAGTTGCATCACTAACAGTCACTATTTCAGAGCTGAGAGATGAACAAAAAGTCTTTTGTTGCAGTAAGTGAATCCAACAGTGTGATTCCTATGAAAGTTCCTGTTCCCAAAGTTTTATCAGTACGGGCAGAGGTAATCACAGCTGGCAGTAAGCCATCTAATAAGCTCCCTGTTAAGGGAACCCACTTAACCACCCCCTCTGAGATGTAATCTGCGGCATCCTATTCTGCTAAATCTTCCCCACCATCACTTCATATACTGGAGGATATGATTGAAGTATCACCTGACCCCAGGGCATCAGAGCTCTGTAAAAAAGAAAAACCAAATCACGTACAACTAATTTTTATATACTTTCCTGAATTTATTTATCTATACTAATGAATTTTATTCAGTGGAATGTTAGAGGTCTTCGGTCCCGCATTGAAGATATTAGAGTATGGCGCATGATTTACTAATCATGTGCTTCCAAGAAACACATCTTCTACAACAAGCTCCAATAATACTCAGAGGGTATTTCTGTGAGAGATACTACTGTCTAGTAGACAGTAGAGGAGTGGTGGAGTGGTTATTTTCATGAAGAATGAGGTGTCTGCTGCAAGGATTCAACTAGCCACCCTCATTCCTGCTGTTGCAGTAAAGGTCTCCATCCCCTTCAAATTGCATATCTGCAGTTTGTATCTCTCACCGAACTCTGAGTTCACTGCTCTAGAAATTTCAAATCTCCTCATGCAAATACCATCACCATCATTAATAGTAGGAGACCTCAATGTCCACCATATTTCCTGGGGCTCAAGATTCTGCTCCACTCGAGGAAATATGCTAAACAGAGTGAGACAAGACTTGGACCTTTGTTTACTGAATGATGGATCACACACATTCATGTCTTTATCATCTGGTACTGTATCTAACATTCACCTCTCCATATGCTCACCAAGTTTACTCCCTCATCTTAATTGGTCTGTTTGTGATGACTTACACGGCAGCGATCGCAGACCAATTATTATTGGTTTCGGTGTTTATTGCGAGGTGAAAAGAAGGCCATAGAGGTGGATTGCTGAAAAGACAAATTGGAATGGGTACCATAAAGCCTTCCAATCACAGTATGACAATGGTGTAGTCATCCTTGACCAACTTTCCTCTTTTTCAATAGATATATCCCACAAACATCGGGTAATCCGAGACGTCCTTACACTCTATGGTGGAATGATGATTGCCAAAACGCTATTAGGAATTGACCACAGCCACTATGCAAATTTAATTGTAGGCCTACAACTGAACATTTAAATTTATATCGCAGAGCTAGAGCGGTATACCATCGAGTATTGGATACTAAAAGGAAGTCATGGATGAAATATATGAACACTATCTCATGCACTTCCCCACATTTTCTGTGTGGAAAAAGATCCGTGCAATTTTTGGATCACCGAAACAATCTATTCTCGGCCTTATTGATGAAGGAGAACTCATCATCTTTGGCTGTGGCAAACACTTCAGCAAAATCTTTTTGCTCGGTGTGTCTCACTTCATCATATAATAACGATTTTCAGAGGTATAAGATTCACATAGAAGTATTATCGTTAAACATTGGTGAGTTAAACGCCCTATTTGTATTCAAGGAATTGTCAGACACACTTAAAAACTCACATGACACTTCCACTGGACCGGACAACATTCACCTCGGTATGCTTTCACATCTTCCTAATTCGGCGCTACAACATCTGTTGACCATTTACAATGGTTTATTCTCCGAACAAGTCTTTCCACCTGGCTGGTCAGAAGCCTTTATTATACCAGTACTTAAACCTGGTAAAGACAAAACCAACCCATCAAGCTCCCATCCTATCTCTTTAACAAGTGTTTTGTGCAAAGTAATGGAGAGAATGGTAAACCACAGGCTTACATGATACTTGGAGAGACATGGCCTTCTGTCTCCAGAACATTGTGGTTTCCAACAAGGATGATCTTCCATTGACCATTTAGTGTCAAGGGAAACATCCATACAAAACGCTTTCCTACATCGCCAGCACCTCGTTGCTATCTTCTTTGATATAAAAACAGCATACGGCATGACCTGGCATTGTGGTATTTGTAACATCCTCAAAGAATGGGGAATCAAGGGCAATATGCTTGCTTTTATCTGGAGTTTCTTAAATCACCGAACATTTCGTGTTTGTGTGGACGATTCTCTTTCAGGTATTGTCATCTTGGAGAATGGAATGCCTCAAGGTAGTGTATTAAGTGCCATTTATTTTCTGTAGTCATAAACAGTATTACCAAATGTGTGCAGGCACTTGTCTCATGTTCTCTATTTGTTAACGATTTTGCTATTTACATTGCGACCTGTTCAACACCCACAGCAGAGAGACTTCTACAGAACACTATATCTCACCTTGAAGCTTGGGCCAGGGTTATTTGCTTTATGTTTTCATCTGAAAAAAACAAAATGTGTAGTCTTTTCTCGGCTACAAAACCCTTCTTTTCCACAAGTTTTTCTGAACAGACAGCAATATCTCTCCCCACATCAAGTTTTTAGGTGTATTTTTTGATAGCCATCTTACTTGGGTCAAACATATCAAAGAATTAAAACAAAGTGTTCCTAACTTTTAGATATGATGCGAGTTGTTAGTAACACCAATTGGGGAGCCGATCGGTCATGTATGATACATTTTTATTATTTCTTTGTTCGTTCCTGTTAAGATTATGGCTGTGTTGCCTACTCTTCAGCTCAACATACCGTGCTTAAAATGCTGGATGCTTGCCACAGGTGCATTTAGATCAAGCCCTGTCGCAAGCTTACTTGTAGACTGTGGTAAGCCATCACTTTAGGATTGACAGGACCAGCTTTTAGCATGTTATTTTACTCGTCTCAAAGGACAGCCAAAGAATGAGTCAAAAGCCAGTGGCTTTTGATTCATTCCTTAGAAATCCTAATGTAGGAAGGTCCAAGCCATGTTTTACTGCACCTGAAGGTGTCTGTTCCCAACATCTACTGCACATATAAATGTTGACACACCTTCATTCTTTCCAATGTATCCGTGCTCATATCCAATTTGGGGAATAAACCTTATAAATTTTATGTTTGACCTTACAATATTTAATAAACAATCAATACTGCCTACTGTCTTCCAGCAAATGTTTCAGTGTGTTCTCTTCAATATGAACCCAGACGCAGTGGTATACACTGAAGGATCGAAACAGTACGATACAGTTGGTTGTGCGTTTGTTGTCAATGATAGAACTTATATGTTTGGTCTACCTGGTATTACGAGTGTGTTTACTTGCTGAACTATATGCTATTTTTGCGTAGTGCTGGGTTTATACAAAAAATTTAATGTTGTTGTGTATATATTTTATATTGGAAGAGCTTTTAATATGTTTGTTTTTTGTTTTAATCTGTGTGGTTCTGTGTTTTTGATTCTGTTATCCAAGTAGGTAGTCTTTTACACCCTGTTGGACTTTTATTAATTTTTATAAATTTTTTTGTTATTATTCTTACTTTTATGTTTCTTTTAAATAAATTTTATTGTATTTTTAATCCTCCGACTATGATATTAGTTGTAAGTCTTTAATGATATTAGTTCTACGTTTTATTTCATTTTTGTTATTTTAGCTTTTAACCTAGTTTTAAATTTTATGTTAGAGTTTTTATGTTTTTTAGTTTTTTTTTAGTCCAAAAATGGGCCCTTTGCACCCATCTCAGACTTTGTTAAATTCTATTTACTTTTAGTTTTATTTTAGATTTTATTGTGATATTAGTTGTTTTATTTGTCTTTTAAACTAGTCTAGTTTCTTCTATTTTTTTATAAAAAAAAATTCTTTCTGATATTAGTGCATAGACGTTTTTTCCCCCTCTAAAAAAAAAAAAGAAAAAAGCCAATTATTTCTTAACATTTTATTTTTTATAATTTTAATATTGTGTTTGTTTTATCTGAAAAAAACTTTCAAAAACACAATCCTTGAATTTGAAACTGAACCATATTTTATATACAACACAACAATGATATTTTTTGCTATTCATAACTCTTTTATAGCCTTTTATATTTTTCATTCATTAATGATTTTTTTGCAATAAATTTATTGTCAGTTAGAAAAAATGTGGTAATTGTATAATATTTTTGTGTGTATTATTTATTAGCCTATATTTTGTTTAGTGTCTTTCACAGTAATAGAATACTCTTCAGGTAAATTAAGTTTAACTTACTAACTGCATACATACTATATATATATAGTTTGTATACATACTAACCAGTAGTACGTACTGTGTACTGTACTTATAATGCTGAATCATGTTGTGTAATAATATTGCTTTGATATAAGACTATATATGAAAAAAATGCAATATTTTCTTAAATAGTGCTGTATATTTTACAAGAGTGAATTTACAGTGGGTAGTAATTTTGTAACATGTATGTTTCTTTCACTTGAATTTTCCATAAATCAAATTTTTTTTCATTCCCTTGAATATTCAGGTTATAGGAATTCCACTATACATCTATTTTCAACCAGTTTGTAAAATCAGTTTGAAAGTACTGCTGTTACTTTGTTCAGAATACAGAAAAATAGGATTTAATAACATAAAATTACTTATAAATACAAAGTGATTTTTTAGTCCTATTACCCAATTGTTAATGTCTGGTAATTTTTTTTCTAAGAAAGGGAAAGTTTGTTTTGCGACACAAAGTTGGTAGCGCTACTCAGCCGGTATAGATACGGCAGAGTGAGTTGATTCTCCTTGAGCTGTGTAAACTTTTGTGTCGTTTCCGGTCATGTTACAAACAGAATGTCTTTTACCATAGAACAAATTTTCATTCTTGAACAATATTTTGCTACGAAATCATACGTGAGTGTATAAGAATCATTTCAAATTAAATTTGTTGGTGTTCCTCCGCCAGAAAAAATGTCAATTTCAAGGCTAGCAAACCGATTTCGAGAGACAGGTAGTGTTTGCGACAGAAAACGTAGTGGTCGACCAACTCGCTTGACAGATGGCGTTGTAGAGAATGTGAAAATAAGATTGCTCAATTCTCCACGGAAAGGTTTATGAAAACTTTCCACGCAAGTTGTTTGTCATATTCGAGTGTTCAGAAAGCTGCTAAAAAATTGAAATCGTATCCATATTGTATACGATTAGTACGATCAGCAAGACGGCGCTGCATGCCACACGTCTCGAGAAACCATGGATTTTCTGCAAGAGTTCTTTGATGATTGAACAATAAGCAAGGGCTTATGGCCTCCAAGGTCCCCAGACCTCACATCTCCTGACTACTTTTTGTGGAGTTATATTAAGTCCAAGGCCTTCAAAAACGATCTTCACTGTTGATGAACTTAAAGTCAATATTACAAACTTAATCACAAATATTTTCAATGCAACTCTTAAAAAGGTTTCTGCTAATATGCTGAAAAGAGTCTGTGCGTGTAACCGCAAGGGGTGGGTATTTTGAGCATATTCTTTAACAATTATGTAAGTAATAGCTTTTTATTAAATCTCTTTTGTAAATAACAAATACATTTTTTATTCCACCTAAATTTCCCTTTCTTAAATTACATTTAAAATTGGGTAACAGGACTAAAAAATCACTCTGTAGTATTTTTTTGCAAACTCCTAATTTTTTTACTTTCTGTACATGTTTTATCTGTTGTCCCTTAGTATGATTATTTGAAATGAAGAAAGGTGTTTAGTATAACAAATATTTTGAACCATCTGATACCCCATTGAAAAATTTCAAAATGTTTTTTGTTCTTGTATCATATTGATGCAGAGCAATTTGCCTGCTATAGTTCAATTTTCTGTGACATCAGGAATTGCACCTTTTCTGCGGCAATAGAGGACAGAGAAACTGATAGTTATAAAGGTTTCTAAAATAAAAAAAGTAACAAAGAATATAGTGTAAAATAGTTGAAAAATATATAATTAAAACTAGGTTTGTGTTTTTTCAGACACTGAAAATCACATATTTTATTCTTGTGCATAAACTACATCATTTATCAAAATGCTTGACAAATGTCTTTGTTGATGGAATTAAATTAACCTTAAATTTTTATAACAAAAAAAATTTTGTTATTTTCCTTTAAATATCTTTCAAATGTATTTAAAGAAATTTATACTTTTAGTAGGTTTAATTATTAATTTGTTGATTACTTTTATCATAAACACACAAGGATTAAGTTTGAACTCTAACTAAAGTATAATTATATAGTGATATTCACAGACCAAGAATGATGCAGTTTAAAAATAATACTCAACTAACAGAATATGTGCAGTTTATAAAAATAAAAAAAATAAAATTTTTTACATTGAAAAATTGAGGCTGTTGAATGAGGATTTGGGGAAAAATGAGTGAAGTTGTTGAATCTTGTTGCAGAATTATAAAAAGTTATTATAGTCAGTGACATGTTCTGGATCTCTTAACCAGTCATTGTGTATATTCTATTGAACTGAAAAATAATAAAGAAAGTTCTATTTAGTATAATGTATTTTATGTTATCTAGGTTATGGGTTCATTAGCTATAGAGAAACCCAAACCTGGTCATAAGATATCTGGAATACTGGTTAAAAGGAATTTTAATTATCATATGCTTGCACCTAGTGACCTTTCAAGTAAGTTTACTGTAGTTTTTCTTTTGTAGTTATGTAGAGTTATATAAAACAATAGTTTAGCAATTATCAACATATTAGATTATAAGAAATTTTAGCATTAGCTTTAGTTGCAATTGAGATATTATTTCAGTATTTTAAGAATTTGTCTACTATGTACTATTTTTCATACAGTTTTTAGGTTTTATTTTTATTAGTGACATGATATAAAAATTATAAGATTTTTGCATATTTATTATAATTGGGTGTTTGTTATATAGTTCTTACACATAAGAATGTTGAATAGTTAGTGGTAGATTTATTTTTATTTATTTGACTCAAGAATACTGTACAAAAAATGATCTAATATTCAATTAAAAGAAAAGCACACAGTCAGTTGGAAGAAAAAAAACACCATATCCAAGTCTTCTCACCTTCAAGAAGTGGACTGTATAAGATGCCTTGGCATCATAACTGATGATACAACATAGATAACAGCTAACCCTAATAAATAACAGATTGTAACAGATATAACATAGAAACAAATAAATAATAATAGATGAAGTCAAACTTGGATAGGTTAGATTGCTACTGTTCACCAGAGTAAAATGATGTTGGTGAAATTAGTATTTTTTACAGTGACAGCTATAATCTCTCTGTGTGATTTGTGATTTAGTTTATTACAGACTTCATCAATATTTTAAGACTAATTGGTTCTTATTTTCAGAGTACACAGATATGAGCATGAGCCAAGTAGTTCAACAACAATCAGTTTATTTTTCTGGTTCACAAAATGTTTTGAAACATCTGCTCTTTCAACTATCTGGTGCTGTCCAAAGTGTTGATGATAAAAAAATGAAAGTATTTGGATGCATTGATTTAACATTTGAAAACAAAATGGTGACGCTTGAAGTAAGTATTAAAAATATTTATTATTTTAAAGTTGTGTCATCTCATTCCTTTTCAGGGTTTACTTATTGATGAAAAAAGAAAGGTACATGTTTTGATCCTCTACATATTTATCACTATATCTTACATGTTTGCTTCTCTATTGAAAATATTTATTTATTTATAATTCTTTAGTACACTTATACTGCAAGTTCTTGAATCAGCTTAGCTTTAAGGTTATCAAAATTATGTGAATATTTTTATGAATGATGTTCTTTATTTTTCTTCACACTGCTACATCATGTATATAAAAGCAGGAAGAGAAAATATCAATGCATTCTCAGACTTTTGTTTTATAA
The DNA here is from genome assembly GCF_047948215.1 of Lycorma delicatula. Classification (NCBI taxonomy): domain Eukaryota; kingdom Metazoa; phylum Arthropoda; class Insecta; order Hemiptera; family Fulgoridae; genus Lycorma; species Lycorma delicatula. Next base: position 26,270,554 of record NC_134455.1, read on the forward strand.
ATGCATATAAGAGTTTATTTCAGTTTTTTTTTATATGTTTTTTATTAATTTTATTATAAATCTTCTAGGAAGCAAGATTTTAAAATTGTGTCACCTACTGTTCAGCACATAATATCATGCTTAAAATGCTAGATGCTGTACATCTTACTTTCCTTCAGCTTGCTGCAGGTGCCTTTAGATCAAGCCCTGTCGTCATCTCAATTCCCCCTCCCCTCAAGAAAGAAGAACATCCATCTCATAGTGTATCTAATCATTACACCACCTCCTCCGATGCTTGCCATGACTGGCTTAATCAGAGCACATCTGCTCTCAAACTGATCACATTCCACCGTCATCAGTCCAGCCTCATGAGATGCCACCAATGCAGATGACTCAAGAGGCATCCAGATCGGAAAATTCCACCCTAGTCAAATTTCCCTTCGAAGAATACATCAAACATATAACTGTACCATGTAGCTCTCAGGAACTAAGCTAAAAGCCTACACGCTGAAGATCAAAGATCCCACGCCTAACTCTACAAATTTCTATTTCTACCTAAACCGAATGTATCCACTTTACAAACAATTGCAAATAACATTTATGCCACAAGAGCATATCAATTCAGCCAAATTTCATTGCCACGATGGCATATCATAATTAAATTAGTGATTGGAGTGCTACCAATGAGAATAAAATGTCCCAGAGGACGTCAGGTCTGGTTCGTTCAGGAGCTGAGTATTACCTCTTGTCTCCCACTTCAGCTCCAACTTTAAGGACCGCTTGGATTTGCAGCTAGATTGATCGCAAGCAACATTTACTTATTTGCCCCTTAATAAGTGTACACTCCAATTCACAATAAGTCATGCTCTCTTTTTTTCCTTTTTAGCCTCCGGTAACTACCGTTTAGATAATACTTCAGAGGATGAATGAGGATGATATGTATCAGTGTGAATGAAGTGTAGTCTTGTACATTCTCAGTTCGACCGTTCCTGAGATGTGTGGTTAATTGAAACCCAACCACCAAAGAACAGCGGTATCCACGATCTAGTATTCAAATCCGTGTAAAAATAACTGGCTTTACTAGGACTTGAACGCTGGAACTCTCGGCTTCCAAATCAGCTGATTTGGGAAGACGCGTTCACCACTAGACCAACCCGGTGGTTTACAATAAGCCATGCTAAGTCAATTAAACCGCACCGGGAGAATGAAAATCACACTCCTGGACACGATCCATTGAAACTTGAAACTACTCTAACCGAGGCACTGTGCCAAGCACACCTACCTCTGGCCAATCAAACTGCCCAGGCAGAACCCTAGCCACCCAGGACACTAACACTACTACCATAATGCCCTCAGATGCGAGTGCAGGTTATGAGGAGAAGTAAGCTAGTCAAAAATTTGCAGTGAAGTCACAGTGGTAGAAACTGCAAGGAGATTAAGAACTCTCCCAGGTCTCACAACTATTAAACTAATGCACTCAGTCAAAGACTAAGACTACTGCAACAACAAGCAAAGATCCATTCGAATCCGATGTGAAGGTGACCCTGTAACCAGAGTCAACAGCCCACAAGAAGTGCCCACAGTAATCACCTAACTGTTGCCAAAGAAACAATTTGGCATCGCATAAATCTAAAATCAAAAGTCCGCACCAAAGAACGAATGGATCACAATATATTACAGAAAACTTAAAAACCGCTTGACCTGGTAGATCACCCAGCTATTTGATGGGCATTGCGAAAAACAACTTCAAGACTTAACACCAATTCATCTAACACTATGTACAAACATCAAGCTTCAAAGGATACTTAGTATCCAAAGAATTGAAATACAATTCTACTACACATAAGTAACAGCTGCAGTGCTTACTGTTGACTGAATGTTTGCGCAACCTTCTACAGTTGTTGGAGAAGGCTCCATCTACAGATGGAGCCTTGGCTTTCTGTGGACAATCATCACACTTTTGACCTTCCTCGCCACAATGCATGCACACCGATGCATATATACAGAATTTGGCTGTGTGGCCAAAAGTACAGCACTTGAAGCACCTTTGTACAGTCAAATACTCCTTAACCCTACAGGACATTAAATTGTCATACAACCTACCTTCAGACACAAACGTCTTAAAGAGACCAGCACCAAGTTCAAAAACACCATGATACTGCTGGGCATCATGCTTACCATTCTTGAAGAGTAGCCTACACTCTTTTCTAAATTCGGCCTCATCCATTTCAGTGTTCTGCTTCTGGACAAGAAACAGAACTTCCTCATCGGATAGGTGCCAGTCAATGTCGTAGACCTATTTTTTTGTTTTGGGTCGACCTTAACCTCAACCTTCTTTACCTTAGGAGACTCTGAGATGACTTGGACTGTCTCCTTGTTGTTTGCAACCACTACTAGACCCTTGCTGGTCTCTTATTTCCCTAATTTGCAGGTTTGTCCTGTAAGTCCCTCTTGTCCCTAAGTTGCAGGAAAATCCTCTTTGAGTTGTCTACTAGTCTTAGTAGACCCCTCAGTCTTATTAACCCTAGAACGCCAATGTAGATAGATAGTACATCATTACCAACAATACGTAAAATTTACGTGTATATGTGATTTTTTCTTTTTAAACGTGAAAACAGGCAACTTAACAGGCATGTTAAGAAAAATTGGTTAGAGCAGAGACACTGTAACTTATATTGTAATATATTTAAATCGTATTATGAATAAAAATACATACATATTTATATATATTAAATGTAAAAAAAATTTTCATCATAAGTTTTAAATATACGCTATAATAATTTAAATACATACAGTTTAAACAAAATAATGCACGTTATATTTCTAAATTCAACGGAAAAAATATAAAATATATTTTAAAAAAACTAACATTTTGTACAAAAAATAATATTGTTACAATGTACATTGGAAACACATTTTCTTTTGATGTTCCCCACAAATCGGCTTCGAGCAGCCGGGTCTTGCACAATATGTTGTAGTCATTCTTTTCTTTGTGTAGCTGCAATATGAACAGTATGTTCTGCTACCTTTCTGACTTGGGTTAGGAGCAGTTTCTACTGGCTGGTTGAGAAGTTTGCCGATTGACTACCTCAAATCGCTATTGATATTCGGGAGTGCATAACGAATTTTTAGCCATGGCGCTATCAGCTCGTCACTTAATTTCAACATATATCGCAATCTATTGAGTGGTCTTAATTTAATTTTGTAATTATTATGCGTATAAATAACAAATGAATTTAGTGTGGAAATATTAAGCATGTTATAAAAAAAACACAAAGGCCATCTTTTAGTTTTGCGGTTGCAACACATGTTTTGGGTCATCTGATCAAAGGTATCAACCTTTAGTGCTGTTGTAATTCATCACGATTTCTGGTTTATTGGAATCTTTGTTGATTGTACCATCTTTGTGTGCAGTTGAGATCATGGTCACTAATTTATTAGGTTTTGGTTTATACGATAATAGAGTCATGTCGTCATCAAATAGGAACAAGCAGGAACCTGATTTTCTGCCTTGATATTTTTCGTCAACAAATTCTCGTGGCAGTTCTCTTTTATTTTTTTTAATTGTCGCAATGACGGTTAGTTTCATCTCAAGCATCTTTTTAGCCAATGGTATACTTGCGAACCAATTGTCAAACGTTATATTTCTGTTACTTCCTTTTATTGACGTTAAAAGTTCTTCTACGAAAAATTCGGCTGCAGGCTTTCCATTTGGAACGGTGCCTTTCCCAAGATAAGGGATGGCGTCTATCATGTACTTCGTGGAATTATCACACATCATAACTAACTTGATCCCATATTTATTCGGTTTAGATGGAATGTACATACGAAATGGACAACGGCCTCTGAATCCAATCAGTTGTTCATCTATGGTGACGTATGAACCAGGATTGTACGATTTCTTACAGTTCATTCTGAAGATATCCCAAATTTCCGATATGGGAGCAAGTTTAGTTAGTGCCTGTCGTTCTTTTCTTGTTGTTTTGTTATCAAATCGAACACAGTTTACTAAAAAATTAAAATGCGTCCTCGACATCGTACTTTTGAACCTTGAACCACTATATGATTCGTCAAATAACATCTCAGTTGTGAGATGATTATTTTTTAATGCCGCTGACAATATCAGCAATCCAAAAAGGGCATTTATTTCCAACGAGGACGTATCCATTAGGCTGGAATTTCCACTTTGCTTATATCGATCTCTTTCAATTGATATTTCTTCGTTGGTATGTCCTACTATTTTACTTAAGATATCGTCAGTCATAAATAAAGAAAAACAATCTAACGGACTGAGACATTGTCGAGCAATAGGGTTTGGACCTGGGGCTGTGTATATAATATTTCTTTTACAAGTTTTCCCTTGCCAAACTGGAGGAGATGTTTTCCACCGGTAGCCATCTTTACCTACAAGCTCTTGGTTGTCTAACGTTATTATGAAATCAGATGTAATTTCTCTCACCCGAGGCTCGGTGACATTTATTTTAATTTGTTTTCTTTTTTGGGTAGACTCTTCTTCGATCTGGCAAATATTGTTGTTGAATTCTTCTTTGATTTCGGCTTCATCTGGAATGTAATCCGGGTCTTCGTCACTGTCATCAGGATCCTTTAATTCCTCCACTTCTACGTTGTCTTCCACTTCATCTTCATCAAAGTCGGACATTTCATTTATCATCCTCAATATTTCATCGGGATCTGTGTAGATTTTCGACATTTTTGGAGCTGAAAAGATAATAAAGAAAATAATTAACCTATATTACCAATAATACATAAAATTTACGTCAAAAATAGTAGGACTTATTGCCAATTATACGTAAAAAATACGTATAATAAATGGGCATTAATACCAACTATACGTAAAAGATACGTACAATAACTGGACACTAATACCAACTATACGTAAAATTTACGTACCTAGTTTTTGAATATTCTATCTGACGAATACGGACGAGGTAGAAACAATGTGGCGACTTCAGTAGCTGATGTTGTACTGGACAGCGGAAGCACTGCTTGGAGGGTGGGGAGTTGTGGGAATCACAGAACTCACAATGGCGCCTTTATATCTTGACACACGTAAGAATTACGTACATTGGCGATCTAGGGTTAATAAAAAGCACCTCAAGCTGCTTCAAGGTTTGACTAGCCTTGCACTTGCCCGACTGTTTGGAAGCAGGCACTGGAACCTCAACTTCCTTGATCTCCTTGGGCTTGGAGGCCAACTTCTCAAAACTATCTGCCAGAACAGAAAGAACACTCCTGACTTAAGAGCAGAAAAAAACTCCTGACAACTGCCTAAGATGTGGCAAAATTCTGCTCCTTGCCCCTGCATTGACAATAAAACTGATAAATTGATAGCCTATAAAACTACACCCATATACTTTGACCAGCAGAAACAATTCCTTCAAATTGTTTTAAACCCCTGAAGGGGAGTCTTATTCTTTGAGGGTTGGTGTTCCCAAAGGCCTAGTCTCTGCAGCTTTTCTTCTCACTACACATTGAGCTGCACAATACTTTACATTATACACATACATTACACAATTAACAACATATACCCTTACACAACTACATTACGATGTTCTACACTATTCTTCTTGCACATTCACTCAGTGATGTTGCGACACCTTACAAAACGCAGTTGTAACCCAAGGTGGAAACTATCGTGCCAACGGGTGAATTGTTGTATGTAGTGAATCTCAAACGATGTCCTCTGGGCTCATGGGCGAACCCAGCTGTATTTTGCTCTAGCTCTAGTATGTGTGCGCTCTGCTAGAGTGGTTCGTTATATCGCCAGCACTCATGGGACCATAATTACAAGTCTTTAAGAAGTCCCCATTATGGTTGATGGTTCATCTGAAAAAAACCACCAAATCTCAATCACCAAACTTGTGAAAAGGTCTCAATCAGCTTTGTTTGATGAGGATGTCGGTACTGGAGAAAATAAAGTGAATTGTGAAGCAACCCATCCAAGGTTAAAAATGTTAGATTCTTTGTTATGTGAAATATTCAGGAAGGTGGCTCTCTTCACAAGGTCTTGCCCTTCCTAATAACAAGGTAATAACGGGATCATGTAGCTCACTGAAGATCATCAAAAAATTATAGATGGGTCAATATTGATTGAAACTCATAACAATGAACAGAGTAGATCTCTGTTCATTATTACTAATATGGGCAGCATAAACTTATGTACAATGTTTCAGAAACTGTAAATACCAGCCAGGGAGTAATCTTTTGCAGCGACCTTATGGAGCTGGAGACGACAAAACAACGAAAATAGCTGAAGAGCATTGAACCCAAGAAGTTGTAAATGTGAAACGTATAATGAAACAGCAGAGTGGAACAGAAAAACCAACACCTTCTCTTGTACCAACATTTAAACTCCCCGTACCACCAGAGAAGATTAAAGTTGGTTACCTGTCAGTTCGGGTACGAACATTCATACCCCTACACTGATGTTTCAAATCCCAAGGTTATGGTGACACTACAACATCTTGCTCAAAAACAGTGATCTGAGCTCAATGTCCAAAGGAATGCCACACTGACACTAACTGCCATGAAGATGAGAAATGTGCGAACTGCAGTGGTTCACATATAGCCCGCTCCCAGGTTGCCCAACTTTTAAAGAAGAAAAGGCAATCCTCAGAATCTCTGCCAAGGAGAAGTTATTTTTTCCGGCAGCTTGCAGAGAATATAAAAAAAATTACCTCACAGAATTTGGTTAAACCAGATGTATCTTTTACCACCGCTACATTAAAATAAGCTCCTACAGATTTAGGTAATCAGCAGTGCGGATCCTGCAATGAGCTAAAAAAAACTTGTTCAGATGTTATCTGATCAAGTCACTTCACGTACAGCCATTATTTCAGAGCTGATAAAAATGAACAAAAAGTCGTTAGTAGCAGTTAGTGAATCCAGTCTTGGGGGTCCCTCTGAAAGTCCCTGTTTCCAAAGTTTCACCTGTGCAAGCAGGAATAATCACAGCTGGCGGTAAGCCATCTACTAAGCTGGAATGTCATCTACAACTTCCCATTCTTCAAAATCTTCTCCATCACCTCATATATTGGGGGATATGGTTGAGAAACCGCTCGACCCCAGGGAATCGGAGATCCTTACATAAAAAATACAAAAAAGAAAAACTGGATTACATACAACTAATTTTTATGTATTTTCCTGAAATTTATCTATAACTATCTTTACTTATGAGCATTATTCAGTAGAACATTTGAGGTCTTCGGTACCACATTGAGGATATTAAAGTATTGGCACGCACATATGAATCACTAATCATGTGCTTCCAAGAAAAGCATCTTCTACAACAAGATGCAATAACACTCAGAGGCTAGAGGATATTTCTGTGAAAGATATGACTGTCTAATAGACAGTAGAAAGAGTGGCGGGGTTGCTATTATCATGCGGAATGAGGTGTTTGCTATAAGGATACCACTAGCTATCCTTATTCGTGCTGTTGCTGTGAAGGTCTCCTCTATTCCCTTCAAATTGCATATCTGCAATTTGTATCTCTCACTGAACTCTGAGTTCAGTGCTATAGAGATATCAAATCTTCTCACGCAAATCCTATTGCCGTTGTTAATAGTAGGAAACTTCAATGCCCACCATATTTCTTAGGGCTCATCTTTCTGCTCCTCTCGAGGGAATATGATAAACAAAGTGAGGTAAGACTTGGACCTTTGTCTACTGAATGATGGGCCACATACATTCATGTCCTTATCATGTGGTACATTGTCCAACATTTGACCTCTCCATATGTTTGCCGAGCTTACTCCCTCATCTTAATTGGTCTGCTTGTGATGACTTTGAGAAAAAAGTGGTGAAAAAAAGCCACGGAGATGGATTGTTGAAAAAGCGGATTGGAACGGTTACCATAAAAACTTCCCATCACAGTATATGGTGGCACAGGCGTCCTGGATCAACTTTCCTCTTTTATGTCCATGATACTTGAGAATGCTAATAAATATATCCCACAAACATTGAGAAAACCTAGATGTCCTTACGCTCGTTGATGGAATTATGATTACCGGAATGCTATTGAAAACAATGGCAGGCATTGCATAAGTTTAACCATAGCCCTACATATGAACATCTAAATTTGTACCATAAGGCTAGAGTCATATGTCATTGGGTATTTCTTAGACGCTAGAAGGAAGTCATGGAGGATATATGTGGACACCATCTCACACACGACTCCCATCTCTACTGTGTGGAATAAGATCTGTGCAGTTTGTGTGTCACCAAAACAATCTATTCTTGGGTTTATTCATGAAGGAGAACTTACACATCCTCTGCAATGGCAGTTGTCACAGCAGAAGATTATGAAAGAATTTCATCAGATTGAGGAAAGAATTTGCTAAGGTAACAAACATAAAATAAATAAAAAAAACAAAATAAACTGAAAGTGATAACAAGATTATTTTCAACCTCTGACCCAGTTACCTTAGCAAATTCTTTCCGCTTGATGTTTCTCACTTCATACAGTATGAATTTCAGAGGTACAAGATACAGATGTTAGTATTATTGTTGAACATTGGTGAATTAAATGCTCCATTCGCATTCAACAAGTTGTCATACACACTTAAAAACTAACGTGACACATCCGCTGGACCTGACAACATTCGACTCAGTATGCTGTCACACCCTCATTTGGCATTACAACACCCTATTGAATGTTTATAATGATTTATTCTCTGCACAAGTCTTCCAACCCGTCTGGTCAGAAGCTGTTGTTATACTAGTACTTAAACCTGGTAATGACAAAGGAAGCCCCGCAAGCTACCACCCTACCTCTTTTACAAGCATCTTATGCAAAGTAATGGATAGAATGGTGAACCGCAGGCTTATGTGATACTTGAAGGGACGTGGCCTTTTATCTCAATAACAGTGTGGTTTCTGACAAGAACGATCTTGCATTGACCACTTAGTCTCACTGGAAAAATTCTAATGTATTCAGAACACTTTCCTACTATGCCAGCATCTCGTCGCTATGTTCTTTGATATCAAAAAGGTGTTCGACAATACCTGGTGAATGATACTGAGTCACTACCTGAGTCAATGGATATATGCTTACTTTTATTAGGGGTTTCTTAAATGGCCAAACTCTCCTTGTTCATGTTGGGGATTCTCTTTCGGGTAGCATCAACTTGGAAAATGGAGTACCTCAAGAAAGTGTATTAAGTGCCACCTTATTTTCTATAGCCATCAACAGTATTACTATATGTGTGCAGACACCTGTGTCATGTTCTTTATTTGTTGATGATTTTGCTATATATATTGCATTTTATTCAACAGCCACAGAGGAGAGACTACTACAGAACACTGTATCTCGCCTTGAAGCTTGGTCCAAGGTTACCGGCTTTACACTTTGAGCTGAAAAAACAAAATTTGCAGTCTTTTCAAGCCTGTGGGACCCTTTATTCTGCAAGTCTTTCTTGATGAAGAGCTAATTGCTATCTCTCCTGATGTCAGATTTTTAGGTTAATTTTTTGATAGCCACCTTACGCGGATCAAACACATCAAAGAATTAAAAGCGAGATGTTCCAAACTTTTAGATATGCTGCAAGTCCTTAGCAATAACAATTGGGATGCCGATCAGTCATGTATGTTGCGTTTTTACTATTCCTTAGTTTGTTCTTGTTTGGATTATGATTGTGTCACCTACTCTTCAGCGCGTAATACCGTGCTTAAAATGCTGGATGCAGTACATCATGCTTTCCTTTGGCTTCCTACAGATGCCTTTAGATCAAGCCCTGTTGTAAGCATCCCTGTTGACTGTAATGAGCCATTACTTTAGGATTCCAGGTCTTAGCATCCAGGTTTTAGCCTCTTATTTTATCTATCTTAAGGGACAACCAAATCACCCAGCTTTTGATGCAGTCCTTATTTTCAAAGGGATGAAGACCGTTTACATTACACTGCACTTGTAGGTGTATTCGTACCTGATGTTTACTGCACATTCTAAATGTTGACGCACCTTCTATTTTTCCAATGTATCCGTGTTCATAACCTTCACAGAGAATCAACATTATAAATTTTATGTTTGACCTCACAGTATACAATAAAGAATCAACACCACCTGTTTTCTTTCAGCAAATGTTTTACCTTATATGGTAAAACATTGGTAGTATTATGAATGTCTTTACTGCTGAATTATACGCTGTAAACAAGGCTTTGAATATCATTAACCCTAAGTACCATCATATCCTTATTTGTAGCGACTCATGTAGTGCTCTCCAAGCCTTAAAAAATTTTTATTCCAGACATCCTATCGTCACCAAAATCTAATGCATCACCGAGTTGAACCATCGCAACACACTAGAGAATTTTCTGCTGGATCCCTAGCCTCGTGGGGATTCTAGGTAATGAACAAGCAGATTCCATTGCTAAAGATGCATGTAGTCAACCATCCTTCACTACCCATGTTACTTCATCCAACTTTATTAGCTATACTCACTCTTTGCACAAAGTGGCAAGATGATTGGATGGCTAGAGTAGATAAACTCTGGCACTGCTGATTGCAGATAGGACGTATGAGAGCTACTTACAGGTATGTGATGTCAGTGGTAAACGCGCCATTATGCATACAATGCAACTGCCGTTTGACTGTGTGCCACATTCTTGTGAATTGTGTGCGTTATGTGGCCTTGGAACGCAAATTTAAATTGCTCTGGAACATTCGTCAATCCTAGACAATGACAAAAACGTTTTGGTCCAGGTGTTTTTATTTCTTCAAAGTGTTTGGTATTTTAGATACTTTTTAGCAGTGTTGTTTTATTTTATTATTCTATTTTTATACTGTTATGGATTTCATTTAAAAATTTTTATTTTTTCTGTTGTCCAAGATAGAGTTTTTACATTCATCACAGAGTTCGTTGAATTTATTTTATTTTTATTGTAGTTTTACATATATGTATATATGTGACAGTATGTTATCTATGACAGTAGATAACTTTTTATCAGTGATAGTGGTTATAATTAAATTTTTATTATGTTAGCTGTGATTGTAATTGTATGTTTTGTGTTTAATGTTTTAGTTAAAGTTTTTGTTTTTTTTTTGTATTTCGTATTTAAATTTAAGTTTTAATTTAGTCTTTAAATTTCTAATGTATGTTTTTATTTTATTTTAATTTTTATTATTGTTTTATTAAATATTATATTTTGTTTTTATATTTTATATTTTTGTTTTCCAGACGATGATAAAAACATTTTTCGCCCCCCCAAAAAAAAAAAAATGTTTTGAAAAGTGTATTTATTTCATTCACTTTACTAATGTTCATATGCAATGTAAACTTACAGCTTGTGTTTACAGATAGTTTTTTATTGAAGTTACATAAATATTTGTTAGTATGAAATGCCAATTTATCATAAATAACAAACAGTAACTTTAATATACCTGTAATTTCATAAAAAGTTCTAGAAAATATTGGCACTGAAATAGTGCCAATTTACCTTTTCATTTCAGTTCAGTTCATTGTTTCATTTCTATTTCATACCTAATAATTAGTGTTGCAACTGTGAATGGGCATTTACTGCATTTAAATACTTAATGGGCATTTGAACATTTTTTATTGTTGTACTGAGACATACTACAGAATTATTGAGCTATATGCTTCATAATCCTTTACTATTTCTGTTGCTATTTTGATGATAGAACTTCATTTTAGTCTTGGGCTAATTAACAGTAAAATGAAGAGTGTAGTGTATGAAAAGCCTGGCGTAGTAATGGAATTGCATAATGAAATTACATATGAGTTTTTACGCTTACTAAATAAAAAATAAAAATCATTATTACAATATTGGAATTAATTATTAAATATTTGTTCCAATATTATTATGCATACTATTTGTGTCATTTTTTAACTCCAAAAAATAAATGTAGAATAACAAACAAAACTAATCTTTCTTAATCTTTATGTGATTTACATACTGTTTTTAGCAATTGTTTTTCTTATGTAAACATGTAGCTTGCTTATATTTTGCTATGCTGTGTAGTTGTAGGCAATCTGACACTGGACAAGATGCATGAAAATAGTACTCCTTTTTATTTGGTATTCTAGAAACGAATGAAATTTTTTTCTTCTTGAACTGAACCAGATATGATGTTGCATATGTTTTTCTTAAATTTTCAGAATAAAAATACTTGTAAATGAAATGATGCAGACTTGCAGACTAACAGTAGAAGAATTGTGCTACTCAGATTTGCATTTTAATCATAACTCTAAACTTAATGTAAATTTAAAGAATTATATATATATATATAATTTATTTTATTTATACATTCTTTTTTTAGTGGCTTGCAACACCTGTAAATGATATGTATGCAGATGCAATTGTAACAGCAATTCTCCAAGCAGAGAGTGTTGATCCATACTGTAAAATCCTTCCTGTTCAAACAAAAATGGACCGTATGCATTTCAAGGTAAACTTACGTATAATATTAATAAATGATCTCACGTGTGCATTAATTGAGCATAACTCACTGATTTGAGAAGTTTTCTTGATCCTTAAATCATCTGCAGTCTTGATTATTTTGTTAATAATGTTGTTTCTGTTAAATTGATAAATAAAACAAAATGACCAGAAAGTAAACTATTTACTATCCAGAATTTTAAGCATGTTTTGATTCAGAAATTTAAAAAAAACATATCACTGAAAATGTATATCACCAAGAATTAAAACATATTGTATGTAATGATTGTCAAGATTAAGTTTTTCTGCCCTCGACACCAACAACTCTTTTCTTCAGTGAAACCTTTTTTTTTTATACTTGGGCACACCAGGTTAATGGATAGCTAACTCATGTCATTTGATGATACTATAATATGTCTCCTTGATAAGTCCCGTGTAATACATTCACCTTAATTCTTTATGTTATGCAGCATTACAAAAAAATTCAAACTAACAAACAGGATTGTTTTTATTCTTCATGCTGATGTAGCCAGAATTGACTGACATTTTACATTTTTTTAATTTTTTCAAATTTTTTCTGTTCCAACCCCAAAAAGTTTGCTTGTGAGACAGTTCAAAATTAGAACTAAAACACATCAATTTTCATTTTATTAATTCACATCAGTGAACATGCCCTTTTTTTTTGCTTGTTCAAATCTGAGCTTAGTCTCCAGTTATTATCATTCAGTTTGCTTCCATGATGTTTTCTTATAATAGACTTATCATAACTTCCAACTCTTTTCACCATGAAGTGTAACATCAATTTTTGTTTTATCAAACATCATCATTGTAAAGCCATCATTGGCTTCATTTGTAACATCATTTTATACTATTGTTATCAAAGTAATTCCCTGAAAAATTTGTAATTGTTGATTGATTTATATTACTGACAGAAAGTATTAAAGTTAATATCTAATAATTTCTGTCTTCTTGTCTTCCTCACTTTCAGCAGTTATTAGCAACCCGGAAGTATTCATAAATTTCTGGAATTGGAAGCTGTTTAGTTAAAATTAAGTATTTTTGTAATAAAGTGTTACTTTATATGTTTTTTATTATATACTTTTTATTCATAGGTTATTTTATTTTATATACATTGACACATTAACTTTAAAGAAAGTGATTTTTTTATATTTAATGCATAATAATAATAATAATAATACTGAGAAATTTTTTTAATTAAACAGTAATCAGTAAACTGATTACTGTTAATTATATTACTAATCTTTATCCGCTTTTCTCCATTGGTAATAATGCAGTGGTCAGTAATATAAAAATATTTCTCCTGTTGAAATTCAGTGTAAAAAATCTAGTTTTTTATTTAAAATAGCCTTAATAGCTTGTTTGGCTACCAAATAATAATATTTTCAAGATTATTGGTCAGTTAGTAACTAAGATTACATCTGTACTTTCAGAGTTCCACTAATGATGAAACAGCTGTATTTGAATATTACTGCCATATAAATTGTTTATTGATGAATAATGTTACAGGAATGTTTGATAGAGATGCTGCAGGATATGTTTGGTGAAGATTCTGTTCCTAAAATTTTTAAAGGAGAAAAATTGTATGTTACTGTTGATGGAAAGAAAGCAAATATCGATCTAATGGACCTTGTAAGTTATAAGATTTCATTAAAATTTATTGGGTTCTTACCTTTATACATTTATACTTAAAATTTCAGTGATAAAGTCTGTCTTGAGACAGATTTGCTTTAGCCTACTGAAAAGCATAAAACATCTTAACATTTTTTTAATTATTGTTTAATTGGCCCACCAGGTAGGGTTCCCACCATATAGGGTAGTTGTCTTGTTAAAAATAAATTCTTATGACAAAGCATTTACACTTTAAAAGCTAAAATAGATAAAACAACTTTCCCCTCACAAATCGTTTTTAATGTTTTGTATCAGTTTAATTACTACTGTTTTTTTTAAGGCTAGTTGTAACCACAAGATTGCTCAGGAGCATTAACAAGTACTTAGATAAAACATAGAAAATTGTATTGCATATTTTATTTCAATTTTCTAAAATTGCTGTCATTTATGTTAACTTGTCCTCTAATAACTTAACGTAAACCAAGACAGTACTTCATAAGGTTTGATGTGCTTATACATATATTTTATCACATGGTAGTAACTTTATTACATGGCGTATAAGGAAAAGTCATTCATATAGTAACAAATCAATCTTCTCTGCTTTTGATTGCATAAAGCACAATACTGTGTTATGAAATTCTTTGATTCAGAAGCTGAATAACATATTAAAATTCCATCCTTTTGTTTTCAAATATCACATATATTTTTAGCTGATTACAAATATTAGTTGTTTTTTTTAATTGTTTACACCACTTTTTTATTTTTATTTTTTTCACATTTTTGGCTTCATGGCAATTAAAGTATAATTATTTTATGTATTGCATTTAATACTAACTTAATTGCTCTGTTTGTATGTTCTGCTTGCAAAACTGTCTTGAGTGGAAACTAAAACTTAAAAATACTAGGTTGAAATAACTACACTGTAAAAGGAAGTATGGTGAGCTAATACAAGGAATTAGTGTTGTTAGGTTGTTTGTAGTATAGGTTTAAAGTATGATTTCATAGGGTGTAGGAAGGAATTCTAGGAATTAACATTTGCAAATAAACATCCTGAGTAGACTTACTAGACTATAAATAACTTGTTACCGCATATATGCCTAATTTAATATTGGCGAGCAATAATGGTGGCGACGATGTGAGCAGGGCGCACAGTATACGATTGTGTGGATACAAGCATCACTCCCACCGCGCAGTTCTTCCACCATAGCGGCACTGCAGCCCCACCTCTCTCAGGCTCCAATAAAAGAGCATACATAAGAGTAGATTTCCAATTCATCATTGACCACCACCTGGAGAAGACCAAGAAGAAGAAGAGAGAAGAAGTTCCCTGGCCGGCTCAATGTGGGACCTCCTGGCAAATGCCAACATTCCCACCAGAGCAGCAGGCCTGGCTGGCCTGCTGAGGGAGTCGCTGGATGCAGACGCTATCTTCCCACTCCAGCTCCAGCTTGCTGGGCTTCATTCGCTCTGGCTGGCGGACTCAGCTGCAGGAGCCAGCCCAGCATGGGATCATTCAGGGAGAACTGCCTTGGCTGCACCAGCGAAGGACGACCGACGCTGACCTGACACTGCGGGGCTCTGGGGGCCATCACTGCCACGCTGTAGAGGGGACCCAACTGCTGCTGAGGGAAAGCCCGGTTGGACGAGCCGCAACTCCCCAACCTCGCCGGAGACCAGCTTCCAGACCCAACAGCTCTTAGAGCTAACGCAAAAAACAGCCTTTGTCAGGGCCACCATAAGGTTAGTAAAGTGCCATGTGCCATTGAAGCCATTCAGCGACAAACTATATAGAACTTTATTAATAGCTGCTGCTATTAATAAACCCTATTTTGAATACACCCTATCACCCTATTTTGAATACATTCTTCTATACACTGTCACTTTCTTTTTATTTTTGAATGAGTCATTTCCTGTGAAAAATGCAGTTACTAAAAATAGAAAATTATTAAAATTATACAGACTTGACTTCAGAAAGTTGTAAGTTTTGTTTTTCACAGCAGTTAATTGGGAAGTTCACAGGAGTTTTCATCATTAATCCAGATCAAATCCCCCTAAATCAGAAAGAGTCAAATCCCCCTAAGTTTAACCAGTAGTAAATAATTTTAATCTTATGTCTTTATCAGAATCTTACTATTACTTTGTATAAAATTTATCATAACACAAAGGCGGTAAAATTAGAATTTGCACCTATTATGTTACCTATGTCACTCAGAAAGATGTAAGATTTTATTTAAGTGATTACTAACTAATTAAGGAATTTTTCAAATTGATTAAATTAGATGAACTAAGCAGCAAACTGAATTTCATTACATATCTATTGTTGATTTATGTGAAAATAATATTTATGATATATAAAACTTTGTTAAAATTCAAATAATTCATCAACTGTGCCAAATACCTTCAAATAATAAAAAAAAAAATAACCACCCAACACAGTAACAAAACCTAGAAAAGAACCTTAAAAAGAAATTTATGGAACATAACAGTGCTTACAGAAATGGAAAGAGATGTGTCCAATATAGCTGACCATTTGTTGTTGTGTAAGCAAGCATAGTATTACTGATTATAATATTAATTTAGAAATTTTGAAAATTTGTAACAACAGTTGAAGATTGGGTATACTTGTAAAATATTACATTTACAAATTGAAACAAAAGTATGAAATGATTAATCAACAGATCATTTTTGAAAATGATGATTTAATTAAAGACTTAGTTGATTGTAGCAGTTGGCAACAGTGTTTATGTATGTAGTTGCATGATGTTTTAAATTTACTATCATTCCAGTTGGCATTGAGTTATGTTGTTCAAGTTTTGTGGTTATTTTTCCAATCATCTGTTATTGTTTCTGTTTTCCAGATTTCTTTAAAGATTCTTTGCAATTTTTTGCTCAGTTCATAGTTGGCATAAATTCCATCTTCATATTTTGGTTTATAAATCTTTTTTAATGTTTTCCCCATAAGTTCTTCTTCTAGGACTACAGTTTTATAGTGCCTCAATTTGGAATTATGACAGGGACTTTTTATTATAAATGTTCTTCATGTGGTGATAGGCAGTTTCCATTTTTTGTACTCTATTCTTCATCCTTTTTCTTTTTCAATTATATTTGGTTATGATTTCTACCAAATATTTAAATTTTTGAACTCTACTTATTTGTTTGTTATCAGACATTTTAAGGGTTTAAGTTGTCATCTTTGTTTTCATTGAAAAACCAGTTAGTTTTTTCTTAAAAAATTTGAAGACCAATTTTGCTTGCACATTTGCTTAGTTTTTTAATTTTGATTTTAGTCTTGTCTATATCTCTTGCAAAAATTACAATATTGTTTGCAGAGGCCAGAATTTTTGTATTTGTGAATTTAGCTTTAGTGCCCATTTTTATGTTTTCATATTTGTTTAACTTTTTAAGTTCTTTCTCCCATTCTCTTAAAACGTTTTCAAGGGCATAATTAAAGAGTATCGGAGACACTATCTCCTTGCCTTACTCCAGTTTTAATTTCGAATGGTTCTGAAAGTTCCTTTAAGAATTTCACTTTTGTTTTTGTGTTGTAATGATTCTTTTATAATGTCTATTGTCTTGGGATCTAGTTTAAATTATTCAAGCATTAAAGTAAAGATTCCCTGTGCATAAAATCATAGGCTTTCTTAACTTCTATAAAAATTGTAACTAATTTTGGGTTTTTAATTTTTTGGTATAGTAACTTTTTTTTTAGATTAAAAATTTGCTCTGTACAACTTCTTCCAGGTGTAAATCCACCTTGATATTCTCCAGTTTTTTTTTCTACTGTCGATTGTATTTTACGTAACATTTGTTGGACAAAACTTTGTATGGAATTGACAACGGTGAAATTCCCCTGTAGTTGTAGATGTTTGTTTTATTTCCTTATTTGTGGAGGGGATGTATTAAAGCGTTTTTCCAATGTTCTGGAATTGTTTCTGTTTGCCAGATTTCTTGGAAGATTCTTTGCAATTTTTTGCTCAGTTCATCATTGGCATATTTCTGCATTTCTGCAACTATGCTGTCTTCTCCACATTTTTTATTATTTTTAAGTGAATTTATTATTTCTTTTATTTCCTCTGCATTTGGTGGTTGGGAAATTTGGGAGTTTCGATTATTTTTCTGGAAGTTAAAGGTTTCTTTAGAGTGGAGCAATTCAGCAGGTTTTCAAAATATGTAACTAATTGTGTTAGATTTTCTTGATCTATTAGTTTTTCTGGATTATTCATTATTAGGCCCTTTTCATTCCTAAAGTTAGTACAAATTGGGTTACAGCCTGATAATTTGGATTTAAAAATTTAATAAAAATTTCTCATATTATTTTTAGAAAAGTTTTCTTCTAAAATTTGACATTATTCCACCAAACTTGTTTTTATGTTTACTCCAATCTTTATCTTTGATCACTGCAATTTTGTTTTTAAATTTTTCAATAGTTTCTTCTTTTATGTTTAGTTTTTGGACGTTATATCTTTTAATGTTTTTTGGTTTTCTTTTAATTTTGATTTTGGGGGAATTTAATTTGTAAAAAATAATGGTCTGAATCAAATTCAAATGTTCTTACTTTTATGTTTAAGAATTCTGTTACGTTATCTGTAGAGATTACAGTATGATCTACTTGAAATTCTCCAAGCATTTGGTTTGGACATTTCCATGTTTTACATTTTTTGGTAATTTTCTGTAGTCTTGTTGATATTAATTGTAAGCCAAAAGTTTTACAGATTGCTTGCTATTAATCTTTTACCATTTGATTTTGTTTTCTTATGAGCTGAGTATTTTCTTTTAATCTCTAATTCATCTTTTCCAATGTGCACATTAAAGTCGCCTAATAAGATTTTTATATGTTTTTCGATTAGTTTTTTTTTTCTGAAGTTTCCCAGTATTGTTCTACTTTTCTTAAAGTTTTTGGAATTTGATTGAATCAGACTCTTCTTTTTATATCTGAAAGTCTGTAATATTTTTTATCTCCACATTTTGTTTTATTTTATTAAATGTGTTGAGGGTTTATAAAATAATCATATTTTTAAATTAATAATTTCTGTCCGTGAGATTCTTTTTCAAATTATATATAAATATTATACATGTTAATAAAATGTGTTAAAATACCATTGAAAATTAACTGCTGTGTTTCTTTTTTATTTATGTTTGTTCAATAAATTAAATACTATTTTTTAATTAAATTTTCTAATAAAAATTTATTTTATTGCAATATAACTAATCATTTTCTTAAGCCTGTTATATGCCAGATTTCTTTCAGTTATAATTGTATATGATGATACCGAATATGATATAAAAGTCACTTTTTTACACCCAATGTGAAATTAATATTTACACATATAAACTATAAGTTCACAATGATATCTGAAATGTTAACAAATAAGACAGAATTAGTTAAGCGTAGAAAAATGATAGTACTATGGTAATGTTTAACTTTTCATTGAAATTTTTCCTTTTGTAACATTTTCATGAAAAGTAGTACATTAGTATCATTAATTTTTCCAAAATCACTTTTTTTAGTTTTTCAGCTACTAATGATGCTCTAAATGTGTGAAAAGCATAAATTAGTAGTGATTGATCTGACTTTAAATTAATTTTGAAGATGATATTCTTTAATAAACATGTTTTAGGGTGAAGCAAATCATAGACTGGAATAAAATGTTCAGCATTTAAAAAAAATTAGGGTTCAAATACAGAGATAGAACAACAATTGCTAACATGTACAGGAACCAAACAGCAACAGTAACAATTGAAGAACATAAGAAAGAAGCCGTAATAAGAAAGGGAGTCCGACAAGAGTGTTCCCTGTCTCCTTAATAATCTTTACATGGAACTAGCAGTTAATGATGTTAAAGAACAATTTAGATTCAGAGTAACAATACAAGGTGAAAAGATAAAGATGCTATGATTTGCTGATACTATGATTTATATATATGATATTATATATATTTATATTTATATGATATTTTGATGATACTATGATTTGACATAGTAATTCTAGCCGAGAGTAAAAAGGATTTAGAAGAAACAATGAACAGCATAGATGAAGTCCTACGCAAGAAGTATCGCATGAAAATAAACAAGAACAAAACAAAAGTAATGAAATGTAGTAGAAATAACAAAGATGTACCACTGAATGTGAAAATAGGAGGAGAAAAGATTATGGAGGTAGAAGAATTTTGTTATTTGGGAAGTAGAATTACTAAAGATGGACGAAGCAGGAGCGATATAAAATGCCGAATAGCACAAGCAAAACGAGCCTTCAGTAAGAAATATAATTTGTTTACATTAAAAATTAATTTAAACGTCAGGAAAAGATTTTTGAAAGTATATGTTTGGAGTGTCGCTTTATATGGAAGTGAAGCTTGGACAATCGGAGTATCTGAGAAGAAAAGATTAGAAGGTTTTGAAATGTGGTGCTATAGGAGAATGTTAAAAATCAGATGGGTGGATAAAGTGACAAATGAAGAGGTATTGCGGCAAATAGATGAAGAAAGAAGCATTTGGAAAAATATAGTTAAAAGAAGAGACAGACTTATAGGCCACATACTAAGGCATCCTGGAATAGTCGCTTTAATATTGGAAGGACAGGTAGAAGGAAAAAATTGTGTAGGCAGGCCACGTTTAGAATATGTAAAACAAATTGTTAGGGATGTAGGATGTAGAGAGTATACTGAAATGAAACGACTAGCACTAGATAGGGAATCTTGGAGAGCTGCATCAAACCAGTCAAATGACTGAAGACAAAAAAAAAAGTATCATACGATGAAGCACTGTTTAATAACACCGAATAAAGATTCAGATAAGATGGTTTGGGAATTAATAGATATAATAGTGTTAAGAATGGATCACGATAAAGATGGAAACATCTCATTTTCAGATTATGAAACTTTGGTTAAAAAGAACCATGCATTATTAGAAGCATTCAGACAGTGTCTTCCTAGCGTCCCATATGTAAAGAAGTTCCTAGCCACTATTAAGCAATATAAACGTATGTAAATACTTTTAAAAAGAATATGTAAATTCGCTGTTTTATTTATAAACAGTAAAGTTCTGCCATTAAAAGTTTCAGACGTAATCAATAATTGAAAAAAAAAAACAAGGTAATATTGTTCTTTTAACGAATGAATTTAAGTTGTATATTTAACATATTCAGAACAATTAATATTGAGAATTAATACTTCAAAATATATAATAATAACAATGTATACAATAATATAATAATTTATACTTAAAATAAAATTTTATGTTCTTGTACATTGTTTCTTTCATGTGTTTTTTCTAGTTGAGAATCTTAAATTTTCTTTCAGAAAACAACCTCCAAAGCTTAGAACTGAGATCTGACCTGCGCCTAATGTGCTTTTTATATATATATATATATATATATATATCCGTTAGTGAACTTTTCCTTTCATTATAATACTGTGAATACTTGGCACTCTAGTCGAGATTTCACACTATAAAATTGAACCCTTTCCTTAGTGATAAAACTAAAAATAATTTACTCAATACCTTAGTATTTTTTTTTTTATAAAATAAGAAGTCTTGAAAAACTTTAAACAGCAAGAAAAATGTAAAACATAGCAAGCACGCTTTCAAACTCTTTGCTAAGATGCTCTGTCTTGAGTTAGTGTTCTAAATTACAAAAAAAAAACATCCATAGTCTAGTTTCGATTGAACCAATGCCTTATACAATCTCAATAATATCTCTTTATCTGCACCCCAATTAATGTTCGATAAACATTTTATAATGTTTAGGGTTTTTTGCATCTATCACTCAAGTCCTGTATATTTAATCCCCACGTAAGGGATTTATCCAATACTAGTCCTAAAAATCTCACGTTGTGTTTATATTGTATTGGATTATTGCCAATTCTCAACGTAGAACTTTGGTGAGGAATTCTGTTTCTACAGAAGTGTACACAGCACGTTTTTTTCTGGCGAAAATTGGAATCCATTATTCCTCGCAACTTCGTTTAGAGCATCAATCGCCCATTGTAATTTGTATTTCACCATAGCTGTCTTGTTGCTGGCATACATAATTGCCAAATCATCAACATAGATGCTTTTGCTGATTTCTACTGGAATGGCTAATATCAATTAATTAATGGCGATGGTGAACACAAGGTACCACTCAGCAGCGAACCTTGTGGTATGCCATTTTCCAACATTCTTTCAGTTGAATATTCATTGTTGACACATACCTAAAGTATGGTCGTTCATGTAGTTGCTGAGTAAAACTGGCAGATTGCCATGAATGTCCCATTCATGTATCTGGAGCATTATACCATGTCACCAGGTCATATCAAAAGCCTTCTGAAGATCAAAGAAGACTCCGACACAATGTTTCTTTGTAATAAAGCTGTTGTATATAATATTCTCTAAGTTGAACATTTGATCGGTGGTAGAATGGTATTGTTGAAAACCTGCTTGATATGGTGATATCAGGTTTTCTTTTCCCAAAACCCAAACGAGTCTATTATTAATCATTTTTTCAAGTATTTTTCCCATAGCGCACGTCAAAGAAATAGGACAGCAGCTATTGGGGGTCTGTTAAATTTTTATTTTTCTTCGGTACTAGAACAACATGTGCTTTTTTCCACTGCTGCGGGTACATTCCATCCCGCTATATTTGATAATACAGTTCTAATAATCTGCGTTTTGCAGTGATATTCAGCTACCTGATCATATTATAATGGATTTCATCCGGACCAGCAGCTGTGTTGCCCGCTTTCTTCAACGCTTTCACGAATTCTTCCATTTTAAATGGTACATTATATGAGTAATTATACTCAGTTCTGAAATTTATTAGACCTTCAAGTTCTTCTTTTTTCGTCCGAAAATCTTCTTCGTAGTTAGCCGTTTTGATGGCCTTCTCAAAGTGATTGGATAATAACTCTGCGATTTCGTTTGGAGTGTCCTTAATTTCATCTTCATCTTGAAGGCTAGTTATGGGAGCAAAGTTCTTATGCCCACAAATCGTCTTCACTTTCCTCCAAGCGTCTGATGCAGTAGTAGTTCTGTCAATGGATGACACTTATTGCTGCCAGGATCGTTTCTTCGAATCTGTCATGAGACATTTTGCATACACCCTGTATTTTTTAAAGGCAATAAGATTTTCTGTGGTAGGATGTTTCTTAAAGGCGTTATACGCCCTTTTCTTTCTTTTAATAGCTTCACTAATTTCATCGTTCCACCATGGAACGGGTTTCTTCGTAAGTTTCCCAGATGTTTTGGGAATATATCTCGATGCCGAGTCAAGTATCGCATTTTGTTATAGCGTCGACATTGTCCCTGATAACTCCACTTGTTTTGGGGAGTATCGTCTTAGTCATGAAGCTCGTCTAATCTGCCTTGTCAAACAACCATCTTTTAGAGATGGGGTATATTTTTCTTGTAACATCAGTTACAATTTGCACCGGGAAATGATCGCTTCCATGCAAATCGTCTAAAACATGGAAGGTGTACCTCGGTGCTATCGATCCGCTTATGAGAGCAAGATCTATACAGGACGTCGTTCCATCTCTGGCATTGAAAAAGGTTGAATTGAATGCCACAGCATTCCCCCTCCCATACTGCACTCGTGGCACATTTTGGATGAGCTGCTTTCCCCACTTACCCAGCAGCCCTCCTCTATCAGGTGTGCAGTATCCCTCCATGCTGACAATCCAACACTCATTTCTGCAGCATTCCCCATTCTGGTACTGCACATCATAGGGCTCTGGATGAGCTGCTTCCCCCACCAAACACGTCCTGGCCAATACCCCACAACGCCTTCCACCCGGCAGCTCTCCTAGCACCCATAGAATGTGCAGTAGCCCTCCACCCCAACGACCCACCACTCAATTCTGTGGCATTCCGTTCTCAATTATAACACATCATAGCATTCGGTAGATGACCACTTCCCCTATTCAGTGTGCCCCGACTGATACCCCATCCAACGCCTCCTACCCAGCGATCCTCCAGGATGTGTGGTATCCCGCATCCCAGCAACCCTACACACTGTTCTGCGGCATTCTCCTCCTCGTACTATACATCATAGCAGACTTTGGATGAGCCACTTTCCCCACACCCTACGTGCTCCGACCAATACCCCATCCACTGCCTCCCACCCAGCAAATCTCCTGGCACCTGTTGGTTATATGCTATCCTTGATCCCAACCGCCCTCCACCTCATTCTGCGACGTTTCCTCTCTGATGACAGAACCTGCTTATCTCCATTCCCTTGTTGCAGCATTTCCTCTGCTGGCAACACGCTGAATGCCTTTCCCTTCTGCAGCATTTCATCTCCACTGACAGAACCCGCTGAAATTCTTCCCTACTGCAATGTTTCCTTTTCACTCAGAATCTGTTGAACTTCAGTGTCTTCTGTGGCGTTTCCTCTCTGAAAATAAACCAAAAAAAAATGATAGCTTAATTTTCCATTATCAGTTAGTACAAAAATTTTATTGTATATTTTATTTAGTTTTAATCTTATGTTTAAGATATTAGTTCGAGGTATTTTAACATTTGCTGCTGCAATTGTATCTGATTTTATTACGCATATGTATATAATTATTATTTTTAAAAACTGTGTAGTAAAAATTTATTATTTAAAAAAAATTTTATGAAAATTCGGTTTAAGAAAATGATTAATTTATTATACATAATAAAACAATATGTTGTTTTAAATTATTAAAAATTGATTTATATTTTATTATTTTTTAAGTATTATATTGCTAATATCAATTTGTTATTTAATTTTTCAGTATATCATGAGATATCAATTTTTAAGTACTCAAATGTTAACAAACAGTTGTTATATGACAATAATGGTTTTGCTGTAATATTTTCCCATTTTAACTATTATTAATATTATATATATTGAAAATATATTTACGACCCCCATGACTCTCTCCCATTAGAAGCAGTCTCTAATCAACTAATTTACAGATTATTTAATTTAATTTCTAAGCATAAAATATAATTTATGTTTATGCTTTTATTTACTTATTATTATTTATTATTATATTTATAAATTTGAATCAAATATTTATCGCTTGTCGGAGAACCAATATATCATATTACCTGAGAAATCAAATACAATTATATTAACCTAACAACTACTATACATACATCAGTGAAACAAATTAAAATTGTCTGATATTTAATAATTAACAATTATCGGCAGCTTACGCTCTCGTGATTAAGTAGACTGAATTTAGTACATGCCTGCCACCTAGTGGAGAGTCAACATACTACATATGGAGACAGTGAAGCATCATTTTAACATGTTTTTTTATTGATAATTTTAATGTTTTTTCAAGGTGAAATGTATGTATAAACCTTCCCAGCTATCCCAAGAAATGTGGGTAAAAATTTGGTTGCGATTGGTTGGGTAGATTTTTGTTAATTCTGAAAAAATACCCCTTCCTCTTTATATAATAGTATAGGTATAACACACTTATGTATATTATATATATATATTTATTTATTTATTTATTTACATGTGTGTGTGTATGTGAGAATATAGTATTTACCATATGTAAGCATTATTACTGGTATGTATTCCTGGATTAGTACCAATTCCAAAAAAATATTTTGTCGAAGTCTTTGTTTTATATGTATTATTTTTTTCAGTTTAAAACTCTC
The DNA here is from genome assembly GCF_047948215.1 of Lycorma delicatula. Classification (NCBI taxonomy): domain Eukaryota; kingdom Metazoa; phylum Arthropoda; class Insecta; order Hemiptera; family Fulgoridae; genus Lycorma; species Lycorma delicatula. The sequence goes on from NC_134455.1 coordinate 26,296,195, forward strand.
TCTGTTATCGTGTACACCTTACATAGTTCATAATAGTCTTTTATTTAGAAGGTACATGCAGTATAATGTAGAAGGAATACCTATATGTGAAATAATTATTTTATAAGTATAATGAAATAAAAGTTTGTTTTTTAAAAAAATATTCATCGCTAAGAAATAACGTGTGCATGCATGCGCGCGCACGCGTGTGTGTATGTGTGTGTGTTGAATGATAATTTTATTTACAATTAAGAGCTGGAAAATGTTCAAAATAACAATATTTATATTTTATAGTGTTATATTTTTATTTGATGTTGTATTTTTACAATTTGTTAGTTATAGTTTGAGTACAATTTTTAAGTTTGTGCAGAAATCTTTTTAATAACATTTTTCATTATTCATAACAATTATTATTTACATTACTTTTACCATATTTTTATCAGTACTTTCCTGATGAATATTTATAAACGACATTTAAAATCATAATCCATTCATACAAATAATTATACAAAAAACAATATTATTCTGAAATATGTAATTAGTTTTTATATTGCAAAAAAAGATTATTAAAAAAAACGACTAACTGTCACATCTAACTAGAATAACAATGAAAAACTACAAAAAATAGTTAAACAAGTTTTTCTTTTTTTTATAGGCATTTTTTTTCAGTTTTTTCAGATACATTAGTCAGCGATGTGAAATTTAATATTGCTTCTATATATTTTGTTGTACCAGGGTGTTAGTGAAAGTGGAGAACCATTGAAGTCACCATCTCATACAGCCTACACAGGCACCTGACTGTGACATGAAATGTAAAAGTAACATTAAATTTCACATTGCTAACTAACTTACTGCATCCTGAAAAAAATGGTTGTAAGAAAAGAAAGATAAACTTGTTTAACTATTTTTTGTTATTTTTCATAATTGTTTTAGTTAGATGTGTACAAACAATTAGAGTAGTTGGGTTTTTATTTAGGATTTTTTTGTTTGTTGTTTCCATAACTTTACCCAGCGCATATTTTTCTTTTTTATCTCAAGAACAATGAATTATTTATAAAAATCACAAGAGGTAAAAGGTGATTGATTATTTTAATCATTTTGTGGTATACCAACATTAAATTTGAAAACAATAACATTTTTAAATTTTGTTCCCTGGTGTAGCAATCGCCTTCTAGATAAGACAATTTAGGATATTATATATTACTTCCAGACCTGTTACTATCCAAAGATAGCTTGTAATTGATTGGATTTGTGAATGTACTGAAGGAAAGAAACATACAAACAGTTAAATACTTACACCCCTCCTATAGACAGAAAAAAAAACCAGCAGTTACCTTTTTTTATTTATACCTGTACATATATTTTTTATTTTTTATACCGATATTAAATATTCTTTACATTATCAAACTGATAATTCCATTATTAATTGAAGATAGATGTTTAATATGTTTTCCTTTTTTTTTTCATTGTACATCAATTACAAATTTTTTACATGAAAAAAATTTAAAACTACACATTAAAGTAAGACATAATATTTTGAAACTGAAATCAAAACTATGTTTATATTATAAAATAAAATAAAATCACCATGTACAGTTCCAGACACACAATAAAATTGTTTTTTTGTTGGCTAGTGTAATTGCCAAAAACCTGACGGATTTAGCTGTATGCATTTTATCCTCACTTTAAATACTTAAGAGAATTCTGCTATCTAATGTTTCATAAATTACACAAGATCATTTTCCTATGATACCCAGATCCTGTCAATAATATTGCGTAGTGTTAGTGGCTTACAATCTACTTTCTAAGCTCTTAATTAAACCAATGATCTTAATTCCTAATTTTTATTTGGTTTGTTTTTTTTATTTTTAGGAGGTAGTGTGTGAAGAAGATGAGACTCTGCAACAAATTGTACAAACTGCTGTAACAAAACTTCATGATTCACTTTCTCCACCAAAGGGTGAACCAACATAATAAGTGTCTAATGTTTAATAATTAATTTGTCTTTTGTGATTTCCCATTTAATAATTTTCATTTTTAGTAACTGTATTTCATCAATAAATTCATATATCTGTTCATTATTTACCTAGAATCTGAAATCATATCATTAAGCAAAGTAAATTAATGTGGCTATAAATTAAGCAAGATTTAGAATGATTGTCATAATACTAATTAATCAATTACAGGGTGTCCCATATAAAACGCAACCCAACCTTATATTGGTGGTACTGAAATAATAAAAAGGCATGTGTAAATGTAATTTTTATTATTACCATCCATTACCTTACATATAGAGTAAATGTTGGAAGTGGCTACCATCTTCTTGAATACAAGCTTCAATTCTTTTTACAGCGTTTCTTGCAACTTTTTTCAAAGTTTGTGGCTGGATATTTAATACAGCTTGTTCAATATTGACTTTCAATTGTTCAAGTGTTCGTGGTTTGTTGCTGTAGGCTTTTTCTTTGAGGTAACCCCATAGAAAAAAATCCGCCACAGTCAAATCTGGAGATCTTGGTGGCCACAAGCTTCGACCGATAACACGATTACCAAAGAATTCCTCAACAAAATCAGAAGTTTCAACCTGCGTAGTGCGATGTCGCACCATCATGTTGTAGCCAGCAGTGTCTGTCTTCCTCTTCCAAGAGTGCAATGAACTGAAATAAAATATCCTGATATTGTTCTGCATTAATGGTGTACTCGAAAAAAATAGGACCGATTATTTTCTTCTGCAATATCGCGCACCACATGCCCAACTTCTGTGGGTGTAATTGTTTTTCGTGATAAACGTGGGGATTTTCAGCACCCCAAATTCTACAGTTTTGGCTATTTACGTAGCCATTCAAATGAAGCCGTGCTTCATCTGTGAAAAATAACGAATCCATAACATTAATTCCCTCACGCAGAAATCGACGGAACCATTGACAATATTGTAGCCGTTTTTCTTTGTCGGGCTCAAGAAGTTGATGAACCGTTTGTGTGCGATAAGGTCGTAATTGTAATTGTTTGGTCGCCCGATGAACAGTTGATTTAGACAAATTAATTTCAGCAGACAAACGTCTGATCGATTTATTTGGTGAGGCAAGTAATCGGTCTTTGATTTCAGTGACTGTATCTGTATTCAACACTGACGCAGATCTTTTGTGTTCCTTGTTATTAACAGAACCAGTCTCTCTAAATTTTGCAACTAACCTTAATACTGATGTTTTGTTAGGAGCTGGTTTATCTGACTACTTATGGCGAAACAAATCTTGCCCTGCAACCACTGATTTCATACTGAAGTACGACTCAACAATGAAAACACGTTCATCTAGCGAAAACACATCTTCTCTCTAGCAATACACTGAACGTTATGATTGCATTGTTGTTACTATCGGTAGTGTTCTACTGCGTCGCCGTGATGTTCAGATGTTGGACGAGTCCATTTCAGTAACGAGTACGGGAGTAAGCTTGACTTTTGAAATTTCATGGATGAGTGATTGATGGGTTGCGTTTTATATGGGACACCTGTAGTTTAAACAAATTATTAAAAAAAAACTGCTTGTCAAAGAAATTCATTATTTTACTGAATTTTTTAAGTAAATCTCTTCATTATTTGTAATTTTTTTTACTGTTCCCTTTTTTCATGGGCATTTAGTTAATTTTTGTTCCATATTTCTCTCTTTCATCCTTTTTTTCAACCTTTTGAAAATATTCTATGCAATGTGACAGTCAATCCAATCTGTAAATAGATGCACAAATAGTTATCTGTTAAGATTCTATTTTTCAAATTATACTTTTGTTTAATTTTTACAACACTAAAAATATTAGCTACAAATATAAAACCACTTTTTCCAGTTTTACTTTCATAATAATGGTTTGAAGACAGATTCTATTAGTTTAATGATTGGTGTCAGTATCAAATGTTTATTTTTGTTTCAATCTACTAAAAATGTTTATGGCAATTAGGAGTCCATATCTTTCCTTTTTCACCTCTTTTTTCAGAGTGTACACTGAATTGCATACAGATGGTTAATTTCCACTTTACGATTCTCGTACCCTTCTGTTCTTTTGTATGCTTCATTCTATGTAGCATCTGATGTTTGTGGCTTTTGAGATCAGGATCCCTCAAAAAATTAATTATGCGCTTGTTACCTGTTAACTTTATCATGATTATATCTTTTTTTTTAGACCTGCTAGTATTATTATGTAACCTTACTACACATGATTAATTACGTATATATTTTTCTTACCTTCACACTACTTTCTCTATTTGAAAATCATCTTATAAAATTTATCCACATGTGCTTTAACCTATCCCTGGTGATATATGGACAAGACATAAATTTTATATGGCCATTATGTCATAAAATAGCAAGTGCTATCTCAGGATTCAAGAATTTATTTAATTTTTTCTCAAGAAGTAGAGCTGTGTCTGACATTCAAGGTGAACATAAAATTTCATGTTGTCATTTTGCTAGTAGTTCAGTCAACAGTATCCTTTTTATTTCGAAGTTATGAGTATTCACAATGGCATCATCTTGATCAGTTGGTATTTTTTGTAGTTTATCCCCATTGGAAATAACTTTAAAATATTTCAGATTTCTAGTTATCAAGGAAATAAGAAACTAGAGATGAATGAGTGAATAAGGGTGTTTCTTTCTTTAGGCCATTTACATCCACTTTTTCCTGCTTAGAAGTAATTTTTATTAAAAATTCCTTCTTAATGGTAGTGTTTACTGCTTCAATACTGCTGTTAAGATTTCAGATTTCAAGTATTCCCAGTTCTGCTGGTCTCTACGTCCATTTGTAATTCCTACTAAATTAGCTCTGTTAAATGGTTTTTAAAAATAATTTTTCCTGCTTTTCTTTAATAGTCTTTGGGAATAACTTAACTGCTGAATATCACCTTTCTGCCTAACTGGATAATAAAATTAGTAGTAGGTGAATCAGTTAGGTCCCTTTATAATGAGAAAGGTTCAAACATAAACAGAACTTTTCATTCTCTGCTCATATGATTAGCAAGTTATATATGAATTGCTAGACTTATGTGTTTATATAAATATCTGAATTTGTATATCATCAAAATTATCAAAAATTATTGGTTGCTTTTTCTCTTTTGCCTCTCAATTATAACTACTGTTTCTAAGCAGGAAGTACCCCATACAGTTTCACAACATATTATTCATTTTGACAAGTGAAGGTCATTCCATCAGAATGTATAAATAGTATGGAGTGTATAAAAAGTGATAATCATTTGTAGAGGGTGATAATAATGTTGAAAGTAAAGCACATGTTCACTGGCAAAAAACATTCATTCAGTGAAAGTAAAGAGAATAAAACTAAAGCATTTCTTTGTGAATATCAACTAAATTCTTTTAGAAAGTCAATGAAAAAATTGAAATGAGTGTTGGAAGTCTATTAATGATGAAAGATCATTTCAGATTTAACCACATTAGTAATGTGTAGGTTATCCACCTTTTAAAGTCTAGATAAAAATAAAAAAATACTAATTTCTCTCACACAACTTCTGCAATGATGTAAAAAGATTGATAGAAACAAGTCTTTAGATGATAATAACCTGTGATGAAACATGAGTATATGACACTCACAATCAAATGCTAGTATTCACTAGGGGCATTTTTACCCATTTCTGACATAAAAAGAAAAATCCCGTTTCCTTAGGTGAAGTTGTAGATATCTTTTGGAATTCACAAGGTAAACTTCGGCTTTATCACAGAATGAAGAACTATCACTTCTCTGTACCATGTTACAATTTTAAATAATAAAATGAAATATGCACTTAATCCCAAGGCCATCTTTCTGTTCGTTACCTCCAGTACAGTTTAGATCATTTTAACCCTCCATCGGTCGCTTAAGATTTGAATCGCCAACTCTCGCTCAATGGAGGTTTCGTACGGGTTACACAATAATGTACAAAATGTAAAGAAAATGTTTATTTTTATAATCAAACTTTTATAAAAATCCAGATATATGTTTAACACAAATAGTATAATATAAAAAAGGTTTTTTATATTATAAAATGTATATATTATTTAGTTATTGTGAAAAATTACATTTACAATTATTATATGAAATAAACATATTTTATACAAAAGTATATAAAAACTATGTTCGAAAATAGTATAAGAAATCTTATTTATTACAAATACAAGTGTAAAATATATGTTTTAAAACAATTATTCAAAAATAATAATTATCAGGAAATATAAAATTTGTAAATGTTGCTAAAAGTTGAAATATACTTGATTTGAAAAAAACATGAAGGCGTACATTCAAAAACATTGCTTACACATGGAATTATTATTGTGGAAAAACTACAGATAAAATATATTGTAGAAGGAAAATACTTAAAAACATGTATAAAGCCAGCCGCCATCAATTAATTGTTTTGATTGACATTCATGGCTAGGTTGGCCAAAAGCAAAGCCTTACAAAGGCTTAGACAGATGAATCATTGTCTAACGGTATTTCTTGATCTTCATCACTGGAATTAGCAGTCTTGGCATACTGTACTGCAGAATGCTCTTGGCATATGAAAGGTTTGTACTGAACACACCTTGTCTTCAACGGCCGATTTTTCTTATAGCTGCAAAGGAAGCATCGCTTCGAAGTGACTACATCTGGTGGTGGTTCACGTTGTTGATCTACTTGTTTGCTGATACCCAAATCTCACATTCGTAGTTTCATCGGCTTAGGTATATTTCTATAAGAAATTCTCTGTTCACTGTAATCTTTGCACAAGACGAAAGCTAGCTCTTGAATAAACTTTCTTCTAAAGATAGTCTGGTTTACATTCTTTTTCAGAATAATGTAACTGTTCAAACATCCAACATCGAGAAGGGTGTAAAACAGCCTCATCGACCATCAATTATAGACTCTGGCCATTGAATAGCTTTCCTTATATTTGTCAACTGTAGCCACTCCTTTCCTTGAATTGTAGAACAAATTAATTTCTGACTTTCCATAAGAGCGAGAATTCTCAGTTGTGTCTACAGTATTGGTGTTGTGCATTGATGACACCAGGATTACATCTTTGTTCTTCTTAGTTTTAAATGAGACCATGTGTAGTCTTTCTACAGAAAGACCTTGTGTAGTCTTTCTACAGAAAGACTACACAAGGTCTTTCTACAGATTTTTAGGGTCTTTCTACAAGGTCTTTCTTTCTACAGTTAAACTAATTGTTCTGTATTCTTCACATTTACCTGCTCCTCCTTTCTTTGGTATCATGACTATAACACTTTTTTTGAAGTCTGATGGAACTTCCCCTTATTCATAAATATTACACACCAGTTTGTATAATCTGTCAATCGCTTCCTCACCTGCACTGCGCAGTAATTCTACAGGTATTCCTTCTATTCCAGGAGCCTTTCTGCCATTCAAAACTTTTAATGCTCTCTTTAATTCAGATCTCAGTATTGTTTCTCCCATTTCATTCTCTTCAACTTCCTCTTTTTCCTCTATAACACCATTTTCTAATTCATTTCCTCCGTATAACTCTTCAATATATTCTACCCACCTATCGACTTTACCTTTCGTATTATAAATCGGTGTACCATCTTTGTTTAACACATTATTAGATGTGTTTAATTTATGTCCCCAAAATTTTCCTTAACTTTCCTGTATGCTCCATCTATTTTACCAATTCTCTTTCCACTTCTGAACACTTTTCTTTAATCCGCTCTTCTTTCGCTAGTTTGTACTTCCTGTTTATAGTATTTCTTAATTGTCGATAGTTCCTTTTACTTTCTTCATCACTAGCATTCTTATATTTTCTACGTTCATCCAGCAGCTGTAATATATCGTCTGAAAACCAAGGTTTTCTACCGGTTCTCTTTGTTCTGCCTAAGTTCGCTTCTGCTGATTTAAGAATTTCCTTTTCTTCATTCTCCCATTCTTCTTTTACATTTTCTACCGTATCTTTTTTACTCAGACCAGACCTCTTGCAATGTCCTCCTTAAAAATCTTCTTTACCTCCTCTTTCTCAGGCTTCTCTAAATTCCACCGATTCATCTGACACCTTTTCTTCAGGTTTTTAAACCCCAATCTACATTTTATTATCACTAAATTATGGTCGCTATCAATGTCTGCTCCAAGGTAAGTTTTGCAATTAACAAGTTGATTTCTAAATCTTTGCTTAACCATGATATAATCTGTCTGATACCTTGCAGTATCGCCTGGCTTTTTCCAAGTGCATATTTTATTATGATTTTTGAACTGGGTGTTGGCAATTACTAAATTATACTTCGTGCAAAACTCTTAAGTCGGTCCCCTCTTTCATTCCTTTTGCCTAACGAATTCCATCCTTGGCTCTTGTAGTGAAAGGTTGTGTTTTGTTGTGCTCTGTGAATTGTCAGTTGTAACCAGTCCAGCCAGGTGTTCAACAGTTCTTCTACCTGCGTCGCCAGACAATGTGAGAAGGGTCTGCTAGGACATCAGCCGGGCGGCCAGCTACCTGGACTACAGGCCAGTCACATTAAGAAAAGGATAATCCTTTTCTTAATTTTACTTTTATACTATTCAATATTTCTAATAATGTAAAGTGAACTCTTGTAGTCATTGTGAATACGTTAAGTAAATAGCCTATTATTATAGGACTATTGTGCTACTTTTAAAATAATTTTATTTTTTAATTGATTTTCTTGTCAGTGATTTTATTTTACAGCAAGTGTAGATTAAGAAGTGTAAATTAAGTTTAATTTTAATTTTTAAATTTTTCTTCCTTATTTTCCTCAATGGAAGGAAAAATAAGGCCTCCTCCACCCCGTTCTCCCACCACGGAACTGTCCGACGGTGGAGAGGAAAGCGGGTCTGGCGCTAGGAAGCGCCAGAAACGCCGGGACTCCGCGCCTCCTATGGAGGCGGAGCCCGTAGCGGGCTGTAGCAAGGCTGCAGCAGCCGCCAACTCGCAGGCTGATGATGGGGCCCCATCACAGCCTGCTACCGTCAGGCGGGAGAAAATCCCGCCGATAATGCTGGACTGCCCGAAAGAGTGGCCAGCATTGGCGAAGGACATAAAGTCGAGGATTGGGGGGCGCCTGGTGGCTAAAAGCACCGGGCTCTCGATAAGGCTGCAGCTGGGCAGCGAGGCGGATTACCGGGCGGTGCAGAGTTTTCTGCACTCGAAGGGAATCGCCTTTCACTCCTTTCAGCTCCCGAAGGACAGGGAGCTGAAGGTGGTTATACGGGGGATCCCCTATGGGGCTGCCCCGGAGGAAGTAAGGGAGGAACTGACCTCCCTTGCCTATGAGGTGGTTTCGGTTAAGAAGCTCCTCACAAGGGACGGTCGGGAAACCCCGACCTGCCTAGTGGCCCTTAAGAGGACCCCTTTGGCCCGGGCCATTTATGACCTTGGCAGTATTTTTTACTGCAAGGTCGCAGTGACTGCATTTGTGTCACGAGGGGGGCCACCCCAGTGCCACAGATGCCAGAAATTTGGACACTCGTCCAATTACTGCCAGAGGGCCCAGCAATGCGTAAAGTGTGGTGGAAACCACGACACTTCTGCCTGCGTCAAGCCGCGTGAGGAACCAGCCTCATGCGTCAACTGTAAGGGGCCACATCCGGCCAATTACAGGGGCTGCCCCTATTATAAGGAGCAGACAAACAAAGTCAAGGGACTTAAAAAGCCCGCGACTTTGGACGGCCGCAGCTGGGCCCGTGTTGCCGGTGGGGGAAAAACAGTCCCCAAACCGGAGGTGCCGGCACCCGTGGCCAAAGCGGTCGTGAAAAAAGGGGAGGTAACCTCCCCAACACCCGCCAAGCCAAAACCGGCGGCAACCACCAAGAAGGTGGTAAAACAAAAGGCGGCGACAAAGCCGGCCCCGGCGAAGAAGGCCAAGCCTTCCTCGACGGGAAAGGCAAAGCCGGCCCCGGCGAAGAAGGCCAAGCCTTCCTCGACGGGAAAGGCAAAGCCTGCTCCGGCTGGGAAGGCCAAGCAGGCTGTTAAAAACACCGCGGCCCCTGTGGCCCCGCGCCCCACCAAAAGGGCGGCCGCGCCAAAAGGCACCCCCAGCGGCAATCCGAAACCGGCTACCCCGTTGGAGACCACTGGCATGGACTTCCTGTCGCAGATGACAGTGAAGGATATCCTGCCAGATATCATGATGGTTTTGCCACGCCTGCTCCAGGCAAAATCTCTCAAGGACTGTATTCAGTCCTTAATAGAGTGCCTCATGGCTGTACTGTCAAGGTATGGTTAGGCCCACCCTCAGACTCTTGCAGTGGAACGCCAACTCAGTAGTAGGCCGGACGGAGGAACTATGCCGTCTGGCCGAGGATCTACTGATAGACGTGATACTGTTGTCTGAGACGTGCTTGAACCCAAACAAGCAACTGACCCTTCGGAACTATTTTACATATAGGACGGATAGGCCAGTTCGACCCGGATCTCGCACCTCTGGTGGAACTGCGGTTTTAGTCCACAGACGCCACATGCATACGCGCGTTGTTCTTCATACAAACGTGATGGAGCAAACGTGTGTGCATGTGGAGCATCTGGGCACGGTGTATCGGCTGGTTTCGGCTTATAGCAAGCCGAACGACGCGGTAACCGGCGCAGATCTGGATGCCGTGCTGGAAAATTGGGATGGGCCCGTGATACTCATGGGCGACCTCAATGCCAAACACGTGTCATGGAACAGCATTCTGACAAATCCGAATGGCAGATTGCTGTACGAAAGGGCGAGAGCCCGCCGCTTGGTCGTCGTAGGCCCTGAGGTGCCCACGTTCGTGCATCGCTCAGGCAGATCTAGGCCTGACGTGCTGGATATCGCAGTCATGAAGGGGGGTACCCTCCCATTCATGATTGAAACGATAGAAGACCTCAGCTCGGACCATTCCCCTGTCCTGTTGGAACTAGGTCAGGCAGGGGGTGGCCGAGATCCCCCGCCTATACCCCGAAGGTCAGTCAACTGGAAAAGGTTCTACGAGACCCTCCAGCGGGAGTACAGGCCGGTAAATCCTGAGCTCCTGAACACCCCGGAGGAAATCGACGACACTGTCGGGCGCGTCACGTCGTCAATGACCGAGGCCCTGGCAGGCAGCTCATCGGCCAAAACTCGAGCAGTTGTTCGAAACGACCTCCCTCCTCATATCTCCGAAGCCATAACGGAGAAACGACGACTGAGGAGGAGATATCGAATCACCCTGTCCCCCGCTGATAAGCGGGCCTTTTATAATCAAACGGACAGGGTAAAACAACTGCTGACAAGCCATCGAGAGGATTCGTGGAACGAATACCTCGCCACGGTCTCTGACGACATCTCCTCGGTGTTCAGGTTGAACAGGAGACTGCGAGAAGGGAAGAAGCCTCGCCATCCGGTTGTGGGGCAGCGAGGTTTTCTTGCATACTCGGAGGCGGAGAGGGCCGAGGTATTCGCCGATACCTTGGAGGAGCAGTTCACTCCAAACCCCCCTCCCTCCCCGAACGACGAGCACACAACCGAGGTGGAATCCTTTCTTGTAGATTATTTCTCACAGGTGGAGGACGCCCCTCTAGAGATTGACCAAGTCACTGAAGCGGAAGTTTCCGCAGCCATTAAGGCCACAAGCCCCGACAAGGCCCCGGGTGTCGACGGGATCAGCGCCCGTGCATTCCGGAACATACCGGCCTCCGTGATTACAGCAATTTCGGTGATATTCACGTCCATTTTGTACGTTGGATATTTCCCGAATTGTTGGAAAACGGCCAAAGTCGTATGTTTACCCAAACCGGGGAAAAGTTTACTTTTCCCACGGAATTATAGGCCAATCTCCCTGTTACCGGTATTGTCTAAGTTGTTCGAGAGGATTTTTCTCGAAAAACTGAGGCGATACATGGAGGGAGAAGTGCGGCCCGAGCAATTTGGGTTCAGGGAGGGTCACTCAACCACCCTCCAACTGGTAAAAATAATAGACGACCTTGTCGGAGGCCTGAACAGGAAACGGGTGACTGCAGCCGTTTTTCTGGATGTGGCCAAGGCCTTTGACAAAGTTTGGCATAGCGGGCTGCTTTATAAGCTAGCGCGATCGGCGATCCCGTACCGCTATGTCAGACTGATGCGGTCATATCTGCTAGACCGACATTTTGTCGTGCGCGTAGGGGAAACGATTTCCTCTACCAGAGAAATAGCCGCTGGGGTTCCCCAAGGAGCAGTACTTTCCCCGTTCTTGTACACTTTGTACGTGAACGATATGCCGCTGTCGGAAGGGGTCAAAACGGCCCTTTACGCAGACGACACGGCATATTTCTACGAATCCGCAAATGTGGATTACGCGGTCCGGAGGCTCCAAAGGCAGCTGGACTTAGTGGAACCGTGGCTCGACATGTGGAGAATCAGGGTCAACGGTGAAAAATCGGTGGCCGTGATGTTCACATGCAAGACACGTAAACCGACCAGAGAGCTGGAAATCTCAGGGGAGAAAATCCCTTTTGAGAAAACAGTTAAGTACCTGGGGGTGGTGTTGGACAGGCGGCTTACCTTCGGCGAACATGTAAATTATGCGACCCGGAGGGCTAAGGCCGCCAGAGCCTCGCTATACCCAGTGCTGAACAGTGCCAGCCCGTACCCACTGGCAACTAAGCTCCTCATTTTTCGGCTGTACGTACTGCCGATTCTAACATATGCTTACCCGGCATGGGGGGCAGTGTTGAGCTCCTCGCTTCAAAAGAAGATCGAGGCCGTCCAAAACATCGCGTTGCGGACGATCTTTGGAGCTCCGTGGTTCGTCAGGAACGCCACTCTCCGATCTGATGCGAGATTTCAATCCGTGTCCGAGGTGGGGGTGGCGCAGGCGCGCAGACTGTTCGGGAGAGCGGCTGTGTCCGAACACAGTCATCTTCGGGACATCTGCCGAGAGGACCCAACTCCGACAGTTGTAAGGAAGCGGCCTCACGCCGTACTGGACGAACCACCGTGATGGTGCGGTGCGGTAGCCGAAAATCGACAAACCAGGCTTAGGGGCCTCCATATCGCATGAGCCATAAACGGAATAGTGCGTCAGACGCGTTTCCGGGGTCGCGAGTGAAAAGTTTTCGCGAGTTATATAGTTTGAAGACGTCAAACACGGTAAGTCGCGCATAAAACAAAAACGCGGTCTAAATTTTAAAAAAAACTTACAGTAAGACAAAATATCCCAGCAATTGCGACTCCTCTGGAAAAGGGGACGCATTGCTCTCTCCTTATAGCTAGTGCCCCGTTGTGGCGTATTCCTGCTAGCCTATTAAAGAGTTAGCACCGAAAGGACTTCAGTGGACGGTCTGAAGGGGAATTACGTCGGGAGGACAGGCTTTATAAGCCTAGCCTTCCGCGGTCGGCCCATGAAATGGGTTCGATAACGCTGGTTTAACAACGGATTGGAATGCAATTAAATCCGTCTTAAATTCACTAAAATAATAATAGATAAAACTTGAAAAATTAGATCCGAGATTAAAAAATAACCCTTTTAAAAACAAGCCCGATTAGAATGATCCAGCAGCAAGGGACTCTGTCCAGGTTCTGCGATAAAGTAGGGAGTAATAGACTCCTGCCAACTTTGCATTCCATTCCATTTTGCCTAACCCGTATTCACCCACTACATTTCCTTCCTTGCCTTTTCTAATGCTTGCATTCCAATCTCCCACTATTATTAAATTTTCATCTCCTTTTATATGTTTAATTGCTTCATCAATTTCTTTGTATACACAGTCTACCTCATCATCATCATGTGCGCTTGTAGGCATATAGACAATCGTTAACAGTCATTGTCGGTTTAGGTTTTGATTTTATCCTTATTACAATGATTCTATCGCTGTACATTTTGAAATACTCTACTCTTTTCCCTGTCTTCTTGTTCATTACAAAACCTACTCCTGCCTGCCCATTATTTGAAGCTGAGTTAATTATTCTAATATCACCTGACCAAAAGTCGTTTTCCTCTTCCCACCGAACCTCACTAATTCCTACTACATCTACATTTATCCTATCCATTTTCCTCTTTAAATTTTCTAACCTACCAACCTTTTTTAAACTTCTAACATTTCACGCTTCGACTCGTAGAATGTTATTTTTGAATTTTCTGGTGACCCCTTCCTTAGTAGTCCCCACCCGGAGATCCAAACTGGGGACTAGTTTACCTCCAGAATATTTTACCAAGGAAGGCATCATTGCTATATGAAAATGCAGAGCTACATTTTCTTGGAAAAAAAAGCAGCTGTAGTTTTCCATTGCTTTCAGCTGCACAGTACTCAGTGGACTGAATAATGTTGATATGGCTGTTTAAGTCATCCTGACCTATGCCCTTAACAACTACTGAAAGAGGAAAGAGCTACTGCACTCTTTCAGGAATCATTCCTTAGTTTGGCTCTCAACAGATACCTCTCCGATATGGTTGCACTTCGGTCCAGCCACTCTGCATCACTGAGCACTCAAGCCCCCTCACCAACGGAAAGGTCTCATAATTCATAGAGGTAGGACATAAATATTTTAATTATACCCTGAAAATAGAAAATTATTATTATTAAAAAAATAATAATAAAACATATGACTTAGTAAATATAATGAATGAAAAAAGAGTGGACATGAAAAAACAGAAAAATTAATTTGTAATAGTTCTTAAATATAATTAATATCAATTAAGTATTTATTATTTTTTTTAAATCTGATGTTGACACTACTTGACTTGTTTGTACACCTGTTAAATTACATATACATATTTTTTTTAAATGTAAAGTACATAAAATTTTATATCATTAATAACATCTGATATTTTTTTCATTTTTTTTTTTTTTAATTGAATTATTATTTATCATACTTTTTTTACAATCAGAGGTTAATAATTATTAATAAATCAATATATTTAAATTAAAGAAAAAGGAGATAAAGTCTGATTGATTTGAACTGATGTGCATTCCCCTTGCCTTGTAAGATTCAAATATTTCATTTGGCTGTAACTCTAGAACCAATGAAAATAAGTACCACTTATGATATGTAGTTGAAAAGCTCTCAATGATGAGGGCTTATTATTGCAGTTGAGAAAAATTTCAAAATCTAATTTTTTTTTTTTTTGGGCACTTTTCGTTCAGTTGATTGCAATCAAAAGTGGAGATGCACAACTAGATGTTATAACAATCCTATATATATAGAGGATTGTTATAACATCTATATATATATATATATAGGATGAAGAAACTTATTAATGAAATATTTATATATAAAATTTCATACTGTTTGGGTGTATATTTATTTAAATTAATCATTAACACACAGTTAGCACCAGCAAAAAAAAATATAAAATTATAATCATTTTCTAACAAAACATTCATCTGTTTTGTAATCAGTATATTGACAAAAAAATATATTTATGTAAGAAAAATAAAGGTTATGGATTTATTTTTCCTTATCCATCATAATAATAATTTCCATTATTTTTATCATTAATATTGTTATTAATTTCTTGGAAGATATTTTTTATAAGCAATATTTAAAATCATATTTGATGCATAATAATAATGAAAGAAACCCCTAAAAAAATATTACCATAAAGTTTGTTAGTGTTTATCCTTCAGGAAACTAGCTTACAAGAAACAAAAACTATTATCTTTTTGTATATATATATATATATATATAAACAAATGATTTAGGAGTTAAGGAAAATAATTTGGGAACTGATTCTAAAACTTGAAATAAGGAAAGAAGATACATACATACATATGTCCAAAAACACTGTCAAGTTACATCTAGCAAAAAATGAATTAAGTTCCCCCAGTGAAATGAGATAAAACTGAAATTTTACCCCTTGTATAATACCTTAAAATTTTCATAATACATACATACCAGTGTTTCATACATATGAATTTCTTATGTATTTTTTTTGACCTGAAAATCGAATAAAATAGGTCCCAGAACTATATTAACTGTAGTTTTCATGATATCCAATGTAAATCAAAAAAATTCATTGACAGAAACACATTTTTTTTTTTAGTTTGATGTGTAATAACTTTGTTAAATGACTAATAAATTAGTAAATTTTATTATTAAAACATGTACTGAATTTAATTCTGAGAAAATTGATGATCAGAAAATTTTTCTTGATATTTATTTTATTATATTTATAATTATTCTTTTTATATTATATTTTTCATATTTAATTTTTGATTGTACATCTTAAGTGCCAGATGAAAAATTAGAAGGTAATTAATGAAATATAAATTACAGTAGAACTTGTTCAATGCCAAAGTTAGAAAACCATGAGAATTGTGACAGTGATGGTAAGTGTGAAGTGCAGCCTTTAACAACTTTTTTGAGGAATTTATCTCAAATATTTTTCAATTATTTTTTATCAGTGGATAAACATTTTTTTTAAATTAAATAAATTATTAGTGCATGGTGAAATCTGTAGATTATTAAACATTTTTCACAAAAAAAAAATTTACTACATTAAAAGGCTTTAATGTAGTAATTTTTTTTCAGTTTCACAGTAATGTGAATTTAACAGTTTAAATGCATTAGTCAAAGTATGTATAATTATGCATAAAGCAAATTAATTTTTTTTTAAATACACGATTACAGATTTATAACAACATCATGAATTGATTGCATGCTGAAAAGAACTACTACTCTATTAGCCAGAGAGAATCAGGGCAGCACCAAAAAATATAAAATTATTAGTTTGTATTTTAATTATGTTAAAAAGTTAACCTATCATTAACCAGCATTTGTTGTACTGCATGAAATGTAGTTGCAATCCTCTATTTCTGTTCAAGGTTTGCAGATTTAATTTTATGTAATGAAATTTATATACCTACAAAGAAAAAATCTAAAAGAGAAGTTTGCTAATTGAGCCAGCCATTCAATACTTTCTAGTGGTATCTAGCCACTGCCTATTAAACTAAGTATTGATAAACCTTTAAATAGGCAGGTAATTAAAGATTTGACATTAGCCATCTTGTTGGAAGGTTGATAAGTTTTCTTCAGCTTGATCCATAATTTCTGAAACCATATTTTCTTTCATCATACCCAGGCATTTGAGCATATATAGTGACCAATCAGTTAAAAAATAATCCAATGATTCAATCCTCATAAACTCCTTACTAAAAATATTAAGTTTCTAAATAAATGCTGAGTGTGACTTTAATAAAATCAGTCGATATATGTATTTATCCATTACACACTATTATTAGACTTAACTGAAGCATGCTTAGAAAATGTACATAATCATGGAAAAGCACATAATTTTACATTATAGATAACCAGCCATCTCGATTACAATGCATCACAATAGAATAGTTTCATAATTATAGTCTTCTGTTTGGATCATTTTCAATGAGCTCTTGAAGTAATGTGTTTCACGTAGCTAAAACTTAAATGTTTTGACAATTTTGCGTGCTGAACCAACAAATATAACATTTTCAACTGGAATTCTGACCGATTTACTTGAATCTATTATAACTTTTCCAAGAACTAACATTTATTTCATCTCTTTTCATTCAATACTGTTGAGGAGGTCTGCACTTTGAGGGACATAGTGTGTTACTAAATTTATTGAGTAAACCTGTCAAGTTAGGAACTGATAAAGGTCTATATGAATGTGTTTCATTGAATAAACAAATTGCATAACAGAAATTTCTAATAACTTCATCATACAATGACATCAATTCTATCTTATTTTTATCAAAGCGATTTAGTTTTAAATAATATGATCTCTCTTATTTATGAACTGTAGGAGAGACTAACAAAATGAAGATAATAGACATAATAATGTACGGGCTTGACAGGACAGCAACAAATAATATACTTTACATTAACAAAATATTAATTTGTTTTTATTTTATTTTAATGTAAATAAAGTAAACCATTCTTTTATTTCATTCAATTTATTAACATATTATTTATTTGTTTTTTTAAAAAATAACAGATTATTATTATTTTATAGGGTTTTATGTTAATAGCCGATTACAATTTATCAGCTGATTTTAATTGACAGTGTGTTTTTAATGATTTATTTTAGTCAATAATCAAAACAACCCAGACAATTCTGGAAACCATTGGTAGTTTGCCAATGAGTTATTAATTTTTTTTTCAACTGTAGTAATTATTCAAAACTTTGACCAGCCACCATTCTTTAACAAATAAATTTTTTTAGTTCTGGTTCAAGCCATTTTTTTTGTTTTTAATGGTTCACAGCTTCCCTTCATTAAATTTATATTAGGTAAAAGGAGATAGTTATTATGGGCTAATCCTTGTGTCATTAAACTGTGCAGCAGATATAAACATGAATTATATTTCAGCAGTTTAGGTTAAATCATTATGTCACTTGCACTTGTAAGTAACAAAACAATTATAGTTTTATGCGTATAATATTGTACTGTAAACTATCACTTATCTAGCATCATGGCTTTGCAATGATAAGCAAATAAACATTTTTTTGATTCTTGGTTATTGATGTTTAGTAATTGTAACATCAATTGTAATGCTTCAGCATTATACAGTTAGGGAATGGGTAGATAAAGAAATAAATAGCGCAAAAGACGCTTTTTTGAAGGGTTTGTCAACTGGGGTGAAAACCTCGGCTAGAAAAGGTAAACATTTAATAGTAATGCATGTAGGAAGTGAAAATGGATTTTTGAATGGTGGTTTATGGGTATTTCAATCTAGATTTTCTCAAGTATCATGATAAAATGAATGGTAACAATTTTATGTAGTGATTTAAAAAAATTGCTGAAGAAATTACTACATCATACCATAGCCTGAATACAGAAAAAAATTCAAACGTTTCGTTCTGAAAATGGGAAATTGCCGAATGGTTAAAAATCGAAGAAAATTGCGTACACTGAAGAAAAATGTTAAAAGTTGAACTTATAAGATTAGCAAAAATCAATTAAACAAAAATATATTCATATTTTTGTTAAAGTAGATGAAATAGCAAAATCCAAAAAAATTGTATCCCGTTGCATCTTTCTCCGTGGCACTCCAATTTTAACTCTAGAATTAATATGAGCACAAGACAAGGCTAACTTGGAACTAATAACACAGCATATAAGTTGTGATGTAAAAGATATATTGGTAGGTTTTAATAGAGCACATGCTAATACTTGGACAAATTGTATTCAACATGTAATTAAAGAAGAAAAAAGGCACAGGAAGCGGATGGTTTGTGTGAAAATATTATTGAAGATAGTGATAAATTTGGGAAACAATGATAATAGTTTAACAAACAGCAGCTTATCGGGTATTGAAGAAATACACTGAGGTATTCTAATAAATTATTTTTCCGTTCTAATTGATTTTAAATTATGAAAACGTTCTTTCTTATTTTTTCATTTTTAATGTAAATATATAATTTTATCACAATTTTCTAATTTTTATTGTTAAAGTTATTTTTACTTCATTTTAATGTTAAAAGTAAAGACAAGTGTTTTTTCACGTTGGATGGCGCTAAATTAAAATCATACTTTTATGTTTGGGTTTGCAGCACGCTTTCATAAAACAAATTATAGTACGTGTTGTAACGATTCAATCTTCAAACGGTAAGATGATTGTAAAGACCTTTTGAATACAGTTAATGAAAAAAATCTGTTAATAGAGATATGTGGGAGACAAATATATTTAAGAGATATTTGTAATTGAAAAAATTAATTAAAATCTTTGTATCGATTAGATGCTTAACCTTTGTCCGTTAAAATTCAGCTCAGTCATTGTATCGGATCTGTTATAATAATCGATAATCGCTTTCGAAGGTTTCAGTCGATGATATTGCACAACATTGTAGTTAAGTCAGATGATAAATCCGTCGTTAATTTTTAGTGTGTTACTGCCTGTAATTGCAGTTATTTGTGGTGTTTTACTGTACATTAATCGTGAAGATCAGGTTTGTACTAATTTAACATTTAAAGTTAGCCTAATTTTTTGAGATCGTTGTTTTATTAACATTATGCCGTAAAATTTATTTTTTTTTTATAACTGTAAAGACTTGTATGTTGTATCGGCACCCATTAAAGATAAAGACTAATGCTCAAACAGTAGGTAACAGATTTCTGCCGTTAGTCTTTGGTTATTTATTGCCGTTTGTAATAATGTGATTGGGTGCATTATAAGTGTAAATGTTATTTTGAAACTGTTTGAGTTTAACGAAAATTTTTGTTTAATCTTGATTTACCAATTTCAACAGTTATGCTAACATTTATGCTTATGATTATGATGAATTTCGTATGAAATGAGTCATGTTCTAAATCCAGAATTTTATATCGCCTGCTAATTACTTTTTAAGTTGGACACATTTTTGCTTTATTAATTATTATGCCCCTGTTATGGAGTTATGCTAATACCCAGTAAGTATATTTTCTTCTGCTTCCAAACATTTAATATGTTTGGATAAACATGCTTACAATTTTCATGTTTTCTACAGCACTATAAAGTTTATTTTCAAAGTTATTACCCATTATTAATAGTGAACTGTTTAACTTGTATAAAATATTAATTATTATTACTAACAGTTGCATCTGAAAGTTTTTTCAGAAAATTAAATAAAGATTAGAAATTTAGTAAAAAATAAATAATTTTGCTTAAACTTCAAACCAGAAAAAATAAAAGCCCATTGCATACTCAAAAAATTTAATTAAGAATATAAATATAAAGAAATAGCTATATTAGAATAAGGAATGGAAAAAAACTGTTTATGAAAGAATCTAATGGATATTTATCATCTTGTACTAGAAAAAGAATTTAGTTGTGTTACCAGGTTGCATTACACGGTAAGTTAAAGGAGTAATTTAAATCAATTTTGTTTATTTACATCAAATTCTGCAATTGCAGACTTTCACCTAGTTACCATTTGGGTATTTTTATGATTATAAATGAAATTTTTAGTAGACAAAAAATGCCAGGTCTACTACAAGGATTCAAATTCAGAACTTTCTGGATGGTAGGCAGAGGATATTTTCATTGAAGTGGGCATGGTACTGTTATAAAGAATATGGTTACCATATTTACACCATGATTCAAAATTACGTAAATCAATTTTGTGTTATTAGCCTATATTTTTCTTCCAATTTTCACGTTTAATTGATTAGCTTTATCTCATTTTGTGTAATTCTGAGCAAATACTTTGTCACCTGCAGTTTTTTCCTTACTTTAATATACCATAGTAGATAGGCTTAGGGTCAGGAAAACTCAAGCTCTTAATGTCAGAAAACAGGTTTGGACAATAGTTGACGTGTATAAACTCAGTCCTTGCTGCATTATCAGTATTCTAGTTAGTTAGAAATCAGTATTGTGACTAATGGCAACCTGTTTTGATGCTAATTCATTCTGTGGTGAGAGGTTAGGGTTAATGTTAGAATTTTGTAGAGAGAGAAGAGTAAACCATAAATAAACCTTAATAGTCATCAAGAATCGAACTGTGAGTCAGCCACTGAAGATGACAGAGTGCTCTTCATAAGTTGATATCTGTTATACATACGATTAACAGCACGGGACATGTGGTGTAGTCTCTTTCTTAATGACTATATTTCTGGTTAAATAAATTTGGCCGTGTCTGAAATAGTATTAAATTTTGCCATACCTTGATAATTTATCCATAACCTCTTTCTCCACAAAAGTCTAACTTTCACCGTAATTTATCTTCACAGAATGGATTAGCATCAAACAGGTCTTGATAACTCATAAAATTGATAGTTAGTTGACTAGGCTGGAGCAAACTTTAACCTTGCATGGTCACCCATTGCACAAACCTGCTTCCCAGTATTTAATTCTTGTGTTTTCCCGATCTTAAGCATATTTACTATGGTATATAAAGAATGAATTAAATTGAAATTTAACAAGTAATTGCATAGAATTACTTCATTCTGCAATAAAATCATGAAATTTGACAACAATTCTGTTTATACTAGATTCTGTTGAATTGAGGGTATTATTAAATAGATTTTACTATATTACCTTTCATAATTTGGGTGTCATGAAGAATTTTATTTATATGAGGACAAATAATTTAGATAATTAAACGACTACATTCATTTGTTGAGCAAACTAATAGCGTTTATTGATGCGTATTGTTATTAATTAGTTATTGCAAAATTAATCGTGTAAATTATGAATTGAAAAAATCTTTTTGCTTGGTAAAAGGTGTGTAATTTTTATAACTGCTTTTTTATTTGCTTAAGGGTCAATCCATTTGAAGTAACCCAAGGGTGGTTGCTTTACCAATTCAAAAGAAATTGAAACTTACCCACTTGTTTCCTACATGTCTCAGCACCTTAAAACTATTTTTTGTTTTTTAGATTTTTTATTTAAGCAGTTTACCTGTGCAGCCATTTTTTTTTTTACAGTGTACACCTATTTTTGTAATTGTAAGGGTTTACAGGAAAAAATCACAACTAAAAGCTATTAGTTCTGGAAGGATGAAAGAAAAAGCAATTTATTCATATTTTCTCAAGGTAAAGTATCGGTCCAGTGGTTTATTTACCTATCTCTCTTCTTTCTATGAGAAAATTACCAATAAAGTTCAACATGAAAAAGTGTGAAATTTCACTTTTTTCAAGAGGCTGGGATGGCATACACAGTTTGAATTATTTTTTTATAAGTCGGTGTGTGTTAGTAGTTTTACCATAAATAATATTAATGGTGATATACTTACCCATAAATTTTTATGAATTATTGAAAACTAATTTTTTTTTTTTAAATTCAAATTTTGGCTTCAAGTAACTGATGGGGTTGGTGATAAAAATCTTAAATCTGCACAACTACAGTATTTTTGTAAATTTTTAGGGCAAATAAAAAAGTTTCTGTGTATTGTATAATAAAAAAGTTATAACCTCTCAAACATCATGAAAAACCTGTAAAGCGATACCATTTTGACTCGCTAAATAAGTACTCAAAGGGGTTTCTTGTCTTCTTGGCACTTTAATATTTTTATGCTTATTACTGTAGTGGGAATATACTTATTTGAACCATTCAACTGCTGTGTTCATGTTATAACAGGTGTTTGATTTATGTTTGTTGCATCAATTAGCTTTGCATTTACAGACTGGTCAGTCTAACATTAATCAGTGACCTATTCACATCTTTACAGAGTGTCTAAAATTTCATCCTGTGTTTAGAAGTTTAATAAATAAATATGTTTTACTTACTAGTATTATATTTGCAAATTATGAAATCAGTTAATTTTTTTTCAAGTAATTTCACATAAAACAATGGGAGAACAATGTTCTGTAGGAATTTATGTGAATGAAGTGTATGAATGAGGTGTAAGAGTAGCACTGAATAAAACAGTGTATGCTACAGTACCAAAAGAACTCATTACAATTTGTGAATTTAGTGATGAAAACCAATAACTTATTTTTTTATGTGTTAATTCAGATCTCTCTAGTGTTTGTAAATATCATGAAAAAACGTTTTTGTCAAAATTCAGTCACCTGTATGGACAGTTCTGTTGTGACCTTTTGATAACTCATAAAAAAAAAACGTTAAGAAAAACTTAAGATAAGTAACATTAGAGCAAGCTTTTAAAGAACACATTTTTCCGAATTTAAATTTAGTTCCTGGAAAGTCTTTGTGTTAATTGTTTCAAAAGTATTTTTTCTCAGCAGAACAAAAAACTATATGAATTCGAAGACCAAGAGTAATACATTGACCCACATCACAATATTGAACAATTGGATGCTGCTTGTAGCATTTTGGGTGTACCACCTCCATTAGAATTGAAAAAATTAAGCGAAAAATTAGAGAATAGTTAAAATAAATAAATAGTTATTAAATAGTAAATAATTAAATTAGAGAATTTAAGAATAATTAAAATTTTGCTACAATTTATTTTTTTTTCAATGGCATTTACAAAAATAAACCAATAAACTAAAATAATTAAAAACTACATTGTTATCTACTTGTGTTGTTTCTTATTGATTAAAGAAAAGAAGCTATATCATCTTTTTTTTATAATTTTATTTGTCATATTATTGAAGTGTCAATAGCCTTGATTAGTTATTATTATTTTATCAAGGTAATATTATTATTACCTTGACCTTCATTAGTTATTCATTAGTTAACTCAATCACAGTCAAGTATTCGCAGGGACTCTAATAATAATATCAGTATAATACACTCAACTTGTTATTTTCAGTTAATAATTAGAATGTTATGGCTAACTTAATTTTACTGTTTATTACTTCATTTTCAGACTGCTGTTTCGGTTGGTAAAACAATTTCACATTTAGCTTATTTTAAAAAGATTTTTTTTTAAATTAAAAAAAAATTAGAACTATAACACTGTATGTCTTAAAATTTAATTTACTAGTCCATGAATAATTGATATTGAAATTATTTAAATATCTATTGGCAAGGATATGTGCTATTGTTGATTTCATGGTGTTAATATAATGAAAAGACAGATACATGTTTTTTATTCTAATCATATAAAGTATATATTTAATGCAAATTATGGGTGTTGAAGTATTGAATTTAATGTAGTGTTCAAAAAGTGATGCAATTTTGTAGGAAAATGAGTAAGTTTTAATAGTTGTTGCAAGTGGTCTCCATTATGTGATTTACATAATTGAATACGATGTTGCGTGCTCTTAAACACATGTTGTAACATTTATTGAGGAATTGCAGCGACACATTGTTTACTTTTGCTTTGCAATTCGGAAATGGTGTGTGTTGGCTGATATTGCTCTCTGTTCACTCTTAACAGATTATTGTTTTAAATTATAATGTTGGGGATTTTAGCTAAATAAAAGAAGTGTAATTATTTTACAAAATTATACTTCTGCAAAAATAGTTCATGATTTATTATGTTAATAAAAATTCTGTATGTAAACCTGTTTCATTTATGGTACTGATCATATAATAATGGTGGCATTTCTAATACTAATGATGTTGAGTAATTTTCATAGCAGTTGCATATGAGTTTTTCTGTATTTAGAATTTTTTTATCTGGTGAACTTAGGAAAGTAGCAATAAAAATCATTTTCTGAAATGAGTTAAAAAAAACTTAATAAACAAATAATATGTATCATATAAAAAATAAAATAAAAATATAGTAGAACAAAGAAAACACATTTTTACACTAAAATAAAAATGTTTCCTCTACAGTAATATACACATTGCGTACATATGAAAATTGGCTAAACACAGTCAATAATTAAATTCAATCATTCTTAAAATAAAAAAAAGATAATAGAGGAAAAGATTATACTGTTGCAATAAAAATATACTAAAAATCATAAAAAGTAAAAATGCTAAATAAAACTAATGGAAAAGTACCAACAATTTGAGGTGTGAAACTCACTTAGGACAGCACTAAATATGTTTGGTAGTTACCGAGTGCAGTGCTTACTCATGCACAATTGATCAAAACGCAGTTCTCTCCCATTCTGTGCCTAAAAGGAGACATTGCAAGACCTGCATTAAGACATGCCTTTCAATATAACACGGAGTGATTGTGCTCTACATTCAAATTTAGTTGTTCTCATTTTATAATGATAATAAACTTTTTTATGATTTATTTGAATGAATTATTTTATGATTTAGCACAGTTAGCTAACCTTGTATTCTCAGATCAGATAAGCCATTAAAAAAATTTGTGTGCACTGGAAACACAGTTGATTAATCATAATTAGGTTCTACATAAAGTACTTGAAAAGAGTGAATATTTTAGTCAAAATCATGTGTTCTATTTATATACAACCTCTTGACATATAAATATTTTAATAAGAAGGATGATGTGAGAAATTACAAAATGTCAGATCTTTGCAGAGTATTGAACTTACTGATATTGAAACTAACATAAACTACTCTGAATTAATTATGCACTAATAATTGCACTTTGATTTCTTAAAATGGCTAAAGTTGACAAAAATATATTTTAAATTTGCAGAAAAAAGTGACAACACAATGAACATTTTTATTACTTTTTTATCTTAAGTTTTTTTTAATTTTTTTATTTTTTATTTTATTTTATTCTGTATGTGTAGAAACAGATCCATAACTTTTTATTACCATAAACTTACCATCATAAACTGGACTGTTTGAAATTAACCAAACATTTTACCAATAGAATTTCAAACAAAAATAACTTCTTGTTAAAAAAATCACCACTATCCAAGGATTTTATTACTTCTACTTCTCTAATTCTAACAAAGTTATTTTCTACGATAATGGAGTGCAAACTAGATATTATATTGAACAATTCTTTGTATTGCAAAGTAGAATGTGGATTCTGATGATGTCATTCTTTTACAAACTGCATACTTTTATCCTTGAAGCAGTTATGCAGAATGTTCTTTCTGGGTTAGGCAACTTAACATGGTACACACTTTTTTTTTAATTTTTTAAAATGGTTATTATTTTGATTAATAAATCAGTATATTTAAGTTAAAAAAAAAAATTAATAAAAGGAGATGATGTCTGATTTGAACCAATGTGCCTTTTCCTTGTAATATCCAAATATTTTATTTGGCTGTAACTCTGGAACCAATGAAAATAAGTACCACCTATGATATATCGTTGAAAAGCTCTCAATGATGAGGGCTTATTACTGCATTTTTGGGCACCTTTGGTTTATTCGATTGCAATCAAAAGGGGAGGTGCATAACTAGATGTTGCAACAGTTCTAAATCAAAATTTTGACATCCTGCAGCTAATTGTTTTTGAGTTACGCAAGATACGTACGTACATACAGACGTATCGCCAAAACTAGTCAAAATGGATATTTCTGTTGAAATCTGAAATCTAAAATTTTTTGCGATCACAATACTTTCTTTACTCCGTACAAGGAAGTAAAACTGCTATGAAAAAGACCCACTGTACTGCCTTCTCCAACATTTCAAAATTATTTTTTTTGAGTGGGGGTGCAATTTAGCAAACAAATTTATACACAAAAGATTTTTTTTCATAATTATTCAGAAAAATATATATAAAAAAAAAAAAGGCAACAAAAATCATCCCTTGTACTTGCCTTATATAACTCTTCAAAATTAAAACCATTTTTAGGGTTGGGGTGAAATTTAGCAAAATGTTTTTTGTCCAAAAGTTGTTTATCAATGTTCACAAAATTATAAAAAAAAAAAAGTATAACCTTAATTATGCAAAATCTGGAGATGCTTTCGTTCTCTCCCCTGTATCCCCCCTGTATCCCCCACTCCCTTGACCTTTTGAATTGAAAATTTAATAGCATCAGTGCCCCAAATGTAGAAGCAATCTGCTAAGTTTGGTCAAAATCAGTGGAGTAAATCTGCAGATATAAGGTGATTTACAGTTAATTCGTCATGATTCAGTGAAAACCGGATATGCCCAATTTTGACCGATCACCATACTTTGCCTTCTATATAGCTACAGCTTTGCTGTAGCTGCTATAGATGACAAAGTAATAGCTTGTATTTTATAATTTGTATCATAAACAATATTTTTTAAATGATCAGTTGTTACCTACTAATTACTTTTTGTATTTATAAAGTATGTTGCAATTTAATCAATTTAAATAATCACTAAATTGATCCAATCATTTTTTATGACTGCCACTTGATTGCCATTTAAATTTTTTTTTAGTTGCTGATTTTTATTAAGTATTTGGGAAATAAAGCAGTGCTTTTTATTGGAATGTGGCTTCATTTTTGTATTTCATTGTCATCATTAGTAATGTTTTTGTTCTTGAATTCTGCTCTATGTTGTATCTTCTTTAGTCATATTAAAATATACTGGTCTGTTATTAGTCAACATCCTCCCACTATACCATAACAGTTTGTGTTAAGTTTGTTTCTGTACGTTCAACTTTTCATTGAATTAAATTTATTAATCTATATTCAGATATTTTTTGTTTTCTGTTTTTATATATTTTTTTCTTAGTGTACAAGATTTGTAGGAATTTTTGTAGCAGTTTTGAATTACCTTTATTTTACTTGCTTCAGAATTCCACAAAATGAAATTTTATTGCAGAAGAAATAACTTTTATGAAAAAAAAAAAATTGAATTTACTCACAATATAACGTGGTTAGAATTGGTTATCATTAACAACTTCCTCATGGTAACAGTTATAAATAATGTTATGGATCTGTTTCTACACATACAATAGAAAAGGTACTGTGGTGTACATAATTCTAAGAATTGTCGAGTTGAAGCAATATAAAAGATTGATCCACGTTAGCAGGGTGCCAGTTAAGGTAATGTTGCTCTGATCAAGATTTTTCCACAGTTTCTCTTGACTTTTCCAGCTAAATCCTAAAACAGTTTCTTTTTGATATCATGAACAATGGAAAACCTGTTGTTACTGATATGATTTACATAATTTTTAATTATTTTGTGTTCAGTAAGTGTGTTACGTATGTTTTGTCATTTGATCGTGTTAAAATATTAACAGCCAGTTCTGATGTGCTTTAATGACCTGTTTGTAACATGGCACCTGAATTTATGTTCCACTTACTTCAATGCCAAATACATTTATTCTTTTCTAGATTAAATATTATTTTAATTATGAATTTTTTTTGTGTATTTTGAAACTATTTTAAGCTCATTATTGAATGCTTCTTAATTTATTTTAGAAATTTTGGTTTATAAATTGATGTTCTTATAAAAATGAATTCTGCTAAAAATGCTTTTATAGTTCTAAACAGTACAGTTCATTTGAAGTAAGCAAAAGATTAGTTTTGCAATTTATTGTACGTTAAAACATTTTGAAAATTAATTACATCTTATGAGTGATATTTATAAGTTTATTCATCACCATCATAAACCGTCTGAAATTAACCAGATATTTTACCAATAGAATTTCAAACAAAAATCACCACTCTCCAAGGATTTTATTACTTCTACTTTTCTAATTCTAACAAAGTTATTTTTTATGATAATGGAATGCAAACTAGAGACTATATTGAACAATTCTTCGTTTTGCAAAGTAGAATGTGGATTCTGATGATGTCATTCTTTTACAAACTGCATAATTTTATCCTTGAAGCAGTTAAGCAGAATGTTTCTTTCTAGGTTAGTATTTGCTTTAGTTTTGCTGAAGAAATTGTCTTATTTTTAAGTGTGGAACTGAATGAACAAAATTTATCTGTAATTGTTAAAGTTCAAACATTAAGTAGAAATATAAAATCTTAATAAAATTTTTAGGCCCTTTGTAATAAATGTTTGAAGACCAACATTTAAAAGATCCAAAAATCCAGTACATCAATAACATTGAGACAAAAAAAAAAATTGAAATTAACCTTTAAAATGTACTATTTTTTTTTTTTTGTAGCTCACCTGTTTAGTTTCCTTCAGAGTAGTTTCCCTAGATTCAGTAAACTTGTCCCATTGTTTACATTACATTACTGTAAGAAATTGTTCTCAGGAGGTTCTGTTGTTTCCTTTCACTAGCAAAATCTTAGTCTTTCATGTGGCACTTTGTGATGGAAAGTTGATTAAAGTTGCCTAATGCAAGGTTGGGTGAGTAGGGAGGATGAAGGAAAACCATTGTGGTTTTTCCCATTAAAAACTCTACTGCATACAAAGTGAGTGTGTAAGCAAGGCCATTGTGGCAAAGAATCTAATTATTGCTGCTCAACTTGTTGACTTGTTTTCTTCACGTACTATTGTGTAACTTTTTCAATTCCTCTGAGTAAAAGTGTTGATATCCAGTTTGTTTCGGTGGATCAAATCTTTGGTACGATTCTATTAAATATTGAAAAATATTCAATAGAATTTTTTACGTAAGGTAAGACCTGCCAGGTTTTATTGAGTTTTGATGAATTCAACATTTTCAATTAGCTTGATACTTTTATTAACAACAATAATTGCAGTACCATGTTTCACATTCAATCCCAACTTAAGAGAAAAACAGACCCATTCTGAACTTGTACTCTGAAGTTGTGATCAGTATTGAGTTTAGTGGTTTTTCTAGCATTCACTGATTTGAACTTTGTCAACCCAGATTTTAGAAATTTCATCAGTGGTCTGATAATATATTTTGATTAGTTGCATTATAAACTCTTACAAGATTTTTTTCATATGAATGCTTGCCAGTAAAATCTTGACTGGCTTGAAGTGTCATTTTCTCTTGCTTGAAGTACTGCTTGTGTATACTTGAATTTCTATTTAAAGCATTTTTCTTAAAGTAAAAGCTTCCTGATAGTTCAGAAAGGTTTCAGCATTTGATATCCCAAAAAGAAAACAAAGTTTCTTACGTACTCGCTCACTTGCGCACACCCGTTCTCTCCTACCTCATGTCAAATTCATATATGATCTATATTATCTCTTTTAAAAGAGAGATTTGGTAATTTCTCTTTGTATGATTTTTACATGGGAGTTATAGTTTGTTATAACTTATCTTTTAATTATTGAGTGGGTGTAAAGAGAATTGTACTAAATTTTCATGTATGTATGTATGTGATATATTTCTGTTGAAAACATCATTTTTTCTACAGATTCAGAAAAAAGTGAACAGAAAAAATGTAACATTTCTATATAAATTGTTGTTGGTTTTATCAAAGTTAATCCTTACATTTAATTTTTTTTTTTTGCTTGATGATATCGCCACATAAGCAGCTTATGTGTGGGATATGTAAATGTAACATATGAAAAGTACCATGTCTAATCGGGATTAGAACCCAGGACCTCTGGATGAAAGGCCAAGACACTACCACTTGTGCCATGGAGGCCGGCGTGAGTGTTAGCGTCTTTTTATTTAATATTTTGTTTTCTGCTACTCAGCTTACAATTTCCTTATCTTTATTGCTTCTCTTTATGTTTGTTATCTATAAATACTTGGCTATCTAATATTACTTTAATTTTTTAAATTACAGAATGTTTAATATTTTCAAGTGAAAATTTACATTATATTGTTGAAATTGCAGTAGGTATTCAATGTTGTTTAATAAAGTGTAATTAAAATTGTTTACTTAACTATTTACATCGTGTCTTCATTTACCAAATGTTAACAGTATTTAAGATCTTACATCCTTTTATATGTAAGGCATATCATATTTTGTGACTTATGAAATGCACATCTGATATGAAAATCATGTTGACTTTGATATAATACATTCTTCTGGGTCATTAGAGGTGTGAGAATGGTACACAGATAGCAAAGGTCTAAGCTGAATATGTAATTTTTGTAAAATTGTATTGAACATCATAAATTTATGTGTTTTTCTATCAGCTATTCATTAATTTAGTCAGAGGAATAACTGTATCCAAGTTTTTTTAGAAACCTTTTCCTGGAGCATCTGTGTAAATAAATGAAGCAGCAGTTTTTTACATAATTTATTAATTGTGTATGAATATCATGCTTTTTAATATGTTTCAATAGTTGTTTGCGATATTGAAACTCTAAAAATTTACAGACTTAAGGTGGCTTTGACACAGGATGTTAGAAAAAAATATTAAACATTTTAGGAAGTAGCAGCAGTTCAAATTGAATATTGCAAAATTATATTAAATTTACCTTACTAGTGGTATTAATGTAGTTAAATACCTTTATTAATTGTAGTTTGTAATTTTAACAATTTTCGTACCGTATTCTTTTTCATCTGACAAATATACAATTTATTTAATATTTAAATTTCTCTGTTCATTTGTCGAGATCTTTGCTGATGAATCATAATCAGTTTTATTAACTGTAATGAAATATGTTATGCCCATATTTTCTTTTTATAATATATTTTTAATAAGTAACAAGACATTTTCACCTCTCTTTCACAATTACCTTGCTCACTCCAGTTTCAAGTATATGTTAATTTTATTTTTGAGAATTATTTTTAACATATTGAGGGATTGTGTCATCAAATGCTTTTAATATTTAGGAATAATTTTTGATTGCAGCTGTAAAGCAATTCTATATTTCCTACATGGATTATTAATCTGTACTCCATGATATGGTATGGTACATTTTCCAAAATAATTACACTATTTGTGGGTAATATTGATAAACATTTTTAGAAATTTAAAAAAAATATATAGCCTTCTATGTCTACATGGTAATTTCTGAATTTTTTTAAATTAAAAAGCAAGTAATTCCTTGTCTATAAATTCCATTTTCATTACTGATATGTACTACATTTGATTGCTTACCCTTATTTTTGAGGTGATTAAGCCCTTGCTTAATCTTGATCTGTATGCTTGCTTTTTGTTAGGTTTTGTTGTGCTTTTTTTTTATAGTATCAAAGTTGTTTGAACTTTGACATTATCTCATGTCTCATTTAAGCAAATAATTTGTTTATTTGTATTTCTATACTTTACACTTTACACTAAATAATAATTCATTTACCAAGTGATATTGTCTTCAGAACTTTTCTACTTTTTTTTTTTTTTTTTTTTAATGAATTTAACCAATTGACAAGATTAATTAGTTGTTGGTGTAAACTGCTGTTACATCTAATGTCTGGTAACAACACTCCTTATAACTGTCAATATTGTATATAAAGTAGGTATTTCTTTTCAAAAGTATAATTATGCATTTTTATCTCATTTTTATCATCAGATTTCCTGATCATCTGTTTTTTTGTTTTTTTTTTTTTGGTTTCATTGTATTAGATGTTTTTACTTTTATGCTTTTCTTCGTTGAGTTAATATCCTATTAATATTTCCTACTGGTGTGATGGTAAATTCATATTTAAGTTTTTACTACTTCGTTTATTAGTAATGTTTAATTTTTATAATTTATTGACGTCATTTTTATAATGTTTAATTTTTCTCAAGTTATTAAAAATGACTTGTCTTTTCATTTCAGTACTTCTCAAGAGCATTTTATGATTATTACTATTAAAACTAGGTTATCAACTGTTATATCTTTAATTAATGTTTAAATTCTAAACGGTTTGTCTCAAACCTAATTCTTAAAATTTGGGTAATAGAAACTATGTTGAGCACACAGCTGAAAATATATAAACTGTAATATTTAAAATACTACAAAAAAATACTTTACAATTATTAGACTTAGTGAATTCTTTTCAGAGTAATACAGTAAACAAATTGTTTTAGTTGGGTTCACATGCTTGCAAGAAGGTGAAATATTATATAGTGTAATTATGTAAAAAGATGGCTGCATTCAAAAGTCAATAATCTTGGCATATATTGTTGTTTTCACTGTGCTAGTTGTAAGTATATTTAAAAAATCTCTGTATTGTAGTTTTTGACTTAAAAAGAATTTAACATGAAAAATCCAAAAATGACATATTCCCATAGGGGCAAGGGTAATATTAGGAATTTTTCAGTACTCTTGTGTTTATATATTTTTTTGCATAACCCATATCTATATCTATTATTCACTCTTAAAACACTTCATTGAAATGTAGGTAGACTGATTTCGTTATTGATAGGTTGTAATGAAACATTAACGCAATTAAATTACAGAAATGAAATTAAAAGAGTTATGACTTTCTGAACCTCAAAAAATCAGCATATAAAACCTAAACAAATCTAAAATATCAGAAAATATAATCAGTTTTCTTCTACTCTTACCCTTTCATTACTTTCTCAGTATAAGTATGGGTACTGGAGGTGATTCCTCTTAATCATGTATGAAAGGATTGTAGGAAGTTTCTTTTAGTACATAAAAGGTCTATAAAAAATTATGTTCTGTAAATAATTTAGTTAACTTTGTTAATTTAGTTAATCAGTTAGTAACCTTTGTATTTTTTTATTTGTTTAATGAATATACTTCCTGTTTGAGATAATATGTAATATTTGTATAAGAATGATAAAATGGGTATTTTAAAACACTATAATTTTAAGAATAAGAATGAATTGTTAACTATTACTATTAACTAATTATTCATTAGTTACAAATTGTAATAATGTTTTTGTTGATTATGATTTAAAATACCTCCAGTGTTACAAAATTATAGTTACTTTTTATTTATTATTATTTTTTTTAAAGAAAATTCACAGAATCAAAGTAACCAGTCTTATTCTTGTTTGGACAATAATAATTTATTTTCGAAAATAAGAATACACTTTTTAACAATATAGTATTATTTCCAATATACAAGGGTCAATCCATGAATTAACTTTAGGGTGGTTTCTTGACCAATTCAAAATAAAACTGAAACTTACCCACGTGTTTCCGGGCCTTAAAAATTATTTAATAAGTTGACCTTTCTGTTTTTTTGTTTTACGCTGGATGTGGGAAAATTTGCCTAAACCAAACGCCCGTACATACTGGGTCTGTGGGACCGCCTACTGCAGTGGGACCCGCTAAAACACCACCCAGTAACGCGGTACTGGAATTGACGTAAAGACACAACCTTAGCACCTCGTGCGTCTCTGGCACAACTCACATTCTTACAAATATTTACAAATCACATTCACACCATATTACCCTATTTACAACTCAATATATACACTATACACGCGGACTCCTCTTAACCCCGCACAGCTATGCAATTGGCATAGCTTGTCACCAGTGGCTTTTGACCATGACTAGGCACCCCCGCCACCTACCCCCGAAGGCTAGCGCCCAGCGCCGCCCTCAACCGATATTCTCGCTGTTCTCCTCACGTTCTTCCACCAGTAGCTTCTGGTGGAGCACTCTTCTAACTACTGAGCACACATGGTCCAACCTACTCCAGACGAGAGCATCAACTGTATAACTCTCCCCGGCGAGTTCAAACCGTCACATGTCAATTTTTTCGTCCACCTTGGATACACGAAAAAGGTGTGCTCCACCATGTCCGTATCTTCGGAATACCGACATTGATCCGTACGCCTCCTTCCAATCCTGCGGAGGAAGACCCTACCAAACGACCCGTGACCCGTTAGCCACTGAGCCTTCCAGAAATTCACCTCCTCATCTGGTCTGTTGATACACGCAGCTACCTCTGGGGATCAAAATATAGCTCCAATGTTTTTTTTTTATTCCTCCACCTCTCCTGCCATTCAGTATGCATGCGGCTCCTCGCCTCCTCTTTGCCTCCTGTAGTCCTGTCCCTTGTTTGCTTGGCCACGAGGTCCAATGGTAGCATTCCCGCCACCACTAGTGAAGCGTCCAGGGGGACTGTCCTGTATAGTTGGGTCACCCTGATTGCCAACTTCGTATATATGGTCAGCCTTCGGGCAATTTCTCCCTATCTTGAAGGCCTCCCACCACACTGGCGCCGCATACAATATGGCCGACACCACCGTATACGCAAACATCCTGCATTTAGGTTTCCTGGCCAATGTCCCTCGACATTGGCCATCAGCCTCATCAGTGTCGAAGACATTCCCTCCGCCGTCATGGTTATCTGTTGCCCATGGAAGGCGAAGCCCCTCCACCTGTGGAGCCATATTCCCAGCTACTTAACCCCATCCTTCGGGGCAATCTTCTCCATATCTACCTTGATAGAAGATGAGGGTATACGAAGTCTCCCTGTCATCGATACAATTTCTCTCTTCGTGGCTGCCAGTCACTCCGTGCCGTTGCCACTCCGCAAAAGTTGCACAAAACACTATCAAAAAAACAGTAACTCCGACAGAGAAACAACATGTCCTCTCTCTAAATCCATCACAAAAACACTCCTAATTAGTTTACCTGTGGTGGCTATTTTTGTTTTATAGTGTGTACATCTATTTTTGTGATTGTTAACCACCATGTATTGTGAAAAATATGTAAAAAATGTAGAGTGCAAAGAAGACAAAAAACCCCCTTGGGGCACTTATTTAGTGAGTCAAAATGGTATCGCTTTTAACAGGTTTTTAATGATTTTTGAGAGGATAACTTTTTTATTAGTACAATACACAAGAAAATTCTATTTGTCAAAACACCTACAAAAATACAGACTTGATCAATACTATCGCAACTACATTCAGCTATTCTAGAACAAATGAGATTATGATATCTAACGTCCAAGTTGCTAGTTTTTTCACCCTTAAACCGAAAGATTACATATTTGAATTTAGATTAACATAATCTCGTTTTTGATTCACCACAACCTAATTTTAATTAAGTCTCTTTGATTGATTTCAAAACTTAGTCATAGCTTTTTTCTTTGTAATAAAGGGCAGTTTCATTTGCATATAAGTTCAAATAACCCTGAAATTTGCCAGAACAGAAGTCATTAATATAAATTAGGTTCAGAATCGGGCCCAAAACTGAACAGCCTTGAGGGACACTGATTTCTAATATCCCTTGTTACTGAGCATAGTTTTATTTTAACCTTTTGAGTTCTTCCCTTTAAGTAGGATTCAAACCAGTTAAAGACTAAACCTCTTATACTCGCTTCCTCCAACTTATTTAATATTATATTCTGATCAGAGACATCAAAGGCCTTCTGGGTATCCACAAAGAGGACGCTGACTTTAGAATCTTCATTGATGCTATTTATCGACTTTGAAACAAATTTAAGTAAGGCATTTTTAGTGCTTAAATTTTTCTGAAAGCCAAATTAACACTGAAAAAATTATTTTTATTAAGAAAGTTAACCAGTCTTGATTGTGAAAGCAGGGCTGTGGACCTAAAGTTCTGACATAATTACTATCTCGCTTTTTAACTACCACTACTTGTTTATGTTTATCTGGAAATTTACCCGACTGCAGACTTAAATTGTATAAGTACACAAAAAAATGAGAACTATGTTCACACACAAAGTTTAGGGCATATGAAAAAATGTCATCAAAACCAAATGACATTTTGGTTTTCAGACTATAATTTTTTCAATCTCAAGATAATGTGTAGGCTGTAGGAAAATGGTGGTTCCGACTTCGCTTGAGGTAAAAATATTGTTATATAAATAATGATTCTGAACTGTAATATTCTGAAGAGGTGTTTTTAGTTTCTTTGTGATTTCTAAAAAAATAGCTATTAAAAATATCCTAAACCTCTTGAACCTCGCTAACTATCTGGTTTTAATTCCATATATTTCATTTTTTTTCTATCTTTTTTGTCTATAAGCTGATCAGTTAGTTTCCAAGGTTCCCTAGTATTACCAGTGTTATTAATTAAGAAGTTTCTAAAATATAATTCTTTAGCCTTCTTTATGTCGTATATGAGTCTATTCCTGAATCTACTGTAATATCTTTTTAAATCTAAATTATGTGGTTGATTTTTAACTTTTTTTAATAACACATCTTTTTCTTTTAATTCCATTTTTATAGATTTTCTGATAGCCAGGGTTTAATTTTGATTACATTTTAAGTTTTTCTTTTAAACTGCTTTATTCAGAGTATATGTTTAAAAGTTCATAAAATAGCCCAAAGGCTCTGTATACATCTTTTTCATTAAATACTTAATTCCAAACAGCATGTAAGATCTCATGTTTAAACCCAACTAAATTAATAAAACTATATTGATGTAGAGTGTTGGTTACATTCTGAATTTACTTTTTATATAAGCTTTTTAATATCATCCCAGACTAGTATAAGGGAATGGTCTATAATGCCAGCATCTGCTACAACAGCAAAAAAAAATTTAAGACATTCTTTGAATTGTTTACATTTAATGAAAAAATTATCTACGCACGTGTTTGCATCCAACCTCATAGGGGTGTTGACCATAGACTTCGTAGCATTTGAATGAAGCAAAAATTTGTATTTATTAACAATATCGTTATCCTCTAAAAGATACAAATTTGTATCTCCTACGAGCATCGTTATAGGCTTACTGTTGTGGATATTTAAGAAATTACATAAGTCATTAATAAATACCTCTGATATCGACCAATGATATCTATAAAAAGCAAAAATATTGCAAACATAATTATCAAGAGAAAAGATAAACAAATGCTGTCAGCTGATAAGAAACCGACCTCATCGACCTTGACTGGAATGTTGTTTTGCACATACACTATTATACCTCCAGCTGTATAAGTTTTGTTGCATTTGGTGTAAAGAATATATCCATCAATTTGATAATTATATAGTTCATCATAAATCCATATCTCGGTTAATACTATTTTAGGAAATAATTTTAAAACAATATTATTTAAGAATAAATCAAAATCTGTATGCAATCTCCTTATATTTTGATGGAATTAGAAATAAAAATTTATCTTCCATAAAAGAAAAAAGAAAAGTATAATAAAAAACTTAACAAAATACTATTTAAGAACAGACACCAAACACTATTACACATTATTTAAAGAAAAAAGTAAATAATGATAAAAATTTTAACAAAGCACTATTTAAATTTATTGTCATCATCAACTGAAGTAAGCACAATTGCAGGAGCACTCTCAATTCTGCGTAAAAAAAATTTTTCAACTACATACCCACAGGTACTTGAAACCCTTTTCCTTTTTCAATTCTCTTGCCATTGAAAACACTTCCCTACGATCAGCTGAAAGATTTTTATTTATTTACACTGGATTATTATTTGGCAACTCTTAAGTTCTTCGTTGAGAAGTCCTTCTGCTTAAGATGCCATCTTTTGCAGATCTTCTGGTAAAGTGAACTATAATCGTAGCTGGTTTTTTTTTGGGGTTCTGTTAGTCAGCCTATGGCACACATCTATGTCGCTTTCAGATATTGGGTATTCAAGTGCTTTTGCAACATTTTGAATTA
Organism: Lycorma delicatula; assembly: GCF_047948215.1. Taxonomy (NCBI): domain Eukaryota; kingdom Metazoa; phylum Arthropoda; class Insecta; order Hemiptera; family Fulgoridae; genus Lycorma; species Lycorma delicatula. Next base: position 26,334,570 of record NC_134455.1, read on the forward strand.
CTAAATCTAAATTTTCATCTTTCTGTTTGGGTATACCATGTATTTCTTAATTATTCACACAAGAATACTGTTCGAAGTTTACGAATTTTGTTTAGTAAAATTACATTATTATTCATTTCTCTTGTTAGCTCACCTGACATATCGTCAACCTTAGTTAGGATATGTTGTATTTTTTCTCCTTGAGTTTCAAGTTTTTGTTATACTGCTCTGATTTCCCTTTGGCAAGCTTCATTGGAATACCCTAAATTTTTCTTCATTTCCTGGTTTTCTCTGCAGATTTTGTTAAGTAACTTCACAATATCTTTCATCATAATTGAACTGTCTTCAGCTGCTGATTGCTGTGCAACACTTTCCTTTTTCATTTCACAGATTCACACCGCCAAATTTTATTTTCTTGCTCAACGAAATTAACCTCTTCTTGAGTAAGATCAACGCACTGTGGGTGAAAATTACTGCTGCAGTTGCTGCACACAATACTTTCCGAACCGCGGCACACTGTTTTTAGACAAGTAGAACATAACATATTAAAGTCGGCGTGAAAAACAAATTGGCAAAAGAAATAAACAATCAATAGATATCTTATTATTATATTATTTAAATGACAAATATGTACATGTAATATTGAACACAGTTTAAATATTCTTATTATCACTAAGGTAACCACAACTCCCCAGGCAGAACTTCACCATAAATGCGCTCAATCATAACTGTTTCAATCATTTAGATGTAGTTTACTTTTAAAACCAGTTGGTTCAGTGCTTCTCTTTTGTCAGTGAAATGAAGCTCTGGGAAGTTGTAAAATCTTTAAAGTATTTTTAATTTCTTTCAAGAATTTTATATGCTATTGCAGATTTATGAATTGTAACTCGGCTTATATTAAAAAAAAAACTTTTATACTAAGTAAATTAATTGAAAGTAACATTAATAGTAAAAAAATTGTTTAAAGTAACAATAATGTGTTGTATGGTCACAAAGAAAACTATTTCGATTGTAATTGAGTTGTATTTTTTGTACATGTATAACTGTTTGGGATTATCTTATTATAAATCTGGTTTGCTGTATGAATTTTGGTATGTTTTAAATTATATTAATTCACATTTTAAATTAATATACTGCTGATACTATATGTCACATTATCTTAATTATCTTGTGAAAACTAAAAGGTAGAAGAATAAGAATTAAATATCCAAGATAAAGTAGGATTAAAACCTATTTTGAGAAAGTGTTCCAGAATTAGATTTTGCTACTCCATACATGTAGAGAATAGAAGAAATAACTTCTAGTTATGAAGATTAGAATGGAAGGCAAGAAGTATAAGGGAGAGTGAGTGATAGAAGTTTTACAGAACAGTAGTGGGTGGGAGTGAAGGCTCCAGAAATAAAATGGTCTTGTCAAGCTTTTAAGATTCAAATTGAAATAAAAATATTTGGAATCTGGCCCGCTAGTATATTACAGGAGGATGAATAAGTTACTATCCTAGCTGCTAACCTATAGATAGTGAGAAACAGACTATTTCTCACACTAACAATACTACAGGCAGTTATTGAAGTGGTAAATATCCACATATCCACTTATTATTGGCAGCTATAAGAAATGATTGTTACCTGTTTTCAAAAATAAAATGAGATGATCACAGAGGTAGGATTAAAAAATTTAGCAGATTATAACTTTTATTAAACCATTACATATGATGTCCTTTTTGCTAATTTAAATCAAATACCTTAACATGTTGTTACTGGACCACTCCAAGGTCGAAAAAGGGTGAACAACTTAAAACTGAACCAAGTTGGCTCAGACTGTAGTTATTTTGCTGCTGCTGCTACACTAACACTATTATTGGTTGTTTATACTTCTTTCATCTGTTGTCAGTTGTAAACTGTCCATGCTTTAGTGCAGTGTTGTTTTGTTATTTCTAATTGTATTTTTCCTAAATTACCTTAATCGATTGAGGAAGGAGTTGCTGTAGTGGAAGCCTTTGTGCGTTCTGGATCCTTTCAAGAAATGTGCCAAATATTTGTGGGAAAATTACCAGTCTCCTAGCAAAGAGTATCATGTACAATTTGGTTAAAGAAAGGCATATAATGGTTCTATTTAAAATGCAAAGTGAAATAGGCAACCTTCCATTAGGACTCCAGAGATCATAGTCAATATTCAAAGGCTGTCGGCCCAAAAAAATCTATATGTAAGTTATCACAACAAAGTTTTGTAACATAGACATCTTACCATAAAGATTCTTTATGATCTGAATTTGAAACCATATCATGTAACATCTTAAGAGAATGGACTAACCGAAACATCTTAATTATTGTGAATGGCTTCTGAAAAACATTGTCGGTGAATAGATATACTCAATGTCATATTATCTTATCTCAGACAAGGTATGTTTCATTTATCTGGGCATATTAATTTGCCACACAAAACCTTTCTTTTTCCTGTTTAGCTGCCATTAATTACCATTCAGAAAATACTTCAGAGGATGAATGAGGATGGTTTTAAAGCAATTACTAATAGAGTAAATTTGTTGGTCAGAATATTTGACACAGGTAGTTCAGTATTGAATAAAAAATGAAATTTTACTTGTTTAGTATATGGTGTATTACAATTTATTTCAACAAATTTTCAAAACATTTATTGCATCACTATTTTTGATTTTTATGATATTTGGTATATGATAACTACGCACCTTGTAGGAATTAAAAATATTTTTTGTATTTTTAAAAAAAATTTTCTTGAGCAAGACCATTTTCTAACTTTCCAACAAGTAAAACAGGCAATTTTACCAAGAGCTGTAGAATTCTTATTTTAAATGAGGTAAAAAAGGACCTTTGGGAAAGAGTAAATGTGGAACTTCATTTTAGTGAACTCAAAATTCATTTTATTACATAACCAAATCTTGTAATGTTTACTGAAATGTTTACAAATTGTTTTTTAAAATTTTTTGCCCTAAATAAATAATGAAAGGCTTAGAGTAACAGGCCTGTTTTTTACCTGTTAACTCTTAGGTACTAGTAGTACTTAAAACAAAAAAAAATTGGACTGTTACCGAATGTCCTTCATTAAAAAAAATAGCCACCAAATCTTAGATTTTGAAAATGTCTCATTTTTTGGGCCCAAAAACCACAGGTGGCAAAAATCTGAAATGTTCACAGCAGTAAATACTTTTTTATGTACTTCAAAATCATATAAAATTTTTTTGTTACCCAATAGGGTTGATGAGTAATGAAGCCATCAAAACTGCTAAAAACACTGTTCCTTCTACCTGTGAACAATGTAAAGTATGACTCATACACACAAACTCATGTATAAACACCAAAGTGAATAGACATGCATGGACATGAATGTTTGTGTAATCCTGAATATAAACATTGTAGAAGGCTCAGTTACTCTTTTGATTTCAATGTGATATGTTGCATTGTTGCTAGTATTAATACTGTGGTTAGGTAATGGACACAAATTGGCAAAACGAAACCCAGTCTCGTAATTGATGAAAATGTTATTAAATGTATCAAAGATTTTTACCACAGTTATGAGCACAGCCAAATGATGCCAGGCAAGAAGGATTGTGTCTAAGACAAACTGTTGGGAAGAAAATAAGCATTAAAGCTTCAAAGAGAAACATAATTTAAAATTTGTTTTTAAAAATTTGCTGATAAAATCTAAATTTGTGTTCTGGCTGGTGGGTCGGTACTCTCTCTCCCTCCCTCCTGTTCTTTCCCTTTACCTCTCCCTCTTCATCTTCATCTCTCCCTACCGCCCCTCTTTCTCACACACCTTGTAGTGACTAAAAAATATTTTTTTATATTTAAGAAAAAAAATTTCTTGAGTAATAGACTATTTTCTAACTTGCCTACAGGTAAAAATAGCCATATTCGTCACTTTTTCATGATCTGTACCACTCTTATTATATCTTGTAATGTTTACTGAAGTTACATTTACAAATTGTTGTTTTTTCAAATTTTAGGCCCAAAATATATAATGAAGGGCTTAGGATTTTACCTTTTAACTCTTAGGTACTAGTAGTACTTATAAAAAAAATTGGGCTGTTACCAAGTTTTCTCCATTAAAAAAATGACCACCAAATCGTAAGATTTTGAAAATGTTTCGATTTTGGTGCTCATAAACCACATGTGGGACAGATGGCAAAAACCTGAAATGTTTACAGCAGTAAGTACTTTTTATGAACTTTAAAACCATATAAAATTTATTTAGTTACTCAAAGGGGTTGATGAGTAATAAAGCCCACAAAACCACTAAAAATAATGTTCCTTCTAACTGTAATCAACGTATCCAAAAATACTGATGTGTTGTATTTTTCAGGTATAAAAATTACAACTAAACTCATTAGAATGAATAAATTAATAATTAATAAACAGTTAGTTGCAAAATGATAAATAATTCAAATACATTAACAAGTTGTTCAATTCACTTTTACTTTATTTTACTTCTGCTAATGAAAGTTACGAATAAATCTTGCAATTTTTTATAACAACTTAACTAACATAACTTAGTGCTCCTGCCATTTTTTTATTGATTATAACTGATAAGTCCTCATTCATCTTTGGTGTAATGTGTCCTCTTCCTGTAGTTTACAGAAAAAACTGTAAAGGGGTGATAATCTTTAAACTATTTTTCAGTTGAACCCATGTTTGATTATCCCGCAATGATTTCTTGAATGAAGTATCCGGACCTGTGGATGGAAAAGTGTATTTGATTATCCTCTTCATTTTCATGTATAATGACTTCGCCTAACCACCACTTGCCATCGTATATGCAGCAGACATAATTTTTATATTTTGTCTTTGGTAAACCTATAAAGTAATCAGAAACACTAATAGCCTGCCTTGTGTACAGATACTAATGTAAATGTTTCTGATTCAGAGGTCGCCCGGGCTTTCAGAATACATTTCTGACTTGTTGGATCATAACTGTGAAAGGTTCTTGTTTTTGTGACTGTCGTGATTACCTGATAACGAGAATTCAGCTATTTTCTTCAGTCTCTTGAACATCTTTATTAGAGCAGAAAATAAATCTTATATTTTTAATATTGTCTTTGCAATAATTGTATACTTCAGAAGCAATTTGATTGTTGACTGTTCTTTGAAGGCTTGCTTTAGTCACTGTCCTTTTTACAGTTCCACCAATACAATCACATGGTTCTTTTCCATGGTATGAGGCAAAAAAATGCTATTCAACTGTGATTCAAAATCTTCTTGATGGTAGCACAAATTTATTAAATTTTTTTTGTTTTATACTGGACTGAGGAGCCATCAGAAAAATATAAAAAATTGTCTAACTTGTGGTAACAGTGTTTTTACGTTATTTATAACTTGCTTTTGGAAGCAGAAGAATGATGTAGTATTGTGCTTGAAGTACCCACTAATCATACAGTAGCTTTAGCTTTGTAATTTTCCATTTTTAAAATATCAGAGAAATTGGTGTACTGTGGCACAAGTTTTTGACCAGTGATAACTGGACTTCACTCTGTATCACAAAACAAAAATTTTGAGAGAAGTCTCCAATTACAATATATTCACCCTCCAACAAGTTCTCCTTTTTAGATTATTTAAATTTTTACTAAGTTTATGTAAGTACTCTTGGAATGGAAGAATTTGAGTAGTTAGTTCACAATGGCCAACAGAAACCCACTGTTTGAAGATAATTTCAGAATCAAAATCATCCCAGCTCTACTGCAGTAATCTGAGCACTTCATTAGTGTCTGGACATTTTTCACACTGTGACTGCAGGCACGTTTCATTTTCTATATCATATACCATGGTTAAAAGGAGAATATAATCAAATTTCATTTTTAGAGCAGATAACATGAGTTTTACATATTGGTGGGTAACACACACACACACACACACACATGCACAAAAACAAACAAAGTGAGTACCTGATCTACCAGCCACAACACAAAATTTAGGTCTTAAATCAGCAAATTTTGAAAACCAATTTTTAAATTATGTTTTTCTCTGAAGGCTGTGTACAATTCTTTTAAGTGATATAAGATAACTTTTTTGAATATTAATTTTCTTCCTGTTACTTCACAATCCTTCACACTGTCCTTGCCTGGCATCATTTGGCTGTGCTCATCATTCTGGTAAAAAGCTTGAACATATTTAATAACATTTTCATTAATTACATGACTGGGTTTCTTTTTGCTGATTTGTGGCAAAATTCCACTTCTTTTAAGTAATTGTTTGGCTTGATGTGCGAAATACTGACTAACATTAAACTCATTTTTAACTTTTTGAATCCTACAGCTGATTAGTAATAAAACTTAAAATATCAATTTTTTCCTGGGTTAATGCACTGTTTATCATTTTATCTTTTATTTTAATGATTAATTCTTCATATTCCCTACCTAAATCAGCATAATTTTTTGGTACTAAACTGATTTCTTCTGTAAAAATATTTAAATCAAAGGAATGATTTAATTTGTTGGTAACTGACTGCTATTTTTGTAACTTTATTTTTTAATATTTGTTCCTTTGCACTGCTTGATAATTTTTGAACCTTAATGGGGGGGATTGCCAAGCGCTGAACAAGTTTTATTTGCTGACTCTACTATAACACATTGATGCTTAAATATATCTTGACATTACGGCTTGCTTTCTGTATCATCTTGTGGTTTTTATATTTTGTTTAAGCATTTTGTTCACAGTGCCCTGGCTGAAATTAATTTTAAATTTGGATTGCATGTTGAAAGTGTCAAAAGATATTTCTTGAAGAGATTTCTTAACCGGTTTAGTGTAACAGCTAAATGGGTCAGAAAAACGTTTCCCATTAATATGAAAATATTTATCTAAATATTTAGTTTTATGAAAAGTACAGATATTTTTTTAGAAATATCAATGTTATTTGCTGTTTAGTAAACTCTAAAATATCGTACAATACTCAAGATCTATTGTAAGTCAATTTGTGACATACTGTTTCTGTGTGAATGCCAATTGACACTCCATAATCTGTTTTTCTAAAATGCAAGGGTATAACAATACAATTAGTATAAATTATAAAACTACCAATTGCACCTTACTTTGTCATCCTAGTTTCTCTACAGCTAAAATAAAAATGTCTATAATTAATAAAATTAAAAGTAAAAGGTATCGCATAAAAGAGAGTTTCACTGCTAATAAAATTACTTTATAAACAAGTGTACATTACCTCACTACAGTATTAACACTAGCAACAATACAACATATCACATTGAAATCATAACTGAGCCTTCTACAATGTTTACATTCAGGATTACGCAAACACGCATGTCTATTCACTTTGGTGTTTAAACATGAGTTTGTGTGTATGAGTCATACTTTAAGTAACAAACTATATAGAATCTAAGCTGTTCATTCATTATAGACAAAATATTTTTTATAGTAGGCCTACACTATTATCTGAATAATACATGCTGTGAATTTTTTTGATACATTGTTCATGGTTAGAAGGAAAGGTGCTTTAGGCGGTTTTGATTGCTATTTTGTACTATATTATATATATATTTTAATTAGTAAACAAGTTATGGAAATATGTGGGTGTATGATAAATAATTTAATTTAGTAATGCAGTTAAACATACTAAGTGTGTTTTTTATGTTGGATATTCTTTTTAGTCAAAAATCATTCTCAAAAAAAATTGTTTTGAGAGAAAAATTATTTTGAACATTTAATCTAGTAATATAGTAAATTAAGTATATTTAGTAAATATAATCAACTGCTGTTAGTATGTTGTAGAATATTAAAAATTAATCCGTATTTACAATTTTTTGTTTAAGGTTTTTATTTTGTTGTAATAGTAACATGTTAATCCAATTTGGGCGTTCGTTACTGGCACCTTTCTGTGTCTTGAGAGTTTTTGCACCTAGATTTTCATCTGTAGTAAGTGATATATGCTGTTGTTAGCAATTTTTTGAATGCTCTTGCTATGTAACATGTATTATGATTTACGAGTAACATTTATGTAGTTATCATTTGCTGTTTGATAAATCATAATTTGGTTCCTTTCTGTTCAATTCAAAATTTTCTTTTTAGAAGTATATAAAGTAAATGGATGTTAAAAGTTTTCATTAAAATTAGTGTAAAATAGTGCACTTTTTTTCAATGAAAACTTTTCATGATCTTATCATGTTATAAACATATGGCATGTAAACTTCATTTTCAGACTTTGTTGTTAATACCTGTATTGAATCAACAAAATAATTATGCCTCAGAAACGAAAATCAGTATCATCAAATAGTACTGCTATAAAAAGGCCTTGTAGGATAGTTAAAAAACATGAACAGAGGCGTTCCCTGAAAACAAAGACTACCAGAAAAACGCAGAACAAACAGATAATTAAATCAAATCCTAGCAAAGCTGTAGAAACAAAGCCTGTGAAAAAAGCAAGGGGGAGACAGAAATCTAACTCAGAGGTAGTTGCTTTTCAAACAGTATTTTGTATTCTTCTTTTAGCCTTTGAAATTATTAATATCTTTACTTTTGCTGTAAGGAATTATTTATTCAGATTTCTCTTTCTAACTGTATGGTTTTTTTTATTCTTGAATTTTCATTCTTATTTCACTTTCATATTTCTTTTTTCCCATCCCAGTTTTAATTTGTTTATTGTACATTTCTCCTAAAGTTTTTTAACTTTATTTAATTGCTATTTTATGATATTTTTTGGTGACCATTTATATATATTATACAGTACAGTACTCTATTTTATTTTTTGTACTGCATTTTAAATGTAATTAATATTGGGCTTAATATAAATCTCAGAACTTGGAAATGTAAACTAACCTTTACACTTTATGTAATATTAAGTACATCTATTTTTCCAGTAGATTGCACTTTCAAGTAAAACATAACCTCAATGTAGAAAATACTCTTTCTTGTTTCATTGTTTGTCATCTCAAAAGTTCTGATTTTTTAAAAATTAAATTTTGATTTCTTTTGTGTATCAAAGTATATGCAAAAGTATTAATTTACTATTATCTATTTTGTGTTAGTGCACATTCAATAATGAATTAAAAAAAGAGTTTACATTTATAAAGAAAAAAAACGACGACAGTGAAGTGATGTATGATAAATGCATGAGAATATTTTCTATTGCAAATGGCCATAGAAAAATGCTATTAAACAGCATTTACATACAGCAAAACACAAAAGGGGATTTATTAATGCTTGTTCAGCTAACCTTTGACTAATTTTTTTTTAATCCAAACATTTAATGAAGCAGCTATTAAAAATATTAAGGCAAATGGGCTTACTGTACAATTCAACATAATCACTTATTTTGCATTGCACATCAGAATTTCAACAAAAAAAAAATTTGACCATTGTGCATCAGAATTTCTAAAAAAAAATGTTCGACAAAAATATTCTTGCATATGTACAAATTGTGAAGTGATTATAATTTTGCAATGTGTTTGCATCAAATTCAGTTTCTGAAATTAAGGCTGATGTGTTAGGTGTTAGTTTTTTAAATTTGTTTTCTGATTGATCGAATCATGAGAAGATAGAATTATGTCCAATATTAGTGAGATACTTTACTCTGAAGAAGAACTGAGTTCATGTAAAAATCTTAGAAAAAAGAAAAGCAATTGTCAGGGGAAACTTTGGATATAATTTCAAAATATATTCAAGAAATGATATATACAACATAAAAGATAATAAACCACTTGCCCTTTGAACTGATAATAGTAATTACAACATTGGTGGTGCGGATAGACATTGTGGTAAAAACAATGTTTTTAGTAAAATTCAGACATCAAATTAAAGTATATTAATTGATGTAAATTGTGTCGCACAAATTTTAAATAATTGCATTCAGACAGCAGTAGAATGCCTTCCTGTGGACACTGAAAATATAATTGTAAAGGTTTATTCTGTTTTTTTATATATACAGTGTGAATTGAAAATTTAAGGTATGTATGATAACGTTGATGTGTGATATAAATTATTGGGTTGCAGTAAGATCAGATGGTTAACTCTTAACCAGCCATAGAAAAAATCTTAGTTACTTAGACCTTTAAAGGCATATTTCATAAATGAAGAGAAATGTTCTGCAATATTAAAACAATTTTTTAATGATCATGTGCAGAAGTTTGGCTTTTATTCAGACATAGTCAGGTGTCTATTTTTACCTTGTAATTGTCTAGGTTGACTCTCAAAAAATATCAATGTCAGAAGTATCTTTCTCAAAAATCTAAAATTTAAATTATATGCACGAAGAGAGGAATTATTTTTGCCTTTTAATGCATAAAAAGATTATTAACAAAATGGATAAATCAGGACATGTTAATATCAGTGAATTTAAATCTGCTGTAGCTAATTTTTTGAGACATGCATTGATTATATAAACCAGTGGAACACTGCATTTGAGATGTTGAGATATTGTTATAGGGGTACTTCTTTGCAAAGTTTTTGATGGTCAAAGGTCAAAGCTTAGTATTTGTATTAGTTGATTTTATTTTATTTTGGAAAAAGTTGACCTTAAACTAGATGATGTCAAGTTTGATCAATTTTCCTGCATTAAAAGTTATGCAGATACTGATAAAAGAATGGGTGGACAATAACCATACAGCCGAACAAAAATGGTTTCAAATATTTACACATTCTGATAACAAAAACATTTCCTATATAAATATTTTTAAAATAGTTGATATTACTATGTGCCTTCCAGACGCCTATCAGTATCTACAGAAAGGGTGTTTTCTGTATTAACATTTAAACAAGTAAAGGTTGAGACTGTGAAATCACTTTTAATTACAAAATGTAATCACAACATGGATTGTCTTGAATTCATGGAGTATTTAAAAACCAAAATTGATATCTTAAAAAGGTAGAGTATTGAAATGTATCCATAATTAATTTGATTAAACTGGTTTAACATTTTTTTTATAGTTTTAAAGAAGTAAAATATAATTTTAAAGTTGTTGAAAGTAAAATACATTTTATGTTGAGATTTTAAAAGTTTTTATGTAACATTTTTGCATTGCTCTAGTCCAGCTTGTTTGAATTCATTTTCATATAAAAAGCTCAGTATGTTTGCAATATAATTTAATTTTTTGTACTGAATTTGTCTACAAATAATGGTCACTGTAATGACATTGGAAGTCTATTCTGTTTCTTCTTTTTCTTTATTAACCTATATCTGGTATTTTAATATAAATATAAATTCAGTTTATTTATGTTAAGATGTGTTCTATTAAGTTAATACTGGACAATTATAACAAAATATATAGCTAAATGGATTAAAAAAATTATCTCCACATTCCGATTAATCTGCTTTTACACAGTTTTGTTTTTTGTAAACTTGAGTAAATGTAAAACAGAATTTTTGTTGTAGTTAGAGGTGTATGCATTTGAACATGAAAAGTTAATGTTTCAGATCTTGGTTGTTATTAAAATACCTAATGTAATGTTCAAATGAATATTACATTTAGGGAAGTTAGAAGAGCAATAATTCAAAAAGCAGTTTTCTGATTTAAATAGCATTAAAGGGATTTGATATAGCATCTTCAGCCCATTCAGTTTTAAAAAATTAATTTCAAATATATTTAATGAGTTTTAGGTTTAAAAAAAAGACCCAATTTTAAGAGTGATCATAAGAAATAACTACTTAAATATAAATAATTCCTTCAATATTTTAAGGTTGCTTACCATAGAAATCATCTGTTATTATAAATGTAGTCATTCCAAAAATCAGATTAAAGAAATCTTCCATTGATTTATGTTTTGTCAATAATATATAATGCACTCTAATATTTATGTTAAGTTGTAGCTAAATGATTTTTTTCCCATTAAAAAAAAAAACCTACAAATTATAGAATAATGGTAAGGTAATAAATGAAAAGATAAGTTAATAAAGGTAAATAAATATAATAAAAGAGATTAAAGCTGCTAAATCAAATTATTCTCATTAATATTAACTCATGTTAAATTGATGACATTATTTATTTCAGATGAGCACTGAAACATGAACCGCCACAGACTTATGTACAGTTGCAACATGTAACGTTTAATAAAGGAAACAAAAAATGTAAATTAAATTAAATTCTGTGTTTACATTAGCAAAAATTTATAAATACCCTTGAAATGAGTGCCCTGCATAGCAATGCACTTTTGCACTAGTGTTCATATTGACAATGAAGTAAAACATTGTTGTCAATTTCATCAATTTCTTGTTGAATGTTTGCCTTCAGTTCTTCAATAATGTGTGGGGATTTGATTCAATAACTAACTCCTTCAAATAGTCCTGAAGGAAAAAATCACAACTAGACAAATCTGGGGAACGTGGAGACTATACTGGCCTTTGCTGACAGTTCATTTTCCTGAAAAGTCAGATGAGAACATGTGCTAGATTGTTTAATGTATGACAAGTTGCTTTTTTTTGGAGGAAGTCCTACCCTTTTTCATGCTTTATTAATTGATTATAAACTTCTTCAAAATTGTACGCAACACTTTTGTTTTGAAAGTCTGGTCATAAAATATGGATTGTGCTGTACAATTTCCTGAAACAAGACACTGTACATCAGTCTTATCATCATAAATTGAAGACTTAAGTATCTGGTGAGAATTTTCATTTCATCCAATACCTGGTGTTTTGAGGCAAATTAACATACCCAGGTAAATTAAATTCCTTGTCTTGCATAATTACAACATCCAATGTATCTGGCTGTTTACAATTTTTAATAAGCTAGTCACAGTAATTAAGATGTTTTAGTTAGTCTATTCTTTTAAGTTGTCACACAATATGGTTTCAAATTTAAATCATGAAGAATCTTACCCATTATATACCATTTTTTTAACCAAATTGTGTGTGCTACTCTTCAAATTGTGTATGCTGGAATACTGACTGGCATTCAGAATTTTTTCATGATTATATGGCGCATTTCTTGAAAGGATCCAGAACACATAAGCTTCCATACCCTGGATCGAATAAGGTCTTTTTTGAAAAACAACTGGAAAGAACAAATCTACACTGCACTGAAGTTTGAATAATTTACAACTGATAGCAGACGAGGTAGTAACATTTACAATGTTACTAGTACATCAGCGCTAGTATATCAACACATAATGGCACTTGTATATCAGCATTAAAGTTGACACTCTGATAACTACAATTTTAGCTCGCTCAATTCAGTTTTAAGTTGCTAATTCTGTGTACTATATTAAATTATAATACCTATATATCTTAATGAGTTATGTTAATAACAGATTAGGAATTTGAAACTATTTTGCTTTTACTAATTTAGCAATTATGTTTTGATTATCCTAAAATTGTCATTATGCTGTAATTCTGCTAATTCTGATAGTTGATAGTTGTGTGATTAAAATACTTCCATGTTCTAGATTTCCAGAACAAAAGGTTCATATGATTCAGAATGGACACTTTACTTTTTATTTTCAAATTGAAAAGGTAAAACTCTATAAAGATAAAACATCCTTATACTGCCTGTAGATAAAAGAGGCAACATCCTTGATGTCCAAGAATTCTTGTAATGATTTCACATTTGCAATGGTTCTCTGGATGGGTTGTGACTGCAAAGAAAACTGATTGAATTTTAAATTAGTCTGGAAATCAGGGGCTTATTGTGAACTAAATTCCATTGAATTAATTTGAACTTTAATTAAAAGGTAATTTACCAAAAAAAATTTAACCAATCTACATTTCACATGAAAAAATAAGTAGTGTTAGTATTTTCATAGAGCAGGGTTTGACAAATCTTTTTATGAAAAAGGCCAGATTGTACAAATTTTAGGCTCAGTAGGCCAAGTAGCATACTCTTATGAAATTTACATTGTTAATAGAGCAAAAGAAAAACTTGTAAAATCAATAAATAAATCATAAAAATCAATAGAGCAAAAAAAAACAACAAAAAATCAAGGTTAACATTTTTTATATGGAAGTGACATTTTTACACCTAAACAGTATTTATACAAATTTTATTGACACAACAAATAAAATATTTAAATTTATAAATGTATTATAGAATAGGTTAAATTTTGTACTATTTTAGTACTAATTATTTTTTCTGAGGTAATATTTTATTATACTGGAGTTCAAAATTATTATTTCCTATCTTTAAAGTTGTTTGCAAATGGTCATTTGCTAATAATGATCTGAATTGTAATTTTCCATTCATTATTTTTGAAAATGCCCTTTCACATTCGTAATTACTCCCAAATGTAGAAGTAAATCCCCTGGCATTTGATTTTAATTGACCACATTTATTTTCTGAAAAGTAACTATAGAATTGGGTTAGATCCATTTCTTTAAACATTATTTTTAGTATATCATTGTTTTGCAGATCAGTCCCTTTCAACTGAAGCTCTGAAGGAAGCTCCTTAGTTTTATTTTCAAATGGATTTTGAAATAATAGAAATGTCTTTTGCACTTTTATCAAGATCTGAAAAATGCTGTTGTAACTGTAGTTTAAATTCTGGTAATATATCTGCTGCTAATTTTGAAATTTCTGCTAATTGTAATTTTTTATTGCCTGGAGAATGGTCTAATTTTAATGTGATTTGTGTTTCAAGTAATGGAAATTTTCGGCTATGTGACTTAAAGATAGAATACATTTCACACGTGAACACTGTTTTTCTCTGTAATTTTTAGTTAAATTCGTTAAGATATCCCACAGTGTCTGTAGCAACACTAATTTTCATAGCCATTCATTGTTTGATAATAGTGGTTGTGGTCAGTTATTCTCATTTAGAAAAATTTCTATTACTTCTCAGAGTTCAAAAAATCTCAGTAGAATTTTCCCATTACTGAGCAATTAAACTGCTGTGTGCTAGGGCAAGTCAGGATATTTGACTTTAATCTCTAATAAAAAATCACAAAACTGACGATGATTAAATCCACTAGAGTAAATAAAGTTAGCCACAACTGGTTCAGTGACATATGACAAATTGAGGTAAGTTCATTACTCAAAGAAAGGATTTTTTTTATCTGATTATTGAATTAATGCCATATAATAACAAGTTTAGTACAATTTGTGGGTTGTAGGTACCTCTTGCAGAGAACTAATTCGTCACTTGTCACATAGACTGTGGCAAAATTTTCTCCCTTTTCCTCTCTGCACTAGTCTACTGCCATCTTGATGAAAAATCCTACGAGGGTATATCAAATATAAACGGGATTGTTGTTCCTGAGCATCTACATTTGGTAGGACTGGGCTCGCGCTTCTAGTATGCTTGGATGGGGTCACTAGGAGTAAGGAGAGCTGGCCATTCCACACTCCCAACCAATTCATCAGTAACGCTCACAGTGTGGAACAGCAGGGGCACCGCTCCACTGTGCAATGCATAATTATAAAAAATTTCTTGCTTGTGAAGGAGTTCAAGTGACAGAAATTTTCTGGAGATCGTCTGCAAATTTCGGGAGCCAAACATTGTCAAGGACTTGTGTGTTTGCCAGACATAAAGAATTCAAGGAAGGACAATAACGAGTGGAAAATAAGGAACACGATCATCATCCTCGGATCAGCATTACAGATGAAAACATTTGTGCAGTTTGAGACATTCTTGAAGACAATCGATGGGTAGAGTATTCGAAATTGCAGAACAGGTCAGAGTAAATTATGTAATCTGTCAAGCAATCATCACAAATGACTTGCAGTTCCATAAAGTGTGTGCCATATGGGTCCCTTGCCTTTTGATCGCAGATCAGATGTTTGGAGGTCTGTCAGAGGCTTACAGCAAGGTGTACGAAAGAAGGTGATGAATTTTTAAGTTGGATTGTTGGTTGCGACAAAATGTGGGTCCACTACTACACTCCCCAGTCGAAACAAGCCAGTTTGGGCGGGGCAGAGGAAAGGGGAGCAGACCCAGTAAAAGCCAAGACTCGACTGTCAGCTAGCGAGGTTCTTTCAACTGTTTTTTTTGACTGGTGAGGCATTTTGCTCATTGACTTTTTACATGAGGGACGCACAATCAATGCTGCTTACTACTGTGAGCTGTAGAATGAGTTGAGGGCTGCATATTGCTGCAAAACATGAGACCAACCGATTCGAGAGGCCATCCTCCTCCAAGACAGGCCCCATACTACAGCTCTAATGGTCTCAAAACTAGAAGAAATGCACAGAACCCAACTTCATCATCTTCCCTACAGCCTGGACCTGTCGCCCTGTGATTTTCATTTGTTGTGGTCACTTAAAGAAGCTGTAGGAGGGCAACGATGTGAAGATGACAAGGACAAGGGGGTAAAGGAATTTGTGCACAATTGGCTCCTGACACAACCAGCTTCATTCTACAATGCTGCAATAAAAAACCTTAATTCTCGCTGGGAAAAATGTGTTTCTAAAGCAGGAAACTATGTAGAAAAATAAATTATGTTTGCCTTTATTTTTTAATAAATAAATTTTTAAAAATAATTGAATCCCATTTATATTTGATTTACCCTCGTATTTAAAAAAAAAAAAAAACTGCTCATCATTTACTTTATCAGATTATTTTATTTATTACACCACTTATAACCGATTCAATTAGTCTGTTGCAAATCTCTAGGACTTTGTGGGATTTGTAAAAAAAGTAAAAATACAAAAGTATAAAAGCGACATTTGAAAATTGCAAGATCTATATAAGAAATTATGATGAACAACCCATTAAAATATGAAGGCTTTCTGTTGTAGAATTGTCAAGTTACAGTCATCAAAAGTTGGGTTTTCTGAATTTTTGCTCTAAAATTGGGTCTTTATTTTGAATTTATCTAATAATAAATCTTATTTGAGAAAGTTCTTGAAGGCAATCACTAAATGTAAATTGAATCTGCCGATAAAATTTGGTTTATAAAACATAAAGGCTGAGATGGTTTATTTTGGAGTTATTGATCCTCAAACTTTGACCACACTGTTTATTCAGATAATAGGGGTTATTAATTTACAGAAGGATAGGGTTCTAAAATTGTGTGGGTGCACATAATATTTCAGGTTTCTATAATCGAATGAGTTTGTATTCAAATTTTGTTTTTTTAGTTAAAGGAAACTTCTATCTCTGCTAAAACTGTTCTAAGTGAAAGTCAAAAGCTTTGTTCCTAATCAAGAGTAAAGTTTTTTTTACAACCAAGATGTTATAAGAACAGTTCCATGTATTTTGATTGGTTACAGTTGACATTTTATCCTTACATATTCAATGCTTAATTAATAGTGCGGTTTATTTATGCTTGACTATTTGTACTAGCAAAATGTAAATGGCTACATAAATATATGAGGTAGTAGAAGTCATACTATTTTTTTTTAAAGCATTTTACTGGTAACTTTGCATTCCGTCATTGCTAGTTAATCAGTATTTTGTAAGGTTTTAGAACCTAACCTGCTGTATTTTGCTTTTGTGATTTTTTTATATTTATTGTGTAGTTTATACAAGTATTTACAAGAGTTTTGTTTGAACATTGTTGATTGTTTATATTTTATCTCTTATTGTTCTCATCACATTTACAACATCCTGTTAAGAAAGTTTAATTGCATCAATTTTGTGCCTATATAAATCTATACTTGAGTTATTTATAACATTTGCATTCTTTCAGCTAAAAAATTCTATTAATTTTGTCTGCTTTTATTTTCTGATGTAATGTAGCAAAACGTTTTTAGTAAATTTTTTATTGAGGTCAGCCTGAGCTAAGACGTGAACTCTTGACTTCCCTCCATTTACCATAAAGTAAAAAAGAAGAGTCCACTACTTTAAGCTAGTTAAAAGTGAGATGTTTAAAAATTCTAGAGTCCTTAGCAACACGAAGTGGGTAGCAGACTGATCATGTATGCCACAATTTTATTATTCTTTGGTTCGGTCCTGTACAGATTATGGTTGTTTCACCTGCTCTTCAGCGTATCATACCATGCTTAGAATGCTGGATGCTGCACATCAGCTTTTCTTCACCTTGCCATAAGTGCCTTTACATCAAGCCCTGTCACAAGCATACTTAAGATTGCGGTGGTGAACCATCACTTTGGGATAGATAGGACCAGCTACTAGCATCTTGCTCTACCCATTTTAAAGGACAACCTAATCACCTGCTTTTTGAAGCTGTTCTCGCAAACCCTCATTTATGACTATGAAAACCATCCACGTTATACAGCACCAATGAGTGTTTGTATCCAGATTTACTGTACTTTTTAAATTTTGACACCTATTTTCTCAACCTATCCCTGTTCATATCCTTCATGTAGACTCAACTGTAAAAATTATAATTATGACCTCACCATATATAATAAATATATAGTAATATATAATAAATATGTAATATATAGTAATATATCATAAATATATATCGTCTTTCAGGAAATGTTTTCCCAATTCCTATGCAAGACAAATGAGATGCAGTAGTATATACAGATGGGTCGAAGCAGAATGATAATATCGTTGAATGTGCTTCTGATGTAAATGACAGAACCTTTATACTCAATGCCTGGTATTATAAGTGTCTACAATGCTAAGCTGCACGTCATCAATAAGGCTTTGAATATCATTTACCCAAAATACGATCACATCCTTATTTGTAGCAATTTGTGTAGTGCACTCCAAACTTTAGAAAAGATTTGTATTCAAGATGTCCTATCATCACTGAAATTCATCATGCAATCGTTGAGTTGAACAAGTGAGTTTTTGCTGGATCCCTAGCAACATGTGAATTCCACTACTAAAGATGCATGTAACCAACCGTCTTTCACCACCTGTTTTAATACTACTGATTTTATTAATTCTGTTAAACACTCTTCAAGGAAGATGGCAAGGTGACTGGACTACTATGTAGTAGGTAATAAACTCTGACTCTGATACATCAAGTATACTGTAATGCCATGGAGCTGTTCAATCTGGGATAATCATCATATTTGCTGTTTACAAATATGTTATACTAATCTTACACATGGACACCTAATGAATTGAACCATTGACCCATAAATGTTTGCTGTGACTGCCAACAATTGATACAGTTCCAAGGGGGTCTTGGAACTGTGTGAGTCATGCGACATTACATCGTAGATTTCAATTAGGACCTAACATCCAAGATATTCTAGGAAACATTATAGTGATGCTAATGAATATCTTGTTGTTTCTAAAGGCTAATTATTAAAATTTTTTTTTTTTAAATTATTGTATTATGTTTGTTCTTGGGGATGACTGATAACACAAAACTGTTTTTCGTCTTCCCCCAGAAAAAAAAAAACTTAAAAGATAACTTTAAACCTAAAATAACAGATCCACATTAAGCATCAATTAATTGGAGCTCTTAACTGTTATTTAAAGGGTTTCTGCCCCCTTTAATAAATATTAAATTAGTAAATTATGTTTAAATAAATTATATATCTTTTTTTAGTCATAATTTTTTTTTTTATTACAGTATACACATATTAATCTGAATAAGCATCAACTTCAAGAAAATTTATTTTTATATTTTCCTTATATATATATATATATATATATATATATATATAAAATTGTATAAAAATATATATAAATAAATGAATGTTTGTTTGTTTGTTTGGTCCTATATGCGTTCCTATGCCATTCATCTGATTGCTATGAAACTTTTGTGAGTTGTGGGCACACCCGCGAAGGTTTCCGAGTTTGAACCTGTTAGGTGGCATTGGAGTTGAGATATTTTGAAAAATTTTATTTATCTTCTGAGTTGGCTCATATTTAGAATATATAGTAGTTATGTGAAAAGAAATATTTTTGCAAAAAAATGGCCCGCTAGGTGGCATTAGGATAGAGATATTTTGAAAAATTGTATTTATAATTTGATTTGGCCCATATTCAGAATATGTGTTACATGGAAAAAAAATACCTCTGCAAAAAATGGACCTGCTAGATGGCGTTGGGGTTGAGATGTTTAGAAAAATTGCATTATGGTCCGATTTGGCTCATATTCAGAATATACATCAGTTACATGAAAAGAAAAATTTTTGCAAAAAATATACTCACTAAATGGCACTGTTGTCGAGATATTTACCAAACAAAGAAATACAAACAAACTTTCTTCTATATATATAAAAGGCAGTGTTTGCATGTGTGTCCGTTGTAAACTAAAATACTATTGGACCTATTTACGCATGGGAAAAAGGGAAAGGGGAAATAGGGTGAAAGTGAAAGGTTAAAATTTTGTGAAGTTCCATAATGTTGAGTTTTTTAATGTTTTATCAAACATCAATTGTGTTCATTTAGTCTGTATATATACTCGACTCTAGCAATATCTGAAGCATTCATATATATATATATATATATATATATAAATTAATGTTTGTTTGTCCCATATGCATTCGAAATTAGAATCTTAGATATTTTGAAAAATTGTATTTATGGTCAGATTTGGCTCATATTCAGAATATGTGTTACTTACATGGGAAGAAATACCTCTGCAAAAAATGGATCCGCTAGATGGCGCTGGGGCCAAGATATTTGGAAAAATTGCATTTTTGGTCCAATTTGGCTCATATTCAGAATATATATTAGTTAAGTGAAAAGAAAAAATTTTGCAAAACCTATACCATCTGGTTGGCCCCTTCGTTGAGGTATTAATGAAACAAATATACAAACAGACTTTATTCTTCTGAATATATATATATATATATATATATATATATGTATAAAAGGCAATGTTTGAATGTGTGTCCACTATAGACAAAAAACTACTGGATTGATTTACGCACAGGGAAAACGGGAGAAAGGGGAGAAGGAAATAGTGAAAAGGGGAAAGGGAAATATGGAAGAAAGGGAAAAGGAAAGATGTGAGAATGAGGAAAAAGGGTGAAGTGAAAGGTTTCATTTTACGAAGTTCTGTAATGTTCATTTTTTTAAATGTTTTATCAAACTTTCAATTGTGTTCATTTAATCTATATTATATACACTCAAACCAAAAAAAAAACTATACAATGTTATAACTGACTTTTCTTGAGTGCATTATTAGTGTATGTATTTATTCCATTAATTGTTTATTTCTTGTAGGAAAAAGATTAAAAGATTTATAGCCTATTCAAATCCAAAACACAGAATATTATACTGATAGTAATATCATTAATAATTTTAACTGCAGTAGTTAATATCTGCAGGAATAGATTAAGTTGAAGTAGATAGTAGATTTTAGCTAATGAAGCTAAAATAAACTTTACAAGCTCTGTAAATAAAGTAATGAGATTAGTTTTTTTTGGCTGCCAAAGTGGCAACACTAAAATTACTAGTAAACATATGGTTCTATGAATAACTGATTTATGAACAACTGTATTAACATTTTTAGTTTATTGTTGCCACATGAGACATAAACAAACTTTTCATGGAACGAGTTTTTATTGTGCGTTACAAAAATGAGGTATGCTAGTTATGAGCAATGTTGTTGAAATCAAGTTTTTTTTGTTAAACTCTGTGAGAATGCTACTGAAACTTTTTCAAAATAGGAAAGGGTGTATGGAGATGACTTTCTGTCACAAGCCCAAGTTTTTAGGTTGTTTAAGGCATTTTCAGATCGCCGGGAATCTGTTGTGGATGATCCACGCTCTGGAAGACCGTTTACATAAAAAAGTAATGACAGTGTTGAGTGAATCGGAGACTTGATACGGTATGATCAGTAGTGATTAACTATCAGAATGATTGCAGAATAATTGAATTTGAATCATACCTCAGTCCATCAAATTTTAACAATGAATTGGACGTGAAAAATGTTTGTGCAAAATTCATCCCAAAAAACCTCACTGTTGAACAGAAAAACAACAGGGTGGAAGTGTGCCGTGATCTAGGGCGAATTGAAACTGATCCTGATTTTCCAAAAAAAATGTTATTACTGGTGATGAATCTTTGATATTTGAGTACGACACAGAAACCAAACACAGAGTAAGGAGTGGCACACTTCAAACTCACCACGTTCCAAAAAACCAAAAATGAGTAAATCAAAAATCAAAGCCATGCTAATTTATTTCTTCGGTAGTAATTTCATTGTTCATAAGGAGTTTTTGCTTACAGTACAGACTGTAAATCAGTATGTTTACCCGAGAAATTCTTGAAAGACCGGAAAAAAGTTCCCACATGAAACCAGCTAGCAACTGGATGCTGCATCATGATAATGCACCTTGTCAGACTGCACCTTAATGAGTTTTTGACAACAAAAAACATTTCTGTAGTTCCTCAACCACCTTTTTCATCTGACTTAAGTCCCTATGACTTTTCCTGTTCCCAACTTTAAAAAAATATCTCAAAGGACACCATTTTGGAACAGTAGAAAACATAAAAAATAATGTAACCGACCATCTGAAGGATATTCCGATTTCTGGATTCCAACACTGCTATGAAGAGTGGAAAAATCATTTGAAGCTTTGCATAGCTTCCCAAGGGAACTATTTTGAAGCTGATAATAGTCCATGCGTAATTGGATTGTAAATAAAAATTTTTTCCGAACCGGTCTTATTACTTTATTTACAGTCCTCGTATAATAGAAATTTGATTAACAAATAAATCATTAACTAATAATGGTGTTCCTATTGCGACTGACGGGGGAAAGTGAGCAGATTTTGTTTTACACTTCAGCATAATAAAAATACTGTTAGGTGTGAGCATGATCTACTAAAAGTTATACTGTTTCTCCAACAGTTTTGTGAAAGCTAAAGTTATTAAAGTTTTACTGTAATAACATAAAAACATGCCAGTTTTTCCAAGGTAAATCACCCTAAATAGTAGTATGTGTGTTAGAATAAACAGTGAAGAAATATTTGTTATAATACTTATAGTAAAGGTAAAGCATTGTTTTTCATTATGAATAATATATTTTTTTTATATTTTACATCTTAAAAGCCCAAATAAATTTGTAAAGTCCTACATTTTTTATGTGTTGAGGTAACTGTAACCAAATTGAAAGTACTTGCAGTTCATGCTTGTACAACATGTGCTGACAATGATGTTTCAGTGATGTATTTTACATTAAACATTTATGTATGTCCAATACTGTTCGAAGAAAAATTATTAATTTTTTTTTTAGCAGTTTTAAAACAATACCCAAAGTGTTTGTGTAACAATGAGATTTAACCCAATCAGTATTTTGATTTAAATTTCACAAATTATTAAGTTTTTGTAATGATTGAATTTCAAATTATTAAAATGCAGTATGTGTAAAATTATAGTTTTGTATTAACTCTCGGATTACATTTGCAGCCATGCACAAGCGTGGCTGCAAATGTTTATTTTGAATATAATAGTAATGATTAATTACTAAGAAAGTGAGAGCCACTGAAATAAGCAATAAAAAATAAGTTTAAAAAATAAATATTTTCTTACGGAATAGGGCTATGCTGTGATTGTGTAAAGTGAAAGTTTGTAGATGAATTTTTGATTCCTTAATTTCACCTTTAATGTTCAATAATGATGTCATCTGGTGTATGATAGATGGGAATTTTGTTCTTTTAGGTTATATTTTTAATATTGTATTTGATTGTGGTTTTAGTTTACGTCATAGGCATTTTCGTTTTCCATCTATGCTGTGTTTTATATTATTGTTGTTTAGTTTTTAGTTTACTATTGTTTAGTTTTTAGTTGTTAATTTTTAATATCTATTTGTTTACTTTATAAATATTGTGTCTGGGCGCTGATGACGACACTTTGTTGTGTAACCAGAAGGGAAAAAAGGTTTCTTTTTTCTTTCTGATTACTTATTCAAATTAATAAGCGATGACCTTTTTTAATTTCTATTATAAAACAGTTTATAACGTAAAAATTATTTCAATGTTGAATACTTTGGATAGATGGTTTTTTAACAGTTACTGATATTAATTGATGAGAAAACCAGCAATTAATAGTGGTAAAAATAAAGATATATATCTTTATATTTTATTATTATTATATTTTATTATTTTACAAAATTGTTTTATTGGAGTTAAAGAATTGGAAGTTCCATGTTACAAAACATTGTGTTTTTCACTGTTCTCTTCATGTGCTAATAAGGAGACAGTTCATGCATTTTAAATCATTGCTTAATAAAATATTGTGAAACAGATCAGGCTTTAAATAAGTATTGATATATTCTTGTTTCTGTTATTACAAAGTTATGACAATTCAACTTGCGCCTTCATTAGTCAAACTATAATTATTACTCATGAGTAAAACTAGATGTGTATTTCAGTTGTTAATAAATAATAATGATCATCAAAATTAAAATAAAATCAGGTTTGATATGCTTAAAATGAGGGCCTAATTTTCATAAGCATAGTTTAATTACAGATTTCTTTGCTATTAAAATGTTTAAGATTAGGATCATATTTTAATTAGTTATCAATTGGAATGAATATATAGTTTTGAATTTATTATTTATCACCATCCTTTGAAAGTTTTCTCTTCATGATGTTATATTAATAAAAGAAGGTAGAGAATATACTTATGAAAAGATAGGTAAGGGAGTATGAAAAGGTAGAGAATATACTTATCTTCTTTTTTTATTTACAGATGGGTTCCAGTTACGGTGAGAATTGGAAAGATGCTACTTCAGTTTACGATTTCACTGTTAATGACATTAATGGTGAACCAATTTCTCTTGAAAAATACAAGTAAGTAATCAACAGTTATTTCATTACTAAGATTGATTCAGGAGGAAAGAGGGAATACTTTGGGAACTGATTCTAGAGCTTGAAATAAGGGAAAAACGTTCATAGGAACATATGTCTAAAAATGCTTTGTTACACGGCTAGCAAAAAATTTAGTCTAGATTTCAGTTCCCCTGGTGAAATGAGGTCATACTGAAAGTTTAAAGGCATTATGTAACGGGTAAACTTGCTGGTTTCATATATATTTTTACCTGAAAAATAAAAAACAGGTCCCAGAACTTTTATCTCGTGTTGTTTTCATGTTATCTTACTTAAAATTGGAGAATTCAGTGAAATTTTTTTTTTTAATTTTGAAGTACGATAACTTTGTTAAATGATTAATAAATTCATAAATTTTATTATAAAAACTTATAGAGAATTTAATTTTGACAAATTTAATGTAAAAAATTCTCTGACAAACAGGAAAAAAAATCAACTTTTATTATTATAAACAAAACTTAACAGAAAAATGCTATGAATTTGTAAAAATTAAAAACAGTTGTGCAATAAATTTAGACTTTTGAAAAATTTTTGCAAACCTTAGATTACTGTTTATGGGGATAGATAAAATACAAGGTACAAAGAAAAAAGTAGACTCATTTGATGAACTGATCGCTTGCATTCTGAATGCTGCTGTCTTCATCAGGAAACATGAAGATATCATTAGGTTGGCAACAAAAAATTTATAGAAACTAGTTGAAAAGTGTGTCTATGTTGGTGGTGGAATTTTTGAATATTTATTGTAAATTAATACAGTATAAATCGCAGTGAGTATTTTTTTAAAAAGTAAATTAAAAATATTTAATTTTTTAGAGGTCTAAATTTATAATGCTAAAAACAATATTTTTAATTTTTCATAAAATTTTTCTTTTAAATTTGTTTTTAATATTAAAAGTTGATTTTTTTTGTTCTTCAGAGACTTTATTAATAAAATTTTTCAAAATTAAATTTACTACGTGTTTTGATAATAAAATTTATGCATATATTAGTCATTAGTCAACAAAGTTATTGTTCTTCAAACCTAAAAAAATTTGTCCAATTTTTCTGTTTTGTGTTGGATATCATGATAACTACAGGAGATACAGTTCTGGGACTTGTTTTATTTGATTTTTAATGTAAAAAAACATATGGAACTATCAAGTTTACCCCTTGCATTACGTCTTAAAAATTTCAACATAATCTCATTTCATCAGGGGAATGAAATCTGAGCAAAAGCTTTTGCTAGCTGTAACTCAATAACCAAGTGTAGAATTATGTTTGTATGTCCTTTTTCCTTATTTCAAGCCCTTTAATCAATTTCCAAATTGTTTCCCTTTCTTCGTGAATCACCCTTTATAACCTGAATTTCACTGTTAATGATCTAGCAGGACATTCAAGATGTCCGGATGAGGCCTACAGCGAAGGCAAAAGCTGAGTTAATAAATCACCGAGGCATTTACATTGGTGGCATCCCTTTAAAGCTCAACAGGGCTAGGAATGGGGGTAGAAGGTGTGGCGACCACTACATCACTAGGCGGGTGTCTTCCCCTACAGGGTTGGGTTGTTTATGATCTAGCATTGTTTCACAATAGCTGCTGTATTTATTGCTTATAAACCATCATATTGGAGCGAGTGTGTTGTGTATCATGCTCATCATCCATCTAAGCAGAAGTAATTTTAACCATAACTTCCTTTATTGTACTCTTTTTCTTCTGCTTTGTTAAGGTAATGTTACTGTATGCAGTACATGATTTTCTACAGAAAGTTACATATTAATTTATGCTTTATACTATCTCAGTTATTGTGGTTGTGACAAACTCAAAGCTTCGGTGTAAGAGTCGTCTGTCAGAGTTACTTTCTCAAAGTAATTGTGCTCACTCTGTAATAGTCTTTGTGGTAGACAGAATTAAGTTCTTACTGTCATCTGAAATTTACTGCACCTTTTTTCCTCCCTCTCTTTAACAGACTTGCAGCTCTTTCAAACAGAAGCTCTTCCAGTAACTATCCATTACTATCAAATAATGTATCAGGAAGACTCTGTTGTGTACCATAAAGTATTGCTCTGTGCATTTATAAAAGCCTACCTATTTTATTTTTGGGGTTGTATGGTGTAGTATTAGTGACTTACTAAAATGTGTTGATCTCCAAGGTCAAGTGGTTGCATCTTATCAAAAGATACTTTTGGGTTAGAGGTTTTGGATTCATAACTCAGTCAGGCAAGATCCATATGCTACAAGTTTTCTTAGAGTACATTTCTCTCTGGTAAGTGGGTATCACAAAGGGTATCCGATCTCAAAAATTGTACCAAATTCCATTTGTCTACTTCTAGAAAAAAAAAATAGTCAAAGTAAAAAGACTAAAATATGTCAAAATGCCAAACAGGGAAAATAAAGATACAAATGTGTTGCAGAAAAGTACAGTTTCATGTAGAACTGTAACGTGAAACTGTACTACTGAATTGATAATACACAAAACTATGATAACCTAAAACTTGATGTAAATTATAATGGTTATACTATTTATTTAGTTGTAAAGTGAATAAATGTGTTCAGTGCTTGCAGATTTTTAAAAGTAAGTTCAAGAGGTAAATTAAAATTAACAAGTCTAATAATTTATCTTGATCATTTTAGCTGATATGAGATTAATAAAATATCTACACCATATGTGGTTAAAATTGCTGGTCCTTGCAACAAAAAACATCTTTTTGCATTATTTAATCAGAGGAAGTATGAAACACCAGTGAGCTCCTTTTCCCATGGAATCATCAAGACGTTATTTCATCTGATTCATCTAGCTGATGATCAAACAGAATGTAGCCCTATCAAATCATTGTAAAATTTCAATGATAAAAAAATGAACAACATAAGTAGAATTAAACAGTGCTGGGTAGAGTTAAGGTTAGGTACAGATTCTTTAAGATTAAATGTGAGAGACCATGAGATGTAAGCAGGAATTGCAAGTCTCAGTAGATTTGTCCTCCACTGTGATAGCAGATTTCGTGAGTATGATGATTGATCATCTTCCTGTTACCCCCATTACAGATCTTTTAAGTGTTCACTTTCTCAGTAATTTGAAGTATCTTAATTTGAATTTGATGTATTGTAAAAATACAAAATAATATGAATTTTTTATAATGTAAGAAATTCATAGTTTATTTGAGAATTTTTAAAATCATTTTAAATTTATTGTTTGCCTCTTCTGTTATAAAAGGCTGATACATTTTTTAGCTGTGCAAAGCTAGATTAAAGTAGATTAAATAACCAGATTTAAAGTGTTAATACTCGGCTTTCCATTTGTAAGATTCTAAAATAAATGTTAAAAGTAATGATACCATACAAGAGTTTATGTTGATCTCAGATTAGTAGACACTTCTAGCTATAAGTGTTGAAACTAATTTATGTACTCTATTTTTAAAGGTATCGAGTATGTTAACAGTATTGTTAGAGTGAACTATTTTTCATTGTTATTATACATTTATGAATTGTACAGCAGATACGAGGGTCAGCTGATAAATTTTGCACACTAGCGTGCTACATGGAGACAA
The DNA here is from genome assembly GCF_047948215.1 of Lycorma delicatula. NCBI lineage: Eukaryota > Metazoa > Arthropoda > Insecta > Hemiptera > Fulgoridae > Lycorma > Lycorma delicatula. The sequence goes on from NC_134455.1 coordinate 26,362,628, forward strand.
AATTTACTATTGAATTGGGCGGGACAGATAGCTAAAATCTCCCTTTACAAACCTGCGATAATGTGTGTGTTGAAATATATTTACTGGTTTGTTTACAGTAGCACTTAAAATGGAGTTGAGTACAGCCAATATGTCAACATGGTTAAAACAGCGTGCAGTGATAAAAATTTTAACAGTAGAAAATGTGAATCCTATGAATGTGGATGTGAATCCTAAGTATGTGACTGATGAGAAACATTGAAAGGAGGTGGACGATTTGCTTCAAAGTAACCGGCGAATCACCCAGCAACGCATTGCTATTCAGTTAGGCATATCTAAAGAACTAGTAGGCTATATTATTGAGCAAAATTGGGTTACCGTAAAATCTGTGCACGATGGGTACCATGCAATCTCTTTCAATGGCTCTCCACAAGCTGAAGTTTGAGCCTATTCCGCATTCGCCATACTCACTGAATTTGGTTCTATGTGACTTCCATTTCTTCCCTCATCTCAAGAGGTATTTCAAAGGTAATCATTACACCACTGATGATGAGTTGAAGGAAGCTGTGGCCACTTGGATCTGGAAAAGGCCGCCAGAATTTTTCAGTGACGGAATGCAAAAACTTGTCACACATTGGGAAAGTGTATCACTGTAAACAGGGATTATATTGAAAAATAAATACTGCATTTTGTAGTTAAGGTATTCTACTTCTATTTGTTTTTTATTTCATTGCAATATCTTTTTTCATTCCCACACTACGCATAAATGTACAAAATTTATCAGCTGAGCCTCATAATATGCTTGTTCCACCAACTTTAGGTAGTTCTGCCATATTATGGTTGTATCCATCATGAATCATTGAGTAGATAGTTTCTTCCTCATACTTCATAAATTAATTAACAGCAAATAATCAGTATCTCATTTTGAAACCTTACTTCTTCCTGGAATTATTACTTCCACTTACTAAATATCCTTGGATGTGAAAGGAATATTACAATTATGTTACAATAACCTCTTGGAAGGGAACACAGGGCTTTGATAATTTTCTTCTTGATTTTCTCTTCTCCTGCAGATAATTCCCAGAGGCTGTAAATTAGATCCTTTGATACTCTATCTTTCTGTCTCAATTTGAGTCTTCTCTTCCTTTCCCTCACAACTTTTAACTATCTAAATTTCATTCACAACATACTCTTTATTTCTTCACATACGAGGGTTATTTTTTTTTCAAGGTCCGATCGGTCTCGAAATAAAAACCTGCGCAAAAATCGGATGAACCTTTGCGCATATGTGTTGCACAGCATCTCTAGTATGGCCTTCAACATGCCGGGTCACTTTGTTTAGTTCTGAACACGCAGCTAGCACGTAAACATGTCTACAACAATAGCATCTCCCACCAAGTGTGAAGTGCATGCAGTAATTCAATTTCTTCTGGCTGAGGGGTGTAATGCAGCTGAAATTCATCGACGAATAAGTAATGTGTACAGTGAAAATTCAATGAATGACAGCAAAGTGCGACAATGATGCAGGAACTTTAAAGCAGGACGTACAGATGTTCATGATGCAGGTGGTCAGGGAAGGAAGCGAGTGTCAACCGATGATCTCGTTGAGAGAGTGGATGAGGCAATTCAAGAAAATCGTCGGTTCACATTTTCTGTATTGAATGATTCGTTTCCTGAAATTTCAAGTTCAGCTGTCTTACATCATTGTGAATGAGAAACTTCAGTATCGCAAACTGTGTGCGAGATGGGTTCCCAAGATGCTGTCCAACCATCACAAAACAATGAGAATGGACGCCTCCCTAACGTTTCTGCAGCGCTAACACCATGAATGAGAAGATTTTTTGAACCAAATTGTAACAGGGTTCGAGACATGGGTCCATTTCGAAACTGAAGAAACAAAAGAACAATCCAAACAGTGGATGCATTCTCATTCTTCCAGTAAACCAAAGAAGTTCAAGCGAACCTTCTCCAACAGAAAGTGTATGGCTACTGTGTTCTGGGGCCAGAATGGAGTTCTCTTGGTGGAATTCATGGAACGTGGCACGACCATCACTGCAGCCTCATACTGCATGACTCTTCAACGTCTATGAAGGGCAATTCAGAATAAGCGGAGAGGAATGTCATCAGGCATTGTCCATGACAATACTTGGTCGCACACTGCAGCTGTAACAAAGAAGCTCCTGCAGCGTTTTCGTCGGGAAGTGTTTTTTGATCTCCCACTATACAACCCGAACTTGTCTCCATCCAATTTTCACCTCTTGCTCACATGAAACGCTGGCTAGGAGGACAACATTTTGGCACAGACATCGAGCTGCAGACCAGCGTAGAAACATGGCTGAAAACACAGGCGGCTTCGTTCTATGATGAGGGTATTGGAAATTTGGTACCATGCTACAACAAATGTCTAAATCAGAGTGGCGACTATGTAGAGAAATAGCATAAGTACGTAAGTACTTGTTACAAATAAAAAATTTTTTATTTTCACTGAGGTTTTAATTTCGTGACCGATCGGACCTTGAAAAAAAAAAATAACCCTCGTATATGCCCAAACTACCTCAACCCTAACCTGTTACTTTTGTAAATGATTAGTTTGTAATGTGCAATTATTGATTAATTGTATATTTTTCAGAGGTCATGTGCTTTTAATAGTAAATGTTGCATCAAAGTGTGGGTTAACTGCTACCAACTATAAAGAACTTGTGGAACTGGATGAAAAGTATCGTGATGCTAAGGGTTTACGTATATTGGCATTTCCTTGTAACCAGTTCAGCAATCAGGTAATTTATTTGTTTTTCTACTATATACTTTCTCACTACTGGCAGTAAGCCTAAGTCTGTTGTTCTTTATTATTGTATTTATAAAGAATTAAATTTCCATAAGTTACATTATTAACTCTTATTTCACCTAGTTCAACAATTACATTTGGTATTACAGTAAAATCTTATTTATGTTCGTCCACTTTCTAGCGTCTGCACTCTCTCTTTCTCTCAATCTATCTCTCTTTTGTAAAAACATTTTTACCAATTTTAGTGATTGAATAGATTTAAATATCTTCAGAAGTACAGGCTGAATTTAAAAAGAAACTTCTAAAATGAATTACCATTACACTTTATTCATTCATCTTACAAATTCCAATTTTTAATTATTTTGCTTAAAATTAATGTTTTTAAGATTCATAGTATTTCTCTATGCTGTTAAATTATATTTAAATTTTATTAAATAAACCGCCTAGTACAGAAGAATATGATAAGACATATCTTATCTTAATTTTTCATTAAAGTACTTTCCCAGGATCCTGCATCATCTGTCATGATTGAAATAATTCCATTATTGCATAGTAAAAATTTAAAAATAAAAATACTAAATTAAGCAATAACTTAATTATTTCAGTCATGACTGAAGATGTGGGATCCTGAGAAAGTACTTTCATGAAAAATTAAGGTAAGATCTTATCTCAATCTTCTGTACTAGGTGATTTGTTTAATAGAATTTAAATATTATATTTCAATTTTTATCTGTTCCTTTATTCATATATCTATACAAGAGCAGGTGATATGTGCTATGTCTTATAAACTGCGAGACATAAACCAAAACACTTGAAAAAAAAAAAAACTGTAAAACAAGCAGATAACAAAAGTTTTACACAATAAATGTTATCAATAATTCATCTTATTTGATTGTAGAGATCTTTAAGTTACCAATTTTTTTTTAAACTTTTTTTTTATGTTTAATATTTTTTTATAGTTCATATCTCTATTTTCTTCTATTTAAAGTAAATTTCATAAGAAAGATACCTATTGTAATGGGTACCATTCAACATATCTTCACATTTCACTTCCCCCAGACCCCAAAACCATCGTCAGTTCAAAAGTTTATATATACATTTATATATATATTTCACTTTCTTGTGGACAAATAACTGCCGTAATTTTTTGCCAATCACTTTCAAATTTATATGTAAAATATAATGACCCAAAATCTCGGTTGAGTTTGTTAATGTGCAAAATCACACCATGGGGGTGGAAATAGGGGAGGGCTTTTTCGAAAAAATAAAATATTGCTACAACTTTCCTATTAAGTAAAATATCGAGTTTGTTTAAAGTTCCTACTTTTCTTTGGATAAGGACCTAAAACTTATAAACTTCTTTTGTAAAAACTTTGTAAAGTTCTTTTGATATCTCCATTGGCCATTGGCCCCGGGGGTGGAAAAAATGGGGTTTCAAAGTCAAAAAGAATCATACCTCCCTTAATAGGCACAGTATTTAATCATTTTAAAGTGGTCATTAATCCTCTAAACATTACTTAAAATTTTTGTCTGAAACAATTTTTGATATGACCAACCCTTACGGCAAGAGATGACCAAAATGTTGCTGTGGAATTGTAAGAAGTTGGTGCTTGTCGTATGCTAAACATGTGAAACTTTTTTCACATGCAACCATTGTCGTATTGAGTAAATTTGAAATTTTTCTTAACTTTTAAGGTAGAAATCTTTTTTATCCTCTACATAGCACTGGTGAAATCTACCTCTGCCTTCTGGCATGCCGAAAGAGATGTTTTGTATGTGATGTCAGTAATATGTACTTCTGTGAAAGATTTTTTTTCTTGAATTAGTTCTTGCAGATATATTGCAATATCACTCTTGACATCTGATTCCCTATATTATACTAGTGATTGTTTCCAAAGTATGGGAGTGAAACAGAATAACTTTTACTTTATAGAACGTCATAAAAATATAAACTCTGAGGGCTATTCAGATATAAACCAGAATTTATTTACATTGTTTTATTTGTACTAGATAAAATTACGAATAAATTTCCTTATTTTACTACGTAGGTTCTTTGAACAGACATACATTTATTTTCTCCACCAAATAGGTAGTTTCCTGATCCCTTATCAAAGAAACGAGATGGCTGCCCCAGCAACAATTAGTGAGCATAATGGTCAATTGCAGTATCGTCTTTGAATCTTATCCTCCTAAAGTTTTTTTTCAGCAAACCAAACACATGGAAATCACATTGTGACAAGTGTGGACTGTTTGGTGGGTGTTCAAGAGGTGTTAAATGAATTCTAGCAAGTTTATCGCAAGTCTAATCTGCTGTGTGTGGCCATGCATTGAGGAGGATGTTGAGAATCGAGAAGATGTTTTTGCAATAAGCAGCCCTTATGTTATCCAACAACTGGCAGTAGTTTGCTGCATTTACTATCCTTTGTTCGTGCAGGAAATTAATCAACAGCACACCTTTTGAATCCAAGAATCCAAAACACACTTGCCAGAACACTTATCCAGCTGAGAAGCATTTCTTGGCCTATATCGATGCCACTCCCCACTTTTCCACCACTTCATACTTGTTCTCTTGCTTTCCAGATTGTAGTAGATAACACATCTAATCGCAGGTCATGGTATGGTCCAAAAATACCTCTCCTTCCTCAAAGAAATTCAGAAGCTGCTGACAGATGTCTTTGCAGACATTTCTCTGTGCCTCAGTGAGAAATTTGGAACCCTTTGCTTTGCTGTGCCCAAGAATGTCTGACAACATTTACACACACTTCTGACAACATTTATGGCAGCTCTGATTTAATTTCAGCAACGGTTATATGGTGGTCACCTTTAACAAGGTCACAAATGGCCTGAATGTTGTCATCATTGATCTGGTGTGCAGACAACGTTCGTGACTTTTGTTCTGAAATATTTTGGCTCAATCAAATACTTGTTTTTGACAGCGTAGCATCTCTGAGCTGTGCCTGGAGTCAAGTAAAAATTTCAGAGGATTTGACATCTTTGTTGGCAAGAAATCGGATTATAATTCATTGCGCAACAGATGATGGTATCTCCTGTTCAGACATTCTGCTCCTGGTATGGGAATGTGACCTACTAGCTTGGCTGGCAGTTACTCCGCTCCACACATATTCAACTAACTACCCACAGATATATTCACTGCTTTCCTCAGTCCATGCAGCAAAATTTCGGTTTATATTTGAATGACCTTGTACATACTGTCATTGTTCCATAGTGCTTGTGTTCATTAAAAAATTTACTTCATTTGAATTTAATATTTCAACTTAAGTAATGCATAGTTTTGTAATATAATACACTAATGCATTTATTTTCTAAAAGAATCTTTAGAAAACACAGACAATAGAAAAAATTTTGATATATCGATCTCTGAATTTTAATAAATTAACAGTAAAAATTAATGAAAGTAATTAAATACATAAATGTATGGTATATGTAAATGTGTAGTATATAAATCTTGCATGAGATTCAAATGACTATGTAAATATCATTGATGTTCGTGCTCAAATCATCGTGTTCGAATTGTTATATAAGTGCAGTTCAAAAAAACAAAGAATATATAAATTTTTATAAATCACCATAATAAATGTGAGATTACCGGATTGATATTCTGTAGACAGATTTCTATTTTCAATTTTTTTTTTTGGTGGGCTGAGAGAGACTTTTCTAATATTACTAAAACTGGGAATTTTTTTCACTGCCCAATCTATAATACAGTATGAAATGATTGCTGGGAAAGTACCTAACATATGATTTTAGAATTACTAAATATTTAGCTTGCATTAAAAACCGTCAGTTAGACTTCTGAATCACTGATAAAACACAAAAATTGACTAAAAAACAATGACATAAAAAATTTCTAATTTTTTTAATAAGAAGCATTTAAGTTAACTTCATTTCTAAGAATATGTATATAGTATCAGAAGAGTGATAACAGGTATTAATATAGAACAAATAAGAAAATTGAACTATGGTATAAAAATACTATGATTATTTCGCTTTAAATTCATTAATTTTGTACTTTTTTTGTTGGAGACATAAATGCCAAAGACAAAAGTAAATAAAAACAAAAAAGTAAGGTTTTTAATTATAAGTTTTTAAAGTTTTTAATTATAATACAAGTGTTAGATGAATAGATTGCATAGTTTAAAGGGATTAAAACATTATAACAAGCTAAAAAGGTTCTGTTAACATATATTTGAATATCAGCTTTTTTTAAATTGATGTCCTTGCTCTTACATCAGTGGAGTTCAAAAAAATACAGCAGTATATGCGATTAGCAGATTTATACTCTGGTAGAAAAAAAGATTTCTGTTTTCAATTAATTTTTTTGGTTTTATGAGAGACTCCTAGGAATTGATTGAAATATTTGACTAAAATTCAGTTTCCTAGAAATTGGTTGAAATATTTGACTAAAATTTAATGTTCATGTTTAATGAATATTATCCAACATGCTTTGTGAAATAAATTAAACAATGTTGAGTTTTAATGTTTTCAAAATTTCAGTCTGAGCCCATTTCAATTAAGTAATTAATTTATCAGATTATGTTTCATTAATTTAGTTAAACTTATTTGAAGTTTTATATATAAATAAATTTGGTGTCATCATTTGTTCACTGCAAAAATGGTTTAGATTTTACTTAATAAAACAATTTGACAAAACAAATATGAACAAAAATAGTTCCACCTTCTAATATAGGTTCCTTTCTTTTTCCTGTTTAGTCTCCGGTAACTACCGTTTAGATAATTCTTCAGAGGATGAATGAGGATGATATGTAGGAGTGTAAATGAAGTTAAACAATGTTGAGTTTTAATGTTTTCAAAATTTCAGTCTGAGCCCATTTCAATTAAGTAATTAATTTATCAGATTATGTTTCATTAATTTAGTTAAACTTATTTGAAGTTTTATATATAAATAAATTTGGTGTCATCATTTGTTCACTGCAAAAATGGTTTAGATTTTACTTAATAAAACAATTTGACAAAACAAATATGAACAAAAATAGTTCCACCTTCTAATATAGGTTCCTTTCTTTTTCCTGTTTAGTCTCCGGTAACTACCGTTTAGATAATTCTTCAGAGGATGAATGAGGATGATATGTAGGAGTGTAAATGAAGTGTAGTCTTGTTCATTTTCAGTTCGACCATTCCTGAGATGTGTGGTTAATTGAAACCCAACCACCAAAGAATCCACGATCTAGTATTCAAATCCATGTAAAAATAACTGGCTTTACTAGGACTTGAACGCACTAATATAGGCTCCTAGCTTTTTAATATATCACCCACCCATCATATGTGTTATGTGTTAAGTTTTTAAGTTGGCCTGAATTTATGACAGTGTCTTCTTGTTTCATCTTATAATTTTTGCAGGATATCAATTTCTTGTTGGATATTCAGAAAGTTTTTTTGCTTAGTAATGTCACAATCTATTTTTCCTCTTCCCTTGTGTTTGTTCTTAATTATACTTTTAAATATATTAATATACTACTTTATGGAATGGTACGGTAATTTACCTAAATATAAAAATTGGTTAGTTAAAGCTTTTTGTTTATGGTGATTGCTGGTGATTTTTTTAATTATTATTGCAGCAAACTAGATAACTTTTTTATTAAGTAATTTTTTTTCTTTTGTACTTCCACTGTTTTGACTGATTTTATCTAGGATGATTCAGTCTCTAAATATTTAATCCACATTTAGTTATAATTAATTTTTTTTTTTAAATCGTTTTAAAGGTATTCTTTATTGTTAAATTAAACAAAGAGAGAGTTGCTTTAGTGATGGTTGAAATCTGTACTTCATTCAGTCACCTTATTTCTGCCTATATTCATATTGGAGATCTACCTTCCTCTTTTTTTTGTTAAATTAAAACAATCTTATTTTGTATGTAAATTCTTTGATTATTTTTATTTGATTATATATTTTTTAAGTAAATCTATAATATGATTATTTATATTTTTATGGAAGAATTGATATAAATAATAATAATAATACCTAACAATGTATGTTATAATATTATAGTTGTGATTACCAGAAAATAATTTTAGTCTGCTGTTAATTTTTATTATATGATATATTCAAATAAATAGTGAACATAATACTCGGTGATAAAATTCTTGAATTAAAGAAAATTATTAATTTGAATTTTTGCAGGAACCAGGATCTTCTGAAGATATAGTTTGTTTTGCAAAGAAGAAGAACGCTACTTTTGATATGTTTGAAAAAATTGAAGTCAATGGTAAAAATGCCCATCCTCTGTGGAAATATCTAAAGCATAAGCAAGGAGGAACCTTTGGGGAGTGAGTATTCAGATTTTCATTGTTCTTTGTTTGTAGCTGTTTCTGTGGTTTTGATTTAAAATTTAGGATGAAGAATTTAATAACATTTTCGCTCTTTTTGGACTAACTCAAATTATGATCGCAAGTGTTGGGAGATGATATGATTTATGTCACCCAGGTGTTCTCTATAGTATATAGATGAAATATCTCATAGATTAGGTATAATGTATTTTCATACATAGATGTCCAGGAATTCATAGAAGTAGCTGTTAATTACACTGATGAACATAATTTTTGTTTCTTAACATGTGATACATGATTTTAATCTGTTTTTTGATGCTGAAAACGAATATGAACTCAGACTCTTTATATCACCCACCATTTATGAAAAATTTTTAAATTTTAATTAAATAATTTTTCTTCATTTTTCAACATATGGTTAGCACTTTTCTTCTATTTTGTATTTTGTTAGCTCATTTTTTTATTGTTTAACTTTGTTAACATAATTTGTAAGCTACAAATAAACAATACTAGACAAAGAATTAAATCATTTCATAGTCACATATTATGACATCATATCTAATACTGAAGAGTGAGCCTTCATGACCGAGATTAATCACGTCTGTGCAGGTCAAAACATGTAGCTGAAAACATAGCTTTGTTGTTTGTATTAAGCACTAGATTTCAGTTATATTGCTGTCTTAGGTTTGTTAACAATGCAGTGTCACAATGCCTTGAAATTGTGTAGATGATGTGGATGCCTTTTGTTTTATATGTGGTGAGTTTACCATAAAATCAAATAGGAAAAAACATTACATCTCTAATTAAAAAAGCACATCATTTGTACTTTTAGTGTAAAATTGCTGATCAGGATAAGACGTGGGCTCCTCATATAGTATGCACTAATTGTTCTGTGTATTTAAGAGGATGGCTGAAAGGTACACGGAAGGCTTTACCATTTGGTGTACCTATGGTTTGGCGTGAACCAAAGGATCATGTAACCGATTGTTACTTTTGTTTAACATGTGTGTCTGGAATTTCGAAAAAATCTAAACATACTGTAAAATACATTTCATTGCAATCTGCAATCAGGGCTGTACCTCACAGTGAAATTATTAAAAAGTTCCTGAGCCACCTGTTTGAAATAAGCGATGAAGAATCAGGCAGTACTGAAGAAGACAACAGTGATTTTGATTTTGACTTATCTTCCAATAAGCCACATCTTATATCACAAGGTGAATTAAATGATTTGGTTAGGGATTTAAATTTATCAAAAAATCAAGCTGAACTGTTAGGATCAAACTTCGAGGTGGAATTTACTTTAAAAAAATACAAAAATTTGGGGCTTTTGAAGCCGACAAAAAGAACTTTTTCAGTACTTTATTGTTGAAAATAATTTGGTTTATTGCTCAAATGTAAACATTTGTAAAAGATTTCTCAGCAAACAAAAATTCGACAATTACCATGACATTGTTAATCAACTTCTTACTTCATACAGAGCTATGAGATGTAATATGTCTTTGAAAATACATTTCCTACACACATCTGGATTTTTTCCCAGATAACCTCAGAGACGTAAGTGACGAACATGGTGAATGTTTCCACCAAGACATTTTGGTGATTGAAAGTCTCTATACAGGGAAATGGAATACTAACAGATAACTGTTGGACATTAATTTGGGATGTGCCTGAGGCTATTGATAAAAGAAAAGCATCAGCAAAATCATTCTAACACAGGTATGGCTATGCAAAATTATAAATTTTACAGATTTTAACTGTATTTTCCCTTAATTTTTTTGAAGCATAACCTATTTAAAATTAAGGGTGATAGAAAAATTGTATTTATAGATCTGTAATGTACTAAAAAAAGCATTCACGCTGTAATGTACCAAAAGAAATGTTATCACGCTTAAAGAAACATTAAAAAATTTTTTTTTTCTATCAGTGGTATTTAATTAATTATATATATATGTTGCAAAAAGAAAATATGCAAAATTTTCTTTTCTAACATCAAAATTATGTTAAAGTTATTTTTAAATCATGTATGTCTCTATAACTATTTGGTTTTTGATTTTATGTACTAAAATCTTGAGCATTTTACTGAAACAAATACATTATTATCTAAATGGATTATTATGTAATGAAGTAATTTTTGAAGGTATCTTGTTAACCAAAACAAGGAAAAATAGTAGGTCCAAAATTTGGTGTAGGTCCCCAACATAAATATAAATATCATGTTTTAGATTATGCTCCCCATTATAACCTTTTGTCTGTGATGGGAAATATGACATTATTAACTCCAGGCTTTTCCTATGACATTATAATACTTATGTTTATTTAGAAAAATATCAAAATTTATGCTCTCAAATATGACATCTAAAGTACGATGACAACAAACCGGTGTTTGTTGTATCCTCTATACCTGAGTATCCTCTATACTGTTAAAACATTATCTGAAAGATAAAAAATTGCCTCGTTTGTATAATTTCTCTTCCCAAAATCCAATTGTGATTTATCTTAGTTATATAGTGTTTAAAATGATCTTGTTATATTACATATTACCTTCTTAAATAAATGTCTTAGAATGAAAGCAACAAAACAAGTGGATAATTTGTTTAAATTAGTTACTTAATTTATTTTTTTCTTAAAATGGGAGGCTTAAAATTCATACTTTAAAATATTCCGGATAAACTCCTTCATTTAGTGAGCTATTGATTAAGAATATTACATTTAGTGAAGTCACCTTGAATACAATTGTACAAATTCTATTGGAACTAAAAAAAAAAACTTTATAGTTTTAAACAGTACTATTTTGAAATTTGAAAATGTAAAATTTCTTTATTTATTTTTGTTGAGATAAATTTGGTTTAACTGAGAGGATCATTGACCCATCGGGTTGGTCTGGTAGTGAATGTATCTTCACAACTCAGCTGATTTCGAAGTCGAGAGTTAAGGTTCAAATCCTAGTAAAGGCAGTTATTTACTTTTATATGGATTTGAATACTAGATCATGGATACCATTGTTCTTTGAGGTTGGATTTCAATAACCCACACATCTCAGAAATGGTCGACCTGTGACTGTACAATACTGCAATACTTCATTTGCACTCAGACATATCATCCTCTGAAGTAGTCCTGACAGTGGTTGCAGAGGCTAAACAGGAAAGAAAAAAAGTGAGCGGATCTTACTTTATTAAAATAGCTCAGTTGGTCCTTGTAATAAGAATCTTTGCAAAATTGAGTAGGTAGCCAGATGAAAAAATAAATTTTTTTTATGTATGTTTGTGTTGATTTTTTCCTTTTACTGATGAATATGTATGCCACTTAGTATTAGACTTTTTTGGCCACTAAATGTATTGTACGATAACTACATCAATTCTTTTTAAAAAGTTTGATATTTAATTTTATGTTGCTATATATTATTCTTAGTTGTGTTTAAATCATTTCAGCAATATCAAGTGGAATTTTTCCAAATTTATCGTTGATAAAACTGGACAACCAGTAGAAAGATTTGCACCAACAACTTCTCCTAGTGTAAGTATTTTTTTTTCAATGTTAAGTGTATTGATTTTTTATTCTGTTATATAATGTTCTGTTATATAATGTTTTAACGTATAAATTTATTAAAATTTTCTCACTTTAGTATATTAATGACGCATTTGCATTTGATTTTTACATTTTTCTAAAAAACACCATTTTCAAACAACTTGGAGTTTCGATCATTATGAGAAGAAAGGTGACTTTTTGAAAAAAATTGTAACTGGAGATGAGTATTTTATCCATAATTTTTCACCCGAAACAAAACTGAATTTGCTTAAGTGGAAACATTCTGTTTGCTCCCTACCTCCAAAAAAAGTCTTAAGGTCCCATATGCTGGAAAGATGATGTTGAAAAATTTCTTTGACAAACATCATGTAATTTTTGCCGAAGGCCTTCAAGAATAACGCAAAATCTTATTGACCCAGAAAGGCAGCTGATGCCTTTTGTTGTAATGCCTGACACTGCAATATGTCATTTGTCATGCATCATAAAATTACCTGAAGTAATTTAAGTGAGAGGTATGGGATCATACTATTTACAGTCCTGACCATATGCCATGGGTCAGGCATATGCCATGAGAAGCATTGATATCACTTTGATGAAGTCTAAAATCAACATGGGAATGGTATCACATATTCAACAGTCATGGATTAACTTAAGTCATGCTATGATAAGTGCTTAAATAAATTTGATCATTTATAAAAAAAAAATATTTTCAATTGTACTGTTATTTTTTTATGCTATTGCAACTAATTTTTAGATTTTTTTATATTTTCTAAGCATCAACTGTTCTATCACGAGGTTTCTATCTTCTCCATGATAGGACCCATACACAAAAGATTGGATTTGTGCCTTTTTGTAATCAATGTGTAGTCAATTTTATGGAAAGTCCCCATCCAAGAGATCTCCCAATGTAATGGAAATATATTGAACTAATGATCATGCTGTAAAGAAAATTAACCTAGCATTGTTATTGTTAGTCATGTAGGCCACGACTTCCTAATGTTTAGCCACTACAAGAATAAAGTTGCAATATGAGGCATGTAGAGGTAACATTCCTTTTCATCTGTGTGTATCTCTCACACACGTATGTAATATTTACAGTAAAAACTTTCTGATTAACAACTTTGGTTTACAGCTTTTATTACTTTGATCAACACACATTCTGATAACATGTAATAATTTATATGCCTGAATTGTAATTGTAATAAATGTTGCATTTATCTGATGAATAAAAAATTACTTACACATAAATATAAATTAAAATACATTTCGTTTTCTTTGTTACGTTAAACAAATTCATTGCACATCATGTACAGCTCATGTAGGATATTAATATGTATGTATTAACACCAAAATAATAAATTAAAACTATAGTAACAAATACTAGCTAGCGACTAATGTCATAACTGGTTTATATTACTCATTCATACATACCAAATAATAATAAAATTAAACGATAATGAGTAGGCCTACTAATACTAATAACAAATATATGTCTTTGGTACAGAAATAAACTGTTTATTTAATTTCCGATTGCGTACAGTTTGTGTTTAATGAAGTACAGTACTGTTTACACTTGTGATTTACATACAGTTTTAATAAAAAACAAATTTTTTGCCGTTTGTTGTGATTTGTTGTTTGGGAATAGGAGTATTGTCAAATTTTTGTTTCATTTGTAAGACCGTATTCGTTTTGGTTTTTTTTTTATTATAGCCTGTTTAAAAAACGTTTCTTTGTAAAAAAGGTGCTACTACATATTGCCTCAAAAGAAATCTTACTTCCTGGGTAATTAAACTGTGTGATGAAGAAATTAAAAACACAAACTTTCTTTACTGCTAAAAAACACTTCCAAAAGAGCAGCTAATTATTCAGGTGTTTCAAACAAACAATTTTTAAAATACAGGCTGAAACTAATAAGAGTGAGCAGCTTTCTACGCCAGGAAAATACAGAAAACATCCTGATTCTTACTATGTGATTGGATGATTGTGATAGGTGCATAATTAGAAATACTATTTCGGACTATTACCTGCGAGACCAAAGTATTCCATCTCTTAAAAAACTTTTGTTAATTTTCAGAGAAAAAATACATTTTCCACGGCGGGAAAGGAAGTTTAAGAAAAGTACTGCATGAAATGGGATTTAAGTGGAAAAGTACAAGAAAAAGAGAAAAGTTCTTATTGAAAGGCAAGATATTGTAAATTGGATGGCTGAATACCTTCAACACATTTAAAAATTTTGAAGAGGAGGTTGAACAGTATTTTATATGGATGAAAGTTTGGTAGACAGTAATGTGACATTCCAAAAATGCTGACAAAGTGTTGTCGTTCCAGGTATCTTAGCTCATAATGGGGGAGACATCGTTTGGTTATTATTACCATTGGGTCAGTTGATGGGTTTTTACAAAATTTGGCACTCCTATTTAAAGCAGAAACAATAATATCGAGTGACTGTCACGGTCAGATGAACGCACAAATTTTGAAAAATGGGTTTGTGAGAAGTTAATAACAAACTTAACCTCCAAATTCAGTTGTGGCATTGGACAGTTCACCATACCGCAATATAGAAGTAGATAAGGCACTCGCCCACCAAGAGTTCACTAAATCAAGATGTGATCTTGTGGTTAGAAAAGAAAAATGTGGCGTGTAATTTGAAAATGAGAAAAGTTGATGTTTTTAAATTAATTGAAAACACAAACCCAAAAAACAATTCAAAATTGACAAATTACTGCAGGAGCATGGATACAAAGTTCTGCGGTTTCTCCCTCATATGTTTGAACTGAATTAGCATGGGCTAAGATGAAACCACTGGTAATAGATTATAACATCACTGTTGATTTAAATTAACTGAATTACAAGAGGTAACTAATAAGGCAATGATGAGTGACAAAGCATGACTGACTGGGAAGGTTACATAAAATACACATAAAAGTAAAGAAAGAATACTGGAAAAAGATGACATTTTAGAAGATGCAATAGATTCTATTATAATCAGTATTGGTGAAGACTGAAGAATATACTATTACGAATGATTACAGTGCAGGTGAGACATCATGTGAGGAATCAGATTCAGATCTAGCATCATCCTTGGTTGACTATACATATTTCATGTTCCATTATAACGTTAAAATTCAGTTTGTTTATAATTTTATTATGTGAAATACTGTAAACGTGTTAATAAGCTAAACTGTGTAAACTAACAAATTATTTAACTTAATTATAGAATGTTCTTTTATCAGAAATTTGTTTTCTGAACTGAATTTTAAGGCCTAGTGATCTACAAAGATAACCAACTTATCTTTTTTTATATTTGTTAAAGTTACTGATTTCAAAAGTCATTATTAATATTTAAATAATTTTATTTCAACTAACTATATTAAATTTTATTTAGTAATGCTGTAGTTTTTAAGTAATTAAACCCTTAAAATGTAATATTTCGTTGTTATAATAAGTATATAAATACAAATCAATTTTTTAAATGAAGAAATTAAAATAATTACAAAATGGTTAACATACAGTAATTAATAAATATTAGCAGCCAGTTTTGAATTATTACTATTGGATAATGTTTTCAGTTGCGATAATAGCTCACTGCTACTGCATTTTTTAGAGCTCTATTCTCTTTGTGGCCGAACGTTACTAATATTATAAACAACTTCCCAATTTGGAAATTGAAATCTTTAGTAATGATTTTAACAAAGTTTATATAATAAAGCCTGCCTTTCACCTCATCACATAAGTGTTATGTAGGTACGTGTATATTTTTAGTAATATACTTGTAAAATCTATCCTTAATGTTCATCGACAGCCAATTTGATGTTAACAAGTGGGAAATTGATATTCTTTACTTTTAGATGCATTCAGTTTATTAGCTATTCAGCTTAAAAGAGGCCCCATAACTTAGTTTAGCCATTAAGTAATAGTTTATTGTAGTAATTTACACATACATACAGGGCTGGATTTAGCCTTTGAACTGTTTCATGCAAAAGTAAAAAATTGTGCCCCTATGGAACTACAAAGTAAGCATTCTAAAAAAGAGGTATATGTCCTTTTTTACATTTTTAGCAAATTTAAAAAAAAAAAAACAGCGTAACTCAGTAATTGACAGAAATACTTAAATATCTTTTCTTTTTTCAAAAAAACAGTGAACAGGAGAATAATTCAACAAATTTTTTTTTATAAACTTTTAGTTCAGAGAATTCTGTAATTCAGAAACATCTAAACTGTTACTGAGTGTATACTCAATTCTTAATATTGCGAAGTCCGACAGTCTTGTTTGAGATGTTGTTGTTGGCAAATAGTTTGTGATTATTTTTAGTTTGGAAGAATTACTTTCCCCGGATGCAACACGTATTGGAAGAGTTAGTAAAATTCTTAGAGCAATGTTCAAGTTTGGAGCCAAATTCGTTTGTTATCAATTTCAAAACTTTCAAAGGTGGTAAATCTTTTTCCAGTAGAGAACACACCACTGATATTTTATCACAAAGTTCCAGGTTGTTTACATCCATGATTCTCCATCTGTTAAAATGGTTTCCAGATCTTTGCAATTGGCCAATATTACAGTAGAACTAACATCTTTTAATTCATATATATGATATAAAAAACAGAAGTAACTGTTGTGATGTTGCAGCTGAGAAATTTTTTGTTTTAAAGAATCAATTGCAGTGTTAAACAGGCGGTAAAAGAATTCAATTTTATATTTTTCCTATGTATCATATATGAGCTAATCCTGATTTTCATAATTCAAAAGTCTCTTTTCTCGACGAAATCGATAGGTATTGATTCAAAATTTTCATCTACATCTATTTCGGATGCCATTTCGCCAGCATTGACAAGGATGGCATGCTTACCTCAACAGCTTTATAGTTTCAATCTGACTTTCCCTCTTGAGGTCGCTGAGAGGTTTTAAGGAGTTCAACTTGCTTAAAAAGAATGGTCCATCTGGAAGTCGAAGAAGAAAAAAATAAGTACAATTTTTGAACAATATTAAAGAAGTTCCTTTTTATGGTGATTCGGTCATATCTTTTACCGCCAGGTTAAGGAAATAGCTGCCACATGTACCACATGGTATAAAAAAAGCATGAGGGTTGATGTTTCTAATCTTTGCTTGCACCCCCACATGTTCTCCTTTAATATTCGCCCTATTATCGTATTCTTGGCCTTGTTTGCCAAAGGCAATCCTAAATTTTCTAGCTCTCGAATTAAGATATCAAAAGTTGTTGGTTTGTTGATCTTTCAATTAGACGGAAAAATATTCATGAAAGTTGATAGCTTCTTGTTCAATTGCCACTTACCTGATAACGAAAGTCATTTGCACCTGATTTTACTCAAACCAGGTGTACAATCTGATATAACTGTGTAATATTTTGATTTTTTCACTTCATCTCATATGTGACTTTTGGCATTATGTGCAGTTAGATGAACGACCTCATTTTGAATGATTTTATGTTGTTTGTTCAAAGCCCCTCCTTACATGCTCCTCCATGACAGGATCAAATTCAGCTAGTAGATGCACTAGCTTTAAAAAGATTCCATTATCATGTTGATACAAATTTTCGTTGCCATCTGTAAATACCAAGCAAGCTTTCTCCTAAAAGTTTGAAGATTGAAAAACGGCGTTCTAATGTCGGGTTTCTGCATACCAAAATTTTTGAGAAGTAGCATCTTTTTTTTGCAAAGTTTTTAAACAAACACACTTATTACAAGCCAGAACTTCTGGGCTTCAAAATGTTTTTTGTAGTTTCATGATTTTTGAGGTTTTGTACTGTATGCCACCAATCTCTGTAGCCATCTTTTGCTAAAGAAGAAGATGCAGCCATTGCAAAACTGTTGCAGTAGAAGCAGAAAACTGAGCCTGGCTACAGAATACAATCACCAGTTTCTGTGAATTTTTTCTCCATTGCTGAGATATCTTGTATAGTTGTTTGAAGTGAACCCATGTCCGCTGGTATCAGTAGGGAAATCAAAGTTGTATATTGGTGATGCTGGACCTGCTTTAGAAAGACATCCTTTCTGGATCAGAAATACATTCAGGCCATAGTTCTAGATCAGAAGACAAAACCAAAATGACAGGACAGTCTTCATCTGTCTCCATATGCAAAATTGATTACTGCTCTGTTGGACCTCAACTTCAACGCTATCCAAATCATTTTTTTCACTTGTACTTTGCCTAGAATTGTATTTGAAAAACTTTTCCTAAGCCAAAGTTTTTTTTTAAGGATGCTTCCATCTTTAGTCTTAGTTTCCTGAGTGGCTACTAGATAATTTCTTTTTACAATCTGGCATTCTGTAAGTAAAGAAACAGTGGAAATAAATGATCACCGAATACAACTTTAAAGAGAAAATCTATTTTTGATTATCAATCATTCATATTCACTTCTTTATCTCCCCCAATATATAATGCAAACATTTTAGCTTTGGATAAAAACACTAAAATAATTTGGTAGGTGAAAATCTAGAAACAAAAAGATCGATCAGATTCATCAATCCATTTTCAAGCTAGCAAATACAAATTACCAAAATCAAAGTAAAAAAAAAAAAAATTTTATAATGAAAAATAAAGATTAAATTTTGAACAAAATTAGCAGCACAATTGGAAAGTAAATAATCGCAATTCTTTATAAACAATCTTTCATAGTACTCCAATGCAAATGAATTGGGTTAATTTCCTTGGGAATTATTATAGATGTTCATCACAGAAAAAAAACTAATAACGGAATCTGCTGTGACACAATACAGTATATATCAGAACGTAAACAAAAGCAAAATACCAGAATCAAAGTGAACAAAAAATTAATTAATAATAATAAGTAAATGCTAATTAAATAAGTGCAAATGAACTTCAACGTGAACGGAATCTCCTGGTCATCTCGTTCCATAAATTTTCCAATGCAGATGTTCGTCACAGAGAAAATACTTTTATAGTGTCAAAATAATGCATGTTTGACGGTGAAATATTTTATATTCATAACTTGTGCGCAAGATTATTTTTCATTATCCAAATTTTTTTATATTAATGCACTAGCATACCTGGCAATGCTTTGCTATGCAATATTTGAGTATATATATATATATATATATACAAGGGTTATTTTTTTTCAAGGGCCGATCAGTCACAAAATTAAAACCACAGTGAAAATAAAAAAGTTTTTATTTGTAACAAGTACATAGTTACGCTATTTCTCTACATAGTCTCCATTCTGATTTAGACATTTGTCGTAGCATGGTACCAACTTTCCAATACTCTCATCATAGAATGGAGCTGCCTATGTTTTCAGCCATGTTTTTATGCTGGTCTGCAGCTCAATGTCTGTGCCAAAATGTTGTCCTCCTAGCCAGCGTTTCATGTGAGCAAAGAGGTGAAAATTGGATGGAGCCAAGTCCGGGCTGTATGGTGGGAGATCAAACACTTCCCAACAAAAACGCTGCAGGAGCTTCTTTGTTACAGCTACAGCGTGCAGCCGAGCATTGTCATGGAGAAAGACAATGCCTGATGACAACATTCCTCTCTGCTTATTCTGAATTGCCCTTCGTAGATGTTGAAGAGTCACGCAGTATGAGGCTGCAGTGATGGTTGTGCCACGTTCCATGAATTCCACAAAGAGAACTCCATTCTGGTCCCAGAACACAGTAGCCATGCACTTTCTGTTGGAGAAGGTTCGCTTGAACTTCTTTGGTTTACTGGGAGAATGAGAATGCATCCACTGTTAGGATTGTTTTTTTGTTTCTTCAGTTTCGAAATAGACCCATGTCTCATCCCCTGTTACAATTTTGTTAGAAACGTTAGGGAGGCATCCATCCTCATTGTTTTGTGATGGTCGGACAGCATCTTGGGAACCCATCTCGCACACAGTTTGCAATACTGAAGCCTCTCACTCACAATGGTGTAGACAGCTGATCTTGAAATTTCAGGAAATGAATCACTCGATACAGAAATTGTGAACCGACTATTTTCTTGAATTGCCTCATCCACTCTCTCAACGAGATCATCGGTTGACACTCGCTTCCTTCCTTGACCGCCTGCATCATGAACATCTGTACGTCCTGCTTTAAAGTTTCTGCACCATTTTCGCACTTTGCTGTCATTCACTGAAGTTTCACTGTGCACATTACTTATTCGTCGATGAATTTCAGCTGCATTACACCCCTCAGCCTGAAGAAATTGAATTACTACACGCACTTCAACTTTGTGGGAGATGCTATTGTTGTAGACATGTTTACGTGCTAGCTGCGTGTTCAGAACTAAATGAAGTGACACGGCGTGATTGAAGGCAAAACTAGAGGTGCTGCGCAACACATATGCGCAAAGGTTCATTCGATTTTTGCATGGGTTTTTATTTCGAGACCGATCAGACGTTGAAAAAAAATAACTCTCGTAGTTTAAATGAACCGAGTTGAATGTTTGATAAAACAGTAACAAAATGAACATTACAGAACTTCACAAAATTTAACCTTTCCATTTTATATCCTTTCTTTTCTCCTCTTGCTCATTTTCCTTTTTCCCCATTTTAATATTTACCATATACCCTTTCCCCCATTCCCCCTTTCCATGTTTACTATATACCCTTTCCATGTTTCCTCCATTTCTTTTTTCTCCTTTCCTCTTCCATTTCCTTTTCCCATTTTTCCTTGTTTTGTATTTATATAGATTGTACTATATCTGTAAACTGTTTGTTTAAAAGCCTCTTTTTATTTTTATTACATAGTTGTAGTATGTATCCATGAATAGAACATTTTTAAAACAATAATGCGTGTTTGATGGTGAAATATTTTATAATCTTATCTCGCTATAATCATTATCCAAATTGTTCTAAAAAATGTTCTTAATAAAAATTACTATTATTTGATATGCATTTTTTTCTATATTTGAGTGAGTCTGCAACTCACGTGCTCCAAATGAAATCGCTCACTAAAAAATTTTGAAAATACATCATACCTCACACTAAATAACAACTTTTCCCCTCTCCCCAAAAGCGCCAAATAGAAGTTGATAATTCTTTTCCCCATTGCAACGCTCAGATGCCTTCATTCTCCTTTCACCGCTAGACATGTGACACACATCAGCCAATTATGACAAACAGAGAAAGGGAGAAAGATGTTTTCCTAGGAGCATTCAGAACATGCTTAATTCTGGTAATTTTTTAAAAATTACCAGAAAAAAGTTTCTTTAACAAACTTGTTGGATTTGAATAATTTTTCTTTCATCTGAAAGCCAGCTCTTGAGAGAATATTTTCTGAAAAAAATTTGTTTTTGAATGACAAATTACTAGTAAAGTTTTTACCGCAATTTACAAAAAGACTTTACGGGAAGATAGCATTTCATCCGAAAAAGCGATCTTATTTTAATTAATTGCCAACATGCGTCTAATTATCGTACAAATTTGAAATTGGGGTCTCGTTGTGGAGGGCATTAAATACTGTTTCACATGGTATAAAAAATTTTTCTCTATCTGTTCAACTTCAGATTTTCAACAATTTTGTTATGGAACTTAGCTGAAAAAGGCAAAAAAATCAATAAAACTTTGAATAACAAAAAATCTACTTCAAAAATCGAAGTGTTCGAGGTGTTTTGGCTCGTCCTGGGCCACTTTATGTCAAATTTTGTACCTGTACGTGCAGTGGTTCTGTGCTGTACTGCACACACACACACACACACACACACAAAAGAAATACATAGACATTGCTTTTTATATATACAGATTACTGGAGTAGCCCCTTGAAAGATTTGTGGTCATTAGTACATAAAATTAGATTTTGTTTTTTAGAATTTTATTTCAAAAATTTTCTAATAAATTCAGAGACTCTTGTGGTTTTTTCTGATTTTGATTTGGCAATTTTGCACCCCTCAAATTTTTTTACTCAGTGCCGAAGCACAGACTAATGGAGTGTTCGTCCAGTCCTGCTTACATAATAATTTATTGAAGATGTTGAAAATAAAATCTATCCATTTCTGTGCCCATATCAATACATTTGACCATCTTCACGGCTACTCTTTTTAGCTGTACCCTGTCTATTCCCTGGATGGCATTGTTAATGTTTGTCTTCAGTTACTGCAAGGTGTGTGGATTGCTTCTATAAACAGTTTCTTTTAACTAAGCCCACAGAAATAAATCTGAACTAGGCAGATCTGGGAATCTTGGTGGCCACAATCCTTGAGAAATTTTTCTTTCACTGAAAAAACCCTGTAGCATCTCCATAATAGAGTGAGGTGTATGGCAAGTGCCACTGTCCTGTTGCAACCAGCAGTCATTCTCATCCTCTTGCACTAAAGCAATTGGATAATATCTTGATAGATGCAGCATACACAGTTTTTTCAAGAAATTACTTGGGTCATATTATTCATCACCTTGAAATGCACACTGTACGCTTATTTTTTGTAGTTACAAGGGAGATTCAAAGAAAATGGGTGGGTTTTCAGTACCCCAGGTCCAGTTCTGCTTATTAACATACCCATCAAGGTAAAACCAGGCTTCATCTGTGAAAAACACTTGATCTAAAATGCCAGTATTGCCTCTAATGAAGTTAACATTGAACCATTGACAATAGTGAACTCTTTTAGCATAATCAGCATTAGTTAGCTCATGGAAAACTCATTCGACGGATGGCATTTTAGCATTCTCCTCATTGCAGTGTAGGCCGAGCCTAGTCAAATTCTCTTTTACCAGTTCAGCATCTGCAAGGATTTATGAGATCATGTAACTGCTGCTTTAATGTCTCTACGACTTATGTCGTTAAAACTGACCTGGGTTGGGCACATTGTTGGTTTATTATTGAACCTGTTTCATGAAATTTTTTAACTTCTGAATAATTTTTTTCGTTGGCACTTCCTTTTCAAATTTATCCCAGAGCTTTTGCTGACACACATCATGAGATTGTTTCAAAATAAGTTTCCATCATGAATACATATTCTTCAACATTTAAACGCATTTTAACAAACAACACACACAATTATGCAACTTTTTTCAAAAGCTACTCTAATGTTCGACACAGACTGACAGTACTCAAATGTTCAGGCAGTAAACTGCCCGCCCTCTCCATTCCATCTTCAGTCATATCAACATCTTCCACATTATTTCATCAATTTCACACCAACATATGGATTTAGTATAAACTACCAAGTGATGGGGGCTTCTTTTTAAGTTAAACAACATGTAGTATCAAATGTATATTGTTTTTTATTACAACCGTAAAATACTGTCTTTGCTTCTCCAGCATTCCACTCTCTCTCTTTCCATTGCATTTACTGAAGAAACCGCTTTAGTCACTTAACCTGAAACTGACACTTTTCCACACCCTACCCTTGAAGGGGTAAGATTTACTAGTAGTGACAAGTTTGCTGTCTTGGATTTCAAATATTAGATGATAAAACCTAATTGGTATAAATGTTATTAACTCCAGGGAAATTTTTAACTTCTTAGGAAATTAAACAAGCCATTTTCCTCTACCTCACAGGTGACATCCCTGTAACATTCCAATTGTCATGGAAACATCAGATTGTAGGGGATGCAGTTTTCAGTCTTATCTAGAACTCAAAAGATGCTACTCTATGAAACAAAAAGAAAAAAATCAGGTCATTATTAACATCACTATCTCTGAAAATTAAAATTTCTTTTTGTGACAACTGAGGTTGTTATACCAAAATTTTATTTTAGTAAAATGTATTACCGTTAGGCAAAAAACCCCTTGCACATGTTACTTTAATAATTCTAATAGTAACACTAATAATAAATTAATTAGAAACACCAAATCTCTTAGCCGTCATTAAAAGCAGATTCTTAGAACAGCAACTTCATTGAACATATTAAGTTTTAAAATTGGTACATGCTTAATTTTAACAAAAGTTGATAAATTGAATCAATTTAAAAAAAACTGGTAGGTTTTTTGATGTAATTAATCAAGATCAAATAATTGTTAATAAATAGCTTACGTAAAGAATATTATTCTGAATAATTATGGTAAATATCATTTACTAATGTTGTGATTGCTGCTTAGTGTTAACAGTTGTTATAAGCATCATGCTTTAAAAATATGTTCAGTTTATGTAAACATACGGCTGTTTCTAATAAATGTATTTCTATTTACAGAAGCTGACTGAGAATTTGGAGAAGTATTTTTAAAGTTATCATCTGATAGCAAGTTCTGTATAATGTTGTATAAAGAATTATTTCTTTTTGTTTGGGTTGTTATAATATATCTTCTTTATGTTGTTCATTACTATTGTTAGAATGCAAGCTATTGTAGTCATTAAATAATTTTTTATTCATTTTAAAATTTCTTAATCTTTATATATGCATTGAATGTTTACACTGAAGCTTTTCTACATTAGCTGCTGCTTGCTGGACAGTAATTGTATTTCATAGTTAGGGAAAAAAGTAATTTTTTAGAGATAAACTATTTTTTTAATG
The DNA here is from genome assembly GCF_047948215.1 of Lycorma delicatula. NCBI lineage: Eukaryota > Metazoa > Arthropoda > Insecta > Hemiptera > Fulgoridae > Lycorma > Lycorma delicatula. Next base: position 26,387,620 of record NC_134455.1, read on the forward strand.
AAAAAGCACATAATATAGTTAATGTATTTTTTTTTTAATTTTAATTATGACACAATTGTAAATCCTGAAGGTTCACCTAAAAAAAAAAATTCATGTATTTATTTAAGTATTTGCAATTTATATTCCTAAAAATTATTAAATTTCAAAGTCTGTCATAATTTTATTTTATAGAATAATCATATTTATAACATATTAATAACACTAGTACTGAGAAATATAAAAATTATTGAAAAAATAGACCCTTATGTAACAAATACTGTAATCGTAATTGATTTGAACTAAAGCTTTCTAGTTTTTATATACTGAATTCAGTTGTAATTTAGAATTAACTGTAGTTATTGGTTTTTAGCTTCATACCAAACAATAATTTTTATATTTATATTTAAGTGTGGATCAAATTTTTTTTGGGCGTAAAGAAATGTTTAAGTACAATAAGTTCATATTTTTAAATTTAAGTTAAATTTTATTAACAAAAAAGTAAACTACATTATTATATTTTCTGTTAATTGGTATTAAAATAATTTCAGTGTTTATTATGTTGACATGTTCAAATTTTCACATTGTTTAAAATAATTCTTATCAAAGGAATAGATGCTTTCACTTTGAATAATTAATTTTAGTGAGATAACACTAAAGAAATTACCTTTCAATATGTAGTGTATGGTTGACAGAAAGCTGTTGACAGAATTATACACTACTTTATGTGCACTTACAAGTTATTTATGTATTGAAATTGTATTTAGTGTTAAGTATTCTTCATTGAAGTAAGTTTCATGCCAGTCATTATTTATTGATTGTAATATTAATTGCTCTCCTTATTATTGTTTGCACAGTTATTTAAGATATGAAGTTATGTATTCCTGGTAATAATTTAGTGAGTGAGTGAGTTTGAATGAGTGAGCAAGTGAGTGAGAGTGTGTGTGTGTGAATTACTTTGTAATAGTTATACCATATATTACAATAATTTATATTTTGACTGGCTAGCCTTTTTCATGCCTTGGATCTATATTTGATCTGCAATATACCATAACTATACATCTACTGCAGCACTTACACAATTACTTTTTTTTTATTAATGATTAGTAATTATTATGTAGTCCTGTTGTAGATACTATGTAAAAGACTGATTAAGAAGATCAAAAAATAAAAATTTAAAAAGTATGGTTTTAAAGGGTTAGTTATTGGAATTACTGAATATGAACAATTAAACTATTAAGACATAAGTAAATAAATGAGATCAATAATACACGATTTTCATTATTATAGGAATGTATTTTAATTTTAATCTTCTTTTATGTGGTAAAATCTCTAGTTATTTACTAATGTAGTAGAAATGTATTATTTTTATATTTGTAAACTACAATTAATAAATTTTTAAAAGAGAAAAAAAATTGTTTTTTAATGAAATTATAATTTGTGTTTCTGACAGTATCTTCTATATCTCAGAGTTTACTGTTGACAATGGTCCTATGCCATTCTGCCTTCAGCTGATGTTTCATAATAATTTTATTCAGAGTAAATTTCACTTTAGAAAATCAAGTCTAATTGGCAGCTCCAATGAAACTTGTTTGGTTTTTCATTTCGTTCATTGCTTGGGCTACCTACATAGCTTATCAGCTATGGATTACTAAGTTTCTGTTGGATTACTGACCGGTAGAAGATTACTCATGTATTATCGTTGTTGTGAACTGAGGTAGATATGTACTGGATAGAAGTTATATTTTACGTATAAGTAATAGTGGTTGAAGTCCAGTTATTATATTTCAGTATACAAGAATACAGTATTATTTAGCCATGAAAACAGTAAAAAGTTCAGCTATAAGTATGGGGGTTTAACAAGACTGATCAAACATTTAAATTTAAACTCCTAGATTAACACCTATGAAGAATTGCCTTCTTAATGTCCATAGTTGCAAATAACATGAAGGACTTATGTCAGTAATTTATACATTTATTGTATCCATTTTTGTTTCTATTTTCCATAACAAAGATGAAGATTTATGTTATCTAAGAACCCTTGTACAAAACTGATCACATGATTTAGCTATACCTAACTAATTCAATATTGCAGTATATTCCTCTGAGCCAGTTAATATATCTTTTTTAAGTCAATGAAGACTACAATATATCTTTTTTAAGGCAATGACATATACAGTGGGAATCAACTGTAGAAACCAGTATGTGCAACTGAGCAGAGTGATATACCAAAGTATTATCGAAACCACCTAAAATAATTTATAATTTATAAATGAGAAAACTTCATCTATTCTGTTGCAACTGAAGGTACAATTAGTTTTTGTCCAATATTCTAATAAAAGAATTAATTGTGAAGTTATTGATATATTAATTGTAGAGATATTGATGAATGTATATAGTCCTGTAGCATTCAGAAGTTGAACTATAGTATGAAATATTGAAATTGTATTGGGAAAAAGCCAAAAATGTACCTTTTTAAAGTTTAAAATTTACACAATAACAAAAATCAGAAGAAATATAGATTCATTATATAATTTGATTTGGGCATATAAACCTTTCTCAATCAGGTGGTTTATTATTTAAAAGAACCACCTGAAGCAAAGTACAGTATTTATTTCATTTTAATGTACATTATGGTAACTGTGTAGTACCAATTTCTTTATTTAATAACGAACGATTTATTGTGAACTGCATTTGAAAAATGTTACTAATATTTTAAATTAACGATTAATTTTAATATGAACTTCAGTAAGAAATTAAACCAATGTAGTTATTATTAACTCACTATGGGTATGTATACAATCACATAAAAACATATTGTTATAATAAAAATAAATTACAGTAAAATAAATTAAAAAATGAATATTGAGCTGTTAATATTTTTTTATTGGGAAGCAACCATTTTCTTCCCTAGTGGGGTGTGCCACTTAAATGAAAGGCTTTTAATTAATTTTTAGTTTTATTAATTTTACTCTGTCTTCTTAACAACCCATCTAAGTTAGTAAATTATGATTTTTTTACTTTCTGTTAACAAAACTATTAACTTTAGTTTAAAAACATTTATTATGATTAATGGAGAAGAAAATATTTGTTTAATACCTACTATTCACCTGAAATTTTGATAAAGATAAAAGTAAAGAAAGGTCTGTATGTAATATAAAAGTTTGTTGCATGAGATAACTATGTATTTTTGTATAATTTTCCTGTTAGTTATAGGCTGAAAATTGCATACACAAAAAAACAATAAGAAAATCATGTGTTGATGGTCTTTTACAAAATTAAAGTAACTTGTTATGTAACTGAGTTCTAATGCAAAATTTAACCCATAGCTCAAGGAATGTAACTACCAATTTTTTTTTTATAAATTATAACCTAAGTCAAAAATCTTTTTATACATAATACTTAAGAAGTTCCTAGTTTTGAAAACATTCTTAAAAACTAAAAATGATGCTGTTTTCAAAAACTAGAGAAAGGTTGTCTACCATATTTGCAGTTAGTAGCAAAACTAATGCATCTATGTTCCTAAAAGAAATCAATCTCTAAAATCAATCAAAGTTTCAGTCTCCTCTCAACGCATCGTCAAACATTCATTCAAATATAATGAACAAAAAAACCAGAAGTGTTAACATTTTAAAATTCAACAAAATTGGGATGTCAATACTCTTGATCAACTGTCAAGAAACTTTTATTTGAATAATGGTATGAAAAAATGGCCTCTTGTGGGTTTTTTATGACATAATAAACCTTGTATGAGTTAATGCTTGCAACCAGTTCTGCATAGCTGAAGAGAATGTATAATGAGGTTGGCTAAAGAATTGGTAAAGCTATGAAAAGAAATTTTTGATACCACAAGCAAGAACATAAATAATTATTAATTGCATCAAGCATTAAGGTTTTGGAGATCTTGTGAAAAAAAATACAATCAACAGATAGGTTAATAATGAAAGACATATAACATGAAGACAAACAAAGGCCAAGGAAAAATTGAGGAAGGTGTTTATTCCTGAAGGATATCAGTAAGTTGTATGAGTGAAATTCGTTTTTTATTTGTATAGAAAGAATGATCTCAAACAATAACCGTGTTTAAAATGTGTAAAACTATCCAATTTGACAATGATATCCAAGTTTGAAATTTAATGTTTTTGCTATTTAGACATTGTTTTCGTGCTTTTTTAGGTTGTAATTAAGTTTCCAGTATGATTAATTTTAAGTTATACTGTTTAATCAGTCTTCTTGATCATGTGTATTTTTATATGCCTGCATTTGCAGATTTGACAAAAAATTAAGGTGAATGCCCAAAATAATTTAAGAAGTTAGATTTAAAATCAAGTGAAATTAATAAAAGTTGCAGTAATTAATATGTGTGCTTTGAAATGCCATTATCATTTATTTAAAAAAAAAATTAACTTCATTGAGTGATCTTTCTACTTATTACATCGTTCATGTAATTCATGCACTTTTTTGAACAACATTTTTTATCTAAAAGTAGGTTGGTGATTTATCCGAGGAAATGATTTTATTTAGGTTAATAATAGACCATAAACAGTTCTGATTACATCCAAATCAAATTCATCAATAATAATTTTCTAACTATGCTGTTTTTTATTTTTTTCCAGAACTGAAATATTTAACTTCAGTATCAATATTTTTACTTCTTTTTTGATCTTTCACCTGTTCCATACTGATTTTCCTGTAGCTCAACCACTCTGTAATGTGCACTCTTAATGTACAGGTAGATTAATAATACCTGCTATTATTCAGATAGATTATTACTTTAATGTTTTCTCTTCATTGAAGTATTTAATAAAAGCTAATACTATTCTTACCTTCATTAGGAATATGCAGTTTCCTCATATTTGTGGACTTGTCCTTACACGGTCTTAAGAATTACAAAATAATTATTAAAAAATAATGAGATATACAATAAAACAACAGAAAAGCTATTAAACTAAATTTAATGATAACTTAAAATTCAGCAAATAAATAATGCAAGATTAAATTTTAATATTTGTATAGAATACAGTAATACTAAAAATTTGTTATATTTATTAATAAAATGAAAGAAAATAACAGTGTTTAACATGCAGTTCATCAATAGTTGTAATATATGCTTGTAACACATTTGCATTATTATTGATTGTCGAGTCAACTGGCAGTTAAGAGGTTGCATTTCATTTGGTTGGGTTGTAATATTTAATTATTTGAATTTATTAATATTACTTATTTTTAAATTTAAATTGATTAATATTTTATTAGTTTTGGAGATAAAATCCAGGCGAATATTGTCACCAATTAACTGCAATGACTCTAATGTTTGTGAATTGATTTAAAATAAAATGCTGTTTTGTTTAAAATGAAAGGCATAACATTTAAGCTGAATAAAAAAACTAATGATTAAATTCCAAAACATAAATTATCAAAAAAAATTCAATTTTGAAATTTGTGGATTTGTTTGAAATAAAGTATTTATTGGTACAGAACATTAGTTTAAATATATGTACCTAATATTAAACAATTTCTTACTACGATCTTGAAATAACCATTTTTCTTTGACCAAACACAAAAACACATTGTTCAGTATGAAAACAAAGAAGAAATCTACTTTTTTTTTTCATTTTTATATGTAGAATGAAGAAATAGTCAGTTACAGTTAATGTTTTTAATAAATCTGAATTAAAATTTTACTTTATAGTGATCTTAATATATTATTGTGAGTTTTATTTGTTGATCTTTATTTTAGTTTAAAATCATAAAGAAATTTATATAAGTTTACAGGTATTTTATTGTAAAAAAATAGATCAGTGAAGATGTCATTGTCTATAACATCATGGAATTAAAATCACATTTTTCTTTAAATGCATCTTCTCTAGCACAGTATTTATTTTATAAGATTTTTCTGTAAATATATTTTCAAAATATCCTACTTTTATTGCCTTTAAAACAGATCTGTTATGACAAACTTTCTCTTCTTTTTGATTGCATTTAAATTTAACAATTAACTGAATTCTATTATACTAAATTTACCTGTATTTATTATGCACTTCGGTTTAACAGCAGGGTGAAATTATTTTTAAGTGGTAGTGTTTGCTACTGATATTTGCTGGCTAATGACCACCATAACTATGTGTTATTCTAATATAAATTTAGTAAAGCTAATTACATTATTATATTTTTCATTACTATTTTACTTTCTTTCCCAGAAATGAACTTATGATCACTATTTGCTAGTAAAAGATGCACATTTAAAAATTAATGTGTATCTTTGAAAACCATAACACAAGCCTAATTATTAACAAACCAGAACCTTAGTTGCAGAAAAGATAATTACATAGTGGTAATATTTTATAAAATATTCAGACAGTGATAAATTTTATGCTTAAACAATAACAATAACATGTCAATGACATAAACAATATGCAGATTATCCCAAAATTACTTAGAGTGAAATGTTTTACCTGAATTATTTTGAATTTTCCAAAATATGCAGCTCTCCAAGATTCTCCATCTGACGCCAGTCGTTTCATTTCAGTATACTCCCTACATCATCCCTAACAATTTGTTTTATGTATTCTAAACCTTGTCTACCTGCACAAATTTTCACATCTACATGTCCTTTCAATATTAAAGCGACTCTTCCAAGATGCCTTAATATGTGGCCTATAATTCTGTCTCTTCTTTTAACTATTTGTTTCCAAGTGCTTCTCTCTACATCAATTTGCCGCAGCACCTCTTCATTTGTCACATTATCCACCAATCTGATTTTTAACATTCTCCTATCGTACTACATTTCAAAAGTTTCTAATCTTTTCTTAGGTACTCCGATCTTCCAAGTTTAACTTCCATACAAAGCTACATTCCAAACATACTTTCAAAAATGTTTTCATGATGTTTAAATTGATTTTTGTTGTAAGCAAATTATATTTTTGACTGAAAACTCATTTCACCTGTGCTCTGCGGCATTTTATATTGCTCCTGCGTGGTCCATTTTTAGTAATTCTGTTTCCCAAATAACAAAATACTTCTACCTCCACAATTTTTTTCTTCCTATTTTTATATTTAGTGGCCCATCTACATTATTTCTACTATATTTCATTACTTTCATTTTGTTCTTGTTTATTTTCATGCGGTATTTCTTGCTTCATCCATCCATTCCCTGTTTCTTCTAAATCTTTTTTACTCTTGGCAAGAATTACTACATTATCAGGAAATCATAACATCTTTATCTTTTCACCTAACACTGTTATTCCTGATCTAAACTGTTCTTTAACATAATTAACTGCTAGTTTTATGTAAAGATTAAAAAGTAATGAGGATAGGGAACATCCTTGTTGGACTCCCTTTTTTATTATTGCTTCTTTCTTATGTTCTTTGATTATTGCTGTTGCAGTTTGGTTCCTATAAATGTTAGCAATCGTTCTTCTATCTCTATACTTTAACCTTAAATTTTTTAAAATGCTGAACATTTTATTCCAGTCTCCATTATCAAATGTCTTTTCTTATCTATAAAAGCCAAGTATGTTGGTTTCTTTTTCTTTAATCTTCCTTCTAGTATTAATCTGAGCACCAAAATTGCTTCCTTCCCTATACTTTTCCTGAATTGTTCTTCTCCTAACACTTCTTCCACTCTCCTCTGAAATCTTCTGTACAGAATTGTAGTTAAGATTTTTGATGCATGAGTAGTTAAGCTAATTAATTCTGTATTCTTCACATTTATGTGCTCCTACTTTCTTTGGTATCATGATAATAATACTCTTTTTGAATTCTAACAGAACTTCCCCTTTTTCGTAAATACTACACATCAGTTTGTATAATCTATCACTTCCTGACCTGCACTGCGCAATAATTCTGTAGGTATCCTGTCTATCCCAGGAGCCTTTCTGCCATTCAAATCTTTTAATGCTCTCTTAAATTCAGATCCAGTATTGTATCTTCCTTTTCATCCTCTTCGACCTCCTGTTCTTCCTCTATAACATCAGTTTCTAATTCATTTCTTCCACATAACTCTTCAATATATTCCACCCACCTATCGACCTTTTCTTTCATATTATAAATCGGTGTACTATCTTTGTTTAACACATTATTAGATTTTAATTTTATGTACCATAAAATTCTTTTTAACTTTCCTGTATGGTCCATCTACTTTACCAATGATCATTTCTCTATTCACTTCAGAACACTTTTCTTTAATCCACTCTTATTTCACTAATTTGCACTTCCTGCTTATAGTATTTCTTAATTGTCAATTGTTGCTTTTACCTTCTTCATCTTATACTTTCTACGTTCATCCATCAGCTCCAATATATCATTTCATATCCAAGGTTTTCTACCAGTTCTCTTTGTTCTGCCTAAGTTCGCTTCTGCTGATTTAAGAATTTCCTTTTTAACATTCTCCCATTCTTCTTCTACATTTTCTACCTTACATTTTTTATTCAGACCTCTTGCGATGTCCTCCTCAAAAATCTTCTTTGCCTCCTTTTGCTCAAGCTTCTTTAAATTCCACCGATTCATCTGACACTTTTTCTTCAGGTTTTTAAACCTCAATCTACATTTCATTATCACTAAATTATGGTTGCTATCAATGTCTGTTCCAGGGTAACCTTTGCAGTCGACGAGTTGATTTCTAAATCTTTGTTTAACCATGATATAATCTATCTGATACCTTGTACTATCATCTGGCTTTTTCCATGTGTATATTCTTCTATTATGATTTTTAAACTGGGTGTTGGTAATTACTAAATTGTACTTCATGCAAAACTTAATGAGTCAGTCCCTTCTTTTATTCCTTTTGCCCAGCCCGTATTCATCTAAAATATTTCCTTCCTTGCCTTTTCCAGTGCTTGCATTCCAATATCCAAAATAATAATTTTGTTTTTTATAATTTTGTTCCCCTTTTATGTGTTTAATTGTTTCGTCAATTTCTTCGTATACACACTCCACCTCATCATCATCATCATGGGCACTTGTAGGTAGGCATGTAGACGTTAACAATCATTGTTGCCTTAGGTTTTGATTTTATCCTTATTACAATGATTCTATCACTATGCATTTTGAAATAATCTACTTTCTTTCCTATCTTCTTGTTCATTATGAAGCCTACTCCTACTTGCCCTTTATTTGAAGCTGAGTTAATTATTCTAAAATCACCTGACCAAAAGTTGTTTTCTTCTTCCCACTGAACCTTGCTAATTCCTACATCTATGTTTAACCTATCCATTTCCCTCTTTAAATTTTCTAACCTACCAACCTTTTTTAGAGTTCTAACAATCTATGCTCATAGAATGTTATTTTTTAGTTTTCTGGTGACCCCCTTCCTTAGTAGTCCCCATCCGGAGATCCAAATGGGGACTAGTTTACCTCCGGAATATTTAATAAGGGAGGCGCCTCCATCTTTGTTACATGAAAATGCAAATAGCTACGTTTTCTTGAAAAAAAAGCAGCTGTAGTTTTCCATTGCTTTCTGCTGCGCAGTACTCAGAAGATTGAGTGATGCTGATATAGCTGTTTAAGTCCTCCTGGCCTACGCCCTTAACAACTACTGCAAGAGCTGCTGCCCTCTTTCAGGAATCATTAGTCTGGTCTCAACAGATACCTCTCCTATATGGTTGCACCTTCGGTCCAGCTACTCCGTATCACTGAGCACTCAGCCCTCTCACCATCAGCAAGGTCTGATTCATAGAGGAAGACAATTTCATTAAATGACCAATAAATGCATAAATTTTATTACCAAAACTTGTAGTGAATCTAATTCTGAGAAATCTGAAGAACTTTTATAAATAAAGTTTTAAAGATGATAAATTATTTAATCACACCCTAAATATAGCTATAAAGAAATAATAATTTAATCAAATAAAATATCATTCCTGATAACATGGTTTTTTCATAATTACATTTCAATTCACCAGAGTATATTTATATTCTTTCAGTATACTGGTAGAATGCAAACAGCAATGACTGTATAAGTATTTTAACCTTTGATATTATTTTGATTTTTTAATTATAATATTTTAATTCCTGATGATGGTTTTCAAATAAACTGAAAGATCTCGAGTCACACTTAATTTACTGGTAAGTTGGATTTATATTTTTAATAATTTTATAAATAATAAAACTTTTATTATTAAAAACAAAGCAGAACAAAACTTAACAGAAAAATGTTGTCAGACATATGTTTGTATGAACTTTTTTCCTTATTTAAAGCTCCAAAATCAATTCCCAAATTATCTCCCGTTTTTCCTGAATCATCTGTATATCCCATCCACAGACTAACATCTTTTCAAAGATGTCATTTTTATATAGGATTAAAATTGTTCAATATTCTGCTAACTGACATTTTAAGTAAATTGATATATATACATATATATATATATATTTTTAATGTGATTTAAACAAATTATTTAATTAAGTTCTACTTCACAAGGATCATTAAATTTTTACCTTGGTAATATGGTTGTATAAATTTTTTGTCATTCAATTGCAATGTTTAATTTTGGTTATTTTAATTTTTATGCTTTACCAGTTCAGGCAGAGAGCTTTTGCTGATTATAAAGGTTAATTTAAGTTTTAATTTAATTCAATATTTCTATGAAGATTAATTTAAATTTAATTTAATAATTTATGAAGGTTATCCAGTGTTACTAAAGTAAATTATAATTTTCAGTCAGTAAGACATAAGAGTGATCTATCATCAACATAATCAAGACGATGAAATATTACAGAATTTAGTTTAGTGTATAGACTGAAGTAGTGATTGCTTACTGGATAAATTTACATATGTTTGGGTTTTGGGTTTATAACTCTATGTAAACCCAAAACTTTGTGTTTTGACTTACAACCCAAACACATTCTCTAATATATTATATATTTTCCCTCCCGTAACTCTAAAACTGAGTGTTAATTGTTGTCTTAGAGCCTCCATCAAACTTTTATCAGCATCAACAGTATTTTTATTTGTTTTTTATACTATATACTTCTTAGTGTAATACTCAAACCTCAGGTGACACGAGTACTCGTTGATTTCTACCTAAACGAGGTAGAACTCAATTATGTCGTGCCGAGTCCTAGCAATTGAAGTAAAAATCTCACCTGCCTTTGTTCTCCACCTGTGACCGTACTCATGTATAGTCATTTACTGTCCAGTACTAGCATTGTTTATAACTTCATCGTGGTTAACTTCAATATCCTATCATTCCTAATTCTATAAATTTCCTTAGGTTTCTGTTTTCATAATGCGGGAGAATGAAGAGCAACCTTACTCTTTAAAATTTACAGATCCATGTGTCTTCATACTTTGTGCATGTAATATCATCATTTATAGTTGGTGAGTTTCTTTCTGTGAGGAAGGGGGTACAAGATGAGGTCCATATGAAGATGAAGGTAAGATGCTTAAGAGAAAGATCCAAGAAAAAGTTGAAAGGGTAAAATCATGTTCCGTCAGACAAGAGAGAAATGTACATGTTTGTGTAAAGGATATTGATGGAAGAGCAAGAATGTTGAGTTGTGTCGCTGAGGCCGGTTTATGGTAACACAAAGATGGCTACTGTGGTAATTCCAGCCAAGTACTCTGAGTTATTGTTAAAGAAGGGTAGAGTTAAAATCGGCTGGGTAGCATATAGAATAATATTAAATACCGAAGTAGTCAGGTGCGATTGATGTCGTGGTTGGTGGTACATATCATAGCTAGATGCAAGGTACTTGACAGATCAAAGGCATGCTTTAACTGCAGTAAGGATGGACGTTTTAGGGGTCAATGCAAAGAACCAATTAGTTTTTAGAATGAGGCAAGCATGATAACAGGAAGAGCAGCCCTTAAGTAGTAAGACTGGAAAAATAAATTTTTTCAACTTAATGTAAATAAGAGTAGAATGCCACACGACCTACTGTGGGCTTTGTAGGGGACTGTATTGTTGAGTGAACCAAACCATAAGTTGGTAGGTGGATGACTGATGGCAACCGTGATTGTGCCATAGGAAAGATTGTGTCATAGGAAAGGAAAAACTACTTTGCCGTAAGTAATTTTGTAAATGACATTGGATGTTTGGTGCGGTACGAAAAAGGGGTTAGTTGTCATCACTGTTGACAAAGAGACGATGAAAGTTATCTCTGACTCACTTGAGGTCGGTAAATCTGACATGAAAGTCGTCCTTAAGAGGAAGAGGTGTCCCAGGGTCGATGTTTGTTAGAGGAGTAGTTAATGGCTCTCATTAGGGAGTAAAATACTCAAATAACAGAAGCAGCTTTTGAGGCTGAATGTCGATTGTTATTTAAAACGCATAGGTGCAAGGCGGAGCGCTATGACGGTGTATTTGAGGTGATCCTGATCTCTCGAAACGCTTAATTGCTCAGGCAGGTTGTTTATTAATTTTTCTTCTCAGAGGATCAAGGAGGACTTAAAACTTCAGCGATGCTTCAAATGCTGCCAGGATGAAGACAAAGCTAAATTCTGTAAACATCCGATGGTAGTGTGAGCTCATTATGGAATGAGCGCATAAACATGATGAGTGTCCTAAGAATTCGAGGGGTCAGACTTGTGCAAATTGTGTAGATGTTTTCGAAAGGATCACAAGCACTGTGTGAATAGTAAAGATTGTGGCTGTTATTTGAGAAGAGCTGTTGAGATATATTACAATTCATTATCATTAGATGGTTAAAATTGGGAAATTAAATGCACAGAGTGCTCATGTTGTCCAGACTGAGCTTGGTGAGATTGTTTTACATAGAAGGTTGGATGTTGTTTTGTTTTGCTGCAGCATCCGTATAATGTGAGTGGTGAACTGCCAGGTTTTTCTTGTTGGAAGAGATTCTATTATGGCTCTGATAGTATGTCTACTGTTGTGTGCAGAAGGGAAGTTGATTGTGCCTTCATTTGGCAGCTCTCAGATAATCATATTGCTGTTGTCCGTTTGGATTTTCAGAACTTGCATCTATATGTTAAAATTTCATATTTTCAGTACAGAGATCCTGCTGATAATCATATTGAGGTTTGGGATAAAATCCTACGATTCTCTGGTAATATCCAATCCTTATTGGTGTGGATTTGAACGCTAAGTCATTATTGTGGTATAGTGGTTTCATTAATGATGGCTGTGAATTAATAGAGGGCTTTTTAGTCCATTATAGTCTACAGGTATTTAATGTACCTGATGAGTTGCCCACCTACATAGCTTTGGTAGATGAGCATCAGCAGTTTGGTGGAAGGGAACATCGATGTTGCCATCGGTCGGTTTATTTCTGTGAATGTTTGTAACTGGAAGGTAGTTGATGATTGCTCTAGTGATCATCAACTGATTGTATATGAAATTGTTGGTGGCTTGAGTGAGCGCTACCGATATAACGTTCCGATTCAGAAGGGTAGTTTTCTGTACAGGCATGCGGAGTGGAGAAAATTTGTTGACTTCCTTTCGGCCAGGCTTCGAGTTTTGGATTGGAGTCTGGATTTAGCAATGGGTTTATCGGCGGCTATTATTGATGCCGCCGAGTGTTCAATTCCTCGCATTTCCGATCGAGAGAGGCTTGCATCATGGTGGAGTAGGGAATTGTCGGCCTTAAAGAGGGCTGTCTGTCCGTTATGGAGAGCGTTTCAGTATGAGGGTAATCCGGAATGGCACGTTGTCCCTGTTGCTAAATATAGAGATCGGAGATCTCAATATTTCCATTAAATCTGGATTGTGAAGAGGGATTCCTGGCGTTCCTTTGTGCGTGGACAGGGGAACAAGGATCCCCGGGGAGTAGTGTATAGGGTCTTGGGACATAAACGATGAAAGAACACTCTTCCGTCTGCTCTCTCGACTAAATTTGGTGTAATTTCAGACATGTCTGAAATTTTACACAAATTACTTGACGATTTACTGTCCAATGACAGTGAAGCTGGAGAGACCGCATACCATCTGCAGGTGCAGTGTGAGGTCACTCAATTTAATGGGGGTGCATTGTCCTTGGAGATTACTAAGGCCAAGCTGTGTCAAGCTATCTGCAGTTTAGGTAGGAGATCACAACAGCTAATGATCATATCTGTTGTGATGCCTGCTCTTTCATAACAGAAAAAAAATAAATGAACCAAAACTTGTATAAAATAATTTATTTACAATTCATCCAAAATTATAGTGTTAGAAAACATATAGAAAGTTGTTAAAGATTGTTTTAAATAATTACAATGATGGATGGATTCATTTAAAACTAGTTATTTGACTAATACTGTGTTTTAACACAATATTTTAGCTAGTGAATATCAAGAATAAATGGATTTATAAAAGTACAAAAACATACTCATGAAATCTTTTATAATAGTCAGTTAGAATAACAATTAAAAATTTAACCTTTATTATTATAAAAACTTTTAATTCTATATAGTTTTAAATGGAACCAATTCACTTTCTTCAGGTTTTGTCGTTGAACTTTTAAAAAGAAGTTTTAGTTCATCTTGTATTGCAACAAGAGATTTACCTTTCGTTTCTATCAGAAATATATACATCAAAATACATCCAGATATATTAATAAAGGCAAAGAACCAAAATGAGTAGCATATTCCAAAATTTGTATTTATAACTTGGTACATTTTTAATGCGATCACTGAGAAAGAACACATTGCTACAGTGAATATACCTGACGCAATACCTTTAATTCCATTTGGAAATATTTCACTTTGATAAACTGGGGTAAGAGGTGCTATACCAATACTTGCAAAAACACAGTATCCACCGGTAGCTAATAACAAAATCCAACTATAACCGGAAACATTTAAAGTTGTTTCTTCCTGAAGAAAGAAATAAATTCCAGCAATCAAATGACTAATACTTGATCCTCCTGCTGAAATCATTAATAATGGCTTTCTTCCACAATTATCAACAACTAATGTAGCAAATATACTTAATATTAAATAAATTAAACCAAGAACAATAGTGCACTGGTCTGCATTAAATAAAGAACTTTTTAATGAGGAGAATATTTCTGTTGCGTATGCATACATTACAGATATTCCTCCAAATAATCCAGTAACTGACAGTATCAAAAATAAAAATAAACTCATTCTATAAACGGGATCAGTAACCAATGCTGAGCAAGGCATTCTTTCAGCATTTTCCTCATCTATAGCAGCTTTAACTGAATTTATTTCATTTAAGATAATTGTGTTGTTTCCACTTCTTATTTTCCTCAATGCCTTTTTTGCCTTTTCATATTTTCCTCTCATTACAAGATTATATGGAGATTCTGGTATAAAATATAATCCAAATGCTAAACCTACAGGTAATGAAATACATATATATGAAAGAGTGTCGTAAGAAACATATGGTCCTATAGAATATGCCAAAAGTATTCCAAAAAACCACATAACAATGCAAAAAGATGTGATCTTTCCTCTAATATCAGGTTCAGCAACCTCACCAAGATATAATGGACATATTGTATAGATAATTCCCATGGCCATACCAAGGATTAGTCTTGAAAGAATCAAAATTTTATATGATCTTGTAGCAATTAATAAACACCATCCAATTATGTACATAGGAACAATCGACCAAATCACTGGTTTTCTGCCAAACCTATCTGAAATCAATCCAGCTGGTATCGGTGTAAATATATCTCCTATTTCCACAGAAGCAATGACCCAGGATCCTTCATCTACACCCATATGGATATCAGAATTATTAGCTAGAAGACGTACCATAACAGGTGCCGACCATCCGTATGCCATTCCAGCTGCTGTGAATGTTAACGATACTGCAAAAAAAGAGGTCGGCATTAGAAAATATTTTGTTTGTAGCATAGTTTCAAAACTACTTTTATGTTCAACTGAATTCAGGTTTTGTGCTGTTTTTTACTATTTTATTATACATACACACTATTCATAATGAAAATTTAAATTACATTACATAACACATTTTACATAAAATTTATGTGTCTAGAATACTTAATATTTACATTATATAATACATCTAAAAATATTAATTTATAATTTTTCAGAGTAATAAAACAAAAGGATGAGGAGATTATTTTGATGGGAACAACTTCAAGATGTCAGAGAAGAAATTAAGTGGATCTAGGAATCCAATAAGAAGTTAGCCAGCTATTAACATTGGGTTTTAAAACTGTTCCAAAGTTTTATTTTGAAAAACTGATTCATTTGCTTGACTGCAATTAACAGTAGAATAACAATGTAGTTAGTGAAAATCTGGGATTCAAGGAACAAGTGAATCATTTTATATTTTCATTATATGCCATAAATTGTTTTTTCAGAAAACGGCTTGACCCAAAAGAAATGACTTGTCTTCAGTCATTTGACTGGTTTGATGCAGCTCTCCAAGATTCCCTATCTAGTGCTAGTCGTTTCATTTCAGTATACCCTCTACATCCTACATCCCCAACAATTTGTTTTACATATTCCAAACGTGGCCTGCCTAGACAATTTTTCCCATATACCTGTCCTTCCAATATTAAAGCGACTATTCCAGGATGCCTTAGTATGTGGCCTATAAGTCCTGTCTCTTCTTTCAACTATATTTTTCCAAATGCTTCTTTCTTCATCTATTTGCCGCAATACCTCTTCATTTGTCACTTTATCCACCCATCTGATTTTTACATTCTCCTATAGCACCACATTTCAAAAGCTTCTAATCTTTTCTTCTCAGATACTCCGATTGTCCAAGTTTCACTTCCATATAAAGCGACACTCCAAACATACACTTTCAAAAATCTTTTCCTGACATTTAAATTAATTTTTGATGTAAACAAATTATATTTCTTACTGAAGGCTCGTTTAGCTTGTGCTATTCGGCATTTTATATCGCTCCTGCTTCGTCCATCTTTAGTAATTCTACTTCCCAAATAACAAAATTCTTCTACCTCCATAATCTTTTCTCCTCCTAAATTCACATTCAGTGGTTCATCTTTGTTGTTTCTACTACATTTCATTTCTTTTGTTTTTTTCTTTTTATTTTCATGCGATGGTTCTTGCGTAGGGCTTGCGTATGCCGTTCATTGTTTCTTCTAAATCCTTTTTACTCTCGGCTAGAATTACTATGTCATCAGCAAATCGTAGCATCTTTATCTTTTCATCTTATATTGTTACTCCGGATATAAATTGTTCTTTAACATCATTAACTTCTAGCTCCATGCAGAGATTAAAAAGTAACGGTGATAGGGAACATCCTTGTCGGACTCCCTTTCTTATTACGGCTTATTTCTTATGTTCTTCAATTGTTACTGTTGCTGTTTGGTTCCTGTACATGTTAGCAATTGTTCTTCTATCTCTGTATTTGAACCCTAATTTTTTTAAAATGCTGAACATTTTATTCCAGTCTACGTTATCGAATGCCTTTTCTAGGTCTATAAACGCCAAGTATGTTGGTTTGTTTTTCTTTAATCTTCCTTCTACTATTAATCTGAGGCCTAAAATTGCTTCCCTTGTCCCTATACTTTTCCTGAAACCAAATTGGTCTTCTCCTAACACTTCCTCCACTCTCCTCTCAATTCTTCTGTATAGAATTCTAGTTAAGATTTTTGATGCATGACTAGTTAAACTAATTGTTCTGTATTCTTCACATTTATCTTCCCCAGCTTTCTTTGGTATCATTACTATAACACTTTTTTTGAAGTCTGACGGAAATTCCCCTTTTTCATAAATATTACTCACCAGTTTGTATAATCTATCAATCGCTTCCTCACCTGCACTGCGCAGTAATTCTACAGGTATTCCGTCTATTCCAGGAGCCTTTCTGCCATTTAAATCTTTTAACGGTCTCTTAAATTCAGATCTCAGTATTGTTTCTCCCATTTCATCCTCCTCAACTTCCTCTTCTTCCTCTATAACACCATTTTCTAATTCATTTCCTCCGTATAACTCTTCAATATATTTCACCCATCTATCGACTTTACCTTTCGTATTATATATTGGTGTACCATCTTTGTTTAACACGTTATTAGATTTTAATTTATGTACCCCAAAATTTTCCTTAACTTTCCTGTATGCTCCGTCTATTTTACCAATGTTCATTTCTCTTTCCACTTCTGAATACTTTTCTTTAATCCACTCTTCTTTCGCCAGTTTGCACTTCCTGTTTATAGCATTTCTTAATTGCCGATAGTTCCTTTTACTTTCTTCATCACTAGCATTTTTATATTTTCTACGTTCATCCATCAGCTGCAATATATCGTCTGAAACCCAAGGTTTTCTACCGGTTCTCTTTATTCCGCCTAAGTTTGCTTCTGCTGATTTAAGAATTTCCTTTTTAACATTCTCCCATCCTTCTTCTACACCAAATTATGGTCGCTATCAATGTCTGCTCCAGGGTAAGTTTTGCAGTCAACGAGTTGATTTCTAAATCTTTGCTTAACCATGATATAATCTATCTGATACCTTGCTGTATCGCCTGGCTTTTTCCAAGTGTATATTCTTCTATTATGATTTTTAAATATGGTGTTGGCAATTACTAAATTATACCTTGTGCAAAACTCTATAAGTTGGTCCCCTCTTTCATTCCTTTTGCCCAGCCCGTATTCATCCACTATATTTCCTTCCTTGCCTTTTACAATGCTTGCATTCCAATCTCCAACTATTATTAAATTTTCATCTCCATTTACGTGTTTAATTGCTTCATCAATCTCTTCGTATACACACTCTACCTCATCATCATCATGGGTGCTTGTAGGCATATAGACGTTAACAATCGTTGTCGGTTTAGGTTTTGATTTTATCCTTATTACAATGACTCTATCGCTATGCGTCTTGAAGTACTCCACTCTCCTCCCTATCTTCTTGTTCATCACGAAACCTACTCCTGCCTGCCCATTATTTGACGCTGAGTTAATTACTCTAAAGTCACCTGTCCAAAAGTCGCCTTCCTCTTCCAACCAAACCTCACTAATTCCTACTATATCCACGTTTACCCTATCCATTTCCCTTTTTAAATTTTCTACCCTACCAACCTTTGGAAAGAAAGATATTCTAATGAATAATATGCCTCTCTCATTTTCTGTTTGGGCTCCAGAACCACCATAAGGTATTACTTCAGAGGATGAATAAGGATGATGTATATGAATGTGAATGAAGTATTGTCTTGTAGAGTCTCAGGTCAACCACCCCTGAGAAGTGTGGTTGATTGAAACCCAAACACCAAAGAACACCGGTATTCCACGAGATCTAGTATTCAAATCCGTATAAAAGTAAACTGCCTTTACTAGGATTTGAACCTTAGAACTCTTGACTTTGAAATCAGCTGATTTGCAATGACGATTTAACTACTTGACCAGCCTGGTGGACTAATGAATAATATTCCTGTACTTGGGTAAAGAAACACAATGAGATTTTCATTGCCTTTTGGGAATTTTTTTTTTTCTTTTATGATAGATTGATAAGTAGCAATCTTCGTTAGAAGGATAAACTTCTAAAATAATGTTATTTTAATATGAACGAAAAGATAGAATGGTTGTTTTATTTCTATTAACAGCTCTAACTTACAGTTCATCCATTTATTGCTGATAAGCAATTTTGGTTGTTACTCTTATTTCTTTCAATAAAACGTAAATCAGAGGAATGTTTTTTCTTTGTAGTAGATATCGATTTTAAAACCAACGAAAGTATACGATCACCGTCCCGAACATTTTGTACAGTACATCTGAAATCAAGAGCAATAGTTTTTATTTCGTTATTGATCCACGACTACGGAATCTTTGCTACGTAAAATCTTTGCTTTCTGGAAGATGTTCGTAACGTTCTGCACTTTCTCTCTGTACACCACCGATTCTTATCGGTCTTCTGTCTTTTTTAAGGCCTTTTTCCTATTTCTCTTTTGATATTCAATTTCCAGACCATTGTCCCATTCCACGTTTTTCTACAAAAAAATGAACATACTCGTATGTCTTGTCGAATCGTTGTTTGTAATCACAATCAGTTTGGTTTCCATCTCGAAGTCGTTATTGCCACTGCACCTTTTTCCACAGCCTTTTTTCTGTAGTGGAACATCTAATATTTGAACATTTTTGCGGTACACCTAAGTATTCTGCACAGTAATTTAAAATTAACAATCAGTTTTTTATAGGATCATTGTGTTTATTACTATTTCTTGATGATACAGTACATAATGTACAATACAGTTTTATAGAACAATTAAATTTTAATGAGAAATTTGAGGTTGGTGTTTTTTTATTACTTCATTTATGTTAGGCCGCATAAAAGAAAATGCAACTCTAATTTCATTTTCCACATTAACAATTTTTGATCTTTTTTTCGATTTTACTAATGTTATCGCCGAAAATTCAAATTCGCATAAATACGATAGTAAAATTACTATAGCACTACCTGATACAACTGAGAAATCTTTTTGAAGTGATATTCAGAAAGCATGAATTGACATTTCGGATTGTTTTAATTTCCATTTTCTATCTATCAATATACATTGCCGATAAAGAAATGAGCTCCTCTTCTTCATTCAACGTCAAATTAAAAATGGTTGCATCGTGTATTAAGAATGGATTCCTTATCCGATCGTATTTTTTTAATTGCAGTGTTGGAGAGTATTTTTCTACTTGTTTTCCTAAAAACGCCAAATGCTCAACTACTGTTGATTCTATAGATTCTATCTTGTCACAGTATTTTGCAACATTTTAAAATTTATCTAAATTACCCTTTCCACCTTTAATTTTCCAGAATAAGAGCTATTTTTGGAATCCTAATAGTTTATCATTTGACTTTAGAATAATTTCGTTTGGTTCCTGCATACTTTTATTGAGAGTATTAAAAACAGTAAATATATCTGACAAGTATGATAATTTAACACATCATATTTCGTTTTTATTAAATTCACAAAAAGGAAGATTTTTCTTGTTCAAAATAAGTTGTTAATTCATTTTTCATTTCAAGTACGAGTAATAAAACTTTTACTTTGAATACGCATCTAATCAGTAAGCACTAATAAAGATTCGTGTTTAGATTCCATAGCTTGGCACAATTTTGTAAATAGGCGACTTTTTAACGGCCTTGACTTTTTAAAATTAAACACATTAATTGTTTGATTAAGAATTATTCTCAAATCATTTGGTAAAGCTTTTGTCATAAGGGCTTTTCGATGTAAAAAACAATGGGTAAATAGAATATTTGGATTCTGCTCTTTTACAATCGTTACAAATCCTTTTATCGAACCGCTCATACAAGGAGAGCTATCTGTGCAAATTCCAACTCAGAAATTCCACGAAATATTTATTTGCTCAAAATATGAATTTGTTGCACAAAAAATATTTTGTCCTGTGGTATAATCAGATAATTTTCGACAACACAAAAACAAATTTATTATTGCATTATCACGAACAAACCGAACAATGTCATTAATTGAGCTTTTCCAGAAATATCCGTACTTTCTTCAATTTGCAACGAAAAAGCTGTATTTGTAATTAGTTTGGCAATATTTTCTTCAAAGTTACAGAACGATCAACGATTCTTCAATGTACTGTATCATCGGAAACAGGCATTTTAAAAATATCTACTTCTACTTCGTCGCATAGCATGGTTTTAACCATTTTTCGACTAGCAGGTAAAATAATCTCCTCTGTAATAATATAAGTTTTCATTTTTAAAGCCATCAATTCAGACATTTCATAAAAAGCAATCTGAGCCTTTTCTGAAACATTTAACTTTCTTTACAAACATTTGGCTTGTTTTGATGATTTTTTTATCTTTTGATATAAGATTTAGATGTTTAATATTAAAGTAACGTTTTAATTTACACTGTTTGATAATGTTTTTTCTCATACGACACAAAAAGGAATAGGTCGACTTTCTTCTCCAGTCCACATAAACCCAAAGTTCAAATAATCTTTGTGTATTAACAATTACATATATACTTTTTATTACTTATACACGGTTTACTTATGTCTTCTGGATTTACTCTTTCTGCTTCTTTTGTTGTATTTTCTTCGCCGTCGTCATTTTTTCGGTTTTTAATTACAAATATATCCTTTTTTAACGCATTAAAAATAATAAAGCAAAAATACAAATATGTAAAAATGACATTTTCTAGTAAATTTTTTTTTAACTTCATGCTTCCTTAATTTTATATTTTGTTGTTTTCTTCCCAGTAGATTGTTCAAATTCTTTAAGACGCTTAAATAAGCTTTGCCTTTAGTTATGAGTAGTTTAGCATAGTGAATTATTTAGGGTAATCATATGTTGTTGCATTTAAACGAGAATGAAAAAAAATGAATAAGTGTATGTATCTTAAATCGCATTAAATTCAAAAAGGCAACGTAGAAAAAAAACATTGGTACTTAAAACGGAACGAACACAGAATGAGAACTGGGTATATTTATAAAAAACGAAGTAGTGTGCACATCAGCAGCAACTGACGGCCTCTTTCAATGTGTATTGCACTGCACGGATAACTTTTTTTTTCTTCTTTTTTTTCTGTTTAGCCTCCGGAAACTACCGTTTAGATAATTCTTCAGAGGATGATATTAGTGTGAATGAAGTGTAGTCTTGTACATTCTCAGTTCGATCATTCCTGAGATGTGTGGTTAATTGAAACCCAACCACCAAAGAACACCGGTATCCACGATCTAGTATTCAAATCCGTGTAAAAATAGCTGGGTTTATAAGGACTTTAGCGCTGGAACTCTCGACTTCCAAATCAGCTGATTTGGGAAGACGCGTTCACCACTAGACCAACCCGGTGGGTTACTGCATGGATAACTTTCTAACTAACTAACTCTACCGTTGCCGTTTTGAAGCACCAGCCAATCAAATTTACAGCTTTGTCGCCAACTATTTTTCGCTGCACACCGATGTGCCGCGGTACACGGTTGAGAGTCACTGCCTTATTGCGTCTTTATTCAAATTATCTATCAACTTTAATACGTGGTCATGTTCATCCGTTTTTTTTTCCACTAATCATTATAAAAATCAATCTGTTGCCGTAATGATTCATCGATTCTTACAGCTTGCTACTATTAATGAGATAGCAGATGAAAGTGTAGAAGTAATAACAATTTTGCAACAGCTAAGAAAAATACTTAACGATCAAGAAAAGACAGAAAAAGACAATATCCCCGTCAAAATTACGTCAAGGCAGAAAAAATTATTTGTAATACGTAACAGAATTACATTAACGTTAAAGGTTTATATATTCCACCTGAGATGTTTGTTAAATATTATGTATTTAAGTATACTAAAAAGTGTACAGAAGTTCTTTCTACAAATAAAGAAAAACAAGTGTACTCAAAATGAGATTCTGAAAGAGAAAAAACAAGAATTTACAAAATAAATGTAACAAAAATATGTAAAAGAACTTTTTTTAAGAACTTTATAAATCAATGAAAAAAGAATTGTTGTGGCTTTAAAGAAAGATTCAGTAATAATTCAAAAGATTTATGCGACTCAAAAATAGGAGATTGTTATTCTTTTTGAAAAATATATGTAGCAGAGATAATAACTTTTTCGATTTAGTTCCGCACTAAAAAAAAAAAAAAACTTTAGAACTCGTGATGCCACAAAGAAATTTCCTTTGTCATTTGGTTATTTATTAATTTTTTATAAAATTCTCCAGCTACGCATCGCTGCCATTTTTCCAGACGATACCACTGTTGTTTTTTCACACCTTCTGATAATTATTTAACAGGGATACGAATTCTTCGTTACTATTACAACAACAAAAAAAAATAACCATCTTGCTGGATTGTAATCATCATAAAATAAAACCAATATGTTGCGTTTCTCTGGTAAACGTACCGTTGCTAACCGCATGCATGCTATTCCTATTATAATAGGAATAGGAATCTATAATCTATAGATAATAGTAATAGTTGTATTGGCAATAGTTAGAAATTTGTGTGTATATTACTGGTTGACAAATTCTTGTAGGACGATCAAATTTATTCGTCTTAATACGACTCATTTAATCATATTGTCATAATGTTTTCACTTTGAAGCGTATTAAGAGATTGTCAATATTATTACTGCGTATATTTGTCCAAATATTTTCACCTATCTGGGCTCCTGCAAAAATCAGAACAGTCTTTACTAGATTCCAAAAAGGGGCTATGAGATCATTGCTTGTACTTAAGTATGAATCACGTAGACTGATGGGAATAAATTACAATCTTTAACTTATGTACTCGTTACTATTTACAAATGCGCAATTTTTTCTAAATTAAAAGAAATAGTTTCCTTAAAAAAAAATTATATCCGAACTCTATCAGATTGCGAAATAATAACTGTACATTTTGTAGCTACTTTGATATAGGTTTATCACGGTTTCCCATGATCCGACCCTGCAAATGCTAGGTTAGTTCCTTCGTTATATCCGTGAAGTAACATATTTTTCCATTTCTGACTTGAACTATGTAATATACAATACATTATGTACGGATCTCAACGGGATATTTATCTAGCATAAAAAACGTAATAAAATAAAAGAGGCCGATCAATTGCATAAGCTGTCATCATGAAAGATAGCGCTGAAATTGATGGCGACTTATCACAGTTGCTTTTATCTAACTGATAAATATTCCTCGAATAGTTATCACAATCTAAAACTAAAAATAAAAATAAAAAAATATATATATACAAAAAAAAAAACAAAAAAAAACGGTAAAATATAAAAGTAAAAATCTAAAAACTAAAATAGTTATCTCAACCTCGTCACTGTGAGAGGGAGTTTGAGTTAGTTATAACGTAGGGACTAACACAATAAAAGGACATTTTTGCTGGCTTTATGACATTTAATGACAAATATCATACATACTTTTGCTCGTATTTAAGTGTCAACTATTTTTTTATGCGGTATTCAAAGTTAAAAGAATGTTATTATGATTATTACGTAAAATAAATTACCTGCGATTCCGATCAAACACTGTTTTAAATGTCCGCTGTCCATTTAAAGAAGTAAACATATCCTGAGCGAGTACAAATTGATACTCCAGAGTCAAGTGCGAATACTAAACTCGAACTGATAATATTAGTATATATTAGTATATTAACTGATAATATTTAGCAACTTTAAATAAACAACTTCTGAAATCAGTTACTTAAAAGTGTAAATTAATACGATAAAGAAATAATGATAAATACTTTAAAAATTCTATTAAAATTAATTCTGGGATGAAGATAAAAAATTCCCAGAATAACGTATGGTGTGATAACAACTAATCCAGTTTATTGCGTTTTTGTTCGGATGTTGAATGCGATATTTAGATAAAGGGTCCATGTAAAATCTTAATTTATATTTCGTAAAAATTAGACCATTTGTTGATTACTTTAGTTTGGTAATGGTAATTAATTCATAAAGTAATGCTTTTCTTTAAACCATAGATAATAAATTCTATTGTAGAAAAAAAAACAACTGTCTTGGTCAGAAATTCGTTACTATTTTCTCATGTGTATGAATGAATGTGTGTCAATGTTTTGCTATGAGAACAACAGAAATATCTGTTCTACCGGGTATCCGAAAAAAAATTCCAAGGTTTTCAATTAAATTTATTATACTTAGAATTGAATGTGTATTTATTATACTTGAAACAAAAGTATGTGTTTTATTACAAGAAAGTAAAAAGAAGGTTTTTTTATCTCTTAATGTAACTCAGTAAGAGCCCTGTTTACAGCCCTGCAAACGTTCAACATAAAATCCACTTCATTCCGCTTTGGCGGGCATGTCTGCAGGAAACGCTTTTACGGCTGCTGTTATTCTTTGGCGAAGGTGGTTAAGTAACTGGATTGTTTCTTGATAAACAATGTCTTTTACGTAGCTGCAAAAGAAGAAATCCATTGGTCGATTCAAATTGGGACTTGAAGGATTGGAGCTTCTCTGTTCATCCGGTCATCTGAAAACCTGACGCTGAGCCCAGTCCAAACAACTACTGCATCATGCGGAGGGACTCCATCCTGTTCAAAAATTAGGCGTCCATATTTTTAATCTGCGAAAACACAAAGTTCTCTAACACGTCCGAATACACTATGTCCGTAATTGTCTGATCATGGAGAAAACAAAATTGTCCAGAAATTTGTTTATGCATATCCCCATCTAGATATTCACTTCTGGACGGATGTGGATGAATTCCACCGTTTCGTGTGGATTTTCTGAGCCCCAAATTCAAAATTAATGGCGATTTACGACTCCACGAGCGTGAAATGTTGTTTAATCAAAAAATAAAATGCACTGCAGGTAGTGTATTTTATTTTTTGTTAGACTTCATTTCATCAGCAGAAATTAACTCTAACATGGTCGTCACAAATTGAACGCTAAGTGGTTTGTCGTTAGGTTTAATTTCATAGTGTAATTGCAATTTATAAATTTCAATCGTTTGGGAACAACATCATGCGGTCAGTGCTTTTAGGAATGATTAGTTCATAATTAATACTACGAACTGGGACTTTGGACTTCGCTGGGAAGAGAATCGAATTCTTTCTTTGTTTTAGGCCTATATGGTGAGTGTTCTTTCAAAACGCTTCTGGTTTCCAAAAATTGTTCATACCACTTAGATATGCTTTTGTCACTTGGAGATTTTTACGATAGACTCGCGTATTCTTTTTATGACACACTAATTTTTTTTCTGCGAACCAGTAAACGCAATGTGCTTTCTCTTGTGGTGACGCCATAGTTCAATGATGGGATTAGTGTGATTAAATTAGTCGATCATTATTAAAATTATTTTACTGATTTAACAACACACAAATATTAGTCGATTAATTTTGAAAATTAGTCGTTGCCTACGACTAACACACTCTGACAATCACATAAACAATCACATCTGTTAGTCACAATCACATAAACAATTCGATCGAATAAATTGCTTTTACCCTGATTGACAAATTAGTCGTTACTTGAAAACATTAACCGCTATTGAATGTAGAAACATTTCTTTTAGTTCGTTCTACGCCAAATATACCTAGGTAGCACCTATGCTGTCTCCATCACTTCCCTCCATTCAAGTCACTTCATCGCCATACGTTTAACTTAAATACATTGGCTATGAACAATACTGCGTAATCAGCGATACACTTGTTAAAAAAAAGTACCTTTCAACATGCCATGCCACCATAAGATCATATCATCATTATACCTAATTTCACAGTATGAAAATATACCTGTATGATTTATGGTACAATATGATTTTCAAGTACCTGTACCGATTCTTAAGTTCTGTGGTACGTTTGTATTTCGAAAATATTCTAAACGCAGGCGTATGATTTAAATAAAACTGTACTTTTATAAAATAAATTCTCACTTTTTATAAATATTAACAGTTAAATTAACATATATTTGTTACTTGCTTACATTTGTATAATCGCATATATTTGTTAATTTACTTGCTTAGTTTGACATTTTTCGTTGCTAACTTTCTCCATTAATGACGGTAACACGTAGTTTTATTAAAAACAACTTTTAATAATGAATAATATAGTCTGTTAATGAGGTACTACTAAATTAAAAAGTCAATAATTTTACTGTATTCAAATTTTCTAACTCACAGTTTATCTTTTACATTTAACCGTTTAAGTACGGCGCCGTACTTAAATCAAATAATAATATGGAAGAATAGTATGCATACTACTAATAAAAAAAATACGAGAAATAACATTAAAAATATAAGAAGTAACATAACAAATTTAGCTATTAGATAAATTACCATGAAAACAAATGTTTCTGCACTTGTCTATTTCTATACAGTTTTATTTAAAAAAATGAGCAAGTCAGCATTTTTTTTGTTTCAGCCTACTTCTCTTCGAAAGAATTTGGCCTGCTTTGGAAAAAAATTCTTTGTTTCATTCAGAATGTTTTACAACTCACTTTCCTGTCCTCATACGTTTGCTCAAAATATTTAGTTTTAATAACAAAGATAGTTCATTTGTCAACAAATCTACCGCATCTTTTAAGTTGCTGTCATTCCCAAAAAACAGCTTTTTGAATCGTGAATCTAGAAGCGTTGTGGGTGCAAAAATTTTATTTTTTCCACGTTTCCCGACTGTTGCCAATCCCACAAACTAAATATTTTGTTAACTTTTCCCTTACAAAAGAAGTCACAGTTCTTTGATTAACTGTGTGCACAATCCCTCTAACAAGGGGAATAAATTTTTGATAAGGTGGGATAATTTTCGGCAGATATCTCTGTCATAAGCTAGAATGGTTTAAATTTATACATTCAGTTAAAATATCCCGTTAAGCATTTGTTACAGATTGTGGACTTTTCGGCAATGCTGCAAGTGCAGCTGACAAGGGTTCATTCAGTTCTATCTTTCAATCATCACAAGCGTTGCATTTCATCTTGTAACAAACAGTTTTTAATTTTAATTCTTTTTTCTCCATTTGTGACTGTACTAGTCTTAATTTATCAGCTGCAACTATACTATGCTTGAGATGCGATACAATATTTCTATATGTTTTAAATAAATCTGGTAGCCCATCATCACATTGTGAAATCGCACCATTTACTACTAGATTTGGCGTATGAGCTACACACGGAATATTAGGAACTTCTAAAAGTTTTACTGCACATTTCATATTAGCGCCCAGTCCAAAATCACTGCCACAATTTTATAAATAGCCGACCCGTCTAGCCAGAACCGGGACTCTCGGTGCTCCGGTCAGCCCAGACTAATCGCGGAGCCAACTCAGGGGCTCCTCGAGGCCTCCGAAGGCCAAGGGGCCTACCCCATGACCGCAGAGCTTGCTTTGCTCGTCATTCCCAATTTGCCAAGTGGAAGGGCGCCCTGGACACCCGAAGAGCTTGCTTCGGTCGCCATTCACATCTACCCAGAGGATACCACGCCTAGACCCCCCGCACTGTATTTTTTTCTCATTGTTATGAGAATAATACTGATAAATAATAATTATAGTATTCAGGCTTTATAGAAACCTGAAAAAGAAACTAAATTACAAAAAAAAATAATAATAAAACTTTTCCTTTTTTTGTTTAACCTCCGGGTACTGCTTCAGAGGATGAGATGAATGATTTGTACGTGTGTGAGAATGTCATGCCTGACCAGGATTCGAACCCGGGACCTTCGGATGAATACTATGGTAACTAAAGTACACACACCTTTGACGATGAAAATTTCATAACTTATTTCTTTGCTATGGTGGCAGAAATATAATGATGAAATAAAAGAATTAATCGGTTTTTCTTTAACGAATATCTTTAATTCACGACTTCACCCTCCTTGGAGGCGAAGAAATAAGAAATATTTTTAATATCTTTCATCAAGGGGGCTAGGGCCTTGGTCGATGACTTAAAACCTTCGTTGGGATAACACGAATGTATCCGGGAAATTTGAAAGGAATCGGTCGTTTGGTTTTCGCGTGATGCGATAACAAACATTGTGTACGACAAACATTGTGTGTGTATACATATATATATATACCCAGTTCCGAATAACCGTGACAGTTAGCCTTCAAACTAATAACAAATACTCCATTTGAATTTTAAAAATCCGACGATTGTTTGTAGAGGTATTAAAAGAGTACCCTATTGCACCATCCAAAACAACGTACCAGGATCACCTCATCTGTTACCAGTTGATGGTGATGATTGTTCTAGCTTTCTAAGAGGTGTTCGCATACCTCAACCCTCTAGCCTCACACGCAGTCCCCACGGGAAGCCCATAGTTTTTAAATAGAAGGTTTTTTAATTTTTTTAACATAATTTTACTTAGCGTAAATTTAATTCTATTATTTCTGTAATATTACTCATTCGATTGATTTGAATCATTCAGTCAAACCCAGCTCATGCAGTAGTGGAGACTCATAGTTCACAGTTCATTAGTTCATTTCATTAAACTTTGTACTTCAACCGACAAATCTCCACTACTTCCTTCTCAGTTATGCCAAGAAACATGGTTAAAAATTTGGTTACAAACTGATCAAGTAGTTTTTTGTTTATCTTGAATATATATATATATATATATATAATAGTATAGATATAGATATTCCATTAGTGGAAAAATTTTTTAATCTCTAGGCCAAATACTGGTCTGTATGATTTTCATGCAATTGTTTTGTGCATAAAACGGATATTAACTCACTCCGTTCTAATTCAAAAAAATGACTAGTTACGGTCAGAAAAGAAATCGTATTAATTGATTTTCAACCGTCCGTTGTTATAGAGAGATAAAAACTTTGTCAAATGTGTTTTTAACCATTGATTTTACATTAACATAAATGATTGGCATAGTAGAATTCATTAATTTTTTCCTGCTTGGCAAGATGTAGCGCGGCACGAGATCTTATAACAATATTTAAAACCCGTCATCTTCTACAGTTGACAGGGGCTATAAATAGTTGAAAATCATTTCTGTCACTAAATTATAAATTTTATTAACTTTCTTTACAGATAAATCTTTAGATTTGAATTGCAAAACGACCTGATTAAATTTTTAGAAGGTATGGAAGATGATACCGATAACGGAAGAAATACGAAAGTTAACGTGGATGCCAAGGGCTGATTATCCTCGCTATTGCAATCTTTGAACATTTTTCTGAAGAACTCGGCTCTTCCGTGGCATCGAAATCAGTGATTTCAAAATCAGTTTGTGTATGTGACGGCACAACCCCAGTTTCGTAAACTCCTACATGTTTTCGTTGTAGGTGTTCTTTTAAATTTGAAGTGTTATTGGATCTTTTGAGTTCTTTTTTACATACTTTACATAGTGTTGTTGGAGAATTTTCGTTAAAAAAATTCCAAAACCTAGTATCGTTTGTACATCTTAAAAAATAATGGTCAACTTGTAAACAACTATAATGGCACATACCTGCTAACTTACAATTACGAAAAAGGATTATTTTCATTATTTCTTCAGGACCCCGGCAAAAGCCATCTTTCAGCCTTGTTCTTGTCTCAGTCAGGATGCCACCGATACGAATACCACACGTGATATTCCCATCGGTGTACTTCTAGAAAATGACTCATTAAAACAAAACATATCTATATCGAGTTTTTAACAAGACTGAATGACATAAAGGAACTGAAATTAAAAACGCTACTACCTACCAGATCGGTTAGAAGTTGAGTTCAATACGCAACCATAACATGACACAAAACAAAAAATAAAAATGAACTTAAAAATAAAACTAACTAAACAAAACACTACAAAAACACCAAATCTCATAACATCAGAACAACAAAACCACGACACAGGAAAGAACAGGCGGAACCCAAAATTCCCTCGTCAATCCGTTCTCTTGCCAGGTACCCGATGAAATTTTCAACGATTACCTATTCGGCCCGGTTTTTCCAATTCTCACGGAGATCTAATGTCGACCCGATAATGTTGAGCCGATAAATAGTCTCCGTGCGCAAAAGTTCGTATTTCGCGCATTCGTAAATTATCTGGTATGCGTCATCTATTTGTCCACAATGTGGACACACATCTGATTCCACCAGGCCAAATTGCTGGAGTCAGTGTCAGAAGGGGCCATGACCAGAAAGAGATTGCGTCACGTACTTGTTAGTGTGGACCCAAGGAGCGTCCCGCAAATCAACAACGTCTGGGAAGAGATCATGCGTATAACGCTCACACGCTGTCTCATCTCATCTGGCCTACCATAAAGCATTACTATGCCGATCTATCTCGCGAATCTTTTTTGAAGTTAATTCACCTGACGTCTTAGTAACATAACGCTGCTGCTTTTCTGACACAATTAAATCTATCGGTTTCACGCCTGCAATTACCAAGATTGCCTCCCGTGAAATAGTACGGTAACCTCCTGTTGCCATTAATAATAAAAGGCGTTGACCTCTTAATAATATATCCGATAGCTTTTAAATTTTAGCCAATCCGCCCAAACAGGCGCAGCATATAGCATAATTGCTTCGCACACGCCCTTGTACAGGATACTCATAGTCTTAAATTTTAGATTCCAATTAGGATTGACCAATCGTCGAATACCAAAGAAGGTACGACAGGCCTTCTCCGTGACGTAATTAAGATGCTTCTTGAACTATAATTTCTCGTCAAAAAACACCCCGAGGTACTCTTGAACCTGAACATATTTAATATGAAGGCCTGACATCAAAACACGAACCTGACGCCTCACTGCCAAATGGCCTTTAAAAAGCATCATCGTGTCCTCTCCGGGCTGAACATCCATCTTATGTTGATGACCCCACAACTCAAGTACCTTACAGGCAGGGTTGGAACTCAACCTCCCTCCGCGACCTTCCTTCAATCAGCAGGAACCCATTGTCGGCATAAGCCACGATGAGGCACCCGCTGGATAATCTCAGCCGCAGAAGGGAATCAAACTCCACTACCCACAAGAATGGAGCCAACACGCTGCTCTGGGGACAGCCCTTGGACAGCTTACCTTATGCCCGCCCTCGCAGGAGCACTTCCTGATGCCAGAAGTAACTTTGCATTACAAATTAAGGCACTTATCTCATCACCCACAAACTTCAGATCTGAAACTCTTAAAAATCAATACCAGGAGATTTATTTTCATTTAACGCAAAAATTATCTTATTCACTTCCTGGGCAGTGACAGGAGACATATAAAAATTAACATCAAGCGGAACCAAATCTAAATGAAGTGATAGCAAACATTGCATCTGTGCTTTGTAATGTTGAGCTCTTTAATAAAACAATCAGTAAAACGATTAGCCACAGTCAATTCATCATCCTTAAAAAGTTTTTAATTACTTCATCAGTTTTCAAACCTGACTTTTTTCCAAACACTTATTAATAATATGTCAGGTATTTTTAATATTTCCCTTATCTTAAGCTAATTTATCAAAGTAAAATTAGCAGCGGAATCCGCATGTTCATGACCTGGGATTTCCACATGGCTAGGGTTCCAACAGAAACTCACTTATTTAACTTAACAATTGCATTATGAATTTCGGTGACGATAGGATGTCTAGAATACAAATCTTCTAAACCTTGGAGTGTACTACACGAATCGCTACAAATAATGATGTGACTTTTGGGTTAATTATATATAAAGTCTTATTGATGGCGTATAGTTCAGCATTGTAGGCAATTGTAATACCAGGTAGACCAAACATGTAGGTTCAGTCATTGACAGCGAAAAAGCATCATACAGTATCATTCTGTTTCTGTTTTGATCCATCTGTGTACATTACTGTGTTTGGGTTTATTTGGGATAGAAATTGGTAAAACATTTGTTGAAAGAATAGGAGTTGATTTTTTATTATACATGGTGATGTCATAATTAAAATTTATGGAGTTGAGCCTCCACAGAGGATGTGAACAGGGAGAGACAGGCTGAGAAAATTGAAGGTGTGTCAAAATTTAAAAGGTACAGTAAACACTGAGTATGAACACCCATTGGTGCTGAATAACGTGGATGGTTTTCATACCATTGTAAATGAGGGTTTGTGAGGACTGCTTTAAAAACCGAGTGATTTGGTTGTCCTTTAAGATGGACAGAGTAAGATGCTAACAGCTGGTCCTGTCTTTCCCAATAAAAATCCAACATCCATGATCAGTCAGCTCCCCACTTTGTGTTGAAAAGGATTCATAGCATAATTAGAATTTTCAGACAACTTGCTTTTAACTGTTTAATATGTTTGACCCACGTAAGATGACTATCAAAACGCAAACCTAAAAATTTAACATCAGAAAAGATAGCAATTGGCTCTCCATTGTGAAGGACTTGTGGAATAAAAGGGTCTCATCGGCGAGAAAAAGTTCTCTTTTTCTCACTTTGTTTTCAGGTGAGAAAGTGAAGCCGGTGACCTTGGACCAAGATTCAAGATGAGATATAATTTTCTGTAGCAGTCTCTCAGCTGTGGCCGTTGATTAGGTTGTGATATACATAGCAAAATCATCAAAAAATCGAGAACATGAAACAGATGGCTACACACATTTAGAAATACTGTTGATGGCTGTAGTAAAGAAGGTGCCACTTAATACACTTCCTTGAGGCTCTCTATTCTCCAAGGTGATGCTACTCAACACAGAATCTTGAGCAAGAGCATGGAAAGTTTGGTCATTTAAGAAACCCCTCATAAAGGCAAGCATATTACCCATGATTCCCCATTCCTTAAGTGTGTTTAGAATACCGTGTTGCAAGGCCATGTCATACGCACTCCTGATATCAAAGAAAATAATGAAAGTTGCTGGCGGGCCAGAAAACCATTTTGGGTAAAAATAATAAGCTGTATGCAAGCTCTTTGCTTATCTCTTTATTCATTTGTTAAAAAAATGTAGTGTATAGTTAAAAAATGTAATGTATATTTAAAAAAATGTACAATGTATATTTATTAATTATTCATACAATAATATAATTTTTGTAAACAATACACAGTTAAATAGTATTATTTATAAATTTATTGTTAGTTATGAATATAAAATTAAATTATAACATATTGTTATAGATTTCTTTATTTCAGAATTTGAACACAATAGCATGTCTAAATTTGAGTTGTTTAATTCAGGCATGTACTTAAACAACCTCAGTAATTACGGTTTGGTCTCTGTCCTTGTTATTCCATTATTCATTCAACTAAGACTTTAGAACTTGAACGCTGGAACTCTCGACTTCCAAATCAGCAGATTTGGGAAGATGGGTTCACCATTAGACCAACCCGGTGTGTTATCAACTAAACTAAGACTACTAATATTACCTCATCTAAACGTCACACTTTTTTTAAACATTCATGTTTGCCTTATTTTTTGTTACATAAGACTAATTCCTAAAGCCATTTTAATATAATTATTTATTTTCAGTTTTAGATTTCATAACAAACGTAATTAATTTCCATTGCCAAGGCTACTAATATATACAATATTTAATACAGTACCATAGTGTTTTATGGTTATATAATATAAATATTCATCTTAATATTAAATATATATATATATATTATATAATATTTCATAAAATTATTTTAAAAAAATATAATTATAAATATAAAAAAAAATAAATATTTAAAAAAATATTAATTATAAATACTTCCTAAAATTTCATTCAGTAACTTCATTACTTTTTAAGAGAAATAAGATATGGACATAACCAAAGTTCTCACTGAAAGTGGACTTCCAAAAGTAATCATATTCACTGGAGTTGTCTGTACAGTATTGAGTAATAGGCCTATATATGAGAATATTTTGAACTTATTATAGGATATCAATCAACACATGTATTGTATGGGATGATTAATTACTCTTCCTGTTTAACATGATTAATTTATCCATCTTGTTTATGCAAACTAATAGCCACTTAATATTAACAAAACTCTGCCTATTTTCTTCATAGTAATTTAAATTTGATTCCCAACAATTAAATTTAAAAAAAAATTGGTTTGTTTCTTTTGAAGATAAAAACAAAACAAAATTTCTGAATGTTCTCTGTTGAAAAAATATTTTCTTCAATATTTCTATGCTCATGGAATATATGTTAGGTAATGTGACAAAAAGATTGTTGGCAACCTGTAATTCTGAAGAGTAACAATCATCTCATACCAAGCTTATTAGGGAAAGTGAGTAGCAAAGTGGTATCCTATTTCCCCTCTTCAATCAGCCAAATACAGTACTGAACATCAGTGTGCTTATTCGTTAGAAATGTAGGTCACATTTAGCCTAATAAACAACACCAATCTGTTCAC
Organism: Lycorma delicatula; assembly: GCF_047948215.1. Lineage (NCBI taxonomy): Eukaryota > Metazoa > Arthropoda > Insecta > Hemiptera > Fulgoridae > Lycorma > Lycorma delicatula. The sequence goes on from NC_134455.1 coordinate 26,423,134, forward strand.
TGCAGAGACTACTGTATAACGAACATCATTATTTTATGAGGAAATAATTTTGATTATTACCAGTTACACCTCATATTACTTAGTACATGTGTAACATGTGGTACCACAAGATTTATGTAACAGCTATAAGAAAGATTGGGACAGATAGGTTAAATTAAAAAATTAATTTACCCCTTTCAGTTGAAAAAAAATGCATTACATACTCATACATGCTTAGTATAGGTATCAGTTTAATATTGTGTAGTCAGTACAATATATTTAGTATTATTATTAGCATTGTACTATATGTATTATTACTAGTATTGTAGTATGTTCCATATAAGATCAGTGAAAGTAATGAATAAATTGTTGGTCATTATTGCACGTGATTAGCACTTCTCTTTTCAGATGAGTAATTCACCACTTATGCACTTGTGTGTGGGAGTGTAAAGAAAACCTTTTTTTGTGTGTGAAAAATGACATGGTTATATACCAGGACTTAAACCCAAAACATTTTAAATGAAAGGCAGAGATGCTATCCCATTCTACCATGGAGTTCAGTGTGAGTGCTATTAGAAAATTAAATTTTTATGTATCATGAAAAACTATTTCTCAAAGCCCCTATTTTCCACATAAATTTTGAACAAATGTGGGTAATCATTCTCTATTAAAAACTATAGTTTATTACTTCAAAAGAATCTGTATTCTACATTCTATCTTTTGTGCCCAGGGTATATTTCAGGTAGGTGGCTGTCTGACATTAATATGGTATATGACAGAAATCATACTCACATGAAGTGTGGTGTTGCAATATACAATAAGATAGAAATAATCCAGTGCTATCTTATTAAGAGAATATTTAATTTTCCAAGTAATGCACCTGATTATAGTTTATTCTTAGAAACAGTTATTTACAGTTTTTATATACACCTTGAGAATGCTTAGTTTTAGTAAGCATTACTAAAGTACTAAAGTACTTAGTTTTATTAAGCAATGTCTATAGTTACCAGTTTCTATACATCCAAAAATCATATTAAAGCAGATTATAGACTGAAAGGTATTCTATTATGAATCGCAGGTTTGTCACATTATTATGATTTACAAATAACATTGTACTTCATGTTTTTAATATGGTTGAAATTTTTATTAAAGTAAAAAAATAAAATTGAATTGAGTTTTAATGATTTATTAATTAATAGTAAGAGATCTTCTTCTTACAATAAAAATAATTCTTTAATATAAATAATTGGGTTGTAATAATGCCACATCCACATAACAACCAATGAAGTTTTTTTCGTAGTTTCATTTTGCTATTAGGAAAGAAGTGAGTTAATGTGGTTATTCAATACATTTATTCAAGCTAGGCTTTCCTTGATGTGTATTTTGAAAGAGGAAGAAAGTATGTTGCATTTTATCCAGTGTGTGCAGTATTAAAGGAATTTATAAGAAAACATTTTGGCAAGGATAGATTATCATTGCAATAGTTAATAAATCCTTTGAATGGATTAAGGTATAGATATGATATGATGTGATGAGGAAGTTTAGGTTTTAATTTTGTGTGTTGAAAATAGACGAGAAATTATTTTTTTCATAACTTTTTTAAAGACTAGCTTAAACATTTTTCTTGATACTCGTACCTTTTTATTTTAATCTAAGTGGCAATTTTTGTTTTCTAAGTTTTTCTCTAAGTAGAAAGAGTAAATGCAATTTAAGCTATCAAAAGAGAATAATGTTTTAAATGGTTTATTAATATCAGATAGTTTTAAGTTCAGTATGTAGGTTTTTTAAATTTCTCTTTCATGGTTAAATCAGTCAATTTCTCTGACAGGCTCAACCATGAGTATTACTAGCATAATTTATGTATTTTAATACGTTCCAGATTTTGTAATATTTTTGTGCTAAATACTTTTATTATTGTTACAGTAATAGCCCGCATCACATATCATATATTTGGTAGAACTGGAAGTGTCAAATAAGAATTTCTGAGAGGGTTAAGAAAGAGGTTTACACTTAAAAAGGTAGTAGTATTTTTAAATCGTACTTCTTTTTATTTTTAAATGCTAGTTATGAACAAAAATAAAAAAGTTATCCATTAGATTAGATTACAGAAGAAACAAAAGGCTTGACATTAACCAATAGGCTTAATAACACTTGTTTAGGCTTTTGTGCAACCCTCTCAGTTTAGATAGAGTGTTTCTTAAAAAGCTCAGTTTGATACATCACTCACTAAGAAATCAGTTACTGGATAGCATAACCATTCAAATGGAATCATTGCTGCAGTTGACCCAATTTTCTTGGTTTCTATTCAGAGAAGAAAGAGAAAGAGTTGGTGGTGTTGAGAGGAATGAATTGCAGAGAGAAGGGTGTCATTGAAAAGAATTACTAATAAATATTTGATTACAATAATGTTTGTAAAGCCTGTTAACAAATAATGCTAGCTTATTTCAAGAATTCATAAAAGTAAACAAACCAAAATGTGTGTAAAAAATATTGTGTATTATGGACCCAAAATTACAGGAAAAAGAGTACAAGATTGCCACCAGATTATTTTAATGAAGATTATTATAATAATAATTGGAGTCATTTAAAATTAACCTAACACTTGCCCGACTTTGTCACAATATTTTTCAACAAAATATCTGAGATTAGATTTTTTAAACAGCAAATATCCAGAACAAACTGGATTGTATAAAAGTACAAAAACATAAAAATGAAATATTTTAAAACAATCTATTACAATAGTAATTAAAAAATAGAGCTTTCATTATTACAAAAAAAAATTATGCTTCAGTTTTAAATGGAACTGTTTCACTTAGATCAGGTTTTGTCTTTGAACTTTTAGAAAGGTGTTTAAGTTCATCTTGTATTACAGCAAGAGATTTGCCTTTCGTTTCTATTAGAAAAATATACATCAAAATACATCCAAATATATTAATAAAGGCAAAGAACCAAAATGAGTAGTATATTCCAAAATTTGTATTTATAACTTGGTACATTTTTAATGCGATCACTGAGAAAGAACACATTGCTACAGTGAATATACCTGATGCAATACCTTTAATTCCATTTGGAAATATTTCACTTTGATAAACTGGGGTAACAGGTGCCATACCAATACCTGCAAAAACACAGTATCCACCCGTAGCTAATAACAAAATCCAGCTGTAATCAGAAACATTTAAAGTTGTTTCTTTCTGAAGAAAGAAGTAGATACCAGCAACTAGATGACAAATACCTGATCCTCCTGCTGCAATCATTAATAATGGCTTTCTTCCATAATTGTCAACAACTAATGTCCCAAATACACTTAATATTAAATAAATTAAACCAAGAATAATTGTGCACTGGTCTGCACTAAATAAAGAATTTTGTACTGAGGAAAATATTTCTGTTGCATATGTATACATAACTGACTTTCCTCCAAGTAATCCAGTAAATGCTATAATAAAAAATAAAAATACAGTCATTCGGCAAACAGGATCAGTTACTAATGCTGAACAAGGCATTTTTTTAGCAGTTTGCTCATATATAGCAACTTTAATTGATTCTATTTCATTCACTATAGATGTGTCATTTCCGCTCCTTATTTTTTTCAATTCTCTTTTAGCTTTTTCATATTTTCCTCTCATTACAAGACTATATGGAGATTCTGGTATACAGTGTAATCCAAACACTAAAACTGTAGGTAATGAAATACATATACATGAAAAAGTTTCATATGAAACATATGGTGCTATAGAATATGATAAAAGTATTCCAATAAACCACATAACAATGCAAAAAGATGTGATTTTTCCTCTGATGTGAGGTTCAGTGATCTCACCAAGATATAATGGACATATAGTATAGATAATTCCCACACACATACCAAAAATTACTCTTGCAAGAATTAAAATTTTATATGATCTTGTTGCAATGAGTAAACACCATCCAATTATATACATAGGAACAGTTGACCAAATTACTAGTTTTCTGCCTAACCGATCAGAAATAAATCCAGCTGGTATTGGTGTAAATATATCTCCTATTTCTAGAGAAGCAGTGACCCAAGATCCTTCATCTGCATTCATATGAATTTCAGAATTGTTAGATAGAAGACGTACCATCACAGGTGCTGACCATCCATATGCCATTCCAGCTGTTGTGAATGTTAATGCTACTACAAAAGAAGAAATCAACATTAGAAAACACTAAATAGTTACAAAACTCTTTTTATATTAGAATAAATTCAGGTTTTTGTACTATTTTCACAAAACTATTAATCATCTCCAATATTAATTACAAAAATTATAAAAATTTAATTGTATTAAATACCATTTATTAGATGTAATTTAACAAGACATGTATAATATTTACATTATTACTGTTTGTATATTACTTGTACATTATACAAAATTGGAATTTTTTTACAAGTTTAATGAATTTATTTCTCCTGTTTATAGACTGTAATTTTGTTTACAAGACCTCCAGTTTCTTGTGCCTAGACCCCTGACACTTGAATCCATCATTACACCATGAAGTTGCAAGTTTTGTCTTAGCTGTCATGCACAAAGGTATAAGGGTTAAGTCCAGCCACAGATCAGCAACAACACTAATATGTTTTCTCCAGTCTGTTCTACAAACTTGAGGCACAAAGTGCTGGTCTCCATGGCCTCAGTCTTTCTTATCCAGAAAATCCTGGGATAAACCCTGCTCAGGGATGGCATCATTTTCATACGTTACAAAATTTCCATTCTATATACCCACACATAAGCTTTGAGCTCCTGTGGTAAATTAACTCATCAATAAAAAAAAATTAATAAAAAAGTAAACTGTACAGGACAGGATAGATAATATTATATATATTTTGTTTTGTTTTATATATTTTATATATATAAACATTTGTTCAAAATTTTTTTTTTTTAAAATATAAATAATTTCTTATTAATATGTTTAAAGTATGATTTTAAATTACCAAAATTAATCATTTTTTTTATACATAAATTGTGCAAAAATTATATATATATTTTTTTTATTTCAGCACCTAGTCTTACAGTACCTGATTCCTGGTAATTTATACCTGAAGATGAGAGGAGGAACCCTTTTCAAAGTTAATAGAATTTTTTTATAATTATTGATACATTTTATTTTCAATTTTTTCTGCAAAAATGATTTTACTTTCTCTGGGAGTAAAAATATATAGAGTATATATATATTCACTTCGTATACAATACTGTTACAGAATGTATGTGTATATATTGTTACATATATAAATAATATTTTTTTTGTAATTAATAATCAAATAAAAAATATTAATAAAATAATTATGAATTTAACACAAAGTTGATGAATTAGAATCTTAAAAAACTTAACAAAGTTTATTGAGAAAAAAGAACTGGAGTTATAATAAAGGCTTGTTCCATACAGTAAAAATATGCTCTTATTTTAGTAGAATTGTTTATGTTTAATTTTAATATGACTTATCCTAAAATAAAATTTTTGATTAATAGTAATTTTGCAACAAACTACTGGATGATCTCAGGAAAATATGAATCAAATAGAATAATAAAAAAATCTACCTATAATACACGAAGCAAATAATTGAGAGAATTTCAAAGATTACTAAAAGCATTATAAAAGAATTTATAAGTCTGCTACATTTAGCTGAAGTGGTAGTTGTTAAATGTGAGTTAAAACTTAGTGGAATGAATAAGACTGTTTAGAATATAATAAACTGTATTTAATTATTGTTAAGAACAGAAAAAACTAAAAACAATTACAAATAATCTAAAACTAGAATATTCAATGTCACAGATACTAAACTTGGAAAACAAGTTTCATTTCTAATAACTGTTTTAGTTCTTCGGGTAACTGTGTTCTAGATTACAATACCTCTCCTATACTGTCTGAATTGGCTTCACAGTCAAGGATGGAACTGGATCATCAGAAACTGAAATATTAAATATTAACATTATAAAGGGACTAAAAACAAATATTCATCAGGATATAAGGAAATAACATATAATATTGTGAACAATTGTAAAGAATTCAGTCCCTAGCCCACAACATACATAGTTTTAGGTTACTTTCCATAACAGTTACAAACAGTCAAAATCAAATCTGTTTTGTAGACATTTTATTTATTCTTTTTAAAAATGACTTTTTTATTATAAAAATGCAGTTTATTTTTATTATGAACATTGTTTTAAACATTTTTGAAGAGCCTTTTTAAACAGATTTTTACAACATGCTGTAGATAATAATGATATTACAGAAAAGGAAAAAGGTTTAATAGAAGGGAAGTGTGATAGATGCTCAGTGCATAATATTGAACCTTCATAAATGCATAAAAAAACATGTTATGCTTTTAATGGATTTAATAAAGAGCCTTTGATTGATTGTGTTATTGGAAATGCTTATGATTTGTGGAAATGAGGATGAGTTTATTATGCTTGAAATTTAATGTATAGCAAAGAAAACAAGAGCTCTTTAAAGATATAAAATGCTTTTCATATTTAAAGGCCAATTTAATTAAAAACATCTTATTTGCTAAAGGAAAAGTTTTATTTCCTAATGAAGCAATAATAAGGAAATTAGCAATAATAGGCAATAATAAGAAATTAGCAATAATAATAAGGAAATGAAGCAATAATAGGAAATTTTTTCCTGAGGATATGATGTTGGAGACTTGACTGTTTAGGAAAAATGTCTTTTTTCACTTAATCAAGCAGTTGAATATTTTAAGGAATGTAAAATATTATTAATCTCAAAAAAGCAAACTTTATTCAGCGTAGCATCAAAATTAATCAACTTTCTGATATTAGAGATTTTATGAAAGGTGAGAAGGTGGATAAAGGTACAGCACTAAATTTTTGGGTGTTTGGTGGTGTTATAAGTTTGCTTGTGCAATTTTGTGATTTATTATATACTTGTGTTTTAGTTTCCCCACTTTGTGTTTAATTTGTTCAGCTGTGTTTGTTTATTTATAGTTCAGTTTTTGTCTGTACTATAAGCGCGTTTATGCATTTATTACAAATGAAAATCGGCTCGCCAACACAAAGATGAACCGGCACGACGAAGCAGAGCAGAAACGCAGTAGCGAAGACAGCCTGAGTGAAGGAAGACTACAAATTTCAACTTCACCTCACCTATCACTCACCATCCTCTCTACCTAATTCTCACAATTATGCCCCCAACCCCGTAGGAGGAAGACACCCATCTTGTGACGTTACCGGTTACCTCACCACCCTCTTCGTATCGAGACCTGAGGAGTTTTACCGGAGATCGTCTTTAGACCCTCCTACTGATTACATCTCACAGTCATCAGCCAGGCCTAGGTCGGGATGCCACCGATGTAAATGCCTCGACGGACATTTGTATAAGTAAAATACAAATCAAATTTTGCCTTCATATAGGTTTCAAACGGACATCTTTACATCCAACCTAACATGATTCCCTCAAACTAACTGACCAAAACCGCGGAAGCACGAACCCCGCGCCTAGTCCAGATTTGGCATTACCGTTCGTGACTGTGAATATTTTTGAGCCGTAACGTACCGAATGGGGGGGAGACCAGCCATCCGAACCCGGATTTATCGGGAAGCAGCCAGTCGGCCCTTAAGCGATATCATTGTGGTTTTCTCTGAGATGAAAATGATCTTATGTTGGAGACTACACTGTCGGAATGTCTCACAAGCATGAGCAGCTCGGAACTCTACCTCATTAAGCGAATCTCCTTCCACCAGTAGCAACGCGTTGTCAGCATTACACGACAACCACATGACAACCTTAAACGCAACATAGAATCGAATTCTGTGACCCAAAGAAGGGACTCAGAATACTGCCCTGAGGGCATCCTTTTGTTAAGGTCTTACGAATCTCCGAGCCATCATCACGCAGGGAAACTGTTTGATGGCTGAAATAACTTGAGAGAACTTCTAGTTTATTTCGTGTACACTTACACTTGTGCATCTGAAACAGGGCAGAGAGACACCATAAGTTATTAAATGCCCCGGATATGTCCAGATAAATCCCTAGTACATATTTACATGGACTTGAGGAAGCTATATCCATCACCTTTAGTATGGCATCCTCAGTGCTCTTGCCCGGTCAGAAACCATACTGGTTGTCCATTAGCAAATGATTAGTGATCAATCTAACATTATTACGCAAATATAGGACGTTCTAAAAAACCTTTCCAATCGCAGGCAACAGAATTAGTGGACGGTAAGAAGAACTAACAGTAGGATATTTTTCGCCACCTTTGTACAATAACACCAAGTCTCCACACTTCCAACATGCCGGAAAGTGGCCGGTGAAGAGGAACCTATTATTTATTCTAATTAGCGGACAAAGGACTGCCGGAAGCGCTCGAACGAGGAGCACCACTGTGATACAATAATATCGTTTAATTCGCTAACGTTCGAGTGGGTTCTCCAAGAACTAAAGAGAGGAAGATCAGCCCGTATTTGTACAGGTTTGTGCAGGATTACTTTAATAGCAGATCGGTGGTAGGCAATGCAGAAGGGGTTCCAATTGAGATTGGTGTGAAGGCAGGAGTGCCGCAAGGGTCGGTCATTGACCCACTCTTGTGGTGTATCGCTTATGATGGGCTGCTGCGGTTAGGTTTTCCAGACGGGGTGTCGCCAACTGGTTTTCGGCTGATCTTTCCCTGGTCATTACAGCTAAAACGGAGGAGGAGGTTGTGGCCTGGACAAACGAGGCGGTGAAGGTGGTTCACGATTGGTTACGGGAGCGACAGATCCATCTATCGTTGGAGAAAACGCAGTTGGTATTAATGACTGGAAGACAACGGCTCAAGGATTAGTTTGTCAGTAGGAGGCACGGAGATTGTACATGCGCCCAGGGCTAAATGCATGGGAGTAACGCTAGATGACAAGCCTTCTTTTCTGCCACATGAAGTGGAAGAGGTGAATAAGGGCGATAAGACTGTGGGGGCGATTAACAAGTTGTTGAGTAGAATGGGCGGGCCTAGCACAGCGAAGAGAAGATTATTAGCATCGGTAGCTAGGTGCGTCGTCTTGTACGCCATTCTAGCCTGGAGGAGAGCGTTAGATAAGAAGCTTGTGAGAACGAGACTGCTCTCTATGCAGAGGCCGTTGGCAATTGGGGTGGCGCGGTCGTACCGAACTGTTTTGACGGAAGCAATTTTAGTAATAGCGGCCATGCCACCTTTAGATCTGATAGCGGAGGAGGTAGTGGAGAGATCGGCGGTTATGTCAAAAGGTCAAGCTAAGCGAAATACGCTGATGAAGTGGCAGCACCGCTGGGAAAGAGCGCAGGTAGGGAGCTGCACGAGAAGGCTGATCCAACAGATTAAACCATAGTTGGGCAGAAGGTACGGCGAGTTAACCTATGAGATAACGCAGTTCCTGTCCGGTCATGGGGGCTTCAACAAGTATCTGTGGGACAGAAAGAGGAAGAAGTCGGATGGGTGCCTCTACTGGTGAGAGAGTGATTCAGTGGAGCACACATTGTTCCATTGTGACAGATGGGTGAAGGAGTGGAGGGAGGTGGAGCATATTATTGGTGTGATTACCACAGATAACGTGGTGGAAACGATGTTGTTTAATGGGCGGAATTGGGACGCCATTACGGATATAGTCATCCGTATAATGAGAGCGAACGATAAGGAGGAAGTGGAAGATGAGGAGGACGATAGAGGGAACTTCGAAAACGGAGATTTGGGGTTTCTAGATTAGGGATTGGTTGGTTAGCCGCTTTCAGGAGGCGTGGGATGCCGAGGTGTCTCATGGCCGATGAGTGAAAGGGGACTCCAGGGGATTTTTTAGGAGGTTAAAATGAAAAGACCAGAGTCCCGGATGAAGGGCCCTCTAGGGGGCCCTCCACTTAGAGGCAAAGCATAAAGGAAAACCAGAGTCCAGGGTAGAGGTCCCTCTAGGGGGACTTCCGCTTAGAAGCAAGGCATTAGAAAATACCCATTCCCGGCTGACCGGGTAGTACCCCGTGCAGAATGGCATAGCCAGGTCCAGCATGGTCACTCGGAAGGTTAGAGGCAAAGGTCCCGTTGGGATTGAGTCGTGCTTCGCCGGTCTAGGTTTGGTCCGAAGGGGATGGATAAAAGTCTGACCACAACATGATGCCCTAATCGATAAACAGTCTGCCTGCAAACGTAAACGTTTGAAAGAGACCAGAACCCACTTCAAAGACTCTGTGATATTTCTGGGTATCACGCCTATCCGTTTTAAAGACCAGCCTGCAGGCCCGCCGGAAAGCGGTTTCATCCAAATCGTTCTGCTCCCTAATGAGGGACAAGACATCCTCATCGGCAAGGTTACAGTCAATATCATAGACTATAATGCGGGTCCTATGCGTTCTCTTCGGGTCTATTTTTACATTCAATCGCCTAACCGCAGTGGAATCTCTAATTGCCTGAATGATCTTTGTATCATCCGCTATCACAACTAATCCCGTGCCGGTCTCTTTGATGTTTCCGATTTTAAAACCCTTCCAGTCACCCCGAAGGGCAATCTGGAGGTCTTTTTTCAGCTGAATGCTGGACACAGTCGAGTCCTCCGCTCTGCTGACAAACGCAACCTTAGGTTTCTTGGACTGGCTGGTTTCACGTCCACCCCTAATCACCTCAGCATACCTGGGCGGCTGCATTGCGGCGGGGCCAGTTTATGAACTACAGTTACTTCCTTAGGTTGTGAGGCAAGATTTTGGAAACCCTCAACAGGAGCTGTGAAAGCCGCTTGGAAGAATTCTAGACGACGCAATAATCTCCCCTTGGTAGCTGCATTGGTACGCTTGGGATTTGCTAAATAAGAAAAGAAGCCATCTAGTTCCGCCAAAACATCATGGGCCAATGGGACAGAGCTGCCAGACCTGCCCCGTCAGGCCCAGGCCCGTCAGGCTGCCAGGCCTGTATTCCTTCTATCCAGAAATATTGGGCACAAGCCCACAAGCGAGACTGCTACCCGCAGAGCCACGGGCAGCTGGAAACCTTCTGTATTCTCCTGTCACTCGTTGCACCTCTTCGCAGCTACTGGATCAAATGTGTGAAATCAAAGCTCAACACACAGTTACAGATTACGGCCCCTGCTCTAAAAGAGCGCGAGCAGGACTAAGGGTAAAGATTCCTTTGCTCGTAACTGGGACTTACGACCAGGAATCGTTGCCACTCTTTTCGCCACGAGGCGGGTGCTCGAACAAACAGTGCGCCAAAATAATCTGAATCCCCGTGAAATGGAAATGAATCATCTAGATAATAGGGTGCAAAACCGTTGTAACAGTTCTCAGACAGCAAGATTGTGAAACTGGGAAAGGTATACACTTGACCACCAACTCAAAAATAGCACTGAAAAAAAACCTTATACAATGCAATTCTCTGCTTGTAAAAAGAGACCAGAGGGATATGCTTCGCCCAGCATATGCGGCTCCCTCCGAAAAGGGGAGCGCATTATTTCCTCAAAACACTAGCGCCCCCGGAAGGCCGAATCCTTGAGTTCCGTTCCGGAATTCGTTTTTTGTGGGTGACCAGATATAAATTAGCGAGTGATTCTTCAGCTGTAGCTCTTTTATGGAGGAGTTAAAAGATGAGATGAAATTAATGAACCTTGTCCCTAAACAAATTTACAATGCCGATGAGAGTGGGTGTAATTGAAGATTGTTACCGAATAAAACTTTTGTTCATAAAGAGAAAAGTGTGCTCCTGGTCATAAAGTTGCAAAAAAACCATATAACATTCATGCCACCCTCAAATTCATAAAGGTACACACAAGCTTAATTTGTTGGTTTTTGGTAAATCAGAAACCCTCGGGCGTTTGAGAACGTAACAATGGATTAACATCCAATTAAATATACAAACCAAACCCGAGCATTGATGACATTTAAAGTGTTAAAGAATGTTGCAAAGATATTTCATTCCTTCTGTAAAAGAGTACCTACGAGAACACAATCTTTCTCAGAAAGCTCTCTTACTTATGGATAATGCTCCTGGCCATCCCAGGGAAGTCGACGACTTGAAAGTTAAAATCAAGAACGGGTTCATTGAGGTTATGTACTGCCAGCTAATATGACAGCATTAATTGGCCAATGGACAAGTTTGTGATAAAAATTATGAGAATGTGATAAAGTGATAAAATGATAAAGTCGCATTATAAAAAACAGTTACTGATACATTTTGTAATCCAACAGTCTGATATTTCTGCTAGCTTGTCAAACTTCAGTATGAAAGATGCTGTTTTTAACTTTATATATGCGTACTCTTGGAGAAAAGTACCCACGAGTACTATAATTAATACATGGAGATCATTGTAGCCATCACATGCACTTTTAACTAAAGAAATGAAAATGATACCAGTGAACTGACAATCTTAAGGAAATATGGAGATTTTATCAACATTACGTTGGATGCAGGCATGAATAAGCTTATGGAAAAACACAGTTTAGAGGAAGTCTTGGCTTGAAGGTCCGAAACTCACTCTGACAGTGATATAATCGCCAGAATTTTTACATTTCGAATTTCTAATCTATTTTTCTTTTTTTTAAAGATTTTTTTTTGCTAATATTTTATTGTACTAAATACAATTTTTTTTGTTAATATTACTTTAATATATTGTTATTAAAATAATGATTATTAAAATAAAAAAAAACAAAAAAACCAGTAATTTAGTTAAAATTCAAATGTATTTTCACTATTTTCTATAAATAGTATTGAACTATGCAGTAGTATTATATGTATATGCACAAATTCAGTAATCCAGCATTTTCGGTAATTTTGCACCCCCTTGGTCCCGACCACAGCCCCGGAATACTGAGACTCCAATGTATATAGATTAATAGTAGATTTTACAGTCTGGAGAAGTACCTGCAAATTTAAAAAAAAATAGTCTAATTGCTACCATATCAAACAAAGCAGGGGTAAATAAACATGAGAAACATGAGAAGTATCACACTAACACTACCAGCCCAATATCTTATGCTTTTAAAATACTTGGTAAAATAATTTACAGGTGTGGTGGAAGGTGACTAGACTAAGACTGTGGTTTTAGGAAGAGTTAGATTCAAGACATTCTGGTTCTTAGATGACAAACTTAAGGAGAATGAAAGCACCTATATGGTTTTATTCATACTGGTTTACATAAGTAGATGGAGAGGAAGGCATTTGATAATGTAGAATAGAACAAAATGTTTAAAATTTTAAGGAAAATTTGATAGAGGTGCAGGGAAAGAAGTATATACAATCTGTGTAAGAAACAAACAACAGTAATGAGAGTAGAACATGTAGGAAGACTTGGAGTGAGACAGACATGTTGCACTCTACTTATTGTGTGAAGAAACAATTCAGGAGTTGAAAGACAGATTGGAGACAGAATTAGGCATCCAAGGAAAAAAGTTAAATTTCACCAGTGCAAAACATTAAAAAATCTTCAGGAAATTTGAAAAACATTTTTTTATTGCTATCAGTCACTTCCCAATTTCAGAAAAGTAGCAATTTTTCATTTGACAGAAACCAAAAATGAGTTAAATTATTAATGTTGTTGATGTACTGGTAGGAGAGAATTTACACTCGAAAACAAACTTGAAAACAGTTAAACAAACTTGTTAAAAAGGAAAACAATAATGAATTAAATATTAAGATATGGAACACGAGAAGTAAAAGTAAAGTGTACAAGAAATGAAAGAATTTTCATATTTAAGTTGAAAAACTAATTGTAAAGGATGGACAAAGTTAATTAGATATCAAAAATAGACTGATATAAGTAAGAATACTTTTATGGAGAAAATAACTCTGCTTGCATCCAATATAAATTTATTAATTAAAAAGATTTTTCTTAAAAACATTTCTGTGAGTGTAGTATTTTGGTAGTGAAACATGTTTAAAGTTAAAGCAGTAAGGAAAAGGATTTGAGGTTTTTGAAATGTGCTATTATTTCGTAGTTGCTGAAATTTAACCATATCAGCAAAATTCAAAATGAAGCGGTGTTAAAAAAGTAAAAATGAGAGGAGACCTGATAAAGAAGCAAACTAGGTTCACCAGTCAGTTTAAAAAAAAACAGATTTAGTTAATTTGATTATAGAGGAATGGGTACAGGATAAAGACTATCTAAGATTATGAAGATTAGAATTTGTTAAATGGGTAGCTGAGGGTAATTATCTTGTAGATTAAAATATTGTAACAGAACATAAAAAAATGAAAAAATAGTATTAAACCAGTTAAATGATTTGACTTCAAAAAATTAAATATTTTGTTTTTAAATAAAAAGCTGTATTTTTGAATGCAGATGTTCACTTCATAATAATCATAATTATTTATGCATGTAGTTTACATAGATAAAGTTAATTATACATTTTATGTGTGTTTTGATTTGTTTTAAACATGTTTCTTAATAAAAGCTTAACATTCTTCAAATTTTATGTGAATTTTATATATAAGTCCTTATTTTTAAATACTTATTAATTAAATACTTTTTACAAAATTTCCTATAATTAATTTTGGTAGAAAGATAAAAGAGTAACAGAACAATGCTTGATAATGTAATAGTAAATGTGAAATATCAGAACAATATTTGGCTTCAAGAACTTTAAAAATATTCATATGTAATATGAACATGCACATTAGGAAATGAAGTTAAATCATCAATAGCTTATAGTGTCATTACATAAGTTTTATTACAATTATATATAAAAAAATTACCTGCAAATCCAATCAAATACTGTTTCAAGTGGCCCCTGTCCATTTTCATAGAAGTGAAGTTATCCTATGAGAATACAAGATGCTATTTCAGTGATTATAACTACATTATTAAACTGGTACTGAAAATAAACAGTATTTAACTACTTCAAATATGCAACTTCTCAAATCACTTAATTAAAAAGCATATCAATTTAATAAGGAAAAAACTCGCTACTTTCAAATAAATCTGTTTTTGTATTTATGTTCCAGGTAAATCAGTTGGTCAAAACAGTTAAATATAAATTCAACTCCTTTAACTTAAAACTGTAAATGTCTATTTCACTGGAAGGATAATGTTACGTTGTTCCTGTATAAAATGTTAGGAATTTTATAATAATACAAGTAATATTCTGTTTGCTTATTGATCATTGATTCTTTAAACAAATCAACACCACAAAATAAAAATTACTTTTTATGTAATTCTACATAAAAAGTAAGCTTTAAAAAAAAAAAAAAAAAATGTTTTACTTCTTCTAATCTGAAAACCCATTTTTGTTTAAAATTTTTTTTTGTGTAGAAGCAAATTTGTAAACAACACATTGCAAAATCTTCAGCAAGTTTGAAAAATATTTTTTGACTGCTGCATCAGTTATTTCCTAATTTTCAGAAAGGTAGCAAAGATAATATAAACATATTCCCTTTAATATTTAGTTCCATACTTATTATTGTAGAAAAAAAAATTTATCAGGGGAACTGTTGAGAGCTAAGTAAAGTACCTTAACAATCCTAAACAGATAGTTGAAATTTCATTAAAAAACCAAATAGGTCCCCACTTTATAAGGTAGAACATGAGCTGTCGCAAAGCTCTGTCTTTTGCTTATTATTTATTAATGATTTACCCAAAATTCTTTGATTATTCATTGGTACCTTTTTGTAGATGATACCACTGATTTACATCCTACAATAATTATTTAACAGGGTAACGAATTCTACACTAGTAATACCAAAAATGGATATGAAATGTATAATGAAACGGCATGTTGGATCAGAAGAACCAACACCTTCTCTCATACCAACATTTAATCTCCCGATACCATCAGAGAAGATTAAGGTGGGTTACTTGTCGGTTTGGGTGAGGCCATTCATACCCAACCCACATCGATGTTTCAAATGTCAAGAATGTGGTCACACTACAACATTTTGCTTGAAAACTGAGATCTGTGCTCGACATGCAGGGGAAGGCCACAATGACACTAACTGCAATGAAGATAAAATATGTGAGAACTGCAATGGTTCACATACAGCCCACTCCCGAGATTGTCTGATTTTCAAGGAAGAGAAGGCAATTCTAAGAATTTCTACTGAGCAAAAGCTATCTTTTCCTCGGCTAAGCAGAAGATACAGAAAAACAATTAACTCGCAGAACCTGGTTAAACCAGATGTATCTTTTATCACAAATCAACACAACATCAAAACAAAATCAAACATGAACACAAACTCCCACAAATTTAGGTACTCAGCAGTACGAATCCTACACTGAGTTAAAACAACTTGTTCAGAAGTTGTCTGATCAAGTCGCTTCACTTACAGCCTCTATTTCAGAGCTTATGAAAATGAACAAAGTTGAAGTTAGTGAATCCAATCGTGAGATTTATCTGAAAGCCCCTGACCCCAGAGTTTTACCCGTGCGGGCAGGAATAATCGCAGCTGGTGGTAAGTCATCTACTAAGCCCCCTGTTATGGGAGCCACCACAACCAACCCATCTGGGATGACATCTACGACTTCCCATTCTTCAAAATCTCCTTCTCCAACACCTCATATACTGGAGGATATGGTTGAGGAACCGCCCGACCATAGTACATCGAAGTTCCTTACCATCAAAATTACATAAAAGAAAAACCGGATCACGTACAACTAATTTTTTTAATATATTTTCCTGAAATTCTGTATCTATAACTACCTTTACTTATGAACATTATTTAGTGGAACGTTAGAGATCTTCGATCCCGCATTGAAAATATTAGGGTACACGCATATGAACCACTAATCATGTGCTTCCAAGAAACGCATCTTCTACAAGATGCAATAACACTCGGAGGCTATTTCTGTGAGAGATACGACTGTATAATGGATAGTAGAGAGAGTGGAGTTACAATTTTCATACGGAATGAGGTGTCGGCTACACGGATACCACTATCTTTATTCCTGCCGTCGCTATGAAGGTTTCTATCCCCTTCAAATTGCAAGTATGCAATTTGTATCTCTATACGAACTCTGAGTTCAACGCTCTAGAACTGTCAAATCTCCTCACGCAAATCCCATCACTGTCGTTAATAGTATGAGACTTCAATGCTCACCATGTTTCCTTGGGCTCAACTTTCTGCTCGTCTCAAGGAAATATGGTAGTTAAGACAGGACTTGGACCTTTGTCTACTGAATGATGGGTCACACACATTCATGTCCTTATCATCTGGTACATTGTCCAGCATCGACCTCCCTGTCTGCTCGCCGAGTTTACTTCCTCGTCTTACTTGGTCTGTTTGTGATGATTTTCACGGTAGTGATCACAGGCCAATTGTTATTGCTTTTGGTGTTGCCCATGAGTTAGTAAAGATGCCACGAGATGGATTGTTGAAAAGGCGAATTGGAACGTCACCATAAAGCCTTCCCTTCTCAGTATGGCGGTGGCGCGGGCGTTCTTGATCACCTTTCCTCTTTTGCGTCCATGATACTTAAGAATGCTAATAATTATATCCCTCGAATATCGGGAAAATCTAGACGTCCTTCCGTTCCTTAGTGGAATGTTGATTGCCAAGACGCTATTAGTCGGCAGGCTCTGCGTAAATTTAACCGCAGGCCAATTGAACAAATGTTCAATTGCTGGCCTTGTACCGACTTTTACCGTAAAGCTAGAGTGATGTGTCGTCGGGTATTCTTGGATGCTAGGAGGAGAGGAAGTACGTGGAAACCATCTCACGCTCTAATCCCGCATCTGCTGTGTGGAAAAGATCCGAGCAATTTGCAGATCACCAACACAATCTATTCTCGGACTTATTCATTCAAAGGAGGGAGAACTTCTTTTATCATCTTCTGTAGTGGCAAATATCTTAGCAACTTCTTTCCGCTCGGTTTCTCTCACTTCATCCTAGAGTAACGAATTTAAGAGGTATAAGATACAGATGGAAGTATCATCGTTTAACATTGGCGATTCGGTTGGCGAATTAAATGCTTCATTCACATTCAAGGAGTTGTTACTCGTACCCAGATACTTGACAATATTCGTCTCTGTATGCTGTCGTGCCTTCCTCATTCGGCGTTGTAGTATCTATTGAGCATTTACAATGATTTATTCTCTGCACAAGTTTTTCCACCCGGCTGGTCAGAAGCCGTTGTCGTATCAATACTTAAACATTGTAAAGACAAAGCAAGCCCCTCAAGCTACTGCCCTATCTCCTTGACAAGCGTCTTATGCAAAGTAATGAAAAGAATGGTGAACCGCCATTCTCTCGCGTGGTATTTGGAGAGACATGGCCTTCTATCTCCAGAACAGTATGGTTTCCGACAAGGACGATCTTCCATTGACCATTTAGTGTCTGTGGAAACAGCTATCCAGAACGCTTTCCTACTACGACAGCGTCTCTTTGCTATCTTCATTGATATGAGTAAGGCTTTCGACACAGCCTGGCGGCGAGGTATTCTTAACACCCTCCAAAAATGGGGAGTCAAGGGGAATATGCTTACTTTTGTAAGGGGTTTCTTAAATGACCGAAGTTTTCGTGTTCGTGTCGGAGATTCTCTCCCGCGTAGCGTCATCTTGGAGAATGGGATAACCAAGGGAAGTGTATTAAGTACTACTTTATTTTCTTCTATAGCCATCAACGGTATTACTAAATGTGTTCAGACACCTGTCTCGTATTCTTTATTTATTGATGATTTTGCTATATACATTGCACCCCATTTCACACTCACAGCTGAGAGACTACTGCAGAACATTGTATCTCACCTTGAAAGTTGGTTCAAGGTGACCGACCGGCTTCACATTTTCACCTGAGAAAAAAAATGTGTAGTCTTTTCTCGTCTTCGAGAAAGTACCCCTTTATTCCGCGACTCTTTCTCGGTGGACAGTTAACTGCTATTTCTCCTGATATCAGATTTTTAGGATTATTTTTCGATAGCCGGCTTACATGGGTCAAACACATCAAAAAATTAAAAACAAAATGTTTAAGACTTTTGGATATGCTGCGAGTCCTTAGTAATACAAATTGGGGTGCCGATCGGTCATATATGTTGCGTTTTTACTATTCCTTAGTTCGTTCTCGTTTGGATTATGATTGTGTCGCCTACTCTTCGGCGCGCAATACCGTGCTTAAAATGATGGATTCCGTACATCATGCTTTCCTTCGGCTTGCTACAGGTGCCTTTAGGTCAAGCCCCGTCGTTAGCATCCTTATTGACTGCGGTGAGCCATCACTTTGGGATAGACGTGACCAGGTTTTAGCGTCCTATTTTGCCGTCTTAAAGGACAGCGAAATCACCCGGCTTTTGACGCAATCCTTGGAAATCCTTATCTTCAAAGATATGAAAACCATCCACGTTATACTGCCCTGTGGGTATTCGTACTCGGCATTTCCTATGCCTTATAAATGTTGACACAGCTTCCATTTTTCCGATTTATCCATCTTCGTATTCTCCGTGGAGAATCAACCTGATTAATTCTATTTTTGACCTCACTATGTATAATAAAGAATCAACGTCACCTGTTTTATTTCAGCAAATGTTTCACCATATTCTTTCCGAGACGAACCCAGACTCGTAGTATACACAGATTGGTCGAAGCAGCACGATACGGGTTGGATGCATGTTGTTTAATACTGTTTTTTTTTTTTTTTATTGTGATAGTTGTATGTTTTTTGTTTTAACATTTAGTTTAAGTATTTGGTTTGTCTTTATTTTAATATTTTAGTTTGTTTTGATTTTGTCTTTAAATTTCAACTTTGAGTTTTCATTTTGTTTTAATTTTTTTATACTATTTTTTTTTGTGTTTATATTACACGTTTTGTTTTCTGGGCGTTTCTTTTAAATTTTTAATTGTGAATTTTGTTGGTTTTTACATAGTTTTTAAAACAATTTTATCGTGTTCGGACGGTGATAACGCTGAACCGTTTTTCGCCCAGAAAAAAAAAATTATCATATTATAAATTGTAATCATCTTTAAATAGAATGTCTTATTGGGTAACATATTTTTATGGAATGAAAAATTTAATATGTATTAATTTATTGTTAATTGATAAGTTAATTTTTGTCGATAGAAAACTGTTTTACCTGGATATTCAGAAATTTTAATGTAAAATTAATTAGAATTATACTAATAAACAAACCTAAAAAAAAAGGTATTACTAAAATTTAGTTTAAATTCGACTGTTCATGTGAGGGAATAAGAACACTCACTCGTTGCAAACTGCAACGTCGTGAAACAAATGTCAACGGTTTGACAATTTCAACTATCACACTCGTATATAGAGAAATAAATACTTTGTTTTCAGAAACGTAATTGTGTCAGCAGCCTGCAAAAATATTAAGACCTTTTGTTACTAGAATTAAAACAATTAATTAAGTTAAGTTAAATTTATTTCATCTGCAAATAATATATCAATGTTTCTGCTTCGAAGCGTCTTAAAAAACGCTAAGGCTATCCTCATAGTTAAATATTATTATTACTATTACTTATATTCCTATTCGAAATATGTCATTTCTTTGGGCTTTAAAAAAAATCAAAGCCGTTTTTCAAGATACGCCAAAAGGGTCGCCCTGAGGTCATTTCTTGACTTACATATAAATCATGTAAACCGATCTATAATAAATTTAACATTTTAACTTATCTACTCCTTACTATTTAGTCCTTGCTAAAATAAAAGAAATGGCTTCCCAAAATTTAATTATTTCCCCCTCCATCAAATCAGAGATAAGTGAGTACTTCTTAATACTAGTTTGATAAATGTTTTACCACAATTTCCCTTGATCCATCTAGGCATATGCAAGAACAGATCCTCTTTCTCGCCTCCAGGAAGTTAGACATATCCCTATTCCTAACGTGATCCATAAATATACAAATATGTACTTATTTAGTATTAAATAAGAAAATATTATACAATATTTAGTATTAAAATTTTGATGTGGACAACAAATGACTTCCTTGTACGCCTATTAAATTTACACGTTTTTTTTAAAATGAAAATTATATAAAATTTTATTTTATTAAAAACTTCTGATATTTTTTCATTTTTTATTCTTATTATTGAATTATTATTTATCGTAAAAATGTTTCTATAATGGGAGGTTAATAATTCAATATATTTGAATTAGAAAAAAAAAAGGTAAAAAAAAGGATATGAAGTCTGATTCGAACCGATGTTTCTTCCCCTAAGATCCAAATATTTCATTAATTAAACTTTTATTTTGCTGTAACTGTGGGCTTTGATTTTGGGCTTTTTTTGGACACTTTTGGTTCAGTCGATTGAAATCAAAAGGGAAGGTGCATAACTAGATGTTACAACAGTCCTAAATCCAAAATTTCAACATCCTACGCCTAATCGTTTTTGAGTAATGCGAGGTAAGTACGTACATACATACATACATACGTACGTACAGACGTCACGCCGAAACTAGTCAAAATGGATTCAGGGATGGCCAAAATGGATATTACCATTGAAATCTGAAAACCGAATTTTTTTGCGGTCACAATGCTTCCTTTACTTCGTGTAAGGAAGTAAAAGTTAAACGCATTACATATTCTATCGCTATGAAAGCCAGATTGGAATGTTATAACAACTTATATCATTTGCTTTCAACAATTTGATCAAATTTTCGTGGAGAGTTATTTCCCTCTTGCAATTCTGAGATCATTCCTGTATGAGTGTCTGAGAAGAAATAGCTGTTACACAGGTACATTACAATAAAATAACATCTGTTTCACAACAGTTAGTGATTAACACCGTTCTTTATGCTTTTATGTGAGATATCTATTTATCATTTTTTACATGATAACAGATGTTACAAAAGTTTTATTACAATTATATGTAAGAAATTACCTGCAAATCCAATCAAGTATTGTGCCAAGTGGCCGCTGTCCATTTTCACAATGAAGTTGTCCTGTGAGAGAATACAAAATACTATTTGAGCGATTATCATTAGCAATATTAAATTGGTACTGACAATAAACAGTATTTACCTACTTTAAATATACAACTTCTCAAATCAGTTACTTAAAGTGGATATTAAAACGATAAGGAAACAATGATAAATACTTTTTACAAAGTCTCGTATAATTAATTTTAATAGATAAATAAAAGACTAACGGAACAACGCTTGATAAGATAAGTGTTGTAACACGTGAGATTTCAGAACAATATTTTGCTTTGAGAACTTTAAAAATATTCGTGTGTAATAAATATAAATGTGCAGGTTAGGAAATGAAGTTAAATCGTCAAGTTTTTTATAATAGTTTAATATAAATATATCCCGAGTGGTAGCGTCTCGGCCTTTCATCTGGAGGTCTCGGGTTTGACAGGCATGGCATTTTAACACGCTACAAAAATTGTCATTCATCTTATGCTCTGAAGTAATACCTAAAGATGATCCCGGGAGTTTACAAGAAAAAATACATCACGAGTTAGTTATGTTTATTTAACAAGGAATTTTTGCATCAGGAAATTTTAATTAAACAATGTACTAATTCTTATTCTAAGTAAGAAACAAATTGTTATTATATTACTTTTTCAAGCTAGCCAGCAAAGGAAGACACTGAAGTTTGAGTATTATAGCGTAGAAATTAATAGTTAGGAAAACATATTTATACTATATTAAAGCCTGTAATTAATTTTGTTCCTCTTGAGGAACACCTTTTTTTGAGGAATA
The DNA here is from genome assembly GCF_047948215.1 of Lycorma delicatula. Classification (NCBI taxonomy): domain Eukaryota; kingdom Metazoa; phylum Arthropoda; class Insecta; order Hemiptera; family Fulgoridae; genus Lycorma; species Lycorma delicatula. The sequence continues at coordinate 26,445,669 of NC_134455.1, forward strand.
CAATTTTTCCATATACTTATAACCAATTCAGCAAAATAAGAAGCAGCTACAATAATGTTGGTAGAAGCAAAAACAGTATTCCAGTCTTGTTGCTTAAAAAATTCATAAAGACCAGAGTGGTAGTCACCTCATTGAAAATTAAACATAAGCCACTCAGATTTTTATTTATAAAATTACTTCCTTAGTTGTAATATAAATACTGAGAGGTCACGAGGTCCATCAGCTGACGCAAGACGATCAGTCTACAGGGTAACATTAAGCTTGATGTTAGAGAGCACTTATCCAGAACATATTCAGAAAATCCATAACATTTTATTATCCAGAACATTTTTACCACCCTTGGAAACATGATGATTAAAACTGTTATACTGAGGTAATTCTTGAAACTATAGAAATCAAGGTTTCTTTTTAGAAAAAAAAATGAGTGTTAGGTTTGATAGAATAGTTCATCCAATCAAGTCAGGGGCATTAAAATCAGCAATGATATAAACTTATCTATCAAATTATCGTTAAAATATGGCTTGAGTAAAACGGGGTGATATCACGACTAAAGTTATGATTACCCACCCAACAACAGATTGATTATTTTCATATCTCATATTCACTTCAAGCTATAAACATTCAATTATGAATTTCTAAGAAGTTGTAACTTCTGCGACAGCTCTGAATTAAAGACTGAACTGTAATCAGGGTATTGCCACCAAACACCAAATTTCTTTCCAGAAATATTAATATGATGACAGGTTCTTTGCACCACAAAATTTTTGGGAAAGTAATTGGAAGGCAGTGAACCGTCATTGAAGAAACTCAGTAACAGCAATAGAACATTAATCAAACAAAACTAATAATTATTTATTAATAAATAAATAATAAAATATTAAAGAATTATTCATTTTTCATAATTATTTATTATTTTTTGGATTATAATAAAAGTGTTAGGTTGAAATTAAGAATGAAATTTTGGTTAGGTTTGTTTGTGAATTTATTTGATTAATAAAGTTGATAATGATATCAAAATGACTATTACCTACAGACACAAAAATTCATCTGACTTAGTGCGAATTCCTCTGACATGATATATTACACAGAGGGATTTACAAGCCATTATTGAGGCTAGAAGTGCCCACCTTCTCAAATTTCTTAGCATTACTTTCAGAACAAAACACCTGGGTAAGTGTTAACAAACCAAAGAATGGAAACCAACACTCCAGAAGAACATACTAACAAAGCAGAAACTTTACCAAAATTACCTTCAATTTTTCTCATGCTGTAGTGCTGTCAGATTTAACAGATGAAATTCATTATGGTTATTTTTTTATCTGTATAATTGTAACAAAAAACTTTGGCATGTCACTGATTTGTAAATAGATTGTATATCTAATAAAGATATCTTATTTTAAGTCAATTTGTTATAGAACTTTTTCCTTACATTAAAATTATTATTTTTTCAAACAGCATGGTAAAAGTAATATATTTACCTTATTTATTATCATCATTATTTTGTACATATTCAATCATGTTCATTATTGTCTGATTAAGTGCAGATGCATTACACTCATACTCCACAACATAAAATTAATTAATTATAATCTGTTCTTTTGGTAGCTAATTTAGGGCATTTTTACATCTTTTACAACTGTAGTAGTGGGGCTAAACTGGTGATAAATAATGCTTTCCTTTTGGAGTAACAAAATGAAGGCTTTTATCTACCATCTATGACATATTTCTTATTAATTTTCCTTTTTTCCGAGCCTTACTGTATGATTAACAACTGTCCTATCTTTGTCGTTCACTTCCACATCATTGTTTGTCTCCTTCATATTTAATAGCAGCCAACAATAATTCTCCTCAGAACATTGAAAACATGTCCTTTTTTTCAATCTTAACCCTCATTATACACAAAACAAATTAAATTCTTTGTGGGGTAAATTGTGTATAGATTCTTTATACTCTCAAGAGATTAACTTGTTTTGTGTTAAGCCATCATGTCAAAAATCACTAGACCTAAAATAACACACTTTAAAGTAGTCGTCTACTAAAAATTAAATCATGCAAGTACTTGCTACATATAATATATACCCTCTCTCTCTCTCTCTCTCTCTCTCTCTATATATATATATATATATTATATATATATATATATATAGAGCTAATAAAAATGTATAACTTTTTTATAATATTTTTGGTAGATCTGGACAGTAAAGCTTTTTATATTGTTCATAAAAAATCAACTAAAACATGAGGATTATGTATCTGAATAGCAAGATTTTCTTTAAAAAAAAAAACTTCTGATAGATTTTGAAAATTAAAATTAAATACTCAAATCTGATAGACATTTTGTTCTATAGTATTCCAAGTAATATTTCTTTATGTTCAGGTAGTTCATTTAATACAATCACTAATAGTTTTCTCAAATCTTCATGGATTTTTTTACCTGCTGTTAGAAAATTTGAATTTCAACTCTAATAAATCAAATTTTTGTTATCATATTTTGGTTTTTCCCTAAATATTCCCATGAAAGGATAAATCTGTATTAAAGGTGGATTTCTCAGTTCTTGTATATGGCATTTCAATCATAAGAGTAGTTTGAATCTGCAAATATGGCAGCAATATTAAAAAAAATGGGCTTTTCTGTTCACTAATCCTAAAATAAGTTGTTTGTTGATACATTACAAATATCAAGTGCTTGTTATACTGATCAAATAAGTTTATTAATCTTTTATCTGATTGTGACTAATCAAATTATATAGGTATTAAAACACTAAAATCAATAAAAATACAGTAGTTGTATTAGATACTGATTAAGATAGAGCAGGAAATATTTGCAAATATGGTTATAGGCCTATAGTAAGTTATAAGATACATCTCTTCTCATGAAGCAGACAGAAGATGATTCAGAAGTTCTTTCTATATTATCTTAAATACATAACAGAACAAGGAAGTATATATGTGTGTAAATATGTACTTGTTTGTGTGTGTGTGTGTTTTGTGTAAGTTACATTACTGAGAATAGATGATGCATTACATTCCATAAGCCATGTGTGTTGCCTATCCCTACTTTACAAGAAATCCACTGTGAGAAAGAATGTAATACATCTGCAATCTATGTTTCACTATTCTTAATGTAATAACAATTATTCAGTCTCAATCAGGAACTCATAGTTAACATGTATAAAGTTTTTGTCCTGGACTCGTTCGATTCACATTATCCTATTGAAGTCTTTGTACAGAACTCATGGGGTAAAGTCGCTCTTCAGGACTCGTTCGATGTTACATCGTCCTACTTAAAGTCTCAGTCCTGGACTTGTTTGATGAACATCGTGCTATTAGAGTCCTATAGCAGCTCTCATGGGGTAAAGTCCTGCATTAGTTGACTTTTTCGATTTTGCATTGTCCAATTCAATTCATGTGCATTTGCAGATGATGATGTTAACAGTTAATTATTTATGATTACATGTATACTAATTGTAGTTACATTAATCGTAAAACGAACTTTATTTATACAATATATTTATTACTTATATTAATTTATACTATATATTATTATTATTATGCTTTTACGGCCAACATGGGACTACTTAAGTCAATTTTAGTTGGATCTTTTCTGAGAAAAGCGTGTTATTTTACTCTTCCGAGCTGCCTCGTATTTCTTCATTCGTTCAGATCTTGCTTTCTTTTCTTCATCCGTAAACACCCTCTTCGTTGTATTTTATCGTTTGTCTGTCTTTTGTTTAAATCTAATGCTTTTGTCTTTTAGCTTTGTAATTTTTCCAGTTTTATTCTGTAGGTCAGTCAGGGAAATTCCCAATTCTTTCATATCTTCTCTAATTTCTTTGATCCATCCTACTTCTAGCTTTTGGAACCAGAGCTTTTCAATGATATTTCTTGACAGTCTTGTTTCCGGTGTCCTTATGAGATGACCAAAGAAAGAGATTCTTTTTTCCACATAGTATCAGTAACAGGCTCTATTTCTCGATACACCACTTCATTTGGCACAATCCACCAATGGCCATCTTTTTGGTGTTTTTTATTGATACATGTTCTGACAATTCTCCTCTCTATTTTCAGAATTTTTTCAATTCGGTTTTTCTGAGTGATTTTGAAAAGGGTCTCGCTTTCGTAGGTGACTTCTGGCTGAACTACAGTTTTATAATGTTTCAGTTTTGTTTTAGCAGAAAGGCATTTATTGTTATATGTTGACCAAGTTAATTTTTGTGATTTAATCATTTTATTTGTCTTGTTTTGCCATGTCACTTTTTCATTTAAATTATAAGTTATTATTTCTCCTAGATATTGAAATTGTTTTACTATTTTAATTTTCTGATTGTTTACCGTGATGTGCTCTATTACCAGAGGATCTATGGCCATTAGTTCAGTTTTTTCGAAAGAGATATGAAGCCCTATCTTTTGTGCTAGGTTTTTAAGGCTCATGATTTGTGTTTTAGCTTCTTGAATATTATTTGCTAAAAGAGCGAGGTCATCTGCAAATCCTAGGCAATTTAGTGTGATGGAGTTTTTCTTAGTACCCATTTTTATATTTTTGGGATTTATTTCATACCATTTGCTCATGACAAATTCAAGGGTGCAGTTAAAAAGGAGTGGTGAGAGGCCATCTCCTTGCCTCAATTCAGTTTTTATGTAGAAGGGTTGAGAGAGTTCACCTCTGAATTTCACTCTGGACTGGGTATTGGTTAAGTTAATTTTATCATGTTTACCAGTTTAGGGTGAAGGCCCAGGTTTCTCAGAATATTCAGCATGGATGGTCAGTGTATACAATCATAGGCCCTTTTAAAGTCGACGAAGGTGATTATTAGTTGATTTTTCCGTCTTTTATATAAGTCCATCATAAGTTTTAGGGATATTATTTGCTCCGGGCAACCTCTCCATGGCCTAAATCCCCCTTGTTATTCCCCAAGTTCCAGTTCAAGTTGGTCTTTGCATCGGTTGTATATGATTCTCGACAGAATTTTGTATGTGCAATCCAGGAGAGATATGCCTCTGTAGTTTCCCGGATTAGTTTTATCCCCTTTTTTATGTAATGGATGAATGAGGGCTGTGGTCCAGTGTTCTAGAAGTTTTTCTTCGTTCCATATTTTCACGAGGCATAGATGTAGGGAAGTTTTGACTGAATAAACTGATGAGTGTTTCCAGACTTCTGCGAAAAGCTGGTCTTCTCCGCTTGCTTTGTAGTTTTTTATTTCATTTAAGGCTGCGAGAACTTCTTGAATTGTTGGCGGGTTGATATTTACCGGTGAAGTTATACTGTATATATATATATATATATATATATATATATATACATACACACTCCCACCCCACCTGGGCATGCATTAATATTCTTAAGTAATTTTGTACAATGATTATTAATTAAGTAACTTCGAAGTAATATAATTCTTAGAAAATAGTTATCTAAATGAATTGCTGTTATTAATTTGATATACTTAACGGTCAATGGTTTTATTACATTTCACTGAATTACAACTACGAGTTAATAAGTTTTCACGTTATCATGTATATAAATGTTAACATTTATAGATTTAACTTTAACCTTGATACCGTTATCTATGGTTTAATTTAAATATTATAAATTTGTCTACATATGGGCACGTGCGCCTTTTTATTATTATACTGTTGTTATGCAAGGTATGAAAATAAAAGTAACTGAATATCAAGTTAGTAACTGATTATATACATTTTTTGATTGTTTAAAATAAAGGACTGTTGTTGAGTTGGTGCATTAGTGCTTCATTGAAGAAATGTGAAAAACAAATTTTAACATTGATTATATTATCATGCTATAATTTGAAAATAGATCAATTATCTATTCGCTCGAATGAGAGAAAACATATAATAATAAACAGTTCACTGATAGCCTATATGGAGCAACTTACATCTAGGCACTCTAATCCAAGGACAAATAAGTTCTTTGACCTTCGACGCCATTGTTAGGTCGGTTAATACTCTACCTGTGCAAATTGCTTTTATCTCAGGTTGTGAATAATTTTTTTTTTATATATTTTAGACAATTTTAGTTAAATTATAATTTTAGCGTTTTTTATATTTCCCATTTGTTTTTACAGCATTGTCGTGATATGTTTTGCTTTTGTTATGCGTGGTTAGTTCTGGCTTTCTAAATAGATACTGTGAAGTTTAGCCAGTTTTTAGTTAAATTGCATAGTAATTACCGCTTCTTTAATCTTCAGTTTTTTTGTAGCATTGTAGTGGGTATGTTTGGATCGTTTTTGTCCAGAATTCAATAATGTTACCTAATGAAATAGCTGATGAAGTCCGAACAGTATCAATTTAAATATTAAAAAAACGTCATTAGTAAAAACTAAGTAGCCTATAAAAAGCGATTACTTTAAATGTATCGTATAATAGTCTCATCTGAATGTCCTCGTAACCGAAATTGTAGATAATACTGTTATTTCAAGAAATGGAATTTTAGCTTTTGCTTTCAGACTAATAAAACAATAAAAACTAGCCAAGAACTTTCATATCCAAACATAAAACAAAACCGCAAACAATTTTAAATACTACCGATAATTTTGAAAAAATGCTTAGGCGATAAGTACACAGTTTGTTTTATTAACAATGAAACTCCGCAATAGAAAAAAATGCTGCAACTGTTAACGAAGACGAACAAAACTTCAGCAGTCGGACGACCTTTTAAAGAATATAAATTTATTCAAATTATGTGAATATATATTGTTTCCAAAAAATAAATATGCTCTACCTTGGTTAATCAATGTACATAGTGTTCAGTTCTGAATACTTCCCAATGTTTTATTATAATCATTAACTGAAAATTAAGTATTATTAAATAAAAAACAAAAAGTAGTATAGAAATTAATCTTCTTTTACGGTTCATTTATATTGTGGTTCTATCTAATGTATTTCCTTTGGTCCTGCTGAAAGTTTCGTTATAAAATTTACTAAGCTTTCTTATTTGAAATATACTTTTGCAATTTCTATACCAACAATTTTCTTGATGTTGATTTTGATGATTGGCAGATTAAGAATTTTATTGTAAATAAAAGGTGTGATAAAATTGTGGCCTTTGTTTTTATGTTAGCAATTCTTATTAGTATATCAAAAGTAGTAGAACTAGCTGAACTAAAGGTATTATTTATGAAAGTAATTTTGTGACAGTAAATTTTTTAAATGTTATGTTTGCTACAACAATAATTAATCTTCATGTTGTTATGATGTGAAGAAGCTGATGGTTCTGTTTTATGTTTCTTCTATTTAATCTTAAATTTCTATGATAGGCCAAGAATGAACTCCATGAATTGCACGATAGTGAATTATGTACTCAGATCTCTTATGTTCAGTGTAAAATGGAAATATTCCGATACTGTTATGGTTTTAATTTTATAAAAGCACAAACTCGAGAATAGGCCTACAGGTAAGTAAATTTCTCAAAATTTTAACAATGTCGGAAGTGACATTAAATTAAGAATGTATAAATTTTATTGAATTCATTTTTAAGTTGTCATGGTATGTGTAATATAGAGTTTTACTAATTACAACTGAAAAGAACAGGCTGATCTATAAGGCAGATTAAAGAGGAATATTTTTATAACAATACAACTAGAGTCCACTTTTTATTGCAATATTTTAGGAGATATTTTATATTTCAGTCTGTACGTAACAGGCCTCCCGTAATATTTTACTGCATAGGAAATAGTTAAGATATACATTGAAATTAATGCTAATATTTGCATTTAAATTATTCTTTAATAATTTATGATTATTTTAGACCTAGCCAGATAATTTTAATATAGTAGTATTTTAACATAAACGGGTATGATATACTATCCATTGCGTTACTCTTAATATAATATTTGTATAGGTAGCCGTGATAAGAATATTAATATTAATGATTTATTAAATAATACATTTTATAAGTTAGAATTTTGAAAATTTGATAATAAATTTAAAAAAAATTGTTTTATCGTTTCAGGTTAATGAAAAACAGATTATAGGTTATGGGTTGTAACATCACAAATATATTTGGTATATAAATGATTTGCTTTGATCCCTAATAATTTTTAATTTGAGAATGGAACCACGGCGTGAGAAAAAAAGCAAAGCGAGGTCAACAAAAGTTGAAACTAAAAAAAATACGTGATTTGGAGTTACTACTGTAGCTGGACACTGCTACAGTATACAAGTGTTTATTAAAATTTTAAAATGCCAGTCTGAAAATACGTCTAGCAACGACGATATGAATGAGTGGGGAAATATAAATAAAAATAGTAGTATTCAAGAAAGAGAAAATAACATATCTGCAACTTCAAACGACGTAGATACTATTGATAATGCTCAAACTGATCAAACAAATTTGAGAAAGAGAGAAATAAAGATACAAGCAATGGAAGTCAATATCCCGATTCCAGAGGGCAACGGTCAACGTGAGAGAGAGAGAGAGAGTGAGTGTGTGTGTGTGAATACACACACATATATATATACATATTGCATTATATATTGTTACATTTAGAAAAAAGCTGACAACATAGTTGTAGGACTTTCCCGTCATGTTGCTTTTTTCTGATGCACGGCTTGCACACACGACGTAATTTAAAATATTTATCATTTTCTTTAAATATAATATTTTTTGTTTATTTAATTCAATGATTCTAACTAAAGCACGTGCGCATACCGTATTTCGTTCGCGTGGGTGTGGTGGTACTAGCGGCTACTTTAAATAATTTTTTAAACTTAAAATATTATTAATCTATTTAATACTACCACTTACCTGTGACGTCACAACATAGCAGATGACTACAACAGCTGTACATGAGTGCTACACTAGCACTAGTTGTGGTGAAAGGGGGTACTAATGACGCACTATACCCACTTAGCCACTAGTTTATTTAGATAATTTTTTGGGTGGGGATGCGATTTTGCAAAAAAATGTTTTTGTAAATTTTATTATTTTTTAATTGTTAACAAATGTATAAGAAAAATAACACCTTTAATAGGTGAAATTTTGAGATGCTGACCTTGCTATACAATTGATTTTAATGTACAGCTTCACCCCCTTCATCTTTTGAAAATTTAATGGCATCAATGCCCTACATATAGTAGTAATTTGACCAAGTTTCGTCAAAAATCGGTCCACTATTTCGGGAGATATAAAATTTGTTACACTGAACACACACATGTACATAAATACATCCAGAAAATTTCCATCCAGTTTTTTGGGTTCCTTAGGTGTCAAAACATCAATATCCAATAAAAACCACATATGCCCTAACTGAACCGATTACAATACTTTCCCTACTAAAGCTGTAGCTCTGCTATAATGCTAGATGGGAAAGTAAAAAATTGATAGTAATAAAAGAAAAGAATGTATAATCAAAATTATTATTTAAAAAAAAAAAACATTTTGAATTGCAAGTAAAAATCTAATTTTTTTATAATTAAAAAATTTCATGCTTAAATTTTAAAAGAAACTGTTTCATTTGCATCAGCTTTTGGTTTTGAAATTTTACAAAGTATTTTAAGTTCATTTTGTATTACAACAAGAGACTTGCCTTTTGTTTCTATCAGATATATATACATCAAGATACATCCAAAAATATTTATAAAGGATAATAACCAAAAAGAAAAATACATCCCAAAATTTGAATTAATGAAATAAAACATTTTTAATGCAATCAGTGAGAAAATACACATTGCTATAGTAAATATGCCTGATGCAATGTTTTTAATTCCATTTGGGAATATTTCACTTTGATAAACTGGTGAAATAGGTCCGAGACCAATACTTGTAAAAACACAATATCCACCAGTAGCTAACAGCACAATCCAGCTGTAATCAGAAACATTGAAAATTCTTTTCTTCTGAACAAAGAAATAGACCCCAGAAACTAAATGACTGATACCAGATCCTCCTGCTGAAATCAAAAGTAGTGGCCTTCTTCCAAACTTATCAACAACTAATGTAGAGAATACACTTAGTATTAAAAAAATTAAACCAAGGATAATAGTGCCTTGATCTGCACTAAATATGGTGCTTTCTGCTGAGGACAATATTTCTGTTGCACATGCATACATAACAGACCTTCCTCCAAGTAATCCAGTAAATACAATAATAAAGAATAAAATTACACTCATTCGGCAAACTGGATCAGTTACTAATGCAGAACAAGGCATTTTTTCAGCAGTTTGCTCATGTATAGCTGCTTTAACTGACTTTATTTCATTCACTATAAACGTGTCATTTCCACTTCTTATTTTTCTCATTTCTGTTTTTGCCTTTTCATATTTTCCTCTCATTACAAGATTATATGGAGATTCAGGTATAAAATATAATACAAATGCTAACACTGCTGGTAAAGAAATACAAATGTATGAAAAAGTGTTATATGAAACATATGGTGCTATAGAATATGATGAAACAATTCCAAAAAACCACATAACAATACAAAAAGATGTGATTTTTCCTCTAATCTCAGGTTCAGCAATTTCTCCGAGATATAATGGACATGTGCTGAAAATAATTCCCATACACAGACCAAAGATTAGCCTTGCAAGAATCAAAATTTTATATGATCTTGTTGCAATTATTAAACACCATCCGGTTATGTACATAGGAAAGATTGACCAAATCACTGGTTTTCTGCCAAAGCAATCACAAATAAATCCAGCTGGTATTGGTGTAAATATATCTCCTATTTCTAGAGAAACAATGACCCAAGATCCTTCATCTGCAGTCATGTGAATTTCAGAATTGTTAGATAGAAGACGTATCACCACAGGTGCTGACCATCCACAAGCCATTCCAGCAGCAGCGAATGTTGATGCTACTACAAAAGGAAATGTCAACATTAGAAAACACTGTTGTTAGAAATATTGTTTTTGAAATACTTTTATACTATAAAAACTCAGTTTTTCTGCTTTCTCATGGTGTGACATAGACATGTATTAAAAAAAATTGTGACTTAACATATTTAGATTACATTGCATATTATACTTGTATATTACTTAGAATTTATATACTGTACATGAATTATGTTTACATATCACATGTTGTGTATTATATATGCAAATATTATACAAGAATGTAATATATTACTTTTGAAATTGATTTTTTCACAACATAATTAATATAAACAAGTATCCCAGTATACCTTTATTTCTTGTTTCATGAAAAATACTTACATTTCATTCAAATGTAGTGTGTTAAAAGTGAACCTGTGTATCTATCTTATGTATTTCATTTGAAACGATACAGGTATGGAAATGAAAGTAGGTTGTACAAATACTGACTGGAAAACAGATCTTATTAAAATAAAATATCATAAATTAAGCTTTTACCACTATCTAGCTAATGCAATAAAATACGTTTAATTATAGTTTATAATATTTTAAAGCTTAGTAGGTTTAATAAGTTCTAATTTGGCTAATTCACCTCAATCTATTAATTCTTGTACTTTTATTATCTTATTTTTTTTTTTTAAATACAAAATTCAATTTTTTCATGTTTATATGATATTAATACATTAATGAAATGCGATGTCATTGATTGCTACTGACTGCCAGGGCTGGTTTTTATTTAAATTATAGGATTGATATTCTACAAATATTTCTGTCTCTATGGCAGTTAAAATGATTTCAGCTCTTTCATCTGTAGTTTAAACATGTATCTCTGGTCTACTTAAGTGCGTCCAGAGTTCCTGTGTTTGCGTATGGTGAGAGACGGCACGCTGAGGTGTGTCGTTTTCAATGATGCACTGAGGACTCCAAGGGTTTAGATAGGTCCTGATGAAGAAGAAGAGTAAGAAAAGACCCGGTGCCACGTTACGGCTATTCGAGGTATGTCGTGGTTTCCAAATGGGCAAACAGAAAATCACTCAAAAGAGCTGACACCGGCGAGCCGACCTGCCATGCCGGACGTTCAACCGGTAGGCGGAGAGGCTCGTTAGAGTTTACCAGACACTCCCCTGGGTGGCGCAATAACAACCAGTCGGACCGGCTCAGGGGAGTAGAGAGAAAAAAAAAAAAAAAAAAAAGGCTCATCTTTAACTGGTAAACGTGTTAGGTTAGTAACGAGTTATCCTATTCTTATAGGAGTTGATGCGAATACCAAATCGCTTCTTTATCACAGTGGGATCACTGACGATGGCGGCGAATTAATCGAAGGTTTCATCGCGCAGCATCAGTTTGATGTTTTCAATGTAGCCGGCGAGTTGACTACCTTTGCCGGTGCAGTTGGTTTGCGGAGGGCCTTCCAAATTTGATGTTACCATTGGTAAGGATATTCTTGGTAGGATTCTGAATTGGTCGGTAGTCAATAGTTTTCGGTTGGGTAGGTGGGCTGGGCGATGTCTAAAGGGCTGATGTTCCTCTTCAGTAGAGGCGTTTTCTGCACAGGCGGGCGGATTGGCTTAAGTTTTTTAACATTCTTGTGGTCAGCCTGCGAGTTTACTCGAAGTCTGGACGAGGTCCCATTAGACGACCTTGCAGAGAATTTCTCTTCTGCGATAGTTGAAGCCGCTGAACACTCTATTCCCAGAAGTACGGGTCAAGAGAGAGTAGCTGGATAGTGGACTTGGGAATTGACTGCGATGAAGCGGACTATGAGCCCGCTCAGGAGAGCCGCACAATGTGTCCGGATGATCCGATCCTATAATTCCTTCTATCAGTCTATCCTTCTATCCTAAATCTGTCAGTTCTAAAAGCAGCAATACATCCACATCAGAAACTGTTCACTAACAGGTGTGATACAGAGAATGTGCCTTCATATAATGAATGCATTACGAAAAAGCACAAATTACATCCTTATAAGCACTGTTCATACAAATTGTTATTCTGGTAACCGTATTTTTCAAGTTGCAAACTTATAATCCTGACTTTCAACTACGGGTAAACTTCCGATATTAACATTTCAATACCTTTTTTCAAGAGCTCTAAGAAAACAAGTCGCAAGCATTACACTTTTCCCATCCATTTTCTGGAACACGCACCACATAAAATTTTTCTGGTAAAGGAATAAAGGCAGCAAGAAAGTTATGGAAAGCATACCATCTAAAGCAAGCATACCGTCTAAACATACAAATTCATATAATAACTATAATAGTCATAATTTAAGAAGGTTGTAGCTTTAAAAATAATAAAACGACAAAAAACAGTTTTAAAATTGTAGGAGATTTAATTCTAAATATAAAGTGTTATTCCACTTTTTTCTGTAATTCCTAACTTTTGGGTGATATTCAACGATCTTTGTAAAAAAGTCTGAACATTTTTAAAAAGTCAAACTTTAAAAAGATTATATCTCGAAAAATATTAAAGTTACAAATGAAGTATTGGGCTGAAATTATAAGTTTAATGTTAAGTAAAACACATTCATACAACCAATTTTATTATAAATCCTAAAACTGCAGTGCTATTCGGCAATTTTTGAAGAAAAATCGAAAAACCAAAGATGGGATCGTTGATCCCATCTTATTATGTCGAACATAAATTGCGCAAATTCTGTCACATTAATCCAGCAGGTCACGATTCTGACTTTATTTGATCTAAGCCACCACGCTACTACTTTAAACAGTTTAAGCTATATTCATCTGTTTCATTAAACTGAAAAGCGGGTTGATAAGCATCAATGATTTCTTTTCGCAGAAAACACATTATGAATGTTCTCTAAAAATCATACGCAATAGATAAATAGTTTCCTACAAAGATCGAGAAGTTTTATGCATCTGACTTTATCTTACAAATCTATTCAAACATTTTCCTCTTAATTGAACGATCATATTTTAAAAATATATTTTCTCTTAAAACAAAAGATAAAGTAGTATTTCAATGATTTCGTTAACCAATACATTTACAAAACATCAGTTAACTAAGAAAAAGTAAATCCAATATTTTGAATCTCCGAGTGATATCGTCTCTGCCTTTTATTCAGAGGTTCCGAATTCCGAGCCTCGAGCAGTTATGGGATTTTTCATACGTAAAAAAAAAAAAAAATCATTAACATCAATCATTGTAACTGTTATTTGGCGTCAGCCTGTTTCTGTATGATAAAAAATATTTAAAATAAGGGGTGAAAAAAGTAATTAAAGGTAATAGAAGTCGTATCTGACTATATTCGCGGTGGGAATTCTTGATTAAGACACACAAAAGTACTTCGGTTCTCTGCAGTGTGAAATTTCCGATTGTCTTATTAGACAATGAGTTCTAGTGGGCGGACAAGTTCATTTTGTTTGGAAAAAATATTCCTACGAAATACATTATGTCATTAGTCTGATTCCATAAATAAGAATATTTTTCCTGGATGCACAAAAAGAGCTTTCAGATGGTTGCTTGATGCCAATAAATATGAAATAACGTACAATGATATCTACTAAATCAACAATTCTAATTCATTAATAAATGTGCATCCTTAAAAAGAAGATATCTATATCTACATTTCGCCTCCATTGAACCGGACACTCTATGTCCAGACTTGAGGTGCTGAAATACTTTTGTTATGTTACATTCGTATGTTATAAAATTTTATTTTGATTATTATATGTAAAACATTACCTGCAAATCCAATCAAATACTGTTTCAGATGACTACTGGTCATTCTCATCAAAGTGAAGTTACCTTTTGAGCGGTTACAAAAAAAATTTCAGTAACACGTGTAAGTACTTAAGTTATATAGGTGAACAATAGTCTTTGCAGCATATAGATACAACTTCCTAAATCATTTACTTAGTATAGCGAATTAATATGATAAGAAAACAATGGTAAAACTGTTAACAAATTTTTCTGTTATTAATTCTACACGGGAGATAATAATTGCTAAAACAATGTATAATATGATAATAGATATCAACTACTTATACCTTTCAGTTTCTATTTTGATTTCAGTAATCAAATAAAGAATACCTGTAAAGTATATGACTTTTTAGCCGATTACAATTAATCCTTTGGTGATTACTTCAATGCACGTGTATAGATAATGTAAAGCAAATAAATGTAAATTAAATTTTGTAAAAATAAAGTAATTTATAAAGTAATCTATGGATTGAAAAATCTTCCATATTAGATGCGCTGGTTCTCACCCTAAATGATAATATAATAGATTATTATTATGTTATATCATCAAATAAGAGATTGTTTCGGTAGTATTTCCGTTACTGTCGAATTTTCATTATTGTTATCTCTCCGGTCAACATAAACTAATTTTTCGACTGTGTAAATTATTTTGTTCTTTTGCTTTAGACATCCCTCACCAATAATGAATAATAGTTTGTTACCTGTTATTTTCTATTGTAATTGTATAAGTGTACTATTTTACAATCAATCAATTAATTTTTTTTTGTAACATTAACCAAAATTTATTATTTATATAACATTGTACATTAACCTGAAAGGGGATTATTCAATTTATTATTCTTGCTTTCTTTAAAACTTTTATTATCATCAAACATATCATCATCATGTACTAATTGAATTTTAATGATTCCTGGTAAATTAGTATTAAAAAATGATAAATTAATAACTACTTAGAATCCTGGGAATCTAAAACAGGTAGCATAGCTCACTCACATACACAACACCCAACACACACACACACGCGCGCGCGAACTTATTTTTTTTTTTTTTAACTGAATTTTTATGGGCATCGACTTCTAAGGTCATTAGCCATCGTCACATTCTTTAAAAGTAATTTATATCACCATCTGGATCGTCATATGTAAGGGTGTAAAGGGCCCTTATATTTTATTTAAAAGCACAAACTACACAAAAACATTAAGACACAAAAGACAAGTACAACACACACCACTTACGGGGTGTAAAGGGCCCCGATATTAAAATTTGAGATAAGGTTCTCAAAAGACCATGAAATTAAAAATATCATCTTATCAATACCATATCTTTCTTTCTTTCTTCTACGAGTCTCGTTTATAGTTTGTTTAAGCACCCTCGGGGCGACCAGAACCGCCGTTGAGCAGTATATCAGTCGCGCCAGGGTGCCGTGGCAGTTGAATCCTTCTTATAAACAGGCTACAGGCATGCACCGCGCATACCCATAGCCTCGCGCCCTCAATCCACCCTTGAGGGTCCCCCATGCCATCATCGGACACACCCCGACTCACTGCTCTTGAGTGCAGGTGAGCCAAAATGGCCTACGCAAGAGGGCTACCTCCCGTCACTATACGTGCCACGCTTCGAGACTCCCTTATATATATATAACTACCGCTTAGAGATTATTTTATCACACCTTTAAACTTTCATATTATAGACTTTTAAGAAGTCCACTGGCGTGTAAAAATGCAACTATATTTTCTTCATTTCCATTATCCAGATCAGCAGTAATATTATTTCTAAGACAGAATCTCTTTCTGAGGTCCTCATATATGTTACACTCTTCTATTAGATGCTTGATTGTCAGTGTTTTATTACAAACACCGCACATTGGTCTCACTTCACCGGTTAACAAATATGAATTTGTTAGTCGCGTGTGACCGATTCTAAGTCTGGTCACCGCTACTTGTTCACGTCGCTTTTCCATTTATATGGAGAAGTTTTAATTGAGTTTAATTTTGTATTTAAACTCCTCCATTCAGTATTCCACTTGTTTTTAAATACGTTAGTTAGACAGTTTTTAACATCTGCCACTCTTACAGGAAATGCATCCAAATCATCGCAGACTGTTGCCTTTCTGGCAGCTTCGTCTGCGATTTCATTACCTGTAATACCAGCATGCCCCGGAGTCCATACAAATACGCATCGCTGTCCTCGTTGATTTAGAACGTATAAAATGGACAGGATGTTTGCAATTAGGACATCCTTAATGTTCTTGTTTCGAATTGCGACAAGTGCACTTAAAGAATCGGAACATATTAGCACTCTCTCTTCACAATAGTGTTCAGTGTAGCGAAGAGCTTGCTGAATTGCAGTGAGTTCTGCCGTATAGACACTGGCCACATCTAGCAGTTTCCAAAAGTGAGCTTCTCCATTTACATATATTGAGCATCCAACACCATGTTCGGTTTTAGAACCGTCAGTATAAATTTTAATATGCGAACTTATTTATAATAAAAATAGTTATGTGTTAAAATTAAATTATATATCACATAATAAAAGATAACATTTCGCTTTGTTATTTTCTTATAAATAATAAATATGTTCCAGCACGCTGTAGCGTGTGTTGTCTTATAAAAACATTAAATTTCTTAATATTTTTATTTATTTAACAGTGGTGCACTAAAATTCTCACCAATCAATAAATTTCTGACGATACTATTACGTACTTATTTATATTAATTTTACAATTACGAGTACATAAACAAAATTCGTGGGGATCTGTTGTTTTTATCAAGAACTAAAAGTTTGTATTTTTATTATTATTTTCCTGTTTAATTATTTTTTCAATTAGATTGATGATGATGAAAATTGTTATCGAATTACCGCCAGAAAGCAACACCATTTATACAATCTTGGTTTTAGATATTTTTTTAACAGAAATACTGCTTTAATTTACCGAAGTATTTTATTTGACTTACTCATTCTGGCATACTTACCATTTAATTGAACATTCGAGAAAATCATAAGGTCTGTCGACCATTAATCCTACCTTAAGGTAAGATAAGGCCTTTTTCTCAGGTGTTATCAGAGGATTTACATTAGAACCATTACACGAGAAAAGTCATTAATTAAAGTCACGAACAGGAGCGGTTCCAGAACAAAACTCTGGAATAAATTGTCTTAATTTCTTTCCCATCCGAATAAAGACCTAAAAAATCATAAAAATCATATAATAAATGATATTCGATAGAGTTGAAGTTATTCAATTTTTTGTGTTATCTTTTTTAGTACTGTAACAAAAGAAGGTAATTATGGATTTGATTTCTATCAGAGATTTTGAAAATGACACAACAACTGTACAATTCATTTTTTCTAGAAATTTGTTTTCTTTATGAATTACAAGGACAATTTTACACAAGAAAATAAATTTATTTTCATGTTTCTCCAAAACCCATACGTTTTACACACACACACACACACACATGAGCTCGCGTTCATATACCTCTATTTCCTACTTCTTTATTGCTCATCATAACTAGTCTACACGTTTACTACTTTCTATTAGCGGTCTGCTCTTAGAGGCTACTGGAGTTCAGAACACTTATAAGTTAACGTTACATACCGTGCCTGTTAATTTTTGTTACTACTCCATAATGCGTTCTCTGTTCATCTACAACATTATTGGAGAATTCTAATTGGTTTAACACACAATTATATGTTAAATATTTATACATTTTTAATCTCTATGTTTTTACCTTTATGCTACCTTTACCTACCTTTATTCTACCTTTCAAAGGTAGAAAGTAGCATAACTCAGCTGGATTATCAAGATACAGCGCATTCATGAACGCTTAAAACTTTCAGGGCTCTTTTTTACTTCTAAATTTAATTTCAAGTATTTAGAAGGAGCTCAATCATTTTCGTTTACTTCTCGAGAGGAGACGAATTTTGTAATTAATCAAAGATCTCTAAGCAAACTAACTTTTCACGCTCTTTCATTAATATGACACGTAATACAGTTAACCTATTTCATTAAGGGTCCCAATAACTAGGAGTGGTCTTAATCCCATGTCGAATTTTAAAACCTACCGACCATTATAATAAGCCTTTTCTTCTACGGGAACAAACAACTCTTTGAGAGGAAAAAATATTCCTGATGAATCTTATTTATATCTTAATTGGCGCAGGTTTTTTAAATTATATTTTTTAATAACAATGTTTAGTAATTCGATGATACAATTTTTAAACTCTCATATTGACTAATAGTTGTCATTCAGTTTACATTTCAGTAACATGAAAGAACCTCTAAAAAATTTTTATTTGTTAAAAAAGTTGGTAACTTAATTCTTTCAACCTACCAAATTAAAAAAAAAAATTCTTAATGAAATCTTTTATTATACCCCCTACATCCGACCTCGCTAACAATTTTTTTTACATATTCAAAATGTTGCCTGTCTGCACAATTTATCTCAATTAGTTGCTAAGCATAGGTTTGTTGTTAAGGATAAAACTAATCAACACAGAAATTATATGGAGGGTATATCAGTAATAAAGCAATCCGTCACTACTTGCGGGGGTTACGTTTCGCGAATGCCAAAAACGCAATACATGTAAACCTAACTTTAAATCTTAAAGTTAGTTTAAGGGTTTATTAACCACGTAAGCCTCGGGGTTATTAACCACGTAAGCCTCCGTGACGCAATTGGTAGCGACCTAGCCTTTCATCCGGAGGTCCCGGGTTGGAATCCCGGTCAGGCATGGCATTTTCACATACGTTACAAATCACTAATTTCATCCTTTGAAGCAATACTTAACCGGGTCGTCCCGGTTCCGGAGGTAAAACAAAAAAAAAGTTCTTAAATCACAAAAAAATGGATCGTTACACAGAAATAAAACAGCAATACGCGATAAATTCTTTCTAGTAAGTACATCCAGATTAAATAAATATTTTAAGTAATTTTTGCATCCGACTTTATTGTGAAACATTCAATGTTCAGTAACATTAACATTACAATGTTTTATTTTAAAACAGAAAAACTAAAAACCTGAACCGTCTTATTTGATAAAAAAACTTCATTATTTGTGTTTGGTTTTAATTTTTTCCGAGTTCTTTAAACTCTTCATTGTACAATGCCAATGCCAAGTCTAGTTAAATTCTAAAATTCATGGAAAGTTCTAGAAAAGTATCAATTTCAAAACCTTTAGTTGCTAACTGTCCGCATAAACCAAAAATTACATTCAACGATTTTAGGTTAATAGGCGTAACTGAAACCTCGTTGTCGTTATCCTTTTCCAAAAGGGTAGTAAACGGTTTCGTTAACAGCTCTTCTAGTTCTTTTTCTGGGAGTTCCTCGTATTTAGTTTGCAGAAGTTCTTGAATGTCTGAAATTTCAATTTTGTTGAAGTTTTCGTTTTTAATTTCATGTGTTAATGACACAATTTCTATCATTATACCATCGAAGGCCAAGGGCACTGTCTTCTAAAACACACACTTATGGCCAGACGGTCAGCAAGCATGATCATCGACGACTTAATTTCATTTACCGATTCCTTTAGTTGATAATGGTCTGCGATGTGGTAATTTTTCCCGCATTGAATGAGAAACAAATACGTCACTAATTTTCCTTCCATTATCCGTAATTACCTGCTGAATGTACGCCGTAGATAATAAACTTTATAAATAGCGATCATTTAACTAATGACAAGGTGTAATTATGTCGATGTTAACAACATTGTCGTGTTTGGCGGGAAAAATAAATATTAGGCTGTAAAACTTCTAGTTTTTGGGGATATTCAAGGCAAATCTATGACGAGTAGCACTTTAAAAGCCAGTGAATTTTAGTTCAAAAAAGTTATATCACACTTCGTTTGTTATAGTACAATTTATATAGCACGCGCGCGCGCACACACACACACACACACACACACACACACACACACACACACACATATGTACAATATTAATTGTTAGTATTACACTCGGATTTTCCGACACTTAGTAATAATTAATTATTGCTGTACGTAAGTGAATACTCTTTTACATATTGGAATACATAAGGGAATATATTTCCATTCCGTTTCTTACGGAACATCTCTCGGAATACTGATCTTAAACTATTGATGTTATAAAAACATTATAATAATTACGTTATATTTCAGTGATGAACATAATTTATACTATTTGTACTCGTTTTTATTTGTTCTCGAGTGTGTTCTGGTTGTGTGTGTGTGTGTGTGTGTGTGTGTATATATATATTTTTTAAACATATGTGTATGTGTGTGTGTGTGTTTGCTCTCACGCGCTCTCGTAAGTACGTGTATCTGTGTGCATATGTATGTACGGAATTTATTTGTTTGTGCTTTTGCAATAGTGTAAGACAGTTGAATTTGCAGTTCAATTTTATTTTATGTATTTAATTTTATTTTAAGTCCATTTAAAACGTTTGCATTTGTTTTTTTTTCTTTTATTACTTTATTATTACTATTATTTTTGATTACGTAATAATTTTTCCATATTATGTTTATTGTGTTTAATTAATTAACGCGTTTAATTAATTTTTACTATATATGTACCGGATATTGATAGTATTGAACATGTGTTGCAAGGTTTTATTCGTAACTAGGAATGTAATTTTTCTCTGGTGCCACTATATGTTTTTTAATTCCAATGTTTTAGGTTTATGATTTGGTCGATTTTCATCACGTGGTTAGGAGTCTACTTTATGTACATCGTACAATTTTTATTTCCGTTTTTGATGACAAAAATTGTCTTTCAGTGTTCTATTTCTCTATTACCAACAATTAAGAACCGTTATGGAAAAAATGGTTTTCATCGGGTCACGTCATCCCTAAACAAACGATGATTTCAAACTCCAATATATATTAATACATAATAACATTTATTCTATGAATGTTTTATCATACATCATTATATATTCATTTGTAATTACTCATATTTATTAGAAACTGACAAGTCGATTAAATTCTATCCATGAATGACATTTATTTTATTTTAATAATTAGATAATTTTAATAATTTTTTTTTTTTTTTTGTCTTCAGTCATTTGACTGGTTTGATGCAGCTCTCCAAGATTCCCTATCTAGTGCTAGTCGTTTCATTTCAGAATACCCTCTACATCCTACATCCCCAACAATTTGTTTTACATACTCCAAACGTGGCCTGCCTACACAATTTTTCCCTTCTACCTGTCCTTCCAATATTAAAGCGACTATTCCAGGATGCCTTAGTATGTGGCCTATAAGTCTGTCTCTTCTTTTAACTATATTTTTCCAAATGCTTCTTTCTTCATCTATTTGCCGCAATACCTCTTCATTTGTCACTTTATCCACCCATCTGATTTTTAACATTCTCCTATAGCACCACATTTCAAAAGCTTCTATTCTTTTCTTCTCAGATATTCCGATTGTCCAAGTTTCACTTCAATATAAAGCGACACTCCAAACATACACTTTCAAAAATCTTTTCCTGACATTTAAATTAATTTTTGATGTAAACAAATTATATTTCTTACTGAAGGCTCGTTTAGCTTGTGCTATTCGGCATTTTATATCGCTCCTGCTTCGTCCATCTTTAGTAATTCTACTTCCCAAATAACAAAATTCTTCTACCTCCATAATCTTTTCTCCTCCTATTTTCACATTCAGTGGTCCATCTTTGTTATTTCTACTACATTTCATTACTTTTGTTTTGTTCTTGTTTATTTTCATGCGATAGTTCTTGCGTAGGACTTCATCTATGCCGTTCATTGTTTCTTCTAAATCCTTTTTACTCTCGGCTAGAATTACTATATCATCAGCAAATCGTAGCATCTTTATCTTTTCACCTTGTACTGTTACTCCGAATCTAAATTGTTCTTTCACATCATTAACTGCTAGTTCCATGTAAAGATTAAAAAGTAACGGAGATAGGGAACATCCTTGTCGGACTCCCTTTCTTATTAGGGCTTCTTTCTTATGTTCTTCAATTGTTATTGTTGCTGTTTGGTTCCTGTACATGTTAGCAATTGTTCTTCTATCTCTGTATTTGAACCCTAATTTTTTTAAAACGCTGAACATTATATTCCAATCTACGTTATCGAAAGCCTTTTCTAGGTCTATAAACGCCAAGTACGTTGGTTTGTTTTTCTTTAATCTTCCTTCTACTATTAATCTGAGGCCTAAAATTGCTTCCCTTGTCCCTATACTTTTTCTGAAACCAAATTGGTCTTCTCCTAACACTTCTTCCACTCTCCTCTCAATTCTTCTGTATAAAATTCTAGTTAAGATTTTTGATGCATGACTAGTTAAACTAATTGTTCTATATTCTTCACATTTATCTGCCCCTGCTTTCTTTGGTATCATAACTATAACACTTTTTTTGAAGTCTGATGGAAATTCCCCTTTTTCATAAATATTACACACCAGTTTGTATAATCTATCAATCGCTTCCTCACCTGCACTGCGCAGTAATTCTACAGGTATTCCGTCTATTCCAGGAGCCTTTCTGCCATTTAAATCTTTTAATGCTCTCTTAAATTCAGATCTCAGTATTGTTTCTCCCATTTCATCCTCCTCAACTTCCTCTTCTTCCTCTATAACACCATTTTCTAATTCATTTCCTCCGTATAACTCTTCAATATATTCCACCCATCTATCGACTTTACCCTTCGTATTATATATTGGTGTACCATCTTTGTTTAACACATTATTAGATTTTAATTTATGTACCCCAAAATTTTCCTTAACTTTCCTGTATGCTCCGTCTATTTTACCAATGTTCATTTCTCTTTCCACTTCTGAACACTTTTCTTTAATCCACTTTTCTTTCGCCAGTTTGCACTTCCTATTTATAGCATTTCTTAATTGCCGATAGTTCCTTTTACTTTCTTCATCATTAGCATTCTTATATTTTCTACGTTCATCCATCAGCTGCAATATATCGTCTGAAACCCAAGGTTTTCTACCAGTTCTCTTTATTCCGCCTAAGTTTGCTTCTGCTGATTTAAGAATTTCCTTTTTAACATTCTCCCATTCTTCTTCTACATTTTCTACCTTATCTTTTTTTCTCAGACCTCTTGCGATGTCCTCCTCAAAAATCTTCTTTACCCCCTCTTCCTCAAGCTTCTCTAAATTCCACCGATTCATCTGACAACTTTTCTTCAGGTTTTTAAACCCCAATCTACATTTCATTATCACCAAATTATGGTCGCTATCAATGTCTGCTCCAGGGTAAGTTTTGCAGTCAACGAGTTGATTTCTAAATCTTTGCTTAACCATGATATAATCTATCTGATACCTTGCAGTATCGCCTGGCTTTTTCCAAGTGTATATTCTTCTATTATGATTTTTAAATTGGGTGTTGGCAATTACTAAATTATACTTCGTGCAAAACTCTATAAGTCGGTCCCCTCTTTCATTCCTTTTGCCCAGCCTGTATTCACCCACTATATTTCCTTCCTTGCCTTTTCCAATGCTTGCATTCCAATCTCCAACTATTATTAAATTTTCATCTCCTTTTACGTGTTTAATTGCTTCATCAATCTCTTCGTATACACACTCTACCTCATCATCATCATGGGCGCTTGTAGGCATATAAACGTTAACAATCGTTGTCGGTTTAGGTTTTGATTTTATCCTTATTACAATGATTCTATCGCTATGCGTTTTGAAATACTCCACTCTCCTCCCTATCTTCTTGTTCATCACGAAACCTACTCCTGCCTGCCCATTATTTGACGCTGAATTAATTACTCTAAAATCACCCGACCAAAAGTCGCCTTCCTCTTCCCACCGAACCTCACTAATTCCTACTATATCCACATTCACCCTATCCATTTCCCTTTTTAAATTTTCTAGCCTACCAACCTTTTTTAAGCTTCTAACATTCCACGCTCCGACTCGTAGAATGTTATTTTTTAATTTTCTGGTGACCCCTTCCTTAGTAGTCCCCACCCGGAGATCCGAACGGGGGACTATTTTACCTCCGGAATATTTTACCAAGGAAGGCGCCTCCATTATTGCTATGTGAAAATGCAGAGAGCCACATTTTCTTGGAAAAAAAGCAGCTGTAGTTTTCCATTGCTTTCAGCTGCGCAGTACTCAGAGAACTGAGTGATGTTGATACGGCCGTTTAAGTCATTGTGACTCACGCCCCTAACAACTACTGAAAGAGCTGCTGCCCTCTTTCAGGAATCATTCCTTAGTCTGGCTCTCAACAGATACCTCTCCGATATGGTTGCACCTTCGGTCCAGCTTCTCTGTTTCCCTGAACACTCAAGCCCCCTCACCAACGGCAAGGTCTCATGATTCATAGAGGAGAATTTTAATGAATCATATTAAATTAATTATTTTATAAAGGATTTAAATTTAGAATATATTAGCAATTAAACTTTATTAAAATTTAAGTGTATTAATTTAAATAAAAATTATTTTTTTTTAAATATCTAATTAAACAAATTTAAAATTGAATATAAAAATTAATTTTAAAATAATTATTTAAGTGATGAATTTAATTAATTAATTTATTTTATATAATTATTTTTAAAAAAAACTATTACTCATGTAAATATTCATAGTAGACAAATAATTAATGTTTAAATTTTAAGAATATTTTTACTTAAATGAAGAACGTTATTATTACATACATTTTTAATTAAATGTTATTAAATTTCTTTATTATAATATTAAATTTATAACAGTAAAATTATTTTATATATAGAATATATAATATATACATTTATCTTCTACAAAATATTATAAAATAATAACTACGTTCGTCCCTGTGCGCGCATCACGCAAAACTACTGGACAGGTTTTAATAAAACTTTGAAGATTTACACTTTAGAGGCTTGGACATTATATTCAATTAGAATTATCACAGTAATCATAATGGAGATTAAGATATTCGTTAAAAAAAAATTAATCTTTTTACTTCGTTATATTTCTGTTACCGTGGTAAAAGAAAAAGATCTCTGAGTTCAGATCTATATACTTTTAAATACTTTATTATACGATTATTTTTAAATTATTATTACTGTAATTAGCTTAAATTAGCACATTAAGGCAAATTTTTGAGTTTTGATGGTTTATTTTGACAGTCGATATTGGCTTGTCAAAAGATAAAGAAATATGCCTTAAAGAGAAGTAACAATTCGTATTATTCAAAGTTTGCTAAAAGAATGAGAGTACCTCGGTTCTTTGAAACAGCCGAAGTGCGTTATCGTTTAGCTCTTCCCTCAGACTCGAGCTTCAATAAATTCCTCACGAGTTCATACTGATGTTATATTAGAGCTATTGCGGTCACGTAAGGATAAAAGTGACTTTAGCCTATTATGTACACCGATCATAGACATATTGGCGCACGGCAGAAGTGATTTCGTATTGTTATGCTCAGAAATAGACAGGGAAATTATAGGGATATTTTACGCTTCAGGAAACGTTCATTTACCTCCGATTCAAGAACCGCCGATGGTATCTGAAGCACACTTGAATAGAGACCAGTCTAAATCCAAAGATCTTCTAAACAATATAAGAGCCTAAAACAGCTCTTTCAAACGACTTCGGAAATTTTATCAGTATTTTTCTCACAAAAATGGGAATACCAACAAACCGGGAATCCAGCTGGCTAGTATAAAACATATACACGGTGTATCACGACGTTTTCCCGGAAATTTTATGACCTATTCTACTCTTGAAAATAATGGAAAAGGTTCATGTAAACATATGCCCTAAAATGCTTCGTTTGAGATTTACAGTTGTGAAAGATTTCGCTTGGTTATCAGCTACCCCGTTGAAACGAGGTCGTACTGAAATTTTTAGGACGTTAACTGAGGGATAGAATTAGTGATGCCTTATGATTTTTGATCAGAAAAATCGAATAAAATAGGTCCCAGAATCGTATCTCCAATAGTTTTTGAGAAATTTAGGGTGAAATCCAATCAACTGGAGTGAAAAACCCTGTTTTATATGTTTGACGTACAACAATTTTCTTAAATGAGTAATAGATACATAAAACTTCAAATTATACTTGTAGAGAATTTAATTTTGAAGAAAATGGTGTAAGATAAGTTGAATAAAACTAAGAAAAGTTAGAAAAATTAGAATTTTATTTACAAAATATACATTACTACATTGTCAGAAAATTATTTATTTAATAAAAAAAAAAAAAAAACAGTATTTTTTGGTGATATGAAAAATTTGTAAAAACCAAATTAGCTGTTAAAGATTTAAAAATAAGGAAAGAAATTACACATTTGTAAAATAAAAATTACTTATATAATAATTTTTTTGTTAATAACAGAATACAATAAATTATTTGAAAAATTGTATTTCAAAGTTAGCAATAAAATAACAACAGCTGATCAATAATGCGCAATGCTGTATTAGGGTTTAAATCAT
Source organism: Lycorma delicatula (assembly GCF_047948215.1). NCBI lineage: Eukaryota > Metazoa > Arthropoda > Insecta > Hemiptera > Fulgoridae > Lycorma > Lycorma delicatula. The sequence goes on from NC_134455.1 coordinate 26,472,594, forward strand.
TCTGTAAGGTACATTAAGTATATCGGGTAATGCAAACTGTGTTGTTAGCGAAAGTTTTCTTTGAATTTTAGATTAACGTGATCGGGTTGCCTTAATTATCTACAACAGAGGAATACGCTGATATGGTATTCATCTTGGGTGTGTGTAATGATAATGCTACAGCGACTATATTAGAATATATAATACGTTTACCGAATCGCAGGATTCCAGATCCCCAAATAATTAGCGCGACTTTTCGCAATCTTCGGGAAACAGGCTACCTATTTATTATTCGTACCAGCTACGAACGATCTGTTCAACACGACGCTGTTAAGGATGAAGTTATTATCGATACTGTTTAGAGCATTCCAGGCGTCAGTGCACGACGTCTTTCTAAGCGGTTCGACGTTCGCATGCGATGGTTTGAAGGATATTGAAGCAATTCTTATCATAAACAGCTAATTCATCTACACCCAGGAGTCAGTCCACTTTGCTAGAAGTTCTGCAACTGGTGCGAAACAAATTGACAACTCTGCAAGTATGTTTTGTTTTCCGATCAGGTAAATTTTACTCTAGAAGGCGTCAACAACATACGCAATGAGCATACATGGGCAGAGGGCAATTCATTGGAAGGAAGGCAATTTTCAAAACCGATTAAGAGTCAATAAATGGTGCGGCCCTCTTCACAATCAGCTTTTGTCCGTTCATATTATTTGGCCGCTTAAATGATGATTTGAATTATTAATTCAACAATCTAACTTGAAATATTAGGATAGAGTAAAAGATCCTTTATGACTCTTTAAATTTAAACCTTATATCTATCTAATACTACGATTTTTAATTTATTATGATGTAGCCATCAACAACAAGAAAACAAAAACAAATAATCAAAGTTTCACCAAATCTGATGTGACTTCCTCGTACGCCTATTAAATTATATACCCACATTTTTTTATAATGAAAAGTACATAAAATTTTATTTCATTAATAACTTCTGATATTTTTTCATATTTTTTTTTTACAATCCAATCGGAGGTTAATAATTATTAATAAATAATATATTAAAATTAAAAAAAGAGAGGGAAGTCTGATTCTAACCGATGTGCCTTCGCCTTATAAGTACCAAATATTTTATTAATTAATATTTCATTTGGCTACAAATCTGGAACCGATGAAAATAAGTACCACTTATGATATATCGTTGAAAAACTTTTAATGAGGGCTTATTACTGCAGTTAAGAAAAAGTCGAAAAGCAAAATTTTTTTTGGACACTTTTGGTTTAGTCAATTGCAATCAAAATGGGAGGTGCACAGCTAAATGTTACAACAGTACTAAATGCAACATTTTAACATACTACGGCTAATCGTTTTTGAGTCATGCGAGATACATACATACAAACGTCACGCCAAAACTAAAATGGATTCAGGGATGGTCAAAATGGATACTTCCGTTGAAATCTGAAAACCGAATTTTTTCGCGATCACAATTCTTCCTTCCCTTCGTACAAGGAAGTAAAAAGGATGGTCTAAGGGTAAACCTAAGCGATATAATTTATATTTTTATGTGTTTTTTTAAGAATGTTAATAGTCGATGTTTCTTTTAATTTTTATATGACGTAAAATGTTTTTGATAGAACACCTTTTACTAGAAGTGATTGTGTGTTTTTAAGTGGCAAGGACCCTTTACACCCTTATTTTGTTGTGTATTCAGGGTTCAACAACATTCTTTGACAAGTCTATTTTTAGATTATTTGTTTTGACAGGACTAGTATCTGACCGTAATCATAATTCTTAGGTTAATGACCACAGCAGTCAATACCCCAAACCTTAAAAAAAAGTAATAATAATTGGTGGTTTTGCCGAATTTCAACTTTCTATTAGTTGAAATAAATCCTCTTTTAGCACAGCTGTAGGATACACGATTAGATAATTATAATAAACTAGCCGACCCGTCTAGCCAGAAACTGGACCCTTAGGGCTCAGGTCGACTCCCCGAAGCTAACCCAGGCGAATCCCAGAACTAACTCAGCGGCTCCTTGGGACCTTGCGCCTACCACAGGGCCACAGAGCTCATTTCGCTCGCCATTCCCGTGTTGCCAGGAGAACCATTTGCCTGGACACCCGCAGAGCTAGCTTCGGTCGCCATTTCCGTCTAGTCAGAGGACTCAGCCTCCTGGACCCCCGCACTGTTCGTTATCTTCGTGGTTGTGAGTATAATACTGATAAAAAAAGAATTTAGGCTTTTAGAAACCTGAAAAATAAACTACATTATAAACAACTTCACCACTCTAGACTCACACGCAGTCCCGACGACAAAATCATTATTATTAAACAGAATTTTTTAAAATCTATTTAATATTATTTAGCGTAAATTTAATTCTATATTTTTTGTAATATTATTCATTCGATTGATTCAAATCCATTCAGTTCAAACCCGGCTAACACAGTAAGTAATTAATTAATCTAGCGCGGTTCATCACATCGCGTCACAGCGCATGCTACTGAGTCGCACGAGGAGTACTGACGGAGCGGAAACGGCCAATACGCAGCTGATTCGAAGTACGCGCTAGATTAATTAATTTTTTTCATATAGTAATAATTATTTCCCCATCGATAAAAAAAGCGTTTTCGAAAGGAAATTTGACAGAGAACACGATAGAAATATTAAAAACTTAATACATGTCGGGGGGGGGGGGGGGGGCAATTGTTAAAAATCGATTTAAACATTTTAATTGTTTATAACAATTTCAATTTGTAAATAATTTTTTTTTCAAGTACTTTTTTATTAAAGCTCGTTCTTTTAACTTTAAAATGGAAAAAAATGAAATCTGTAGCTCAAATAGAACCAGAGTTATGAAGTTTTAAAAAATATACTACAAGCCAAAAATCACCAAATTCTTAAATTTTCAATCCTTTCTATTTCCAAAAAAATGAAAAGAAAAAAAATCCTGGAATAGGTATATCTTTTTTTGTCGTATAGAACACGTAAAAAATGTTTTAGCTAAATCAAAAATGTGTCGGTCAATTTTCGACCAAATCTGTACGGTTTATAAAAGAATGTCCCATATATCTGTTAGCAGATATTAGAGTTCAACTATTACAACATGTTTAAAAAATGACTGACATCTATTTAATCATTTAAGATTTAACTTTATGAAACTGTTAATCTGAGATCTGCAAATGCGGTCTGTTGTATGAAGCACAATGATTGGAATATGTCAATTTTAATCGCTGCATATATCTTATCTAAATTTAATAATCTTTTGTGTAAATAGATGAACAATAAACGGGCATCTGTGTCAAACGCTATTTCTTTACAGTCAAAACAACTTTATTACAAAGGAAAATTATATAGGTCTACAATATGCAAACATTGTCTACGTTTAATTGAAGGATATTTCAGCAAATACTATGAAATGAATACACTAAAACTTAATCAGGAAACCGAGAGAGAACAAATATAGGAACTCAAATTAAACAGCCAATTGGTAAACAGCTATCATGTTTGTTAATCAATAAAACCGCACTAAAACTGAAGCTTTAATGCTGCAATACTACAGCTTATAAAAATTAAAAAAATATTAACACACACACACACATATATATATATATATGTAAGTTGAAATACATAAATATATAAGTTGGAAAAAACATACTTTAGAAAAACAAAAAAGAATTGCGTACAACTAAAACGGTACTTTTCGTTTTTAAAAATTATTTAATTAAATATGAAGAAATAAAGCCTATTTAAAAATAACGTATATTAACAAAATTATGTTATTCTGAGGATACTATTTATCATTATCTTATTCACTGAACACTCATTAAGTATAGCAAAAAGAGATAAAACAATATTTCCATATTTCGATGAATATTAAATGCAAAGTTTTCTCATTTTTTTAACTGAGTAAATTTTAATTGAGTAGAGTGCATTCAGTAAAGATTAGATAATACACCAAAAAGCAAAAAAAAAAAAAAAAATGTGTTTTAATCAATAGGTAGGAAAATGATATTCATGAGTGTGTGAAATAAATATCAAAGACTGAGTTAGCAATAGTACTTTGTTCAATACACTGTTTTCCTTTGAAAACTCTTAACAAAATATAGATACAATTGTTATAAAATATACGAGTATGTTATGCCGTCAGTTGTTTCCGTTCAAAAACATATATCTTCCGGTTTTATAAAAGCTCAGTAATACATTTCAGAATTCAAAAACGGGTTAAAAGATCAATTTTTGTCACCTATATAAGTTCTTACAGATTAATATTAATAACATAAAAATTCAAATATTTTAATTTATTTACTAGAATATAATTTTTATGTTTGCGAGTTTTTAAAAATGTTAACTAAATAAAATGTCCACTTATTATAAAAGGCGAACATTTTCGCGTAATGTAGCGCAACTATTTCAGCTATAAAAAAGGATCTTTTACTCTTGCGTCGCAATTTTTAATTAATTATTTAACTAACAAATTTTCTTTTATGAAATTAAATTATATTCCTGTAAAAAAGTAAACGTAAAAAAAAAGTTTATTTCTTTTCAAATATTAACCGAACCTGAAAACTTTGCATTCTCCAATAACGTGTAGTTATATAGTTTTAAATTAACGTTTTTTTATCACTAATTCATCAAGTAAGCTCGAAATTTGGGTATTTTTTAGTGTATGAAAAATACAGTGCCTGCCAGGGATTCGAACGCAAAACCTCCAGCTGTAAGAATGAGACGCTACCGCTCCACCACGGATCGGTATTTAGAATTAATATTATTATATTACATTATTTTCATAACAATATTTCTCATAAAAATTATTGATATCTTTAAGAATAGATTATAAACTATTTCTCTTTTTAATTTATATTATTTGTTCTCTTATTTACAGTATTTTTTAAATTGTGGTAAAACTTTGGCATATTCTTATTACTAGTTTTCATCGATCCTTTCAGACTAACTCTGGAAATATTCTTTTACCATTCAAGGAGTTACACAACTTTCCATCCCTGACGTAAACTCGTAAACTTCAAGACGAAAGTAATTATATATTACTACTCTGAAAAATATTTACTTTATATATTCATATAACGATTTCTAATAAAGGTAATATTCTTCAGCCCGGAAAGAGCATTTGGGCTTTTAAATACAGAATAACATATATATATATGGAATTGGAATATATCCAGTTTAAAAATCATGTGGTAGAGAATAAGATAGCTTTTTCAAGAAAATATTATTTTAAAATCAACTTTTAAAACGTAATTTGTTGATAATATTGATATATTTTATTTTCCTTTTCTCAGAATTAATTTTTGTTATTAAATCAAATAATTTCCGGTTATCGAATTTTTAATTACTTTTTTTTAACAACACTTTTACTTTCTGTCATCGGCTATATAGTTGCAGCAGGAGCCATAGCTGTAAAGGAAATTATGGTGATTAATAAAACGTTTCGGGTGCAAAGATTTTTGAAAATCTCGACATTTCATGACCTCCCTCTTATCGAAAAATACAAAAAAAAAATAACGTATGGAAACTTCCGGAAGGATATATGTATATCAAATATCTCCGGATTGCTTGAACATTAAAAACTTTAAATCTGGGTATATTTAGAGTACTAATATCGTTAGATTTTGGATTGGATATTTACCGCCAGTTTAAAAAGTCAACTTTTTGTGGGGCATTATAGAAGTTGAAGTATGGTACAGTGATAGTATTAGACAACTTGCTTACATTGATGAAATTTTAAGTCGATCGGACTTAGGAATGGAGATACAATTATCTTAATTTTTTAGAATTTTTATTTTATATTCCCCAAAAAAAAACGATTAAAAAATAAATCGTTAAAATATTTGGTAAAAATATTTGTCTTAATAAGTTAAGGTATATTAACTTAAGGTATATTCTGATTCCAAGGTTTCGTACTCAAAATAATTGTGTTTCAGGTTTTTCTTAATATTTCTGAACTGGTTTAACTATTAAGCACAATATTAGGCCAAAATATTCGTATGCTACCTTAATTGTATTAAGTTTTAGATCCCTACAGACAAGGGGATAAGGTGGTACCTTATTTAGAATTTTATTAATTTTCTTGTAATATATTATACAAATTTTATATTAAAGCGTGAAATTCAATTAAAAATGTTTCTTTGTAAAGGAATCATACAACGGGATATTCATTTTTAAGTAAACATTAGTACATTCGGCAACCTGTATTACCTAGTTAAATATTGCCAAAACTTTTAGAAACACTATAGAAATAGATTTATAATTTTGTTTATTCAATTCTTTATTTAAAATCGATTTCCCAAAATCATTTTACACGTTATATTTAACAATCGATTTTATAAAATAACTAGCCGGTCACGGGGCTCAGCCTCCTGAACCCTTGACAAGTTCGTATCCTCATGTTTGTGAGAATAACATTTAACAACCCTCTAGTGGTGAACGCGTCTTCCCAAATCAGCTGATTTGGAAGTCAAGAGTTCCAGCGTACAAGTCCTAATAAAGTCGTTATTTTTACACGGATTTGAATACTAGATCGTGGATACCGGTGTTCTTTGGGGGTTGGGTTTCAATTAACCACATATATCAGGAATGCTCGAACTGAGACTGTACTAGACTACCATCATACATATCATCCTCAGTCATTCTCTGTAATACCTGAACGGTAATTTCCTGAAGCTAAACAGGAAAAATATTTTACAATAACAATAACAGAAACACATTTTACTGATATTGTTATTTTATTTAATTTTTTTTTTACTATAAATGATCACAAAATATTCTTTCATAAAATGTTTTAAAGTTTTATTAGTATTTCGCCGCGATGAACTTATTGTAGTGATTTTCTAGCTACAGCTCCATTTATCGATCAGCAACTTATGGAACCAAAACTGCATCTCAATAAACATTTTCAAGGAGAACTTTCTTCAATTTTGTTTAAAAAAAAACCTGTACTCAATATCACTTGCTCAGTAAATATTTGCGTTTTTCGGCCTTAATATTGGATCTAGAAAGGTTGTAAAAACTTCAAAAGTTCTTAACAATCGAGATTGATCATTGTCCTGAATCATTTTTATACGATATTTCATTTAAAAGTTATTTTTAAAATCATTGATAACCGATAACTTCAAATGTCGATCGACAACATGTTTTTTATTTGGCATATCGATAAATAATTAAAAAATGAATATTTTGGTTATTCCAGAAAAAAAGTTGTGTAGCCGGTTTTTGTAATAGAAATGTGCGGTTTAATCCCTCATGGCATCGCATCAAAAAAAAAAAAAAAAACATAAAAACCACCCTTGCAATAAATAGAAACTTTTGCCGAATTAGATTTTTTTTTTGTATATCTATGGGTCCTTAATCTTGCTTGAATTTCAAAGAAATCACCTCGTTTTTTATACACATAGAAGAAAAGAAGATATAAATATACATAAGGAGACAACCAGATGATCGAGAGTATATCTTTTGTATGCAAACGTTAGTCTTTGTACTGCCAGCAAATATGCTGTTTGAATTTTTAAAATTAGTCGTACAATTCCAGAGATATGACTGAATTTCGGAATAGGAGAGTGACCGGATAACCGGACAACCGGATCATCGAGAGTATATTTTTTGTATTCAAACGTTAGCTCTTGTACGCTAGCAAATGTTGCTCCGGAGGTTAAACAAAGAATAAAAAGATAAATAACATCAAAACAACACATAAGATTTCGTTTTGTATGAGTATTTATTACCGTCTACTGCTGGTAAATTATATCTAATATTATAAATTATTTTATTATGTATACGGAAATAATACACAAATTTTAATAATAATTTATTATCTGGGACTTCTTTAAATCAAGGATATTTAATTTCTTCTTTTTTTTTCTATAAGTTGAGTTTTTCATTTTTTCTTTCCGCAGTTTAAAAAAAGATTTTATTTTACATTATCTGCCGATCGAATCTTTTCTTCCATCATTTTTCAAACAGTATTGCCACAAAGAAACTAAGCAAAAAATAAATTCTAGTTGAATAACCTTGAAACCGAGTAAAAGTGATTTATCTGTTATCAAGACGCGTTTTTGAACAACAAAAAGTACAGGATATCTCATTTCTATGCTACTCACGTCAGACGGGTATGAAGTATATAATATCAAAATATTATCAGAATTTGGTATATAATCTGTTCAAGGCCTATTGTAACTACGTCTATTTGTACAAAAGTATAAAATAGTAAGCTATTGAGTTTTTGAAGATTAGTTTTATTCGTATTGCTGTTTAAATAAAACAATTTTAATAAAAAATTTAGTTATAAAAAATTCAATAGTACATTTTATTTCACGATCAATTTTCTATCGATTTAAATTAGATGATATTTAAAAATTATGGTTTTTTTTTTACAAAGTAATTTCAAATAAAATTATTTACGATATTCTTGAGGTAAAATAAAAGAGATGAATGATTATTAAAAATTGTTTATTTAAAAGAAAAATTGAGGCCTTTTTTGCTTTATTTTTGTTATATTATTCTAATATACAGTGGAATATTTCTTTACAGAATAGATAAATTAATTTATTGTTTTACACTTCTTTCTATACCAATATTTTATGTATTTACTTCTATTTTTACAATTGCCGCATCTAAGGAATCTGAAACTTTTAGTCAAAATGTGATTTATTTATGAGAAAACCAGTGATGTTTAATATACAAATAATTCCTCTTAATGAAGGAGTGAAAATTATGTTCATATTGTTTAATACTGCCAGTATTTCACTGATATTGTTATACCATGCATGTCAAGAGCAAGAGTAGAGCTAGGTAATGAAAAGAGCTAACAAGAAATCCCTACCCTCCTCACCTTTAACTGTTCCTTTTTTTTTCTGTTTAGCCTCCGGTAACTATCGTTTAGATAATTCTTCAGAGGATGAATGAAGATGATATGTATGAGTGTAGTCTTGTACATTCTCAGTTCGACCATTCCTGAGATGTGTGGTTAATTGAAACCAAACCACCAAAGAACACCGGTATCCACGATCTAGTATTCAAATCCGTGTAAAAATAACTGGCTTTACTAGGACTTGAACGCTGTAACTCTCGACTGTAACAAATCGAAAGTGTAAATGCAAATGATGTTACAAATTACAATTCAACACTGACACAAATTGTAGAATGGCTGTTGAGATTGTTTATAAAATCAATTAAACTGTAATGAAACAGTAGTAGTAGTAGTAGCAGTAGTAGTGTTACAGAAGTAACAAACAGGGATATTTATTGTATAACATTACCTGGAGGTCAATAGGAGTTTACCTTCAAATACTTCTTAAGTATTCAGTTTAAAGCTGTTTTCATTTACTAAATATCACTATATATATATATATATATATATATATATATATATATATACACAACCAGCATCCCCGATGTGGCTTCGCCGCTATATATCATTACTCTCGTTTTCTGTCGTGATCAATTTTTTCTTTTACTTTATGTTGTTTTAGTCAAATAACTGACTGGAGGCATGTGTTGCCAGTCGCGTTGCACATGGCAACACTGGGCTGTGTCGCACCCTTTAAAAATCGATATGCAAAAAACGTCAGAAAGTTTATAAATGTATATCTGGGGAATATTTGCAAGCCCAAAAAATACAGCATTCATGTCTGGCTTCGCCCACGCTATGTGATTACTTGCGTTTCCCGTCAAAGTCAGGGGATATTTAGCAGGTTATGGCTCGCTTCGCTAGGCGTTTAGCCAGAAGGTTCTCGTCTATCCAGTTGGTTCTGCCCCTTCGATCTCTCTGTGTTCATTGAACTCGTGCCTGTTAGAAAAATAAAGATAAATAAAAATTAAAGCCTGTTCAATTTATAAAAAAATATCAGAATATTTTAATTTCTTCAGAGCCACAGTTTGATCAATACAGGATCCGAAATTTTGAGCGATCTGAAGAATGCTGGTTTCAAAATAGTCGACCTCATCTTAAAGTTATTAGTTATTAGCAGATGCTGCAATGCTTCGCTATTGCTCGATTTGAGTATATATGTAGATTAAATTAATACATTTGGATAAAAACATTAACCAAATTAATATTACGGAACTTAAAAAAATGTAATCATTCCCTTTTTCCCAATTTCATTTTTACCGCATTCCCTTTCCCGCCATTACCCTTTAAAATTCAGTTTCCCCGTTTTCCCCTTTTTACCTTCTTCCTTTTACCTTCCCTCTTCCCCTTTTTTCGATTTTCCCTTTTTCCCCTCGCGTAAATCGGTCCAGTAGTTTTTGAATCTATAGCGGACACACATATCGGAAATATTGAAATTGAATCGTAAAATATTTCTTATAGCGTGTGTTACTTTTACGTCCAACAGATAGCGTTGTTTTTTAAAAAAAAGCAAAATTTTACCCGTCACAGGTGTGACATCTTAGGTATATAAATAGTAGGTATACAAAAACACGCGCTTATTCGGATGCAACATTGTGTCAAAATTTTAAAGCAATTGCTGAAGAAATTTCGGAGATATAAGATTTTGAACAAACAAACATTTACATTTTTGTTTATATAGATAACTTAATATTTTGTTAATATTTACTACTTACTTATATCAGAAGATTTAATCCTATGAGCCGTTTCTTTTGACTCGAGAATATACAGAAATAGCATCTAAATCTTGCAAATTTAAGTGTGGATCTGGTTGCAGTTGAACTTCAGTTTGGCCAGTTTAGTCATGTAACAGTTGAAGAGTGAATCACACATTTCTTGAGGTATCGGATTTTTTTTCTAGTCAAATTGTGGTCTGGTTTCTTGATTTATTCGCTTAGATGTTAAAATAATTTGGCATAAAAAATCGTTCGTTGACTTTTTTTGTAAGACAGTTGAAAAAATTTATGCCCCTTGCATATTTTGACGTTTCCTTTAGAGATACTGACTTTGTCTTCTTCCCTGTCAATTCAATCTTTTATGATATTATTTGTTTTCATCTCATTTGGGTGTCCGCTGCGGTATTTGACTTTAACGCTTATTCGACCACAATTAAACTTGGCAACTCCTATGCCAAAAGTTTTTCCTTATGCTGCAGACCTACCAAACTTACCTTTTATTGGGGTGACTATTTTCGCTTTCAAAAAATAAAATTGTTTAATGGCAAAGATCTTCTTTCACCAAAAATCACTCGCCAGATTTCCTTAGCAAACTGTCAAAGAAAGCTAGGAAACATGGCGAAATGATATTTAGGACTTGAAGATTTTAACAATTGAAGAAAACAATCGAAAATGAAATGAAAGCGTTTACGTACTCTGATACTCGCAGCTGTGAAAATCTAAACTGTGACCGGCTAGCCGTTAAGTCATTTCCCGCCAATTGTTGCCGGTAGTAGACCGTTAACGGGGAACCACAGCTCTTCGGTAAATTACATCGGATAAATAGAACGAGGGTTCTATTTATTTTATTAAATTTACATATTTTAATACACGTAATACCGATGATTTATTAAAGGTACGGAAGCAAATTGCTCTATCATCTAAACGATCTTCAAAAACACTGTTAACACTGAGGAAAGTAGCAACAGTGTGAATAATTACGTAATGAAGACTACAGGAGTTGTTCGAGACGCTGACATCTAGCCAGATATACGTCTATACCCACCTGGTTGGTCTAGCGGCTAGTAAAGGCAGTTACTTTTATATGGATTTGAATACTTGATCGTGGGTAAAGGTGTTCTTTGGTGGATGGGTTTCAATTAACACACATCTCAGTAATAGTTGATCTCAGACTTTACTTCATTTAACCTCATTCATCCTTTGAAGTAATACCTGACAGTGATTCCCGGAGACTATACAGGAAAAAAACCTGCTCTGTAGTTATACCTATGTGTTGCAAAATACCACATCAAAATCGGTCCAGTAGTTTTTGAGCGAATGGTAACAGCCATATACACACAACCTCGTACCCCAAACGCACATACCGTCTCCGTTCCGTCGTGGGTTTTTTCATTTTTCGTAAAAAAATTTTTAAAATGTTTTCTTCGTTACAAAAAAATGTACATTTCCATAGAAACAACATTTACAAAACGATATTTATTATTAATATTTATGATAAAATTATTCATTTTAATTGAAAAATAAATCATTTTGAGATATTTTAAATTTAATTCCTTAAATACGCTTTTTGCATTAGTAAATAAAAAAAATAGTTTATATATAAAAAAATATTTCCCTTGAAAAACCCTGCATTCCGGTAGAAATATTCAACGAATTTTTATTTTTCATATATTTTCGGTGAAAATATTAACTTTTTATAAAAAATAAATATTTTATAATTTTTTTCAATAGTTGTTTAATATATTTTTTACTTAAAAACGTATATATTATTTACTTTAAATGAAAACGTTATGTAAAAAAACTTTTAATTGAAAACGACCATCTGCATAGACACCACATTCGTCAAAACAATTTTAATAGGTTAAATAATTGGTCTAAACGATTATTTATTCATGAATATTTTAAATTTTAATACAAATTGTCTTCTTTACAAATCAATAAAGAATACGAGAATACAGTATGCGGCCGAGAATTGTCATGGAGAAAGACAATTCCTGATGACAACATTCCTCTCCGCTTATTCTTATCATCCACCATATAGCCCGGACTTGGCTCCATCCGATTTTCACCTCTTTGTTTACATGAAACGCTGGCTAGGAGGACAACATTTTGGCACAGACATCGAGCTGCAGACCAGCGTAGAAACACGGCTGAAAACACAGGCGGCTCCGTTCTATGACGAGGGTATTGGAAAGTTGGTACCACGCTACGACAAATGTCTAAATCGGATGGCGACTATGTAGAGAAATAGCGTAACTATGTTAGTAGTTGTTACAAAAAAAAATTTTTATTTTCACTGTGGTTTTAATTTCGTGACCGATCGGAATTTGAAAAAAAAATAACCCTCTTATTATTAGCGGCTTATCAGTGTAATGTAATTGTGCTAGTAAAACAAACTCAGGTCGACAACTCCTGAGACGTGTGGTTAATCGAAACCAATCACCAAAGCCTTTTTCATCCGTAGGTCCCGGGTTCGAATCCCGATCAGGCATGGCATTTTCACAATTTATTATTATTCCCTAATCTGTGTAATCTTGTCATTTCAGATGTAGAAAGGAAATCTACAAAGTTAATCCAAAATTCACGTCTAACTATGATATTCGAGAAACTGGCAACATTCAAGATGCGAGTCAATTACACAGATTTTTAGATAAATTATAAATTGTTTACATTTACAGAAAGTTAGGAATTAGCCTAAATCAACATTTCAATCGAGTAATTTTTATTTCCCTTCATCGTACCTCGTATTTTTAATTATTCTATGCGTTTAAGTAGCAACTAATGAGTGATGAATGGTGACAAGACAATAACAAAGATAGCATGAATGAATTCCTTTATTATGATTAACAAATAACTACGGTAAATTGTTTTTCATATTGTATGTAACACATTTAATTGACCACCATCAAGAACAACAGAAAAAAATTTACGGTACCATCAAGAACAAAACAAACCCATCAAAATCGAGCCAACTGTTTTAGAAAAACACATCTACTGCAGCGCCCCCTAGTCTAAAAACCTGCTCTGAATTGATATGTTTATTAGGTAATGCAAAAACCGCATAGAAATCGCTCCAGTAGTTATTGAGGAAAATTGTAACAGCCATACACACACAACCTCTTACCCCAAACGCATATACCGTCTCCATTCCATCGTGGGTAAAAAGTCTGCGCTAAAACTGTTAAATTTGCTTTTTCAAAAAGTACTGTTTGTATTTACTGGGATCAATCTTGCTTGAATTTCAAAGAAATCACCTCGTTTTTTATACACATAGAAGAAAAGAAGATATAAATATACATAAGGAGACAACCAGATGATCGAGAGTATATCTTTTGTATGCAAACGTTAGTCTTTGTACTGCCAGCAAATATGCTGTTTGAATTTTTAAAATTGGTCGTATAATTCCAAAGATATGACTGAATTTCGGAATAGGAGAGTGACCGGATAACCGGACAACCGGATCATCGAGAGTATATTTTTTGTATTCAAACGTTAGCTCTTGTACGCTAGCAAATGTTGCTCCGGAGGTTAAACAAAGAATAAAAAGATAAATAACATCAAAACAACACATAAGATTTCGTTTTGTATGAGTATTTATTTCCGTCTACTGCTGGTAAATTATATCTAATATTATAAATTATTTTTGACTGAATTATTTTATTATGTATACGGAAATAATACACAAATTTTAATAATAATTTATTATCTGGGACTTCTTTAAATCGAGGATATTTAATTTCTTCTTTTTTTTTCTATAAGTTGAGTTTTTCATTTTTTCTTTCCGCAGTTTAAAAAAAGATTTTATTTTACATTATCTGCCGATCGAATCTTTTCTTCCATCATTTTTCAAACAGTATTGCCACAAAGAAACTAAGCAAAAAATAAATTCTAGTTGAATAACCTTGAAACCGAGTAAAAGTGATTTATCTGTTATCAAGACGCGTTTTTGAACAACAAAAAGTACAGGATATCTCATTTCTATGCTACTCACGTCAGACGGGTATGAAGTATACAATATCAAAATATTATCAGAATTTGGTATATAATCTGTTCAAGGCCTATTGTAACTACGTCTATTTGTACAAAAGTATAAAATAGTAAGCTATTGAGTTTTTGAAGATTAGTTTTATTCCTATTGCTGTTTAAATAAAACAATTTTAATAAAAAATTTAGTTATAAAAAATTCAATAGTACATTTTATTTCACGATCAATTTTCTATCGATTTAAATTAGATGATATTTAAAAATTATGTTTTTTTTTTTTACAAAGTAATTTCAAATAAAATTATTTACGATATTCTTGAGGTAAAATAAAAGAGATGAACGTTATTAAAAATTGTTTATTTAAAAGAAAAATTGAGGCCTTTTTTTGCTTTATTTTTGTTATATTATTCTAATAGACAGTGGAATATTTCTTTACAGAATAGATAAATTAATTTATTATTTTACACTTCCTTCTATACCAATATTTTATGTATTTACTTCTATTTTTACAATTGCCGCATCTAAGGAATCTGAAACTTTTAGTCAAAATGTGATTTATTTATGAGAAAACCAGTGATGTTTAATATACAAATAATTCCTCTTAATGAAGGAGTGAAAATTATGTTCATATTGTTTAATACTGCCAGTATTTCACTGATATTGTTATACCATGCATGTCAAGAGCAAGAGTAGAGCTAGGTAATGAAAAGAGCTAACAAGAAATCCCTACCCTCCTCACTTTTAACTGTTCCTTTTTTTTTTCTGTTTAGCCTCCGGTAACTACCATTTAGATAATTCTTCAGAGGATGAATGAAGATGATATGTATGAGTGTAGTCTTGTACATTCTCAGTTCGACCATTCCTGAGATGTGTGGTTAATTGAAACCAAACCACCAAAGAACACCGGTATCCACGATCTAGTATTCAAATCCGTGTAAAAATAACTGGCTTTACTAGGACTTGAACGTTGTAACTCTCGACTGTAACAAATCGAAAGTGTAAATGCAAATGATGTTACAAATTACAATTCAACACTGACACAAATTGTAGAATGGCTGTTGAGATTGTTTATAAAATCAGTTAAACTGTAATGAAACAGTAGTAGTAGTAGTAGTAGTAGCAGTAGTAGTGTTACAGAAGTAACAAACAGGGATGTTTATTGTATAACATTACCTGAAGGTCAATAGGAGTTTACCTTCAAATACTTCTTAAGTATTCAGTTTAAAGCTGTTTTCATTTACTAAATATCACTATCTATATATATATATATACACAACCAGCATCCCCGATGTGGCTTCGCCGCTATATATCATTACTCTCGTTTTCTGTCGTGATCAATTTTTTCTTTTACTTTATGTTGTTTTAGTCAAATAACTGACTGGAGGCATGTGTTGCCAGTCGCGTTGCACATGGCAACACTGGGCTGTGTCGCACCCTTTAAAAATCGAAATGCAAAAAAGTCAGAAAGTTTATAAATGTATATCTGGGGAATATTTGCAAGCCCAAAAAATACAGCATTCATGTCTGGCTTCGCCCACGCTATGTGATTACTTGCGTTTCCCGTCAAAGTCAGGGGATATTTAGCAGGTTATGGCTCGCTTCGCTAGGCGTTTAGCCAGAAGGTTCTCGTCTATCCAGTTGGTTCTGCCCCTTCGATCTCTCTGTGTTCATTGAACTCGTGCCTGTTAGAAAAATACAGATAAATAAAAATTAAAGCCTGTTCAATTTATAAAAAAATATCAGAATATTTTAATTTCTTCAGAGCCACAGTTTGATCAATACAGGATCCGAAATTTTGAGCGATCTGAAGAATGCTGGTTTCAAAATAGTCGACCTCATCTTAAAGTTATTAGTTATTAGCAGATGCTGCAATGCTTCGCTATTGCTCGATTTGAGTATATATGTAGATTAAATTAATACATTTGGATAAAAACATTAACCAAATTAATATTACGGAACTTAAAAAAATGTAATCATTCCCTTTTTCCCAATTTAATTTTTACCGCATTCCCTTTCCCGCCATTACCCTTTAAAATTGAGTTTCCCCGTTTTCCCCTTTTTACCTTCTTCCTTTTACCTTCCCTCTTCCCCTATTTTCGATTTTTCCCTTTTTCCCCTCGCGTAAATCGGTCCAGTAGTTTTTGAATCTATAGCGGACACACATATCGGAAATATTGAAATTGAATCGTAAAATATTTCTTATAGCGTGTGTTACTTTTACGTCCAACAGATAGCGTTGTTTTTAAAAAAAAAGCAAAATTTTACCCGTCACAGGTGTGACATCTTAGGTATATAAATAGTAGGTATACAAAAACACGCGCTTATTCGAATGCAACGTTGTGTCAAAATTTTAAAGCAATTGCTGAAGAACTTTCGGAGATATAAGATTTTGAACAAACGAACATTTACATTTTTGTTTATATAGATAACTGGTTACCCGTACTTTGGAAAGGTAAAAATGTATTTTACCCGGTTCTTAGTGTTTTTAAACCTGTTTTTATACAAGTTAAATATACGTTAATTGTTTTCAGAATTTACAGTTTGGGGTTATTTTGTTAATATTTACCACTTACTTATATCAGAAGATTTAATCCTATGAGCCGTTTCTTTTGACTCGAGAATATACAGAAATAGCATCTAAATCTTGCAAATTTAAGTGTGGATCTGGTTGCAGTTGAACTTCAGTTTGGCCAGTTTAGTCATGTAACAGTTGAAGAGTGAATCACACATTTCTTGAGGTATCGGATTTTTTTTCTAGTCAAATTGTGGTCTGGTTTCTTGATTTATTCGCTTAGATGTTAAAATAATTTGGCATAAAAAATCGTTCGTTGACTTTTTTTGTAAGACAGTTGAAAAAATTTATGCCCCTTGCATATTTTGACGTTTCCTTTAGAGATACTGACTTTGTCTTCTTCCCTGTCAATTCAATCTTTTATGATATTATTTGTTTTCATCTCATTTGGGTGTCCGCTGCGGTATTTGACTTTAACGCTTATTCGACCACAATTAAACTTGGCAACTCCTATGCCAAAAGTTTTTCCTTATGCTGCAGACCTACCAAACTTACCTTTTATTGGGGTGACTATTTTCGCTTTCAAAAAATAAAATTGTTTAATGGCAAAGATCTTCTTTCACCAAAAATCACTCGCCAGATTTCCTTAGCAAACTGTCAAAGAAAGCTAGGAAACATGGCGAAATGATATTTAGGACTTGAAGATTTTAACAATTGAAGAAAACAATCGAAAATGAAATGAAAGCGTTTACGTACTCTGATACTCGCAGCTGTGAAAATCTAAACTGTGACCGGCTAGCCGTTAAGTCATTTCCCGCCAATTGTTGCCGGTAGTAGACCGTTAACGGGGAACCACAGCTCTTCGGTAAATTACATCGGATAAATAGAACGAGGGTTCTATTTATTTTATTAAATTTACATATTTTAATACACGTAATACCGATGATTTATTAAAGGTACGGAAGCAAATTGCTCTATCATCTAAACGATCTTCAAAAACACTGTTAACACTGAGGAAAGTAGCAACAGTGTGAATAATTACGTAATGAAGACTACAGGAGTTGTTCGAGACGCTGACATCTAGCCAGATATACGTCTATACCCACCTGGTTGGTCTAGCGGCTAGTAAAGGCAGTTACTTTTATATGGATTTGAATACTTGATCGTGGGTAAAGGTGTTCTTTGGTGGATGGGTTTCAATTAACACACATCTCAGTAATAGTTGATCTCAGACTTTACTTCATTTAACCTCATTCATCCTTTGAAGTAATACCTGACAGTGATTCCCGGAGACTATACAGGAAAAAAACCTGCTCTGTAGTTATACCTATGTGTTGCAAAATACCACATCAAAATCGGTCCAGTAGTTTTTGAGCGAATGGTAACAGCCATATACACACAACCTCGTACCCCAAACGCACATACTGTCTCCGTTCCGTCGTGGGTTTTTTCATTTTTTTAAATTTTAAAAATGTTTTCTTCGTTACAAAAAAAATGTACATTTCCATAGAAACAACATTTACAAAACGATATTTATTATTAAATATTTATGATAAAATTATTCATTTTAATTGAAAAATAAATCATTTTGAGATATTTTTAATTTAATTCCTTAAATACGCTTTTTGCATTAGTAAATTTAAAAAAAAAATAGTTTATATATAAAAAAATATTTCCCTTGAAAAACCCTGCATTCCGGTAGAAATATTCAAAGAATTTTTATTTTTCATATATTTTCGGTGAAAATATTAACTTTTTATAAAAAATAAATATTTTATAATTTTTTTCAAAAGTTGTTTAATATATTTTTTACTTAAAAACGTATATATTATTTACTTTAAATGAAAACGTTATGTAAAAAAACTTTTAATTGAAAACGACCATCTGCATAGACACCACATTCGTCAAAACAATTTTAATAGGTTAAATAATTGGTCTAACCGATTATTTATTCATGAATATTTTAAATTTTAATACAAATTGTCTTCTTTACAAATCAATAAAGAATACGAGAATACAGTGTGCGGCCGAGAATTGTCATGGAGAAAGACAATTCCTGATGACAACATTCCTCTCCGCTTATTCTTATCATCCACCATATAGCCCGGACTTGGCTCCATCCGATTTTCACCTCTTTGCTTACATGAAACGCTGGCTAGGAGGACAACATTTTGGCACAGACATCGAGCTGCAGACCAGCGTAGAAACACGGCTGAAAACACAGGCGGCTCCGTTCTATGACGAGGGTATTGGAAAGTTGGTACCACGCTACGACAAATGTCTAAATCGGATGGCGACTATGTAGAGAAATAGCGTAACTATTTAGTAGTTGTTACAAAAAAAATTTTTTATTTTCACTGTGGTTTTAATTTCGTGACCGATCGGAATTTGAAAAAAAAATAACCCTCTTATTATTAGCGGCTTATCAGTGTAATGTAATTGTGCTAGTAAAACAAACTCAGGTCGACAACTCCTGAGACGTGTGGTTAATCGAAACCAATCACCAAAGCCTTTTTCATCCGTAGGTCCCGGGTTCGAATCCCGATCAGGCATGGCATTTTCACAATTTATTATTATTCCCTAATCTGTGTAATCTTGTCATTTCAGATGTAGAAAGGAAATCTACAAAGTTAATCCAAAATTCACGTCTAACTATGATATTCGAGAAACTGGCAACATTCAAGATGCGAGTCAATTACACTGATTTTTAGATAAATTATAAATTGTTTACATTTACAGAAAGTTAGGAATTAGCCTAAATCAACATTTCAATCGAGTAATTTTTATTTCCCTTCATCGTACCTCGTATTTTTAATTATTCTATGCGTTTAAGTGGCAACTAATGAGTGATGAATGGTGACAAGACAATAACAAAGATAGCATGAATAACAAATAACTACGGTAAATTGTTTTTCATATTGTATGTAACACATTTAATTGACCACCATCAAGAACAACAGAAAAAAATTTACGGTACCATCAAGAACAAAACAAACCCATCAAAATCGAGCCAACTGTTTTAGAAAAACACATCTACTGCAGCGCCCCCTGGTGGCGTATAATCGTAAAATAGTCTAAAAACCTGCTCTGAATTGATATGTTTATTAGGTAATGCAAAAACCGCATAGAAATCGCTCCAGTAGTTATTGAGGAAAATTGTAACAGCCATACACACACAACCTCTTACCCCAAACGCATATACCGTCTCCATTCCATCGTGGGTAAAAAGTCTGCGCTAAAACTGTTAAATTTGCTTTTTCAAAAAGTACTGTTTGTATTTACTGGGATCAATATTCCCTTCCCTACCTGAACAACCCTTTTTCGAAATGTGTACATAACGTTCATAAAAGCTACCAGGGAATCAGTGGTACTTTTATGTTAATTAAGGTTATTTCCTAATGTTAAGTTCCTATCCAAACTCCCAAAACAATAAATTTGTTAAGGTTTCGGCGAGAGTTTGCCGTCAATTGAAAACATCAAAAATCAAAATGCAACAATTTATTTATTTATAGTTCTTCAAAAAGATATTGTACGACTCAAAAAATTACAGATATGTATGAAAGGCGAGATAATTGTTATATATTTTTTCTACTTCATTTTCTCAAAGTAACAATATACGCAGTATATTTTATTCCTAAATATTGAATATTAGATAATTTATTCCTCTAGTCATATTTACTCAAATATGTTGACTGAAAATGCAAAAAATCTTGTCGACCCGACAAATCCTAATAATTGATGATCCATAAGCGAGTGTTCTACTTCTTTACTTGCTTTTGAAAGACGATAATTCCCAATGCAAATCATATGAATTATTATTCTCTAGTTCTAAATCCTAATTAGTCATTTATAAGAAGTTCTACGGTGTAAAATAATTTGATGCAATTCTGGAGTATCATGCAAAATAATGTGCATAATTTATATCGAATTTTTCTTGAAAATATACTTAATTTTTTATCTTTGAATTTTTGACAATGTATAAAGTTAATGAAAAATAAATTTTATGTTTTATTGTGCAGTGATTTCTGATCCGTTAAGCTATTTCTCCAGTATATTTTGCATGCTCCGTAGGAATACAAACTGCTTCTTTGGTAGCATTAAATGCTACTAAAATGATAGAATAGATATCGATATTACACCGATATAAAATCCATTGAATTATAACTTATTTGCTAAGGCTTTGGATGTAGACATTATGAGTTGAAACCAAAATTTATTTCTTGCAACTGCCATGTAAAATTTATAACAAAGCAAAGTGTTCCCCTATTAACGTATAAAAGTACGTTATTAACTTTTCTACTATTCATTTTGTTTATGATATATCGTAAATTATTTTTGATATAATTCTTTATTTATTACCTAAATAATAAATGCGCAAAATGAGACTGGATATGAAACAAATGACAACAGCTAAACAGGATAGATACTCTAAAACTTTTGTTCCAGTTGATCGTTCAAAAAAATTATAAAATCGTACCATACAAGCATTTCATTTTTCATAAGGCCAAAATGAGTACAACATGATATGCCTGAGTATGAAAAATCTGAATCTGGTGAGCTATATTTGGATATGGGATCTAGAGTTTTAAACCTGATAGACTTAATTATAATTTTTAATTTAGTTTATTGTAACAATATTCAGTTTAAATAATTTTTTTTACTCGTAATTATACTGTTAATTTTTTCCCTTGTTGATATTTACAGATGCTTTAAATTTACAAGAATGAGTAGGTATGAGCTCTTTTCATAGTTGTATTCTTTACTTAGATTATATTACTTTGTTATTAAACTGCTTACATATTTAAATTTTTAATTTAGTTTATTGTAACAATATTCAGTTTAAATAATTTTTTTTACTCGTAATTATACTGTTAATTTTTTCCCTTTTTGATATTTACAGATGCTTTAAATTTACAAGAATGAGTAGGTATGAGCTCTTTTCATAGTTGTATTCTTTACTTAGATTATATTACTTTGTTATTAAACTGCTTACATATTTAAATATGTGTGGATATGAGCAGTTACTGCTGATTCATCGTCTCATCTTCAACCTTCAAAACTGTCTAGTCAAATCAATTTAGCCTCTATTAAGTTCATTATGTATGTTCTTTATTATAATGAAATTAAAATATCTTTATTTAAATACTTAGTAATTTATTGTTAATTCTTTATTATATTTTCATTTTTAGATTTGTCTTACTGTAGTTAGTTCACTCACTCTGTGGTTTTTATGATGTAGTTTTGAATGTTATACTTTTTTTTTGTTTTTAAATAGGATCTGAATTTTAGGTAAAGTTCAATCATATCTTTAACATTATTTCCATTATTGAAAGATTGTAAAATAGTTTATTTTTTAAAGTATTAAATATGATTATTTTTAGAAGTACAAAATCAACCCATATTTTTTTTAATTTTACATTAAAAAAAATAGAAAAAAAATAATAGTTGACAAAATATGCCAAAGTATTATGATGATGCTACTTGTGATTCTATAAAATATTATTTCTACACTTAAATAAAACTTTTTATTAATTAAGCAAGATATTTTTAAAATATTAATGACTGATTTTTAAATAGTTTTAGGAAATTATTTTTCTCTTTATTTGATGCAACTTTTATATACATGGACAGAACATCTATTTTTTTACTTACTTCCAAGGCAGATAAAGAAATTCTATCTACCAAAATTTTTTTTTTTACATGTGTTCTTAAGATAAGTAAAATGTTTGTAATGATTTTTTTCTCATGAAATGAATTTCATTATTGGTTATTGCTTACATTTAGAGTTGTAGGCCTAATTTCACCAGCACCCTTTCATATCACCGTGATCCCCGTGGTGATCTTGACTCTCCGGTTGAGAAATGCTAGGTTAGGATATGCTCTTAGGTGCTTTAAAAAGGAGTTACTGCAGGCAGAGTGTTTCGTGGAATTAAGACCTGTAGAAAAATTTATCAATATGATGATTTATTAGGCCCAGCAGTAAACCATGTTACTGAAGATGCAGTGTTAGAAGCAGTAATAGAAAACAGTTTTAGAATGTGACATAGAAAACAGATTTATGATGGGACATAGCAGAATTGAGGCCGCCAATCAATGAATGACATTTCTGCCACCCACGTTAATGGTGGCAAAGTTATTGATTAATTTTTTTTCGTCCAAGTATTGTTTTTGCATTAAGGAATATCACGAAGAAAATTGTAAAGCTAACTAAAATGAAAGTAGTGGTGGGATGGAGTTAGCTGATGTGTCGGATTTACAGACTTTTAGTAAAAAAACTCAGTTATTTAGGTGGTGAGAGGTAGCAACTCATTTAAGTCAGTACTTGATAATAAACATTACAGTGATGTAACTATCAAAAGGCTGGAGTGCTGCACCACATCGAGAATAGTATGGGGGCTAGATTCCAAAGGAAAAAAATTAGAATATGAAGGACATTTACCGAGGAATAATTTACCTACAGGAGGAAAAGTGGATCTGTTGAAGTTTTATCTTTTTTTAGGATTGCAACAATATATGCTTTCTTACACTGCTACAGATAAGTTCAGTCTTATCATATCTGATAATCTGATTTTGTTTGGTGAATCTATTAGGTCGTGTTAGATTAACAGTATAATATGGAAATAAAGTTTGTACACCCACAGATAACCTTCACTGTCTTCTAAATGTCTGCTGTAGTAGTATTACTATTAGTGTACATCAAGTATTGTTGTCAGGATCGTTTTTAAGTCTTATAAATCTGAGAGTTAAATAAAACATTGGTTAAAGCATCGACATCATTATCAATAACTTCAGTTGTTTCAAGTAATGAGGCTCATCCAATCTGCCTTTATGGCACTTCCATGGAAATTTCTAAAACCTTGAAATTATATTTCAGTGCCATTGATGCAGTTATAAATGTTAATTTTAACAAACCATTATTTAATACAACAAAGTCAGATTTTAAAAGGAACCTTTCCAGTACCCCCAAAAAAGGTTGTGTACATTAAAGCCACCCATCAGTAGTATGTGGGGAAGCTGGTTAATTAATCGCATTATGTCATCGTCCTAATCAAAATTTGACAGATATGCTGCAGATAGTCTGCAGCATAGTGATCGGATTAATGATGTCCCTGATGTATTAAGTAAATGTTTGTCTTCTTTGTAAAGATTTACATGGAATAGGCAGCACTCTATATCTCGGAATGGATATTTGTGATATTAGGTGGCTTATAGAAATACTTAAATTCTTTCAAACAACCACTATCTTGTCCTGTTGAGGGAACTAAATGAGACTGCATTATTTCATTTCAATACAGTTACAAGTTTTGATAAAACAAATCAAATAAGAACAAAACAAGTATTTGAGAACACTCAAAATGTAATCATCATATTCTGTTAGTAAATCTCAATGAGGGTTGGATATAAGAGATTGTTAAAATTGATGTATTTTGAATTTATTTAGTTTTTTAATTGTAAAGTAAATAATCGAATCAATATATGCATATAACAATTCTAATGGAAAATAACACTTTATTAATAAACAATTCTAGTTAAATATATAGTGTTTCTTTTCTATCTTTTACCTTAAAATAGTAATTGTAGATTTTAACCCATTTTCTATCTGCTTTCTGTAGGAGAGTTGAAGGGGTAATAAACAAACAAATACGAAGTATTAACAGAAATACATTTAATGACAGTTAAAACATTTATAAAATTACAGTTAATTTCTAATATTCTCTATAATACACTACAAAAAAAAATATATTGAGAATTATTAAACCTTGATAAATAATAATTTTTTCTCAGATATTTGATTAAAAGTTTAAATGAAAAACAGACTTTTTTTGTCCTCAGTCATTTGACTGGTTTGATGCATCTCTCCAAGATTCCCTACCTAGTGTCAGCCGTTTCACTTTGGTATACCACCTTAATAATTTGAATAATTTGTTTTACGTATAACAAATGTTGCCTGTCTGCATAATTTTTCCCATCTACCTGTCCCTCCAATATCAAAGCGACACTATTCCAGAATGCCATAAGATGTGACATATTAAGTCTGTCTTCTTTTAGTTATATTTTTCCAAATGCTTCTTCCTTCATCAATTTGCTGCAATAACATTTCATTTGTCACTTTATCCAGCCACCTGATTTTTAACATTCTCCTAAATCATCACCCTTCAAAAGCTTCAATCTTCTCTTCTCAGGTATTCCCATCCTCCAAGTTTCACTTCCATATAAAGCTATGTTTGCTTTCATATAAAGTAGCTAAGCATATTCTCAAAAATGGTTTCCTGATGTTTAAATTAATTTTTTATGAAAGCAGACTGTATTTCTGATTGAAAGCTCATTTCACCTGTGTTATTCAGCATTTTATATGGCTCCTGCTTCGTCTATCTTTAGTAATTCTACTTCCCAAATAACAAAATTCTACCTCCATAGCCTTTTCTCATCTTATTTTTATATTCAGTGGTCCATCTACTTTATTTCTACTATATTTCATTACTTTTATTTATTTTATTTTTTTTCATGTGGTAGTTCATGCGAAGGACATCATCCATGCCTTTCATTGTTTCTTCAAAATCTTTTCTGTCTCAACTAGAATTAATGTATCATCAGCAAATATCAGCATTTTTATCTTTTCACCTTGCAGTGTTACTCTAGATCTAAATTGTTCTTTAATATCATTAACAGCTAGTTTTATGTAAAGATTAAAAATTAGTGGGGATAGGGAACATCTTTGACAGACCCCCTTTTTTATTATTGCTTCCTTCTTATGTTCTTTGATTATGTTCTATCGCTATACTTGAACACTAAACTTTTTAAAATGCTAACATTTTATTTCAGTCTATATTATCAAATGCTTTTTCTAAGTCTATATATGCCATGTATGTTGGTTTGTTTTTCTTTAATCTTCCTTCTACTATTAATCTGAGCAATAAAATTGCTTTCTTGTCCCTATACTTTTCCTGAAACCAAATCGGTCTTCTCCTAACAGTTCTTCCACTCTCTTCTCAATTCTTCTGTAAAGAATTCTAGTTAAGATTTTTAATGCGTGAGTAGTTAAGATAATTTTTCTGTATTCTTCACACTTTTGTGCTCCTGCTTTCTTTGGTATCATGACAATTAAGTCTGATGGAACTTCCTTCTTCGTAAATATTGCACACCAGTTTGACTATAATATACTTATTGCTTCCTCACCTACATTGTGCAGTAATTCTGCAGTTTCCAGTTACCCAAGGAGCCTTTCTTCCATTCAAATGTTTTAATGCTCTATTAAATTCATATCTCAGTACTGCAACTACCTTTTCATCTTCTTCAACTTCCTCTTCTTCCTCTATAACAGCAGTTTCTAATTCATTTCCTCCATTTACTATCTTTATTTAACACATTAGATTTTAACCTACGTACCAAAAAATTCTTCTTTATTTTCCTGCATGCTCCGTCAATTTTACCAATGATCATTTTTTTTTTTCCACTTCTGAACACTTTTCTTCATTCCATTCTTTCGCTAATTTGCACATCCTGTTTATAATATTTCTTAACTGTCGATAATTCCTATTACCATCATCACTAGCATTCTTATACTTTCTACGTTAATCATCAGCTGCAATCATCTGCCGAGGTTTGTTTTTTTATTTATTTAATAATTTCCTTTTTAACATTTTCCCATTCTTTATATATTGTAATTCATCTTTTTTACTCAGACCTCTTGTGATGTCCTCCTCAAAAAATTTTTTACCTCCTCTTCCTCAAGCTTCTCTAAATTTCAACGATTCATCTGAAATCTTTTCTTTAGGATTTTAAACCCCAATCTACATTTGATTATCACTAAATTATGGCTGTTATCAATGTCTGCTCCTGGATATGCTTTGTAGTCAATGAGTTTTTTTCTAAATTTTTACTTAACCATGATTTAATCTATCTGATACCTTATAGTATCGCCCGGCTTTTTCCAAGAGTGGTTACGCTTCTATTATGATTTTTAAACTGAGTGTGGTGCAATTAGTAAATTATACTTTGTGCAAAACTGAATGAGTCGGTCCCCTCCTTTATTCCTTTTACCCAACCCATATTCACCCACAATATTTTCATTCCTTGCATTTTCCAATGCTTGTATTCCAATCTCCAAGTATTATTAAATTTTCATTTCCTTCTATGTGTTTAATTGCTTCGTCAATTTCTTCATATACACACTACTCATCATTATGAGCACTTGTAGGAATGTAGATGTTAATAATCATTGTCGGCTTAAGTTTTGATTTTATACTGATTACAATGATTCTACTGCTAAGCTTTTTGAAACAATCTGCTCTCTTCACTATCTTTTTGTTCATTACAGAACCTACTTCTGCCTGCCCTTTATTTGACGCTGTGTTAATAAATAACCTGACCAAAACCTATTCCTATTCCTCACGAAAATCGCTAATATATATATATAAAAGTTGATATAGGTATATTACATCTAAATCAATATAAAAATGAATAAAGATATATTTATAAAAGTTATAAAGGGAAAATATTACACCAAAACACTACTGACATTACAATTGTTTGTTAGCATTTGAATATTCAAAACTTGAAAACAAAGTTTTGATATTGCATAAAAAAGAAAATTGTAAACTATTACACAGTTACATCAATTATTAATAACACGAATATTTTAAGTATTATTTTTATAACAATATTATATTGTAATACGGTAATTATTTTTTTTACATGTTCAAACTGGATTCATTAACAATAATATCCAGTCAAATTTTAATAATTGTTTTATTTTTACAATATTTTTCTTTATTCAGGCTATAATTAAAAAATAAAGTGGAAAATATATTTTACGTTTCGAAAATTTCAGCAAAACTAAAACGAAAATAGATTTGATTAAATCAGGATCTTTTTTTATATCTTCACTCTAAAAATATTTTTTATTTCCACATTTTGTTTTATTTTATTAAATGTGTCGAGGGTTCATACATATATATATATATATATATATATATATATATATATATAATTAATATATGATAAATATATATAAATGATAAAATACCATCGAAACTTAAATGCAATGATTCTTTTTATTTACATTTGTTCAATAAAAAAAATACCATTTTTAATTTAATTTTCTGATAAAAAAATTTATTTTGATGTAAGTAATCATTTTCTTAACCCTTTCTTTTAGTTATAAACTAGATATGATATAGAAGTGATTTTTCACACCCGGTGTGAAATTAATATTTACACATGTAGATGGAGATACCTAACGATATCAAAAATGGAAACTGTAAAGCGTTTAAACATTTAACTTTTCATTTAAATTTTTCTTTTGTAACATGTTCATGAAAAATGGTATATTAGTATCATTAAGTTTTCCAAAATCACTTGTTATAGTTTTTCAGGTATTAATGATATTCTGTGAGATAAGGATAAATTAATGGAGACTGATTTGACTTTAAATTTATTTTAAATTATTAATATTAATATTTTAAACTGAAAGATATATTCAATATTAAAGATTATTAGAAAGTCTAGATGTAATACAAAAGTAAATATATTCTTTGCAAATAAGTGTTACTTACGATGAATTTTGAGATCCCCGTAGGCTGAGCATGGTGACCTTGACTAGACAGTTTCGCTTCCTATCTGCATCTATCCCAATACCCCACCTAACGGTATCCGACCGATACCACATTTAACGCCCTTCAACCCAGCGGACTTCCTGGCGCCCGTCAGATGTGTACATCCATCATCCCGACGAACCTCCATCCCGTTCGGCAGCGTTACCCTCTCCATACCGCACATCTAGCACACTTTGGATGAGCCGCTTCCCCCACCCAACGCGCCCCGACCGATACCACACCCAACGCCCTGCCACCCAGCGGCCCTCCTGGCGCCCGTCGGATGTGTACATCCCTCATCCCAACGAACCTCCATCCCGTTCGGCAGTGTTCCCCTCTCCCTACCGCACATATAGCACACTTTGGATGAGCCGCTTCCCCCACCCAACGCGCCCCGACCGATACCACACCCAACGCCCTTCCACCCAGCGGCCCTCCTGGCGCCCGTCGGATGTGTACATCCCTTATCCCAACGAACCTACATCCCGTTCGGCAGCGTTCCCCTCTCCCTACCGCACATCTAGCACACTTTGGATGAGCCGCTTCCCCCACCCAACGCGCCCCGACCGATACCACACCCAACGCCCTTCCACCCAGCGGCCCTCCTGGCGCCCGTCGGATGTGTACATCCCTCATCCCAACGAACCTCCATCCCGTTCGGCAGCGTTCCCCTCTCCCTACCGCACATATAGCACACTTTGGATGAGCCGCTTCCCCCACCCAACGCGCCCCGACCGATACCACACCCAACGCCCTTCCACCCAGCGGCCCTCCTGGCGCCCGTCGGATGTGTACATCCCTCATCCCAACGAACCTCCATCCCGTTCGGCAGCGTTCCCCTCTCCCTACCGCACATATAGCACACTTTGGATGAGCCGCTTCCCCCACCCAACGCGCCCCGACCGATACCACACCCAACGCCCTTCCACCCAGCGGCCCTCCTGGCGCCCGTCGGATGTGTACATCCCTCATCCCAACGAACCTCCATCCCGTTCGGCAGCGTTCCCCTCTCCCTACCGCACAACTAGCACACTTTCGATGAGTCGCTTCCTCCACCCAACGCGCCCCGACCGATATCCCACCTAACATGCCCTGACCGATATCCCACCTACACGCCCCGACCGATATCTCACCTAACACGCCCCGACCGATACTATACCCAACGCCCTTCCACCCAGTGGCCCTACTAGCGCGCGTCGGATGTGTACAACACTCCTCCCAACGAACCTCTATCCCGTTCAGCAGCGTTCCCCTCTCCCTACCACACATCTAGCACACTTTAGATGAGCCGCTTTCCCCATTCAACGTGCCACGATCTATATTCTACTCATGGCCTCCCACCCAGCTATCCACCTGGCGACCGTCAGATGTGTAGACGACTCTACCCCGTTCCGCAATATTTCATTTCCGCTGACAGAACCCGCTGATCACCTCTCCCTTCAGCGACATTTCCTCTCCGCTGATCTCATCTTCTTCTGTCGTGTTTCCTCTTCACTGAAACAACCCGTTGATCACCACTAAAACCTGATTGTAAGCTGTCGGTACCGATTGTGTGTGTGTGACCTTCCAGCCGTGGCGTAGCATCATTTCGACGAGGGCATCTTAAACTACCAAACATCACTATCGGCGTGATGGCTCCCGTTAAAGCCCATCAGGCCTATGAAAAGGGTGAGTGGTGGTGTCGACCGGATGCGCCACAAGAGGCGGGTGTCTTTCCGTACAGAGTTGGGATGGTGACTACGCTATCGGTGGCATGGATTCCATGCGGCCGTGAATGTGGCGACATCTCCATAGTAGTAAGTGAAGTAAATGTCTTGCGGGACTCTGCGATGGAGCTTAGTGGGAGTAGGCGGTCTGTCCGCCTCTCCACTGTAGACCAGACCGGAGTCCAACTATTCCAGTATCTGGGGTATGAACTAAAAATGAGTTCATTAAGAAAGCTAGGAGTAAATTCCGTTGTTGCGAGCAACATTGCTGGTGGCATGTTACTAATACTATTGCCTCAATCTAAGCGACATTTACATATTGGCTCTGTAAAATGTAGAACTAGGCGTGGGGTTTGTGCTTCCACGAACTCGGTCAGCTAAATTAGAGCGCAACGATATAGGACATTCAAGATATCCGTATGGGGCCTGCAGCGAAGGCAAAACCTGAGTTAAAAAATCACCGATGTAAATGTCTACCTAGGCATTTAAATCGGTGGCATCCGAACCGAGGCCTGGTTTATTACTGTGAGGTCTAGTCAGTTGATGGTCTATAAGGCGACTCCCGTTTTAAAGCCCATCATGGCTAGAAACGGGGGTGGTGGCGCCCGGAATCGTCACAAGGTGGACGTCTTCCCCTACGTGGCATGGGATGATAGAACTCGCTGAATTCTCTTCTCCGGCGTTTCCTCTCTGTTGGTATAACTCCCTGAAAATAAAAAAAAAATACATTAAAACTTAATATTCCGTTATCATAGCTACAAAAAGTTTATCATATATTTTATTTCAATTTTATCTTACGTTTAGGATATAAAAGATTCGATGGTATTTTAAATATTCATACTGCATCTTAGATAGATTTTATTACACATATGTATATCGTTATCGTTTGAAAAAAAAGTTACGAAAATTAGGTTTAACAAAATGATTACTTTATCGTATAAAAAAATAAATATTCCTGTAAATGTAATTATTTGTTTTTAAAAATATACTGTGAATATCAAACTATAAATCAAGATTTCAAACGCTAACAACCAATTGTTTATACGACAAGGTTTTGGTGTAATATTTTACCATTTCATCTATTATTAATATTATATATATATTGAAAATATATATTAACAAATGAGAAAGAATATATAATAAATAATATGGTTTTACAAATAAAATATGATTAATGAAATCAAACCGAGTGAATTTTACGACGTTGTATAAGAATAAAATTGATAGGTTTTATGTTTTTTAAATAAAACAGCATGTCCAACACTGTCTGTATTTCGTGTACTTTTCACATCCAACGTAAAACGAACATTCGGTGACGAAACTTACTTTTTTTTAGGTTTAATTGCAGCTTTGTTAAATGAGTAATAAATGAGAAAATTTTGTTATCAAAAATTGTAGAGAATTCAATTCTGAGAAAACTGTTGTAATAAAACCTGTGAAAAACAAAAAAAGTCACTTTTATTATTAAAAACAAAACTTAGCAGAAAAATGTTAGCAAATGTTAGCAGAAAAATGAATCTAAAAATTAAAAATAGCCGTTTATTGTACAATAAATTTAGACCTTCGGAAAATTAAAATACATTTAATCTACTGTTCCTTAAAAAAAAATACACATTGTGGTTTATACTGCATTAATTAACAATGCATGTTCGAAGATTCCACCACTGTCATCGATGCACTTTTCAACGCGTTTCATTACATTCTCTATCGCCAACTAGTAATTGATGAGGGCGCCCTCAACCGCCTTGATGAGGGCAGCGGCATTGAGAATGCGAGCGGTCAGTTCATTGCCTGTGTCTACCTTTTGCCTCCATACCTAACATATAATCAGCCCCATAAACAATAACCTAAGAGAGTAAGGTCCAGTGATCTAGGTGGCCAATTTACCGGCCCTCTACGTCCAATTCATTTAACAGTAAATTTTTCATCTAATAATTGTTTTACTTCATTCGTGAAATGTTTTGTCGGTAATCAATGAAGTCGATAGTACATTTCAATTCCTTTCACCGATGGAAAATTTTCAAGCGCTATAAGAAATTGTTTAAAAATTCCGTATAATTTCTCTTCTGGTTTTAGTATAAAAGGGTCTGTCTATTAATTGGTTTTCGATCGTGCCCCACCAAACGTTCACCGAAAATATGTTCTGGAAATTTAATTCGATTACAGCATGTGGGTTTTCTTCAGACCAACGATAACTATTCGATGTGTTGTTTATGCCATTACGAGTAACAGTAGCTTCGTTTAAAAATAGAATGAATGTTAACTGGTAATTATTGTTATAACCCGATGACAAAACTTTAGTCTGGTACGGTCACCAAGAGGAGATGTCGAATTTTCTGAACATAAGGATGCAATCCGTTATAG
This sequence comes from Lycorma delicatula, assembly GCF_047948215.1. Taxonomy (NCBI): domain Eukaryota; kingdom Metazoa; phylum Arthropoda; class Insecta; order Hemiptera; family Fulgoridae; genus Lycorma; species Lycorma delicatula. The sequence goes on from NC_134455.1 coordinate 26,505,309, forward strand.
TGTAACGTCCTTCATACGGTATTTTGTGGAATATCGAGTCGTGTAGAAATTCTTCACGTGCTCGTACTAGGATTAAGCTGTTAGTTAGCCGATTCTAGCACCTGAAGAATGTTTTTTCTTGACATCAAAGTATATCGGTTGACGTTCAGATGCAACATGTGCACTGGAAACTGTTATTTTCACGAATATTAATTAAAATTCTACAAAAATACTTACGGTTTGGTAATATTCGTCCAGGATTCCTACGTTAGTATGCTTCACCGCAGCTGCAGTATCGCCATCGCAAAAACCGTACGCTAAAATCATATCGGTGTATTCTGCCCAAGTGGAGAGACGCGGTATTTATAGTGCAACAAACACAAAACTACTGCATTACTTGATTCTCAATAATAATTTAACAGGAATTTTTGGCAAACGTCAGTAGTTACGAAGAACATATTAGAATTTATACTGACGGTTCTAAAACCGAACATGCTGTTGGATGCTCCATATATGTAAATGAAGAACCCCTGAAACAGAGGACCTCTGATAGCAAATGTTTTATGGGAATATATTAAGAAAATTAGCTTTAACAGTCTTTATTAAGAGGTTTGCAGAACCGGTAGGTTCACTTTATACGTATTAAAAATCGCAATTCACTTGAAGATGCTTTAAGCATGTTAACGAATGATTTTCAATTTAAAATAAGTAAATGTAATTCTAATAGCAATAATAATTAATTTGTAAGAAAACGTACTCCAAACAAAAACCAAAATAATTTTAGATTTAACCGATACCGAATCCCGCAACGTTTTATTCAAATCAAATTACCTTTGGAAAAATTCAATACCCAGAAATTACCTTACAGAAATCCCTATCCAGGAAATAAATATGCTGTCCTTTCACGAGAAATAGGTAATCTTAATATCTAAAATAAAATTAGTTTAAAAAATAATAAAACAGTAGAAGAATTTGAAACCGATTTTTAGAGAAATGAAATCAGGAACCGTTTGTCAATTATGAATTTACATTCGGAAATTAATGACTGCCATAACATCGGTGCACGAAGTAGATGTAGGATATTAATCGATACTGGAAGTATCAGATCTTTTGTAAGAAATTTATTGGCTTCAGAGTGTCTAGGTAAAGACCTTTTCGAAGTAACCACGGCCATGGTATGCAGAAAGAAGAATTTTTTACTCTACAATTAGATAAAAATAGAATTTTTACGAAAAGAGGTGTCTATTTAGGACATCCTGTGACAGTAGATGGTGTTAAATCAAATCCGGATAAGATGAATGAAATTAAACGTTATCCGATATCAAGGACCGCTAAAGAAATTAAAAAAGATTTTTAGGTTAATTAGAATATCATAGAAAATTTATAAAAATACTGTTACTATAACAAAATCACATACTAAATGTTTAAAAAAGAACGCGAAATATATATTGAGAATCCAAATTACGTAAAATGTTTTGAAATGTGTAAAAATATTTTATTAAATGAGCCGATACTACAATGTATTTTATTAAACTCACCATAGATGTCAGCAATTTTGCTATCGGAACTGTTAATTAAGCCATAATGACGACACATATCTATCCATCGCATATGCAAGTCGGACCCTCAGCGATACTGAAATAAATTATTCCACAATAGAAAAGGAATTACCGTAGTTTGAGCGACGAAATATTTTCCTCCGTTTCTTTACGGAAGAAAAGATTAAATATTCACCGATCATATATAGCAAGGGCTATTTTCTATTAAGTAACCAATCTCCATACTTTTAAGGTGACGATTAAAATTAGAAGAATTTGACCACAAAATAGTTTACAAAAAAGGAAAGAAAAATCAAAATGCGGATTTTTTAAGAATACAATAAAATATAAATGAAAAAAACAAATAAAAATGTTGAATCTGTGCCAGTAGATACAGATTAGAAAGACAAAATTATTAATGAATAGATAGTTTATATTTTCTAGAACTATGAGTAGATGACCAGTCGATGATTGTAAATGTAGATGACGGCGAAAATCACGGAGAAATTCAACCGATTGAAGATAGTCAGAAGAATAAGGTCAAGTCGAGGAAGATACTGATTGGACAATGCGTTCAAATTACAAAGGTAACACCTGTGTAAAAATACCAATAATTAATTGATGAACCACTCAATTTTGGAAAATCAAGTAACATTAAAATTAATACAAAATAACCCGCGTAAAATTAAAATACAAAAACCGTTTGATAATAATAAAACTAAATTAACAGTGGAAATATCCAAAAATAAATTTTTTGGCGAAATTAATTTTATAGAAGAATATTTAGTTCCTAATATAAAATATAATTTGTATTTTGAAAATTATTTTTACGAAAGATCCGCACCGGTTTTCACCGAATATTTTAAGTTTCCAATATTACAGTTAATAAGATGTACAAATAAATTTTTAATATCTGTAACGAAAAATTATAAGAAATACATAATGATGTAGGAAAAACTAATCACAGACGAATACAAGAAACCTATCGACAAATTAAACGAAAATATTATATCTCGAATTTAAAGTATATATCCAAAATTATATTAATGTGAAATTCATTTAAAACCAAAATATGAAAATTTCTTTAAATTTACAGATTACTTTGACTCCTACACCATATAAACTACTGCAAATACGATTACTTCATATCGACAGTGCTTTTTTGAAAAACAAATATTTGTGTCAATTGTAGATAGTATTTGTATTAACAAAGTAGCCGGTAAATTATTATATTAATTTACATGTCGCAGAATCCTTGAAACAATTATTTCTAATAACGGTACCGAATTTAGTAATAGTATAATTAAAGAACCGATGCAGATATACAAAATTAAAATACATTTTACTAGCATACAACATCCACCGACTAATGGAATATGTGAAAGATTTCATTCTACACAAATAGAACATATTACACTTTTTAATAACAAACCAGAATTTATAAAGAAGATTATTAAGTTACCAGTTACATATCAAAAATTAATTCATTCCATTATCAAAAATTAACACGGTTTGTTTTTTTTTACGGGCATACTACCCCAAATTCATTATAGAAGCAGATATGTAGTAGTAGGTAATAAACGATTATGTTAATAATAAAGAAAAAGGTGAAAAATTAAATGAACTTGTAAAGGAAACTAATGAAAAATCAAAATTAAAAATTCAGGAAAAAATAAAGAAGATTTACTGGAAATATCATCAGATGTTTATATTAAGACTGTCCATAAACAAAGTAAAATTAAAAATAAATACGATAAAGTCAGTTCAGTAAATAAACAATGAAAAAAAAAAAAGAAATAGAAGCAAGATATGATACAAAAGTAAAATACATTTGTCAAAAATTAAATGATCTTGAAATATTAAACAGATATAAAAGAAAACATCTTCTACTACAGAAACTAATTCTTATTTAAATTTTGCTGCAAACCTTCCTGTTCCTAAAAGGAATTCATCTCGGAGCAGCGAAAATGAAAAACTATTAATATAAATGAAGGTAATTTTAAGAAATTACGCACTAAGATATTAATAATGAATAAAAATAATAAAGATTTTTTTTTTCAAATTAGAAAAATTAAGAAATTTCTTTAACGAGATAAATATTTTTTATAATATTTTAATTTTAGTTCAAGATATTGAGAATTCTATGACATTTTTTAAATTAGGAATGCTGCAGCACAGCGATATTATAAAGTTATTTAACAAAATAGAAAAGGTTTCCGCATTACGTTAATCAACTGTCATTGGAACCAAGATTAGAAAATATAAGAGAATTCGTAAGTTTATTCAAAGTTAGTTGTAAGATTAATTCTGAGGATGTAGCGTATTTTCTTAAGTTGCCAATCGTAGAACAATTAGATTGTATTTTGTATAAAATGATTTCTGTTCCGACTGAAAAACAATCACAATATATGACAATTATACCGAAAGTAGACATTTGTTACGACAAAAATTAAAATTAGAAAAATAAAAAAAATATAGGTTTAGATAGTAAATGTGGCAATAAAATGTCCTCAAAACACTTGTGGCGATAAAACACTTCAAGGAATACACCTTACTAGTCTTACAAAACATTTTTGGATAATAACTAATTAAATTCTGATGATGCTCAACACAGAATTTTCTGTAAAAATAAAAACATTAGATTTAGATAAATGAAATTTAAATAATTTGTCATCTGTTGGAAAACAAACAATTGTTAAAATCAAGTATCTATATATAGATATATATTTAAATATTATATTTAATAAATTGAAATAAAGACAATCCTGTCAAAGATAGAATTCTTTTGTAAATTTATAAAGACAATTCTATTTTCAAATTTACCTTATTTTACGTCCAGTATCCAAAATATAAAATAATTATAAACCTCTATCCACTGTTAACTAATTGTGTTTATTTTCAATATTTCTCCAAATTATGTCCTCATGTATTCTACTTTCAAAATTGTATAATGAATATGAATGTTTATTTTTTAATCTTACTTTTTGAATGGTTGCTATGAAACAGAAATTGTTGTAAATAGTTTTAATTTTTAACTTTGTATACTTTTTTAATTTAACGGCGGCCGGGGACCAGGAAGTGGCCTCCATTGTCTGTCGTTCGGATCCCCGAGTTATGAAGGATGGTCACAGTAAGGCGGTGTGCTTCTCAGGACTTTCGGAAATGTAGACCAACCTTTACGTCCTTCAGTCGAGTACTTCGGTCGACGGGTTAGGGAGAGTTATCTTGTGCACCTGTCGGGGTCAACGCCAAATGATATCGTCAGGGAACCGCCGGTAGGCCCGCCGACGACGACAGTGGTGATTAAAGTAGAGGTGAAAACCTACGCCGATCTCCTCCGCTCAGTGAAAGGAGCTGTGTCGCCAGGTGAAGTTGTGGTCCTCTCCTCACGTAAGGGGCAGGCAGAGGACCTTCATATGCGGTTGCGGGCCGATAGCGGTGCGGCTGAACGAATTAGTAAGGATATTTCCGCAGAGGTCGAGGCCGCCACTACGGTCCTGACTTGGAGGGACGGCAGGAGGGTTCACGTCCTTGTCAAGGACGAACTACCGGCGGGGGGCTCGATTTCTTTCCTGCAGTTTGCATGAGCATGTACCCGGGGTCCGGGATGTACGACTTCACCTGGACCATAATGTGCGGCGTCTGCTTAGCGCTGTTGGGTGTCTGTGGGGCACAACCCCGTCCAGGAGGAGTTTGAAGCTCCGGGACTCCACCATTAATGATTGGCCGGGGACTCCTTCGCAGCACCTTCGGGGAGAGAATGTACGACCGTAGTCCCGGTAGGGGATCCTTATTAGAGGCAGAGCGTAAAGACCGGAATCCCGGTGAGCGGTCCCATTGAGGTAGCTTGAGGCGATGGCATCCCCCGGAGCTGACTTTATGCTTGGCTGTGGACCCGGCTACGGGGGGAGAGAAAAATACAGAAAAAAATAATAAAAATGCATGCTATTAACAAATATACACGAACCTTTTGCAACGTTTTGGTAGAAAAATTGAGCAGGATGAATTCATAACTTATTTAACCTAAAAAAAACCTTTTTTTTTTAATTTGTTATATAGAGTTCCTTCAGCGATTTATATGTAAACTATTACAAATACACTTAAATATGATTAACTTTCCTGTAAAATGAGACGTCTTGCCTTAATTTGTCTATTGAAAAATATGTTACAGCAATTTTAATACAAGTTAAGCACACAGCATGAGTAACCTTCTAAAATAATAGCAAAAAAATCAGTAATAATTTATTATGCTTGCAAATGTATAAAATTAGAGTTTTTCTTGATGAATTTATTCACTACAGAAAGCTTTTAAAGCGTGTACGGTATTTAGAAATATGGAAATATAATTTTGTAGCAAATTAAAAATGCCATGCCTGACCGGGATAAGAATCTGGGACCACAGGATGTAAGGCCGAGATACTACAACTAAGCCACGGAGATTGACTATATTTATATAATTAATTTTAATAAATTTTACTAAGAAAGCTATTTTTCTCATTTTTTACCTTCTAACTGAAATTAACATTTTTGCAGGAAAATGTTAAAAATATTAAAAATTGAAGAATATAAAATTCAATCAACGTGAGGAAAGTAAATTCAGGTTTTCGATCAGCCTATGCACCCTAGTTAGATGCAACCTAGTTACACCTGCAATAACATCGACACAGGCCGCCACATCGACAACTCTAAATGCGGTATAAGTCCATTTCCAAATTATATAATTATCCGTGATCTGCAGTCGGCCAAAAAAAAATCCAGCCTATTTTGGTGACCTAAAAGTGGAAGACAGGTATAACGAAAGAACACATTGGCGAAGAAAATACTCGGAGCCCGTTAACCAGGTATATTAATTGTACGCATATACAGCTGTTGCCGCCCTGGACGTGGAACGTAGATGTTGTGTTCCGGACGTGGGGATTATCTATCTCAGGCATCATTGTTATTAATCTGTACTTAATGACAAATTAGTAAGGGTATTTGGTAGTTTATTTTGTTCTTTCTAATTTCATATCGATATATAATACCTAAAAAGAGTTACAAAATTATTTTTTTTAAAAACGTTTACTTTCCATTTATATAGAAGAGAAAATATATGGTGATCGGTCAAAACTGCGCATACCCGGTTTTCCCCGAATCCTAACGAATTGACCCCTAAGGACCTCAGAAATCCGAAAAATGGGATCGAAATTTCCACGACAAAATGTGCGTACGTATGTATGTATGTATGTTTGTTGGCGTGTAAATCGCCTTAAATCTGCAGAACTACTTGACCGATTTTCACCAAAATTAGTGCTATAATATTTTTATGGTGGAGGCACTGACGCTATTAAATTTTCAATTCAAAAGTCAGGGAGCGATGGATACATAAGGAAAAATGAAATCTTGAAAAGATTTACGTAATTAAGGTTACATTTTTTTTTTTTTTTTAATTTTGTGAATAGTAATAAACTTTTATAAAAAAAAAGATGTTTTGCTAAATTTATATGGCCACCCCTAAAAATGGTTTTAATTTTGAGAGTTACAGAAGGCTTTTTTTTACGGATGATTTTTTCAGTTTTTTTTTAAAATTATTTTTTGAATAGTAATAAAGTAAACACATTTATAAAAAAATTCTTTTCCAAATTTCACCCCCACTCCTAAAAATAGAAGTAATTTTGAAACGTTTTAGAAGGCAGTACAGTGGGTCTTTATCGTTGCGGTTTTTTTCTATTAGCATCTCGTTGGGTCCACAAATTTGTTCCCCTATCAAAGCGGGGTCTTAACCTAGTCCCCCCTTACACACCGCACATCCCACTCAGCGGCCGGACTACTGCATTGTTTTGACGTCACAGCTGAGGGGTAGAATTAAATAAATGATCGATGATAAATGAATGAACGGTAGAATTAATTAAATAAATGAATCCGTCCATGGACTTTTGCTTCTTTAGAAAGTGTTATACAAGATGTAAGTGTGAATTGCTTTCTTAGAAAAGCCAAGCCTCCTATTTCTGTTCCTAATCAGTCGATCGATCAGACGGCTGCAATTTCTAAGAAAGTAGTATTCTAATGAGGAGTAAATGTCGTGAGTTGTGCTGTAATAAGTGAAATGGCATACCGTTGTGCAATATTTTGCGCAACGGTATGCCATTTCTTTTTGCGTTAAATCGGGTGAAAACGCGACGACAACTTACGGTAAGCTTCAGAAGGCTTTTGGAGAGGAGGTTATGTCAAGAGCTCAAGTTGTTCGGTGGCATAAAATTTTTAGTGAAGGCAGAACGAATGTTGAAGATGAAGACCGCAGTGGACGACCATCAACCTCACGGACAGATGTCAACTTGACCAGGGTGCGTGAAATCGTACGATCTGATCGATGATTATCCGTGAAAATGATTGCAGAAGAACTCAACATCGATCGAGAGACGGTTCGTCTAATATTAACTGAAGATCTTGGTACGAGAAAGATTTGTGAAAAAATGGTCCCCAAAAATCTCACACATCAGCGAGAAACACAGAAAAATGTGGCAGCCGATCTGTTAGAGCAAACGGAAATCAATCCAGATTTGTTGAGCCGTGTTATCACCGGTGATGAAGGTTGGTTTTTTCAATACAATCCAGAGACAAAACGCCAAAGTTCGCAACGGTGCTCAAAGGGATCACCCAGACCAAAAAAACCTCGCATGTCAAAGTGAAAAGTGAAATGCATGCTTGTGTGCTTCTTCGATTCCAAGGGAATTGTTCATAAACAGTTTACCGATATTTCTACAAAGAAATTTTAGAAAGACTTCGTAAACGAGTTCTTCGTGTCCGTGCCAACATCGCTGATAATTGGATTCTGCATCACGATAATGCGCCATCCCATACTGCTCTGTCAGTACAGCAATTTTTAACCTCAAAACAAATTTCAGTACTACCACAGCCACCTTATTCACCAGATATCGCTCCGTACGACTTTTTTCTATTTCCAAGAGACAAAATGGCGGTCAAGGGACACCATTTTCAAACAACACAAGATGTCCAAAAAGCTGTGACGAGGGTCATGGAGAATATTACAGAAGATGAGTTCCAGAAATGTTACCGTCAATGACAGAAGCGCTGGAATAAGTGTGTGCAATCAGAGGGGAACTACTTTGAAGGAGACAACACTAAACATGACTAAAACGGTAAGCAACATTTTTTTCACATCAGTCTCATTACTTTATTGTCACACCTCATATATAACTTATTAGACCAAACCTGATTAATAATATCAGCAGAAGCGACTGGATCGGCAAAGCCAGCATTAACAATTTGCTCTTTGAGATCTCTTGACATCAAATTAATGCCATGAGGTACACTGTTCATCAATTCAACATTAACTGAAGTCTTAAAATAATAACACCGATCAAAATTTCTCCGCTATAAATTTGATAATTTTTAAATTACAAAACCAAGGATACAAACAAAAAAAAAAATTATTTTGATTGCACCGGATTCACTTACAAATAAAATACTATTAATGACAATAAATTAAATTGTTTACGATAATAAATCGGAGCGGAATAGTTAAGAGCTCTTATAAATGGCATAAAGACAAATTGTTTTCTCTTAATGGAAAACTTGCTCAAAATAAGCGGATATTCATCCCAGCACAAAAAAATATTAAGTCTTTCATACATATCAATAAATATATAGATAGTGATATCCATCGATAGTAAAATTCCAATATATTTCATATTTAACGACAAAATCGCTCAAAAATGTTAACTTTGTTTATATATACTATATTTACCGGTATCCTAATAAAAAAGACAGTTGGAAACATTATTATACTATTAATTTTCCCTAGTAAGCCAGACATGGGAGGTTTCTAATTCTTGAGAAAAAAAAGATTGTAGCAATAAACTATCTATGCTGTTTTTGTAGTCCTGTCAGGTCACCCACCTACTACAATTATGCTCATGAGATCTAAGAGAACAAGCTTTTTATCTTGTATCCTATAATATAGTATATTGTGGGGTTTGTTGAAATGACAGAGGAAATAATTTCAAAGGAAGTATCCAAGTTAATAACTGAATTCAGAGATATTCCATTTCCAGTTAGCCGTTTCATACTAATGTTTCTAAATGTTCTCCACAAATATTTGATTTAAATGATTGTTGTTTATCCTAGATTATTCTAGATAGAACAACAGAATTGTTTAATATTTTATTACGCAATTAAATTTTATTGTAAAATTCTAACGGTTTTCTTTTCAATATTTCAGGACAGGCTTGCCCTATTCAGTTCAATAATTCATAATTCAATAATTCAGGAGTTGCTATCACTGCAGATTGTTACCACAGGTATTTATTTTTGTAAAAAAAAATTAAGAAATAGATATGATTAAATAAAAACAACTCTATGGGGTAAATAAAATAAAACGGGGATAATTTTTTTTTATTACAGGTCTTTATTTTAGTGGATAGTAGATATTAACAATTTCATCACGCAAAATAAAAAAAAGTTCTTTTTGGTTATATTTGATAAATTCATTTTTCATGTGTAAAAAAAAATCAAATACCGATTTCTTTAAAAACAGATTATTCAGATGTCAGCAACTATTATTAAAACCTCGAGTAATGGATTAATAAATAAAGCGATTCAATTTTCTGCGTTATTAAAATTCTGATTGTTTTTATCTGAAATAATTTTGAACTCGCCGTGAACAAAAAAAAGAAGGTATGATATTGTAAGTACCGGTTTCACCTAGCAGAAGTTACAATTTCTGTGTATTCTTCTGAAAACAAAAATAAATTAACTTCGGTTAAATTAATTAAAATTTAACGATTAATATTTTTTATAGAAGAGCGAGGACACGATCTTTGTCTAACAACTCCATCGTTGGTCGAGATAGCCGACAGAAGAATGTCTTTTTTCCACTTATGACCAAGTACTCTATAGACAACACCTCATGGGTCTTTGTTTCCTTGCTCTTGTAAAAAAGAGTCCCAGGAATCCTACAGCCTACACTCCTTTTTGAACGTAGCCTCGTCCGAGTCAGTGTTCTGCTCGCTCATCAGGGTCAGAACCTCAATGTCATAGGTCATGAGAGGTCTATGTACCTATATGTACATAATATAACTATAATAGTTTTAGGTGACCTGACATAAGTCACAAACCACTCTCAAAGATAACAAACAATTTATACCAGGATTGCTAAGAAAAATGAGAAATATACAGCTGCATATCAGTAGGCCAACCCAACTGAAATGCAAGTGATAATCTGCCCCTGTAGTTGACACCTTCACTCTCTTCATCATCGAGACTGTCTGTATAGTGATCATCATTACTCTCAGAGAAATAAATTCTTGAATAGCGCTTTTATACTTCAGACGGGTGTTTTGCATGTATAGAAGCCATAAGGAAGGCTGGTATAAAAGCGAAACGTTTCATATACACTGCTCCAGCTACCAGAAAAAAATATATACGAGTGTGTATTTCTTACTGCGATTAATCGTGCATTTTGTAACGTTATTCTGATCAAGGTTCTTCCGCGATTTCCTTATTCCATCGTAACGCTTAGGTTGTCCAATATTATTACCGGTGGACTAATTTACCTAACGCGATGTTATTTTCTAAACGCAACCTTAATTTATTACCGTAATATAAAACTTCATTTAAGAGAATAGCAAGGATTTCTTCATATTCTTCTTCCATCAGATTATTTTTATCAGATGCTACGATTCAAGTCCTTAACAGTATGTAAATTAAATCGGTTGGAACGATAAGAATGCATATTCATAAGTAGACACCATAATCTACACTAAGTGTTTAAAATAGATGTAAAAGGGTATACTAGTTATTAACTAGATGCTCTTTTTATAATGTGTTATACTGATAGGACTGCAAGCCATAGACCAGAAGTGCAAGGTTCTGTAGTGTATTTATGAAATACATACGAGGCTAGGGAGAGTGGATTTTTGTTGACTTAACTGCTGCCCTGGAAATCAGTGCTTCCTTGTTATATTATCAAGAAAATACCGACAACAGTATTTTATTACTTTTTATTTCATATTTTTAAGAAAAGAATTGATTATTAGTTGGTATTTAGTAATAAAATTTTGGCACAAGTCGGACCAATGGTGGTGCGCCGGGCGGCTGCACACCACCCTCCCGCTAGAAGTAGTCCGTTGTAAATTGATTTACAGATTATTTAATTTAATTTCTAAGCGTTTTTGTATTTTTATTTATATATTAATTTTATTAACAAAATAAAGGGATTATTAGTTAATAGTTAGAGGTAAAAAGAACATGTTTGCGTGATCGAACATACTGCCCCTCAAAAAATCATAAAATTTTTTGTTAAATATTTATCTACACAAATAAAAATGCAAATGTTCGTTCGTTCAAAATCTTAAATCTCCGAAAATTCTTCACCGATTCCTTTAAAATTTTGACACAATCTTGCATTAGAATACGCGCGTCTTTTTATATACCTAAGATGTCATACCTGTGACAGGTAAAAACAGCAATATCTGTTGGACGTAAAACCATCACATGCTATACTAAATATTTTACGATTCCATTTTAATGTGTCCGCTATAGACTAAAACTTCTGGACTGATTTACGCGGGGGAAAGTGGGAGAAAGGGAAAATCGGAAAAGGGAATAATCTAAAAAGGTAAAATAGAAAAAAGGAAAAAGGGGGAAAAGGAAATGTAACGGGAAAGGATAAAGCGTTAAAAGGGGAAAAGGGACAGAGTAAATGGGAAAGGAAAGGGGAAAAGGGAAATTTTGTTCCGTAATGTTCATGTTGTCAATGTTTTATTAAACTTTCAATTGTGTTCATTTAATCAAACGGTTTATATATATATATATATATATATATATATATATATATATATATAAAAACACATCGACACAGTTGAATATATATTCAAATCTAGCAATAGCGAAGCACTGCCGGGCCTTCTAGTAAACAATAAATAAGAACAGAAATAATAATTGTAAAATAAATTTATAAATTTTATTTATACATTCAATATCGTAGCAGATCTTAAAACAATTATTTTCGATACAAATAAATCTATACTGAAAGTAGTATTGATTATCCATTTATAATCGTATATATATACATTTTTTTTTTTTTTGGCCTTGTGCTTACAATAAAACATACATATGCATATGTTACTGGGAGCCTATGACACTCCCAGTAACGTAAGAATTCCAATGCGTCATACATCTAAATCGGCTCGGCTGTTGAGCTGCTATAATGGAAAAAACATACGTACATCTTATAAACATTATACTCCTTTTTGAGCAGTCGTGTAATAAAAACCTATATTGTCCAAATATTCTTTAAATGTAAACGCTTTAAGTCGTGAAAAAGTAAGAAACAAACAACCAAGCTGCATTCGGACAGACTTTACCAAAACTTAAATTGCAGTGAATTCAAAAGATTTAAAAAAACATAATTTTATTATTTATACCGCTTTACTGCATATTTTGAAATAAGTTATTTCTTTAACGCTTATTTTTTTATAAAATAGGAAGAGAAATGAAATAATAACAAAACAGTTAACAAATAATACAATATAAGAAAAGTAACTTTCAGATCTACAATTGTGAAGATCTTAAATTTTAATTACGACGAAATATTGGAAAAGTCCGACGTATAGTTATAAATTTTTTTTCGTTTATAGGATATTTATTTAATTTTCCCTAATATAAGTTATATCGATGGAAAAAAGAATAAATAGTACAAAAGTAACGTTAACATAATTTTCTGTTTAACGTTCGTAATTTTCCGTTAATATCTTAATAAGTAGAGGTCGGTGTACGTAATGAATTTTCACACAAAAAAATTAGTTTACATTAATTTATTGCTTTTTACAATTTCTCACGCGCTTACTTTTAGATTTAACACCGTTGCTAGTAACAGTTTTCATTATATTACTGCTCCTTGCGATGAAAAATGATAATTTCGCTTGAAGAGCATAATATTACTTGCGCTTCAGTAATAGAAGGAAAAGAACGTTTAATTTACGAAAACAATAACAATAGCAATTTTTAATAAGAGAGCTATTAGCCCTGCAATAATAACTGTAAACTGTCTGTTCCCGTACTGATAATGACAAACTAAGGGAAAATAAATACAAAATATTAATTAGATATATTTAAAAAGTTAAATAACAGTAAATTTTTATTAAATTACACGCCATATAAATTTTAGGTTTAATTTATAAACTATTTCTGCCAAATTACTTTTTACAACAGTTTTTTAACTGATTTTTTTTTTTATAAGCTAAAGAACATTCGCAAGTAAAATTTTTATGTTTTTAAAAATTAACTAACGGGGTAAAGTATTTGATTCTAGTATTAAATTAATATATATATATATATATATATATATTAAATTTAAAAAATATACTTGGCAATAGAAACGTTTTACTAAAAAAACGCTTATAAATATATATCTAAGAAAGTAAAAAAGAAAAACCTTTGACTGCGACCCGTTTCACGACTTACTTGATAGTAATTGTTAGTTAAATCATGACTATGAGCTTAGAAAGGACACAGAATGACCCCTGTGAGAGGATTCTGCTACAAAACACACACTGTTCTTCTCACTAAGTACAGAGTGTCCCATATAAAACGGAACCTAACCTTAAATTGGTAGGTATTGAAATAATAAAAAGGGATGTGTAAATGTAAATGTAATTTTTATTATTACCATCCATTACCTTACATTTAGAGTAAATGTTGGAAGTGGCCGCCATCTTCTTGAATACAAGCTTCAATTCTTTTTACAGCATTTCTTGCAACTATTTTCAAATGGCTGGATATTTAATACAGCTTGTTCAATATTGACTTTTAATCGTTCAAGTGTTCGTGGTTTGTTGCTGTAGGCTTTTTCTTTGAGGTAACCCCGTAGAAAAAAATCCGCCGCAGTCAAATCTGGAGATCTTGGTGGCAACAAGCCTCGACCGATAACACGATTACCAAAGAATTCCTCGACGAAATCAGAAGACGAAACCTGCGTAGTGCGATGTCGCACCGCCATGTTGTAGCCGGCAGTGTCTGTCTTCCTCTTCCAAGATTGCGATGAACTGAAATAAAATACCCTGATATCGTTCTGCATTAATGGTGTACTCGAAAAAAATAGGACCGATTATTTTCTTCCGCGATATCGCGCACCACGCGTCCGGCTTCTGCGGGTGTAATTAATTTTCGTGATAAACGTGGGGATTTTCAGCGCTCCAAATTCTACTGTTTTGGCTGTTTACGTAGCCGTCCAAATGAAACCGTGCTTCATCTGTGAAAAATAACGAATCCATAATATTAATTCCCTCGCGCAGAAATCGACGGAACCGTTGACAATATTGTAGCCGTTTTTCTTTGTCGGGCTCAAGAAGTTGATGATGTATTCTTTTCTCCACGGTAAAGGAAAACTACCCTGTTCATTTTATTCATCTAAAATTGACGTCTTAACAATTTTACTGACCTAATATAACACTGCATTTAAGAAAAATTTAATCGTATTAATTAACCTAAGCGTATTTAATTTAATTTCATACGTTTATTAATTTTTAAACGTTTGTACAAATAATTTTAATTTATAAATAATCGAATGAGAATAAGATATTAAGAACTTTTTTTTTATAATTAGTTTTTCCAACAAGAGTACAAAAATGCTAACAAGGAAATTAGAATAGGTAATAGGTAATAAATAGGAATTGTTACTAAGATTCTAACTTAAGATCAACTTATCTAGAAACCTGCGTACTCGCTAAAAAAATAATTATATTTTTTTTATTACCGGTTTTCTTTTTAATCTTCTTTTTCTTTGCGGGAGAAAGAATATGTTTATATCATATTCTTGCGAGCGCACTGGCAAATTGCCGTATTATAATGAATAATGGACACCAACGTTCCATGTATTTATCGTCATCGTTTACAAAAATCAAAGTAGTTGTGAACATTTTTCTATGAACGGCACTTGAGACGCTGTGCTTTTATGATATCTCTCTAAATAATCGTCAGATTTTCAAGATTCGAACGGGGTATTTGTTAGGAGACTGAAGGACAACTTTTGCATGCATCATGTAAACTCTCGATCTAACAGATAACGTTTAATCGGAAACGTTATCGAAAAATAAAAAATTATTTATTTAACCGTGTAAATTTTAAACAGAAATTATTTCCATGTTTGGAAGTACTCATCAGTGCGAGCAATTATTTTCTGTTATGAATGGAAATAAATCTCCTGTCCGAAACTGTATCAATAACGCTCACGTCGGGTTTGAAAGTAGTCTCAGCCAATAAAATTTCTCCCGAAATAGGAAAGATAGTAGCAGAGAAAAGATGTCAAGAATCAGGACGTAAACAATAATTTAACTTTATATATCATTATTAAAATGTACTATTCAAAATAAAAATATTTGTTTCTATGAAGATCGATTTTTTTTTTTTGCGGCCCACCTAAAGTTAAGCGTTTGTCTGGCCCAAGTTAGCTTTTGAGTTTGACACCCCTGAGCTAGACTGACAGCTCACATCGTCACTCCCCACTATGAACAGTATTGAAATAATGGACACGTCTCTGGGCCGAGTATACTTAATTGGATGTCCGGCCCAGGGATGTAGGGAGGAAAAAAGTATTGAAATATTAATAAATAATATTGTGTTACATCGATGATGTAATTTCCGTAGTATGTTTTTGATAACACCGTTCACCGGTTTTTTTTATATATTCTAGCCCGATATTGCGACGTCAACTAAAACAAACAACTCGACTAAATCTCATGCTACGTTGTGTCTGCGACCTTGATCAAAAACTAAACGCATTGCTTCAAATTAAAAATTTGATATTTTTGCATTTTTTTTCTTACGCTTGGTGAATTACCTAAGATTTACTTTTTCCTGTTTAGCCTCCGGTAACTACCGTTTAGATAATTCTTCAGAGGATGAATGAGGATGATATGTATGAGTGTAAATGAAGTGTAGTCTTGTACATTCTCAGTTCGACCGTTCCTGAGATGTGTGGTTAATTGAAACCCAACCACCAAAGAACACCGGTATCCACCATCTAGTATTCAAATCCGTGTAAAAATAACTGGCTTTACTAGGACTTGAACGCTGTAACTCTCGACTTCCAAATCAGCTGATTTGGGAAGACGCGTTAACCACTAGACCAACCCGGTGGGTTAAATTAATTACCTAAAGAGAGGGGTGCAAACACGCCAAAGAAAACATTGGCAAAAACAAATTTTTAATTTGAAGCTATGACTTTCACATAATCTTGCATATCACGATCAAAACTTATCCTGAAAATTATTTTTTAACGTTTAGTATTTTTAATTTAATAGCGGTATTTTAAAAAGATTTTTTCCATACTTTTTATTTTCTACTTTTTGTGCATTTAATATAACAGTGGTTTTTAAAAAGTTTTTTTTTTAATATATATCTTATTTTCTATATTTCATTTTCATAAGTTTATACTTTATAGCTGCGCTAGCGCACAGGTTTGAGAGTATTTAGCTAAAGATCGTATCGGTACGTTTTACGGCGGGTGAGTGCAAACTAAACATAGAACTAAACGATTTAATTTCCAGAAAACTAAGATCCGGTCGAACAACAGTGTCCCCGATACGTTAAACAGTTCAACCTGCTGATGATACATACGCCGTTTGAATCGTGAAAATCGGACGAGCGGTTGCCGAAATATTACGGTGGCACCCCATCGCAACCCCTTACCAATTTCCGAACGGCGCCCCGGGAAAAATGAAAATATTATCAATCGTCGGATACCAACGGGAGCGGATAGACTTATACCTGTGCGGCCTCTGTGGCGCGAGTGGTAACGTCTAGCCCCTTCACCTGGAGGTCCTGGGTTCGAATCCCGGTCAGGTATGGCATTTTTCACACACGCTACAAAACATTCATCTCATCCTTGCGGTATGAATTGCTTGACTGCGGACCCGGAGGTTAAACAAAACAAACAAAAAATTATACCTGGGGGTTCGAAAAAATCTTTCAGAGCGCTAGGACGAACCGTTGTCGAGATATTTACGATTTTTATACGAAAATTCAGATCCGGTTAAAAAGGACTAAATTTTCCCGAAACTATATATATATATATATATCTCGATGTATATAAGGTATATCGATATATAATAATAGAACAAGTATACACCTGACCACCACGAGACACGTACTAACGAATCGGGATTATCAGCTAGCGATCGGTACATTCCAATGCTAAGCTAAGGGGACTCACACATATACAGACAAATGCCGTTTAAGTAGGATAGAATTACCTTTGCGAACGGAGCTTTTTTGCGGTCCTCTGTGATGCGAGTGATAGCGTCTCGGTCTTTCATCCGGAGGACCCGGGTACGAATCCCGGTCAAACGTGGAATTTTCACACGCTACAAAATTTGTCATTCATCTCATCCTATGAAGCAATACCTAAAGGTTGTGCCAAAGGATAAAAAAAATGCAGCTTTTTATTGCTTTAGTTTATTCCAGATAATGGAACATCGTGAATATATTTGTAAAAGTATTATCGGAATAGATTTGAATTTGAAATTGAATATACAAATTATAAATGTTATTCTCCAACATTGGAGCCGATTAAACAGATTCACTGCTATCAGGGTGTACTGATGGTGAAAGTCGAATAAAAAAAGTGAACGAAGAGCAAACCATCTGACAATCATTTACATCCGTTATTCATCCATTCGTATAAAATAATCTGTATATCGTGTAGGCCCTTCCGGTATATAAAATGTTGAAAATTTGATTTGATTTATTTATAAATGCGGTGAATTGATTAATCGCCTCCGATGTTGGAGAATAACATACTTAATTTTTAAATTTAACGTTAATTAGACGAAATTAACAAATGTAGGTTATGTCTGGAGAAAATTTAAACTTACTAGTTTTACGAGGATTTCTCGTAATCTGTTTACTCTAGAGACTGGTATGGACTGATTTTATTTTTAATTTCTAGTTAATGTTTCGACCCCCCCCCCCATCCTCAGGGATTATCTATGTTGTCATGAATTCAGGGAAGGTCCGAATAAGCAAATATTTCGGTCTTTCACTGACGTATTTGGTACGTGTCGTTATTCACCGGAGAAAATCCATATTTGTCAGATATCGATCTTTCACGGCAATTACATTAATTGCCGACTAAAATTTTGTTTCGTATAAATCTAGTTAAGAATAAGATTAGATTTACTTAAAGTCGAGTTAACCAGAAATCTTGAAGTGTGAATTAATCCGTTAAACTACGGGAAATTCAATCGACTTACTCGTAAACCTAACATTAACCTTCATCTAAACCTAACTAAACTCGATTAAATTTCATTTAAACCAAGCATTTTACTCCGCAAATAATGTATATCGTACGTTTATCAAAACCCACATCTTAAGCTAAACCTAAATTAATTTAACCTTAAGTGAATTTAATTTCATCAAAACCGATTTATTTAGTTCCAAAATAAAGTATATTACACTTATAATATTTCAAAATTTCGGTAAGGGTGCTGCGTAACTTGCAAGAGACTAACTCGATGGAAAGCGTTCCGACGAATAATTTTAATAGTAACGAATAACTTTGTTTTACATAAAGTATAATCCAAATTTCATCAAAAACAGAGGCGAGTCCATAACTTATATAATTACCAAAGTTATTATTAAATCTGAATGTAAAATATACAGGAACAGATATAGTTAAATTTAAATATTGCATCTTTTTCATAAATAGAGAAATTTTCCTACAAAAAAATCTATAAGCGCACCTTTTTAATTAGAATAATTAATTTATTATATAAGTCACAAAATATATAACAGTACAAACGCAAAGGAGAGTTACTAAATTAGCTTTAACTTTCCCGTCTAAATAAATTTACAGCTCTAGAAGGGAATGTATTTAAATCGGTCCTATTTCGGCATATGCGGTTTTCACCGGATCTTGACATTTTGACGCCTAAGGAACCCAAAAAACCGAATGGAAATTTACCGGATGTTAATCTTCGTATAAACATGCGTTCGGTGTCGGCATATAAATCACCTTATATCTCCAGAACTACTGAACCGATTTATACCAAACTTGGTCTGATTACTTCTTCATATGAGGCACGTGCCCTTAAATTTTCAACTTAAAAAGTCAAGAAGATGAGAGTGTATAGCAAGGTCACCCTCAATCTCGAGATTTCGCCTAACGTCATATTTTACTTAGGCAAATTTTTTAACGATGAAAAAATTGTAACAATATTTACAAAAAAACTTTTTTTAAAATCCCATCCTCACCGCAAAAGTTTATCTAATTTACTGCTATGTTCTGATGTCATAGGTGAGCGGTAGAATTAGATAAATGAATAATATTTAAATTGATCTGGCGGGATGTCTAAATCGATAGCCCGGTCGACTCAGTACCTGGTGGGTTAAGCCACATGGATACACCAGTCTGCCGACCGTACAGGCCAATTTTTTTTATCTAAATTGTGAAATTACTTTAGTTATATAATATATAATTTGGTAATTGTGAGCAATTGTTTTCCCCGACCTCAATTTTTCCGTATTACAATATGTTATATTGGAGGTCAACATTTATTTATTTATATACAACATTTAAGACAAAACAAGAGAAAAAATTTGCCGGAACGTTCGTAGATAACGTGGATGAGCAGTTGAAGATAACGAAAACGGCAATATCCATGTTCTGTTATAAGATAACCAAATAAATATATATATACACACACAGAGAGATAGAGAGAGAGAGAGAGACTAACAGACAGAGAAAGAGAGATATAAAACGCGCGCGCACCATGCACACTACAACCAAGTTTGAAACAAGTTATTCAATACTATTTTTTTATAATATAATACATAAAGGTTAATACACTAATATTAACTGTATAATTAAAAAGCGAAACAAAGTGATCGTTTAAAAATGAAATATATACGTATTGAACTTTTTCAATTAACATCTTATGTTTTAATAAATATATGTTAGATAAAACAAATAAAATATGTAAAAAAATACATACCAAAATGTTAAAATAAAGACGATAAGTTTGTATAAATAAAGCAACACGCATTAATTATACGTAAATTTAAAACTCGTCCATAAACTATAAGCGACTGATGATCGACTGAGTTATTGTGCACGTGTTCGTAAATCTCCGTGTATAATCGGCGATCTTCGGTGTATGAATTCACTCGACCGCTTAACTAGTGAAATATAGATTAACGTAACGGCGGTGAAGTTTTAATTTATCAATATTCAACGCGTGCGCGCACCCTCACATATACACTCAAGATCTATTTAAACGGGTAAAATAATAAAATAAACTGTTAAACGTAATTTAAAATTCATTTTATATATAAATATTTTTATTTATTATCAAAAGTTACGTAGCTAAATAAAGGTTTATTTTTTAAAAATAGACTATTAAAAAAAATTTAAATTAAAAAACCGTTTAAAATTTGAACCCAGGTTTTATAAAACGTACTGATATAATAAATTAAGCTACAACCCCTCCACTCATCTGATCACCGTGGTGGAGGGGTAGCGTCTCGGCATTTCATCTGGAGGTCCCGGGATTCGAATACCGGTCAGGCGTAACATATTGCGTATGCTTAAAATTTCCATTTTCACATTCCTTTGTAATAAATTCTTTGTAAGCTTCTACGGTGAATCATTCATCGGTTATAGAAAAAAGAATCGATATGATTGAATCTCACTGAATTCCAATTAAATTTTTATCTTCCCGGTAATATATTATTTATTACATACGCAAAGTGTATCACGAATTTGTTCCAGGACTTTCACAACTTATTCTACTCGCGAAGATAATGAAAAAAATTCGTAATAAACATATGTCCTAAAATGCTTCATTTTAGGACATAAAATGAATTATTTCATTATTTTCATTATTTTATAATGAATTATTTCATTATTTTTAGGACATTAAAATAAAAATATATTTTATATTAAAATAATGTCATACATTATTATGAATGCCGGTGAAATAATGCCGTACTGAAATTTTTAAAACGTTAATTACGGGACAAAATTGTTTTGTTTGGTTTTTGACTCAAAAAATAAAATAAAATAGGTCCCAGAAACGTATCTGCAGTAGTTATACAGAAATCTGGTGTGAAATTCAATAAATTGGGGTAAAAACCCTGTTTTTTATGTTAGACGTACAAAAACTTTGTTAAACGAGTAATAATCATGTAAAACGTTTAAACAAAACTTGTAGAGAATTTAATTCTGAACAAAACGGTATAGTAAGTCGAATCGAACAAAGAAAAACCTTTTCACGGCTCTTTCACTAGTCGTAAATCGCAAACGAAGCATTTTAGAACATATTTTTCTATGAAATTTTTCCATTATTTTCACGACTAGAAAAGGTTATGAAAGGTCCGGGAGAACGTTGTGATCTCGTTACCGATCTGTTACTGGAAATATCTGATTTTGTTACGAGGACAAACCGATTTGTTATCGTAAGTAAATTAATTCTGTTAATATCACAAAATCATACGTCTCCCGTCATTCGTTATTTTAACAAAATCATTTTTCTTCGTGTGAAGTAAAGTAAAGATTCTCGCGGGAACAAAAAGATGAAACTAAAGAATAGAAAACAAAAAACTGCAACGTAACGTAAAAGCCGGCTGGAGAATGCGCGTCAAAAATACCGCGAAAAGCGAGCGAATGAAACTGAAAAGGCGAAGCGGGCAAGAGTTGAATTGATTTTTGGAGGGCGAAAGATAATTTTTTATTTTATTTTTTACGCAGCGCTACTAGCGTAAGAAAGAATCAGAAAAAATTATAAACCGATGTGAATGAATTGTTGTGAATGAATAAGTGCGGGCGGAAAAAATTTGAAACGATGGTTTTCTTTAAAAAAAAAAAGAAATCGCTCTAAAAAGTAGAAAATAATTTTTCAGTAGTTGTAAGATAATGGAAAATAATTTTCAATATTTGCAAAAAGAAAACAATTGTGCGCTCTTAAAATATTACTGAAGAATTCGAATAGGTATTCTGCGAGGATTAATAAAGGTAACAATGTGAACGTTTATCATTTAAATCGATAACGCAAAGTAATATTTTATAAGCGCAAAATTTTTACAAATGTGAAAATTGTTTTGATTATCTTATGATCACTGAAAAATTATTTTCTACTTTTTACAACAATTTATTTTAAAAGAAAACCATTGTTTTAGAAATTTTTTTAGAGAGAGCTTCACAGCGTGAAGCTTTTAAATCCGGCTGTTTTATATGAAACTTTGAAAGATGCAAGTAAAGCTTTTTCATTCACAGACAAACTTTTTTTACAAATTTTGTTTGCTTTTCATATGATTTTAATTTTAATTCGAAGAATTCTCTTGGTTTGTTATCGTACTCGGTATGAAGCGTTTCCAGACGTCGTTTAAGTTTATTTAGGTTTCACGCTAAAGTTTTTGAGCAAATGACACACAAGGGCCTTTCGTCATCATTTACTTCAGTACTGGCAAACCCAAAATTTAAGTATTCTTTAAAATATTTCCTTGATTTCATTTTCGGAACCAAGTTCGTCTGTGCACTTTTTGATGCTTCGCTATATTCTAATGCTCGCTTACGCCCGCTTAAAAATTTATCCGTGATTCTGTTTAAATCTACTGCCGTGAATATTTAATACCGTAAATCGCAATTAACACCCAAATTATAACGTACACGTTCAAGATAAATTCGATAGCGACAGAAAGATCGACTCGACTGAGACCGGCTGGAATAGAACGACGCGCAGCATTTATACACGTTTGCGCGGAGGTTACGCGACGTTTCAGAATTTTAGAGACAAATCGGAACTTCTCGCGAAGCTGCGAGAATGGCCGATATGGTGTACGTAAGACAGAGATAAATAGAGAGGCATCGATTCTGGTTTTGTCAATGCAGCGGATTGGTGTTGCCAAATATCAATAATTTGCTTATTCTTGGTAATGTTTGTAATTAAGGTCGTAGTGTAGCTTTAGCGTCAAAATACATTATTATTGTACACGTTATTATCGCATGAGGGGGGGGGGGCGATGAAAATTATGTGAAATTTGGGTCGCAAATACTAAAAGGTTGAGAAACGTTGTTATAATTTATCAAGTCGGTCCAAAGGTAATAATATAAAATTTATTAAACCGAATAAAATATATAAATATAAATTTTGTAATCACGTGTAACACCCCAAAGTGGTGGGAAAGCTATTCTGTAATAATTGAAATAAATATGTGTGCCGTAAAACCGCTAATACACGAGGTAAGTAAATTATATTAACTTAGCGTATGTAGAACACAATAGAAATTTATTAAAACCATATCAAACTCGTTTGCGCCACCTGCAGGTTTAAAAAAAAATTATTTACTTTAAAATTAGTAAAAATATGTAACTTTTTAATCGTAACATGTAGTGAAAATGAACCAACATCACAGACGACTATAAGTAATGATTAACATAATATGCGAGTACTGATTGAATCGGCCACCAAGTAACGTTCACGTGACTTAAGGGAACTTTAGAATATAAAAACATATGCATATAAAATCTATAAATAACAATCGTGTTAAACCAAATAATAATACTCATATAAATTAAACAAACATGAAATATACGTAAGTTGAAAAGAAGTTAGAGATAATGTAACTTGGTTAGAAATTAATTAATAATTGAGAAAACAGTAATAATAATAACAATAATGTTCGTTCGGGAAAATCTTGCTAGACCTTTCATTAATAACTGGTGAATAGTTGTAATCTACACTACAAGTGTTACAACTAAAACCGTGACTTTTTTTTATTCTATAAAATAAGATAAATTAAATTAAAGCAAGAGATTAATATTAAAAGTTAAAAAACACGACTGCCAAAAAAAAGAAATTGCTCTTTAATTTAAGATAAATACTGATATAGGAATTTAAGAGCGTGCGGGCGACAATTTTGTAGATTGTATTTATAATTCTGTGAGGGAGATTATGCTTCTTTCTGTTTAGCCTCCGGAACCAACGTGAGGTAATTCTTCAGAGGATGAATGAGGATGATATATATGATTGTAAATGATGTGTAGTTTTATACAGTCTCAGGTCGACCGTTCGTGAGAAGTGTGGTTAAAAATTTTTTTCAGATTTTTAAAATTTATTTAAACATATATATATATATATATATATATATATATATTATACACACACATACATACCCAGTGATTCAAAAACTATTTAACAAGGATAAAAGTTTATTAAAATTTATTGAGATAACTTACAGATTCGGCTGAGGTCTCATTTCAGAGAAAAATAAATCAAGTTGTCACATAACATAAACTTTGATTCGACATAGCTTCCATTTGTAATGCCATATACATCCTACCTGAAGTCAATTTCATTCCGCACTGTAGCCAGGAAGTCGGTTACCTCTGCAGCTGCGGCGTTAATTAGAAGTCTTGATCAACAGTTAAATGGGGTGCATAAACCCGATCTTTAATGAAACCCCACGAGAAAAAAAAATCGAGCGTGTTGTCAGATCTGTGAGGCGAGGTAGCCGTGCAACTGCACCTGTACGACCGACCCACGGACCTGGGAATCACGTATCAAGAAATCATGTATCGTCTAATTGAGAAATTAGAAAATTTAAAGCACGTCCAGATAAACGATACCATTTACGGTTTTCTCCTGGAAGGATGGGCCAAATAGTCTTAGTTTGCTTAGGGCACAAAAACCATTGACCTTAGGGTTATCACGAATGTGCTACAAACTTTTAAGAGGGTTTTCGCTACCCCATATTCGGCAGTTAAAGATGCCGTGAAACGTTGATTCATCACTAAAAATTACATCGTCTAAAACCGTATCGTTGTCTACAATTCCAGTAACGATTTCCAAACAAAACTGCAGCTGAGGAAATTTTCCGTCAATCGTGTTTTGTTTGATGGCTTCAAAGCGCAATCGGTTAAGTAATACGCGCCAAACTGTGGTTTGTGGAATGCCAGTCTCACGTAACCCAAGTCGAATTGATTTCTTCGGACTATGTGCAAAGCTTTTTCTATGTTGTTCCATAACAGCTTCAGGGACCCGTGGGCGTCCTGATAGTTTTGTAACGGAACAAACTTGTCTCAAAGAAGATTTGGTGCCAAGAGTAATAAATTGTAAGCCGACTAGGAGGCTCTCTACCGTACTCACCGGAAATTACGTTGAGCTGTAGTTGCGACTGGAAATCGTGAAACCAAATCGTACAGCGAGCCGCAGTAAATGTATCAGTTTTGAAAAACATTGGTGACAGCGCTGGTAGCCGAATTCGGTACTAATAACCTACGTGAATCAAAACTTGATATGTTTTGCTATGAAATGAGATCTCAACCGAATCTCTAAGTTATATAAATAAAGGTCTACGTTCTTTAAAGTTGCGAAGTCCTTTTTGAATCACCCGGTACATTTTGTCGATTGATTAATCGAATCTTTTTTATTCATTTATTTTCATCGCATAAGACAATTTAGTCAGCGACTGAACGCTAAATATTATTAAAATAAATTAAGAAATTAGTAAAATAAAAAAAAAGCATTTAAATATTTTATTTTATCTTTTCATCATAGTATGTGCAAGAGCAAAAAAAAATGTATATATATTTATATATAAATATAAAAACACACCCAGAATTCCGAGGAATTGTTAGTCAATTTAAAGAGACTGATTAAGGAGATCAAAATAAACAAGAAAATTCGTATAAAAGTTTAAATAAATTACAAATATTATACACTTTTGTGCCGGTTTTTTCTGTACCTTAGAGCCGAACTTGTTTTAATATAAATAAGGTGATTTATAAGGAATTATTCACTCCTATTCTTCCACCGTATTTTTTGTTCAGATGATCTTAACGATGCCCTCGTGCCGCATTCTTCTGATGTTCAGTATAGTCCAAATGATATTCTATGGAGGTATACGTGCCGAATTCTCTCCGGCACGCTTCAATACCATTCAGAAAACGATCGCCACAAATACAGAGTGTTCTGCGGAACCCTCCTCCTTCCTGTAATAATTACATTCCACGGAGGTTTCAACCCGACAATGCTCACAGATATGCCTTAAAAACACCCGTGACCGGTAAAGAATCGGGGTCAGTTAGTACCCCGATTCACTTTGTTTACAAATTTTCTTATTTCGTTGCGTTAAAGTTGGTACTTTCTTTAACAATTTCAACTACAAATCCGCTATTTATTAATAGATTACAAATAAGGTATCCTTTTATTCAAAATAAAAGACTTAAACGTTTTATTTTATTATTCGTTACAATTAATATTTACAGAGTTATTAACGATTAAAAATATTGAAACGGCTACCATCATTGAAAGTCTGTCCCTGGTTAATTAATTAATTTTCTTACCTGGCTGTTGGCTTTACTGGAGCGAATTTAGTTCTCTGCTTCTTTTCCAAGGGCTCATTACTTTGGTGGTTTTTGTCCCACCGGCCCTAGCAGGAAGACCACAAATTACATAATAAAATCATAATGCAACTACAGTATATCCAACAGATTACATTATTTTTCAATAAAACAGTGAAAAGCCAGAAATAAAACTAGAACATTACTAATTTTCTTAATTGTTATCTGAATGCGTTAACTTAACTGAGGCCCAATGTTCTTTTAAAAGGATATGATTTTATAAGCACTTATATAACTGGAACCTATTGGACTTTTAAAGGAACATACGTTTTTAACCTCAAATAACACATGATATGAAGACACGATTAGTCGGATGCATTCGCATATTAATGAAAATGTTAGGTTGAAAATAATTTAACCGTCGTTGAAGAACACAGTCTTTCTAAGTAGCAGGACGCCATCTTAATTGTTTTTTATTAGCAACACTGTGATTGCATAAAAGACTATCTAGTAGCCACTCCACTCATCAAAACCATTGTGAAGAACACCGTTGCCATCTACACATCAAAGTATTTACTACTTCAAAAGGAAAGAATGTTTAAAATATTAGTTCTTTTAAAAGTACAGTAGGTCTTAATGACTACAATAACATATCGATTTTTAGGACTCGATACAGTAAATATATCAGTACTTTTAAAAGGACTATAGGTCTCAGGAGGATAATGTACATTACATTTGTACAGTGCTGAATTATGAAATTTTTGCTGAAGTTACACGAATGATGTAACTCGAGTGAAAGTATTGTCTGACAAATAATTTCGGTTGTAATGAATAACTTAGGTCTTAAATAAGGTGTATTCCAAATTTCATCGAATGCAGAGGTGAGTTCATAGCTCTGTATAGCTACCGTAAGTATCGATCCTTTGTTCTAGTTAGGTAAATGATCAATGTTGACGCAGTTGTACCGTGGTAGTGCTACATCCAGTTCCAGCACTGAAATTGTACTAACAACGGTTAGTATATAAAGACTATTTTGTTTCTTCTGGATGTGAGTGGCCATCTTACTGGAGTTTTCTGGATGTTAAGTTTAAATTATGATTCTATCTCAGACGTTTTCGGTCCTACATCTGGCAAGGCCTATGTAATAGCAATTGTGTGATTACTGATGTTGATTCACGAGTACGTAGTTTTTGTCTACATTTTTACGTTAGCCTACTCAGTGTCATCTCTTATGATGTTATATCTTAAACTTATCTATCTTGAATTCCTGAGTGAAGTTTCATGTTGTTTGCCGCATATTAGTTACATATATTTTTAACTGTCTTAATTTCATCATTAAGGTTGAAAATTTCGTAATTCAATAGTGCACAAGAACTATTTACATTATTTTCGGAACAAATATTTCGATTAAGTTTGTTAAGACTAAATTTGGTTATGTAAGTTTAACCTAACAAAAGTTATGAAATGTTTGGTGAGAGTACTGTGTAACAAACGAGTGACGTAATTCGTGTGAAAGCCATTTCCGACCGAAAAATTTCAATTGTAACAAATAACCTAAGTCGTAAATAAGGTGTAGTCTAAATTTCATCAAAACGGGAAGTGTGTCCCTAATTGTAAACAATTATCTTTTAGAGTTAATTACCAACTGCATTTTAACGGGTTTACATACCAGTGTGTACCAATATCATCATTTCAGTAGAAAAGGCAACTGGTAATCACCTTACTTGCCGCTTTTCTTAATAACCATTGTATAGGATGGATTTTATTCATAATCATGGCTGTGTTATTTTTAGTAGGAATTGCCATGTCACTTACAACCATTATGGTTATGGTATTTAATAAACATAATACAAAATATATAATCTGCTATTTTATATTGAAATTTAATGTGTATTTTTAATTTGTAGAATGGTTAAATTGTATCTATGAAATCCCACCAAAAATTGTTTAAAAAAAAAATCACTTCTTTGTTGTTCAGTTTGTGATATATATATATAAAATACGTGTGTATGTGTGACTGTATGTATTTTTAAAAAATCTGATTATCAATTGTTGTATGTCATATTTATTTTTAATAACTTGCAGAGTGCACAGATTATTGGTAGCAGTGACATTAGTTTTGGCGATGAGGAATCTGAAAACAACCGGTTTCCAAAAGCAAACAAAATAAAACACCTAAAAAAGTTAGGAGGATTTCATACAGTTGGTCTTAGTTTACCTATAATTAAAAGTATTCAGAAGAAAGGCTACACAAAACACCTACACCTATTCAAAGAAAGGTATATATTTAAATGTTGAATGGTGAATCTGAATTTGTATGCATGCGAGTTGAGCAAAGGATCTTTTCCATTCTGTTTCCACATCTTTATTTATAACATTACAACAGGGTATCACTTTACTCCTTGAGGATGTGAGTACATACGATCAAGAAAGATGATTGTTATTATGCAAAGT
Source organism: Lycorma delicatula (assembly GCF_047948215.1). Taxonomy (NCBI): domain Eukaryota; kingdom Metazoa; phylum Arthropoda; class Insecta; order Hemiptera; family Fulgoridae; genus Lycorma; species Lycorma delicatula. The sequence goes on from NC_134455.1 coordinate 26,534,619, forward strand.
GAATTTGTTTGAGATATGTGTACAATATTTTGCATGTTGAAAATTTCATTAAAATTTGAAGAAAAATATAAAATTTACCTAAGAAACTTAAAGAAAACAGGCTTACCATTTTTTTAAAATTCTAAATTAATTTGTAAAGATATCAAATCATTTTGATATATAACAATATTTTTGCCAACAACAGGTGTATCACCGACAGTTTTATTCATCTTATGCGACATTAGATGTCAGCTTTTAATGCGATGGTTTGCAGAGGAAATTGGCTGCCACTAGTTGTCTGTTGTCTGGAGGCTTATCGCAGAGACTTTTTATTAAAGATATAGTTGAATTTGACGGTTTTACTGGAAAGACATTGACAGGGGTTTTTATATTTTTGGACTTAGTTGTTAAAAATTGCTTTCTTCTCGCATTCTCAAACGGTTAAGCAAATTTTTACAGCGAAAGATAACTGAAAAGTTTCTTCTTTTATTTCTTTATTGAGTAAACCAAGCTGACAATACACTAAGAGTGTAGCACCAGCTACTTTTTTCTTATGTATTTTGTACACATACTGAACAGAGCTAAAGAGAATTAAGAAATTTTTTTTTTTTTATTTACAAAAAATAAAAAAATTATAATTTACCAATTCCTCGACAGAGTAATATTTTTACTGTAAAAGGAAACTGTTTAATTGTATTTTAAATAAGTCGGTGGGATGATGTGCTAAACGGTTTAGAAATTTATCGAAAGTAGCAATAAAAAGATTATAAGGCTCTTTCTTACAAATAAAAATTTTTGTGTTGAATTAACATGAAAGTAGTTTTGATATCTGGTTTGACAGAGACGATACTTATTTGATTGATTATTAGATATTAATAAAAATATTTAAATAAATAATTCACAACTCTGACTGTTTATAATTTTACGAATAATCTTTTTATTTTGATGAGTATTTAAAAATACATTACATTTGAGAAATATATTGTAACCTCCGATAACTGTACCCTTTGACAGTTAACTGATACACAAAGGAGTCAGACATCAACGCTAACCGTATTTCGGTTGTTGGCGATCGCGTCGGTAACTTTGACGAATGCTTTTTCGAGCGCCGTATCTGATTCTTTCTCGTCGTTTAACGCTACAAAATATTACATCTACCTAGTTGTTTTGACGTATTATATTCCTTTTACATATTAAATCTGTAGGTTCCAGTGAAACATAGAAATTAGTTCTTAAGTGTTCAGGAGACAAAACATTTTAAATAAAGTGAAATTAGGAATTCAAAAAAAATTCCGACTTCCAGTCCGATCCGGTAGACAGAACGACTACAGCACAGTACATTGAAGTAAGATAAATAACCCGTAATGAGAGCTGAGCTTTATCGGTTAACCTGAATAACAAAAATATTAACGATACGACTGGAAATCTGGTATAGAAATTGTTGAAATGACGTTCTCGTCTGAACGGTTTTTTGACTTGAGAAAAATATTCGTTTACGTCGTAACGTAGAAATATTATTTTTTCAGTAACATTTTGACGGTCAGTACGAAACTCGTGTGCATCGGCAAATACATTAAACAAGCAAATAATAATCTTAAAATTGACATCTCGATGTTCCAATACGTGTACTGCAAATAAAAAGATAACAGAATTGGAACGGCGATTATTAGCAAAACGATATTAAAATATTTGTCGGGTTTTTTTCAATTTTCAAAAAAATGTTATTAATATTTTTTAAATGACGGAACAGCGTTATCTGTCGTAAAATTATATTCAAAGATAAAAAATACACGACGGTATTTGTAAGTTTAGAATCAAGCTTATAAATGATAAATTTATTTACGCTCCGAAAGTAAAGCGGATAGTACGAGTAGAAAAAGGTTACGCCTAAAATTATATACGAATACCCAAGTTCATCACTTTTCCGGTCGTATATTAAGCGTCCAAATTCAGCACATTTTTCTTTTAACGGAAACAAACCGGTAGTTCTAAAAGCATTTAATACTATTCGAATTGTAAAGAGATGAATACGAATCCATCGTTTCCTATTTTATTGGAGAAACAGTTCAGAATTCGTCGTATGGACTGTATTCTGCAAATTTAATCGATAAGAACTGAACTAACACTTGCCAAATAATAATATTAAGTAAAAAAATATGAAAATTTAACTGCATACATGTACAATAAAAAATATATCAGGATTCTAACGGCAACAATAACTTCATTAAATACATTAAATTGTAACGTAAAACCTTTTGTTAATAAAAGTAAATATGTACCGCTATGTAGTCGAATACATTTATACGTTTTTAGCAGCAATTTTATCTAGTATCGAACATTTTATATAATAAAAAATGATTACAAATATAAGAATAAAGAAACCATCTTAGATTACCGCAGAAATGAAATCTAGAAAAATCAATTTAAAACGATTAAACAAATTGTTTTTAAAAAACAATTTAAAAAGTAGAAAGAAGATTATATGTTTATCGTATTAAAGTGGTGTAATACACCTCAATTTGTGACCGATTATTTTACGAAACAAATAAAAACATATATCTAAATATATGAAAAAATAAAATGAAATGGTTTAATAATAAATATCTATTTATGTGTTTGAAGCAAAAATATACACCGAATAAAGCGTTTGGCCAAAAGACAAAGGCAGTGGGTTTATTTCTAGACGATTTCCATTCCCAATATATAGTTCATATTATGTTTAGCCTTTTTATCGTTTAACACAGATAAAAATTCATAATTATTTCCGGTTAAAATCGATCAAACATGTGAAAGTCTCCTCATATAACTTTACTATTAATAAAAACTACGATGATTTTTCTTTTATCACCGCAACGTGCAGTTCTGGTACGGATAATTCCACAAAATTAAGCAGAGAATTTAATTCAGTTGTGTTATTTTTTTCAAAACATAAACGTTAATTTTATTTACACTTTCAACAACGTTGCAGATATTTGCAACGTTGTTGAAAATCCTTTAAAATTTAAAATCCTCTTTGTCTCTTAAATGTTTTAATCCTATTTTTATAAATAGTGCGTTCCACTGTACGATATAATTTAATAATTTCAGATATTCGTTTGTTACTTCTATCAAATCCTTTAATAGTTGTCCAGATTTCTTTCCTGGCTTTTGTATCGCATAATAATTTAGTTTTATACATGTGTACGTAGATATTCAAATACGCCTTAATTTTAATCATCTCCCTTTCAATGTGTTCCTTTATAAATATCAATGTGCTACCGCTATAAATAATGTTTAATTTTATAATATTGTCCCGTGTTTGCGTATAACTACAATTTATTTACTCTAACCTTTTACTTATAAAATAATTAAATTACTCGTATAAATCGCCAAAAAATTTCGATTCTACTATGAATTCTACAATAGCTTTTATAAAATTAAATATATATTACAGAACAGATTAATGTTATTAATATTATTAACAGATTAACAAAATCAATAAGTAACGCAAGTTTGATTTATTTTTAATATTTACAAAAGAAAGTCGCTTACAATTTTATCTCCTGTTCACACCATCCCCACTGAAACATCCTCTATTACATATTTCCTAGAAGAACACTGTCCCAAAACGCAATATTCTTGGGACGCATTCTTTGCTCGTACTTTTTATTATTATCAGAAACACCCTTCAAATAATACCGCACATTGTTTCCAAGTTCGCCAATCCTAGGTAGTATTTAATCCTCAGGACTTAGGGGTTGATCTGTAGTAATTCAGCAGCCGATCTACCCGATTATTCGTGTGTTTCGATGGTTTCTTTTGTCCGAATCTTTACATTGTTTCCTCCAGTAACTCCAGTAAGTAAAAATCCAAGTAAAGATAAGTGTTGTGTTGTGTAATAAAGTAAAAGAAAAGGAATGCGATTTAACGTAATGTAATGTAAATGTAAATAGATGAAGAAAGAAGCATTTGGAAGAATGTAGTTAAAAGAAGAGACAGACTTATAGGCCACATACTAAGGCATCCTGGAATAGTCGCTTTAATATTGGAAGGAAAACATTGTGTAGGCAGGCCACGTTTGGAATATGTAAAACAAATTGTTAAGGATGTAGGATGTAGAGGGTATACTGAAATGAAACGACTAGCACTAGATAGCGAATCTTGGAGAGCTGCATCAAAGTAGTCAAATGACTGAAGACAAAAAAAAAATGTAAATGTAAAGAAATAAAGAATAAACGCCGGATAGGTAACCTCCTACTCATCACATTCTATTGTTTCAGTCCTGATTGAGGTACTACATACAGAACAGCAGAAACTATACAGACAAGGAAAACTTTTCGGCCTCACGGTCCTCCGCAAACCCTTCCTAGATACAGTGTATCTATGAGAAAATTTCACTGGTATTTTCTTTTCTGTTGAAGTTCAAACATTTGCGATCGCTTCCACCTTCTGATACGCGAACAGATTTAATATTAGTGTTCAGTCCTACCCGCAATTCTATATCCTTTCAGCGGAGAAGAAAATGAAGACTCCCGGAAGACAGAAGTGAGAAACGGAGAAGAATCCAGCCACCATCCGACGGAGAAAACGAAGAGGCCTGCACTCTCAATCGTGATATTCTTCAAAGGGCTCACATGTCTTTATAAGTTACGGTCGTAAATATTTACAACCGACAAACAAGGAGACACGGCAAAAAAGTAAAAATGATATCCCGTGATTTCCAACTCGGCCAATTCCCGACTCGGCTGATGTAACAATATAAAGAAGACAATGATAAAGAAAAAAAAAGAAGAAATCCAAAACCTAGATACATTATCCTTCCTTCATCCTACAATTATTAGTCAGGCAACCACATAGTCACCACATGCGACTCCCTCTGCGAAGGGAGTGGATTACACCCTCCAAAAATTACTACCAAAACTAAACTTATTCATTTTAAATGGAAGTCATTAGTTAACATGTATAATGTTTCTTTAAGAGAATTTGGATTCCTAGTTCTCATTAACGAACCTATCGTTTCTTGTAAACCTCTTAATACTACTCTTAAAGGTAATTTTTTTTTTTACATATTTACGTAAAACATTCGCAATTACTGATTCTCTCTTCGTAAAATAAGCCTTTGAAAATTTATTAATTTTTTAAACTTTTCATAGAAACTGAATTGCGTTTCATTTGACTCTTGTTTTAATTCTGCCGTTTCCGAATTTAAAGTAAAACAAGTCTCGCTTATCTAAATAAACCTTTAACAGTACCTACCGCTGACCAATTTATAATTATCTGAACCGATTACTAATTCTAACGCCGGTGACTTTAACTTAGATAATATAGTCGGAAATAAATATCCATTTTGGAAATCGTCCGGTAATGAATCTATTCAGTGATGTAGGATCACCTGAAAAGTCAGGGTTCATGTTTAATTATAATTAAGAGTTTATTTTGAAAAAATAGTTAAAAATTCTCTCAAAATTAAAAATAAATACAAAAAATAAACAAAATTAAAAACTCTGCTTATAATTATAATTTCACTATTTTATTCATCATGCGTTGACTTAAATGTGGGTCGTTGCCTTTGATAAGTGGACCGTTGACTTCGTTGTTTGGATCGGGTCGACCGGATTCGTATACCCTAACTGCTATGGACCGGTTACAACTTGTAGAGCGATGTCCTTTCACTTCCGTTGCTGGATGGCTTGTTTCGATGATTTTTTTTGTATTCAATCATTTGACTGGTTTGATGCAGCTCTCTAACTTTAGCTCTCTAAACTCTAGTCCAGGATGCTTTTCTATTGCCAGTCGTTTCATTTCGGTATACCCCCTACATCCTGAATCCCTAACAATTTCTTTTATATAATTCAAAGGTCGCCTACCTGCACAATTTTTCCCATTTACTTGTACTTCCAATATCAAATCGACAATTCCAGGATGCCTTAAGATGTGGCCTATAAGTCTTCTTTTTTCTATATTTTTTCAAACGCGCCTTTCTTTACCAATTTTCCGCAATATCTCTTCATTTGTCACTAGATTCACCCATCTGATTTTTTAAATTCCCCTATAGAACCTAATTTCACTAGCTTCTAATCTTTTCGTCACAGGTACTCCGATCGCCAAATTTCACTTCTACAAAGCAATAAAGCTACGCTCCAAACATATACATTTAAAAATGCTTTCCTGATGATTAAATTAAATATTGATGTAAGGAAAATATATTTTTACTGAAAGCTTGTTTCGCCTATGCTATTCGGCATTTTATATCGCTTCTGTTTTATCCATTTTTAGTCATTCTACTTCCCAAATAACAAAATTCTTCTACCTCCATAGTCTTTTCTCGTCCTATTTTTATATTCAGCGGTCTATCTTCTTTACTTCTATTACATTTCATTACTTTCGATTTATTCTTCTTTATTTACACGCGTTAGTTCTTGCATAGGACTTCATCCCTGCCATTCTTTGTTTCCTCTAAAACCTTTTTACTCTCGCCTAGAATTACTACATCATCAGAAAATCGTAGCATCTTTACCTTTTCACCTTGCATTATTACTCCGGGCCTAAACTTTTCATTAACGACATTAAGTGCTAGTTTTATGTAAAGATTAACAAGTAACGGGGATAGGAAACATCCTTGTCTGACGCCCTTTGTTATTACTGCTACTAATAAATAAATATATTAAAAAAAAAAGAGGGGAAGTCAGATTCAAACCGATGTGCCTTCCCCTTGTAAAATGCAAATATTTCATTAATTAAAATTCTATTTGGCTATAACTCTGGAACCGATGCGATTAAATACCGCATATGATATATCGTTGAAAAGCTTTCAATGGGGGGGTTTATTACTACAATTAAGGAAAAGTCCAAAATCCAATTTTTTTTTTGTATTTTGGGCTCTTTTGATCTAGTAGATTGCAATCAAAAGGGGAGTTGCACAACCAGATGAACAGTCTTGAATCCAAAATTTGAATATTTTACGGCTAATCGTTTTTCAGCTATGCGAGATACATACATGTACGTACGTACGTACGTTACAACGAAACTAGTCAAAATGGATTCAAGGATGGTCAAAATGGATATTTCCGTTGAAATCTGAAAAACGGAATTTTTCGCGATTAAAATATTTCCTTTACTTCGTACAAGGAAGTAAAAATAGGTAAATAATTTATAAAATAAAATAGTTAAATTAATAATACGAGGTGTGTGAGAAAATTAATGATTATCTGGAGCTCTTTCTAACTAGAATAAAATATTTACGATCGTAAAACAAATATAAGTTTAAATTATTAATGTATATCAAAAGATGTAATATTTAAAAAAAATTATTACAAGGCAAAGCACATGTGCTTTACTGATATTCAATACGGCAAGAAGGATATCCATAGTACATCAGGCTTTGAGAATAAATGAATGAATTTACAAACAAAAACAATAGCTTCTGGAAAAATGAGTGCTAATATACTTTAACGAATTAGAATTTCAATTTCAAAAAATGAAGGCGATTTTCAGTTTTACAAGTGACATGTCTAGTCTGTACATACGTATATATTTATATCAAATATAAATATCGATAATACTCGATAAAATATTCGATGTACTATGTATATCGAATATTTATAATAAGTATAAATATTCGTATATTTTCAGAAATACACAAATTAACATTTATTGTGTCTCCTGAGCGAAATTTGGGAATAAAAATATGAATAATAAGAATGTATCAAAAATATCGAATAAAAATAACAGAATTTATTCACAGAGACAATTAAAAATGGGAAAATTAAATGGGAATATTACACTGGAAATGTGTTTTGAATATACTTGCTTTTAGCTAATACGGATCGTTCAAGACTCCGTCTGCTGTTTTTAGGCATTATTTCAATTATACTAATATATTTGAAGCTATCTAGTATTTTCTTTTTTTCTATTCTTAAAACTACCTACAGCGGTATCGAATTTTAAGGAGGTGTTAGAAGGCCAGCTACTGAATTCAGATTCATTACAAGACTATTAATTTTTCAGTATCTTTTAACAAGTGGATTACATTTGCCGGTAGGGTACGTTTAATGGCGGTAAGTGGAATTGTTGGTTTAGTTACGGTACACGCAAATTTAACATACCTTACACCTGTTTATACGCTCATCTTAATTTATTCGTTAGCTACATTCAACAAAACATACATTATTTGGAACTTTTATTATCGTTATCCCTATTAAATAATAAAATTTTCTCTTAATTTTATGAAATATTTCAAAGTTTCCTGGGTAAGAAACATTTATATAAATTTTAATCCTTACATACGGTTAATAAATATAAAAATACTTATTTCGTGATATTTCTATACCTAGAACTATTGTTAGTATTCGCCAATATTTTAACACACAAAATTAATTATAAATGTCAACGTTCTTATCCTTATCAACGTTCTAGAACAATAATTTGGAAAAATTTAGGTATAAATATTAGCTTGCACTTACTTTACTTACTTTTTCGTGTCCGAGTGATGAGACATTAAAACGTTTGCGACCAGTATTGTGCCACTGAAACACCAGAAGCATTTCCTTGCCACAGATCTCCTAGTGTGCATTTGGTTGGGCAGAGGGTGCATTTTAGGAGATGTTCAGAGTCCTGAATCTCACCGCACTCGCAGTTCAGGTCGTTAGGCTCTATTTGACGCCATCTAGCACGGTTAACTCTGGTTGGTGCAACCCCAGTTCGAAGCCGGTTTAAAGTCACCCACGTTTTCTATTAAAACAGTTGCTTGCTTATTAAAATATGAAATATTAATTTATCGTTTACGTCTGAGTTAGTAAGGTTTCTTTAAGATCAATCGTTTTTTATGTATTTTATTACGTGCGTATTTGTGTCTGCAAGCGCACACGTGCGAGTCTATTATGAATTTCTTATTGTTAATTAAAGTTGCTTTTAATAAAGTACTTTCAAAAATAGAATACAGTTTTGTTTTTTTGTTTTTTACATATAATTAAGTTTTGTTTTAATTTCAATGTGCAAAACGTTATTAATTTATTGCTTTTTGACAGGGAGAAGAGAAGCTAGTACTCCCTCTCGTAATAATGGGAGGGCTGTTAGTAGCAGGAGGCGTAGTCAGTCTTTTATTACCAGAAACATTACATCATTTCCGCAAACATTAGAGGATGGTGAAAACATCGGGCAAGAATTGATGTCATGTTGCCTTTCTAGGTAACCGACTATTTAAACTATTCCTATTAAAGGTTTCATAATTTTATAATTTTAAATTAAAGTTATTAAACTTTAATATTAAAATTGTAAAAACTTATCGCACTTAATGAATTTTATTTTTTTGAATTTACATATATTACTTGTTTTTATAAAAGTAGGTGAAAATGAACGAAAGTCTTTCTATATGTTTTTATCTTAAGTAATAAATTTATTTTAATACCCATTGACCAATTTTCTGTGATAACTGATTATCTATGTTAAGTATTTGAAGTCTATCGATGAAGATATTTTTAAAAACATTCATCGCTACTGGAAAACAAATATAAATTAATTTAACAAGTACACTTCTAATTTACGATTCTTTTCGAAACTCGTTATCGTGGGCATTTTTGTACGAACGATGTTTCATATAAATCATAACTGTTTAAAGACGGTTAGGTTATGATATAGATTAAATACCGTTTATTCTAGAGTATATACTGCACGATCTTAAAAATATTTAATTAAACCGTTTAAAAAATGTTCTGTTATATACTCTTCAAATAAAAAAAATTGAATAAACTTTTTACTTTTATTAAGCTTTTATATCTAAATTTTTCAAAAACAACAGTTCGTTTTTACGACAGAAGCTTATTATTGTTAGCATTCCTAATTATGTGAGACTAGGTGATCAGAGAAATACTAGAGCATCCTTATTTTTAAGGACCACTTTGTTGATATTGTTACTGCATTGGAGACCTTAACTGAAGAGGGAAATTCAGCAATAAGAAAATACGGTTATCAAATGCATGTACCTGTGGCAGATCTTCATTTATTGCGTCAGAAGCATTAATTGTTAAGTATTCCACTAGACTGGAAGTCATAGCAGATGCACTTCACTTAAAGACATTTGACACAGTCAAAGCCAACCAAACTATTCTTGAAATGTTGCAAGTTCATCGGAAAGATGCGGAAAATGTCACGATTGCCATTTTAAAAGAAGCAGCCAACATTGCAATGCATTTAAATGTTGGTTTAACCACCACTCGTATTGCCGTTCAGATTCAGGCAGTCAGATTTTCAGCATTTTCTTTGATAAATTTCTATCAGAGTAACATGAGATGTGTTTCATTGGAGGAATGGAGTGAACGTACTTCATCTTGTGCCCCTTTCTACAATTTAGAAGGAAGGCATTGAAGTAGAAAGGGAATTGTGGTTCAAAATGTGGATTGACGTATAGGAAGCAACAGACATAACTGGGGTTTTAAAAAGGAAAAAATCGTTCTTCCTGACTGTTAGAAAGTCTCTGCTGATATTGCTTTCACAGCCCTGCACAAGTACAATCGAGTGTTCATTTAGTACTTTTTGCCAATTAAAATACAGCTAAGAAGCACCATGGTGCTTCTTACACAGGTGAAATGGGTTAGCTATGTTATGCATTCAGTGATAATGGGCTTTCACTAACAAGGACCAATTAATTAAAGGTAGTTAGAAAATTTGCATCTAATCCTTGCAAACGAAAAGAAAATTAATTTTTTTAATAATAAATAAATATTTTATTCTTCCTTTTGTTATTGTGTATTATTACATAGCATTCCACCCTCAAGAACTACCCTTCTACCATGAAAGAGATAAGTTAAATTCAGAAAGTTGTTCCCCTTCTGTTTTGAGCTCGATACGCTCCTGATAAAATTCATATCATACCAATCCTGTATAAACTTATCATTCAAAATGACTATTTTCCACTCAGATACATTCTTATTCACACCAATTAAAAACTCTATTACTCCTGTCTTAATCCCATTTTCTAATAGAGAACACAGCTTTTCCTGTTTACCTATCTTACTTTGAGAATGTCAATTAAATTTCAGAAATATAGGTGTATTTTGTTCCTTAGTTGGTAAGGCACTGCAGCATTTAAGCCTAATCAATAGATAATCAGAAAAAATTTTTGTTCGGACATGCAAATAATATATTCCAATAACTGCAATGATATAAATATATATAACTTAGCAAAAACAATTCAACTGTTATTTTATTTGTCCATATTCCCCTCTGTACTAATATCTCAAAGACAAAAGTACAAAAACCGTTTACCACCAAGAGTGTAGAATTTGATAATGCTTCTTACCTTATGCTTATTATTTTTTTTCTAATACTGCTTTCAAGGTTTTCCCTCATCATTTGCTAAACTTTTTCTTCCATTTCACACCTTAATTCAAACCATTAAAATTATAATACATAAAAATATGTAGTCATAGATATTAAAAAAATATAAAATTAACAATTAGTTTATTATGTGGCTAGCCGCACATACAGTACTGCACTGAAGTTATTTGAATTTATTTAAATTATTTAAATGTGCTGCTATCTAAGGCGGTTTTTTTAAGAAAGTCATTATCAAATTCTGTCTCGACATTAATCAAATTAAATTTTTGTCTAAACTTGTATATTAAATATTTTTCCAAAATATTTAATGTTTATTGGTTGTGGTTATGGTGATTGAATGTTTATTCATTAGTAAATGGTTTGCAAGATTGGAGAACCCTAACTTGTTGTTTTTATAAGATCTAAAATGTTTTGCAAACCTTGCCCTAAATGATCTACTAGTATCCCAATACAAATTTTGTTACAATCTTTTTTTTTGTCTTCAGTCATTTGACTGGTTTGATGCAGCTCTCCAAGATTCCCTTTCTAGTGCTAGTCGTTTCATTTCAGTATACCCTCTACATCCTTCATCCCTAACAATTTGTTTTACATATTCCAAACGTGGCCTGCCTACACAATTTTTTCCTTCTACCTGTCCTTCCAATATTAAAGCGACTATTCCAGGATGCCTTAGTATGTGGCCTATAAGTCTGTCTCTTCTTTTAACTATATTTTTCCAAATGCTTCTTTCTTCATCTATTTGCCGCAATACCTCTTCATTTGTCACTTTATCCACCCATCTGATTTTTAACGTTCTCCTATAGCACCACATTTCAAAAGCTTCTAATCTTTTCTTCTCAGATATTCCGATCGTCCAAGTTTAACTTCCATATAAAGCAACACTCCAAACATATACTTTCAAAAATCTTTTCCTGACATTTAAATTAATTTTTAATGTAAACAAATTATATTTCTTACTGAAGGCTCGTTTCACTTGTGCTATTCGGCATTTTATATCGCTCCTGCTTCGTCCATCTTTAGTAATTCTACTTCCCAAATAACAAAATTCTTCTACCTCCATAATCTTTTCTTCTCCTATTTTCACATTCAGTGGTCCATCTTTGTTATTTCTACTACATTTAATTACTTTTGTTTTGTTCTTGTTTATTTTCATGCGATAATTCTTGCGTACGACTTCATCTATGCCGTTCATTGTTTCTTCTAAATCCTTTTTACTCTCGGCTAGAACTACTATATCATCAGCAAATCGTAGCATCTTTATCTTTTCACCTTGTACTGTTACTTCGAATCTAAATTGTTCTTTAACATCATTAACTGCTAGTTCCATGTAAAGATTAAAAAGGGCGCTTGTAAAGATTAAAAAGATCATAATGGGCGCTTGTAGGCATATAGACGTTAACAATCGTTGTCGGTTTAGGTTTTGATTTTATCCTTATTACAATGATTCTATCGCTATGCGTTTTGAAATACTCTACTCTCTTCCCTATCTTCTTGTTCATTATGAAACCTACTCCTGCCTGCCCATTATTTGAAGCTGAGTTAATTATTCTATAATCATCTGACCAAAAGTCGCCTTCCTCTTCCTACCGAACCTCACTAATTCCTACTACATCCACATTTATCCTATCCATTTCCCTTTTTAAATTTTCTAGCCTACCAACCTTTTTTAAACTTCTAACATTCCACGCTCCGACTCGTAGAATGTTATTTTTTAATTTTCTGGTGACCCCTTTCTTAGTAGTCCCCACCCAGAGATCCGAACGGGGGACTAGTTTACCTCCGGAATATTTTACCAAGAAAGGTGCCTCCATCATTGCTATTTGAAATTGCAGAGAGCTACATTTTCTTGGAAAAAAAGCAGCTGTAGTTTTCCATTGCTTTCAGCTGCGCAGTACTCAGAGGACTGAGTGATGTTGATATGGCTGTTTAAGTCATTCTGACTCACGCCCCTAACAACTACTGAAAGAGCTGCTGCCCTCTTTCAGGAATCATTCCTTAGTCTGGCTCTCAACAGATACCTCTCCGATATGGTTGCACCTTCGGTCCAGCTACTCTGTATCCCTGAGCACTCAAGCCCCCTCACCAACGGCAAGGTCTCATGATTCATAGAGGAGGTGTTACAATCATTGCATGTTATTTTATAGATACCACACAAATTATTAGGATCATTATCATCATTATGTATTTAAAAAATTTTTATTATATGATTGTATGGTCTATAAGCTATTTTATATTTTTTATCATTGTAGACATTAGCCAAGTTTTCAATAATGTTGTTAATATAGGAATATTTTATACAAATATTTTCAACACTTTCATTATTATGGGTATCAATGTTGTTTCATTATTAGATTTTAATTTCTGCTTTTTTATAAATACTATCAATTAATGTCATGTTACATCCATTTTTACTGCAATTTGTTTTATAATATCTATTTCTAAATCTAGATTTTCTTTAATATTCTGTATAATGTATTGCTCTACTTAACATGTTTGTAAATGTATTAATTTTGTGTGTCCAAGGATGATTCGAACTTCTGTTAATAATTTTGTTAGTTGTTGATTTCCTATATACAGATATTATAATTATATTACATTTACTAATTTCTATATCAACACCAAAAAATTTATTTTTCTGTATTTGTATTTGTGTATTAATAATTTTAATTATTAATCAAGTTTTTTTTTAAAATTGCTAACTGTTCATTATTTATATAACAGGTTCATTGACTACTAAAATATCATCAACATAACAAACCCATTATTGATTTCTATGAATATGAGTAATCCCACATACTATTCTATTCTCAAAGTCCTGTAAATATATTTCTGCCATAACAGCCGATAATGGAAACCCCATGGGTAAAGTTTTTTTATCTTGCATGTAAAATTTGTTTTTAAACTCAAAATAATTTTGTTGACATATATTGCTGATGATAATTTTAATATCGTCTATAAACTTCGGGCCTTCATTATTAATTTTAATCTTCTATTAATTTTTTTGATCTATAGGGATGCTAGGGCACACGTCATAACTTATCATTTTCGTATGTTCATTTACTGTTAACATTTACTAGTTAATTTGTTAACTAAATTGTACCAATTTTTTATAATATACTTATTAGGTATAATGATTTTAGGTCTGAGTATTTCATCTATTATTTTAGTAATAAAGTAACAAGGAGTGAATTTGAAATTAATTAATGGTCATACTGAGTTATCTTTTTTATGTAAGACCAGTAAGTTTGGGGGCAAATGGTCTAAATGTATACAATTTAGTGTGATACCTCATAGTATAGAAAGTAATCTCCATTTATTCATGATTTATTACAATGCAAAACCTTAATTTATTAATGTATATTTTACCTACTCTAAACACCCTGTAAAAAGTATCCATCATTTGCTCTACCAATGTACAAAGGGTAGACAATCCTTATTGCTGGTATAAATTTACACTATATGTTAAAAAAAATCTCTTATCTTCTGGAAGTAGATTTCTTAAAAATCATGAATTTCAAATAACATAAAAATGTCATACTTCTTCAAAAAAACTGAACTTTATTTAAACAATTCTTTATACCAGATATATTATAAGCTAAATTAGAAAAATAAGTAAGTGACGTGTTACAGGTGTATTTGTGTTCAACTGACTTAATTGAAGACCTGAAACTATTTCTTGGAAAAATAATTCAGATCTGGATCCAGCTTTGGTAAATCAGTTTTTATCCTATTTTCTCTTATAATCATTTTCATCTTCTCCGATTTATTTTCAGTAGCTTCTTCCTTTTAAATTTTATCATAACACTCAAAAATGCCATCTACTACATTCAAAGCGTGTAAACTTTTGTCTAACTTTTGAGCTCTTTACTTTTTCTGATTTGTCATTATGTTTTATGATGGGCAAAATCCTACTATAACACTGGAGAACAAAAAATAATTTTTGTTTGTCTCAGGAAGAAAAATATGTGATTCTGATAGTATTTTTTCTTCTGAATTCAAATATGATATCGGATTTCCCCATCAGGCAAGGTTTCTGAGAGACAGGCATTTATAATTTCAAACATTTTAATATATTCTGCATTCTTAAGTACACAGTATTCAAATATCTGTCTCACCTAGAAAGTAAGAAATTATGATTTTCTGCTACATTTCGCCTGAGGAGCATCCCTCTTGATGGTCCAACAATAATCGGCCAGCATATTAGGATTCCATTTGCCTTGATACCTCTTTTCCATAGCTGAAATCTGCTGATCAAAGTGTTCCCCTTGCTCACTGTTCACTGCGCAAAAATTTTCTGAGAAGAAATCTAGGTGTGGGTGCAGGAAGTGTACTTTTAAGGACATATTGCAACTCAAATTATTTTTTTAAGATGTTATAAGATCGTTGAGAATATCACAGTAATTTTCTACCTTTCGATTTCCAAAAAAAACTCGAGTAACATTTTTGAATGTTACCAAGCTGCTTTCTCCAGTGAATTCAATAGTTCCTCAAACTTTTCATCATGTATTAGAGGTTGTATTTGTGGACCCACAAATATTCCTTCTTTAATTTTTGCATCATCATTTTAGGAGACTTCTGTTTTAAGTACATGAAACCAGGAGTATTGTCCATCGCCTTGACAATATTTTTCATTAATCCTTTGATATGTAATGGAGGTAAATACACATTTTTACGATTACTGTTGAAAAAATGAAAAATGTTTTACATTTTTCTGTTTAGGAATGAGTGATTTGCGTTTAAGCCATTCTTTTCTAATGAAATGGTATGCAGAACCACAGCTTTTACACTAACTTTAGAGGAATCAATGAACAAGCGTTATTCTATTGGGTTATGATCATTACAAAGTGTCTTCATAAGAGAAGAAACGTCATAACAAAACACTAAGACATTTTCTTCAGAAAAATAGTCTTTAAATTCAGAATGATGATTATGATAAATAAATATCTTTGTATTCTTTAGAAGAAGATTCCATTCTATTAGCTGGTAAGAAAGCATTTCAGACTGTTTTTTTGGATAACTTTAAATCTCATATGAGATCGTTAAGATTTTCTTGAGTCAGTAAATGAGGCTCAGATGAAGTGCTTTGTTCAAACTTTATATCACCAGAATCTGCTTCTTTTTCTTCTCACTTCCATCAGACTCTGAGATCTGTTCATCTAATGTCACATGTTCTGGAGGCTTTGGTATGGGCAATTCTTTGCAGTGTGGAACTGGTCTCATTGCAGATTACAAGTTAGGGTACACCACTGTATGTTTTGATTTTGACATAATCCCTTTAATGTTACACAGAAATAACAGTCAGAAGAGTGATCTTGGGTTCCCTCCAAATCATAAGCATAGCAAATGACATGTGGTGTGTGCCATTGTTCCATGCAGTGAGAAGCCTAGAACACGATAAACAACAGTTATGTGGGGCCTAGGCTCTTGTTTGGTCTTCGACTTTACTCCATTAGTAAAAAAATGTTATGAACTTTATTTTGGGTGTAGTGAGGTTTCAGCTTTGGGACCTAAGCATCACTTCACCACATACATAACAAAAATTGTAGGATGATTTAAACAAACTCAAGGCATTTTGTAACTAATGACTAATTAAAAGAAATAAAGTTGTAAATATGTAATACACAATAATTCAGTCACACAAAGCAGTCACAATCGCATGTTTATTGGTTCACTATTATCTCACAACTGGGACTGTTCTAATGAATGTGTGCTACACTAGATCATGTTTGTACATGTCTATACATATCTGAACCTGCACAAAAGTAGCAATGCTACCCTTTGAGTTAGCTCATTTGATTCCATCATATTTACAATGCTCTAGGAAATTTTACTTGACAATGGACAAATGGAAAAAACATTTCAAATTTGTTATTTAAAATAACAACAAAACTGTGGGTGATGGAGAAATTCTGAATACATATTTGAAAACAGGATAAAAAATTGCATTAAGTACACCTATTGGTACTTGTGAGACAAAAAATCATGTTGATCAGTGTAATCAGCCATACTCTACCAGATCGGGGAACCATAATCGCCTTACAAAGTTCATACCTGCATTTCCAACATCAGTAGGCATACTATCACAACAGAATTCAATAATTTTACTCATTAATTTATCACAGCTTTCTTCTTTCTTTTTGCTAACATAGAATAACACATTATTTTGTAGTTGTGGATTGTCACAAGTTGTTTACAGTCTTCCTTAAGTTATTATTTTCTTTCAATAAAACCTCTATTTTTCAATTCTGATCATCAGTAAGTGCTTACAAATTCAAATTATTAATTTTCCTCATAACATCTTCTGAATCAGTTCTATTCATTCTTTAGCTATTCGAGAAAAGGTAACAAAAAGTAATGTTAAGTCATGGTAATAATATAATAATTAAAATAGTAGAATATATACTGAATTTATAAAATAATTTTAAAGTGACAAGAATTATTGTATGCATAGAATGAGTAAATGATTGAATATGAAATAATACTTTCACTTATTAGTGCAATTGTGGAACCCAATATTACAAATATGTTGATAAATTAGAACTGGAATAAAATGATGCAGAAACAAAAGGAAAAGTAGGAAAAATATTTCAGATCTGGATCTGGCTTGTGTAAATCAGTTTTTTATTCTGCTTTCTCTTAAAATAATTTCATCTTCTCAGATTTGTTCTGAATTTATAAAAAGGATAAAACAACGTGGACAAGGGTTACATGGGTTATAGAGATATGGTCAAACAATCAATTTGACACTATGAAAGTTCAAATTGCCAGTTTAAACATTTTCATAAGCTTTAATTTTTTAAATCTAGTCTTTTGAAAGTAATCTAACAAATAAAAAACTACTTACAATTTCCAAACATTGTGTATATTGACTGCAAAATATATGGAATCATATAAACAAAAGTAATTAAACCAAAACAGATTTAGTCTACTTTATGTAAGTTCACAATTTATCTTAAAAGTAGCTCCTCACCTAAAGTCTTTCACTGCCTTTCCATATGACGACAGTTCTACCACAACTAACTCTTAATTTATAAATAGACATCAGATGTTGAGGCATGGTATGCTTCTAAAGATTATGTAATGAGATTCAAGCTTTGTTGAATCACAGTGTATTAATTGATTGAAGTTTTCCTTAAATGTAATAATTAGGCTAAACCATGAAGTTCTTTTAGTTTGGTCTAATACTTTAAAGGATTTGCTGATGAATCTCATACCTATGCAGGTATGGCCTTATTGTGCTAGAATTTGATGTTTGTTCATACTGTGCTGTAGAGTATTTGCTTCATTTGAAGAAATGTAGCAAATACTTCCATGATGTATACATCATCATGGAAGGAAACAGGCTTCATCATCTGTTAATGATAAGGCTTGGTTTGCTTGACATTTCTTCCATCACCACCCCATTTGGTTGCCCTAAAGCATAAGACCAAATGTCTGTGACACAAATGGCTACTAAGCCACCAAACAGTTTAGCAACCAGTGCCCTAAATAGCTCCTAGAGCTTACCTAACAGCGTGAGTGAACTAAGTGTGGTTCCAAACACCACCGGCTAACGTGTCCCAGTCGCTCTTGTGGTAAGGCTTGGTGGCAATAGCTGTATATCTGACAGATTTTGTGCAAGTTCTACAATTAAACAACTAGATTGTTACATTAAGTCATTTTCAGTAGCATATTTGTGGGAGTACTATATTGCACAATGAAAAAAAAATTCTATTCTGATTGGTACATAACAGAACATTTTGTAGAACTTATCATGAATGGGTAGGGGTGTATTATTCTAAAAATTAAAAAAATACGAAAACTGCCCAAGTTTTTGCTTGGATGGATCAAGAAAGTAGCCATGACAAAATTTTATCAGACAAGTGTCATAAAATGTACAATTAATCATAAAATAAAAAGTACATGGGATTAAAGCCGATATATTAGTAATTAAAGATATTATAAAAACATGAAGTAACAAAAAAGTAAATGTGTAAAGAAACGAAATAAATAACTTCTACAGCATTAAATGAAAATTATTTAAATATATAATTAGGCACGATTAAAGAGAATATTCTTCTTTTTATTTTTATTTTTTTTACAATATTACTTAAAAACTTAACAGAATAATAATATTGCTTCTCTGTTAAAGAAAATCTTTTTAATTTTATTTTAGGTAAATTGGTGGGCAGATCTTTTAAATGGTTCAGATATTTATTTAAACGGTAACAGAAATGAGGTCCTTTCTTATAAGTCAAAGTATTGTGTTGGCTTATACAAAAGCAGGTGTTTAGTTTGAAAAAAGGGATTATTATTAATTTTTAATTACAAGAGATTATTAATTTTAGCTTATGCTTGTGCATTTATAAATATGAACACATGGTAACAAAAATAAGGAAATAATTCAAATTTTACTTTTTTAATCAATGCAGAAAGCTATTAAAGTGGTATATGAACATTTGTCATTGTAATCATGATCATACTTTCTAATTTAAAAAACTTTGCTTTACTTAATTACTAATATTTCTGTTAGTTTTATTTTTATTTACAACTTTTTTTTTTCATTTTCTATTACTAACGTGGACAATGCAATCTGTTTTAACTTACGAACAATAAGCAACATAGCCCATTGAGATGAGAAGGATGCATACATGTGAAATGAGGTGTTGTGTTGTACAGAATCAAGACAACCATTCCTTAGATGGGGTAATCTGAATCTCAATCAACTAAGTACATGATACTGTCTAGTATTCAAATCTGTATAAAATTCTTTATTTACTATGATTAATAATTTAAAAGTATTTTTAATCTTTAACCAATTAAATTTAACTTCAGTTCAAATTTATTAATTTATATTTTACACAAGGTTAATTATTATTTGATTACTATCATTCTTTGGAATAGAATTTATATCAATATATATAAATTGTTGATCCAGATGAACAAAAAAAAACACAGTGAAGTTTCACTCATGTTACTCTCTTAGTGATAGTATTGACTGTAATTACAGCCCCAAAAACTGATTTTTAAAACTCCATGAGATGAGATTCATCTTCAAACCATTACTAGACTGAAGTGTAAATTTCAATTTGATAGTTTTAGTAGTATAATTTGTTAGCTTACATTTTGTTAGCTTTGTTGCTCTTTATTTTTTTTTTATTTTTTTAGCAACTTGAACTTACCCAAGCATAAAAGGTACATGATATTGATGAAGTGATAAGAAGAAATGGCAAATCTTTGCAAGGAATCAGACCATAGATTAGCTAATCTAAAGTCTTCCTTGATATGATGTAGTCAACTGAAGGCTTGTGTAGTCAGTAAATTTAAATTTTGGTGGAAAAGATACATAGATTAGGTTTGGTTTAAACAAATTAATACAAAATTCTGCTAAAAATTAAATTTTCATTGAATACCAAAATTGTAATAATTAATTAACTACTGATGTAGCAGTTTGGATTTGATTACATAATTAAAATATTATTTATTTTTATACATCTAGTTAACTTTAAATATATTAAATATGTTAAAAATATTTGAGATTTGATTATTGTTATTAGACTCATTGGAGGGATTTGTATTTTTACAGTGATACATTCTTCTTACTTTCTCCAAATCACCTTCAGTAACACCTTCTCTCTGTCCCATGTCTGTATTTTTTGGATCTTTCTGAAAAAAAATTGGTACAATTAAACAAGTGATTATCAGAATAACAGTATGTGATTGCTTGGTGTAGTGGTTAGCATATATTTGATGCAATGGTGTAATGGCATGCCACGTAGTGGTATATGGTGAGACCTTTGCCAAGAATCAAATCCAAGATGATCTTATATTTGATTTGCGGCAAGCGTTTAAATTATTTTCACCTCAGTTGAACCATTTCATCTTTCTCATTAAAATGTACATGACATGTCCAAGATTGTAATATTAATTGTTAATATGATTGGAAAAATGCACTCAACAAGGTTTTGTTTATTTTGTGAAGTTGTGTGATATTAAATATTCATATCCTCGGTAATTAAACTACAACTTATCAAGTTAATAAACTTTATTTATTGCTATACAATTTCCTTTTATTAATTGCATTTTATAGATGGAAGTCATTTTTATTACCTGCATGTAGCATCTTCTAACTTTTTCAGCATTAAGTGGCAGTATTAAAAGTGCAAATACATAAACTGTTCTCATATGTAAAATAAATAAATCACATGTTGTAAATATCTTAATTGTTTAAGAAATTTATATCTTGTCTGAGATAATCAAAAACACATTTATTTTTATGACCTCCTGGAACATTAAAATCTTAAAACTTTAACAAGTAGCCCACCGCTTTTCTTCCGAACTGGGGGAAAGTTACATTGACGTCACCTTGGTGGCAGGCGATCTGTTTAGGTGTAGAAGTAGTTGGACTGTCTGGCCCAAGACCAGTGTGAGTGATCATGAGACGCTTACGAAGCCGGTCTAAGAGCTCCAGATTCGGGTCGCTATAACGTAAGGGGCCAGGCCCCTTACGTATAAGGGGCCCGTTATAACGTATAAGGACAGGCTCTGGCGCGAGTGTGCGGCTGCCTTACAGGAGTTGCAATGGCACATGGAGCATAGGGAGGAGGTGGAATTGATGGCTGAACATCTCGGCCGGGCCATTAAGACTATTTGCGATATGGTCCTACGGTGGCTTAGGCCAATGAATGGATCCTTAGGTAGTAGCCAGTTCGCTGATCTGCGAGTGCCTGGAGCCGTCATTACCTCCACTTCCGGGGAGCCGTCTGTTAGACGTAGGCGGAAATCCGGGAAAAGTGGTAGTCCTTTGACCTTAGCGTGCTGCGCGCAAGAGTTAGGTCTGCTAGGAGAAGATACCAGCGTCGCCCCCTATCGGAGATTATCGTTGACGACGTGCGCACTGAGGGTCTACGGATCTACCAGCGCACCTGTAAAGAGTATGTTCATGCTATCAAGTAAGCAAAACTTAAATTTTGGCAAGACTCTATGCGTGAGTTGCAACGCAGCCCCTGGCAGCTCACTAAGTTGTTACCGGCCATGTTACCGCTCCTACCTTCAAATAACGAAAATGGAAACAGATAAAAAACCATACGGCGTTGAACTACACCGTATCATGGTGGAGCGCTTCCCCTGGTGGAGTTGCAGGGTAAGGCGGTCCAAAACATTCTTGACCAACGCAGGTCCCTCTTTGTATCGCACAGGTGCCTGCGGATATTGTCACGACGATCAGGTTGGAGGTTTTGAGAGAGCTCGGTTTGCTGTCTCCAGCCCATCTTCTGATGTGGCACGGTGGATGAAGCACCCATTCCTCACAATCCTATGGCTGATCTGTTTGCTGAGAATTCGCTGTACTACGGTGGAATGGATCCGACATTGAGAACGTTGATTCCTAGGTTATGGGAGAGAAGTGGCACGAAAATATTAATCGATCACGTCAATCAGCTTTTAGGTAAAAAAGTTTCACACGTGACAACAATCCAGGACCTTCATAAGTTGGTTTACGTCGGTGCTTTAACGGTGGCAGTCGCTAATAGCCAACGAGTTAGAGGGGCTATGAGGCGAGAACAAGCTACGAAGGGAGATTGGTCGTCTGACCACATTTATAACAGCCCAGGATCCCAGCCGCAAGGTGCGAGCTGCTGCGGAGACCACTGTCAGCAGCCACAGTGGCCCGGAAAACAACTCGGTTATCGAAGTACTGGACTTACTGAAACAACGCCTCGCGGTGCTATCCTGTAGGATGCGCCGTTACAAGATAATCAATATGCGGTGTGAACAGAACCATTTGTTCACAACCAACCAACGTGAGTTCTATAAGAGGCTGCAAACACCAGCTGTGCAGTGGCTCCAGGTCTCGGCAACGCTGAAGTTTTAGATTACTGGACTACAATCTGATCGAGCTCGTTACAGCATTGTGATGGAGCTGAGTGGATCCATGATGAGAAGAGGGAGTGGATAGGGTGCCATCTATGGCACCCCAAAGTTACTACCATGTAGTAACTTTGGATGATATGATTGGGTCTGTTACTTGAACGCACAAGTGGAAGGCACCCGGATCGACAGAATGCAGAATTTTTGGTTCAAGCGCTTCTCAGCTGTACATAAGCAACTTCCTGAGTTTTACTCAGCGTTGTTGCGGGATGCGAGTCTTATGTGGTGATTTTTCACCTAGGGAGTGACCTACCTAATTTGCAAGACTGTTCCAGCTGCGGCCTATCCTGCAAATTACCGACCTATTACTTGCCTCCCAACAATTTATAACATTTTTACATCTATCTTGTATGAAAAAATAATTGACCATCTAGAGAGCGGTGCCAAATTATTGCAGAAGAGCAGAAGGGTTGTCGAAAGATAAGCAGAAGTTGCAAGGAGCCCTTGATCGTCCGGTTCCTGTGATTGTGTTGACCGCCCCTAATAAGGAACACGCGACCATTGGTGAGGTTGTGATTCAGCAAGGCATATTTCAGGATGATGCTCTTTGTGCGCTCTAGTTTTGTATGGCGCTGAACCCTCTGTCCAATATCCTAAAATCGACCAATGAGGGGTTTGGAATTGGCCAATACTCTTATAGCCAACTTGTGTACATGAATGATATAAAACTTCTTTCTGACACCAAGAAGGGTGTCCAGTGGCTTGTTAGGTTGGTTGAGAAATTCAGTGTCGACATACGTATGAAGTTTGGTTTAGAAAAGTGTAGAGTTAATGCCATGAGAAAAGGAGTTTGGTCGCGAATGGATGATTGTAGTGTGCAACGTAGGGAAATCTACCGGTATCTTGGCTTCATTCAGGATGTGTGAATCTGCCACAAAGCTAGCCTCATCTAGCCACATCTAGCCTCATCTGCCACATCTAGCCTCAAAGCTCGTGTGGGTGCTGTCATGACCGGAGACAATAAAGTGAAGAGCATTAATACCTACGCTGTACCGCTGGTTGCCTACAGTTTTGGAGTTCTGAGATGGACAAGAACGGAGCATGATGGGCCTAATCGACTTCTTAGAAGTGAGTTCATTGGGCTCCGAGCGCATCACCCGCGCAGTCTTACAGCTCGCTTCCATCTGTCCAAAAGCATAGGTGGAAAGGGGTGTCTGCAGAACTGCAGAACCTCAGAAACTACTTTCAAGAGCTAAGCGAATCCAGCGTGTTTCATTGGGAGGTGGTGAAAAGAGATGAAGGTCTAAGCCCCACACCACCTTAGCGACAATGGCTATGCCCTCCTGAACGAGGTTCCTGATGAAAGACAGAAGATGGATGCATGGCGCGCGGGTGAGTTTCATAGGAGATTTGCAGCCTCCGTGCTGGATGAGGGGATTGACTTTGCTGCCTCCTTTGCGTGGCTGAAGAAAGCTAGATTGTTTGCTGAGACAGAGGGATTTAGTTTGCAATCCAGGATTTAGTCACCACGCTCAATTATCAGAAACACATAGTCAAGGACCCTGCGATGGTCGTGGATAATTTCCGTGTGTGTCGGACTACACGATTCTGTGGAGCACATGATTATTGGCTGCAAGATTCTGGCCCCAAAAGAATACACGTCCCGACACAATAACGTGGCTCGCATTCTCCATCAGAGCCTAGCCCTGGACCTGGGACTTCTTGATATGTCTGTCGCTTACTACAGGTATGTTCCTCAGTCCGTGTTAGAAAATTACTGTTATAGGATTTATTACGATCGCGCGGTCCTCACAGATAAGCCAGTAGCCCGCAATCGTCCAGATATTGTTGTGATTAAAAAACAGGAAAACATCACCTGGATCATCGATGTGACGATACCACTGGCCGCTAACATCCAGAAGAAATATGCAGAGAAGCTGTCGAAGTACAGGGAATTGGCGGATCAGGTCAGGGAGATCTGGACCCAGCGAGAGGTTATAATAGTGCCCATCGTCATCGGCGCCCATGGAGAAATTCTGCACTCGCTTCACAAGTCACTCAGAGCCACTGGCGTTCAACCTCACCTCTTCCTGCCGATGCAGAATTTATGAACATACTAGACACGTGCGCATTGATGGGGAAGTATATATCCTCTGGACTTGGTGGATAATGAACCTGAAGCACTGGCATATGCCAAGATGCGGTTGCCACAGAACAACATGTATGATATGATTTTACAATAGTTTAACCCCTTGCCTTGCCTCCTTGTGGCCGGCGGGTCGATTAACCGGTAACTATTATCGTGATTATTATTTTTATTAAAGTACAAAGACCATTAACGGAGAGGGCAAGACAATCGACCGCTCCACAAACTCTAGCTGTAAGTGCATCCAGCATGACTGACTATTTTTTTACTTTTTACTTCTATCCACATAATTTTCAGGATATTTTCAAGCACAAGAATGAAATTGAAGAATATTTAAAATGATTTCTGTAAGAAAAATTTTAAAAATATCAGACAAATTGGAAATTTAACCTCTCACATGTTGAAGGAACTTTTTTTTTTTAATTTGGGATTACCATATTGAATATAGCAGAAAATAAGTGTTAATGTGTTGCAAATACAGTGTGTACAAAGAAGAATATCGGGATTTTAAAACTATTTAATTTCTCTTAACTTGAACATACAGTAATGAAATACAAATAAAATGAAAGAATAATTCTTATGAGTATTCAACTTGAGCATTTTTTGTCATTCAACTCATATTGAATTGATAGAAAATCCCAAACTTTAACTCGCATGGAATAATGGAAGTGACAGCTGTTTCAACTCTGTCTCAAATTCAGAGTTCAGTAGGTAGTGCAAGCACACACACACACACACACACACACACACACACACACACACACACACACAAGATCCTCTATAAAACCTCAGAGGGAAAAACCACATGGGAGTCAAATTGGGTGACCTTGAAGATCACCACAAACAAACTCTGTCATCAGGTCCATTGCCAAATGATCCAGCAGTAGGGGAAATGTCCACTCAACTGATCCTGTACAAAGTTATGCCAGTAAGAAGGTACAAAACAAAATTCTCTGGTCCATCTTGAAGTCTAAGAAAGAGCCATGTATGCAGCATATTCAAATAAGTAGTAATTCCTGTCGTGCTCGCTTCAGCGAAAAAGAACTACTCGTAAACTTGCCATCAGAATATCACACAAAAAATTCTATTTTGGACAGTTCCTTTCATATTGTATGAGTTCATAAGGATTTTCTGACTCTCAGATAAAAACAATATGTGCATTAACCTTTTTTATAAGATGAAATGTTGAAGATGATGTTGTCACCTTCATATTGCAATGTTTCGATTGCTAGGTTGGCAGGCTCCAAAGCCTGTAACAGCTGTAAACAATATGAACGCTTATGTAATTATTTTCTTAAAGCATTCCACACTGGCATTACTGCAATTGCTAATTCATGGCTGGCCTTTCCAACAGACTTTTTAGGATTATGAAGAAAGACTGCTTGACATATTCAACATTTTCTTTAAACACTCTTGGTTATACTGTACTCTTCCTCCTACACACATGGCAAGTTGTTTCAAAATGATTATGCTATCAATGAATATTATTACCAGTTGGAGGATCACCGTTAAAATTTGTACATTATGCATGTTGAACTGTAACTACAGAATTACATTTAGCTAACTGAAGACTTTCTGTTCAGGAGTTGCTGTCTTTTGTAGTGGCGCTGTCAAGCTGAAAGGTAGGGAATCAAACTACAGCTATGTATGCAACTTAAACTAAAAAACTAAAAATAACCCTCTTTTTGGGCCGTATATCCAGTTTTACAAAGTGGATTTTAAGAAATTTGTTAGACTTGATGAAGGTAATTTCAATGCTTATGGTAGTTATTATTTTTAAAATGATTAGTAGATAGCTCTTCATTGTTTTCTAAGAAACCTATGTACCATGATATATGTACCAATAACAGAGATTTCTGATAGGAATTGAATGTATCAATCAGTAATTTGGAGTTCAAAGTGCTTGAAAGTAGATTCAGGAATAACACTGTTGTAGGCACAAGAGGGAGGATGATTGTTTATTTTTTAGTGGTACAAAATCACTCTTAATTTTATCAGCAAGAAAGATTATTTGTCATTTTTCTCATGCACGTATTATTAATAATATCCTGAAATAAATGTAATTTTTTTAACTTCACTGATCAGTATGATATGTGAAAACACTCCTTTTTTTAAATTAAGACAACTCACTTTTAAAATGTGTGGAATTGGTTTTCCAGAAGAGCTATTCTGATCTATTTACATATTTGCTTTATCAATGGAGTTGAAGATGAGTAATATTACAGTATAATAAAGTTATATTATTCTTACTTTTGATATAATTGTTGGTTGACCATTTTTTGAGAATGCTATGTTTGGGTAGTGCATAATGCTATAAAGGTTGTATGGAACATTATAAGTTGTTGTATAACCAGGCGGTGCTTTTGAAAAATCAAAATAGTGGTCTGTAACAAAAAAAAACAAATTAGTAAACAATCATCACTAATCAATTTTAAAACAGATTAAAATAGATTTACTGTAATAAATAAAATGCTTGTTATAAATTAAAAAAATAATTTTATCATAATATAATGCCATAAGTTTGATAAACGTTTTGCTAATATCAAGAATCAGTAGTAAGGGTAATCTTTGAGAAAAAGAAACCAGTTTAAAACATAAAGAAACAATAGAATGTGAAAAACCAACATTACTTTTTCTTGAATTATTTCAATTTGCATCTTATCTGAAGTGACTATTTCTTTTCAGTTGAAGAGGAAAATGGCCATAGAGAGAAAGTAACAAATTTGTAGTTAACATTAATGATATTGATTTGGTTTTTAGTGGATGGATGTAAGACAGTCAGATTAATTAAAAAATACAGGATAATGTGGATATAACATTAGTTACAGAAAATAAATTAATTATCAGAATTTTATTGTAAAATTAATTTTTATGTTATCATAAAGATGCACAAAAAGATGCAATTAGCTGAAAAATAGCAAAATTGTTTAAAATTCACTTTATCACATTTTTATTATGATATATTCAGTGCAATTTTACAATATCAAACTCATACAGAAGCTGTTATTCAGCTTCTTGATTACCTATTACAATTCTTTTCAGAGAGCCAGTTATTCTTCAGAAATTCCAAAATCTGCTCAGAATATAACTAAAGGATGTATATGAACTGAATATTGTTTGCTCACTGAGAAGGTTGTTTATGTTATTTATCATTTGATAAAATTATTAAAGAATAAATTATTATTATTATTATTATTAATTATTTAATAATAATATTATTATTAAATAATAATTTAATTATTATTTTGTATATTATATTTAATGTGCTGTTAGTTCTAACGGAACATTAAATATAGCATACAAAAAATATAGTATACAAATTACGCACTATTCAGTTTTCACTGAATCATTTTCTTAATTTAGAATGTAAACCATGAGGTAGAACTCAATTCATAAATATTCAATTATCTAAAGAGATGAAAGCTATTCAATTGGAACACTTTTGAAAGCAAAATAGATAAATTATGTTTATTTATAAATGAATCCCATGAACAACTAATTGGTATAGCCAATTTTTGGATTCTGAAGATTAATACAGTCTAACATACTGATAAACAAAAACTATATTTACCAATGGTTCTTATAGCAACAAATGATTAAATAATCATTTAATCTAATAATCTATTAAATATCTATTCAATCTAATAATCTGGGCATAAATTTCAATCTAATAGGCCAGGTTCAGTGTCTTGCAAAGAACATAGAACTAAGCTAAAAAATCAGAAGTATAGGCATGTAGAGTTGATTTGAATAGGATAAGACCTACACATCTGAAAATGGAATGTAGTCCAATATAATAATTTTTTTTTATTCATTATAATTTTCTATACATATGATTTTTCTTAAAAATTTACATAAAATTATCAGTAACTTAAAATAAAAGTTACATTTAAAAAGAAAGTGATATCATTTCTGATTTTAAATTCAACATTACATACTATAAAGCTTAATCTTTTAACCCAAAAATTAAACTAATTTGATATATATATGTTACACACAAAATTTATTACTAAAACAGACTCTGAATAAATAAAATTACCTTCTTCTACATTATCCCACACAATTTCAACATATTCATCACGATCAGCTCTTGCCTGTTCATGGAATAAACCAATGACATGTAACAATTCATGCTGTATAGTACCAGAATATAGTAAACACTCTGGTGCCTGCAAATTTACCAGCATAGGTGAATATTGTGGCCTATGACCTATAAGTGCAAAACATCCTCTACCAGCCATTTTGTTGATTAATATGTACACTTCTTCATCACATTGACGTTTTCGAAATTTTATACAAGTTTTTGACTCAATTAAATCCATACTTCTGATAACTTTTTCTTTTTCTGTTTCAGCTGTAACATTACATTAATAATATATAAACAAAGTTATATTTTCAAGAGTATTGATTTCAGTTTTCAGTTCCTAGCAAGCACCACAGATGCACATTCACCTACTGTTTAATTCCCTTTATTATTTCATCATTAAAATTTAACTAGAAGTAAAGTAAACAATAAACACATTATAAAAGTATTTGATCTTCGTGGCACGAGTGGTAGCATCTTGGCCTTTCATCTGGAGGTCACGCCACAAATCATTCATCTCATCCTCTGAAGCATTAAAATTAATACCACCATATAATATTTATACAAAATAGACATAAAAAATATGTTGGTTGCCTTACTGTGCTCTTGGAAATTTTACTGTGTTGTCACATCAGAAGTTTTCAAAATTTAATTAGAAAAACTGAAATTGGTTTGCTTGGTATTTCTCCTGCACCACCCTATTCGGTCACCCTAAAGCATAAGATATTTGTGTGCCACAAACGGCTACTGAGCCTCGAAATAGTTTAGCGACCAGTTCCTAACTAGCTCCTAGAGCTAACCTAAAAGTGTAATATCACACACAACTTGCTTGCATGTCCCACTGCCCACTTGCCATATATCACTAAAATGGGTAAACTACTAAAACATAAGACTATCAATAATAAATTTATCTCATCAATGACAGCAATTTGCTGCCACGTCTAGGCCACTGAATACCAGCAAATACCTGTCCACCATTAAAGCGCTTGGAGCCTTAATCTGGCGGGTAGCCAGCCATATCTTGGTTAGCTTCCTACAACAGCGCAGTAGGAGTCTTTTCCCTTAGGCAAACTACTGATGTCAGTTGAAAAAAGCAACAGCATCAAGGAACTCCCACATGGCCCGACAATGCAGCTCTCGCCACATTGACTTGCCGCTTGTGAGTGGCCAATTTTCCCATTCACCACTAAGTTCCAGGGTGGCCTGAGTTCTGGCCCCCACAAGAGCTGGGCAGTCAAACATCATGTGTTTGTTCAACTGCACCTCCTCTCAGACACACAGCTCATCAGCTGCTAGGCGAAACCAAAACAAATATTGGTTTAAATTTACATGGTTGGGAAGGACTCAGGCTCCCGTTGCCCTTAAAAACAAGAGGCATACCATCACACCAGATCCTGTTTAAATCTATATAAGTACTTTCCCTTAGTTGTGGCATGCCATTCTGGCTGCCATGCTTCCATCACGAGGCTGTAAAGCCTCCTCTGCAGGTGGGAGATAGGCAACTGTTCGAAATGTAGAACCAGTGCATTGAGAACACCGTACTGCTCTGGTACAGGTCCGGCTCGAAACCGCATCCCAAATACCTCGGCCCCCTGCCTCTTTGCAATTTCCACATGGCCGCCTGAACTTTCACCACTAAATCGATTGGAAGATCCTTTCCCCAATAGAGTGGTAGCCTCGTGGGAGGTTGTTTTAAAAACACCAGTGCATACAATTAAGGTTCTGCGCTGGGCACTCCTTAAATTTTGAATTAGTGTTCGATATCTTTCCGACCTATGCGCCCTAACGGATCGCCGCGTAAGAGGTCATACTTTCGAAGACACCTCGGTACACCATGTACAAATGACGGCCTGACAGTCCGTAATCCTTTCGAGCAATACTTTTGTGCATCACAGAGACGGCATCTGCCGCTACTTGCCTAATGTGGTTACTAAACAGCAACTTCTCATCAAACAAAACACCTAGGTACTTATGAACTCGAACTCAGCTGATTACACAGCCTTTATACTTAATACGGGGGTTACGACTGTATGATAATTTGTCTGCAACCTTGAGAAGCATAAACAACTTCGTCTTGGGCACAGAAATCCTTAAATTTTGAACGTCCATCCAGCCCTCTGCGGATCACAAAGCCGCCTGCGCTCGGTCTTCTAGCTGTGATCGTGAGATATCACGAACTAACAAGAGTCAGTCCTCGGCGAAAGCCGTGGCCGTGACCCCTTCCGGCAATGTCAGTTGCAAAAATCCATGTAATACCAGGTACCACAGCCAGGGGCCGAGAACGGAGCCCTGCAGGCTTCCCCTGATGACGGACTTTTCCACAACTAGCATCCTTAAACAGAGCGTGCGATCAAACAAGTAATTACGTACTACGGCCTGAAGGGCTACGGGAACATTGCGGCGTTCCAACTCATAGAGAACAGAACTCCAATATAAGGAAGAAAAAGCTGCCAATATGTTAATAAAAATTGCGAAAACATATTCAGTCGTCGCTTTCCACCTCGGCAAGAACATTTAAGATGCAATCCTGGGTGCCACCCCTTTTATGAAACCATACTGGCCTCGATTTAGAAAATCGTTCATATCGATGTTTTCCCAGAGCCGTACCACAACCAGCCTCTCAAGCAACTTTCCGGTTACCGGCAAGAAGGTGATGGGTCGATAAGTGCTGACCTCACTCGTATCCTTTCCTGATTTTATGAGCACCCTCACCAATGCCACCTTCCAACAAGTCGGAAAGGAACCCCAGTTTAGGAACCCCAAGAACAGCCTGCCAAACGGTTTTCTTATGACAGGCAGCAGTCAATCCCCGGTGCCTTTCTCAGTGCCATTCCAGGAACCAATCGGTCTATATCTTCGGGTTCCACAGCCCGTACACCAGGGAATGTGTCTCGCCCACCCTGACGCCGACTTCTACTTCACCGTCCGGAGCAACTGGAAACAGAGTATCCAGGAAAGCCTGATGTCGCCACAGATGTTAATGTGTGGTCCCGACCACCAAATCCGCATCGAATACTGGACAGCAAGTGCAACGGTTTTGGCCGATAACATGACTTCGCGAGCTGTCAGGGATTGCACTTCAACTCACGCATGGAGTCTTGCCAAACTCAAGGTTTGGCAAGACTCCTTACGGACGTAAGGAGGACGTAACGTACTCATTACGGGTGCGCCGGACCCTCAGCGCGCACGTCATCAAAGGTAATCCCCGGGGGGCGACGCTGGTATCTGCTCCTAAGAGACCTAACTCTTGCGCGTAGCACGCTAAGGTCAGAGGACTACCACATTTTCCCTGATTTCCGCCTGCGTTTAACAGACGGCTTCCCGGAAGCAGCGGTCATGACGGCTTAAGGCACTCTCTGGTCAGCGGACTGGCCACTACCTAATGGTCCATCCATTGGCCGATGCCGCCGTAGGACCCTATCGCAGCGAGTCTTGATGGCACGGCCGAGATGTTCAGCCATCAATTCCACCTCTTCCCTGTGCTCAATGTGCCATTCCAACCCCTGTAATGCAGTCGCACACTCGCGCCGTAGCCTGTGGTGATCCTGGCCCCTTAGGTTATAGAGACCCGAATCTGGAGCTCTAGACCGCCACCGTAGGTTATAAGTCATCATAAGTCTCATAGGTTATAAGTCTATGATATATGTACTATGTCTATGATAGTATGTACTCGTACTGGCCTTGGGTCAGACAGTCCAACTACTTGTACACCTATTCAGATCGTCCGTCACCAAGGTGTCGTCGATGTAACTGTCCCCCAGTTCGGAAGAGAAAATCAGCGTTTGTTCTGGACTCATTAAGCATGTAGAAGTTCCTGGCTTCAACGAACTGTGCGAGACTCGCGCCTCTGGGTTCAGTGAGTGGTGAACTCCAGGCGGAAGACTTGGTGTTAGCGTCCAGAGCAACCAGCACTCTGATACCCGGGAGATCATCCAGAATCCGCCTCAACTTTGGCAACAAGTCATCGATACTCCATCCAAGCTAGAAGTATTCCGACACCAGTACGACATCAAACGTAAACCTCGTGACTCGTACAAAGGTGAACCGCTCGTCAACTACTAAGGTGAACTGGGGCATCCAGAAGATACCCAACGAAACCGAGCCGACCACGATCGCAGAGAGCGGCCGTCCCCCACGTGATTGAATAACATCAACCACGTTGAAGCCGATCATCCTATCCCCGACCGTGTACGGCTCCTGGACCAAGAGGACCTCGAGGTCGTACTCTTTATGGCTTCATTGGTGGCTGCCCAGGAATGATGCAGGTTTAACTGCCCCATACGAAAGCGTTCAACAAGGTGACCATCCTCGAAAGCTTCCCCCAATTCAGGCGTCGCCGTACGCCGTATTGTTCACGATCTTTGCCTGGGCTATATCATGCGATCTGGACTGTTTGCCGCCGACCCGGTGTCCGGCATCAAAGCCTTTCACAAAGGCACAAGAAGCTCACTTTGCAGGCGCGGTCTTATTAGAGCAGTTAACTGCACTGTACCCATCAAGGGGACAATGACCACATATCTCCGACTGTGCTCTGCAGCAGAGAGAGAAGTGTGCTCAATGCCTTGACATTTGAAGCACCGGGGTACTTCTGTATGGTCGACAACCCTGCAAGAGGCCCACGCAAGGAACAGCCGACCACCGGCCACCAAGACCTACCGGATATCTTAGGCAAGCTCTCAATTATCCAGTAGATCTTTGGGGTCTCTTTCCGCCCCAACTGCCGGACCACCCTGGTCCCCTTGAGGAAGTCCTCGACAGCTATATCCAACACAGGAGTTTGGCTGTGTATAACCCTGAGGATTTCGGGCTCCTCTATCCTCGTTGCTCTTGACTAATCGTAGACCAATATTAACGGCTTCCTCTCGCCCTGCAACTGAGCCTTCAGCCCGTTCTTCCTAAGAACGTCGGTCTCCAGCAGTTGCTTCGTCTGCTGCTCATTAACAACCTCCAAGATGACTACATGGTCCCTTGTTTTGTGACCGGGAAATCTGGGACCTTTCCTTCCGCGGATTCAAAACCTTCTTCAGGGTCAGCTCCGTCATCGCAGACGAAGCCGCCGGACTAGGTGTCATAGGGAGGGACCACCTTGAGAGTGGCCCGCTTAAGTTTGATAACCGACGCCTTAACTGACGGTGGGGAACTAACCCACTTATGCCCCAGCACGGCTGTTACCGCAGCGAAGGAGACGGGGTTTTTTACTCCATTCCACCCGTTTCAGAGAAGTGTAGATATCGCTAAGGAACCTCCCCGTTTCCGGTTTGAAGTTCTTAACTCCTTCCACCACCTGATCCACCTTGCCCTACAGTTGAGAAACGACTGAATCAAGGCTCGGTTTGTGCCCTGGAGGTTTTCGTTTTTCAACGCCAGTTCAGCAACCATCAAGTAATATTTAGAAAGGTACGAGTCGAACAGCTGTCTAAACTCGACCGAAATTTTTGACTCCTTTTAGAAAAACTGAAAATAAAACACTGAATGATGAATTGTTTTAATGATCATTTTTTTTAAAAGATCACTCAAAATATTGAACTGTATTTAATATATAAAATTCATCTCATTGTTTGCAGAGTTAAGTGAGTTGCACAAAAATCTTTTACTAACAGAAATAACTTAAAGATTTTTACTGTAATAGTATTTAGTTGGTAGCTTCACTGCTGTTCAGTTTTCTGTGGCTCTGCATGATGTAGGTTCAAATTCTCAAAGGCCTAATTACTTTTAACTGTATTTTAATGAAACTGTTAGTAATATATAAATATATATATATATCTCAGGAATGGTCAGTCTGAAACTGGAAAAACACAATAGCTGCATACATTATAATTAGACAGACGGTTTATTGTTAGACATTATAATCTTGAGATAAACTAATTGATGAAAACATTTATAGGTAAGAGAAATTAGTATTAATTTTGGGCTTACTCCTTTTTGTTAATTCAATTTATTTAATTTAAATTACACTCATAGGCAAAAAATAATTGTTTAATGTTTCTCTAAGTGCGATAACATTTCTTAAATTGCTTTTCTGCGTACATTACAGATCTGTAAATACAATTTTTCAATCACCCTTAGTTTAAATAAATTACGCTTCAAAAAAAAATTAAGGAAAAATATAATTAAAATCTGTAAAATTTATAATTTTGCATATCTGTGTTAGAATGATTTCGCTGTGTTTTTCTTTTATAAATAGCTTCAGGCACATCCCGAATTAATGACCAACAGTAATCGGCAAGCATGTTTCGACAAGCATCGAAATTTCTCGATGGAAACGTTCACCGTGTTCGTCACTTACGTTTCCGAGGTTGTCCGGGAAAAAATCCAGATGTGAGTGGAGGAAATGTATTTTCAAAGACATATTACATCTCATAGTTCTGTATGAAGTAAGAAGTTTATTAACAATATCGTGGTAATTGTCGGATTTTTGTTTGCCGAGAAAAGTTTTGCAAACGTCTTTAAATGAAGCCCAAGCTGGACTTCTACATTTTTTAACATCGAGTTAAATACATCATTTTTGACCAACGCTCTTATTTGATGACCAACAAATATTCCTTCTTTAATTTTTCCTTCACTTACATTCGGAAATTTCTGTCTGATGTACAAAAATCCGGGACTATCATTCTTCATTGCTTTTTCATTCTTAGTCCTAGCTTGATATGGAGAGGGGAGTAAAAATAGTTTTTTGGGCTCAACTATAAGGGCTATTTTTCCCATTTGAAGTTAAGTTGTCTCGTTTCTCAAACTCCTTGGCAATGTAATATTTATCCTTACCTCGGCTGTCCCATTCGCAAAGAAAACACATGTACTTAGTATAGCTAAACTGCATGCCTAACAAAATAGCTATCAAATCCCCACATATATTCTGGCTATGTTGTTTTATAATTTATTTTTTCAAAAACATCTTTCATCGCATCGTATGTCTCTTTAAAATTAATACCATAAGAGATTGGTATCGAAGGATATTTGTTACCGTTATGTATTAAACGGACGAATCTATGAAAAGGCGCCAGTCCTCAGGTTTATGAACTTTTCCTAAGTGCAACATAAGCTCATCAATATTTGTGCAACAAACTAAATTATTTTCATCAATAAAATACTGAGAAAGTTCTTTTTGTTGGCTTCGAAAGCCCGAATTTTTGTATTTCTTTGAAGTAAATTCCAACATTGCAGTCTTGATCCTAACAGTTTAGCTTGATTTTTTGATAAATTTAAATCCCTAACCAAGTCATTTAATTCACCTTATAAGGTGTGGCTTATTGGAAGATAATTTAAAATCAAAATCATTGTCTTCTGTAGTACTATTGCCTGATTCTTCATCGCTGCTTTCGAAACACACTTTCACAGGTGGTTCAGGAACTGGAATAATTTCACTGTGAGGTACAGGCCTGATTACAGATTGCAATGAAATATTTTACAGTATGTTTAGATTTTTTAGAAATTCTAGACACACTATTTAAACAAAAGTAAAAATCTGTTACATGATCCTTTGGTTCACGCCAAACCATAGGTACACTAAATCGCAAAGCCTTCTGTGTACCTTTCAGCCATACTCTTAAATATACAGAACAATTAGTGCATACCCGTCCTATCCTGATCACAAATTTTACAGTGCAAGTACAAATGATATGCTTTTTTAATTAAAGGTATAATGTTTTTTCTATTTGATTTTACAGTAAACTCTCCACACACATAACAAAATCATCCAACAACAAAATACATCTACATCATTTACACAATTTCGAGGGATTATGTCACTGCACTGTTAACAAACTTAAAACAGCAATAAGACTGAACGAAAAAAATTTTTCCTAATCTAGTGCTCAATACAAACAACACAGCTGTGTTTTAAGCTAAATGTTTTGGCCTGCACAGACATGATTACTCTTGTTCATGAAGGCTCACTCTTCAGTGTTAGATATGATGGCATAACATGTGACTACAAAATGATTTCTTTGTCTTGTATTTCTTATTTATAGCTTAAAAATTATGTTAACAAAGTTAAACAATAAAAAATGATCTAACAAAATACAATATAGGATACAAATACAATATAAAATGCTAACTATAGGTTGAAAAATGAAAAAAATCCTTTAACATTTAAACATTTTTTAAAAAGTGGTGGGTGATAGATTCTGTATTCATATTCGTTTTCAGCATCAAAAACAGATTAAAATCATGTATCTCATGTTAGGAAACAAAAATTATATTATCATTGTTATTAAAACAAGATTTTTATTTAAGACAAATATCTCATGAAAGAAAAAAGTATGAAAAAAAGAATGCTTTGTATGCGGACTCATGATTTCTACATGTAATGTAATCTCAATGATTTTTAGCACCTATCTATCTACACCTTAAGCTTTTAACGAAACTTATATAAAACTAGAGTCCCCGTTGCAGTTTCACCCATGTTATATTATATACACCAAAAATCAGATTGATTTCTTTATTTGTTTCAGAGAAATTAAAAAAATAGCACAATTTAAAAAAAAATCAAATTCCATTTTATCCCTTAAAGTCGGAATTTCAAAAATCTAGTAATTTTTTAGATATTACTTATTAAGGTTTTTAGAAATTCTCATGAAGATTATACATACAAAAAAATGATGCTGGTATCTTCATTTGTGATTATTAAAGAAATAGCAAATTTCATTGTTACTCCATTCTACACTTTTAAATTTGGAATTTCAAAAAATCCTTTCAAAATGTGCAGTTACACCTGTAAGAACATGTATACAAATTTTCATCAATTTATCTTCAGTAGTTTTTGCTTGGCGTTTAATTAATCACTCACAGATATGTTGTCTTCAATTTCAATAAGACTTCTACTGAAAAATATCTCTACTTAAATATATCTTGGGAGCTGCTCGCTGTAAAAAAGGAGCATGAGAACTTAGCGGCTCGCCACCGAGTGGCCCGAATGAGAAGTGCAGCACCGTAACTGATTCATTATTTACTCGTTTTTAATAAATAATGTTTCATTTTCAGACATCATTTCTGAATAACCGTGATCTGCTAGATTGAAAATGTACATGATGCATGCAAAACTTAGCCCTCAACCTACTAACACCCTGTTTGAATTTTGAAACCGGAAGATTATTTACAGATATATTATATGAGAACCCCATTGCACCTTTGCACCTCTCAGAACAGCATCCCTGGGGCAACCCGTTTTTTACCAGTAGATGGTGGTAATTGAGTTGTCAATTCAGTAATATTTACTTTACATGTAGACTGTTGGGTTTTAAAAAACATTTTTGATTTTTTTTCCATTTATCGTTATAAATTTGAAATTTTAAAAAGTGTTTTTAAAGTGTAATTGTGTTTTTATTGTATATATTCAAGAATATCAATGAGTAATTTAATTTTAAGGTTAACTTATCGGGTAGATATTAATTTTAATTAGTTTTTTTTTTTTACAATATTTCTGTATAATTTTTGTCACATTTATTACTTTATAAAATTTTTAGGATACCACACACATACAAGGAGCTAGTACCACTAGCATCAGAAAATACTACTTCAATATCTCGACAAGCAGTTAGAGTGAAATAGATATTAGGTGACTAAGTGGCAAACAACTAAAGCATCTTCTTGACAGTGATGATATCTCTTACTTTATCAGATGAATCTTGAATTCTTAGAAATGATGATGAGGAAGCAGTCAATGACCCACAATAACACCTAACTCCCTCAGCTCCTATTCCTTCCACTTCTACACAACAAAGGATTACGTTATCGAAACACAATTCACTAAAAGTGGCACAAAAACTAAACTCAATTTAATATACGACAAAAAAACAGTAACTTTTGAAAAATGCAACAAAAACATTTATTAATAGAAACTTAACCAGTGCCGCAACAAGGTTATGAAGTGCCTGTGGCAAGTGTCTAACTTGCATCTCCCCATAACCCAATAATGACAAAAAAAATAAATATTTTAATGTAACAAGTTAAATTTTATTAAATGCAATATATTTAATATTATTAATCCCATCAAAATGAGTTGCCTGTATGTAAAATAATGTATTTATCAAGGTATTTGTATGAATAAATAATCTATAACATAAATAAGAACAAATTTTTATTTATAGTCTATGACTGGAAAACAAAAGTAATACACAAAACATAGGTATATGTTAAAATAATATAATAAAAACATAAAACAGTTCAGCAAATTGTTAAAGTAATTTTTCTCGCTTTTTCATTTGCAAATGCATCGATTATATAGCAATTCAATTTTTTGGCAACATCTTTTTCAATTGTAGACATGTTTGTTAATTGCTCTTGTCCAATAGAAGAACGAAGGTATGATTTTACAATTCTTAATTTGCTAAACGAACGTTCGCAGTTACAGGCAATATTATGAAAATCCTTAATATGTCTAGATTTATATACGTGCTTTGTAATGAGAGTTCATAATTTTTTAACAAGATTTGAAAAGCGTTCATATCCCCTAAATTTTCAAAAACTTCCACGGCTTGATATTTGAAACTCAATTTCACATACAAATTCTGTTGCATCTAAGTCGCTATTTCAATGCTAGGTTTGCTAGCTTTGTTGCACATCGTTTAAGATCATCTAGCAACATGATTTTTAAAGAGTGTCCATTTAAAAAAATTGTTGGTGACCTCATGCAAAACAGTAAATCTATCATTGAGTTGTATCAGTATTATATCTAAAACTTCATATTTCTTTTTCTAGTAATGCACTTTCATTCATGTTAAACAAATTATTAGTAGCTTTCTCACCATACATTTTCTATTTAGTGCCGTGTCTTTTTTGAACTGTAAGTTTCAATATTTGTTGTTTCGGCTAAACGTTTTGCTGAATTGTGTGTGAAGCGAATCGAAAAAGAATTTCGGTACTGTTTAATTTCCTTTTTTAGAGCATTTATTATTTTGGCAGCATTTTCGTCTGTGGTTTTTCTTTCTTGTAAACGAAAATTTAGTTATTTATATAATTATTTATGTATATACACAAATTTATATTTTTTTCCAGTATGTTCTATTCCACAAAAGAGAGAAAGTATATAAAAAAATTATGACAAAGCAATAGCACAGTTGATCTAATGAACGAGTAACGAGTAAGAAAGAGAGGGAGTGTGATGTGTGCACCACATTACGTCTCTGTCTAATTGGTCAGGAGATAAAAAAACGGCCACAACTGCCATTGGTTGCCTTGAAGTGTGTGACATTGCAGTATCCTGCTGAAACCAGTCGTTGCGCTGGTGTGGGAAATTGTTCAAAATTTGTGTGGGAATGCATGTGTAACAAAAGACTGCTCCATGTGAACATACTGATCCGCAGTGACAGTCATTGTGATCCACTTCTCATTTTTGAAAAAGTTGGTCTGACGATTCCACGAGACAAAACTACACACGATACTGTTATGCGATTGCGTAAAGGGCTTCATGAATTTCATTGGGGTTGCTGTCTGCACAGTAACAATAGTTTTGCTTCATGTAACCTGTGAGATGGAAATGTGCCTCCTCTAACATCCACAGCTTGTCGTGAAATTCGTTGTCCTCATTAATAGTTACCAAAATTTTTTGACAAATCAATACGGAACTGGTGATTGTTCTCCATTTCTTGCACGATACATTTTTATGGTGAAAGCATGCTGTTGACCGTTCCAGTGCTCCATGATGACTGAGTGGCAAGATTGTCTCTGCATAAAGCAGTGCTGCCAACTGTACATGGTTGCCAATACACATT
Organism: Lycorma delicatula; assembly: GCF_047948215.1. Taxonomy (NCBI): domain Eukaryota; kingdom Metazoa; phylum Arthropoda; class Insecta; order Hemiptera; family Fulgoridae; genus Lycorma; species Lycorma delicatula. Next base: position 26,575,696 of record NC_134455.1, read on the forward strand.
TCAAAGTTCCTGTCTTTTTTTTTGTCCCTTGTGTACAACCAAATACTAATGTACCTGGGTTAAAAATTTTACCTAGTGGAAGAGACCCTAATCAATACATTGTCTTGCACTTGCATATGAAATAACTGATTAATGTTGATGTTGACAAACAAGTGCTCTTTTAATATATATTACTTCATCTCTTTTATTCCTTTATTATTTATATATATGAATATTATTTTTATTTTATAACATTTATTATATTTGTTTAGACACATCATTTATTCAACATTTCTTTTATTACTTCAACATCACGTATAAGCCAAAATTAAAAAACGGAAACCCTTAATAAATGAGGAATTTTTAATATTTGTAGGAATGTACTTCCATCAGTTCAAATGCCAGATCTTTCTGATTATTGACATACTGGCACTTTCATTTTTTTGAAAATGTAAGAAGTGAGACAGGTTTGCTGCAATATTACAATCAATACATTATGCTAAAACTCCTAGACCAGATGAACCAATACCAACATACAGACAATACAGTGTAATAACAATTACTAGACCTTTTCCATAAAACAATAGACAAAACAATTATTCCTACACAGAATTTATGCATTGACAAGTCAATTGATGATTTTAACTCGCCACAGATGCTTACAAAGAAGCTACATGAGAATATGAAAATGGAAATTTGTAGTATATGAAAAACCCCATGCCTGACGGATTCAAATTCAAGACCTCCAGATGAAGGACTAAGATGCTACCATTCTATCATGGAGATTAGAAAATTTTCCTCTTATTAAAGGTGAGCGACATCAATATAAAATGAAAATGAATATGCTTGCAGAACCTTCTGTTTAAGTTTTAAGGTATGCTTTATATATTAGAGCTATTCTAACCAAACAGAAAGTGTGTGCAGTACATCAAGCTCACGGAGGAATAACTGAACAATGGTCATTGCATTTTTACTTTATTAAATATTTCTAACCCTTGATTCATATATATATTATGTAAATAGTTACATTTAAAATTTACATTTAAATATTGAGATTAATGAATTTATTATGAATATTCTAATTTTTATTATATTACATACAATATATTTACAGATTTATTTACATAGAAATATTATTTCAGACTTTTTTTTTATTGAAATAATTATGACATTTAGAAACTAGTTTTTATAACATACATATAAATATGTTACATTTAATATGGATTACCGCCAGTCATTAGCTAAGATTATGAACACTCTTGACTACAAATCATCACAAAAGTCCATTATTAAAACATACAAAAACATTTTTTTATAAAAAAGGTTTTTATTTTAATTATTTCAAGTATCTGTTAACTGAATAATATATAACATAAAAAAGATGACATGGTAAATGTATTTTTTTATTTTTTTTTGGCAGATTTTGAATGCGTTAAGCATTTTCTTGATTTATTAAACAATTAATTTACAATATATAAATTTTTATAAAATAAACTGTATCTATACTTGAGTTAATGAATTCTTTAAAAAAATATTTTTATTACTCTAAGTAACAATTTTAAATAAGAAGAATTTCAGATCAATAATCTTTTGTGGACGAGTTATGGCTTCTGATGTCATCATGCAGAGTTTTCAATTTTTTCAAATGAAAGTTTTTTCATTTTTTTCAGATGTAAAGCAAATACATGAAGGTGCAAGAAAAAAATATTTAAAAGACCATCTACTTTTAAGAAATCCCATTTTTAGGAAATCCCATTACTTTTAAGAGTTGCTTTTTAAATTTTGGAGGTCAGACCCCTTTCATTATGCCCCCTTAGCTATGCCACTATTTTAAGGTCTCATTCATTCACTGGTTAGGCTCAAGTAGTGTTGCCAACATGCCATTAAACTCAATAGAACTATTTAAAGTAATAAATTACTCAGTTTCACATTAATGGAACTTTATATAAAATGATATAAATTCTGCCAGTTTTATGATTTTTTGTCATAAAATCTTAGCAAAAATAGAAATCATTTAAAATAAATAAGTCATATCAGATCTCATTTCTCTACAATTTTAATGCATTTATATGAGTTTCTCCTTTCATGCCAATAAAACACTACTATCAGTGGAAAAATTTCTGACCTTGACATATCCTTAACATCATTCTCTCTCCCTCTTTCTCTGTTTAATTTACAATAATTTTTTTTCTAATACAGATATCAATTACTATATTACATCTCAATCCGTTACAATAACTATCTACCATTTCAGTAATTATAATTTGATTAGACTGATAAACTTCTATAATTATTATAACTTCTTATACAGAGTGTCAAAACTATGGAATTCTTCAACCACTTTAAAACCATTCTAGATAGAATACTGTAACTTTCAGGATAAGGTTCAGGATCCTTTCAGGATCAACTATTTACCTTTTGACAAAAAATAGAATTTCAATATTTCTTGTGAGGGGTGGGCCTAGAGATAGTAACTCAAATATTTTAAGTGATAACACCATTTGCATGATGCATCATTTTAAAGGTCAAAGACAAGAAGAATGATATAAATAAAAAACTGGTTGATGTCTAACCAAAATAGCAGTGGAATAAATTTGAATTTTGAAAAATTACATTGAACATTTAAGTAAATGTTACCCCAAATAAATAAATTTATAAAAATTTGATTAAATGAATGTTATTGAATAAATTTATTTAAAAACAAATATTTATTAAGCAAGGTGTTTGCTTATTTAATCACATTTCTTTTTAATAAATGTTCGAAATGCCCTCCTTCTGTTGTTTGACAGTGTGCCAGTCGGTAATGATACTGCATTTCTAAATGATTCCCTCTAGTGATATTTTGTGTTAATTATAAAATTTTATTTTGTAAATCATCGATATATTGGGCTTATTGTGATAAACGATACTTTATAAGTGGTCTTGTAGAAAGTAATCCAATGGTGACTAGTCAGGTGATCTTGCTGGCCATTCTATTTGACTCCTCGGCAAATCAATCTTCCAGGAAAAATTCATTTAAACTTCACGTATCTGAACAATGAAATGAGGTGAGGCATCCCAACCCCCATAGAGGATGAAACCTGCCTTGTGACAATTCTGGTTGCCACACCACCCCCTCATTCCTAACTCTGATAATGAGACGAGGTAGCACCATTTTGTTGGAACCAAATGTTTTAGAAGTTGGGGCCAACAACATTTTGAATGTTTGGAATGATATGGTTGAGAAGTAGACTCATATTTCATTGCGTTAATTTTCCATCAATATATATAGGCCCTATTAATCATTCAACAACAATAACTACCTATATGTTTACTTTGACTGGATTCTATTATGTGCCTCATAATATCAGTGTCGATTAAAATCAGTCCAATATCAACAATTATAGCGACTTACATTGCCATTTAAACAAATTTAAATTTATGGCTTCTACTAAAAACTAAGTTGTTTAATAAATTAGGATCTGCACAAATATTGTTCATCATAATTTTTGTAGAACTCAAGTCTTAGATGTTATGTTCTTGTGCTGTCGTTTGAGTTGAGCAATGATGATTCTGAATAAATTCTTGCATAATCTCTAACAACTTGTTATTATTTGTTGCAGATTTAAGCCTCTCTGGTCTTCCCTGTTATTAATGTTCCCTGTTTCCTCAAATCATTTGATGGTTTTTGACACTGTACCTTTTGAAGTAGGGTTACGATTATTAAATATTGCATTGAACAATTCACAAAGTTCATCATACGACGTAACTATCACCAAAGCTCCCATCACTAAAAGTGTGACCCTCTCCTGTTCACTAAGTGACACTAGAAAAGAAAGGTGGGGCTATGCAACCTGCCGCGAAAATGTTACATGGTTAGTGTTACATGGTTTATGTTTCATTACACATGATTTTGTTAAATGTTTTTGCCAACTGTAACTAAATGTTCATGAATTTAGCGTATTAACAACAACAAACTTTTACAACAAACAGCTTCAAAACCTTTAACATTTTTAGCTGTTTCTTGAGTTGTGATTTTTTAAACAGCTAAATGTTTTAAAACCCCATTGTTTCTGTTTTTATTCCCAAAACACAAATATAATTTTCCTCTTATTAAAGGTGAGCGACATCAATATAAAATGAAAATGAATATGCTTGCAGAACCTTCTGTTTAAGTTTTAAGGTATGCTTTATATATTAGAGCTATTCTAACCAAACAGAAAGTGTGTGCAGTACATCACGCTCACGGAGGGATAACTGAACAATGGTCATTGCATTTTTACTTTATTAAATATTTCTAACCCTTGATTCATATATATATATTATGTAAATAGTTACATTTAAAATTTACATTTAAATATTGAGATTAATGAATTTATTATGAATATTCTAATTTTTATTATATTACATACAATATATTTACAGATTTATTTACATAGAAATATTATTTCAGACTTTTTTTTTATTGAAATAATTATGACATTTAGAAACTAGTTTTTATAACATACATATAAATATGTTACATTTAATATGGATTACAATAGTTTTCCGCCAGTCATTAGCTAAGATTATGAACACTCTTGACTACAAATCATCACAAAAGTCCATTATTAAAACATACAAAAACATTTTTTTATAAAGTAATTATAAATTATTGGTTTAATGAAACTATCACATTATAAAATTAACATTTAAAAAACCTGTCATGACAGTCTTTAAATAATTTTTAGCTTATTTTCATAAATTTCATTAAATGTTTCACTTTGCATTCATATTTTTTATTAATTTAAGTTTAACTGCAATGCAGTAAATGCATTACACAATTTTTTTTTATTAATATTTAATAATTTAATTTTTTTTAAAGAATATTCTGCTACAATAGTCATTTTTTTATTAATAGAGTGGTGGTTAAGCAACTGGCTTAATTGCATCTTGGATTACTTTAGTAATATTTTATAATTATAATTGAAGTTATTTTACTTAAATAAATTTTATTAGTAAAAGAAAAAAGCAAATACTATAACTTTTTTTCAGTTTTAAGTAATCAATACTGAAATAGTGCAATTTATTCATAATAATGAAAGTTTACATTAATCATTCACCATAAAAGAAACATGTTCATTCAGATCTAATATAAGTGAAGAGTAGCTGACTCTGAACTCAATCGAACAAAATAACCTGAACTTAGTGCTCAGTGGGGAACAAAGTAGTGTTGAACAGCTAAGTAGCCTGCAGATGGAGCCACAAGTACTTCTTTAAGAACTAAGCTAAAGTTACTTGAATATCTTTTAAATGGATATGTAAAATCCAACCACAAAATTATTTATTTGGGAGTAATTTTTTTACTGTGATAGGTATTGATTTTTATTCGAATATGAAGAGACCTGATAATGGTATTTTTTTAAAATAAAATTAATGGTGTCACTAATGTATATTTCATGGCAGGAAATTCATTTGTATTATTTAATTACAATATAAAAACTAATAAAATGAAAAGGAAATTAAAATTAGCTTTAAAAACAAATTCACTTAGATAATGTCATTAAAAAAAAGATTATTTTTAAAGTTTGAAATGGATTGTATAAACTTGACAGTTTTTGAGATAAAATAGTATGTAGCTAATTATAGGTTGTAAATTAAGTTATGCATTACAAAAGGTTGAGTTATTTACACTCTTTTTGTTTGTTAATTTTTAATATTACACTAAAAATGTATTCATTAATTCTTTTTTTATATATTTTTCCCAAGTAGAGTAAGTGATCAATTTTAGTAGTAAATTAAAATGTTTACTATTTTACTGGTAATTCAGTATTAAAAACTTTTCTAGAAATTCTAATCGATGATATCTATCTATATGAATGAAAATATATTTTTTAATACATAAATTAATTTTATTTTAACCTAGAGTGGCACTACAACCTACTCAGTTAATGAATGAATCTTGCAAATTTCAAGGTGGTTAAATGTGATTGAAACTAAATTAGAAACATATTCTGGTGAAGCTCTATTTGTCCTTCCCTGTATTTCTCATTAACCCAAACAATATATACCAAAACAAGTGTATATATCACTGATTTATATATTATTTTGATGTTAGGAGTACTATAATATTACAAATTACTAATAGTTTTACTGTATCTCTCTAAGAGATGCTGTTTTTATTCATTGTAATTGTAGTGACTAGTAAGATAGTATTACTTTACTATATTCGTCTTTGACTGATAACATAATTCCAGCACAAAAATGGAATGTAGATGAAAAATAATTTAATAAATATACATGTAATTCTGCCGTAAGTTACTGAAAATGTTTAGGTCTTAACTTATTTGGGTATGAAAATATAAAAAATAAAGTAATTGAAGCCATGTAATAATTTTTTTTATGCAGAAAAGTTACTTTCTTAGAAATGGTTTTGACTTGAGAAATACGGGGGAAGAGAAACAGAGCTTCACCAAAGATGTGTTTTAATTGTTTCCATCACACTTAACCACCTTGAAAGCTGTAAGATCCAGTCATTAACTAGGTAGGTTGCAACAATAAAGTAAATTGTTCCACACAGAAAAATATTCAGCATATTTTATCTCCATTGTATTTTTATTTCACGTACGTCTTATTTTTTCTTGTGGCATATTTACTGTTGATTTTTACGTAAATTAGATCAAAATTAAATATTTTATTTTTTCCGCAATAAGATAATTTTTTAATTTTTCTGTAATTTTTGTTAACTTTTTACAAATATTTGAAAAAGTGTTGCCTGTTACGACAATTATTTTAATTGTATTTCACATGGATTTTTCACTTTTTATAAAATTATAAATTTAGCCAAGCAATTCTGTTTGTGTTATTGTAGTTATGCATTGTTTTACTTTTGAGGCTAAAAAAGAGCCATTTTTTACTGGCTGTAAATTAAAAAAAAATAACCTTTCTAATGATTAGATATAAATTTTTTTCAATGTTTTTATCAGAATAAAACTTAAAAAAGTTTACAGAAAAACCTGCTGCAATGTTTTGTACATACATTAGCTAAAACAAAATCAACTGAAAGAATAAAAGAAAAAGTTATCCATATTGTGAAGTGTAAACTCATACATTGAAATCTTTTATAAATAGTATAAATGCAAAACACTTCTTTATTTCTGCAGTGACTGAATTTTAACTTTGTCATACAACTAGTATATGAATGAATGGTAGTTTTACAAAAATGTTTTAGTAAAGTTGATTTTAACCAATGTCTTATCTCTAGCCAATTTATTTATCTGATCAAATTTTATGAAAATGAAAACAGTAACAATAGCTGCAAAGAAAGGAAGGATTGGTTTTAATAATGTGATTATACAATTTCAAATTAGATGAGATATAAAAATATTAATCATAATGGCTTATGAAAAAAGCTATTACTGGATGATGAGTTTTGACTGTAGTAAAGTATTCTTTTAATACTATGCATATCAGTATATATTATACAATATAGCAATTGTTACACTGGTGAAATGTTTTTAGTATAATATCAGGATATAATAATTCTAGAAGTTGAATTGTTGATTCTAGTTACGTTTATTTAATATCAGTTTACTTCCTGTTTGATTAGCATGAATAAATATCCATAACAATGTTATGCATGGTTTAATACATTTTGTAAAACTGAAGTGTTCATTTAATGTATGATTACGTAATAATACACAATGATTTAATTACCAATTTATTAGTTATTTTTATTAATTTTCATTAAATCAAGATGGTTCACTTTTTTCAATTTATCTAATTGCGTTATTAATCAATTCTTATCATGCAAGACGAAGAATAATTCAATAACTGCAGATTTACACATGACGAAAACTTCCTGTATACTAGGATAAATTTTTGGAAAACTGTCAAAAATTCTGTTTTGAATATACATATTTGCTGATGGGGTACATGCAAGTTGAATAATTACAAAAAAATGACTGAATAAGTATAACTGATAAATATGAGGGATGAACAAGTTAGATTTCAATTCCAGCTGTGAAATTTCTAACTAATGGAGATAAATATAAACACAAGATAGACATAAATATAGATATAAAATAGAAATAATGGCAGAAAACTGTACTGTAAGCATAGGTACCATTAAATTATTGAAGAAAAATTTAAGCAATTTAAAAGAAGTAAGATGGATTCAAAGACAGTTTAATGATGTAGGAAATTCAAACAACTTTTTCACAAAGAAGATGAAATTTTGGAAAGAATATTGACTTGTGATGGACTATAACTGTGATGGCAAAGCATAGCATCCCAGTTCTCCAACCTGGAAAAAATTCAAGACCCTGTAAACTAGTATTAGTGATGCTTTTAAGGTAGCATACTATCAGAAAGGCAGCCAAAAACACAGAAATAAAAGTAAAACATGTGATTCTGAAAAAAGGAGTGCTTCTACAAAATAATGCTCATATGCATGCATACTGCACAATTAACATTTGCCGAACCTTTCAGCTTATATTGTGAATTAATCATAAAAAAAATTAACTATTAAAAATGGAGGTACAATCAGCCTCATAAAGACTTATCCACATCAGACTTCTTTAGGTTTAAAGAGTTAAGTTTTACAAGCATTATAAATATGCAAAATTAGCTTAGAATTCAAGGCAAGAAGTTCCTGAAAGCATAAAAAATTGAATCAATGAAAGAAGCATGTAACTGAATCTGAGATTAATAAAGATTATTTAAGTTTATTTATTGAGTAAACAATAAAGAGCAGTTTTTGTATCAACCTATTTAATTAAAAAATGAATAAAAATTTTTAAAAAATACAAATAAATTTAATTTTATACTTCAATGATTTTCATGTAAATCATATATTTTATAAGTTTTTGAATTTTGAATATTAGTACTGCAAATCATGGAGACTAATTAGAAAATTGATGAACAAAGACTGTTCAGAAAGTAACCAGAATTTTTTAATTGCATGCACTGAATTTTGACAATTGAGAGATGATCTCTTCTATTGTTGGCAATAACTGTCAGTGATGGTGTTAATTTTCAATCAGCTACATGCTTAGTTTGTGTTTGGTAAACGAAAAAGCAAGACAACTTTACTGTGTTTGGGGACTTCGTGCTAAAATTCAGATCAGAGAATTTGTCTGAAATTTTGTGTTAAAGAATTAAGTGCAGCAAAGCATTTAAAATGTTTAAAAAGTGTTTGACGATGATGCTATGTATTTCACAACCGGTGGTATAAATGCTTTTAGGAAGGCTGAGAAGACAGACATCTCAGGTGACTATAAGGTCTGAGCATCCTAGCACATCAATTATTGAAATTTTGAAAAGTTAAAAGATTGTGCTTGGTAGTCACAGAATCACCATTAGTTAAGTTGCTGAAAGTAGGAATTTCATAAAGTTCATGCAAAGCAATTATTATTAACGTTTTGAACATAACATAGGTGGCAGCCAAATTTGTTCTTTAACTACTAAATTTTCAATGAAAAAAGCATCGCATAAGCATCGTTTAACAAATGCTTACTGAGTCACTCTGACCCAGACTTGCTCGACTTGATTCATCATAACTAGTGACGAAACATGGTGTAAGGAATCAAGACCAAAAAAAGCACATCAACTCTGGTCAAATGTGAAGGTCCTTTTGATCAGACTTTTTGATAATGGAATTCACAAATTCCTACCACAGGACATACAGACAAGGAGTACTAGCTAGACATTTTATGAAAATGTCTAGGGTATTCTCTAGACATAATTCATCCTATTCTCTAGACATGACTCCCTGTGTCTTTAAAAAATACTTTAAAATTAAACTCTTTACGGCAACTAAACAAATATGGCACTGAAAGGAGATCAGTTTTGTTATTCATTCAGTTTATACATAAGTATATACATATTGATTTTAGTTATCTCTTCAATAAAAACTACTTACATCCAGAAACAGGATAGGGATTTATTTGTTCATCAATGAAAAAGATGAATTTTCTGTATCATCATTAATGTCAGAATCTTCACTAGAAAAAAATGTAGCAAGATTTTTATAAAGTTTTTTTAACTGAACTTTTGTTTCATCATTTAATGAAGGCATATGTTCTCGTTGGAAACCAGGAGTTGGTAAAATAGTAGCTATTCTTCCATCTTGCAGAGGCACTGATACAGTAGCAACGTCTTCTCTTGGTACTGAAGATAACATAAGTGGACTTCCAGACATAGATACTGCTTGCTCCCCAATTCTTGCATGCCTTATCACTGTTAAAGGTTTATTCATATTAACTTTGGGAGTAATAGTAGTGATTGGAGTTGAAGATATTAAACTGACTGGTGTCTGCAAGAAACAGAAAAAAAAATCACAAAAAATAAACATAGATAATTCATTGTCTGTAAAATCAAAACACAACAAAAATCAGTAATAAATAAATTTAAAAAATGCTCACAATTGTTTACAAAAATTATCAATGAAGAATTAATGTGCATTTTGATTGTTAAAAATTCACCAGCAGAGATGCATTAATGTATTTAATAATACACAGGAAAAAACTACCTCACTGTTTATTCCAAATCAAACAAAGCAAATGAAAAGTCACTGCCTACACATAGTACATAATTCAATAGCTATTATATTTTACTTTATTTTCTTACTGAAAGTAAATTGTTGGTTATTGCCTATATAAAAACAGCAACTATTACGTATTTACTTAGCACAACTTCCATGAATTATTACCTCATTGTTTTTTTTCTAACAATTCCACATAAAATCAGGAAATTGTTTGTAATAAGAAAAGCTGGGTATTGGGCATTACAGTAATTAACATTGTTCATTACCTGAACCTTCTCATTGGATGATATCCAGTCCATCACATGATCTAAATCCATTAAGTCATTTTGTTGAATTCTCATAAAAATTATCAAAATCTAAGACTCGAGAAGGATTGTCTTTCTTTTAAACATTTTTTATTTCCAGAAGTTTATCACAGTTATAGTGATCCTTTCTTTTCAATGAATGTATTAAAAAACATATTGAACCACAAAAATATAGGGTAATTAACATAATTTTTTTCAAATCAGCTGGCAATTTTGATAAACAGTAGTTCTCAAAGAAGCCACTCAACCATTGCATTAACCTAGGCTAGCTGAACTCCCTTGAACTACTGATCTTCAGAAATGTCAGAGTAGAATATGAAACTGTCTTTTCTTAATTGTATCCCGCAACTATAAACCTCTTCAGTTTAATGAGGAAACTTTCCAGTTTTACTCTTTCCCTAAGCAATAAGTTTTAATTTTATATTAACTATTTATAATTTATACAAACTATTCATTCTCTGAAAATTCTCATTTTACTACTTAATCACTGGTTTTTGGCAAAAGTGATCAGTTGTAACTAAAACCAGCATTTTAACAAATGCTTCCCCACTTTCAAGGAATAAGCAGAAATAAAACTGCTTCACAGAAACACACACACAATATACATATATATTTGTTGAAATTTGTGAACCACCCATGCTAAACCCAGTGAGGATAAGGACACATACAAGGTGTGTACAACTTAGTTGTACAAGTGTATAACTTAGTTCTCCAGAGACTTTCATAACCTACTCTACTTATGAAAATAATGCAAAAAGTTGTAAAGCTGTATGTCCTAAAATGCTTCGTTTGCTAGTTATGTAGTGAAAAACTTTGCTTGAATTTCAGTTATCCCAGTGAAATGCGGTAGTACTTAAATTTTTAGTACTTTAATTAAAAAGCAATATTACTGATTTCTAAAATAGGAAACCCGTACCTGTAGTATGAAAAAATCTGGGGTGAAAACCAATAAATTGGGGTAAAAAAAACCTGTTTTTTTATGTTTGATGTGCAATTGTAATGAATTTAATTCTGAACAAAAGATAAAATTAATAAAACAAGTAAAAGTTTAAAAAATCGAATTTTATCTAGTAACAGTAGACTAGAACAAAGTGCTCTATACGAGGTCTCTTCAAAAATAACCAAACTTTTTTAATTACGTGCTAACGGAGATATGTAGTGGCGTGCGGTTGACAGCATTGTGTTGCGCATAACCTCCTCTGTAACAAATGTTCTTGGATTGTAGATATCTCGTTCAGTTTTCGTGTTATTGTTATTTGAGTGCAACGTGTTTAAGTATTACTAACGATTTTTGTAATGTGCGTTTTTCGAGAGCAACGATACAACATAAAATTTTGTGTGAAACTGGGGAAAACATTCACAGAAACTTTTCAAGCTTTGAAACAAGCTTATGTGTCATGAATAATTAAGGTTATGGCCAATGATGCTCTGGGTCGTATGCAGTGCTGCGAATGGTTTCCACTATTCAAGAGTGGTCATCAATCAATTGAAGATGATCCTCGACCAAGAAGGCCTTTGACTTCAACTGATGACACCCGCGTTCAAAAAATCAACGATCTGGGGCGTGCAAATCGCCGACTAACTGTCAGAGAACTTGCAGAAAGGGCTTAGCATCTCAATTAGATCATGCCATGACATTTTGACAAACTTTTAGCATGCATGGAGTTGCAGCAAAGTTTTGATGACTCTGTCATCCTAGTTTGATGACCGAACAGCTGAAATTGCCGGCAACTTCTTGATCAAGCCGATGACGATTAAACATTCATGCAAAGGATCCGTATCAGGAGACGAAAGCTGGGTTTACGTCTACATCAAAGACAAAAGTTCAATCATCAAAAAATCGCTATTAACACTTTAAACATGTTGGCACTCAGATAACAGTAAGACGAAAATGTGGTTACAGAGGAGGTTATGCGGAACACAACCGCACGTTACTGAATATCTCCGTTGGCGCAAACGTAATTAAAAACGTTTGGTTATTTTTTGAACAGACCTCCAAGTACCACTTTATATAAATGTTCAAAAATGAGTTTGCTATTTTCAACACATTTTTTGGCACGCTTCTGTTGCTCTTTTTAGTTCTTCAGGGCTGTCTTTAAATTGCTCAGCCGCATCCATTATGCGGACAATTCCTCACGAGAATGTATTTTTGTTTTGTATTCAGTATTTTTCATTCCCCAGACGCAAAAATCTAAAGATCAGGCGATCTTGGTGGCCAGGAATGAGATACTCCACGACCGATTCATTTCTCAGTGAAACTATTAATTAAGTGACTGGAAACGGCACAAGAGAAGTGGGGAGACACGGAATGTGCTAGAAGTATACATTGCGTCTCAATGCTTGAGTAGCATCTTTTAACAGATGCGGCAATTCTTCTTGAGTAAAGTACATGTAGACTACAGCATTTAAGCGGCCAGGTAACAGTTCAAACAGTTGCTTGTAAAGAAGACCGCACCATAAATTGACGCTAAATCGGTGTTGAAAACTGCCTTCCACAGTTTCATGAGGATTTATTTCTGCTCATGCCCATTGAGTGAAATTTGCCTCGTCTGTAAACAAAACAAAATTGTAGAGTTGTCAATTTGTGTTCCACCAGATACAAAACTGGTGGAACACAGTAGAAGTTGAATTAGCTATTTATGATAAGGATAAATCTTGTTTTAAGTGTCCTCCAAACTATAGAATGCGAAACTCCGATTCGCTTAGAAAGACATGTACTAACGCCTTGAGTGAGCTGAAATGCATGGAAAATAATTTTGTCAATAACAGCATCGTGTTAAGACAGATCGTTCAGCTACAGCATTACCGTTACACATACCCAAAATGAATACCATAATAGCCTATTCCTCTGTTGTAAATAGTTACGGCATTACTTCAATGGCAAACCGATTACGTTAAACAAAAAAGTTCTCAGAAAACCTTCACTAACGACCAAACAGTTCACATTACCCGATATACTTAATGTACCTTACAGAATGATTAAACACTAATACAGTACTGCGTATTGTTGGTCAGCTGTTATTTTATTGCCAATGTTGAATAGTAATTTTTGAAATAATTTATTATATTTGTCATTAATAAAAAATGTATTATCTAAGTAATTGTTATTTTACAATTATTATGTAATTTCCAGTTAAAAATAATTTTTAACCATAAATTTTATTTAAAAAATTCTTCATATCACCAAAAAAATTTGGTTTTTGTTTACATAACAGGTTGACTGCCATATAAAATCAGATGACTTTTTTCATCGCTGTGAGACCTAATTATAGGTCTCATATTGTCACAGGCTGACTGCCATACCTAAAACAGGGTTAATCATTGGCACTGCTAAATTTTTTTATTCTTTTGTTTTTGGATAAAATAAGCAAATTATACATAAAATTATATTAAAAAAACGCAAACTTCAAAATAAAGGAAAAAATAATTGATACCCAAATTTAGGTCTCATGGCAAATTAGAAAAATAAGGCTGAATATAAAACTGTCCTGTGTATCATTGTAACAAGTTTAATTAGATAAAATGATAAAAATGTAACTAAGAATGTATCTCCTTACCTTGTTTGGGTCTGATAGGTTTTTTTTTCAAATTAACTATTTACAAAAAACATTTACTGTTTACAAACAATGCATTCATTTACACTTAACAGTATGTACACTCCATACACATATGAAAACCACAACTTACACACATAGTATTAACTTTTTTTTGAGTTTTTTTTTGAGCGAGATTTCTTCCAAGAGTGATAACTTTGTTTTTATAACATGGCTTGCATCTTCCATTTTTTGTTTTTGTAAGCACATGAGACTGACTAACTGTTTCAATGATTGCAGGCACAAACAATGCTTTTACAAGTTCCTCTTTAAATGTAGTGATGTTCATTTTACTACCTGTCACTGTATTATAAATACTTACAGCATTTACCACTGAAGTTGTCAGAAGCAAATCAAAAATCACTTTTCTGTACCATTTAATGGACCTCCTTAAAGGATTGGAGTAAGATCCCAATTGATCAGACATTTTTTTTTTGTCTTCAGTCATTTGACTGGTTTGATGCAGCTCTCCAAGATTCCCTATCTAGTGCTAGTCGTTTCATTTCAGTATACTCTCTACATCCTACATCCCTAACAATTTGTTTTACATATTCCAAACGTGGCCTGCCTACACAATTTTTTCCTTCTACCTGTCCTTCCAAAATTAAAGCGACTATTCCAGGATGCCTTAGTATGTGGCCTATAAGTCTGTCTCTTCTTTTAACTATATTTTTCCAAATGCTTCTTTCTTCATCTTTTTGCCGCAATACCTCCTCATTTGTCACTTTATCCACCCATCTGATTTTTAACATTCTCCTATAGCACCACATTTCAAAAGCTTCTAACCTTTTCTTCTCAGATACTCAGATTGTCCAAGTTTCACTTCCATATAAAGCGACACTCCAAACATACACTTTCAAAAATCTTTTCCTGACATTTAAATTAATTTTTGATGTAAACAACTTATATTTCTTACTGAAGGCTCGTTTAGCTTGTGCTATTCGGCATTTTATATCGCTCCTGCTTCGTCCATCTTTAGTAATTCTACTTCCCAAATAACAAAATTCTTCTACCTCCATAATCTTTTCTCCTCCTATTTTCACATTCAGTGGTCCATCTTTGTTATTTCTACTACATTTCATTACTTTTGTTTTGTTCTTGTTTATTTTCATGCGATAGTTCTTGCGTAAGACTTCATCTAATCCGTTCATTGTTTCTTCTAAATCCTTTTTATTCTCGGCTAGAATTACTATATCATCAGCAAATCGTAGCATCTTTATCTTTTCACCTTGTACTGTTACTCCGAATCTAAATTGTTCTTTAACATCATTAACTGCTAGTTCCATGTAAAGATTAAAAAGTAACGGAGATAGAGAACATCCTTGTCGGACTCCCTTTCTTATTATGGCTTCTTTCTTATGTTCTTCAATTGCTACTGTTGCTGTTTGGTTCCTGTACATGTTAGCAATTGTTCTTCTATCTCTGTATTTGAACCCTAATTTTTTTAAAATGCTGAACATTTTATTCCAGTCTACGTTATCGAATGCCTTTTCTAGGTCTATAAACGCCAAGTATGTTGGTTTGTTTTTCTTTAATCTTCCTTCTACTATTAATCTGAGGCCTAAAATTGCTTCCCTTGTCCCTATACTTTTCCTGAAACCAAATTGGTCTTCTCCTAACACTTCCTCCACTCTCCTCTCAATTCTTCTGTATAGAATTCTAGTTCTGATCAGACAAATCTATGTATTATTTTCCCCGGTTATAATCCACTACTACTGCAGGTTTCAAAACTTCAGTTTTGCGATTAGTCACTACCAATTTGTTTGTATGTTTTGTAGTAACCATTAAAATGTCTCTCTTGTCTTTCCACTTAAGTACAACTACACCATTATTGTTTTTACTAGCAACACATTCTCCTCGATGAAGTTTCTTATTGATTACTTCAGGTGGATTAAATTTCCTATTTCTTCAAAGTGTGCCAACCAGATGTGTTCCATTGTCTAATAATTTCTCAGCAAGCTGAACACTGGAATAAAAATTGTCTGTAGATAATGTTCGACCACAATTCAGGTATGGTTTTGCTAACTCCATGACAATATTTTCTGACATAAGCCCTTCTTTTACTCCTCTCTCTTTACCACAGTATACTTTATAAGACAGAGTATAAAAGTCTTTCACGCATAATTTAAATATTTTGATACCGTACTTGTCTTTTACCCTTAATGTACTGACGGAAAAAAATTCTTCCTAAAAAAGGAACAATACTTTCATCTATACACATATCTTGTTCAGGCTCCACAACCATTTTAAAATTATAAACAACTTCATCTATAATTCCTTGTATTTTGTGTAGCCTGTCATCACGTGCTGCATTTTCATTATTTGCGCAATGAAAGAAGCTCAGCAGTAATTCGAAGCGGTTTCTGCTCATTTGTTTACAAATTACTGAAATATATAAATCATCTGTCCGCCAATAATGAGCTATAGTAGCCATTGGATTCAACCCCATGTAAAGCACTATACCTAAAAATTGTTTCATTTCTACAACATCAGTTTCTTTCCACTTTCTTATTCTTGCATTAGGTGAAATGAACTCGCGGGACTGGGATCTGCTGAGCAGCATATCTATTAGTTTCGGTTACTAATTTTAATAAGATATTATCAGTCACAAATAATTTCCAAAAGTCAAAGGGTGTGCATGAGACATGGTTTCAATAATATCCATATTAACGCCTAAATTTAGGTTATCTGGATTAAAAGGTATTTGAACAAGCATATTTTCTTCTCCTACAGGCCCCCATGAACACTTACCATCCACTTTTAGTGATGTAGTAGGTACATCACTGACAGTAGGTACATCACTGACAGTAGGCACATCAACTCCAATGTTTACATCAACCGGTTGGAAAATATCTTTATTAACCACATCACTCACTACAGGTAAATCTAATATGATCTCACTACCAATACCTAAATCTAATTTTGAATTACCAATATAAACATTTTGAAACTCTATCTTCATCAACAGCCTCTTCATTGTTAGTTTCCTCTTCATCATCAGAACTTACTAAATCATCTTCCAATGTGAAATCTGGATCATACTGATTATCATCAAATAAACTTTCTTCATCACTAAAAGGTGATGTAGGCATTTCTAGCAACTCGGCAATATGATTGTCTTCCATTTTCTTATTTTGATATAAAAAAATACTACAAAAAAGATCGTATACCAAACAAAAACAACTTTTTTCAAACCAAAACAGAACCACATAACCTCAACAATTCAAAACTAGGGAATACACAATGACTTGATTTCTTCGTCACAAAGAGATACAAAATCGAATACCACAAACTTGTCAGTACTGTAAAATATGTACGTTTAAAAAATCTTGAGCAACATAATAATAAAATATTGTAATTCAATAAATATTTATGGTACATAAATAATACACACCATAATAATCTCTGAAGTTTTTCTTTTAAAAAATATTATTTTCCGAGAAAACAATCTGACCTAGATTTAGGTCTCATTACATTAAGAAATGAATACAGTGAGACCTGATTATAGGTCTCATGGCCTCAGGACACAACAACGTGAGACGTGTAGATAATTTGATTCTAAGAAAATTGATGTAAATACAGCCAATAAAAACTTTTAAAAATCTTTTTTTTTATTGAACCAAAATAAGAAAAATAGAAAGAAAATTTTTTTTAAAATCATGTAGACAACATAACTGTGATCCAAATGGGATGGAACTAAAGAATAATAAAAATGCAACATATATGATCAATCAACTCCCTAATTTGTAACGCAAATCTAAAAATTTAATGTCAGGAGAGAACAATTTTCTCTCTGTTGAGAAAGACTTTTTGAATAAAAAAAGTCTCATAGGTGAGAAAAGACTACACATTTTTTGTTTTCTCAGGCAATAAAGTGAAGCCGGTAACCTTGGATCAAGCTTCAAAGGAAGATGTAGTCTCTCAGCTGTGGCTGTTAAATAGGTCTGATATATACAGCAAAGTCATCAACAAATAAAGAACAAGAAATAAGTAACTTTGCATATTTGGTAATTTGTTGATGGCTATAGCAAACAAAATGGCTCTTAATATATTTCCTTGAGGCACTTCATTCTCCTAAGCGATGCTACTTGACATATAATCTCCAAAATGAACACTGAATTAGATTAGTTATTTAAGGAAACCCCTAATAATGAAGCATATTGCCCTTGACTCCCCATTCTTTAAGGGTGTTTAGAATACGACTACATCACCCAGCTGCGTCATATGCCTTCCTGATGTCAAAGAAGATTGTGACAAGGCATTGGCACAAAAATCTTGATAGCCGTTTCCAGTGATACTAGATGATTGATGAAACCACATTAAGTCCTAAGTGTCCTAAGTGGAAACCACATTACTCTGTAGATATAAGCGCATGTTTCTCTAAATTACCATGTAAGCCTACAGTTCACCATTCCCTCCATCAGTTTGCACAAAATGCTCATCAAGGAGATAGGACAGTAGCCAGAGGGCATGTTTTGTCTTTCAGGTTTAAGTACTGGTACGACAAATGGCTTCCGACCAGACAGGTGGGAAGACTTGTGCAGAGATTGATCCATTATAAATACAAAATAGGTATTTTAGTGCAAAATTGGAAAAAAATGTGAGAGCATACAGAGATGAATGATGTCAGGTCCAGGGGATGTGTCATGGAGTTTTTGCATGATATGTATATAATTGTATGTATGTAAGAACATATACACATATATATATTGTATGTAAAGGGAGCTTTTAACTCACCAATTGAACCACCAATGTTAGGTAGTATTTCAATCTGCACCTTATATCTGCATCTCATTAATATTATGAAGTGAGGGACACTGATGAAAATGATTTGGCAGGTTAGTTGCTACTACAGAAGATGACATAAGTTTTCTATCATGAATGAAGTCCCAGAACAGACTGTTTCTGTGATCTACAAATTGCAAGAATGTTTCTCCCCACAGGAGACTTGGGAGTAGTTTGTAGATGATGTCTACGTAATTCATCTGAGACTTTTTCCTAGTGTCTAAGAATACCGAATGTCATACTGCTCTAGCCTTATGACAAATTCAGATGTTCATTTGTAGGTCTGTGGTTAAATTTACATAGTGGCTGCCATAGTTTCCTAATTCCATTTTAGCAATCATCATTTTATCAAGGAATGGAGGGATGCCTAGGGTTTCCAGATGTTTGTGGGATGTACCTACTAGCATTATTGAATACAGGGAGGTAAAATAGGTAAGTTGATCCAGGGTGAGTTGATAGGAAGGCTTTATGTTAACCGTTCCAGTTTGCTCTTTTGACAATTCACCTCCATTGCCTTTTGTTCACCACACAGTTGATACAAAAACCAATAATAGTTGGCCTACGAAATTAAATTAGTTTGAGAAACAGACCAATTAAGATAGTACTACACAATAATAACATAAATGTGTATGATCCATCATTCAGCAGACAGAAACCCAAGTCTTGCTACACAATCTCTATATCATATTTCCTTGACAGGAACGATATTTCCCTGAACCCCATGAATTATGGGGAGCATTAAAGTCCCCTAATATTAAGAACAGGGATGGAATTTGTGCAAGGAGATTTGATATTTCTAGAGCTCAATCATTTCAAGGGCGAAAAACGGTTGAACGTTATCATCGCCCGGAAAATAAATAAATAGATAAAAAAATAAATAAATAAAAATAATTTTAGGTTTTTAGATAAAATTAAAACTTAAAACTACTATCACAGAAACAAAATCCGGAATGGGTGTAAAAGGCCCATTCTCGGATAACAAAAACACTAATATGTAACTTAAAACTCTGTTAAAAACTATCACATTAAAAATAAATAAAACTTAAAACTATGTTAAAAACTATCACATTAAAAATAAACAAAAATTAAAACTAAAAAAGGAGATAAAACTTAAAACTAATATCACAAAAATCTTATAACTAATATCACAGACGAATTTAAAAAACATACAAAAAAAACAAAAAAATCCGATAGGGAGTGTAAAAGGCTCCCTACTCGGATAACAAAAACAATACATAGGACAATACATACAATTATGAAAGAACACATACTTATTAAATTTTTTGCATTAACCCTATACTATGTAAAAATATAAACATCCGGTTTAAAACCTCCTTATCGTCACGCAAGATACCACGGATGTTACCAGGTAATTTAAATTTACGACGCAATGCCGCATAACATATGCAGTCCACGAGTATGTGGCGCACAGTCATGCGGCAGTTGCATCTTGCGCATAGAGGTGGTTGTCCTCTTGTAAACAGGTACTCGTGTGTGACTCTCGTGTGTCCTATCCGCAATCGACAGAGAACTACTTCCTCACGCCGGGGTTTTCTGTATGAGGAGTTCCATGGTAACACAGAATCTTTAATCTGACTGAGTTTATTATCGACAGTAGCTGTCCAATCACCTTGCCACCTTGTTCTTAATAATTGTTTTACATAGTTAATGAAATCAGAAGTAGCAACTCGGGTGGTGAAAGGAGGCTGGTTACATGCTTCTTTGGCAGCGGAATCTGCATGTTCATTACCTGGAATCCCTACATGGCTAGGGACCCAGCAAAAACTTAATTCTGTGTTGCGATTATTCAACTCAGCGATTGCGTTGTAAATTTCAATGACGATAGGATGTTTGGAATAAAAGTTCTTTAAGGCTTGGAGAGCACTACACGAGTCACTGCAAATAAGAATTTTTCTATATTTAGGGTTAATGATGTTTAGAGCCTTATTTATAGCATATAGTTCAGCGGTAAACACGTAATACTGGGGAGACCAAACATATAAGTTCTCTCATTGACAACAAAAGCACACCCAACCGTATCGTTTTGTTTCGATCCATCAGTGTATACAACCGCGTCTGGTTTCGTCTTGGAGAGAACACACTGAAACATCTGCTGAAAGACGATAGATGGTGTTGATTGTTTATTACATGTAGTCAGGTCAAAATTAAAATTTATAAGGCTTATTCTCCATGGAGGATATGAGCAAGGGTACATAGGAAAGAATGACGGTGTGTCAACATTTATATGCTGCAGCAGACGCCAGGTACGGACACCTACAGGTGCAGTACGACGTGGATGATCCTCATACTTTTCTAGATTAGGATTTTTAAAGACTGACTCAAGAGCCGGGTGATTTGGCTGTCCTCTGAGACGAGCAAAATACGATAATAAAAGCTGGTCTCGTCTATCCCAAAGTGATGGTTCACCACAGTCTACAAGTAAGCTTGCGACAGGACTTGATCTAAACGCGCCTGTGGCAAGCCTAAGGAAAGCATGATGTACACTATCCAGCATTTTAAGCACGGTTTGACGAGCTGATGAGTAGGCCACACAACCGTAATCTAAACGGGAGCGAACAAAGGAATAGTAAAAACGTATCATACATGATCTATCGGCTCCCCAGTTGGTGTTAGTAAGGACTCGCATCATATCTAAAATTTTGGAACATTTTGTTTTCAATTCTTTTAAATGTTTGACCCAAGTAAGACGACTATCAAAAATTAAACCTAAAAACTTAACGTAATTAGAGATAGTAATAGTCTCACCGTTCAGAAAAATTTGCGGAATAGAAGGGTTTCGTAGCCGAGAAAAAACTACACATTTTGTTTTTTCGGATGAAAATGTGAAACCAGTAATCCTGGACCAAGCTTCAAGGTGATATATAGTGTTCTGCAGTAGTCTCTCTGCTGTAGGTGCCGAACGGCT
This sequence comes from Lycorma delicatula, assembly GCF_047948215.1. Classification (NCBI taxonomy): domain Eukaryota; kingdom Metazoa; phylum Arthropoda; class Insecta; order Hemiptera; family Fulgoridae; genus Lycorma; species Lycorma delicatula. Next base: position 26,597,788 of record NC_134455.1, read on the forward strand.
TGCAATGTAGATAGCAAAGTCGTCAGCAAATAGAGAGCATGAGACAGGAGCCTGAACACATTTGGTAATATCATTTATGGCTACAGAAAATAAGGTGGCACTTAATACACTACCTTGGGGCACTCCATTCTCCAAGATGACACTATCTGAGAGCGAATCATCTACACGAACACGAGCCGTTCGGTGATTTAAGAATCCCCGGATAAATGCAAGCATATTGCCCTTGATTCCCCATTTTTGGAGAGTGTTAAGAATACCACATCGCCAGGCTGTGTCATACGCCTTTTTTATATCAAAGAAGATGGCGACGAGGTGTTGCCGATTGAGGAAAGCGTTTTGTATGGCTGTTTCTAGTGACACTAAATGGTCAATAGAAGATCGTCCTTGTCGAAAACCACACTGTTCTGGAGATAGAAAGCCATGTTTCTCCAAGTACCATGTAAGTCTGCGGTTTACCATTCTCTCCATTATTTTACACAAAACGCTTGTTAATGAAATAGGGCGATAGCTTGAGGGGTTCGTCTGGTCTTTACCAGGTTTTGGTACTGGTATAATAAATGCTTCTGACCAGCCGGGTGGGAAGACTTGTTCGGAGAATAAACCGTTGAAAATATTCAAAAGTTGTTGTAGTGCCGAATTAGGAAGGTGTGAAAGCATGGAAAGGCGAATGTTGTCCGGTCCAGGGGAAGTGTCCCGTGAATTTTTAAGTGCATGTAACAATTCTTTAAATACGAATGGAGTGTTTAATTCACCAACCGAATCACCAATGTTTAACGACAACACCTCCATTTGTATCTTGTACCGTTGAAAATCGTAATTATATGATGAGGTGAGAGACACCGAGCGGAAAGATTTTGCTAGACTATTTGCCACTTCCGAGGATGATGAAAGGAGTTCTCCTTCATCAATAAGACCAAGAATAGATTGTTTCGGTGATCCGAAGATTGCACGAATTTTCTTCCATACAGTAGACGTGGAAGTAGTGCGCGAGATAGTGCTCACGTATTTCGTCCATGAATTCCTCTTAGCGTCCAAGAATACTCGACGGCACACCGCTCTAGCCCTGCGGTATAAATTTAGATGTTCTGTTGTGGGCCTACGATTAAATTTACGTAGTGCCTGCCGTCGATTCCTAATAGCAATTTTGCATTCATCGTTCCACCATGGAACGAAAGGACGTCTAGGATTACCCGATGTTTGTGGGATATATCTGTTGGCATTCTTAAGTATCATGGACGTAAAAGAAGAATATTGGTCGAGGATGTTCGCTCCATCGTCATACTGAGATTGGAATGCTTTACAGTATCCGTTCCAATCTGCCTTTTCAACAATCCATCTCCGTGGCATTCTTTTAATCTCGCAGTCTACACCGAAACTAATAATAATTGGTCTATGATCACTGCCGTGATAGTCATCACAAATCGACCAATTAAAATGAGGGAGTACATTCGGTGAGCATATGGAAAGATCAAGGTTAGATACAGCACCAGTTGATAAGGACATAAATGTGTGTGATCCATTATTCAGTAGGCAAAGGTCAAAATCTTGTCTCAATCTGTTTATCATATTTCCTCGAGTGGAGCAGAAGGTTGAGCCCCAGGAAATATGATGGGCATTGAAGTCTCCTACTATTAACGATGGAGATGGTATTTGTGTAAGGAGATTTGAGACGTCTAAAGCATTGAACACAGTGTTCGGTGAGAGATACAGATTGCAGATATGCAATTTGAAGGGAATAGTGACCTTTACTGCAATAGCAGGAATGACAGTGGTTAGTTGAATTCTTGTAGCTGACACCCCATTCTTCATGAAAATCGCTACTCCACCACTCTCCCTACTGTCTACTAGGCAGTCGTATCTCTCGCAGAAGTATCCTCTAAATGTAATTCGGTCATGTTGTAGGAGGTGAGTTTCCTGGAAACACATGATTAGTGGATAGAGCTCAATCATGGTGAGAGTTGCAGATTGCAGATTACAGATATGTAATTTGAAGGGTACAGAGATTTTTATGGTGACAACAAGGATGAGGTTAACTAATGGTATCCCTGTAGCTGACACCTCATCTTGGATGACGATAGCAACTCACTACTTTTTCTACAGTCTATGAAACAGTTTATCTCTCAGAGACATAACCCCAGATTATTACTTCATCTTGCCATAACATTTATTATGCGTTGCTTGGAAGCACATTATTCAAGGTTTTCATGCATCAATATTTTAACATCTTCAATGTGGGACTGAAGACCTCAAATGTTCCACTGGACAATGTACAAGTTGTACAAGTACAAGTTGTATGAAAGCTATCAAGCATTGTAACTATTAGAATAAAATTATTAAGTAATCTGGTTTTTCTTAGAATTTCTCATTTTAATAAAATCAAATACTGCAGGATTAGGCATTCCTCAACCACATCTTCCAGCATGTAAGATAAAGGGAAAGATTTTGAAAAATGGGAAGTTGCGCATGACCCGGAAGGGGTATTTGTGTGAGCATCCTTAACAAGGAGCTTATTAGATGGCTTACTGCCAGTTGAATTTACATCTGCCCATAAAGGCAAAATTTTTGGGAGGAACTTTTGGAGTGATCCTACTACTAACTGTGGTTTCATTAATTGCAACCACTAACTTCTTGTTCATTTTAGTTAGCTCTGAAATAATGACTTAGCAAAGCAACTTGATCAGATAACAACTGAACAAGCGTTTTTTAACTCGCTGCAGGATCCGAAATATTGATTACTTGCATTTGTAGGGGGTTGCTTTGATGTAATGGTAGCAAAAGAGATGCCTGGTTTAACCAGGTTCCAGGAGTTCAGAGCCTTTTTATATTATTTTTGTATGGCTGGAATAGATAACTTCTGCTTTGTACAAATCTTGAGAATTGACTCTTCCTTAAAAGTTGGGAAATCTCATGAGCAAATTGAATGTGATCCACCACAATTAGTACATTTTCCTCCTGGTAGACATCGAGCACATATTGCAGTTTTTGAGTAAAATGTAGTGTGGCCACAATCACCTTGGATTGGGGATAAATGGATGAATGATACTCAGTGAAGTAATCTTTTATTTTCTCTGGTGGTACAGGAAGGTTGAATGTTAATATAAGGAAAGGAGTAGGTTCTCAATTCCACTTCACTGTTTGCTTCACCTCAATAACACCTTGGGAACAAAGTTCATTGGCAATTTCAGTAATGTCGCTCTACAGAAGGTCCTGACAAAAAATTACTCTTTGGCTGTTATTCAAAGTTTTGTGGCATACTGCCCTTATGTTTATACTGTCCATATTTGTGAGATGTATAAGAAAGAGATCAACTCTGCTTGTAACTAAACGTCTCTATCAATATTGATCCATCTCTTAATTTCATGGCATTCTTTGGTGAACCAACTACTACTTTAAAACTTCATCAGGAAAGGTGAGACCTTAAGGGAGTCCTCTTCCTGTTTGTTTTGGAGAACTAAATATTTGATATTTCTATATTGATGGGACTATTTAAAGTATTATATGCAATACAGTTTTTAGCCTAGTCAAACAAAACTGAGCGGTCTTTTCACATGACAATTTTTGGTGGTTTTTTCAGATGTATCACCAACTATCATAGGTATTATTTTAGAACTGGTCATTTTGGTTCCACAAGTACCAGGGAAAGATAGGACCATGCAATTCAGATTCAGAGCCCATGCATACAGAGGTTAGAACTAAATACAACTGGATTCCCAAGGTGCCCAGAGGGGCATTGTTCAGGATTCACTATGTAGAGTCATCCACCCATTGGCACAATAGTTCCTACCATTGGGTATAGTTGCAATTTGTAACACATCACAAGGGCTGTTATAGTAGAGCAATAATAAGGATATAAGGTTAAGAGAAAAGGAAAGAAAGGTAAGGAGCTGTCTTTTCTGATTGATAGTAGACACCATGGGCCTATGTTCTTCCCATTGCTCATTTGAGTTGACCCCCGAACCTTCAAGAAATATTTTTACAACAGACACTTTTTCATAAGTTTATTAATTTTTATGTATATATAATTTTTTACCAATTATTTGTTAAGTTTTAGTTTAATTTTATTTTCATTTTTTTTAGATTTTCTTTTTTTTGCGTTCTACACATTAGTTACATCAGTTTTATAGCTTTTCTATTCAAATAATTTTACTGTATATTCTAACAAACTACAATCTTCTTTTCCTAGCTATCTTTTTCCATAACAAAATATATCAGTAATAGATAGATTGTGTCTTTAAAAGCAGTTGTTCTAATTTTACCTTATCTACTGGTTGTGAAAAGTGTCAATATTTCTCTTATTATAGGGCAGAATGTGAACCAAACAAGTAAATGCTGTCAAAGCCAAGAATATTTCAACTAACACTGTTAGCCAAAAAAAAGGATTTACGCCAGCATCAGGTTCAAGCTGTGATTGCAGTGGAGGAGGATGGAAATTATTTTACAGAAATCCAAAATATAGAACTTGCCAGTGAAGTTGAATGACAGCCTGAATTAATATTTTCAATCATTTCATGCGTATTACAAATTTTAAAAGGGAAGAATGGATGATGAGAGTATTGCCTAGAGTTAATATTTATCAGCAAGAAATATTGTTCTGAAAATGAACTACTTCAATTATAATTAGTAACATTTTGACAACTAAAACTAGATGTAAACAAATTAAGTCATTAAATCTGTTAGGGTTAGAAGTAATGTGATTATTTTAGTGGAATGGTATGTAAAAATTAAATGAAGATAACAGATCATTTATATTATTCCTATCGTATAAAAAAGAGTTTGACAACTATAAGATGAAACCATTAATAGTGTCGCTGGTAATTCCACTGAGAAAAGAACTGTACAATATTTTAAAAAGATCTCAAAACGCAAACTACAAATGACTTAAAATATTTTTTTAAATATTTAATCAAGAAGTTGGCACTTAGAGAGATCATCATGAACAAAATGTGAGTAAATTCAGCTTTTAAATTCATCCAAATAAATATTGTTAGGTAGTATAATAATTTATACTCACTCTGGTAACTAGTTTGCTTCGTTTCTTTTTATCTTTCTGCAAAACATCCGGTACTTAAAAAAAAATAAATTTAAAATTAGTGCAAACAAAATCAAATTAAAATTAGTTAAAAAAAAATAAATTTAAAATTAGTACAAACAAAATTATACTTCCTAAGCACTGATTGTATAAACAATAACTTTAAACTTTCTATAAAAAATATTTTATTGATTTACAAGTTTTATACACATATATTAAAAAAATTTATTTATTAAATTCAAAAAACCATTCATTTTCTTCTCTGAAATTTTCTTCAAGACTTCTGCTGATATCAGAAATTAGGAATCATAATGATTATATAAATAGAGTACGATGACTCATTCACATTTAATTTTCTCGTTTTGGAAAGAAAATTTTAGCAAATACTAATAATCAAACACTAACTTTGTTCCTTCTTACATATTAACAATGTTTTTTGCATAATTTTTGGAACCAAAAAGTGGTATGTGCATATCCAATCATACTAAATCTGATTTTCTACTGTGTACATTTCAGTAAATCACACAATCATGATATTTTAACCCATTTGAATTACCTAGTGGCAACCAATCCTAGTCTCCTTATGACTCCACACATTGTCACAATTAATGAAACACTAGGAAGCTATGACTAATGGAGTAAAGAACCTAGCCTACATGGAGAATTTCATAATTGACCAAGAAATCCTGGAGTAGATATGGCAAATGGGTGGGAGCATTATTAAGATGCAACTGTCACATAATTCCCACAGACCTGGCCTCTTCTACTAAACTGCACCTGAAGATTATGCAGAACTTCAAGACTGTATTGTTTAATGAGTTTGACATGCTTGACATTGACATTAATAAAATTCCAAATAATGCAACAGCCAGCTTCACTTTTACTTTGCTCCTAAATTGCTCTCTTGAGCTTTGGGGACATGACTTCTACTGAGATGAGAGAAACCTCATCTCATCTGGGTCAAACCTGTACACCTAAGATTATCACCATTTATCTCTGTCTTAAGGAACCTTAGGATCACCTTTAGTGTATTCCAACATGTTCTGTAAAATATCAAAGCAAATCTCTTTCTGTTCAAGAGAAAGCAGCATTGGCACAAATTTTGTGACCACTCTGTGCATGCCTAAATTATCCATTAAAGTAAAGTACACGGCAGCAATCCAAATTCTAATCATCTGAATTTTAGTGGGTAGACAACCTATGATATGCTGGTCACTCTTAATCGGACATGCTGATGTTCAGCTATTTTGAACATCAGCATGCAAAATCCATAAAATACAAGTGGTATTTATCATTATGAGTGACAACCACAGTCTGTTCAACATTGGGATTGACTATATAATAAACATTTCTGTAAGAGAAAGTAACTTCAAATAGTGCTACAGGTGCTTTAGAGGTGTAATAGCCATAAGAAAGATTGGGACAGATAATATAAAACCACATTAACAATCCTCTTCCTCTTGTACTACATAATGTATCACATATACACTGCTTCAGCTTATTAGGGAGTGTAGATTTTTATAATTTTTAATTGCAAGACAACAAATAAAATATTCATGTTAACTTATTCATGTTTTAAAGTTAAGTAAAAAAAAGTTTCAATTAATAATTTACTGTCAGTATACTGTAAAAATCACTGTGTCAATATTGACTGTTAAAGACTACTCAACTTGTTAAAGACTAAACAACATGATAATAACAAAAAATGCAATTATAACATAATGGAATGAAGATTTTCAATTACTTAATATTTTATGAAGAAATTATTTTAGATGAATGGTGTAATTATGAAAGTTTTGAGAAATTATAATTTTATCTCAAGTTAAAATATTTTAAAACTTAACGCCTTAAAAGAGAATTATTATATTTATTATTTCATCTGTGTTTATAGACTAACTTTTAGTTGATTAAATTAAAAAAAAAAAACTGATGAATATGGTTAAGTTTATTAATACAATTTAATTATTGCTAATTATTGTGGTTAACCAGTTGTGAAACAAATAACTGCATTCAGTATTTTAAATTATGATTATAAATTATTTAAGTAAATCTTGGAGTGCCACTTTGTAGCCTGGATTGATAAATGATCATTAGAACTTATCTTCATCACATTACCTTGAATCCAACTAACTCCTTTGATAGTCCTTGACATTCCAGGCTGATAAAGGGATAATTTTTCAGGCCCTAAAATTAAGATATTTAAATTAAATAAATAATAAAGCAATGTGTTTACCATAAACACTCCTAAGATTCTTTTAATTTTTTAATAAATAAAAAATTTATCATTTATTGATTAAAGATGATAGTCTCCAATGCAGGTTTTCTTATGGAATCACTTCCATTTATTAATTTAATTTTCCATTTTTATCGTGTAAATACTTAAGTTTGAAAATAAAATAACTATTATTTTTATATTCTCATTCAACTGTGTTTCACTTTATCCTGATTCCAGCTATTACACACCAACCAACAATTTAGAAAGTTAGAATAACTGAGTACATAAAGGGGCAATTACATTACTACATCTGTTACTACAAGAATCATATCACTAACATTTCTAGTAGAAATCAATTGTACTAGACAAAATTGTTTTACAGGTTGTGCAATTTTCAAACAATTCAACTGACAGTTCAAAATTACAATTGTTGAAATCATAATTTTTTCTTGGGTTTACAACAGTGATAACATTTTTAAGAAAACAGGGGAAACAGCTACCAAAACATTTAAAATTGCATATGGCAAAGAACTTTTATTGATTATAATTGTGTGCGAGTTGCATAGATACTGGGATACCATCAGTAAAAGACAATGAACCACAGGGGTCTTCCTTCAACATTTCAAACATAGAGTTTAGATATTAGAAGAAATAGAATGGTTTAACAAACATTATGAAAGATCTTAGTAGAAGAAAGTGGTCAAAAATATATTACACTGTCTGCTGAATTCATCAAAATGGTTGACGGGAACAGAAATCTTCTAAAAGTATATTGCAATATGTAATATAAAAGCTGGTGCTTCTTCTACAGTCAAAAACAAAACAAAGTGGAACGTCGTTAAGTTTGAAGAAACAAAGTTCAGGAAGGCAGACTGCAAAATTCACAAGTGAAAACTATGCTGAAAGCATTTTTTAGATTCCTTAAGTACTGTTCATCATGAATTTGTGCTAAAAAATCAAACAGTAAAGAGTAAATTTTTAAGCAATGATGATGCTATTGACTCTGGGAATCAGACCTGAGTTTGTTGAAAATTAAATCTGCTTTCTTCCACATGACAATATATAAATAAGAGATTTTAATCATATGAGTGGATTAATGGTGCCTCACTTTTAGCATAACTAGGAATTTCTGCATTATCTCATCCTCCTACTTGCAAGATTCCCATTTGATTGTCAAACCAACATTTTCTTATTTTCTAAAATAAATATGAGAGGTTTTTTGTTGTAATCTTGGGATGAGATTCAAGGATGTCCAATGGTCCAGAAAAAAATTTAACAAAAGATGACTCCAAAGGAAATGTTTTCTCAGTAACTAACTTCATTGTATGACAATGTAAATACTGTGTAAAATTAGAAACAGGTCAGAGGCACACTGAATGAAGGTACAAGTAAGCCAAAAGTAACTTGCTCACTATTTTTTTTATAAAATATTACAAAAATTAACTCAAAACTGATTTTTTTTATCTTTAAATTAAATTTCAGTCAAAATATGACGATAAATTAAGGTTTTTAAAATAATATCTTTCAAATGCTGACCTCTTAAGTGTTCACAAATCTGGGGTCTCTTTTTAACACACATTTTGCGTAGTTAAAACCAATGTTTCTTCTTTCTTCTGGTATTGCCGTTATTTTGGCATGAATGTTACTTTTTAGTACATCTACTAAATTTTGTGGCTTATCGAGAAACGTTTTCTTTAAAATAGCCCCAAGGAAAAAATCAGGAGCCATCAAATCCAGTAACCTTGGAGACCAAGGTCACTTGGATTAGGTCAAAATTTGGACTTTTTTTATTTATTATATGTTTTATCATAAGTCTGTTGTGTGTCTATCTATTTTAGCTGTGTTTTATATGTGCTGAATAGTTTATCAAGCAATATACAATTTTCGGCATCTTTCAATTGGATCGTTACAGAAGTACCAAGCCTCTTCTCACATTTTATAATAAGCAAAATTCAATTTTTTTCTTTACTTAATTTGACAATTTTTTTGTTAACTACCAATTTATTCTATATCATCTATGTACGTATTAAACAAGTTAATTAAAAAAAATATTGATGGAATACCATTTTAACCATTTTGTAAATCACACATAAAAAATACAAATGATTTCATTAAAAACCATGGAGGCAATTCTGTTATGTTACAGTACTTACAATAAAATTACCTACTTTTATAAAGGTAAATAAGCCTAATCTATAATAATCTATATTTATTAAATATTTTATGGTTATTTCATATTATAAGATGGATTGTTACATACTACACAATTTGAAAATTACATCATATATTGCTATTTTGGTTTTGAAAGAAAAATAAAATTGTGTAAAGTTAAATTTCATAACATATAAAATATATGTTACATTATTTAGTAACATACCTTGCTTGCTCTTAATGGTTGAGTATTTATCTTCAAATGTGTAGCAAATTTTACTTTGGGATATCAATATCAAATAACTCTTCTATGTAATATTTTGTTACTCTTTCAATTGGACTCATTTTAGGAATACTAAGGCTCTACCACACCACACATTTTATATACACACACAGAAGTTTTATCAGTAAATAGTTTTTAAGTAAATATTTTATTCTTCCTAACAAAAGTTTATATACTATACAATCTTTTTTTTCCTGTTTAGCCTCTGGTAACTACCGTTTAGATAATACTTCAGAGGATGAATGAGGATGATATGTATAAGTGTGAATGAAGTGTAGTCTTGTACATTCTCAGTTCGACCATACCCGAGATGTGTGGTTAATTGAAACCCAACCACCAAAGAATATCGGTATCCACGATCTGGTATTCAAATCCGTGTAAAAATAGCTGGCTTTACTAGGACTTGAACGCTGGAACTCTCGACTTCCAGCGTTATCAGCTGATTTGGGAAGATGCGTTCACCACTAGACCAACCCGGTGGGTGTATACTTTATAATCTGCTTTACACCAACTGTACTCTACAGGAATTTAGTTGACATGCAGGTTGCACCAGAGGGAGCAGACTACAAGTAAATGCAAAAAATAAAAGATATGCATTATTATACAGGCTAACTAGATGCAAATTGAACTGTACAGGAAAAAATAAGATTGAGGTAAGTGATAGAAAAAGATGTACTCATTCATGAGACTTTTAAAAATCGATGGTTTGCAATAATAGGAGTTCCACGAATATAATATCCAAATAGAAAATAGTCAAGATTATTTGTAACTATTTCTGTAAAAATTACATTAATAAACATACTAAATAAAAATATACTTTCAATGCTTACTGTACTGTACACAGTTGTTCTCAACTGGACATACTGTCATTGTTTTCACGAACAGATATCTTCTTCTTTTTGTTTTTGAACAAGTATACTAATTTTTATTAATCATATTCCCACTGGTATTCCAATTTTCAATAAGGATGATATACAATGTGTCATCAATAACAAATATTTAATATATTCCAAACAGGCTAATAAAGCAATACCACAGTAAACTTTGATATTTCAACTGACTATTAATTAAAATCACTACATTTAACCCATTCACTTACTAATTTTATCCATGAAACAATTTTTTAACTTCTTTTACAGAATGAATAAAATTAAAAAAAATTTAGTTAAAAAATTATTATCTTTTGTTCAATAGCTTTATTAATTTATTAATTTTAAGTCAAATTATTTGTCAATTGAACTTTCCAATTCTGAATTGGAAAGTTCAATTTCTTTGCATAATAAATCATTTTCAATAGCTTCATAAAATAAAATGTATTTTGATGGATAAATGAAATAAATTCAATATGTAGATAAAAACATACAAAGCACCAGGAAGCAAACAGTAGAACATTTGAAAAATATTAATTTCTGTGATGATCTATAATATAATATAATAATGCGTAATCATCTACTCACAGAATAAAGATTATTTATTTATTTGTTTAGTAACTAGCTGAAATGTGCTATTATAAGCAGGCTAGACAAACACTTAAAGTATCTTTTTAATTTAAATCAACAGGCAAATAAAATATTATAATGTTTAAGGAATTAGATAAATATTATTCATATTTCATAATTAGAAATTAAACTACTTTCAAAGAATGGCAAGAGATCATTTACACTGTTTATCTGTCTCACAGGGAACATGTGGGATATCTGAAATTTTAATTATCAGTGTAAAATGCATCGCAAGCAGAATCCAACAAAGCAGATGCAGGCATTTCAGCAGTAAGACTCATCAAAGAAATGGAGAGACGAGTGAAATTACTATGAGCCACACTTGGACAACCAAAGTAACCAAATTTTTTAAATATTTCACTACTTCATGTATAATAAATTCATTTAAAATAAATAACCTTACCATCAAGTTTCTTCAATTCTGAAGTTGAATTCGTTTTATTAGATGGAATAGAAATTCCATCTATGGAATTTTCTTTTTCAACATTTTCAATTTCATCGACAGCATACTACAGGATAAAAAATCACTAATATTAATATTAATCACTAATATTATTCCATATTAGATTACCAGAACAAACAAAGATTGCATTAAATAAAAATACTTGAACTGAAAGTGAAGCAAAAGTCTTTTGCAAAATTTTCTGATATGAAAATGACAGTGAATATGTAGTTAAATATTTAACCTTAAACACAACTTTCTTTACAAGAGTAAACTACTTTTTCTATGAATGCAGCTTATTGCCACTTTTTTGGCAATATAAAAAAACCTGGTCTTATGAATGTTTCTGATGCAGCCCCCACAGATGCATACATGGTAAATAAGCTGTCATAATTTTCAGCTCTCATCTAGATAAACCTAACAATTAGAATAACTCTCTTCTAAAGCATTTATATGTATAAAATATTAAAATAATTGCGATCCCAGTACCAGTTATTGTTACATTAAACTGTAAGAGCAATCAATCAAACTTTAAATACAGAGTTACAATTAAAATACTAAATTATATCATTCACAGAGATAGATATATTAATTTCAAAACATGTAAAATTAAAACTTATTCTTAGAAAATGTTAGTTTTTAATGTTATGTAGTTTATGAACTAAAAAGATTATATATAAAATTAATTCCATATGTAAAATAATTTATAAATAAATGATATTTGGTTTCATTAAAAATAGAAATTCGTAGTCCAAGACTATCAAATCTGAATATTACTAAAGACAAATGAAACTTATTACATCAAGACATATCTCCATGCCAGATATGTTAACTCACACAGCATGACTTGTTAAACAGTTACCTTGTAGAACCATGTAAGACTTCTGGCTAAAGCCATAATACTAAACAAAATTTGTTTTTAGTCAATTCTAAAGACACTTATAGATTGGTAAAACTGGAATAAGTTATATAGACCCTAGGATAAGCAATTCTTTTTTTTCTTTGATAAAATATTTTTTTATAGTTATTTATTTTCATGTAAATTTGAAAATAAATAAATATAAAAAAATATTTTATCAAAGAAAAAAAGACATGTATGAAACAGTTCTTAACAAATTATCTTTTTATGGATATTTATATTGATTTTAATAACTTTGTATAATGCATAACTGAAGGTACACAATACGAGGTAAAAAAAAGAAAACTTACCTTTTCTCTATATACTTTAAATGACTTCAAAGGTTTATATAGAAAACTCGAAGAAATTGTAAGTTTTTTCATAGCAAATTCTGTCTCAAATGACTCAATATCATCAATGAAAATTTTTTCAAATCTCTTAATATTTTCATCTTCTGCAATCATAGGCAAAATCATTCATAATCATAACTATTGTCTACACAAACATAATTATAAAAATTTTCAGGCAATTATAAGACAAAAAAATTCAAATATTTATCATTAGCCGTTAAAAAAAAACAAATCACGCAAACATATTATATATATCTATATATATATATATATATATATATATATATATATATGTTTGTATACTAGGGTGATTCAAAAAGGACTTTCTGACCACTTTACTAATACAATTTAATATTAAGTGAAATACAAAACACCTAAACACAGTAAATAGATAGTTAGACTTACCATATTAATTCTAAGAATCAACTGTCGTGAAATCCTGCATCTTCAGTTATTAAATTCTATTATGTAATAATATTATTTAATAACAACTGAAGATTAGGGATTCCATGAAAATCAATTCTTGTTAATTCTAAGTTTAACTTATCTATTTACTGTGATAAATCAGTTCTTGAGACACTTCTGTGTTGTTTCTATTCGTCTGACAACAATTTCGGAATGAATTTCACATATATTCAAGTCATGTTCAAATCTTCAGTTAGAATTTACTGAACCGCGTAGAAACTTAAATTCAGTTCAGCCATCTCAAATTGTGTAAGGCTATGGTCAGAGCGCACTAAATCTTGAAATTCACAATGTTAGTTTTTGAAGTGGAAGGGTGGCCAGACCAGGGATCATCTCCAGCTGATTCACAGCCATCTTTGTATCTGTTAAACCAGATAAATACAACATATGACCAGCTTAGACTCATCCCAAAAAGCTTTTTTAATTGTTCATAAATTCTACAAAGCTGATTTCCCAGTTTTCAAGCAAAATGTAACACACTCATTCTGTTTTTTCAACCATTTTGAAAAATCAATAACCCACCACAAACTGAAAACACATTTTCACTCACCAGGATATCACTCTATAGTGAACAAAGATATTGTGGTGATCTTTTCATGACATTTCAAGGACAAAAAACAAGCTTCCCCTTACACACCACAGGTAAACCCAGCAGCCCCTCCTACTGAGCAGTGGCAGCACTTCTTAAAAAATGTCCAATCACACCTCATGTGCTACAGATATTATAACACCTTAAATTTGTCATATTTGTGTCTTGCTCTAGCTACTAGGACTGTAGCAGCAACAAGAAGGAAAACAAATGTAATGCAGCAAATACTTTAAAATCATGAAGAAATAAACTGAAAAGTCAATTCAGTATCTCGCTTAAAAGAATTTACAAACAGACCAATCATGCATTTGGTGTTTTCTAGACATTTGATAATTTTAAGAATTTGGTAATGAAGCAGAAGTAGACAAGTCCTTGAGTAAAAACAAAAGATGCCCTCTAGGGTATTTTAGTACTTATTAAGAAGACTGATGCCACCTATATTTTTTTACTATTAATAATAATGCTAACATTTAACCAATCAACAGAAAAACTAAGTTTTCATTTACTTATGTGAAATGTAATAGCAGTGTGTTCAACTTGATGCAATTCATGAAATTTCATATCTATTGCCATGGCCAATAGATATGAAATAGATCTATACTTGAATAGATTAGATTTTTATCGAATGGATGCTTATCATAAATAACATAGACCATATCAATTCATAGAAGTAAAATTTCAGGTGATAAAATGTTCCATGATGAACCTTATTTCACTATTTCAGAAATTCCTACAACTGCCCAAATCTACTTCCATTCGTGGGTTAATGATGTTTTAGCAGTGGTTCACTTTGAAATGATGAAAGCTCTTTTGTTAAAGATCTTGTCAAATATGTACATTATATTTCACTTTGATATTATACCATATTGGTGCTCACTATAACATCATTCTAATGACAAAATTCTATGATGCAGGAAACTGATCACAATGATTTCATTAGCTGGAAGGTAAAAAATATTCATAATGGCAAAAATAAACACAATCTCCTTACTGGACAGTTCAATTATGAGTGTTTGCTCGCAGTAAAAAATGGAGTTATCTATAATGTAAGGTAAAATTTGAAACGTTCATTATATAACAACATATTCATCATACCACAGAGTTTCAATTAATTACAGTAGCAACTAAATTGTAAAAAAAACCAGCATGGCAGCAATCTTCTGAAGTAAATGTAATTTACAAGTTAACTTGTTAGTGCAACTAACTTATAACTGTAATAAACTAACATTGCTAGATGGCGGGTTTTTTTTAATTTATTTAAAAATAATAAAATAAATGCTAATAATTAATAATACATATTCTGTCATTTTACACAATCTGCTCATAACAAAGACTGAATGAAGATTACTTTAATATTATAAAAAAAGATAGCATTTAATAAATTCTACATAGTTACATACAATAAACAGCAGCATATTTACTTAAATTTGAACAAAATTCAAACACATAAACATTAAGTGAGTTAAATAATTGTACACCAGTTGTAATTTTAGTTTCCCTAGAGCAAATGTTTTAACTGAGTTCCACTGGTGGGTATACATTGTCTTATTTTTTTAAATTGCTGATTTAGCTCTGATATAGTCTTTCTCAATTCTCTATACATTATTACAAAGTATGGATCTCAGAGTAAAATCAATTGGGACTTCAAACAACATTCTATCTACATAAAAATATGATATTCACTTACCAAAAATTTTTGAGTATTAATAGGAATTAAAATTAAATAAAATTTAAAATTATATGTTCATAACAGTTGATTGTCGACAGCTAAAATAAGTCAACGTTAAAAGAAAAATGTTTTGTCAGTAAGATGTTTACTGTTATGCAGTATAAATTGAATCAGTTAGCCAACCCCATGATTAGTAGTTTAGTTATTGTGTAATTTGCTTGAATAAAATATCATTATCAAATCTGATTTTATCTATTTTATTTTCATTTTAATTCCAATTTATAAAAAATTTATATGCACAGCTATAAAATTCATAATTAATCAGTAATCCCTGATGATGAAGGAATAATCATAAGTGTTTGGATAGTCAATACTCACAACTGTTAGTAAGTGGATACTCTATTGTTATATAACTTGTATAATAACAACGGTGCCAGATGTTACGCAAATTGAACCTAAAATTCTATCTGATAAAATGCATTTTGATAAAAACTATCACACAGGTATAAAAGACTAAAAAACCGACAATGGCTGCCATTTTGGATTTTGTAAATGTTACAACTGTAAAAAAAATGTGTTTACATTATAATATTACAAAGAGTGATTCTATATTCATTTTTATTGCATATAAACATTTATAGGTGGTACCTCTTAATCATTATTAATCATCACAAACTACAGAAATTTTGACAACAAATGAAGTCTTAATTTACTTGAGAAATTTGTATAAACAATAAATCCAATCATACCCTAATACAATAAATATACTAGAAATAACTGATCAGTATTCAAAGTCATTACATAAACAAAACTCCTGCAGCAGCAGTCATTTGTCATAAGAAACATTTATAACAGTGATGTCACATTCATACAAGCAGTATATTAAATGATTGGCTTTTTGAAGTTATAAGACAACATTTAAATATTGTGAAATTATAAATAATGCAATACAATGAAAGCAATTAATCCAGATGTAAAGAGATACAAAATATCTCAACATAAAGGATAAAAATCAATAATATACACATAACACGATTCAGGTGTCATCTGAATCTTAGTTCATACATGCACCTAAACTAAGAATAGTTAAAACTGGTATTATTTTTAATAATTTCACTGTATGTCAATTTTTATTATATTAAACACAAATATGCCTGTATGCTTTGTTTGAGTTTTAGAATATTAAATGCAATTCATAATAAATTGATTTTTATACAACAGTTAATTAATAAACATACTGAAATCCACCATCAATCCACAAAATAAATCAAATGTATGCTACAAATGCAAAGCAAACGATAGCTTAACAAAGCTTTTATTCTAGACACACAGTATCCATACAGTACATATGATGTTTTACAGCAAGTAGTTGAACTTTTTCACACTGCTTTAAACCAAAGTTTCAAAAAGGATATAATAATCTACCACAAGAACTACGCTATGATTGCATAATGAGTATATTACAAATAACTAAATTCATATTAGAAGAAAGCCAACACAAACACAATCACAATCACAATCACAATAGTGAATAGATCTCAAATACAGATCTAAATCTAAAAATTCAGATCTGATGTGATCACACACATTTTACTTTTAATGTTCAATTTTTTTTTATAGTAATAAAACTTAACTCCATTCATTTCTCTACTTGTTTATTCCCATTCTATATTAATATGGTCCTAAAATATACAGTACTAGTTCATACAGTAGTAATCGTTTCCAGAAAATGCATTATCCATGATATAATACATTCCAGTTTGCAAAAACCAACACTTAATTACTTTTTTCTCAAAAATAACTAAACTTATCAAAGTGAACTCACTGTTCATATTCTGATTAATACTACAAAAGGCTAATTATACTACTCTCACCTTCCTTTAAAAAATGCTTAAGTTGTTTCCTTTTATTTTTGCCTGTAGGAGTAGATATTGCATTGACATCTAAAAAGTTGCTGTTTATTGGAGATGATGCTATACTTGATATTCGAGCAAGCGCCTGGTCAACCGAAGCAGTACGTCTAACTGATGTCTTTTTTCTTTTTGATCTTACCATAATTCATCTCTTAAGAAAATAAAATAATAATAGAAACAAATAATGTGTAAGATTTTCATTAAATCATTAGAAAATAAAAATTATAGGTGGTAATATCTGTCAGATATTACGTCTGCAGCAAAATCCTGGGATGATAAATCTAACTTAAAAAATAATTAAATTATATATTTATAATTCCCAGTCAAAAGCCTGATTTGCATCTCACCTCACCTACCATTAATTGTTATTATAACTTATGTAGAGTTAAGGAGTCATATAATGTTGTAATGTTATAAATCATATATATCATTTAATTGGGACCTTCAGAAAAATTTAAATCAGTACGTAGAAAAAAGCATTAAGAAAAACACATTGTCTAAAAATAAAGTTGGCAATGTGGTTTCATAAATTTAAATGGCTGTAATAAACTCTGCATGATTTAGAGGAACTACACAGTTTGTCTGATTTTCATAAAAATTTAACAACACCATGTTATTAAGTGAAGATGACACACACAGAGTGAGAAAAGCATCTTTTTTTGGAAGTCAAAAACATTGATATACAAAAATATTGATCTATTATATTACTTTCACTTAATAGTATGTAATAAAATTGCCAAAAAAGTAAAAATGAAGTATATAAACATTGTTTATGGGAATAGTCTATTTATTACAAATGAAAACATTTCTATTACACCTTACAAAATCCTCCACTAATATGATATTTCTCATTCATTTAGATTAGTGTTCAAGAATGTATCATTATTTTAAATAATTTTCTTTTATTTCAGTTTTTAGTAATTTTCTTTTTTTGGAGTTACGACAGCCACTTTTTTCAATTTTTCTTCCAAATCAGGGGTGTATTTGGAGGTATTTGCAGAGAAATTATAAACACATCTAACCAAACCTAAACTACGCTTGCTAAGCTATTTTTTTATTTCTGCTCGTCGATTTTATTCAAACATGGGCCTTCCAAATGTACTTGAGAGATATCCAGTATAAGCATTCATAATTATAAATATAATTTAACAAAACTTAACCTACGCTCACTTCGTTCGCTAACCTTGACTAGCGAGTGGAGCGAGCGTAAATTAAGTTTGGTTAGATTGTATTTATTATTTCTCTGCAAATATCTTCAAATAACCACTGATTTGCAAGAAAAAATTGAAAGACCATTGCTGTCAGATTCCAAAAATGTACCCAATTTTTTCGAAACAAAAACTATTAAACCCTTTGGTGAACAACTTTTATTAACTGAATTAGTATTATTAATTAGCATTCGCTTTATTTCAGTTTATAATTTATACCAAAAGTTGAATAACGACATTTGATGGGAGGAAGGCAATTTGATAAGCTGAACATAGTGGTACGAGTAGTCATTTAACATTACAGTGAAGTCAAAATTTAAATGATAATTACAAAGTATAAAGTACGCTGACTTAATTTTTCACTGCAACCGTTGCACAAGGAACTCAACAATAGGTTTAAGGGCTCAATCTTTGGGCCAGTTGAGACAGAAGTTAAGTTCTGAAAGTTAATCACCTCTGAAAATTAGATATTTTGTACAACAGTTCTTATAGATTAGTCAAAAAGTATATAAATTTATTATACGGTGAAAACAATTCTTTTTTTCTTTTGGTTGATTAATTCACCGTATATACTGGAATGGCTTATACGTGGGAATACTAAGTGAAAATTTTGTAGCATATGAAAAACACTACACCTGACCAAGCTTTGAACACAGAACCTTCTGGATGAAAGGCACGAAATGATAGTAAATAAAATACTGGAGTACACAGCCACCATTTACCATAAATTAGACATCAACATTAAAAATGTCACAATTAACTTGCTTTATGTACGATGAGATGTTACAATCTACTGAACATAACCCAAAATTTTACGAATTTAATACTAATATAAACAGAAAGAAATAAGATAAAACAACAAAGATATGAGTTATCAATTAGGGTACTACAGCACAGTCAAATACGATAAACGAATAACAAATTGCTCAATGCAAAGGAAAAATGTAATTTCAGATTTAATGAAACAAAACTAAACATGCAAAAAATTCTTCCCAACCTAACCTATAAGATATAGAGGAATGTTTGATTTGCAGTTTTACTAACTAGTTCTACAATTTAACTAATAAATTTTCATAAGCTATAATTTAATTACCAGACCACAGATATATCAAATATAAAGCTTCTCACGTTATTAATCGCAACTTTTTCTATATTTTATAGTATGGAATAGTATATTCCTCATTATATAATATTCCGTATTACAGTATATTAATTTGTTTTCCATATTATATAGTAAAAAATCATTCACAGATAATGCCGAATATTTAAAAATTCATACCTTACTTATTAGTAAAAACAAAACTTCAATGTTCAAATACTTTTTTAATTTGATATAAATTTACGATTAAATTAAGGTTAGGAAATACGAACGCTCTTATTTTATACGGATAAAATCTTTGTAAGTTCATTGTGTGGTGCGGTGAATTTGAATTAACCAATTAAATAACGAAATATATTGTTTTTTTAAACAGGGTTTGTTCTACTTACATAATATTTAAATTTTTATTTTATAATAATCCGAGAAGCTTTCAAAATTTAATTCTTTGAATGAATTTTCCATTCTTTTAAGTTCATAAAATTATCAAGAAAAAGTTTTATTCCTAATATTATTGTTCACTAGTTGTTTACTTACTTAAAACTTTGTGTAATATTAAAGGTCTTATTTAGTAATATTATAATTGTTGACTAGTTGTTTACTAAATGTTTTCTTATTATTCAGTAGTTGAACAGGTTGCAACTTACACATTAGAAAAAGATTTTTAAAAAAAATTTAAATAACTCCCCACAAAAAACCTTATTAAAAAACGTGAAATAATTAAATAACTGTATTTTTATCTTATAATCTTTTGACATTGTGATAATGTTTTTAAGACAATAGAATTTAAAATTTTTATTAACCGTCGTGCGCAACTATGATGAAAGAGTTAAAATTTCGTATTGAAAAATATATCTACTGCAGCGCTCTCTGGTGGCCTATAACCGTAAACTAATCTAAGAACTTGCTCTGAGTTGATACCTATGTAACGCAAAAAACCGCATCGAAATCGGTCCAGTAATGTTTTAGGAAAATGGTAACATACGCTCGAGCGCACGCACACACAAATACTCCCCGCCACACACACCACACACACACACACACACACACACATCAAAACCTCTTATCCTAAACGCATGTAGGTACCGTCTCCGTTCAGTGGTGGGTAAAAATAAAATTTTGTTACTATTCACCCCTTCAAAATGTCAAGTATTTTTTGTTGTTTTCTCTCCATTGATCGAGAAGAATGTTAACATCAAAAGAACCAGTATAACAAAAATATCGATTTGCCGGTAATTTAATTTTTGTTTAATCTAATTTTACAAAACTATTTAGGTTTCTAAAGTTATCACTATTGTGTAGTTGTATGGCGAAATATTGTGGTTGTTTTATTAAACAGTAATATTAGCATACCTGAAGAAAAGGCTCACATTTTGACAAAAAGTTAACAGCTGAGTATAAATTTCATCAAATCTATTGAATTCTAAACATAAACACAAAACCATTCTTAAACGATCCTGACCTATGGCACCCAGATGTGGGGAACAGCAAAATCCAACACGTAAACATATGTACGAGTATATACAACGTTTTCAATCCAAGTTTTACGTTACAAATTTACCTTGGTACATTACAAATAATACATCCAGACCGCAACATACCTGTAGTTGACAGATAAAATTTCAGCGTTTTCTTCAAAGAATCATTCAAGATTCAACAATTATACAAATATTATGGTAAAATTTTCAGCTGTTTCAAATCGATTGTAACCTGTTCTTACCAAATAATTTTAACTACGTAGAAAATTATTTGGTAATTCGACAGAGCCGAGAAATAGAAATAATCTAATTGAGAAACCATAGCTCGAAATTTTGTTATATTTCAGATATGAAGTTTTTAATGTGCATTTTAAATTCGGTAAAAGTAAAGGGGAATTCGATTTGGATGTGTTTGAAATAAAGATTTCAAATGACGTGTGGCATTACGGAAAACTAAAATATGCTGAAACAAAGAGGTTAGCAAAGGAATATAACAAGTTGGGAGCAGCAGCCGTGACAGAACCTGCCCCACTGGCAGAACACTATGAATGAATTTACTGGATGTTAATTTAGAAATTAAATTAAATATCTGAAATTACGGATGCATTTGTAATAAATATTTTTCCAGTCATACTATTACTTTCTACTTTCACTATTTCTAGAAGTAACACAATGTTTTTCCTGGAACATCTAATTTACGAGGTTATTAAAAAATCTTGTAGTCTATTAAATTTGGTACTTATGATCTCTTGAATGAAGTCATGATACAATACCTTTTCTTGTTGATCCAATTGCAGTTGTTCATACAAAAAATTCAAAAAGAAAGCAAACTGTGTTTACGAAAATTGAAAGCAACATTTTCATGACGTTAGTATTTTTAAAGAATCATGGTGGTAAAACAATCTGTATATTTTAAACAACTGTATATTTAAAATAATTGTCAAAAACCTTGACAGAGTCCCCCAGCCCAAACCACTGGGCCGATTTCGCTAACTTTTAAGTGAAAGCTTATGACTCCTAAATATGTCATAAATAGTCGGCTTTCCCATTCACCCACCATTTTTGAGAGATATCGCAAAAACACTACTTCACTGTACATTTACTTCATTTTTAAAACTGACCATATCAATAATTATTTTCAATAGTGAATTGAATTTTTTTTTTGGCAAAAATTGCTTTCGCGTTTATCATCGCTTGGGTCAAAAACAAACAAAAAAACCCTTTTCGGATATTAAAATATTAATAAAATAAGTTAAAACCAAGATGAAAACTAAGGTAGTAATAAGATTAAAACTTAATAGAAGAAATTAAAACTATATAGAAAGTATATTGATACTTCTTAGGAGAAACAATAACCGGTCACATTCTTATCATTTCCTAGGATGTGCCAATGTCCCTCGGTAATTTCAATTTGCGATGTAAGACAGCATAACACATGGAGTCCATAAGAATGTGGTGCACAGTTTAGCGGCAGTCGCATCGTGTGCATAGTGGTACATTTTCTGACAACATCAGGTATCCGTGAGTAGCTCTGGTATGTCCCAATAGCAATCGGCACAGGACCACTCCTTCTCGGCGAATTTTTCTGCATTAAGAGTCGCATGGTAACACCGTATCTTTGATGTGTCAAGAGTTTATTATCGGCTATAGCAGCCCGGTCACCTTGTCATTTTCTTCGAAGTATTGTATGTTTAATGGAATTAATAAAATCGGTATTTGTAACTCTATTGTGATGAAAGACGGTTGGTTGGCTACACGCATCTTTGCAGTGGAATCCGCACGTTCGTTACCCAGGATTCCCACATGGTTAAAGATCCAACAGAAATTCACTTGTGTGCTGTGAAGATTCAATTCAATTTTGGAGACGACTGGAGGTCTAGAATACAAATTTTCTAAAGCTTGGGGAGCACTACACGAATCGCTAGAGTGAATTGAAAAAAAAACCAAATCTTAAATGAATGTTTGTTTGTCCCGTATGCGTTCCTATACCATTCATCCGATTGCGATGAAACTTTCGTGTTGTGCACACGCCCGTGAAGGTTTCTGAATTAATTTGGACCTGCTACCTGGCACAGAGGGTCGAAACATTTCAAAAAATTGTATTTTAGTCTGATTTTTTTTGTATTTCTTTTCTTTTTCCTGTTTAGCTTCCGGTAATTACCTTTCAGATAATATTTCAGAGGATGAATGAGGATGATATGTATGAGTGCAAATGAAGTTTAGTCTTGTACAGTCTCAGTTCGACCATTCCTGAGATGTGTGGTTAATTGAAATCCAACCACCAAAGAACACCGGTATCCACGATCTAGTATTCAAATCCGTGTAAAAATAACTGACTTTACTAGGACTTGAACGCTGGAACTCTCGACTTCCAAATCAGCTGATTTCGGGAGACGCGTTCACCACTAGACCAAGCCGGTGGGTTATTTTGGTCTGATTTGGCTCATATTCAGAATATATATTAGTTACATAAAAGTAAATTTTTGCGAAAAAAAGGAAGAAGGGAACAAGGAAAAGTTGTAAGAGGGGAAGGGGTGAAGATTGGAAGAGGTAAAGAGGGAAAAAAGGAAAGGTTAAATCTATATATATATATATATATATACATATAGCAATAGCGAAGCACTGCCGGGACAGCTAGTTAAAAAATAAAAACTAAATATAAAATTAAAAGACCAATAAAATTTTAATTTATAAAAAAATAAAGATTGCATCACCTTCATTCCATCAGTACTGCAGTGAGGGTGGGATTTACAGTATTACATCATAATTTTGTAACCAGTCAGGAGCAGGCATACCCAATCAAAATGCTCGTTATAGAAGCTTAAAGCTGTGTTTTAGTATGTACTTGCCCTTTGAACAGTTAACATGGCGTCTCAAAAATATTGTAAAATACTTATAGTAGGTGTGGAAACTATTTATTTAGAGCAATCGCATATTTATTTATGTGAAACCTTTTATACAGAAATTCATGATGTACAATAAACTCAATGGGGTTTATCTAAAGATTTTATTGTTGGGATGTCAGTTATTCTAGACTATTAGAAGCCATGCAGATTATAAGCATTTAATGATGAATGGAGATGGAGTGCATGCTGGTCATGCAGAACTACACAGTATACGGGAGTTGTACACTTCATATTTATTCAAAATTCATAAGAAGATTTAAGAGTAATCTTATATGGCAGTGGAAGTAGTGTTCATCATTTGCTCCACGGTGGCACTGTAGATAATGTACATTATGATGGAATTGCCAACATAATGCACATTGTCTACATAGC
Source organism: Lycorma delicatula (assembly GCF_047948215.1). Classification (NCBI taxonomy): domain Eukaryota; kingdom Metazoa; phylum Arthropoda; class Insecta; order Hemiptera; family Fulgoridae; genus Lycorma; species Lycorma delicatula. Next base: position 26,622,351 of record NC_134455.1, read on the forward strand.
CGCTGTGGAGTTTCTATGATGTAAAATATAGAATTTCCATCCTCACGTACAGTTTATAAAAAAAGGAAAACAAAGTAACTTTGACTGGCAGAAGATAAGCTTCAGCCAATAAAAAACAGTGTGAAAATATGAGAAGTTGGGCTATGAAACCATTTCCCAGCGAGCTAGAAATCCAAATTTTCAGTCTGACCATGTTAGAATTTACTCTCCTGGTACTTGTCACACATTTGCCAACACTGCTCTGCCATATATTTCAAGTAGTAAAAATACTACTGATAGGTATGCTCTTTCTGTTCAGATGGGAAAGTCAAGTTGCCTCAAACAAGTTATTTGTAGGCAATGATGAAAAGTCTAAAAATTTTAGACTTTAAAATTGCAACATTGTGCTGCCTTTAATTTATAAGGCAGCACAACGTTACAATTTCATTGATACCATTCAGTGCAAATATTTCTTTGCCTCATGGTTATGGTCCATACTGCTTCAAAGTTCATGGGATTGGTTTGCTTGGCATTCTCCCGCCACCATCCCATTCGGTCACTTTAAAGCATATGACCAAATGTCTGTGCCACAAACAGCTACTGAGCCTCGAAACAGTTTAGCGACCAGTATCCTAAATAGCTCCTAGAGCTTACCTAACAGCGTGAGCAGACTAAGTGTGGTGCCATACACACCACCGGCTTACGTGTCCCAACCTGTCACTTGTCATATATTTGCTAAAATGGGTAGACGCACCCCGTCAACTACTAAAAATATATTATGACATCCATAAATTAAAATTCATCTTGTCTGGACAGCTATTTGCTGTCATGCCTAGGTCGCTGAATGCCAGAAAGTTGCTGGTCGTTGAATGCCAGAATGCCCAGAAAGTATTTAAGCGCTTGGAGCCTTAATATGCTGGTGGTCAGCTATATATATATATATATATATATATATATCTAGGTTAGCTTCCCACAGCAGTGCGGTGGGAGTTTTTTTCCCTTAGGTAAACTACTGATGTCGATTGAGCAAAGCAACCGCATCAAAGAACTCCCACACAGTCCGACAATGTGATTCTCGCCACATTGATTCACCGCTTGTGAGTGACCAATTTACCCCTTGACATCTAAACTTCCAGGATTCTGTCCCCCCCCCCCGAAGAGCAGGGCAGTCAAACATCAGGTTTTCATTTGACAGGACTTCCCCACGGACGCACAGCTGATCAGCTGCCAGGCGGAACCGAAACAGATATTGGTTTAAATTTACATGGTTGGTGAGCACTTGGGCACCCGTTGCCCTTTAAAATGAGCTTGAGGCATACCATTCCCCCAGGTCCTGTATAAATTTTGTACAAGGATCTTCCCTTAGTTGTGGTGTGCCATTCCAGCTGCCATACATCCATCACGAGGCTCTGCAACTACTTTCGCAGGCGGGAGATGGGCAACTGAACAAAATTTAGATCCGGTGCATTGTAATCGTCGTTCTGTTCCGGTACTGGCCCGGCTCGAAACTGCATCCCAAATACCTCGGCTTCCTGACCTCTTCGCAATTTTCACATGGATACCTGAACTTTCACCACAAAATCTATTGGGAGAGCCTATCCCAATACGGTGGTAGCCTTGTAGGAGGTTGTTTTAAAAACACCATTGCATACAATTAAGGCTCTGCGCTGGGCACTCCTTAAATTTTGAAATAGTGCTCTATTCATATCCAACCTATGCGCCCAAACGGGCGCCGCATTAAGTAGTACATGTAGTTAAGTTGGTACACCACGTACATTTGACGGCCCGAAAACCCATAATCTTTCCGAGCAATCCTCCTAAGTTTGTGCATCACTAAGACGACATCCACTGCTACTTGCTTAGTGTGGTTGCTAAAAAGCAACTTCTCATCAAACAGAACACGTAGGTACTTATGAACTCTAACTTGGCTGATTACACAGCCTTTATACTTTATACTATGTGGGGGTTACGATTGTAAGATAATTTGTCTGCACCCTTGAGAAGTATGTACTTTGTCTTAGGCACAGAAATCCTTAAATTTTGCACGTCAATCCAACCCTCTGCGGTTGACAAAGCCGCCTGCAGTCGATCTTCAAGCTGCCGTCGAACTAATAGGAGACAGTCATCAGTGAAAGCTGATAACATCTTGTGGTTTCATTTAAATATTACTAAAATTCCAAAACTCACTGACCCACCACATTTTCTGTCAGCTGCCATTGTTATGGAGTCACATACCCTTGTTATGTCAACATGTCTACATGTAAACGTGCAGTGATTGAATTTTAATAGAGGAAGAAATTAGTGCTAGTGAGATTCATTGACATCTAAAAATCATTTATGGTGATGAAACTGTTGATTTAAGTACTCCGTAGTGGACAACAGAATTTTATGCATCAGAAGCTGGTAAAGCGAATATTGAGGATGAATTATTACTTGACCAGTTTCTGTGACTTATGAGAAACACCAAAAGAAGATGGATGAATTTTATCAAAATGACTGTTGCATTATACATACTGTCACCCAGTTGAAGAGCTATTAAGACATTTTTTTGCACAACTCTATAAATTCTGTTCTTGATGATGTTCATCATCACAGATTTGTTCATTGTTCACAACATATTCTTTATTGTTGTTTGTTCTTTTCTGAAAAGAAACAATGAACAAAACCAGAAAAAAAGGTATGTAGTGAACATCTTCTGAAATGTTATGACAAGGGAGATGACTTCCTTTTCAATATTGTGCCAGGAGGCAAAACTTGGGTGCATCATTATGACCCAGAAGAAAAATTGCAAAATAAGGAACATTGCCACTAAATAAAAAATTCAGGTAAATTTGTTCGCAACAAGTAATACCTAACAGTGGTCCTGGAGGTTAAAAAAAATAAATAAAAAAGTTCTAAATACAATCCTCTGTAAAAAAATTCTCTTGACAGTGTTCTGAAATTTCAAACAAGGGTACAAAAACAAGGTACTTGGAAGTTGGGTTGACTGAAAGTTCTGTGTGATACATAGAGACATTAACATGCCTTATAAGATATATGTGCCATGTTTGACAATCCACAGATAATTATACAACATGATAATATTTGGCATTATGTGCTGACAGTTTTGTGGGCTTGAAATTTAAACTTATTCCACACCCTCTGTACTCACCAATTTTTGCATTCCTTCCAAGCAATTTCTTCCTTTCCTTCAGTTTTCCTTTTAAATTAAAGCGGTAGCTGAAATATAATGCACAGTCAATCATAATTTGTAAATGAAAAGGGTAGTTAAATAAAATAAATACTGCATAAAAGTACAGTCTTTTTACTACAGAAACTTAATCTATTTTTCCACTTAGTTACCATTTATAGCTAAACATCTCTCTCAGGGGGTGAATCAGATTTTTCATTTACAACCACAATGCATTGTTTAGTTCATCATTTACATGAAATGAATTCCCTTAATTACAGAAAGTGAAAATTGCAAGGTTTAGCTATTTAATATTCATAATATTGAATCTATTTTTAGACTAGTAGAAATGAGTACCAGATGATGACTGCCAATCCTTGGTGAGGAGGTGGTTCAAAGAGGAGAAAATAATACAAGTTATAAATTAATAAATACAGGTAATAAACAATACAAGTTCGTAAAAAATATTATATTTCATTCTTCAGTAAAGGTTTGTTCAAATCACAAAAAATTTATTAATATATAAATAACAAATTGTATTAAGAAAAACATTTACAACTATTTATTATTAGCTAAATTGAGTTAATTAAAGTATAAATTTCACAATTCATTATAATCTCAATTTTTTTGAACTGTATTGTTTTACATTCTTTTTTCATTTCAACCATTTTTCATCAGTTATGTAATTCCTGTCAACAAAAAGAATTTTATTACTTAGCAGATGTAATGAATCAATAATAATTTAATAAATCTTTAAATCATAAACAATTAATTTATACTCCAGTATAATAAAAATATTCAAAGTTTACATGGTATCTTATTTGTTAATATTATCATCTTTAAAATTTACCAATTTTAGAATTTAAGATTATGTGGAAAATATATTATATAATATAAATATAATATATATTTTAAGAGATTCTTGTATTTTTCATTTGAAAATTTATTACTTGATTTGATAATTTTATTGGTCATTCATTATCATCAAGGCAAATGGGTCTCTGCTTTTGAATGCATTTTCCATTTATTATTTAAAATTAATATATTTTTCTAAAATTCAAATTAATATAATTGTTTTAAGAGCTCTTAATACTGGTGTATCTCTAATTATACTCTTAAAATTTAACATTTAAAAGTTATTAGAGGAGAATAGATCCAAAAACTTACCTTGTGGTGAGGAGGATTGTCACAATGAATTAGTGCACAAAATAAGAAAAAATGTTTCACTTGTGGAGGACCAAATATTGAATTATAATTGTATATTTATAAAATAAATATAAGTAATAAAACTGAGACTATGCTATTCTGTTTTACTGTAAGTATTTAAGTTTCCTTAGATAGAATAGATGAAAAACAATCTTTGCAGTATTTTTATTTGGTAGAATTATGTACAGAGATTTATGTAGTATTTCTGTGATTTATAAAAAACATCCAATCAGTGGAGTTTTTTTATTTATTAAAATTGTAGATTTTATCTTCAAAAAACTTACATGCTTACTTACATGGGCAGATTTAACAAGTCATTCAACAGGTCCTTACTGACAGAATTATTTTTATTTGCATCTAAAAAAAGAATTTCTGTTTTTTATTTTATCTTTTTTATGGTTGTTATACTCCAGAAACTGTGATGATAACATGGTAGGGATTAATTAAAATCCAATTTTCAGGACTTGTACCTAAAGACTATTCTGTGCTGTTTTAAAAGATTATGACAAATTGTAAGTTTTATCTTAGCAACAAAATAAGAAAATTTTTAATATTCAAACTGCTTTTAGATTAAACTTATTTTGTTTCAGATAGTTTAAATCTTGATTGAGGTAATTAATAATAATTTTACTTCAATTTAAATAAGAAATTGTATCCTAAAATAATATGTATGGAAAAATATTTTCCATACATCTTGTTATTTTCACTCCATATACTCTCATCAGTCATTTTTTTTACTTAATTACACTCAAGTTTTTTTAAATTAAAATTTCCTAATTCTACTTTAATATACTACTGTAACCAACTATGATGCAGATGGGAGAATTTCTTTTACAATAATTAATTAATTATCTTCTACTATATAAAAGCAGTTACACATTAGGCATATTTTATAAAATATGCAAGAATACATCAAATATACATTATACATTCTGTTGCAGTCTTTCTTACATGTGTCACACAAGTGAAGTTCCTGAGATAAAAGAAGTATAATATTTATTAAACCTCCAAATCTCTGTGATAACACTGTCACTTGTATGGCTATATATCATCACTGGCATTTTGTTGGGTTTAACCTAATGATGTGCAACATTGAAATACATTAGTTGGCACAATGAAAAAGGCAACAGGAATCCACTTAATCTTTCACTTGGCATGTACTTGCCCATGGTATACTCTTGAGCACCGATAACCATTTTCAGGATTATCTTGTTTCATATCAAGTCACCTACAACTGTTACAGGACCTAGAAAACAAGTACTGTTTTACTAAAATTATTTTCATCATCTTAACAAAAAAGCCTAATGGAGACCACTTGGTTGTTCATTGTCCTGTACAGCTTTCATTGTTTTTTTCTGGTTTACTCTTTCTTAATTTGTCAAATTTTCCTTTTTTTTATAGATGAGTCTGAGAAATGTTATTTATTCATCCCCATAAATAGGGGGGGTGTCAGACTCACACGGGTTCGGCTAGATGTTATTATTAAGAGCCTATGTGTACCCACACCCAACCGACTAAAACTCCTATCTCACTGTTTCTCCTCCTCTGGAGTTGTTCCTGCAGTTTAAGCATTGCATGGGCCCAGGAGGTGCCTTTAGAGTCCAGGGGTCCAATGGTTCAGAGTCCCCGTGCTTCATCCCTGTCACCCATCTGCACAAGTGCAGACGTACGATGGCTCCACAGGGGACTGTCCTTCCCCCCTTCACCTTCAAGTCACTTTCTTCGCCTGAGTCTCAGGTCTTTTGTATGGAACTCTGATTGCTGGGCGATCTTCAGTCCTCTTACCGATCTGGGTCCTAAATCAGGCTGTATCCCATTCTCTAGTTTCTCTTGCTTTAGTTTTCAGGATAATTGTTGCTGACCACATCCCACCGCTGGCATTGGTAGATTGTGTGCTCAACGGCATCTTCAAGATCGCAGTACCTGCATAGAGGAGATGCTCTCCTGCCAAATTGATGCAGGTAGGCTTAAAAATCGCCATATCAACAAAGGAGCTGCGTTATATAGAAACCTACCTCACCCAGTCCTCTCTGCACCCATACATCTATTCTCGGAATTAATTTACCCGTCCGTAGACCAGTAAGTGAGGTTTTCCAGGTCCCTTGCCAGAAGAAGTAAGTCCTTAGCCTCGGTCTTAGTCATACCAAGATAAACCCGCCGAAGCATCAATGCAAGCGGCCGCACCAAGGAAATCCCGGAGATGACCTCAATAGCGTTTCACAAAATGCTATTTTGAACATTCACGGACGCAATGTTCAACGCAGCATGTCTTTGAAGCGATGATATTTTATCTACATTCCTTTTCTTTTCAAGAGCCTCTCCCACGCAAGGATGGCATGAAATATGATAGAAGAAGAACCGTCACAATTATACGTTGTCTAGAAGCACGAGGACCTCTGTGGTTACGCATAAGCTTACCGAGATTATCAACAGCTGTCTGATTATTAACGTGCCAAGGTCTGCTGAAGGTGGACATTGTCGTTTCGTCTCCTCTCCAACCGCACCCCGACGTGGGAATACTGGTCCCAGCAACATTAATTTGCATTTCTCGCAGTCTTCTTCTCCCGACCAACGCTACTGCAGAGGTTTTATTAGGTGCTAAGTGTAAACCTCTCGCCTCAAGCCAACAACTTATTCGTCGGACCTTATTATTGGCTACCTCCTCTACTTCTGCTTAAGTGTGTCCGGCCACGAGGAGGGGCAAATCATCTGCATATGTAACAAGTTCAACGTCCCCATCAAACTCAAGTCTCAAAAGCCCATCAAAAGCGAGGTCCCACAGGAGTGGGCTGAGAACCGACTCCTGATTTGACGTTAATAGTGACCAAATTCTAAAACCAACTAACCATCTTCTGTGGAGGTTTTAAGCCTTCTGAAATGTAGGTAGCTGTTAATTATGCTAAGGAGACACCCACTTATATTCTTCTCTCTCAGCACATCAATAATAGTCGGCCACTGGAGACTACCAAAGGCGTTCCTGACGTCTAGGAGGACCACTAACGGGATCCTCCGACAACGTCCAGTGCCGCTACTTCGATCTCTAGCACATTCAGTTAAGCGTTTCAACGCGTCAATTGTGGACTTCCACCTAACAAAGCCATATTGATCAGGGTACTGTCCACCCTTCGCTTCCACCTCGCACCAAAGCCAGTAAGGGATAAGTCTTTCCAACAGCTTGCCCAGGGTGCTGAGCAAGCATATCGGATTATATGAGACACCACTCCCAAGCATGTCTTTCTTCTTTGGCACCAGGACCAACCGCGCTTCCTTCCAACAGGAAGGAAAGCGACAGCTCTCCAAAGCTGTATTAGAGGCGTCCAGTACGACCCAAGGATGTCTTGTCACCATTAATTTAACGAGAGATCCAGGGACCTCGTACAACCTCGCACTCTTATCTGCACTAATTCTCTTAGCCGCCAGTCTCAGCTCCTCAGTGGAGAATTTTTGCTCATGCTCCAGGGCTATCTCATTCCACGGAGCTTCAACTACTGGGAACAGCTCCTCGACCATCTGAAGTGTTGTCTCTCGAGATAGAGGGGATGGGTGCGCCAAACTTATTCATGACAATTTTTATGCAGCCCCCCCCACGGATTAACGTCCAAATCTGCTACCAGCTCCGCCCAGGCTTTCGCCTTCGCCTCCTGAATGGTCGCACAAAGGGACTTTCTTGCTTATCGGTATGCAACAAGTAACTCGTCTACATCATTGGAAGCTCTCTTCGTTGCTCTCTGAAGTTTCCTTCTAGCAGCAATTGTAGCTGCTCTCCTCATAGCAATCTCATCGGTCTACCAGTGGACTCTTCTCTTTGCCGGCCCTTCAGGTCGTCTGCCTCGACTGTACTCATCACACAATACCTCCATAAGCCCTTCAGATGTGATCGCCCGAGCAGGGTCCAACCGATCAGCCATCTGTCCACAATACGTTTGGCCTGAAGTTCTGAGGGCCGCCACCATTGACTGCGGGTAGAGGTTCCCGACCTTCCACACTCCTCTGTGTACATAATAGCCTAGTGGTCACTTGCCAGCTCTTCCTCACAAATCCGCCAGTCCTTGATCCAATGGGCAATCCCATCAGAGGATGCGGTAACATCCACAACCGACCTCGCCCTCTGCCAACGAAGGTGGGTGGGGTAAAATGTATTCCTCCAAATCTGAGGTCGGATTTGGAGAGGGGTAAAAATTTTGGGGGGTAACATATGCGGCCGGGAATGGATCACGTAGATCCAAGAGGGATTTGGGATTGGGGGTACGGATATGGAATTATAAGGAAATAATTTCCCCAGCCAAATCAGAAACACTGTGGGACTTAGAAAAATTCTGTACTCACCAGGTCAGGAAAAATTTCTTAAACTTGCTTAAATTTTACTATCATTCTAATACTTATGTGAGATTTTTAACAGGACAACAGATGTAAACACTTATTCCCAGTTTAAGTATATCTTAACAATGAGCATATTGATACATTTTCAGTGTGCTAACCAGTGTGACTGCACCATACATTTCTTAATATAAACTCATTACAAATCTACCTTCTGAATATTTAACACCCTTCAACAAGTAAACTGTGGTCTATATTTATTATTTTTTAATTCTGAAATCAAATATTCTAATTCATAAGCTGGGAAAATGGTAATTATTTTTACCACTGTCTCCTTCACTGTACAAACATAGAATAAAAGTTTTCAATGGAGAAATGAGAAAGATAATGTAGAGAAAAATTAATTACTACTATACTATTGATTTTAATGTTATGTTAAGACAATTACTGTGTGTTGCCTTGCATTGAAGGAAAGCCTCTCTGAATTTTTCACACAAAGCAAGGTTATCACTTTTTTCTTCAGCACATTTTAGAAACTGTTTTATCTCCATTGCACATGGATTAGTTGGTTCAAGAGTTGTAGTTCCTGATGAAATTGGTTGATCAGGTGCTTTTTCACTTCGAAATCTATTGAATAGTCCAGTCAACATTTGTCCAACAGAATGACCCTGTTGAAATATATATATTGTAATTTTTTTTCATAGTTAACAGTTCATGTGTAAATATACAAGGAATTGATATTGTGGAGTGTCTTTGGGAAGTTATTTGAGTTACCTTGTGAGGGCTGTTTGGAAAGTTCTTGGCGTGACAAAGAAAACAGTATTTTTTGGAAACTTTTTTTATTTTTCAATGTAGTTACCTTCCAATTCAATACATTTACACTAACGACTTTCCAACATTTTAATACCCTCAGTAACATGACTTTTCCAACTCTGAAAAATAAGCGCTAGTCTCAGCTTTGGCCTTATCTTTGGAGATAAAACTTCATCCAGCAAGCCATTTCTTCAGGTTTGGTAAGAAGAAGTAATCGCTAAGAGCATTTTTTTTTTGACCAGATGTGAATATTTAGCCTAAATATAAACTGATACATAAGGAAACATAACACTCCCAGATGATGATCCTTTGTTTTTCTAGATAATTAAGATCACCACATCTTGAAAATAAAAAAAAAAAACTGTAGTCATGACTTTACCTGCAGAAGGTACTGTTTTTTTTCTTTCAGTGGCATATTTTTACCTGCTCCAATCCACTGTTTGGCTTATTGAACGGTCTCTAGTATGTAATGGTGAATCCATATTTCATTTATTGTTGTAAAACGTGGAAGAAACTCAGCGGAATCGCAATTACATAAGTAAACACCCTCGAGAAGTGTTCAGTTGAATGTGTTTTTGTCAGAGTGGTATAACAAATGCACCCATTGACCGGAAAGCTTTTTCATACAAACAACATTGTGAACACGGTCTACTGAGATTGTCTGCAATGTCAACAAGCTTGTGTATCTTCAGTCAATGATCATTTAACACTGGCATTACGGATTTTTGTGATGATGCCATTGGTGATATCAGCATTCCAGGTGTTCATCATCTTGAATGGATGTATGACCATGTTTAAATTCAGTCGCCCACTTTTTTACAGTCAAAAACAAAGGAGAAGAAGCCTTTAAAATAGAATCTAACTGTTTTTTTTGTTTGTTGGCCGGGGTTAAACCTTCTAAAACAAAGTATTTTATAACTGTTCGAATTTCAATTTATTCATTTCAGAAAATGTCAAAGCTTATTTTCTTTACTCGACAAACAACTAAAGTACGCGTTTTAACCTTTGCAGTATGTCATTAAATCATACATGATAAACTTCATAGTCATCATTTTGTCATACTTTCGTTATCTCTCTGCCAGGCCGAGAACTTTCCTAACGACTTTGGTTATATTGCTTGATAAAATTGCTAAATAAATTAAAATACTTTCATTTTAACTGTAACTCAGCTGGCTGACATTAGCAATTCAAATTGAATTCAGAGGGGTTGAAAATATATCCAGATTTTTTTAGTTTATTATTATTTGATATGCAAGTTTGCAGAGTGAGCAGCATAAAACCGAATCCATAATGAAACCGCTACCCAACACTACTTATGAAAGTCACACACGCAACTAGCACGAGCAGTGGATGTATATGTTACTGCTGTTTGTCAGGTGGTTACATGTCAGTGCAGTATAGGTTTTGATGTAGTACAGTATTGTGAGTGCAGTTGTGTTTGTGTAAAATGCCTTAATCAATCCAGGAAAGGATTGCTTTAGTTGAGGGTCTACATTCAATCTGGATCGTTTGAAGAATCACATCAAGTATTCGTAGAAATTTTCCGAGTGCCTGTATCCCAGCGCAGACAACAATCTGGTGTAAAATACACATCTTGTTGTAAAATTCTTCACGGATTAAAATTGAAACCATACCGCATTACAACTGTGCAATAATTGAAGTATACAGACAATGAGCTGTCAGCACAGGACGGTGGCCTCCTTTTCCTCAGAATTGTCTACTTGCAATTTTCCTTTGGGGCTACTTAAAGGAGAGAGTTTATGCATCTAATCCCTACAATATTGATGAAATTAAGGTAAACATTCAACGAGAAATCGACACAATTGCGTCAGACGACTCTCATTTTGAACTTCTTTTGTAACAATAAGGTAAATAAGCGCAAAATTTAAATTACATTTTATGTTTTGTCTGTATATTCATAAAATATCATTCCAACATAACCTACCGATTCTGCAGCAGTTTCTACGTTGATCAGTTTTATGTTGCTCACTCTGTATAATACAGTATTAATCATAAGTTGGTTGTCTTTTAACAAGAAGTACTAAATAAGACTTAAGTCTTAAGTCTTAATAAGTTCTAAATAAGTTTACTGAATAAGTCTTTTTTAGTTTATGAAATTCATTAATTAGTATATATGCTTAAAGTTGACAAACAATTTAAACAAACTTAGTTTGTAAAGTTAAGTTATATAATAACAAAGCATGATTAAATTTCTATAATACATGCAATAATGAAAACAATCTATATCAGTTCTTGTAAGGTGTTTTTTTTTAATGTGGAGCTGAATAGAAAATTTAATTGCATTTTGGACTGAATGGTAGTATACATTACAAAATGTAATCAACACTTTTAAAACATTAAAAAATTGTCACTACAAACTTTTGAAATTACATGGGAACTAACTGGGAAAATTTTAATCATCATTAACAACAGAATCATTAATTATCTACATTGAAAGGTAGCTGTGTAATCAGTTTTGCAAAGATTTTTTGGAAGCATAATTATTAGATAGTTCTGAAAGTCTATTAAAATTTGTAAATATTTATGAAAATTACGGTTAGAGTACTTATATTATACGGTTCAAAATATATTTTGAACTATTTTTTTTCCATATTTAAGAAAGTGAAGAAAAGATTAGAAGAACATTTCTTCAAATGTCTATTTTAAGTCTGCCGTTTTATAATCTCATGGTTTAGTTATAATTAAATTAGTAATAACACTAATAATATTAGTAATAACACTAATAAACATAATTTTTGTTTCCTAACATTCGATACATGATTTTAATCTGTTTTTTGATGCTGAAAACGAATATGAACTCAGAAGGCTTTCTATCACCCACCATTTTTGAAAATTTATTTAATTTTAATTAAAGAATTTTTTTCATGTTTCAACATATAGTTAGCAATTTAAGCTCCTATATTATATTTTGTTAGCTCATTTTTTTATTGTTTAATTTTGTTAAAGTAATTTGTAAGCTTTCAATAAACAATACTAGACACAAAGAATTAAATCATATCACATGGTTGCATATTATGACATATCTAATACTGGAGTGTGATACTTCATGGATAAGATTAATCATGTCTGTGCAGGTCAAAACATGTAGCTAAAAACACAGCTGTGTTGTTTGTATTGAACACTGGATTTTTGATGAATTAATTTTGTTCAGTTTTATTGCTGTCTTAAGTTTGTTAACAGTGCAATATCATAATGTCTTAATGCATTGAAATTGTGTTAATGATGTGGATGCCTTTTGTTATATATGTGATGAGTTTACCGTAAAATTACATTACACCTTTAATTAAAATGCATATCATATGTACTTTCAGTGTAAAATTGGTGATCACATAAGATGTGGGCTCCTCATATAGTATGCACTAATTTTTCTGTAAATTTAAGAGGATGGTTGAAAGGTACACGGAAGGCCTTACCATTTGATGTACCTATGGTTTGACGAGAACCAAGGGATCATGTAACCGATTGGTTAACTTTTAGAAATTCCTAAAAAATCTTAAAAATTTGTAATTTCTAAAAAATTTAAACATAACATAAAATATCCTTCATTGCAATTTGCAATCAGGCCTGTACCTCACAGTGAAATTATTCCAGTTTCTGAGCAACCTGTGAATGTGTTTCGAAAGCAGCGATGAAGAATCAGGCAATAGTACTACAGAAGACAATGATTTTGATTTTGAATTATCTTCCAATAAGGCACACCTTATAAGGTGAATTAAATGACTTGGTTAGGGATTTAAATTTATCAAAAAATCAAGCTGAACTGTTAGGATCAAGACTGCAAGGTTGGAATTTACTTCAAAGAAATACAAAAATTCGGGCTTTCGAAGCCGACAAAAAGAATTTTCTCAGTATTTCATTGATGAAAATAATTTAGTTTGTTGCACAAATATTGATGAGCTTATGTTGCACTTAGGAAAAGTTCATAAACCTGAGGACTGGCGCCTTTTCATAGATTCGTCCAAGTATAGTTTAATACACAACGATACCAATCCCTTATGGTATTAATTTTAAAGAGACATACGATGCGATGAAAGATGTTTTTGAAAAAATAAGTTATAAAAAAACATAACCGGAATATATGTGGTGATTTGAAAGTTATAGCTATTTTCTTAGGCATGCAGTTAGGGTATACTAAGTACATGTGTTTTCTTTGCGAATGGGACATCCGAGCTAAGGATAAATATTACGTTACCAAGGAGTGGGAGAAACGAGACAACTTAACTTCAAATGGGAAAAATATTATTCATGAGCCCTTATAGTTGAGCCCAAAAAAATATTTTTACCCCCTCTCCATATCAAGCTAGGACTAAGAATGAAAAAGCAATGAAGAATGATAGTCCCGGATTTTTGTACATCAGACAGAAATTTCCGAATGTAAGTGAAGGAAAAATTAAAGAAGGAATATTTGTTGGTCATCAAATAAGAGAGTTGTTCAAAGATGACGTATTTAACTCGATGTTAAATAATGTAGAAAGTGCAGCTTGGACTTCATTTAAAGACGTTTGCAAAACTTTTCTCGGCAAACAAAAATCCGACAATTACCACGATATTGTTAATAAACTTCTTACTTCATACAGAGCTATGAGATGTAATATATCTTTTAAAATACATTTATTCCACTCATTATTTCCACGGACAACCTCGGAGACGTAAGTGACGAACACTGTGATCGTTTCCACCAAGACATTTCGGTGATGGAAAGCCGCTATAAGATTAGCGGCTTTATTTATCTTATAAATAAGATTAGACTATTTATAAAAGAAAAGCATCAACAAAATCATTCTAACAAAGGTGTGGCCATGCAAAATTATAAATTTTACAGATTTTAACTATACTTTCCCTTTATATTTTTTGAAGCGTAATTAAAGTAAGAGTGGTAGAAAAATTGTATTTACAAATCTGTATTTTATGCAAAAAAGGAATTCAGGTAATGGTTATCGCACTTGGAGAAACATTAAAAAAAATTTTTTCTGTTTATTTCTTTGTTTGTTTTAACTAGAATGACCTTTAAGTAAATTTTAGAATATAAATATATACGTAAATATTTCATATGAAATTCAGGCTGAAAGTTTTCTCTCTTCAGAGAAAATTTATTTCTGCAACTTTTCTTCCTGTTACACAGAGCTGTTGAATGTTTTATACCATACACATACACCACACCCCACAAACACTATGCAAATTACAACATATACTCTTACACAACATCTTACTGTTTTTTCACACTTACACTCGGTAGTGTTGCGACACCTTATGAAATGCGATCGTAACACAAAGTAGAAATTATCGTGTTGATGGATGGACGGCTCTTCGTAATAAGGATGAACCTAGTTGTACTCAGCCCTAGTTCCAGTACGCGCGTGCTCTTCTAAAGTAGTCCATTAAATTGCCGGTACTAGTGGTAAAAAAATTCTGTCCCATTTAACAATTGGTCAGTGATTGTTGGTCTACTTGAAGAAACTTCGACAGACCTTGTCATCCGAAGATTTATCTAGTGATAAGGGAACTAGAAAAGTTACGGAGAGTGTTAAATATTCTTGAGGTTTACAACGAGGTAGGTGTATATCTTCGTTAAGTAAGTGCATCATAACAGCTTATGGCTCTACGAAATCTGTGAAAACTTAGGAGTGGCACCCTGTTAATTGAAGTCTGTAATGAAGAGTAATGTTGGAATGTCTTAGTTCGTAAGTATATAGGGACAGACGAAATGATAGTGGAGCCCCACAAGACCTTAAATTTCAGCAAGAGTAATCTTTTCACTGACATTGAGTTACCTGAAATCACAGAAATTCACTACAGTCAGTCACGTCTGTGGAGAGAATTATGAGAAAGGAGAATGGTGTTGATGTGACAGTATCCTGGCTAGTTCAAACCTTTTCTAGTCAGACCATTCCTGACCGAATAAACGTTGGTTACCAAATCTCGGACGCTGCTTCCAATGTTAGGGATTTGGTCACATCAAAATTGGTTGCATAAGGGAAGAAGTTTGTGCGTGTTACAGCCGTACGGGTTATGATGATAGCAGATGCGCTGAAGTAGAAAAATATATAAATTGTAAAGGTCCACACTCGGTAAAGTCTCGAGAATACGCCCTTTATAAGAAATAAAAGGCTATATTGAATACCAATACTGAGCAGAAAGTGTACTTTCCTATGGCTTGTCAGGAAAACAGAAAACCGCTCAGCATGAGGAATCCTGTAAAACCGGGCATTAGTTTTGTCCTGGCTCTCTCAAACAATGTAGAAAAAGAGAATGAATAGGCACAGCGGAAAAACTGACCAAAATGGTAGAAGCTTTATCAGAGCAACTGAAGTCCCTCACATCTGCTATTGCAGCAGCGAATATTGGTTGGATAAAACTTCTGCTAAAAGACTGATAGTGAGTTATCGAAAAGCACTTCAGTACACAACCACATAAAGTTCTCGTTGTACCGATTACGCAGGGAATTACCAAGAAATCCTGGTCTATTAAAACATTATCGCCTGGTTACGGTATTTATGTCCTCTCAGGCTTTCAGTCCCCACTAACATCTTGAGGTCTCTACGGGGATGTAGTAGCGGTTGTAAATACAAAAAAGAAAAATGGATGATCTATTTAATAAATAATTTGCACACAGGGTTTTACATATTTTAAAAAGAGGATTTTTTACAAGTCCAGATATTATTCAGTGAAATGTTTACGGTCTTCATTCTCAGCGTGAGAATATTGAAATTCTACCAAAGGAAGAAAATCCTGTGATACTGTAACTGCAGGAAACTCAACTCCGTCCCCAGGATGAAGAGTCTTTTCACAGCTACGTTTGCGAGAGTAGAGGATGTGAAGGTGTGGCTGTTTCCCTGAAGGAAGTCGAATTATAAACGCGTATTTAGCTGGCTACAAACATCTCTGAATATCTGCAACTAACCTAACTAAGATGAATATCTGCAACTTATACTTTCCCCCAAACTCCGATATCAGCGAGGATGATCTGTTCAGTCTGTTTTCAAAGATTCCTTTCCCCTGCCTAATAAATGGTGATTTCAACGCCCGTCACTCTTCGTGGGGGGTCATCATCATGTTCTTCTTGAGATACTATAGTTGATAGACTGAGACAGAACTTTGATCTCTGCTTATTGAACGTTGCATTGTACCGGTTTGTCAAGTTCATCAGGTAAATTTTCGTGCATCGATCTATCCTTGTTTACAGTATCCCCACTTCCACGTCTAACTGGCGTGTGTCCAAAAATTTCTTTGGAAGAGATCACAAACCAGTTATTATCTCAGTCGGTAATAATGATTTATCTCAGAATCGGCCGATTATATTGGTGGTTGTGAAAGCGAAATGAGTGGTAGCGCGATTTACCAATCGGCCATGTTTACAAACCTGATACTCAATAGTGCAAGTGAATTTAATTTATCCCTCTAACATCTGGAAAGCCAAGGCCACCTGCTGTTTCTTAGCATGAAGGCTGCAAGAGTGGACTAAAGGATCGTTGCAGGGCTTTAGGTAATTTCAATTGAAGCCCTACGACAGAATTGCTCTGCGCCTTCAGGAATGCGAGAGCTGTATGCCGCCGTTTAGTGTTTCGGTGTGCTAAACGGAAATCGTGGCTGAATTACATGGATACCTTTCTCGGACAACGCCATCATCGGCTATATGAAGAAAAGTTCGGGCCATGTGTGAATCATGACATCTCCGCTGCCGACTGGATTGGAAAATAACGGAATCCTCAATTACCACATCAATTATTGCGGCGAACACATTTGGAAATTATTTTATCAGTTTCCCTTACGTCGTCATACTGTCCTGATTTTATGAGGTATAAATTGCAAATAGTGATTTTAAAGATAGAAAGTCACAAGGTGGGTGAAGACACCCACCTTGTGACTTTACCGGTCGCCACACCACCCCTTCCGTTCCAAGCCCTGAGGGGCTTTACCGGAAATCGTCTTTAGACCCTCTAACTGATTACATCTCACAGTCACCAGCCAGGCCTCGGTCGGGATGCCACCGATGTAAATGCCTTGGCAGACATTTGCATCAGTAAAATACATATCGAATTTCGCCTTCACGTAGGCTTGAAACGGACATCTTTACGTCCAACCTAACATGATTCCCTCAAACTAACTAACCGAAACCTTGGAAGCGCGAACCCCGCGCTTAGTAAAAATTTGATAACACCGTTTACGACTTTGAATACCTCATAAAACGAAGAGTTTACAGTTAAATCAGTACAACACTCATACCAATCAAAATTATGTTTTAAGCAACATACAAATTCAGACTTACACCCAATTAAGTCGACCAATTTAGGTCACCTAACAAGGGGAAAACAACCTCAGTCCGCTCCGCGCAGGAGTCGGGGACATCCCAAACCCGTAGGGGAAGACACCCGCCTAGTAACGTTCCGGTCGCCACACCACCCCCCGTTTCTTGCCCTGATGGGCTTTAACGGGAGTCGTCTATCGCCCTCTGACTTTTTACACCTCATAGTAATAAGCCTGGCCTCGTTGTGATGCCACCGATGTAAATGCCTCGGTGGACATTTACATCGGTGGCTCATTAACTCAGCTTTTGCCTTCGCTGTAGGCCTCGTCCGGGCATCTTGAATGTCCTACATAGTATCCCTCTGAACTAGCTAACAGAGTTCGTAGAAGCACGAACCCCGCGCCTAGTTCTTCTTTATTGAGCCAATTCTGTGAATGTCTCGAAATTCAAGGCAAATTTAAACACAACATATCACCAAAAAATGTTGCCAGCAACAACGAAATGTAGTCCTAGTTCCCTTACTGAACTCAGCAGTCGGGGAAAAACCCAGCAACATCACCCGGTCCCATCATGGTGTTTTGCGTGGCATTACAAAGTCACAATCTCGACCACCACCGGCGGAGGGCAGCCACACCCCTGGTCACACGGGTTAACATACCCCGGCGGCGCGGCCAATTCCACCAGCCGAAGTCCCAAAGGGAATCACAAACAATACCAATATAACCGTGCTATGATGCCAATGCGCTTACCTCCAACCAATCCAACACCTAAGCCGGAACCCTAGCCACCCGGGATCCTACCATGATCAAGTACTTCGATTAAACTCCCTCTGCACACCGCAAGGGCGAGAAAAAAAAAACAAACCACTATAGACCACTCCTCGCGGATCATCTAGTTAATACGGAGATCCAGAAAGGAATGTATTCTCTCACGTTCCCTAACATCTCGTGAACGTCCGACCTCGTATCGGGGACAGACTTAGAGAACGTATCATCAGTCCCACAATCGGAGCATTGAGTCGAACCCACCAGACGAAACCTAGCCAAATTCGCCGAAAGGCACCATACCCGGAGGCACCATTCGTCGGATATCAGACAATGGGCTCTTAAGCAACATCACTGCGGTTATCTCTGGACTGACAATCATCTTATGTTGGGAGACTCCACAGCCTGAGTGTTTCACAAGCACTAGCAGCTCGGAACTCTTCCTCGTTACGCGAATCCCCTTTAGTCAATAATAGGGCGTCGTCGCCATAAACGACGACACAACAACCACAAGGCAACTTTAAACGCAACATCGAATCGAATTCTATGATCCAAAGAAGGAGACTCAGAACACTGACCTGTTAACCTCTTACGAACCTACGAGCCGCCGTCACGCAGGGAAACGGTCGATGGCTGAAATAACTTGATCTAGTTCATTTCGTGTAGACTTACGGTTCTGCATCTTAAACATAGCAGAGGGCCACCATAAGTTGTTAAATGCCCTGGCTATGTTCAAAAAAATCCCTAATACATATTTACATGGACCAGAGGAAGCTATATCCATCACCTTTAGTATGGCATCCGCGGTGCTCTTACCCGGTCGGAAACCATACTGGTTGTCCATTAGCAAATGATCAGTGGCCAATCTAACATTAATACGCAAATATAGGAACTTATGAAAAATCTTGCCAATCACGGGCAAGAGCGTTAGTGGACGGTAAGAAGAACTAATAGTAGGATCTTTGTTGCCACCTTTGAACAACAATACCAAGTTTCCACCCTTCCAACACGCCGGAAAATGGCCAGCGAAGAGCAACCTATTATATATTCGAGTTAGAGAACCAAGGACTACTGGAAGCGCACGGACAAGGAGCTCCACTGTGATACAATCATATCCAGGGGCCTTATACCGTAACATACTACAGATCAATTCCACTTCAGTGATCTCAGAAAATTGTATTCGGTCTCGAAAATCGCGAATTTCCGCTTGACACACCGGTGGAATGAAATCTCACCCACCATAGTGTCATCTGGGAGCAAATCATTCAGCAAAATGTTAAGGACACGGTCTTTATCAATTACCTCATCCTCATGGATTGACAAGGCTGACAAGAGGACATCTTTCCTACGCTTATATCCAAGGGCTCTATACACAACGCCCCAAAGGTTTCCATTTCCTTGATCCTGAACGAAGGAACGCCAAGGAATTACGTTTGGAAAACCTAATGCTATGAAAGTACCTAGCCCTCGCTCTGCGGTAATCTGAAGTTAGGGCCGCACGCCATTCGGTATCACCCTCTCGTTGCACAGCCCTTCTGAGTCGGTTCACAGACTGCATCATTGCTGTCAGATTCCGAGGCCACCAACCAGATATATGTTCCTGCGGCTTCAGCCGCCGCCATCACCACAGAAGTGAAATTTTCTGCCAGAACATCTAATGGCAGGCAGTTAAGGTCTTGAGAAAAAATCTCCAGTCTGAACTTCCAACAAAGAGGAGAATTTCGGCCAGTTCGCCCTCCTATGCAGGAAGCGCCCCCGGTAAATAGGAAAGTGTCCAGTGGCCATCGCGCAGCTCATCAGCTATTTCAAAAGTATGAACCGATGATCGCTGGAACAGTCGTCGACTACAGACCAGTCAAAGACCCTGCCAAGGATGTCCCTACCAATGGTGATGTCAATATTTGTACTTGAAAATGTCCTTCGTCCGTTAACCGTACCGACGGTTAACGGTGGCCTAAAGTGGCCAAATGCTTTGAAACATCAAAGACCTCAAAATTGTGCTGCACAATGAAACTGTCAATTACACCACTGCCATGAACAGTGATCCCACTGTGCTAGCAAAGCGACTTCGCATTAACATCGGCAGCAATAAGGATTGAACCACTACCCACAATACGAAGGATCCTATCCCATCTCGCTAGGTATTCCTCAGTGGGATTCCTGTATTGGAAATATGAACTAACAACTGTAAGGTTCTGTCCCCGAATGGCAAGTCTGACCATAACATGATGCGTGTCAGAAACCTGCCGTATAAAAACACTATCAGGCGACTTCCTGCAAAGAATAGCAGATATACAGGTGTGCTCTACACAAAACATTTTCCAGCTGTGAAAGGCTGGCAGATCACCCCTAATTACAACATATGGATGCTGCAGAAGTACAACATCGAGGTTCCATCTCTCTACAATCACCTAATTCAGTCTGGACTACATAAACACCCTGGTCATTTAGTTGATCGAACCTAACCATCTAAGGAATTAAAGGAACAGCGCAATGGCCCTTACGAACAGCCACACTCCTTACTAACAACTGGATTGCTCATGATTCTTGTATAACCACTTACAATTAGCAGAGGCCGGAGCCTTGGACCTATGCGAACAATCAGCATGCTTGTGGCCCTCCTCGCCACAATAGGCACACACAAAGGCAAACTTACAAAATTTAGCCTTGTGACCATATCTGTAGCACTTGAAACATCGTTGGACATCCACGTACACTTTTACTCGGCAGGACCCTAAATCGATAAATAGTCTGCCTGCAGACGTAAATTTTTGAAAGAAACCAGAACTTACCTCAAAGATTCCGTGAAATTTCTGGGTATCACGCCTATCCGTTTTAAAGACCAACCTGCAGTCCCGCCGGAAGGCGGTTTCATCCAAATCAGTGTTCTGCTCCCTAATGAGGAACAAGACATCTTCGTCAGTCAGGTTACGGTCAATATCATAGACTATAATACGGGGCCTACACGTTCTCTTCGGGTCTGCTTTCACATTCAATCGCTTAACTGCCATGGAATCTCTAATTGCCTGAATGGTCTCCGTATCATCCACTACCACAACTAATCCCTTGCCGGTCTCTTTAATGTTCCTGATTTTAAGACCTTTTCGGTCAACCCGAAGGGCAACCTAGAGGTCTTTCTTCAGCTGACTGCTGAACACAGTCGAACCCTCCGCCCTATTAACGCAACCTCAGGTTGAGGACTGGCTTGTTTCATGTCTGCCCCTGACCATCTCAGAATACCTACGCGGTTGCATCGGGCGGGGGCCGGGGCCGGTTTCTGAGCTACAGTTATTTGTTTAGGCCTCGAGGCAAGATTTTCGAAACCTCGACGAGAGCTGTGAAAGCCGCTCAGAAGAATTCGAGTCGAGGCAATAATCTCTTCTTGGTAGCAGCACTAGTATACACTTGGGGTTTGCTAAATAGGAAAATAAACGACCCAGTTCCGCCAAAACATCACGGACCAAAAGCGAAGATCTTCCAGGCCTGCCCCCGGCTTGCAAAAACTCTTCAATAATTGGGTGCATACCCTTCTGGGTGTGGACACCCCTTTATCTACTTCTGAACTATCGTTGTCAGGACCAGTGTTCGAGGAGGTCGAAGGATAAAGCTCCGGCCCCCTCATCTGGCTAGGCTTCTTACCTACCTCACTAAAATCTGTCATGGTCGGAGATGCCCTGACCTAAAATCAAAAATACGAACAAAAAAATATATTTAAAATACATATTTAAAGTAGCTGAAGATAAAATGTCCATAAATGCTGGACATGCTGACAGTTTTATCTAATACTCTCTGGGGAACTAATCGAGTATATATGTTTCGCTTCTACCGAATTCTGGTCCGTTTCCACCTGGAACACGGGTGCCTGGCTTATTCGTCCGTACGAGCTATTCTTAGGGTGCTCTACGTAGTCCATCATTCATTTATCTTGCTATAGGTAAGTTTCGTTCAAGCCCCATTGTAAGTCTCCCAGTTGACAATGGTAAATCATTTCTTTGGTACAGACGAAAGCAAATGATCTGCTCCTATGAAGCTCTCATTAAAGCGCAGCCAAATAATTCGCAAAATATACGAACAAAATGATCGCTGTATTCCTTCTATTTAGAGATATTGGGTACAAGCCCACAAGCGTGACGACTACCCGCAGCGAGCTACGAGCAGCTGCACCTTCTGTACTCCACGTGCAATGTCGGTGCACGGGCACCTTCTGTATTCTCCTGTCACTCTTTGCACCTCTTCGCCACTACTGGATATTAAATGTGTGAAATCAAAGATCAACACACAGTTACAGATTACGGCTCTCGCTCTAAAAGAGCGCGAGCAGGACTAAGGATAAAAGCTCCTTTGCCCGTAACAGGGACTTGCGATCAGGAGTCGTTGCCACTCTTTTCGCCGCGATGCGGCTGGTGCTCAAACAAATCGAGCGCCAAATCCTCCGAATCCCCGCGAAAAGGATATGAATCGTCTTAACAGTAAGGGTGCAAAACCGTGGTAACGGTTCTGAAACAACACACTCGACCACCAGCTCAAAAATAGCACTGAAAAAGACTTTATACAACGCAAACCTCTACTAGTGAAAAGAGACCAGAGGTTCCCTAAACAATGCAACAATCCCCCTTCCCTGAATAATGCAGTCCCCGCCAAGGTAGTTCATCTATAGATCGTATAGTTGGCATGGAATCTGTTATTCAAAACACCTTCCTACTTCACCAACGCCTAATTGTTGTGTTTTTCGACATGCGAAAGCCGTATGACACGGCTTGGAGGAGAGGAATCCTAAATACGAGTTGACTGTATGATTAGAGTGTACAATATTTATCAGGTGTTTCCTCAATAGTCGGTCCTTTCGAGATAAGTTGGAAAGACGGTAAGCAATTATTTAATACTAGAAACGGAATATCACAGAGAAATATCCTAAGATTTACCTTGTTTCCCATAGTCGTAAATACTACAATAAACTGCATGCGAAAAGTCGTAATGTGTTCGTTATTTGTGGATGATTTTTTATTTTACGCTGCATATAGAACTTTAGCTACTACCGAGAGGCTGCCCAAAAATAATTCGTTTATAATCGTGATGTAAAACGACTGGATTCATCTTTTCCCAGGAGAAAACAAATTGCTTTTCCCGCTTCAGGGAGCATGTTGACTCAACTGTTTTTATATGGTGAACCAGTTGAACCAAATACGGAGGTTAGATTTTTAGGATTGTGATTTAATCAACAAATGACGTGGATAACATATTTAAAGTAGCTTAAGATAAAATGTCCAAAAATGCTAGACATGCTGATAATGTTATCTAATACTCTCTGGGGAATTAATAGAGTATGTATGATTCGCTTCTACCGAATTCTGGTCCATTCCCACCTGGACTACGGCTGCCTGGTTAATTCATCCGCACGAACCATCGTCTTAGGATGCTCTATGTAATCAATCATTCATTTATTTTGCTATAGGTAAGTTTCGTTCAAGCCCCAGGTAAGTCTCCTAGTTGACAATGGTAAGCCATTTCTTTGGTATAGACAAAAGCAAATGATCTGCTTCTATGTAGTATTATGTAGCTATGCAGTATTAAACCGCAACCACATGACCTATGACCCGGTCTTCTCCAATCAGCATATTAATAGATATCAGGAAGAGCCGAGAGATCTACTGCCGCTAGGCATCAGAGCTCATCACTTTTTCTAATTTCTAAATGTATAATTACCTACAGTTCTTACTGTTACTCAATGTTATTACCCCCTTGAAGGCCTTCTCTCGTAAATTACTGGTTTAATCTTTTCGGCATCAATACAAGTATACAAATCCGCTTATCTTTCAAGAAAAATTGTATAATATTATAAATATAGCATGATGATGATTTAATTTATACAGAAACTCTTTAAACATGTTAATTCTGTTAGTTGTGCTTTTGTGGTTGGCAATAGAACATACATGTTTGGCCTTCCCAGCATCGTCAGTGTCTTCATCGCAGAGCTGCATGTTATTGAAAAGACCTTAAATATAATTAGACCATCATTTCAACAAGTACTTATCTATTCAGATTCCAGAATGCCTTACAAGCCATTGTGACATGTACATCAGATGGGTATCTGATGTACAGACAATAGGGTTATTGTCTGTAAAATATAGTATATTATTTCTGAAATGACTCAGTGAAATACGAGAGAGCTTCTGCTGTCACTTGATTCCTGCTCATCTATATAGAAGCTACCTTAACCACTTTTTTTTAAGTTTAAAAGGAACTTGAGGAGAGAATTTTGAAGAACTTCTTAATGTTACCATCAAAACAAGAATTGAGATTAGCTAAAATCACAATGATAGGATGTTGATGTTTTGTCAGAGCATTTCACAAACTATCAAATGTTAGACTGATCTGGTCACTGTGACAAACTATAAATGAAACTCACATGTTTTGACAAACAGTAAAAAACGTGGAACCACCTATTATGAAAAAAATAAAAACAATCTGATTGCCTGAAATATTATAATATATAGAAAAGCGGTTGAGTTTGTACTTTTCTTTTTCATTCAAACACAAGAAAAGACAGTTATTTTATGTTACAGAAGAAAACATAAGACTACATTTCTTGTTATTTTGATTGAAGGAACATTTTAAATTACATTGAAATTATTGTTGTTAATGTCGAAACATTACTTGGTATATCAAGGAAAAACATAACACAATATGTGAGGTGAGTAATTCAACATTTAACAATAAAAATATTAGGTTATGCAAAATTATTAGGTTTCATCTACTTACAACTGCAGATCCTAAAGCAACACTTCCAGCTGTTGCTGCCATCTGCTTTAGTATACCAGGTTGTTCCTGGACTTCAACTTGATTTTGCACTGGTGCTGGTTGAGAAGGTGGGACTTCTGCTCTGCAGACATAATAAAATAATATGAACAGTTTATTCAAAAAAGAAATACAAATAACTCGTAGAGACAGTAAAATAAAAAGTGATTACTTTTTCAGTAATGCTTAATTGTTGTGGTTGAAGTCCAGCTGCACCAGATACCATGAATTGGTAAAAATATGCAATCAAACTACCTGATTAAGTATTCTATCTGATCATTAATATCAACTAAGATTACTACAATAAAATTAGAAGCTTTTGAGATACGGGTCCACAGAAATGTACTGAGGAATTCCTGGACTGACTGTAACAAATAATGAACTGTTAAGAAGAAAGAATTTAGATATTATAAAAATAATTAAGAGATGAAAAGTTAAATAACAGACTTATATAGTGGAGCATTTTGAAATCCTTCAGTTAATAGGTTACGGAAAGTGAATGGTAGTTAAAATTGTGTTCTTAAAGATACAAATAGTCCTGGTTGAGATATCTTTAGAATAAAGAATACTATGTTACAAATGTAGAACTATTTTGAGATACAATCATTAAAATTACAGTTGCCATATGAATCACGAAACAAAGAATACCCATGCAACAGTTTCACTCCAATCACAATTAGAAACAAAATTTTTATTCACATTTTTTTATTGTCTGATTACTAAACAATTTTGACAAGACTAGAATCTGTGTTAATATACTTAACACTATACTTACCTAAATTGTTTTAAATATATATTTCATTGACTACATTAATGTGATCAAATTTAAATGTTCTATATTAAATATTTATTTCATAAGAAAATTGTAATTTCCAGCATTTTAAAAAGCTGGAAAACATCTACCACTACTTTAAATAAAGAATTAGTGTCACTTATAAAAATATTGTCAAACAAATAATTCTGTTTTGTAATTTTAAGAATTTATGTTAATAAGTATATTGAAATAATAAGATAAATAAATTGCACATAAAATTAACCATTTCTTAGACGATTTATCTCACTAGACCAATTGTTCAATTTCACTAAGCGAGTAGAAGCTGCACAAGGTTTTACACTAAAAATTTAAATTATGTGTTTTAATTACATTGTATTTATTGAAATATGTAAGACTAGAAAAAAAGATGTACAAGTAAATAACATTAAGAAAAACTTTCTTTCAAAATTGTTAGATATCATACGAGTTTGTGTGATATAATAAAAAAAATAACTGTAAAAATAATGAAAATTACAACAATCACAAATACAGAAAACCCCAGAACAACTGCTCTGGTATTTAAATAACTGCCAGTTAACTAAATTACTTTCAATAAGAGCTAATAAATAGAAGAGTTTAATTCTAAATTATTTGTATTAGAATTTTTTTTAAACCATACCATACCTACATGTAGGTATGTACCTGTATATTTAACATTTTTTTTATATTAGATTAATTTTTATAATATGTTATGTGGTTTATGGTTATTAAAAAGTGGTAGATAAAAAATATCTGTCTTTCATAAGTATGAATACAAAAATAATTTCATTTCCTCAACCAGAAAATCTGAAGGGCACAAACAGTATCAGTAATACCAAGAGCTTAAATTTCATTATTTCCTAAGTATACGATTGCCACTGTAATGTAGTTTAATGAATCCCGTATCATACTAAATAAATAATTTTAAAAAAAACTTTTTTTAATATAATTTAATACTTAATTTATGGGATCAATAAGATTCTATGCTAAAATAGAGTATTTTAAAATATTATTATTCATACATAACGTATTGAACATATTACAATTGAAACGGTTAAGGATTAGATATGCTACTATTCGCGATATTAAATAAAAAATAATAATAGAGAACAAAGCAAACAGTATTTTAAATTATCCTAATAGTAAAGAAATAAAAATATAGTATTTTACTTACTTCGACGATTCTGAACTTCCTTTCCTCGTCATTTTGCAACAAAAAAAGAAAAGAATTACTACTGCAGAAAAAAGAGCGTTCGTTAATTGTGTAGATTCGTAGTTCTTCTAACACTGAACAACTCGCGGAGAGGATAACTTATTCAGTCTACGCGAAATTCTGAAATAAAAATATATATGTGTATACACACATATACACATACGCGAAACAGTTAATTACTCACATGCAAAAACTATTGCGTGATTAACGTTGCCAACATTAAAAGTACGCCGCAGTTATACAACGTTGAAAATTCCTTTATCATCTTTTTTTTTTTAAATATACAAGAATTTTAATCGTACAACCTTCTTAAATGGCCGACGTTTTTCAATTTTATTAGGCCTATTTTTGTGATACCTTAATCATTTTTCATTACCATAAAAAAATACATGTTGAAGAAGAAAATAATGTTTGGTTTGCTCCTTTTTCCTCTTTTTTACTTTCTTTTTAAAGTTCACTGTTACCGTAAATGCTATTTTTATTTTATATTTGTTTGCAATTAAATAATTATATTACCAGTCATCTAATTAATCAAAGTGAATTTTTATTTTAAATGAACTCTAAAATTAATGAAATTTGAATATCCTAATAAAACTTTATCAGACTACTATTAAATGATATTTTTTCTTTATAATCTTTTTCACGAATTTAATTAAAAGTATCTGAAATTTTGTTTATTCTACTTATATACTAAATTTACTCAAATCTGGGAAAGCAGTTAATTTTTTTAAGTTAGAGTTGATGACTTCTTTTTCTTCTCCAAAAAGGATATAAATGAAGGTTACATTAAGAAATAGAATCTTATTGAAAAAAGAGCAAGATATACCGTGAAAAGTTTAATAATTTTCTTAATTTTTAAAAAAGGCTTTCTTTTATGTTTGTTATTTAGTGAAAAAGAAACATTTCGTTACACCTCGCACATGTTACGAAGGCGATTTTTTAACGAGAAGTGAAATGTATAAAATAATAAATGAGGAACTGCTATGCCTAGCTGGGATTTGATATCAGGGGAGGATCTATAAATCAGCATGTAATACTGGTCTTCAACAATTTTGTTATACAGATAATTTTCACCTTTCTTACGTATTTTTTGACCCTGAATTCAAATACGACCTCAAAGTATGGGGTCTTTTCTGTTTTTCTCCCGCAATGGTTTTTTTTTAAGAATAACTATTTAAACTAATTAAGAAATAATAATTGTTATTTTTTAGTAACTTACTTGTATGCTGACATTAAAAGTATAATGAAACCAAACTTAACCTTCGCTCGCCAGTCAAGGTTAGCGAGAGCGTAGGTTAACCACACATCACAGAAATGGTCGATCTGAGACTGTACAAGACTACTTCATTTACACTCATACATATCATTTCATACTTCAAAGGATGACCTTTGAAGTAATCCTGACGGTGGTTACGGAGGCTACAGAAAAAAAGGATTATATATATATATAAAAGTCAATGTTCATATGTGTGTCCGCTAATGAACCGATTTAAGCACGGTTTTTTTTTTGCAAAATGCTCCGCGTTGTCCGGAGAAAGTTTAAAGTTATTGAAATCCTCGATTTGACCAGTAGGAAGAAAGTTTGGAGGTATTTTAACCGACTATTATGTTAAGAGAGTAGTTTGAATTAAACCCGATAGGTAGAGCTGTTGTTTTGACAATTGGATTTATTTACATTGTGACTTTTTTAAAGTTAAAGGTTAAATTTTGTGAGGTTCCGTAATGTTCAGTTTTTTAATGTTTTATCATTATATATATATATATATATATATATATATACTAGCTCTACCTGCCACGCTTCGCTGTGGCACATTGTGGTTGCATGGATGAGAAATGAGAAACAAAACAAAGCATACGTTTCATAGAAGTTTAATTTTGCAATACTTGTGGATATACAATATTTTTTGTTTTTCCACTGTCTGCGTAGATATAAAGGCTATCCGGTTTGCCGACTCGGGAACACGCAACATACAGTTGCCCATGTGAGAAGCAATCCGCATCTAAATCTAAACCACACAATTCTAAAGATTGACCTTGAGCTGTATTGATTGTGATTGCAAATGCCAATCGAATTGGGAATTGTAATCTTTTAAATTAAAATGGTGTATCGGTCGGGATTATGGGTATTCGAGGAATGAGGACATCTTCATCTTTGAAAAATTCCGTTAAAATCGTTGCTTTCACTACGTTATTCATCAATTTCTTAACTGCAAGTCGCATGCCGTTGCAGTGTTTTGGCTGATTAATATTCCGCAACAGGATAATTGTTATTTTTTGATCGAACCGTTGCTAGAATCAATCTAATGAGGAATATGTTTTTCCAGTTCCTCCTGGCGCATCCAAGAAGAAGGTCCCCCCCCAACTCCGTCATTTATCATTTGCATTATGCGATCATAAATGCCTTTCTGTTCACGCGTTAATTTGGAAATGTTTGATTGGACATATGACTGAAGATCACCAATGTTGTAACTCTGTTCACGGCGTAATTCCACATCAAATGAAGCAATCGCAGCTCGGGTGAGTGCTGGCATTCCCAATTGACTAAGAACTTTATTTGCAATAGCTAAGCACTTGTCTTCAATATTTATCAATGCTTCGTTGTAAATGCCTTCTGTAAATTCCATGGTCATATTGGTATTTTCTAGGCGTACTCTATGCAAAATATCCTCAGCCATATGCGATCGATATCTTTCCCATAACTCTGTGGGAGATGAAGGGAAGCAAGCGGTCAATATAATTGCGAAATAATGCGCGAATTTGGTTTGGATGTGCAGTGTTGCACGCGTCATTAATACATATATCCCACTGTTGGTCGTTTTCTAATAAATTCAGAGCTTGGTGAAAGGCACAGCTCAATCACGACACGATCACGCAAAAGTACCTCGATTAAAGTTAATATTTAATTCAGATTGTATAATAATCTGAATCAGATGCAAGGGGATACGTTTTTTTTTTTTTGTTAATAAACAATGTAATTGGGAACAGGTATTGTTTCACATGTGACTGCGGTTGTCGTTAGCTAGTATGGCGAGTGTTCCCCTCGCTTCCGGCTGATGGCGCGGTCACTGGTACACAACTGACCGTTAAAAAAACTGTTTTCTCGCAGTCGCGGATATGTGACTGATGCGAAAAATAGATAAAAACAATCTTTGATGCGGGTTATATATCGTGCTAAAATTTGAGTTCAATCGGTGTAGAACATTTTGAGTTTTTGAAGCGTACATAAACGAACTTAAAATTTTTATATATAAAGATTTATGGTCTGCGAAAAAAGCCCTTAAGTCGTACGAAAAAAAACATCATTTTAAATGCTTAGAAAAGCAGAGTAATGCTTACAAATTACAGAATAATCAAACGGCGTTGATTTCAGATGTTAATAAACTGCTAACGTAAGTAGAAGTTGTGCTGCTTCAGTGTACAACGTGATTCTCGAGTATGAATCTACTAATGAATTACGGTCTCCAAAGAAAACAAAACCCCGCAAGTCAATTGAGAAAAAGGTGAGATTTTGATAAAAAACGAGATTCGTAAAAAAGTTACACGAATTTTAATTATTTAGAAATAGTTTAGCGGTGTATTATGTCCTTTGGAAGAGAATTCGGTTATTGTCTTCGACAACGCTTCTTATCATTAAACGAAAAGAATTCCAGCCGTGTTATAGAAAAACAATGATATCAAAATGTGGCTTAGTTCAAAAGGAATAATTTTTGAAGAGGTTTAAGTTAATCTTCAATCATTGCAAAGGGTTTCGCGTATTAAAAGTAATTATAGTCCGTATAAAATTGGTTTGACACACAACGCCATATTGGTAAGTCGTGTTTTTATTCGGCTCCTAACGAATATGTTTGCCGGCTTCCGTGGCGCGAGTGGTAACGTCTCGGACTTTAATCTGGTGGTTCAGAGTTGGAATCCCGGTCAGGCATGGCATTTTCATACGCTATAAATCATTCATATCATCACCAACTGCGGTTGTCCTTGGTGGCTTTTCTTTTTGTTTTGGTGTTTTTTTAAAATAAAATACAGATGTTTTAGCTGTTAAATATAATTCAAAGAAATTTGTTACTTAATCAGTTGTGATTTTGTTTACATTGGCAACGGCCATACGGGCTCTTTGTGATTGGTCGTTGTGTTTGACAGCGGCCATCTTGCATTGATCTGACTGGTTTTCCTTTGTTTACATTTCCATCTGATATATTAGCCTCTTATTTATTAAAAAACTGTACAAATTAAAAATAGATAGATTTATTAAAAATAGATGAAAACAATCTTTGATGTGGGTTATATATCGTGCTAAATTTTTTTTATCGTGTTTTTTTTTTAATAAAATACATGTGTTTTAGCTGTTAAATATAATTCAAAGAAATTAGGTTGTTGTGTTTGACAGCGGCCATCTTGCATTGATCTGATTGGTTTTCCGTTGTTTACATTTCCAAATTAAAACTAGATAGATAGATTTATTAAAAATAGATGAAAACAATCTTTGATGCGGGTTATATATCGTGCTAAAATTTTAGCTCAATCGGTGCAGAACATTTTGAGTTTTTGAAGCCGTGCACAAACGAACTTAACATTTTTTTATATATATATATATATATATATATATATAGATATATACTCAAATCTAGCCAATAGCGAAGCACTGCCAGGTTAGCTAGTAATTTATAAGCATAATGCTTATATTGGACCTCTCTCAGGTACATTTGGAAGATCCATGTTTGAATAAAATTGACGAGTAGAAATAAAAAAATAGGTTAGCGAGTGTAGGTTAAGTTTGGTTAAATTATATTTATAATTTCTCTGCAAATATCTTCAAATATGAAAGAAAAAATATAATATGTAACGTAAAAACAAAAAAACCCAAAATATGTTCTAAGAGCTTCATTTTTTTTTAATTGTCACACATAAGAAATGAAAATTGCAAAACTCATTTATTTCTCTGTTATGACTGAACACTTGTAAATTTGTTGTGAGTAATGTTTATATTAATAATTAAATATCTGAATTAAATATCTGAATTTATGAAATAAATAATAAAATCTCTGAATAAGATATTCATAAATGACTCAACAGTAGAATAATTAGGAGAAGTGACCAGTGTGACAGATATGGTATTACATCATAGAATGATATCGATACTGTTTCTCTATGAAATATTCCTTCTAGGAAAAATAAATTTATCACAATAATATGTTTTAATTAATAGCCTTTATTAATGACATTATGATAGGAATATTCATTTCAGTTACTATTTTTTATGAAATAACCCAGACCAGTGAATCAATCTTGTTCTGGGTTATAAGCAAAAACCATTGTGAGTGGTCTTTTATTTATTCCGACTTTTTCTGTTCCAATATTGTTAATAACTCATATCAAAATGCCTCATAGTTGTATAAATCATGCTAATTTTTATGTGTACAATGACATAAATCAAATAACTATTACTCCTTTGATTAAAAAATCATATGAAATCTATTTTCGGTGAAAAGTACGAGATCAGGATATATCTTGGGCCCCTCATATCTGCTGGAATTGTTGTGTAACTTTACTAAGCTAATGGCTAAATAGAACGCCACAACATATGAATTTTTCTATTTCTACGGTATTTTTAGGTTGCTTGGCATTTCTCCCGCTACCACTCCATTCGGTCACCCCAAAGCATAAGACCGAATGTCTGTGCACAAACGGCTACTGAGCCTCGAAACAGTTCAGCGATCAGTGTTCTAAATAGCTCCTGGAGCTTACCTAACAGCGTGAGCGGACTAAGCGCGGTGCCATACACCACCGGCTTACATGTCCCAACCGCTCACTTGTTATGTATTTACTAAAATGGGTAGGCGCACCCCGTCAACTACAAAAATATATATGATATCCATAAATTAAAATTTACTTCGATTAGACAGCAATTCGCTGCCATGCCTAGGTCGCTGAATGTCAGCAAGTACCTATCCACCATATTAAAGCGCTTGGAGCCTTAATTGGCTGGTGGTCAGCCATATATCTCTAGGTTAGCTTCCCACAGCAGTGTGTAATCTTTCCCTTAAGTAAACTGTTGATGTCCGTTGAACATAGCAACCGCAACAAGGAACTCCCACACGGTCCGACAATGCGGCTCTCACCACATTGACTCCCCGCTTGTAAGTGGCCAGATTTTCCCCTTGACCTCTAAGTTTTTGATCAAGAAACTCTGGTCTCTGGTCAAGATTTCTGATACCTTAAAAGCAACTTTACCAGGATCAGTGAAGCAAAAATCAAAGAAAGAATATTTGTTGGAGAACAAATATTTTTGGTACAACAAATAGTTTAATATTCATTCTTTAGAATGAATATTTCTTCTCTAATGAAGGATTCTGACTGACAGGAGTTTGAGTAAATCTGGGAAAAAATACTCATTGCATTCACGTTTGGACTTTCTTCCACCTAAGATTGGCGATAAGCACTGTGATGAGCATGGTGAACACTTTCACCATGCTCATCACAGTGCATGGTGATATAATTAACCGTTAAAACCACCACCGTTAAAAATAATAACGGTGGTGATATAATGATGATAAAAACATGGTACCAGAGAAAAGGAAGCCTGAATATGCTTTCTGATTACTGCTGGAGACTGAAATGGAACATCAAAGACTGAATACAGGAGAAAACTAAAGAAAGCAGATATTAGGTAATTTGATTTGCATGACATTTCTTCCGCTACCACCCCATTCGGTCGCCCTAAAGCATAAGACTGAATGTTCGTGCCACAAATGGCTACTGTGCCTCGAATCAGTTTAGTGAGCAGTGTCCTAACTACCTCCTAGAGCTAACCTAATTGCGTGAGCGAACTAAGCATGGTGCAACACACCACTAGCTTCGTGTCCCACGGCTCACTTGTCATATATTCTAAAACGGGTAGGCGCACCCCGTCAACTACTAAAATATATATGACAGAATAAATTAAATTTATCACGTCAAGACAGGAATTCGCTGTCACGCCTAGGTCGCTGAATGCCAGAAAGTCCAATATTAAAGAACTTGGAGCTTTAATTGGTTGATGGCCAGCCATAACTCTCGGGTAGCTTCCCAAAATAGTGAGGTAGGAGTTTTTCCCTTAAATAAACTACTGATGCCGGTTGAACAAAGCAACGGCATCAAGGAACACCCACACGGTCCGACAATGCGGCTCACGCCACATTGACTCGCCGCTTATGAGTGGCCAATTTTCCCCTTGACCTCTAACTTGCAGGGTGGCCTGAGTTATGGCCCCCCTAGAGCTGCGCAGTCGAACATCATATGTTCATTCGATTGGATCTCCCTGCAGACGCACAGCTCATCAACTGCCAGGCGGAAATGAAACAAATAATGGTTAAAGTTCGCGTGGTTGGAGAGCAGCTGGGCACCCATTGCCCTTAAAAACGAAGGAGACGCATACCATCCACCCAAGTCCTCTATAAATCTATATAAGAACCTTCCCATAGTCATGGTGTACCATTCTTGCTGCCATGCATCCATCGCGAGGCTGTAAAGCCTCCTACTCAGGCGGGAGATGACCAACTGAACGAAATTTTGAACCGGTGCATTGTGATCACCGTTCTCCTCCGGTACACGGCCCACCTCGAAACCGCATCCTAAATACCTCGGCCTCCCTGCCTCTTCGCAATTTCCACATGGCCGCCCGAACTTTCACCACTAAATCGATTGGAAGAGCTTTTCCAAATACAGTGGTAGCTTCGTAGGAGGTTGCTTTAAAAACACCAGCGCATTAAGGTTCTGCGCTGGGCAATCCTTTAATTTTTAAGAAGTGCTCTATTCATATGTAACCTATACGCCCAAACGGACGCCATGTAAGAAAACATTCTTTCAAAGACACCTCGGTACACCATGTACAGATGACCGTCCGACAGCCTGTAATCCTTCCGAGCAATCCTACTAAGCTTGTGCATCACGTAGACGGCGGCCGCCACTACTTGCCTAATGTGGTTGCTAAACAGCCACTACTCATCAAACAAAACACCTAGGTACTTATAAACTTTAGTTCGGCTGATTACACAGCCTTTATATTTAATGTGTTGGTTACAACTATAGGATAATTTGTTTGCACCTTTGAGAAGCATAAACTTCGTCTTGCGCACAGAATCTTTAAATTTTGCATGTACATCCAGCCCGCCACAGTCGACAAAGCCGCCTGCGCCCGGTCTAATAACTGCGGTCGTTAATTACCACGAACAGGAGACAGTCATTGGCGAAAGCCTGGGCCGTGACCCCTTCTTGGAATGTCAATCCCAGAAATCCGTCAAAAACCATGTTCCATAGCAGGGGACCGAGAACGGAACCCTGCGGGCTTCCTCTGGTGACGAACTTTTCCACAGCCAAGTGCACATTTCTAAACAGAGTCGTACGGTTAGACAAATAGTCGCGCACTACGAACTGCAGGGCTACAGAAACATTGCGGCGTTCCAACTCATAGAGGACAGAACTCCAACACAAAGAAGGAAATGCTGCCTGTATGTCAATAAAAATTTCCAAAACATATTTACAGTCGGCGCCTTCCACATCGGCAAGAGCATTTAAGATGCAATCTTCGGTTTCAATCCCTTTAATGAAGCCATACTGGCCTCGATTTAGACGTGAGTTCATATCGATGCTTTCCCAGAGCCTTTCCACAATCAGTCTTTCAAGCACCTTGCTGATTATCGGCAAGAGGCTGATGGGTCGAAACTGCTGACCTCACTCGGATCCTTTACTGATTTTCGGTTCCTTTACCCTCACCAAAGCCACCTTCCAACAAGTCGGAAAGCAATCCCAGCTTAGGCACTTCGAGAACGGGCTGCCAAGCGGCTCTCTTATGACAGGCAGCAGATGATAGAAAATATCCGAATCAGGTTGGTCAATCCCCGGTGCCTTTCTTAGTGCCATTCGAGAAACGATTCGATCTATATCTACGCATTCCATAGTCCGCACGCAAGGGAATGGTGTATCATCCGCCCTGACGCCGATCTCCGCTTCACCCTCCGGAGCATCTGAAAACAGAGTATCCAGGAACGCTCGGAAAATCGCCACAGATGTGAAACTGTGGTCCCGACCACCAAACTCTCATCGAACATTGGACAGCACGTGCAGTGGTTTCGGTCTGTAACATGACTTTGCGAGCGGCCAGGGGTTGCCAGGGGTCGCGTTGAGTCTTGCCAAATCTTGAGTTTGGCTTCCTTGATGGCATGAACAAAATCGTTATGGGCGCGCCGGTAGATCCGCAGATGCTCAGCGCGCACGTCATCGACCATAATCCTCGTTAGGGGGCAACGCTGGTATCTATTTCTAACGGACCTAACCCTTGCGCGCAGCACGCTAAGGTCAGAAGACCACCACTTATTCCCAGGCCTCCGCCAGCGTCTAACGGACGGCCAACCGGAAGCAACGGTCATGGCGGCTCCAGGCACTTTCAGATCAGCGGACTGACTTCCTGTTACGGATCCGTCCATTGGCCGAAGCCGCCATAGGAAGCTATCACAGCCATTCTTGATGGCCCAGCCGAATTGCTCAGTATCAATTCCACCTCCCTGTGCTCCATGCGCCATTCCAACTCCTACAAGGCAGCTGCGCACTCGCACCGCAGCCTGTGCTAATCCAGGCCCCTTAGGTTATAGCGACCCGAATCTGGAGTTCTTAGAAAGTCTCCGTAAATGATCCTATAGGTAATAACCCTATGATCACTCACACTGGCCTTGGGCCAGACAGTCCAACTACTTGTACTTCGAAGCAAGTCGCCCGTCACCAAAGTGACGTCGATGTAACTTTTTCCCAGTTTGGAAGAGAAAGTCGGCGGTGTTCTGCATCATTAATCAAGTAGAGGTTCCTAGCTTCAACGAACTGTTCGAGACCAGCGCCTCTGGGGTCAGTGAGTGGTGAACCACTGGCGGGAGACTTAGCATTAGCTCTAGAGGAACCAGCACTTTTGTGCCCGGGTTGCCGTCCAGAATCCTACCCAACTTCGATACTCATCGATACCAGTCATCGATACTCCATCCAAGCTGTAAGTATCCAGACACTAGTACGACATCGAGCGTACCCCTTGTGATTCGCACGACAGTGAATTGCTCGTCGGACCAATGGGACATCCAGAAGACACCCAACGAATCTGAGCCAACCACAATCGCGGAGTGCGTCTCCCACGAGATTGAATAACGTCGACCTCGCGGATGCCGACCACCCTATCCGCGAACGCGTACGGCTCCTGGACCAAGAATATCTCGAGGTTGTACTCCTCAAGGAGCCTCATGGCTTCACTGGTGGCCGCCCGGGAATGATACAGATTTAACAACCCCAGGCGTAAGCGTTCAACTTGGTGGTGTCCGTCCTCAAAGGCTTCCCCCAATTCAGACGTCGCCATAAGCTGTATTTTTCACAGCTCTCGCCCGACCAATATCATAGGCCCTGCACTGCCTACCCCCGACCCAGTGTCCAGCATCGTTGCCTTTCACCAAGGTACAGGCGGCGCACTTGGCAAGCGCAGACTTGGCAGAGCGATTGGCTGCCCTGTGCCCCGGAGGAGCACAGTGACCACACATCTCCGACTGCGCTCTGCAGCGGAGAGAAGTGTGACCAAAGCCCTGACACTTAAAGCATCGGGCGATCTCTATATGGTCGACGACCCTACATGAGGTCCACCCGAAAAACAAACGTCCACCGGCTATCAAACGTCCGCCGGCGAGGTCTCCAACATCAGTAACTCTTTGGGGCTTCCTTCCTCCCCAGCTGCCGAACCACTTTGGTTTCCCGAAGGAAATCTTCGACGGCCATATCCAAGAACGGATTTTGACTGTGTACTTGGATCCTTTCTCTTCTCAGATCCAGAACCTTTTTAAGGTTTAGCTCCATCGCTACCGACGAAGTCCCGGACCAGGTTTTATTGGGACCACCTTGACAGTGCCCCGCTTAGTTTTGGCCGCCGGCGTCTGGTCTGGCAGTGGTGGACCAATCCGCTTAAACGCGGACGCGGCAGCTACTGCGGCGAAAGAGACAGGCTTTTTCACCTTCCCCTTCAGCCGTTTAATAGACTTGGGGAGCTCGCCAAGAGCTTCACTCGTCACCGGCTTGAAGATTCTAACTCCCTCCACTACCTGGTCAACCTTGCCGGATAGCCGTGACACGACCGAATCCAAGGCAAGATATTACGCCATCATATTTAAGCGTTAGACCCGAGACCAATAACTCACACTCACTCAAGTAGGAGTCGACTAACTGTCGATGCTCCAATGCAACCCTTGACTCCTTTTTGGAGATTTTGGACCGTTCTGCCTTCATCTCCTCGAACTGTCGGACCTAGAGTTCACCTGCCACACAGCAGACTTCCCTCCAGCAACCTCCCGCTCAGGACCGATCACCGCACTGCTATTTTCCGCCTTCCCAGACTTCGCGGGAAGCCGCGCTTCGGGCTTGGCTTTCCCCCTATTGCCGTGCACTCCTTGTGTGGATCCAACTGCAGTCTTCCCCGCACTACCCGTGACAGGTTTCAGCCGGAGTTTTAGTGCAATCCGCAGCACAAGGGCGCTCCACTACCCCTCCAAGCAACCTTCCCCGGATTGCTCCATCGCAGCTTAAAATAAAAGGACCAACTGTGATGCCAGGCATACGTACACAGCTTGAATGAATCTATCACCTAACCCAAAGCAAGGTGAGCGTTGAACAATTTCTTCCTCGAGATGGGCCGTCCGTTTTCACACTACCCACTCGAGTAGTCAAACGCTAAAAGCTCTTATATGACCACCGGCGAGGTCGGAGCGAAATCGCTTCCCGAACCTGTTAGAGGTTCTGAAACTATCCTTGGCCTCACGATCTACGAATTGGGGCACCGATATACAAAGGAAACGTCGTTATTTAGCCGACGGTGGCACTACTGCAACACACTACGCCGCTGTTTTGTTTGCACTCCGCAGCAACGTAGGTTGACTAACTGCCACCGATCGTTGTACAGCCCCGACAACGTGTACGTAGAACACTGTTATTGCAGAAAATCGCACCGGTATTGCAAAGCAAGTTTACAGTACGGAGCCAAAGGCTGAGAAGCGATCGAGAAGATCAAAAGCTCGTTATGATCATGAGCGATGAATTTTTTATAAAGCATGGATAACCATTACAGATCAGAATAAAAAAATTAAAGGACGCCGGGTCTCTGGTAAAGAAAAATTCAAAGTTCAACCTCTTGCAAACAAAGTAACGCTTACAGTTCTGGGACATGAGAGATCCTATTTTTGTCATTATTTGGAAGATCAATGTACGGTAAAAAGTATCATTTATTTGGAGTAGCTATAAAACGATTTGGAACAGGTTTATCGCATTAAATAATGTGGATTGTTGAGAAAAGCAGTAATTCTTCAATACCACCGCTCACCATCCTACCGTCAAACTTATGTAAAGATACGATCATCGAATTAGACTGGAAACTCTTCTTACAACCAGCCTACAGCCCGTGTTGGTACCGTCGAATTATTCCCATTTTGGTTCGTTAAAATTTTATCTATGCATAACGGAATCTGAAGATAATAAAGAAATGAAAATATCAATGTAAGCGTGGTTCTGAAACAGACTTAAAGAATTCATGCTGATAAAAAAGCTCGAATAGAGAGTATTTATAACGAAAATAGGAGATTACGTCGAAAAATAATGTTAATATTAAAAGTGACTTAGCAATAAATCTATAAACGTTTGTTAATACACTTATTGAATGACTCTTGTACGTTCTTGGAGAGGTAGTACCTGAGATGTGTATTTTGTTTAGCTGACATCATAGCTTAGCATAAGATTGTGTTATAACATTATGAAATGTAGCCGATGTCACTCTGATTAAACTAACAGTAAACAAAATAATAAATTTTCTCACATTCCAAATAGTCTTAGCTTATGATAAGTTAGTCTCTGTTCAACATTCCTTTCCTTATTTTTAAAACGACAAAGTAAAACAAAAATACGTATTCCGCATTTCAGAGGCTTTATGACACGCTCGGTAGTAGTATCTTTTTATTCCCTTCTAATTTTTGTCCCAGGATTTCTATCTTTGCGTTTTTCATCTAAGCAGTTTTTTTATATGTATATAAAATGTGAGACTTACTTACATTTTAAATAAAAGCAAAGTAAAAAATGTATAAATAAAACCTACACTGAAAATTACAACATTACAATTTTCGTTAGATTTTTGCTTTTTAAAGTTAGTGCCACATTAACGTTCAGTGAAATGATGATAGTTTTTTGTTTTAATTTCGTGGTATAAATTTGTTTTCAAAGGCTAAATTTAAATCAGGGGTGCATTCGAAAATTTTCCATTACCGGAACGTTTGATTTTATATTATAGCAGACCGCAAGAAAATTACCAACATCTCTGACGACTGGCTACACGACAATGTTATGAAAAATGGACATTCATTTCGATGTTTACATAGATGAGGGGAAAAAAAAGTTCAAAAAAAGTTCTGGTACTTTTGGTTTTTGTTGGTGAAGCTGTCGTGACTAATTTATCGTCGCTTGTGTCACACAGAAGTTTCAGTGAGCTATTTGGTCACATGGTCATTAAGTATGTTATGCGATATTCTAAATTCTAGATGGTTGATAATCATCAGTAATAAATTAAAATCAGATTTTGCTTAAAAAGTGAACAAACCTTTATGGAAAATCATGAAATAATAAGACAAGTTTACGTCTATCACTGAATGAGCTATATGCGTTATTGTGAGTGTT
The DNA here is from genome assembly GCF_047948215.1 of Lycorma delicatula. NCBI lineage: Eukaryota > Metazoa > Arthropoda > Insecta > Hemiptera > Fulgoridae > Lycorma > Lycorma delicatula. The sequence continues at coordinate 26,663,373 of NC_134455.1, forward strand.
TTAAGAACTGTCATCAGCCAACAGATGATGGCGTTCGGGACTGTCCTCAATGTGACGATGGTCATGTTACTTGAATGTCTTCCAATCACCGTAAGAAAATCGGGTAATAACATTTTGATGAGTGTCGCAATGTTCTTCTGAACAAATTTTTTTTTTTGTCTTCAGTCATTTGACTGGTTTGATGCAGCTCTCCAAGATTCCCTATCTAGTGCTAGTCGTTTCATTTCAATATACCCTCTACATCCTACATCCCTAACAATTTGTTTTACATATTCCAAACGTGGCCTGCCTACACATTTTTTTCCTTCTACCTGTCCTTCCAATATTAAAGCGACTATTCCAGGATGCCTTAGTATGTGGCCTATAAGTCTGTCTCTTCTTTTAACTATATTTTTCCAAATGCTTCTTTCTTCATCTATTTGCCGCAATACCTCTTCATTTGTCACTTTATCCACCCATTTGATTTTTAACATTCTCTATAGCACCACATTTCAAAAGCTTCTAATCTTTTCTTCTCAGATACTGAACAAATTAAAAATGCATTTTGTAACTTTCGTCCCTCGACTTACAGTATCAAAGATGTGGTTTACTATAGATCAAGAAATGTTTGATCGTGATAATGAGAATGAAAACTTTATAAAAAACAAATACGGTGATAAAACGCGGATATTATTTACACGACTTGGAAAGAAAAAATTAATATTCACGACTGATCAAAAAAATTTACAGAGACAAAAAATTCACAAGTCAAAGAAGAAGTCATGCTGACGTGATTCTTTTGACATCATCGGTATCGTGCATCTTGATTTCTTATCCAAAGAACAATCTCTTCATCACCGGTATTGTTTTGAAATATTGAAAAATGTTGGCAAAACTGAGCTGCAGAGAAACAACTCCTGGATCCTCATCACAATTCGTTCGCTGACACTTCGCTCTTGATATTTTGGCAAAACTACATCTGTGTTCCTCACCCACACGACCTCACCTGGAATTTAGTTGAATTTTTCTTAATTATTTAAATTAAATCTTGTTTGAAAACATAATGATTTGAGAATTGAAAATATTAAATAAAATTTGCATACGCACCCGAGCAGAGGTACCAGGGCTATTTCCAGATGTGGTAGTAGCGTTGGGAAGGGTGCATTATCTCAAGGGATGGAAGAGTACTTAGAAAGAGAAAACGTTCGCTACGTTGTAGTGTCTGAAAATCTATAAAAAATTCCAATGCTTATACCGTAAAAATTTTTATACCATATTTATAGACTATATGTCATTATATGACTATAAATCAATTTATCAGAAATACAACTGCAGCAGACATTAGGAAGAAAGTAAAGACCATCTGTAGGCGTACAAACTTTACCCTCATACCTTGTCTTTAGTCTGAAGACGATGTAATAGATTGAATTATTATCAATCGATTCGAAAGTCAATAAAACGGTTGGTTAATTCTGACGATTACTTCAAGATTTATGATGAGTTTAAGAAAAACAAAATTTGAAGGGTCACTTAAATCTTTGAACAAAATTTTGGATCTTTTATACAATGTACCTTTTAAAATACACGAACTTGTGAAAGTGTTGGAGAAAAGGCGGGAAATACAGCATCGGGTCAAGACGAAATACATAACGAAGACGAAATAATAACTTCATGATCAGCCAGCTAAGCACCGCTGAAAAACTTAGATTTTGTACAATCAGATATGGCGGGGAATCATAGATAGTTACAATTCCAAAAAAGAATAGAAGTAAGACAGATCTCAACAGTTTCCGTCCGTCTTCTTTGATTTCGGTTATCGGAAAAATTTCAGAAAATGATAAATAATTGACTAGTTTGGATTTTAGAAAGAGGTCTTTTATCCTTGCATCAACCAACCAGGATTTCGATAAAGATTCGACTATGATAAATTTAGAAAATATTATATAAAATAATTTCATCACGAAGAAATACTGTGTTGCAATCTTCTTCGATCTGCAGAAGACTTCTAATATAACTCGGCGTCACGGAATAATGTTTCAACTACTTGAACGGGGGCGTTCGTGACAATTTATCAGTATTGCTTGGCAACTCTATGAACAAACGTACTTTGCAAGTACGGGTTAATAAGAGTATTCATCAGAAAATTGTATGTCACAAGGCTCGCCGTTGAGCAGTACCTTGTTCACGATTGCCGTTAATAAACTGATAGCTATTTCAGAAGAAAATAACAAAAGCATGGGGTTATATATACAGCATCTGGGTGTTAGATGCAAGAAAGTCCTCAATATTTTTAATATACCAATTGACATTCAAATAAGGAAATATTACTGTGGTCATATAAAGCACTGTTCAATCGAAGCTTGATTAAAAGCTGCATCTAAGAAATTTAGACGTTATGCACAGTAATGGAATTAGGTATGCCCGAGGCGCTTTCCGAACAAGTCCGGTGTCTAGTCTTATGTCTGAAGCTGGCATAATGCCAATACATTATACAAAAGAGATTCTACTATTAAGGTATGCAACAAGTATATGGCCTTACCCTACCCGTAAATATATCTTTTAATAATAATTTCAATGATTGCTTTATATGAATACCGCGAAACCTATTCCAGCGGGAATACGGTATCGTGAGTTAGGAATTAAATAAAAAATTGCTTTGCCAGATTTTTTAGTAATTTCTCTTCCCCAATATAACAGCAAGATTAGATTTCGCTTGCTGCTAGACATGGCCGTGTATATATGGCAGAGCTCATTTCTTTACAACCTGCTTTTTGCTACACAAAACATTTCTTCAAAGAACAAGTACTTACATGTTATGATTCTTTAAGTGCTATTTTGAATAAAAACATTGAAGATGCTTTTATTACAAATGATCCTGTCCATTATGTATGTGTTATACCAAATGAGACAGCAGTTTGTATTTACACAGACTGCAATTATTTCAGGAAATGAAAGCACAGATCGCCAGAATGACAACAAGATGTGATAATACTTTTATAATACACATTCGAGTGGTAAACATAAAAAAATATCTAATCATTAACTTACAACAAGCAATGTTGAAAATTAAATGCAGTCAAGATTACTCAATATAAATGTTAGAGCGATGCAAATCTGACTTTCTGGGTTATAAGTGATGTTGACAAGACTGAAATTTGGTCACACACAAATAATATAATATATATGCTTACCGGAGAAGGTAGACAATCATATAGTGAATGTGGAAACTACTGACTGTTAAACCTCTACCTTCTACTTGTCAAACATTGTAGAATCCTCTACAATGTTTGACAACCTCCAAAATAGGTATGGATTTAGAAATGATTCTTGCCGATTCAAAAAAAGAAAACTGTAAGGAAGAAAAAATTCCTTACTTTCATGCCAGCAGATTACTAATCAGCTTTTAGTAAGTCCTCAGAAAAATAAAGATTTGTGTTATGTTTGGCTATGCTGATTCCCAGTTCGAAGGGACACCTGTTCATATGGTTTCTTTTATTTTGATGTAGGGTTTCTTTTATATATATATAAATTGTTAAACAATAAGTTTAATTCTGTTGTATTTAAAAATCAGGACTTTTTGAATTTCATGAATTTATTGCTGATAAATACAGCATTATCAAGTAACACTTTTTATTTCTTCTTTTTTTGATTTATTTATGCACACAATGTTTTTCCACAATGTTTGCCGATAATGGCCTTTTAACAATTGAAATGGCCATCTAGTTACAGAGTTTAACAAAATTTTTTGCAAAATCTTATTTTGAACAAGTTTGTATCTTGATTTATTTCAATTACTATTCAGCATAACTCTTTAGCAATAATAACATATTGTAACAGTATCAAATATTAGCTTCATCAAATATCTAATGATAATGCAGGAAAGACTAAAGTGCTGTATGTTTTGTTTTAAAAAACCATTAAAATCCCTCTCTTAAGGCCCGATCTGGAACATTATTACAAAGCTTAAAATTCACTAGTAAACCATTACAATGATAACTGCCAACTTAATTGATATCATCACAGGCCTCCCAATATCAGATTACATTACAGGTTGTAAAAATTCAACAATTTTAAAATCCTCAAACACTGTCTTCTTACTAGCTCAGCTATGTTTTATTGACATTTTTTTTCTTTAAAAAGTGGTGAAAGTAGCCTTATGCTACTTCAAAATAAACCAAAAACCATCTCTGTTCAAGTCTGGTTATAATTGACAGCAAAATTAAATTTCAAAGATACATAGACAATAGGGCTTTAAATTTAGCTTATAGAAACTCAGTTTTAATTACATCATTGTAATTACAAAAATCATTGTACATTAGTTAACTGCTCATATAAATAAATCAGAAAAACGATCAACTATTTACAAAAAAATTTACTTAAACTGCAAAACTAGATGTTTGATTTTTTAACAATCGTCCATAGATGATTAAAAAAATATAAATACAAAAAGATTGAAATAAGGAGAAATAATAAATATTAACAAATAAATATACAGTATTAATGAAACTAAAAAAAATGAATATTTTTGACAGTTTTAGAATAGAGTAAAAAATACAAACAACCTTAGTTATTCAGAAACTCATTTTTTAAAAACAAAAATCACCCTTTTTTAAAATAGAAGAATAGTTTAACAAGTAAAAATTTGTTTATATTAATCTGTTTTTACCTGAGTAACAGCTTGAATTTTATAACTGCTTGAAATTCAACAAATGATTTTGTAAAAAAAATTAATTATAAGTAAGGAAGCTGTATATGAAATTTGGTGGATGACTACACTCTAGAAGAGCAATATTAATGACGAGATTGACAAAATAGTACGTGTGGCAATCAGAAAAAAGTAAATAATGTATTTCTCTAAATTTAAAAAAAACTGATGTGATCACCTGATGTGGTGATCACATCAGTTTTTTCCAGACTTCCTTGTACGCCTATTAAATTACATATACATATTTTTTGCTGCAGTTCATTTACATTTATTTCATTTGAAAGTGAGATACGATCCTCCAATTCTTTAATGAAGTGGACAGTTACAGAATTACTGAAATATTAGTTTTCATTAAAATCAAATATTTATACAATTAATCCAACAATATTGCACGAAATATTAGGATAGAGTAAAAATCCCTTTATTGGTTGTATTGCTATATCATTATTATTGATATCTTCATGAGTTGCTGATTAATAAAAGTTTCAGATTTCTGGTGTGTCATATAAATAAAAGTTAATAATAATTAAACTATTCTATTTAGTGAACTCCTGTATACTGGTTACAAATGTAAATTTTGATCTTATGGTATTAAATATTCAGTTTTTATTATCGGATTATTTGGTGATTAAAAAGAAACAATCATACAGAAAAAAGAAAGATAATATGAAGAAATATATTTTTTTAAAAACGATAACATGAATATGAAGATAATGTTAAGAACAAGGAAGAATAACAAAATTAAGAGTTGATAAATATAAAGAGGAAGAAATTGTTAAAACCAAAGAAAGAATAAAAAGGAAGAAAATGTTGCAAAGAAAGAATAAAAACATTAAGAGAAGATGATAAATAAAAAGAGGAAGAAAATATTAATACCGAGGAAAGAATAAAACGATTAAGAAAATGATAAATAAAAAGAGGAAGAAAATATTAATACCGAGGAAAGAATAAAACGATTAAGAGAAGATGATAATGTAGAGAGAAAATTTGCAAACTAGAGAATGTGTACACAAATTAAGATCAGAAGAATTATATCAAACCAAAGAGTGATTAAATGATTGGCAACAAAAAGCAAATAAACAAAATGATGATCAACTCAGACTTTGGAAGAATATTGTCTAACAAAATCAGAGTAGTAATGAACTAAAAGATAAGAATTTTCTGCAATTTATTAAAATCGGGCATGTATGCCTCAGTGTATATGTTCTTCTTGTGAGGGTCTATTTTTCAGTCATTCTGTAGTTAACTTTAATGTAAATAAAATTAAATAGAAATTTCAGAATAATTAAATAAAATTAAACTAGAAAATCTAAAAATAATACGATTCTAAATTATAATTTTCAATTAATATTAATATTAATCACATGTTTCACCAAATCTATTATATATACCCATATGTAATAATGCCTCTCAAATTATATATACACATTTTTAGAAGTACACAAAATTTTATTTCATTAATAAGTTCTGATTTTTTAAAATTATTTATTGTAAATTTTTTTACAATCACAGGTTAATAATTATTTATAAATCAATATATTTAAATTAAAAAAAGGTTAAAAAAATAAATTAAAAAAAAAAAGGTGATTAAGTCTGATGTGTCTTCCCTTGTAAGATCCAAATAATTAATTAATTAAAATTTTATTTGGCTGCAACTCTGGAACCAATGAAAGTAAGTACCAATTATGATATATAGTTGAAAAACTCTCAATGAGGGCTTATTATTGCAGTTAAGAAAAAGTTCAAAATTCAAATTTTTTAGGATTTTGGGACACTTTTGGTTCAGTCGATTGCAATCAAAAGGGGAGGTGCACAACTAGATGTTACAACAGTCCTTAATCCAAAAAATCAAAAATCCTGTGAGTTATACAAGATGTACATACAGTCGTCACGGTGAAACTAATAAAAATGGATATTTCTGTTGAAATCTGAAAACCAAACATTTCGCGATCACAATACTTCATTTACATCGTACTAGTAGCTGTTTTTCATCAAAGGGCTGGTTGTTAAGTAAGATGCAGTTTTAATTTTTATCCATAATTTATAATATACTTGTTTCAATTATATGACTGTTATTATATATATTATTCAGTGTACATAAAAGAACATTGGAGTTTTAAAGTTATTTAATATCTCTTAACCTTGAGTTACAGTAATAAATCACAAATAAATGATAGAGCAACTGCTACAGTTTTTTAAAACTGTTCAATGTGAGCACCTTTTGTCATGCGGTACATCAACCAATAGAAGTGTTTATCCCTTACTTTAACTAGCATGTCTAAAGTAATAGAAGTGACAGTTGCTTCAATCTTACACCTCAAATTGTATAGATCAGTAGGTAATGTAGGCATAAATCAAAAATTTTTATAAAACCCCAAAATAAAAATCACATGAAATCTGATCAGGTGACCTTAGAGACTACAAACAAGCTCTGTTCTCTGATTCATGCCAAACAATTCAGCAGTGGGAGAAAAATAATTTAACTGATCTTGTGCAGTTTATGCCAGTGAGGTGGCACACAATCTTGTTGCCAAATAAAGTTCTCTGGTCTATCTTGGAATTGAGGAAATAACCATGTACACAGCATATCCAAATAAGCAACTCCTGTTACACTTACTTCACTAAAAAAGAAAAGCATGTAAACTTTTCACAGAGATATTGCACAGAAAACATTTAATTTTGTGGAGTCCCTTTCAAATGATGAGTTAATGGGAATTTTTTGACCCCCATTGAAAATGGATTTCTGCCAGTATGGACATTTATGTTAACTTTTCCAATAAGATGAATTGTTGACTCATTATTAAACACAATATGATCAAGAGAGTCATCATCTTCTTGCTGGAACATTTTGATTGTGAAGTCAGCGTGGACAGCATAGTTGTTAGGCTTCAAAGTCTGCTTACAAACAGCTATAAAGGTAGGACTCATATGCAAGTGGTTCTTAAAACATTCTCCGCTGTGATTACTAGTTTGCAGCTGGCCTTTCCAATAGATTTTTAAGGACTGCTTACAAAAGACTCCCTGATATGTTCAACATTTCTTCAGATATCTTTTGGCCATCTCGTACTCTTCCCATCACACAGACATTTGGTTGTTTCAATTTAATTATGTCATTAACATATGTTATTGTCACTTGGAGGATCCCAACTAAACCTTCTATGGAATGAGCAAACTGTAACTAGAGATTTACATTTAGCAAACTGCAAAACCCTGAAGACTTTCTGTCAGGAGTGTCTATCTTTGCTAGTAGTGGTGTTGAATGGTAAATCAATTGATGATCATGCACATAACTGAAATTGTCCTTTTTCTTCTTTGATGCTAGCCTTAAATCAAGATGTACACCTTATAATAAATTAAAACCCTGATATATTCTTTTTACATTGGTAATAGTCTCAAGATCAAAATTCAGATTCAGTTTCTAACATTTAAATGTTTTACTACGCGTTATTTGTAATTCAAGATAGGGTAGTGATAATTTAAATGCTGGCTTAAACTAAGCACAGCACAATAAACAACACAGTATTAAATTTATCCATATATTTCATGATCATTCACTGACTGTAAATCCAACCGGAAAAAATTTCGGTTTCAACAGACTGAATAGCTAAAATATATAAAATCAGCATACACAAAATAATTAAGGGCAGAATAATCTATTACTTTATATGCATTTCAGTTAATAAAAATGGTCCTTTTTATAATAATTTTTCTGCATTTGCTAAATAATAAAATAACTGCTATTCAGATTAAATTTAAATAGTTATGCAATAAATCTTTATTCCGTTGTAAATAATAATTAGAATCAATCAATAAATTAAAAATACAATGTAATAACAGGCTTGTGCAGCTGAATTGTTAAATTCTACAATATAATACAGTACAGTACATTACTATTTATAAAACGTTCATTAAACCACATTCTATATCATTAAATCAACTCAAAATAAATCAGATAAGTACATTCAAATTAAGAATTCACACACTGAACCACCAAAACATAAATATTATTATTATTACAATCAATGAATCCTATTTCACAAAATAAACTGTCAATCAACACATCAGTTACTTATTAATAATCTCTCAATTTTAATGCTACGCTTATTTTATAGTATTTAGAAGTTTAAATTTTAAAGTTAAAAAAAAATTTAATGAATGAAATAATACAAATAAAACTGCATAAAAATGCAGTAACACTTAACTTTAAAAGTGAAAGAATTATAACTGGAATTAACAGCTATAAAAAAATCTTAAAAAGCATTAGTTAAGATATTTGATTCCAATATACTTAAATAAAAATGAACAGATGGGTTTATATTCATATGAAATAATCTGAACCAAACTTTAAAGATACTTATTTCTTGTTCAAGACCTTTTAAAAATAATTCTTTTTTAACTCAAATTTAAAAAAAAAAGTAAGTAAGTTTTCCCGTTTATTATTCAACTGTAAAACTGAAAATTGAACATAACAGTGAAATTATTACAACATTTATACGTAGTATGAATTAATAGTCCTGGATAACAAGTGTACCCCTTAAAAATCAGTTGATTACTTTTGGAACACTAAAATGGAGTAGAGTCCTAGAAAATGAAGTGAAGATAAGTATCAATGGGTTGATGCTATGATTAATAAAATAGTTTCAACAGATCATTGAAGTTTAACAAAGCAGTGCTGTTAGTTTTAATAAATGCTGTTTACATTCTTCAGCAAGTAATAACTGTAGCAGTTAATATCACAGAAAAAAATCAAATGTAATAAAATTATATAATCATTGTTCAATCAAGAGTAACACATTTCATGAATTAAATGACTGTTAAAACTAAAAGTTTGCAATGTAAAATGTATATGTTGTAATACGGTTTATGATGTGATTTGCATGCATAACAAATATATTACTGGTGTTAGTAATTCAGACATTAATAAGTATTTCTGTTGAAAAACTGAGGATAAAGCAGATAGAATAAGGTTAAATATGATTATAGCAAGCAAAGCCTGCATGTAGCGTTAAGTCTGGGCTATACTTTTATTACATCACAAAATATTCTTTGAAACTGTTTTCTTCCTTCTTCAATCAAGAATAATTTATTTTGACTTTATGGATCTGGTCATTCTTCGTTGCTACAGCCCAATGTCTTTCACATTTATGAATGTAACTAACAATGCTTGCAGTCAATAGATGACAACTGGATTCTAAATCCTGTAAATATTTTTCCTACTACTAATGAGAATAAACATAAATAATAAACAATGAAAAATAATTCTGGAGGCTTGTAGAGATTGAGTTAATAGCTTTTATGAAAATGAACAAACATAACTTTTTTTTATGTGGCCTGGGAATTTTCCTTTATGTTGTTTAAAAAAAAAGATCAACTATAATATACTAATATGTTTTGTAAAAGTAAAATGATAGTATTTTACTAAGCAAAAATTGGAACAAAATTAAGAATATATAAGAAAGTAAAATCAGATTAGAATTACTTACATGCATGAATTATTGTATAAAGATATTTCATATCTCAATACTGGCTTTTTAAATGTTTTCCTTCATAGTTTCATAAAGTGAAACACAATTTATTCATGGATTTACTGTTGTATATTGTGACTGCAGAAAATACGTAAAAGTAATAGATAATTTATTCTGGGGAAATCTATCAACTAAAACTAGAAAAGATCAAATACAGAATTTTAATTTTCTTTAAGAATAATTAAATTTCACTATTATGTCTTTAAAAATAATGAAAAACAAATTATAGAAATATAAGGACTGAAATTAAAAAAGAACTTTATTTGGAAAAAACATTGACAGATTTAACGATACCTTAATTGGAGTATTTCAGGTTTTAAAAAATGTTTAAACCTTTTATGCAGTAAGCACAAAAATAAAGATAATGGATAATAATAAAGGTTTCTAAATGGTATGATAAACCTGCATTCCTCACAAATTGGTGGTTCTAGAATGTCTAGGGTAATAGCATCCTGAAAATTAAAGTTTGTCCTGTAAGGATACAAGGACCCAAAACTGTGTTCAGTAACTCGTCAAATCAACATTGTTAAGGAAACACAATGGAGTTTACTGTATGATATTAAGATTTTTTTAGTGCTAATAACCGCAGTAATAACGACCCAGTACTATTTAAAAAAAGGGAATGTTCAATTGTTAAATGGGACATATGTAAAAGAACGGAATTGTTAATTAATTGATTCAGATTAAATGATTGTGGAGTAGTTTTCTGGTAAGTTATGGCCATTCTGTCAGCAGTGTAGTAGTTTGCCTTCCCATATGTTGCAATAATAAACATTCCTGTGAACAGTGATGTTGACTTTATTTCTTTAAAAAGAAATATCGTTTAATTATTTCTACATTTCTTGAAACAAAATACTGCCAAGAATTCAATGCAAGTAGCAAAAATTTATATCCTACAGTAATGCTAAGATAAAGATGTCTTAACATTTGAGAAAGTTGTTGATTTATGATTTCTGTTTACATTCAACATAGAATTTCCAAAATTTCATGGAGTATACAGAACAAAATTTTTACTTTGGATAAAGCAAGTCTAACCAAAACTATATGTAAGATGGGTCTTGTAGATGCTGAATGTGAATAAAAATTAAAGGATGATTTCTGTACAACACACAGGATTCTAAACAAATGAAAGCCAGGGAAATTTTCTACTACCATATTTGGTAAAGTCTAATAAAGTCATTAGACTTAATCTAAATAGAAAAAAATATTACGCAAAACCAGTTGGAATAGATCATAACTAGTAATTGTAATGAAACAGAAATACTGTTTGTAGATTAGTTGAAACTTTTGATGAAATGCACCATGAAACCCTTTTAAAATTTAGACTTGCTATTTCAGAACCACCATTGTTTAACGTTGTATTCCTTTATTAATCCAGATAGATGATGTTGACTACCCACCCAGAAGATTCATGAATTCTGATGAGTATCTTTGATCAACCCTTACAGCTGAAATAGAGCATCAACTAACTTACATTACTTTGAAAATAGCTTGAATCTTAACAGTCAGAAAAAAGTTAGGAATTAATTGTAAAGCTTGACTGGTTATACTTCTAGGTGGTGGATTTTCAGGTGTATGTAAAAAAAAAAGTTATTTCTTGATTTAAATTGCTTAATATACTGGTTTGAAAGAATACCTTAGTTTGTTTGCTTGTCTTTAATAATTATGTCAAAATACTTTTGACATACACCTAATATTATTAAGATATTTCATATTTGTGCAAATAATTTCAGTTCTACAATTATAATGTCTCAATCACAAAATGATAACATTCATAAAATTAATATTATATATTCAAATCATTAATTTTTGTAATGGTATTAAAACATGTAATTTAAACAATGGTTGATAATTAGAATTAGTCCACAATATATAAACATTTTTTTCAAAGTAACAGACACCAGTTTGAAAAATGTATTAAAAAACTGTTCTTTAATGGTTTATTAACAAGCACTGTTATTTTGTACATTTTATTTAATACTAACTGGTCAGTGGGCTCTGTTCCCTGGATTCCTGACATCATCATAGTTCTGAGAATATTAATTATTTTCTTCATTAAAGAAAAAATAATTATATACTTTATCTCATTATATTTCTGTTGTCATGGTGAGAGATAGAATGAAGTAAGAGGATTATTTTTTTCTTTATTATTTATTTCAACAACATGAATGTATCCTGAAAATTTGAAAACAATCTGTCAGTTGGTAACAAAACTATTGCAAACAAAAAAAAAAACAAACAGATTTTCAAACATTTGAATTTAAATGCAAGACGTAATAAATCAGTTATTTAATATATATATATATATATATATAATTACGTGTGTGTGTGTATGTGTGACATGTGGACAGCCATCCATGCACTTCACACCTTCAATATAACGTAGCAGCATAAACATAGAAATGATTCTCTAATCTGCAAAAAATAAGACTTTATTGTTAACTTAAAATGCAGTGAAGAAAATGGGAGGAGATATTGATAATAAACAGCAATGTAAGTAAATAGATACTGAATAAAAACATATTGACCAAATACATATTTTTATTTGTCATATAAAAACCTGGTTATAATTTTAAAGTAGATTATTGATTTTATAAAAGAAATGTTCCTCACTCTTTAGGTGTGACACGAGTCTAAAATTATGACACAATCAAGAGGTATCATTTAGAAAATTAAACAGAAACTGAATTTATATCATTCAAGAGTTTAAATAAGAAATGAGGATAATACTAAAATTCTCTAATGCTCAAAATTGTTAACAGACTCAAACAGGTTTTGAAAATGTCATTTTTTTATAAAAAACATTTCCTTATAGAAGTATTGTTTATTCAATTTTTAAGATAATTAATACAGGTACACAATAAGTACATAAATTATAAGTAATTGTTTAAATAATAATATGTGTTGACTGCAGTTATTTTATACTTTCATATATTAAGTACATACAAATAAAATATCAAGGAAGCAATTTTATAATCCTGTTATGTAGATAAAAATAAGATAAAGTACAGTAGTATAATAGAATTAAAGTACTTTTGTGCTTTACAAAAGAAGATTTTTCATTACTTACATGGAACACCTACATAAATATTCAAATATCACATATATAGAAATAAATGTATTTCTCACTTCAGCAGTATTTCTGATGCTCTCATAGCTAGCTCAAATCCAATTTGGTGAATATTTCACCTCTGTGTTTCTTATATAACAGCTATAAATTAATTAAGCTTTGTACTTTATTATTTAAATTATCTAAGACTAAAAATTTTAAAAACATACAAAAATAATAAAATACATTTCTCAAATTAAGGGCTGTTCTAGATACAACTTTCAAGAATAACGAAGACTAAACAACCAAATGCACACAAACATGTGACAAGTTGGACAAACATAATAGATCACTCTCATGTAATATATGACGTTCATCAAAACTTTGCAAGTTTATAATTTTAGAAATTAATTAATGCAGATTTCAAAACATATTAAAGATTAAGCTATAAAATTTTTTTTATAAATATCAAAATTTTTTTATGAAGAAAAAATGTCATTAACGTAAAAATATTACTTCAATAAAAGTAAACCTGAAGATTAATAAAATACCTACATTTTTATTTTCAAACACAACAAAAAAATGAGTTGACAACAACAAACCCACTCTGAACAAAAAAATAAAATTAAAAGGAAAATGCTGTACAGAACAAATTCCCATTTTATTTAATTACATCATTATTAAAAAAAAAAAACAAAACAGTAGGCTTGAAAGACGTAAAATATTTTTTTAAGTAAATTAAAAAAAGTTTTTATAAAATATTCAAAAAACCTGTAAAACTGAGTAACAAAATTAATTTCATCAAAATTTAAATCTTAATAAACCTGGTGTAATACTATATAACATAACTAAAATAAAACTAGAAAGCTGGAACAATATGACCATATATAAATGGATTTAATCCAGACTGTATAAATATCGGTGAATAAAATTCAGTAAATAATCTACAACCTGAATTTTTACACTATTAAAGTCAGTACAGAAACAATCGCAATAAATAAATCTTGAGTGAATAAAACCTGCCAGCAAGACAATTTTTTTACCTTGAATTTATCACAAAATATGAATAAACACAAGATTTCCAATGCAAATACAAAAATGAAAATTCTTTGTAGTGCTTAAATTCTGTAAATTATCACCCTTCTTCTAGTGAGTTCTTTATGGTTTGATTTGACCATAATTACAGACGATTAAACAGTCTCTTATTTTTGTAGTTCATTCAAGCATTATAGCTAATTTATTTTATAAAAACATTAACTACAATAAATTTATTTGACTGAATATAAACATGTTTTTTAAAAGTATATGTAATTTAATTAATTAATTAAACAAATAAAAGGAACAGGAAGTAACAGATTTTATAGTGCTTCCAACTAAGAATCTCAATTCTGAGATATATTAAGCACATATCTGATATATTATATACATGGAACAAGCTCACGTTGCACCACTGAATAATGACAAATTTAAGTTGTAGCGGAATCTTTATATTGTAGGTGTACATTAATTAATGTGTTACTACTGTTAACATTATATAACGTTTTTGTTGTAAGCAAGTATAATTACATTTCACTGATCAATATTGATTAATCAGATTTGTAAATTACAGTATAATGAAACATTAGGCTCATTCCAAACACTCTTAAACCCAAAAGATTCAGATGAAAGAAAAGAAAATGAACAAGGTTATTGAAAAGTAGTTAAGAATTTTTTATAAATATTATCAATCATATCAAATATACAATTAATGTAATTATATAATTATATTTTATGTAAAATCATAAAAAAAAAAAAATTAAAAAAAAATATATATATAAAATTGTAAAAATGTTAAGTCATATACCTAAAATTATAAATAATAAAAATATATTTTTTGTTTAGTATATTAATGCATTAAAATTTCACTATTTAACCACTAACCTCACAACAAAAAGATTGAAAAATAATGTTGACTATTTACAAACAGAATTTAATATGTTCAAAAACTGTTGAATCTATAATTTCACAGAAAGGAAAATAAGCTGCATTTCATTTTATCTATACTAATGCTGGGTTAACAACTATTCAGTATGCTGTATTATACAGTGCTAATCATTTATCTATTCAACAAAAATATTTTTAAGAAAAAATCCATGAGTCTGTATCTACAAACAAAATAAGAGGTGCTACCCAAAGGTTCGGGGAATTTGAATTTCGCACGCGAACCATTGCTGGTACGACCTGCTGCCGCTAGATGTGGCTAACAGTACTTCTTTGTGAATCAGTCTTCCAACAGCTGTGACGGTGAGAGGCTGTATTCTTGACTTTCGTGCGGTTGTGTAATGTTGTGTTTTACTGCTTCGGCGAAGTTCTACATGGCAGATTTTAAAGAGCATCAAATTTTACTTCAAGCTTAAAAAAACTGGTGCAGAAACCCATTTCATGCTTGTGGAAACACTTGGTGACAATGCTATAAGTAAAAGTAAAACTTTTTTGTGGTACAAACAATTCAAAGATGGACGAATGACAGTCGATGATGATGATGAGCGTTCAGGAAGACCAGCAACAAGCGCAACAACAGAAAACATCGCGAAAGTGCGAGTGGCTATTGTTGCAGATCACAGACAAACAATCCATGATGTTTGTGCAATCGTACAAATGTCATATGGGTCTGAACAATGCATCTTGTCAGACAATTTGAACATGAGAAGCATTGCTGCAAAATTCGTACCGAGACTGTTCAACAGTAATCAGAAACAAAATTGCATAGCTGTCTGTAGTGAATTGAAAAATTCAGCAAGAGATGACCCTAATTTCATCTCCAACATCATAACTGGTGATGAGACATGGGTGTACAAGTATGACCCTGAAACTAAGCAGCAGTCGTCGCACTGGAAGTCACCAAGTTCACCGTGGCCAAAAAAAGCACGCCAAGTTTGCAGCACTGTGAAGTCCATGATGATTGTTTTTTTTGACATCAAAGGCATTATCCATAAGGAATTTGTTCCTCTTGGTCAAACTGTCAATGGGATGTTCTATTGTAAGTTATGAAGCAGTTACATGAAAGCATTAGGCGCAAACGTTCAGATCTGTAGGGTAACAACAGTTGGGTTCTGCACCATGACAATGCGCCTGCGTACACATCACTAGCCGTTCAGAATTCCTCGGCTTCCAAAAAGATGGTAGTGATTTCCCACCCACCCTATTCGCCTGACCTTGCCCCTTGCGATTTTTTCTCTTTCTGAAAATAAAATTTCAATTGAAAGGCTGTCGTTTTAACACAATTGAGATTCAGGAAGAAACGCAGAATGTGCTTCGAACACTTACACCTGCAGACTTCCAGAGATGCATGGAATCATGGGAAAAGCGCTGGAATAACTGTATCAATGCTCAAGGGGATTACTTTGAAGGAGACAGTAGAAATTATAAGTTATAGTAAGGTATTTTATTTTTATAGTAAAATTCCCCGAACTTTTGGGTAGCACCTCATACTGTGAAAGTGAGGTATAACTACAATAATAAACATTGTTGTTTTTTTTTAAATTTTATTTCTTTTTTTGGTTTTAATGTATTGCAGGATAAATTTATGAAGATATCACAGAGAAAACATTAAACAAAAAAAATTCAAATAATTATGCCCTTATTTCTTTCATTTTACTGAAAACAAACACTTCATAAGTAACCACTTTCTCTTATTTATAATGCACTTTGAAATTTGTCTTAATATAACATAATAATGTCACATCTCTTTATTATGAACAAATAAAATATATATATATATATATATTACAAGTATATGCAAAAATAATGAGACTATGTATACAATCTTATATCTTTTCCAGGAAGGTGATCTAAAATATAACTAGGATTATTGGTAAATCACTTTTGTAGTACATTTACATTACCTGTTAAAATTACATTGCTAGCAGGTTTAACTACAGTATTAAATACTACGTCTTCCAAATTAATGTCTTATAATAAATTACAATTTTGTAATAAAATATCACAAAAATATATTATTTTAAATTGTTTTGTAGATAAAAACTACCCAATGATTTTTTATAGAGTACAATCAATCTTACAAAATAAAATATTTTAATAAATAATAGTAACTTAATTATTATTAAACAGTTCATGTATATTTTATATATTAAAGAAGTCAGTTTTCGTTTTCACATTTTTTCATTTAAATTTACTAATGAATAAACATAACATTTTAGGGTCATTAATTAGGAAAAAAAAGAAGAGTATATACGATATAAATTAACTATGAATTGGTCATATTGTAGTATAGTGTATTACTGTAATGGATTGATATATAATTTGGAACATAATAAAAATAAATGTTTACTTGTCTGCAGAAGCTACATTAGATAAAGATAACAAACTAAGAAAATAAAACTCATTTTTTTTTAACTCAATTTTTCAAAGTAAAGTTTAATATGAGTACCATAAAACACCTATTATTTCTTTTTCCATACAAAATGTTAAAATTGATGTTATTAGTAATAAAAATTGTGTAATACATGCAGTGTAACAGTAAATGCTAAGTAAAGACACTTTTTTAAGATGTCACATCCAGTTCTATTTAGCTATGTATAATCTTTTCTAATTCAGGTTTCAGACAAATGAACAATAAATTTGAATAACAAATGGTAATAATATGATTTATAGACATCATATTTTTTATACTTCATTAAATGTTAACATTTTCAAAGTATAAATTTTCTTCAAAAAAAAAAAAAAAACTAAGTTGTGATTTAAATTATAGAGACCTACATCATTTCAATCAAGCCATAATGGTTTTGCATTCTACTTTGTTACATGTTAATTAAGATATATGTAATTTTTCTTGGCAAAACATAGAGGAAAAATAGCCCGCTAATAAAAATTCTGATGGAGGTTATCCCTGGTCATGGTATGTAACAAGTCAATAAACTATCCTGATCTAGTCAGATCAGAATCTATCCCTTAACAGAATCGTCCCTTTCTTTAACATTTATGATCCCTAATAAAGGAAATGTTCCCCTTCTTTTTCTTATCTTTTAAGCATTCTTCCTTGGATAGAAGCCATTATAATTAGATCACTGTTGCAATATCATTCTTTCATCTTGTGTTAGCTAGCACTACTAGATGATACCACCAAAACTATTTAAAATAAATCAGAGGCAGTTAGTTGTTTATTAGGAATTAATGGCATGGTGACTGTTGACTGTTTTATCTTTCAGAAAATACCAAGCCAGTAGAATAACAACAAATACCAAGCAAGTTGTTGAGGTACTAGAGAGGTGTAAAAGACTAAAGGAAATCTTGAATTCATAAACCTTACATACGCTAAAAGTTTAAAATATACAACTCATAAAGATGGAAATGAAAAACAAAAATGTGAGAGAACGGAAAAATCACATCATACAGCTTTAGATACTTTTTTTACTAATAAAGTGCATTATTAAATGTTTATATGCGAGCATTGTAACGTTTCTTATTGATCAGCTGTTCCAACTCTCAAATCTACTAAAATTCTCTTTACTCAAAAGTAATTCCAACCTCCTACTATATCACATAATTGATCAAAACAAAGCAGATGTGCCTAGACCTTTTTGAGGCAATCCCGATGCACTGGTACTTTGGCTGAGAGAAATATAAAAACAGCTGTGAGCAGATAAATTATGTGTTTCTAGATTGTTTACTAAAAACTAGACTTTTTTTATTAATTTAATTGATGTTAATTACTGTACTGTTGTTAAATTAATTTGATGTGCTTCACAAATGTTACGTTGATATCGAGATATCAATGGTGACTTCTTATTACATGCTTGTGGAGATACAGGTTATTTACGTACAAAAATCCATATTCTGTGTCATGATTGAGTATCAGTTAAATATTATTATTGAGCTTTAGTGAAATAAATTCAGTATAATCAACGAATGACTTAGTACATACCACTAAGTGTAAATAATTGTTTTCAAATGTTCAGTAGGCAGATTTAAGTAAAGTCTGTGACTTCCATATTAGTGAAAAAAATCAAGAACAGAATTATGAATGCATTAACACTAATGAAAACAATAAAATTTAAAAAAAAAATTAGTTACTCTCTAGAAGTTACAAATCAGAAAGAAGGGAAGTTCAGAAACAAATACTGAGGACAATAAATATCAAACTACAATGTCTGCGGCTTCAAATAACGAATCAATGTTTTATATAACAATTACGAATTCCAGAGGTGGCTTAAAGGTAATACTACTACTGTATAATATTGTCCAAGGCCACCTCTTTCAACAGGCTGGATAGAAGTAAGACAAAAATAATGACCTAGGACATATAACACAGCAGGTCCAAAACAATGTTTATACTGGATTTTTCCTCTCTTACAACAATTTAATAAATACATTTGTTAGAAAAACAAACAGATATTCAGAAAATTATTTCTTATTCAACAAACCTGACCACCAAAGTACGGCCTGCAAAGTAAATTTTACAGAAAGAAAGAATTTTTAGCTACTACTTTGAATATAGTTAATAAAAAAAAAACCTGATAGTAAATCATTTTATATTCTCAATTGACTGTGATTGGTCTATAAGAAAAATAATTGGTCTCAGTAAAAATAATTTTGTGATATTTCTCATAGTATCAATACCTTTGCAAAACATGAAACTCCGAAAAATGATCTTTATAGAAAACTTAGGCCACTTACTAGATCTCACCAAACAAGTAGTACAGTAATTCCACAACATTATATTCTAAATCAGAATTTATTTATCAATGAATTTCTGTTAGACACAGCAATATGCTTAGTAAAATTTGACAGATCAAGTTTAGGTAATTATGTTTGAATGAACAAAGCACCAAAAATATATTGACAAAAGAAGATATTTAATTTATTCTCACACACGATATTAAATGATTCTATGTAAGATTAATATTCTATATAACAGTAACTGTAATGGAAAACTTAAAACTGACATCAATTAACACTTTCTGTAGTTGAAACACAATTGAATGGATGTCTACAAAAAATATACCAGCATATTGTAAGAGAAGACGCATTAAGTGAAAAACTTAAATCTCAGAAAAAAAATTGTATATACAGCAAGAAGAAGAAGAAGAAGAAGAAATTGAATTGTCTGCAATACAAATAGGGATGTGCATATTGTTTTCTTTAATGAATATGTCTGTCTCTAATGAAAGAATAAAATAGTTCTACATATTTATGGTGGGTTAGTAGAAAATTAGTGTTAGTGAATTACCTGCACTCAAAATTAATGGGACAACTGGAAGTAAAAAATTATTTTAATTTCATTCTTATATGTTATACATGAATGCAAAACAGCAGATTTTTGCTATTATAAGATGTATTAGAAAAATTATCCTGAACCATTAATAATTTATTAATTTTATTATTATAATAGATTAGGCTACATTTAATTTTTAATGCAGTAAATATTAACATTTGAAAGGAAGTTATTTTATCTAAAACTCAAAAAACAGATTTGTTAACAAATAAAAAATTAACCTTATTTTATACAAAAAGGTAATAAAATATTAAGAAAAAAAAAATTCGGGAAGACAAAAAATAATACCACTGGAAGAAATTTTAATGAATTCAGCAAACTACAAATGAGGAAGCATTTTGCAGTCTATAAATAACTGAATATTAAGCAGTTCGACAAGCATTAGGAAGCTCAAAACATAATAAAATGTTAACTAAAAAGTTATAAATTATTAGAAATTAATACATGCATAACAAAACATAAAAAAAGCAATGATTTTTAAAAAGAAAAAAATATTTTTAATATTTTATAAATCAGACAGTGTAGTAGTAGTAGTCAACATACTGGATTCTCATTCAACTAATTTAGCATTTTATTACCAGCGAAATAAAGACTTTTTTTACCATCAATAAAATCAAAAAATTGGGGGATATACTTGTTGAATAAATAAATAAAGTTAAATTCTCAAATTAACGTAATCATAATTAAAGACTAAAAAAAAATATTTTTTTATTTTTATTTATGACAAACATTAAATCCACCGATTGGCATGGTTAAACTAACAAGTAAACTGTGGTTAAACTTTTGAAAAAAAAAACAATTATAAAAAAATGTACATTAAGATTATTTAAAATTTATTATTTCAAAACAGAAAATTCAATATCATCAGAAAATTAAATCATAACAATATTTTGGCAGTTTTGTATATAAGCTAATTTTAACATGAAAATGTACCTGAAATAAAACCATGTAATCCAAGATAAACATATTTCACATACAACAAATCTGCCTTTTGAAAAGGGAGAACAGGATGAATAATATTAATTTAAATTCAAAAGCATGAATACAATATTTGATATGTTTGCAATTCATGAGAAACTACATGTCAGGGAGACTACACTGATAAAAAGCAGTTTTCATTGAATGAGTACTCTTCAATATACAACATTTGTATGTTCTGTTAACATAATCTTCCAACGGCATGAAGAAAAATTTCTTAGGAATGCCAGTGCTCATTTATGGTCAACAGGTAAAATTCCACTTTTTTTTATAACATATATGCATACAGTTAAAGTAATAAAAAATGTTCTTCCCATTTTAATTAAAATAAATTTTTAACTACCCACAGTAAAGGTAGTATGGGATCTATGAATAATATAATACAGATAATTAAAAAAATCTGAAGTATATATGGATGCATCTTAAATCATGTTACACAGAGATATACATCAATATTATTGTATGTGTGTGTATATATGTATATATATCTTCATAAAAAGAATGAAATTTACAAATTTATTAATTATAATAAACTAATTTAATAAAAAAGATATTTATATGATAGACTTAAATATCACACTTTAAAATTTTAAATGGCTGAGGCATCAGAGTTACAAAAATTTATATAAACCATACTCTAACTGTTTAGATTTCATGAATAACATGTCTATGTTTGAAGTCTTAAAAACCAGATGATGCTTTAAAGTCACTTTCTTTCAAATAAGCACATAAAAAAATAAGCTTTTAATTTTTGTAGAAAAAAGACCCTGGTGTTAATCCATCCCAGATTATCATATGTACATAAAACAGATTTTCAGAAATGTTATGAATAAAATAACAATTGTGTTTTCAAAATATATATAATAAACCAAACTTAATTCAACTTAAGGCAATTTTTTTTTTTTAAATTCAATGAAAAGTAGATAAATTATGATGCTGATCAACCCAACTATTTTACAATAAATAGCAAATTGCTGTTAACTTACTATTTCATTTATTTGTTATTTTTACTTTTAGCTTAGAAAACTACATCCTAGTAGCATAATTTAATCTTCTTAAAATAAATTATATATTGCTTTCTACATCATCTCTCTCTGTTGAGTACACTTAAAAATTGATTATTTTCTTAAATGGGACTTTTATAAAATAAAAAAATTAAAAATTAGTTGTCAGATAATGAAACTATTATACTGATACCAATTTTTAAAAAAAATATTTAAATATAATTCTCAATAACTTAAATGTTATTACGCCCAAAAATGTTATTTTCTTGTTGAATCATTTTTACTCTCTAAAAACAGTAATAATGGTTTTTGGTATAAAAAAGAAACAAATACTTTTCTTAAAAATTTACTGGGATTTAAGAGTAGCAATTATAAAAACCTTGAGATACCTGAAAACCTTTTAATAATATAAATACGCTTTTACAATGTCATTTTGCTTCAAGTTTTCTAAATTAAATCTAAAAACAGTTACAAGCTTCAAAATCCCAGATAACTTCCCTTTGGATCGCATTCTTGTAGCTGTAGCAGACAAATTATTAATCATATTTCTTAAAAATATGAAATTATTTTTCAAATTTAAAAATGATAAAAACATATCTAAAAAACACAAACAACAAATATGTTAATATGTTAGCACTAAAATTAAAAACATTTTAAAAAATCAAACATGAAAGTAATAGCACCAGCATATTTAATATCTTATTGGCTTTATTTTTAATTAAAACTTTATTGTCTGAAATAATACTTATGTCAAGTTTCTTATGTTATTCATATTTTATTGTTAGTAAAAAAATAAATAAAACTGTTAAATCTGAAAAAAAAATTCTATGAATTCAAATGTAAACATACATAGCAGTTAACACTCAAATCTTAATTACATGAAGAGATCACATTATTAAGATAAATATATTTATCATAAGAAGAATTGTTGTTAAAAAAAAGTTAAAATATTAAAAATCAGATTTTAAATTTACTTTCATTTTACTCTTTTAAATGTTACTTGAATGAATAATCACAACAGTTATCAAAAAAATTAACTAATCAATTATATTTCTCTATCCTTAATTTACAGTAAATTTTTTTATTTTTCAAAACTTGAATTTTTCTAAAGCTTTGTACATAACAACTTCATTTGAAAATTTATTTTAAAAGATAATACATAAAATATAGTGTCTTTATCTCAGATAACAAACAGTAATGAAAAATGACAACTTATTTTGTTTTAAAACACATGCTTGAACTTCATACAGCAAATTTTGCTAACTCTCTTGTTGAAGTTATTGTACAATATAAAATCGAACTTTGAGTAATATAAATCTGTAAAGAAAACCTCAGTAAAATGATTAAAAATAAAGATCAACAGACTATTCAAAATTTACAGTCGTTTATTTGCAGCAAAAAAGTTTCTGTATAAACTTTGGTAAAATATTTTACATTCTGCATTATCAAAATTCTTATCCATCAAGTCTTATACATAAAATCGTCAGTATAACTTCATTTACGTGTACTAGTCATTATACAAGTTGATGGTATAAAAAAAATTCTTTTGTCTTCACCAGTGACCAAATTCAAATACTACTACCATTAGCAAATATAGTATTACCACTAGGAAATACTAATCCTACTTTAGAGAGGATGTTATTCTTTTTCAACAAATTTTAATTAAATAATCATGTTTAACACAAATAACAAAAATGATGAAACCCAAAATATTATTACAATTGTCATACAAAATATGTGTTTGATCACACATTTATGATGGTACACCTATAATAATTTTGAGTGCACAATTAAAATTGCCAAACAAAAATAAATAATATATCCAGCCAAACTACACAAACAAAAAAAAAATTAAAAATGTTTTATTGTAATATAGATGTAAGACAGTTATAAACCAAGCATTTTTCTAAAAGTGAAATAAAACATGATAAACTAAAAACAACACAATCCATAATTTAAGTTTAAGTCAATGTCACAAATACAATGTGTTAAAAAACATCACAGTATCTTCTATAATGTAACAGAGAATATATACTGTGTGCTGCAAAGTACCTCAACTAAATACTTTAACTTTACTCAAGTTTCTCAGTAAAATTAAAAAAATAATAATATTTGATTAAATATTCTGGGTCTTCTGTTCTACCCACTAACTTACTAAATAATTCTTGTTCTATTTCAAAAGAAATCTTAATAAAAATTACTCTAAGTTACTTAATTTTAGGAACTTTTTCAACCATGCAATATACAGAATAATAACTTTATTTTGATCACAGTGTAGAAAATCTACTTTTGACACATCAATCAAGTGACTGAAAATGAAATTTTCAATCAAATAAATAGATCATGTTACAATTTTTGGTGAAGGTGTTATAACTTTTTTATTCATCTACTGAACAAGTATCTTCAGTTTTTATAAAATATTTATATTAACTTATTCACTGCCAAAGATGTGTTGAAATTAAAAAACAATTGTTGTACAATCAAGGATGTATAATATCAAACCTCAGTTTCCTATATCATGGCAATGGTTAAATCAATTCCTCATGTAAAGCTAAAACAAAATAGGGAATTTTTCTTGCTCATTTAAGCATACAAATAACACTAATTATGTACCATTCTAACTAAACATTGTAACCAAAGAGTAAACTCTATAATTTATGCAGTTAAAATTATGTTTTTCAAGTCACAGTATCTTCTTTGTTTCTCAGACTTGTGAAAAACATAAATGAAAAAATTAACTGAAAAAAATTTAATCCCAAATTATTTCTGTTTATCAACAAAAACTGTCAAGAAATAATAGTAAAATTTTCAGACTGCTAAACCAAAAGTTATTGTCACATTGGTTTTTTGTTGAAATTTATTAAAATAACTAATAATTAATTGTTTAACAAAAATCATAAAGCCATGATACCCTAAAAAACTAACTTTATAAATGTTTTTCTGTTTTTTATTGGCAATGAATGGGTTGTTTAAATAAAACTCTAACAGTATCTTGAACAAGAATATCTACATATATTTTAGCAAATTTACAATAACTTGAAATTTCAGTGTATACAGCAGTAACTTCCAAAATGAATTCCTTATTAAGAACATTATAAAAAAAGAAACTAAGCAAGCTGAAAAAATGGAGAAAAAAAATCTCATAACACTTTGCATTATAAATCTGTTAACAAGAATCTTAATATTCTCTAATAAGAAATAACTAAATATCCATTCCAAAATTTAAATTTCATTGACATGCATCATGAACTAACAGCTTTATTTTAATTACTGAAATTTTAAAACATCAAATCTGAACTGAATTTTAACTGACAGATATACAACTATGTAATACAAATAAATGCCACAACTCCATCCAAAAGAATTTCATTTGGATATGTAAATAATAATTGATGGTTGTAACCAATTTTCATTAGTGTTGTCAATCTTTTACATTTCATCTTCAAGATTAACTAACTAGCACTTATTAAGGGAATGCATATAAAAATGAAATAGTATTAAAATAAGATTACCTATTTAGAGTCCACTATAATTCAAGAGCAGGCTTTATGTAAGAATCAAATCAATCTAAACATTTTATTTTCAGGTTAGTAGACAATCAATGCATGTAGTGGATTTCTTTAATTCTCTTAGGATATGATTTAATTCCACAACTTAATCAGTATTTTATTTATTTTTAAAACCTTTCTAAAAATTCAAAATTACAAAACATAAAGATGACATATGTGCAGTATGATGGCAATAAATGAAACAAATTTGTTTTAGAAAACGAATTACTTTAATCATCAAGAAATAACCTTCTCTCTCTCTCTCTCTCTCTCTCTTTCTGTCTGTGTGTGTGTGTGTGTGTGTGTCTCCTATAAAATGTTGGTCACTGGTCAAACAGGTTATAATTAATACAGCAATAGAGATGAAGAGGAAAATCAATCGATAAAAAACAAACATAATTTTAACTACTCTTAACAAACGAAAAATTTTAATTTACGATTGATAATAAAAAACAAACTGTACTCTTAAACTCAATCATAAAGTGCACTGTATAATAATTTAATCCGATAAAAACAAAATATTATTCGTTACCAACAATAATTCATTTATTTTTAACATGTCTGTATAAAATACATTTAACTATCGTGAATAAAGAATTTTATAATTACATTACAAAATAACAATTTGTCATAACAATAAAATAATCATAAACATTTTAAATTATCACAATAAAAAAATAATACTAACTTCTGGAATCTCTTTCAGATTAAATTCAGTTAATAAATAACATATATTTCATCAAACAAAACACAGACAAATATTCTATCAAATCATTTCACAAGACTAAGATTACTATACAAAATAGATTCATTACCACCTTATTTATTTACTTCCATTGATATTAATTATTTTTTATATTAATAAACTGAAAATTCAAGGTTAGTGTAAAATACTGCTCACATATCAAAGACTTCCATTTTCATTGTTACAATAATAGTAATAGAACAGTAATAATAATAATAATAATAATAAATAATATAAAATACATCCTTATTACATAATGAACTTCAGATTTCACAAACATTAAAAAAAAAAAAATATTTTAACTAACATTTCTAAAACCTACAAAAATGAGATCTGTAAAACATAGTCTTGATCAAGTACTCTTCATACTTTCTAATGAACTGATCTGAATATTTGATACGATTTTGAATGTAGACATTGATATACAAATTAAACTAAACAAATTCAGAGTTAAAAATCATGTTATTTTTTCATTTACGTAAAACATGAAATAGACAGTATTAGTGAAAAAAAAAAAAATCATAAACAAAAAAAGCATATCTAATTCACAAACATTTTGTAAAAATATATATATATATATATATAAAAGAATGAAGTGATGACTATAAAAAACATAATACGAAATAATAGCAAAAATAACACTGTACTATAATAATGCTCTTTTGATGACAGATACGTGAATACAAAAATGTAATCGATTATTAAACATGTAAATGAAATTCAGAATCTGTATTTAAATACAAAAATAGAAATACTTAGTAAACTGAAATAAATTAATTTCCTAGAACGACAAATGTTCTACTTTACAACTTCATGTTCTAGCAAATTCAATTGTACATAAAATTAAAACACACTTTTTTTAAACAAATACACTAAATAAATAAATAAATTACCATTCATAAAAAGAAAACTAAAAATATTATCACAGAGACAAAACATGTAAGAGTTAAAGAATAAATTAATACACACAGTGTTCTAAAAAAACAAAAACTATATATAACACCTCTGTATAATAAATAATGTCAAATAAAAAACATTCTTAACTAAATGTTATTTGATATTAAACAATAAATAAACACAAAAATCATAACATTATTTTTATTTTTTCTTCCTTTTTTTGGATCTGAATGTTCTAATATAAATAAGCATTTATTAACAAAAATAGTAATTAGTTCAACGCTACTCGGTAGAACTAGCAGATCTACATTCAAAATCACAGTTTGTTGTGTCACTCATATAACACTTATCAGTTAAGAGTCAGATTCAGTTTTCAGTCAAATAATAATTACAATAATGATAATAAATAGTACGTTAAGTACAAATACTGAATCCTAATAATTACAAAATTAAAAATAAATAAATAAATAAATAAAAATGTGCAGCAATAGCCACTAACCTTTTTTTAAGCATAACAACTTTTTTCATGTTTCTGCGCACTGATACTGAGTAGTGATGAATAATAACACAGTTTTTGATATTACTCTTAACCAGATAAATAATTAAATAATTGTAAAACGATTTTCCTGCTCAAAAATAGACAATATTCGACTATGTAAAAAATGAGTTTTTCTTTTTCAATGTAATTAACTATCAATTAATTAATTACAGTTTAATAAATAAACATAGCAATTAAAAAGAGTTTGACTGGTAGTATATCACACTAAATATGAGAGCGTTCTTCACTTTTCTTTGCACAGCTTTACATACCACAAACGAAACGGGTTTGTATTTTACTTCTATTCTTTCAGTACAGTCCACAGATGATACAACAATTAAAAGAATCCTTCACAATTTCAATGGAGTTATATATCGGGCAGTTCATTCTAACTGTAAACAAAAGTATCATGCAAAAAATGATACATTTAATTTATCTGATATAACCTTACAATAAATGTAAAAGTACCTTAATGTAAATATTGTTCCAGAACAGGAAACAAATAATTACAAAAAAATTTAATTAAATCAATAAATACGATAAACTGCCAATACCAGAAGTAACACATTTTTAATTTCTCATCTTTGAAATAAAATTAATTTAAACGATTCGTCAAAATATTATAACCATCAAGGTTTGTTTTTTCAGACAAATGCTTCAGTTAATCTAGAAAAAAAATGAATATTTTCTCTAGAGTTTAAGAAGGCCTAAAATAAGTGGTTTAAAAATAATTTGTTAATTTAGATTCTGTGAAAAGTATTGAAATGCACTTCCTTTGAGCAACATCAAAATATCTCTAAACAGAATTTCACAAGTTAATTGAACAAAGTTTCTTGAGATTACAATGAATAATGGTTTGTAACAGCAATCACATATTGGGGATCTTTGCTCTAAATTACCACTTTTCTAAATATTTTTTAGTATCAGCAATTAGGAGATCACTAAACTTGAGTCTTGCTCACAGCTTCAAGAGGCATGAGATAATATTTACAGAAACATCAGTCTCTGAGGACAGGTATTCAAACTTGAAGAAAGAATGACCCATAACTTTAGTGGAAGCTCATGCCTGATTATAAAGGAAAAGTTTATTTATTACACTGAATGCTATGACACAGCCAGCAGTATTAATTTGTGAACTGATATGCTCCTTCACTACAGACAATACAAACTTATCTGAAGGTGTCACAAACAAACAGCATTATAATACTTGGCTGGCACAAGTTAACTATAATATGACAAAAAAAACATATTATTAGGACAGAGATTGAAACTAATCAAGCACAATCATTCTTACATTGTATAAGAATTTTTAAGACAAATCAAAATTTTCTGGGAGAAAATTGTTTCTGGAAGAAACAAACCAACACACTTAATTTAAATATTTGCTATATGACTAAACGGAAATAAACAATAAATGGTTTAATATTTTTAAAGATAAAACTCCATCAGGATTAGCATCTGTATACAATGATTTAAGATGAAAAAGGCTGCAAGGTACAAAATAGTACATGGCTGCAAAGAATACTTTCATAAAATGGCTGACAAAAGAATTACAGAAAATTAACAACTTTTTTATATTGATGAAAACCAAATGGATAATACTCAAATATATTTAATTTAGTGTTTTGTAGTTTGTTTTTTCTTTGATTGTGTAATTTTGTAAATGACATTAAATCGTATTAACATGTCAGTTAAAAGTACACCGTATTAAAATTAGCACTAATTAAGATAACAAAAAATAAATAAATAAATAACAATATTTTTAACAATCAAATCCTAAATAAAATAATTTTACTTATGAAAAGAACTTTTTTTAATTTTTTTAAAAAGTAATAATCAACAACCTCTTCTAATACTGATTACAACAAAATCAATCAAGGGTGCATAAAAAATTTTAAATGTAGTGGAGTTATTATTAAAAATTTTATCATAGTCTGTTGTATTCAGATCTTTCAATGGAAACAGATTAAATGTACAAAACTGACTGAATCAATTTTGAGATGATGTACACAAGACATTTAAAACATAACAGCTAATACTTGCTCATGATAATAAAATTAATGGACTGAATAAGAACTCAATGAGTTCAGGTTTCCCTTGGCATAATAAAATTTAATTTTAAAATAATGTAAGTCTCCAGCAAGGATTGCTACTGTAATTTCAGACCTACATAGAATTGAATTGAATTTATCTGAGAGTGAAGAACCATGTCTGGTTGGGTGAACCAAGAGAGTTGTTATCGCAAAAAAAAAGAATGTCATATTACTGTTAAACAAGAGGAGAATTACTCTAAACAATCCACAAAAAGGTTATACTGATAGGTGGACAATTTAAATTCATAAATGAAAGAAATTATAATTGCAGATTGTTTGAAGGGGGATGACTGTGTACATAACAAAGAAACTCAAATCAAGCAAGATATAAAATTCCATTTCACAAAACAAAGAAAATATTTAATAAGTAATAATAAAAAATAAATAAAAATTTATAAAATAAATAAAATTGTATAAATAAATAAAATTAATTCATCAAGATGTGAATGCAAAGTGCTCTAACCAGTACTACAAGAAATAGCAAATGTATTCCTATGATAAATGGATAAAAAAAAGAAAAAGATTAATTTTCACTACACTTTCACCTGAAATAAAGAGGTTGTAAAAAAGTAATGATATGATAAAAATGCTCTGCAGAAAAAAATATTTATTCAGACTTCCAAATCTTTTTTTTTTCAACCTTGTTAAACACCCCCAACATCCCCGGCCACCGCCGTTAGGCTATGCGCAGGAATGTATGAGTGTCGTGGCAGTCGACTGCCCCCCCTGTCTTGCCTTTCCATGGCTTCCCATCGGGGTCCTTTCTGCTTCATCAAGATGCAGTAGCCCTCCCATCTGGACGACCACTACATCCCTCCACTGAGAGGCTACCCTTCCCGGCCCTACACTAGGTTGCCGGCTACGCCTTTCGCGCAGCCGACAAATTGCCGCAACCCCCCTCTCACACCTGAGGGTTCCAAATGCGTCATCAGAGCACCCCGACTAACCTTATTCTTGCGTATGAGGGAGCCCAAGCGTCCTCAGCATCCAGGCTGCCTCCCTGGCCCTGCACGGTGACCACGATTCGCCCCCCCCCTTTTTTTTTATATTACATTAAACCCTCGTGTCTTGTCAGCGTGGGTAGAGTCCCGCCACGCTGCCGTCACATTTCAGTCCTCTATAGGGTCTCACAAGTAGCCAAGTATTACACCGTATTGCAAAATAACATACACAAAATAATATTAATATAAGTAATAGTACAAAACATTATATACGACAAGAGACAGTAACACAATAAATACATCCCTCTTCCTAGTAGAAATGCACGTACAGCTGTGCTAGCTGCCGTCGCACTACCATCCACTGTAAGGTCTCATATACTCAGGTATTACACAAGAGTACAGTAATATTAAACACAATAGAACACTACATAGTACACAGTGAGAATAAACAATGAAAACAATAAATAAATCCTTATACCTAATAAATATACACGCAGCAGCTGTACCAGCTGCCGTCACGCTACAGTCCACCATGGGGTCTCGTGAACAAACCCGAGTTTCGCTCGGTGGCGCAATAATTAATATAAACTACAAGCATAATACGGTGTGAGAAAAACATAAAACCTACAAAACATTCCTAGGACAACAAAACAATACACGATACATAATGAGAGTAAACAGTAAATGCAAAACTACATCTCTACTCCTAAAAGATGTGCGTGCACAGGTGTGCTGGCTATCTTCACGCTACAGACCACCCTAGGGTCTCATGACCAGACCAAATCTTGACTGTACAGTGTGTGGGGTACAGTTGCAAACCTGGGAGCGTTCAAGAAATCAACTACAGTGTGAGCAACGTGGGGCCGCACATTGTCATGCTGCAGTAAAATTTCCATAATGTTCTTGTCCGACTATTTTTTTTCTTAAAATGACACAACATCATGATCCAAACAGATATGTAATAATCTGCTGTGAATGTCTGGCCTTGAGGGACAGCATGCTGGTACAAAAAATCCTAGTAATCGAAGAACATTATCATCATAACCTTACCAGTGGTGTGACTCATCTTTACTTTTTTCTGAGGTGACAACTGCACACTTTTCCATTGAGAATTTTGTTGTTTCAGTTCCGGATCGTAGTGATACATCCAAGATTCATCAATGGTTATGATTCGATTCATTTCTTTGTTTGCTTCCCCACCAAACCGTGATAACAGGTCTTGACATATGGAGACACGATATTGAATTTGCTCTGGTGTGAGCAGGTGCGGCACCAATCTGCAAAACATGCGTAGCATGACCAAATCAAAAATGTGCTGCCAACTGAAATTTCTAGACATGCAGTGAGCTCCCTAATGGTAATAATTTGTCATTCTTCACGGATGACAGCAGCAGCTATATTCTTTACAACCTTGATGTGAAACGTTGAAGGGCACCCCTTGCGCAGCTCATCAACAATGTTCTCTCTACTCTCCTTGAATGCTTTATAACACTTGTAGAAGGTCACCTGGTTCATAACATCTTCCCATACACCGTAGTTAATAATTCATAAGCGTCTTTTCAGTTCTTCCCGAGTTTCACTAAAAATGTCATCTTACAATGTTGGTTTAACCTTTTATTCACACTAAACATGGTAGGCGAATATCTAAAACACGTTACACAAATGTTCACATATGTCCACTCGCTGCACCGATTGACTTGAAACTGACTGTTATAGATGGCTAAAAGAATGGGCTACACGATGGTAAGCAGTATTACCACCCTTTGCAACACATTTTCCCTCAGAGCCATTATTATCATTACTTTTTGAACAGCCCTCGTGCTTTCAATTTCATATGTTAGACTTATATCACAATGAGTAAAACTTATATAATCAAGAAGAATGTATTTACTATTATGTGGCAGTTATGAAGAGCTGAAAAAACATGGAGCACATGAGTTGATCTGATATGTCTCATGTACTATCGATAAAGAGTAACTTATTTTTTTTTTATGGTGACTATTAAGTCACTAACCAGAAATTTTCAAGTATATTTTACATTTTGTAACTTCTTGCTGACAACAACCAACTGTTTTGCTACTCTGCAGACAATTTTCAACTGTTTCACAAAGCAAGTACAGCAGAACGATCATGAATTTTGCAAAGGTTGGTAGAGTTCCTTAGAGATTATATCAGATTAATTATTGCCTGGATTACATGCCTAGGAATTCAGCAGAAACAAAAATATTCACTGCAGGGTTTAAAACAATTAAACCTATGTATACCTCAAATTATAAATGTATTTATTAATTTCTAATAGCGTTTTAGATGATGATTATATGACAGTAGGAAAAGAAAAAATCAAGATAAGTATGAAGATGATCAAGCAGTAATGGGTACAACTGAAGAGAAGTTACAACAAATGATGGATAGAATAAGTAAGGCTAAAGAAAAATACAAAATGAAAATAAATGCTGATAAAATCAAGATAATGAGAATGTTAAGGAAATACAGTGCAACAAATATTATTATTCAGGAGAAACAATTGGAACAGGTTGGTAGTTCTAACCTTGGAAGAACAATAAAGTTTGATGAAGTTATACTGAGAAAATTAGAAACAGAATTGCAGATGGTAAAATGGATTTCAGTAAGGTTAGAAATATGGTTACAATAAAAAATATACCTATTGATCTGAGAAAAACAATTGCAAGATGTTTTTGTTTGCAGTGTGATAGTGTATGGTGCAGAAATATGGACAATAAAGAAAAGAGAAACTCGATATCTGGAGTTTTGAAATGCTAGGTATCAGCTGGAGGAAGAGAGTAATTAATGATCAGGTCCTGACAAATATAAATGAGAGTAGGAGTATGACTAAGACAATACAAAGAAACAATAATTGGATAGAACAAAGACTAAGACATGACTGCATTCAAAAAGTAATAATTGAAAGAAAGATGATTATGGATGTGAGTGAAGAAGAAGGAGGGGAGGAATGTTGGATGATTTGAAAGGGAGCAATAGGAAAGAGCTTACGACAGACCATAATTAATTTTTTATTTTGATCAGCACATAATAATACATTATATAGCTCACATCAGGAATGCAGTAATGGGCAGATATGCTATGGATAAAAATAAATATTTGCCTGGATGATTCAAGGGAAACCTTCATCAGAGCAACATCAGATATTTACACAATTGATTATAAAATAAAAATATCTCATTAAAGTATATATAAATTACTTAAAATAAAAACACATTAAATAATGTTAAAGTAAATAAGATAATAAATGTGAAAACACTAAATGAAGATACTTAATATAAAACAAACTACAAATTAAATTACAGTACAGAAGGTGTTAATGAAAAATGTGTGCATGTATTTATATACATGTTTCACAGGATACAGAAGATTAAAAAAAAAATGTTTTAACATTATTTAAAAATTTATCGATAGAGTGAACAAACTGTTTCATATTGTTTCTGTATAAGAATAGTTGTATTTAAATTTTTTTTTTTATAGGGTGGTGGAAATGCATTTACGCATGGAGTGTGGGGCTCCTGCTGATGGTATTATCCAATCACTATGGGGTATGGGGCATACAAACTCCAGAGGGAAATATATTCTGGACATGGCGGCACGTATTGGACTCGTGATTCTCAATACAAGGAACACGACGACGTTCCGCCGCCCAGAATATTTGGAAACCATTCCTGATATTTCCCTTGCCTCCGAAGAGCTGGTCACGCTCGTTCAGGACTGGAGAGTTCTTGAGGATTATACCGGTAGTGACCGCCAATATATCTCATTTAGAGTCCTAGATGGTACACGAGAGCGCCTGGGGCCCCCGCGGCTGGTGAAAAGATATAACGTCAACAAAATCGACGAGAATAAATTCAACAGAAAGATCTCCTTAGGGGTGGTAGCCCCTGAAAACTTCACCAACGGGGGGGACGCTGGCGCTGAAGCTGTAGTTGCTACGACCATGCGGCTGATCGCTTCTGCATGCGACGCTTCCATGCCCCACGGGGGACCGAGGCACCAGAAGCGACCTGTGTACTGGTGGACACCGGAGATCGCGGGGTCAGGTCAGCCGAGTATAAGACGCCAATGAAGCGGCTCCGTCGAGCCATCAACGTGAGCAAGGCACGCTGCTAGAGAGAACTGACGGAGACCGTGGATACAGACCCTTGGGGGCTAGGTTACAAGATAGTAACTCGGTGACTGGGGGTCTCGCGGTCACCAGCTCCACTAGACGAGGCTAAAGCGGAACACATCGTTAAGATGTTGTTCCCGACCCACTCGGTCCGTGCCGAGCGGGACTTCAGCGACATGGGCGACTTCCCGCTCTTCTCGATGGAGGAACTGGAAGGAGACCTACGGTCGCTGGAAGGCAAAAAAGCCCCTGGTCCCGACGGTATACCGGCCGAGGTACTCAAACTAGTGGGGCGCTGCAGGACCCGTCTTCTACTAGACATGTATAATGCATGTCTGAAGGCTGGGTCTTTTAGCGCCAGGTGGAAGACCGGGCGTCTTGTGCTAATTGCCAAGGGAAAAGAAAACCCAGAGTCGTCCTCCTACCGCCCATTGTGTATGCTTGATACAGCTGGGAAGGTATTGGAGAAGCTGTTAAAGAAAAGACTGGTTACAGGGATGAATCAGGCAGGTGGCCTGTCACCTAACCAATACGGTTTTCGGCAGGGTCGGTCGACCCTAGACGCAATTCAGGAGGTTGTTGAGGCAGTGCGGCGAGCAGAGGACCACAAACATTTTTCGCGACGTGTGGTCCTTCTCGTTACGTTGGACATAAAAAACGCGTTCAACTCCGCACGGTGGAGCGATATGATTCGGGCCCTGAAGCATTCGTTCTATGTGCCTCAATACCTTCTCAGAATGGTAGACGCATACCTGAGGCACCGCGGTCTCATTTACGAGACCGCAGCAGGCTGGCGTAGGACTACTATCACGTCAGGGGTGGCGCAGGGGTCGATTCTCGGCCCCGACCTTTGGAACGCCGTCTACGATTGCTTGCTGAGGCTGGAGATGCCTGAAGAATCTGCCTTGGTTGGCTACGCTGACGACGTTGCGCTACTTGTCGCAGACCGCGACGTGGAGCGCGCCCAACTGAGGCTTGACTGGACGATTATGGATTGTCTCTAGCCCTCAGCAAAACGGAGATCGTAGTTCTCACGAAGAAGCGTATCGACACCTTTCTCTTCCTGCGGGTCGGGGTAGAGGTTGTCGAGACCAAGCCGGCCGCAAAGTACTTCGGTATGATGATTGACCGGAAACTCAGCTCCGCCGACAAAGCTGCGAGAGCCGTAACTGATCTCAGCCGGATTATGGCGAATGTCGGCGGACCGAAGGCCAGCAGACGGCGATTGCTGATGTCCACGGTGCATTCCATCCTGTTATACGGGTCGGAAGTGTGGGCCTAGGCATTAAGAGTTGCGGGAAACCGGAAGCGGCTCGCGCAGGTGCAACGCACCGCAGTCTTGCGAGTCGCTTCCGCGTATCGGACAGTCTCCGATCCTGCAGTACTTGTGGTCGCCGGTGTCATACCCATTACTACTTTAGCAAGGGAGCGCCAGGTGATCTACAGGAGGCGACGGATAGGCGAAGACCAGGTGACCATTGCCAACGAGAAACGCACTCGCACGTTCCTCGCATGGCAAGAGACCTGGGACCACGAGACCAGAGGACGATGGACCGCAAAGCTTATCCCTCTGGTCAGACCGTGGATGGAGCGACGGCATGGAGAGGTGGAATACTACATGACCCAATTTCTAACGGGTTACGGGTACTTCCGCGCTTACCTCCATGTCATAGGGAAAGCGCCGTCCCCCGACCGCCTGTATTGCCTCGGAGTACGGGACGACGCTGAGTACACCTTTTTCAAATGTGCTCGGTGGGTGGCAGGCGGATCTCAGAGCACTGAGTCCCCACAACGTGGTTGCGATGATTTTCCATGACCTGAGCAGCGGGGATAGTGTAGCCCGATTCGTTGCCAATATTCTCAGGGCCAAAAAGGTTAACCTGGATAATCCTGAAAATTAGGTTGCACCTAATCAGGCTAGTATAGGAGGACTCGACCGGAAGTAATGTGTTAAATGATTCCGGGTCGAGTCCTGGTAGAAAGGGGGGTGGTTTTAGTCGGTAGTCTGCTGATAGTGATTGGATAATACCATCAGCGGGAGCCCGACACTCCATGCGTAAATGCATTTCCACCACCCTATACAAAAAAAAAATTTAAATACAACTATTCTTATACAGAAACAATATGAAACAGTTTGTTCACTCTATCGATGAATTTTTAAATGGTGATTTCTCATGGTAATTTCTCGAGGGTGAGTCCCTTTG
This sequence comes from Lycorma delicatula, assembly GCF_047948215.1. Classification (NCBI taxonomy): domain Eukaryota; kingdom Metazoa; phylum Arthropoda; class Insecta; order Hemiptera; family Fulgoridae; genus Lycorma; species Lycorma delicatula. The sequence continues at coordinate 26,700,987 of NC_134455.1, forward strand.
TCATTGCTCGGGAAATAACTAAATGCGCTGGAGGCCCTGTTAAGGAAAAAAGAAAAACCTTTACTGGACTTCATGTGGAGACTGTGAATGATGCTCAGTCTCAGAAGATCCAAGGGCTCCAAAAGATAGTTGATTTTGTTGTACGCGTCGATCCCCACGGCACGCTGAACACTTCAAGGGGTGTTGTGGTCTGTCGGGATCTTCTTAACTGCACAGAGCAGGAAATTGTCGAGGAGTTAGCACCGCAGGGAGTACTAGAGTGTCGGAGGTTGAACATGAGAAGGAATGGCGAAGTCCTACCTTCAGCCTCTCATGTTCTCACTTTTAACCGGCCAACTTTGCCACAGAAGATAAGAGCGGGGATTCATCGATTGGACATACGGGCATTTGTCCCGCAGCCAATGCGATGCTTTAAGTGCCAACGCTTTGGCCACACCGCTGCTAGGTGTGAGACCGCAAATATGCATGTGTGGTGATGAGGTGCATGAAGGAGAGCCGTGTAAAGGTCAAGGCTAAAGCGGTCGCCATTACAATGAAGCATCCGCTTCAGATTACTGTCTACAGCATATACTTGCCGAATTTTGATAGAAAGGAGGATGACATACGACGATTAATTTCTGAGCTTCCCCACCTGTTTTACTGGTGGGTGACTTTAATGGTCATAATTCTCTTTGGGGATCGGATCAAGTAGATCCCCGCGGAAGAGAATTGGAAAGGTTCCTGATGAATTCTGAACTTATTCTTTTAAACGACGGGTAGGGAACCTTTTTCAATGCCAGAGATGGATCGACGTCCTGTATAGATCTTGCTCTCATAAGCGGAACGATAGCACTGAGGTACACCTTCCATCTTTTAGACGATTTGCACGGAAGCGATCATTTCCCGGTGCAAATTATAACTGACGTGACAAGAAAAATATACCCCATCTCTAAAAGATGGTTGTTTGACAAGGCATATTGGACGAGCTTCACGGCTTAGACGATACTCCCCGAAACAAGTGGAGTTATTGGGGACGATGTCAACAGTATAACAAATGCGATACTTGACTTGGCATCGAGATATATTCCCAAAATATCTGGGAAACTTACGAAGAAACCAGTTCCATGGTGGAATGTTGAAATTAGTGAAGCTATTAAAAGAAAGAAAAGAGCGTATAACGCCTTTACGAAACGTCCTACCACAGATCTTACTGCCTTTGAAAAATACAGGGTGTATGCAAAACGTCTCATGATAGATTCGAAGAAACGATCCTGACAGCAATATGTGTCATCCATTGACAGAACTACCACTGCATCAGACATTTGGAGGAAAGTGAAGGCGATTTGCGGGCGTAAAAACTTTGCTCCCATAACTAGCCTTCAAGATGAAGATGAAATTAAGGACACTCCAAACGAAATTGCAGAGTTATTACCCAATCACTTTGAGAAGGCCAGCAAAACGGCTAACTACGAAGAAGATTTTCGGACGAAAAACGGAGAACTTGAAGGTCTACTAAATTTCAGAACTGAGAATAATTACTCATATAATGTACCACATAAAATGGAAGAATTCGTGAAAGCGTTGGAGAAAGCAAGCAACACAGCTGCTGGTCCAGATGAAATCCATTATAATATGATAAGGCAGCTGAATACCACTGCAAAACACAGATTATTAGAACTGTATAATCAAATATGGCGGGATGGAATGTACCCGCACCAGTGGACAAAAAGCACATGTTGTTCCAGTACTGAAGAAAAATAAAAATTTAACAGACCCTAATAGCAACCGTCCTATTTCTTTGACATGCGCTATGGGAAAAATACTCGAAAAAATGATTAATAATAGACTCGTTCGGGTTTTGGAAAAAGAAAACCTGATATCAATATATCAAGCTGGTTTTCGACAATACTATTCTACCACAGATCAAATGATCAACTTAGAGAATATTATATACAACAGCTTTATTACAAGGAAACTGTGTGTCGGAGTCTTCTTTGATCTTCAGAAGGCTTTCGATATGACCTGGGGACATGGTTTAATGCCCCAGATACATGAATGGGGCATTCGTGGCAATCTGCCAGTTTTACTCAGCAACTATATGAACGACCGTACTTTCCAAGTACGTGTCAACAATGAATATTCATCTGAAAGAATGTTGGAAAATGGCATACCACAAGGTTCGCTGCTGAGCGGTACCTTGTTCACCCCCGCCATTAATAAATTGATATTAACCATTCCGGTAGAAATTAGCAAAAGCGTTATGTTGATGATTTGGGAATTGTGTATGCCAGCAACAAGAATGCTATGGTGTAATACAAATTACAAAGGGCAATTGACACTTTAAACAAAGTTGCGAGGAATAATGGATTCCAATTTTCACCAGAAAAAACATGCTGTGTACACTTCTGTAGGAAGAGAATTCCTCACCAAAGTCCTACGTTGAGAATTGGCAATAATCCAATACAATATAAAGACAATGTGAGATTTTTAGGACTAGTATTGGATAAATCCCTTACGTGGGGATTACATATACAGGACTTGAATAAGATACAAAAAAAAGCCCTAAACATTATAAACTGTTTATCGAACATCAATTAGGGCTCAGATAAGGAAATATTATTGAGACTATATAAGGCATTGGTTCAATCAAAACTAGACTACAGATGTATTGTATATTCATCGCTAGGAAGTCACATTTAAGAAAGGTAGACGTAATTCATAATAGCGAAATAAGATATGCGACAGGCGCTTTCCGCACAAGTGCGGCGATTAGTCTAATGTCCGAAGCCGGAATAATGCCACTACATTATAGAAGAGAGATCCTTTTGTTAAGATATGCAGCAAATGTATGGGCTTTTCCTGCCCATATAAATAACAAACTTTTTAAAAATCATTCTATGGCTGCATTATATGAACATCGTGCTATCTATTCCAGACCAGCCGGAATTAGGTACCACGAATTAAGAAGAAAATACGATATTGCTATTCCAGGATATTGCTATATAGCAATTTCCAATAAATACCGCCAAGGCTCTTGCCAGCGGTAAATACAAGGTTGGATCTCTCTCAGGGAGAAATAAAAAAGAAGCCAGCAGTTATCATCCAACAGGAATTTTTGGCAACTGTCAGTAATTATGAAGAACATATTAGAATTTATACTGACGGTTCTAAAACCAATGGAGTATCCATGGTGTTGGATACTCCATATATGTAAATGGAGAAGCCCATTTTTGGAAACTGCCAGATATGGCTAGTATCTACACGGCAGAACTTACTGCCATACAGCAAGCTCTTCGGTACACAGAACACTATTGCAAAGAGAGAGTGCTAATATGTTCTGATTACCTAAGTGCACTTGTTGCAATTCGGAACAAGAACATTAAGGATGTCCTAATTGCAAACATCCTGTTCATTTTATACGTACTAAATCAACGAGGACAGCAATGTGTATTTGTATGGACTCCAGGGGGAATGCTGATATTGCAGGTAATGAAAGCGCAGACAAAGCTGCCAGAAAGGCAACAGTCTGCGATGTTCTGGATGCAATTCCCATAAGAGTGGCAGATGTTAAAAACTGTCTAACTCACATAGTAAGAATCAAGTGGAATACTGATTGGAGGAGTTTAAAATACAAAATTAAACTTGGTGAAAACTTCTCCATATAAATGGAAAAGCGACGTGAAGTTGACTCGCCATGAACAAGTAGCTGTGACCGGACTTAGAATCGGCCACACGCAATTAACAAATTCATATTTGTTAACCGGCGAAGAGAGACCAATGTGCGGTGTTTGTAATAAAACACTTACAATTAAGCATCTAATGGAAGAGTGTACAATATATGAGGACCTCAGAAAGAGGTTCCAGCTAAGAAATGATATTGCTGCTGATTTATAAAATGGAAATGAAGAAAAGATAGTTGCTTATTTACATGCCAGCGGACTTTTTAGAAGTCTATAAAAGTGGGAAATTTAAAGCTATGGTAATGAATCTCTAAGAGATAGTTTTATATATATATATATATATATATAAGGGAGTCTCGAAGCGTGGCATGTATAGTGTCGGGAGGTAGCCCTCTTGCCTAGGCCACCCTGGCTCGCCTGCATTCAAGAGCAGTGAGTCGGGGTGTGTCCGATGATGGCATGGGGGACCCTCAAGGGTGGACAGAGGGCACGAGGCTATGGGTAAGCGCAATTCATGCCTGTAGCCAAATAGGTCAGTAACGGGAAGAGTAGCCTCCCCGCCGAGGGGCTTTTTGGCCGTCCTGAACAGGTGGTCAGATTGCTCTTATGTTGCTGGGAGGACCCTGATGGGTTATGTCCTACGCGACTGTATAGGGGGGAGTCAACTGCCATGGCATCCTGGGGCGACTGTATAGGGGGAGTCAACTGCCATGACATCCTGGGGCGACTGATATACTGCTTAACAGCGGTTCTGGTTGCTCCGAGGGTGCTAAAATTATAAATGAGACAGGTAGAAGAAGATAAATGGTATTGTATTAACTTGTATTTTGTTATTTTTATGTTCTTTGAGAATTTTATTCAAATTTTAATATCGGGGCCCTTTACACCCCATAAGTGTTGTTTTGTTGTTATTGTGTCGATCCAGATAGTGATATCCATAGACGATCCAGATAGTGATATCCATAGACGATCCAGATGGTGATACTAATCTCTTTTTAAGAATGTGATGAGGGTTAATGACCTTAGCAGTCGATGCCTATAAAAAAAAAACATGCCCTGAGGTAGGTAATCCCCACGTCCGGAACACAACATCTAAGTTCCACGTCCAGGCGGAAACAGCTGTACTTATGTACAATACTTATAGCTGGCTAACAGGGCTCCGAGTGAATTCCTCGGATATATTACTCTTTTTGACCTGTTTCCATCTTCAGGTCACCAGATGGATGGGATTTTTCGGCCACCAGCAGGATATGAACAATTAAATGATTAGAAAGTGGACACATACCATATTTAGAGCTGGCAATGTGGCGGCCTGGGTCAATGTTATTGCAGGTGTAATGGAGACCCTTCCGTTGTCCACATGCCCCCCGCGATGGCAAGCATGTAGCAATGGTGCCCATGTATGTCGGTGCATGGGAGCTCTGAAAGCTTGGGTGAGTAGGAGACTGGAGTCAGTGCAGAGATTGCGCATCCACTCTCTGCCAGGACATATGCCGGTTCCACCGGAGTACCGGATTGGACCTCCAAGGTTAGTAGCCCTGGAGTGGGGGTATACCCCGGCGGCTAGCCTTGCTACAGAAGGGACCAACTCAAATAAACAAACTTGAACAAACAAACGTGGCAGAGGGTGCACGTAAACACCCTCGTTTAGAAACCTCAGATTCGCCACAAGCGAAAAGGAAAAAGTAAAGAATCAGATAAAATTAAGATAGATGCTGATAGAATCAGTAACGACTTAAAGAAAAGTTTATTTGCCTATAACGTACCTAAGCCAAGATTTTTAATTATTACAAAGGAGAATGGAAACTCCAAAAAGTTAGTCCATTCTTAATCGCTAGAGAGATTGCTAATTGTGCTGGTGGTCTTGTTAAAGAAATCCAGAAGACTTTTAATGGATGACACCAAGAAACTATCAACGACAGTCAAAACCAGAAATTCCAGGCATTGAAGAAGATCGGTGAATTTTCAGTATCTGTACAACCGCATAGCACCCTTAATACATCAAGAAGAGTTGTTGTTTGTCGCAATCTTCTAAATTATACAAGAAATGTTGAGTCAGGGGGTGACTCAGTGTCGCAGACTAACCATGAGAAGAAATGGTGAAGTTGTTCCTTCGGCCTCGCATGTTCTGACATTTAATAGGCCTAACCTTCCTGAAAAGGTACGAGCTGGCATACATCGACTTGATGTACGAGCTTTTATTCCGCAGCCGATGAGATGCTTTAAGTGTCAACAATTTGGACACGCTGCAGCTAGATGTGAAGCGTAGGAAATATGCATATGTGGAATGAAAACACATGCGGGTGATCCATGTAAAGACCCTCCTCCAAGCTGCATTAATTGTAAAGGACATCATAATTGCCGATCAAGGAACTGCCCAGTATGTAAACTGGAAACGGGCATTCAGGAAGTTAAAATGCTTCAAAAGGTCAGTTATCCTGAAGCGAAGAAAATTGTTAGTCAACGTACACCTCGACCATCGACCACTTATGCAGAAGTAGCTGCTGCCCCTTCCACATCTAAAATTAATGTGGAGAAGTTGCTTAATACGATGGCACTAAGTCTTGCGACAATGATTGAAAGAATCATTGATTCAAAGATTGAGTTGACTCATTGGACAGAACCAGTTAACCATGAGAAGGCTCAATCTCGGACTGATGTCATTAATCCAAGAGACATGCCAGCGCAGCATAAAAAATTAGCAAAACTCGCCATCATAACACAACCACTTGACGTAATAAATAAAATTCCAAATTTATCTGTAAAAGAGAGAAAGATCACTCCGTCGTCTAGTCACAAGGCTAAGAAAATTTTTACAAGAGTACAGGAAAAATCTGAGTCTATGGAAGTGGAGGTGCAAGTCATTATTGAGAAAGCACCAGACACAGATGATATAAAACCTGTACCAATAGAGCCTCCAAAAGCTCAAAGAAGCGCTTCGGTGAGAGCATCTATTTTAGCTGGACCTAGCACTCTCTTAGAGATCGAATCCAGCTCATCAGCCACCGAAAGAGCATCGATTACTAGTTAAGATTCCATAGCAACGATGCTAACAGCACCAACGAAGCTTTTATCACCTGATGGAAGCCGGAGAACATCATTGGTATCAGAAAGAGAAGAAGATGCCATATCCGAGGCCTCAGACACACTCTCATCAGAAGTAGAGGCCGTTCGAAGAATGGAAAAACTGTGCAAGAAAGGATGGCCGAAAAGAAAGCATAGGCGGTAAATTTTGGATTTGAAGTTATATCAGAATGTAAAATATTGAACCTTTTTTTCTTTTTAATTTTTTTTTTTTTTTTTTTTCAAGTGGGACTAAAGCTAATGACCAAAGTAGTTGATGCCCCTGAAAACCTCAAAAAAAAATATATATAATAATAATAATAATTTGTTAAAAATTGCAATAAAGTATAATAAGGTCTTCTCTTGCAACCCAAAGTTTATATTGAATTAGTTATATGAAAACAATTTTTCTGACTGGTTTGATGGACGTAGATATTTGCTATTTTTTAGTAAGATTTTAAATAACGATTTTTCTTAGCAAAGATTGCACAATCATTCATTTATACACACATACATAAGTTTACTATATTTTTTAATTATGATTCATATTTATGGCCATCAAACAATGATCTGACAGCCGATTTTTACACCTTGGATGCTTGTCCTGACTTTTAGAGAGAACCATAAGAAATAATATACTTTAGATTTTTAATATTTGTAAGGATAATACATGTTTAATAATGACTACAGGGTTAATGTTTTATCAAGATGGTTTAAACCAAAAGAAAATATTTGGGAGTTGATTGCAAACATAATATGTCACCTAATAAAAACAACTAAAAAAGTTTGCTTTCTGGACAACAAAGGTACTATTGTCATCATCAATAGGAATTCAATCCACCCAATCAGCAATATTATATTTACCTGAGAAGTATTACAGTTATACTCATATTTAATGTTACATGATTACAATCCGTTCCGTGATTAATTTTTTAATTTCCTAACACAGAACTCTCAAGTACCTTTAAATGTAGATACAGTTTTCATCTGTGAAGAAAGCAATAATGATTGGTTCCAGCTGTTGAGGCAGATCAATAACAAAGGATAAGAAAAGTAAGGGACTGCGGAGCTTTACCTGTGACACGTCACATTCTACATCTTGAAATGAGAACTTACATTTTACATATGTATTCTTATAAAAAAGATAAAATTTCAACTGCCTTTATACAACTGGTAAGGTACGACTAATCAATTACATAGCTACTATCTTAGTTGGAATAAATTGATTGCTTTACTGAAATTGAACTGAAAAATAAAAAAGTCAGTAAACAATTTTTTTTCTAAAGTGATATTATTGACAAACTCAATATGTTGCAATGTTCAAGAAATTTTGATCCCTATTTTTCATAATTGTTTAAAGTACTTCAGAAAACTCGACAAATAATGAAATTGACCTAAACTTTCTTAAAAAGAGGAATAACAATAGAAGTATTAAGGCAGCTGGGAACGATCCACTATTGAAAGATTCATTAAATAAATTTTTAAGTGGTGATAATAATGTATATGATTTCTTTTAAAATAATGACAGGAATTTCATTAATAATCACAGAACGTTTACTCTATACAAAATAATCTAAAAAATAAATAAATCTAAAATACAACCTATAACTTCCTGAATAGCAGCAGAAATAAAAATACTGATTCATAAAAAAAATCATTCGGCTTTGTTTGAAATGGAAAAAATATCATTGAGTGAAATACTGGAAGTGAATTTATTAAATTCCCCTGCTACCTGAATGGAGGCTGAGGTAAGGGAAGTTGAGTTTTTTGCATTTTTAGTGAAGTTATTCGACCTGTTTTATTTCAAAATCCACTTTCACTTCTAACAACTGCTTAAGTAGTTTTAGATTATTTGAATTAGATGTAAAACTATCATAATATAAATTATTCTTCTGGCATATTTGTTTATAGCAAAATGAACTAAATTCTAATTTACCGTATCAGCATTAGAATACATTCGATAATTTATCATTCGTAATTTATCATCATAATTTATCAATATAAATGCTGAAATATTGTTCAACTTGTTTATGTATAAAAATTTTGATTATTTTTTTTTAATTAGTCCAATTTTGTAAAAAATATTTTTTTTTTCTTTAAGTTAGTACATGAGATGATTATTATTATCATTATTAATGAGAAAAAAGAAAATAAATGAGGAAAAACATAAAATTAGACCAAGGATAAAATATAAACTGATTTTTTCCAATTACTTAATACAAAAGCTCACCTCAGTCAGGCTTCTGCTGGAGAAGAAAGATGACTGGTGGTTTTTGGTGTATAGGCGGTGGCATTGGGATCAAGATTAGAGGCAGAAGCAGATGGGCTAGGGCTTTCAGCCAGCCTCAATTTGGAAGTATTCGATGAGGGTTGTGGTGGAGGCCCAAATGTATCTGTTGGCATAACGGCCAATACTTGAGCCATCTTCCCTTTCAGTTCTTCCATCTCCTTCTCCTGTGCTCTGATAACATCTATTGTAAAACAAAACCAAATAGAAAATTTGTTAATGAAAACATATTTCATAATACATTAACAAACTTTAAAGTGCTAAATAATTAAAAATGAGATTAAATACTATGTATCTATTAATTTGCTTCATAAGAATTCATGTGTACATTACAGATATGGAGTAACAACTGTTTGGTGATAAAATTACAAATCTACTTACACCATAAATGACAAAAAAAAACAAGTACAAGCAAGAATTATTTTAATCAAAGGAAATCTATTCTTCCAAATAGAAACTCACTAGAAAACAAAATACACATATTAAATGATAAATGTATGACTGACTGACAGCAGAATCAGACTTTAATACAAGATTAAATAATGAAAAATTTTAAAGTAAATGGAATGCTCAGAACACTAAAAGCTTCTCCAATAGAAAAGTAATGTAATTTGTCTCTAAAATTCTAGAAATAAGAAGGAAGTTCAAGAAACTATCTTTTCAATATACCTCTGAAAATATTGAGTTTTTGTTTTAACAATAATAATTCTGTAGCCACAAACCAATCTGACACATTTTTAGTGATGACTTTTTAAAAAGTTTTCATTTTCTTTGGCCTATTAAACAAAAATTAGTAGGTCATTCGGTCCCAACAGAGCTTCATTCAGAATGCTTCAAATTTGAAAGCAATGCAACTCATGCCTATATTTTGCATAAGAATCTTATTTTAGACAGTTTTTTTATAATTATAATTCTTTAGCTTATTCTACCTTATGAACAGGTAAAAAATTAGATTAAACAAAAAATGACCTACTTTTACAAGAATGAAAGTTTGTTACGTAAAATTTTTCAACATTAACAAATTTAACTGTAAAGGAATAATTAATAACCTATTAACTTTAATCAACGAATCAGTTTATGTTTAAAACATATCCAACATTTCTTTAAATTATACTTTCTTTTCTTTAGATAACTGTGGAACTTTTTTATCCTAAATCACATATAATGACAATAATTATTCAAAGATTTTTATCAACATGATTACAATGCACATTTGATAGCTCTATAGCTGTAAAGAAAGCTTTACTTTCTTTACTAATATGTATTTGAGTGTTTATTTCATCACTCACAGTACATCATATAGACAATTATAATTTTAATCAGAAAAATTACATTATGCATGATTTAGCAATGTATAATAATAGATTTAACACGTAAATAAATGTAAAAAATATAAATTTAAATGCTACCATGATTTAATGTTAATAATTTTTCATCTTCTAAAGAATTAATATTAGTACAGAAAATTAACATTAAACACTTTGTAGCTAGTAATGTTTTCTTGAACAAAAATTCAACTAAGTACTTCTCAATTTCAATTTCCTACCAATCAGAATATTTGTCCTGATGAGTAGAGACGATGAAAATAAAGTGTAACTTCTTGACAGATATATACAAGATCTTTTCTCCTAATTTTCATATTATTCTTGATGATCCTGGAATGAAATTCTTGTTGTCTTAGAAATAACTACAACAGTACCAGAAATAAAGGAATTTTTTCATTTCAGGTCACCTTCTGGTTATGGCACAACAGGAAATGGATAGGGAAAGCTAACATAAAAGACAAATGATAAGTACATCATGATATATATTTTAAAAAACTGTAAAAACAGATTAGAAAAAATTTAGTTTTTCTACAATTACACAGTAACTAATTTATTTACACTTTGTAGGGGGTCTTAAAACATTCATTATATCAGGTCACACAGATAACCAGCATGAACCAACTGTGCTCAATCAATTATTATAAGAGTTGTTTTAAGGGAACAGCTTTTCTCATACTCAAACCCATACCTCAATGGGAATGAGATCAACATATCTCAGAAACTGTGTGGGAGATCCTTGATGCAGTTGCTTTGTTCAATCAACATCAGTGGTTTGCCTAAGGGAAAAAGACTAACCGAGAGATATGGCTGGCTACCAGCCAGATTAAGTCTCCAAGTGCTTTAATAGTGGACAGGTACTTTTGCTGGCATTCAGCGACTTAGGTGTGGCAATGAATTGCTGTGTTTCACAAGATAAATTTAATTATTGATAGTCACATATGTTTTAGTAGTTGACGGGGTGTGCCTAACCATTGTAGTGATATATGACAAGTGGGCGGTGGAACATGCAAGCAAGTGGTGTATGGTACCATGGTTATTCTGCTCAGGCTTTTAGGTTAGCTCTAGGAGCTAGTTAGGACACTGATCGCTAAACTGTTTCAAGGTTCAGTAGCCGTTTGTGGCACAGACATTCAGTTTTATGTTTCAGGGTGACCAAATCACAGGGTGATGGGAGAAATGTCAAGAAAACCAATATCTCAGCAACTAATTAAAATACAGAATTTGTTCAGGTCTTAAAACAACTCACCATGTCAAGTGCCATTAAATGAATCCACACTGACTTCAAAAACTCAATTCCTAAAATGTTTTGAGGTAATATTAATTTAATTAAATTAACCAATAAGAAAGCTCATATGTGAAGCTCATATCTGACACTACTATTCCTTGTTCTTTTAAATGAAGACAGTTTCCTAAATGGTTAGTATTTTGCATGATCATCAAGGTACAAGGACAAACTCTAAACAGAATAGAAATCCACCTACCTAAACCAGTTTTTAGCAATGGACAATTGTACGGTGTTCTATCACATGCAAAATCTTTTAACAATGTAAAAAGTGTAGATGAAACCTAAGGGTCAACTACTAATGTTGTCTGGAAGGAAATCTTATGAACTACAAAGTAAATTATAATAAGTTAGTTTATTTACTAATGCTGTGGAGCAGCATGGGGGGATTTCCTAGTTTTTTTATTAAAAAGGTCTGGAGGGGCTCTAAAATAAAGAATAATTACTATTCAGAGTTCTTTAATATAGAACAATTACTATTAAGTCCCCCTCCCACACCTGAATTTAAATATTTTCAATGAAACTCAAAATTTTCTTATCTATGTAAGATCTGTTGAACTTAATCAATTTTAACAACTTTAAATGACTGCTATTTCTACAACATGAAAAATATATATAAACAAATTAAAACTGTCTGAAAATTGATTGGTCACCCATTATTTTATTTAATTAAATACTGTATAACGATGTTTAGTCCTTTATTTCCGTACTTGTTTCCTTTGTTTTAGTGCAATTGTCATTATTTCAGTTTCAATTTATTTATTTTTAATTTTTTGGGAGTCCTATTTTAATTTTTATAATTAAATAAATCCATAACTTGTGGACTTTATGTATGTAATGTATTGAGCCAAATGAGGGAACTGGAGACTTTTGGTTATACAGATTAGACAGCAATTTTCTGGGAACCAAACAACTAATGGCTATTCTCCAATTGTCTCACTCAACTTGGTACAATGCAGGCCTGACCCTCAGCAAAGATGTGATGCTCAGATCTATGACAGCTCTATCTAGGGTAGTCCCTTGTTGTTTATGCACAGTCACAGCTCAGCACTGATTTTGTATTATATTAGCAAATACCCTGTTCAAACTTTGAAAATTGAAAGATTGGTTGTGAAGATATAACAAAATTTACGAATAACCGTGATCTGTTAGATTGAGAGTGTACCTGATGCATGCAAAAGTTAGGCTTCAACCTATTAACAAATGCCTCATTTGAATTTTGAAAATGGGACTGTTTGTAGAGATATTATTACTGCACCCTCAATAGCACCTCTTAGAACAGCACCCCATTTGTTACCAGTTGATAGTGATGACTGATCTAGTCTCGCATAAGATGCTCACACATCACCTCAACACTCTAGCCTTGCACATAGTCCCCACAAGAAGCCCATTATTAATAAACAGAATTTTTTTTTAAATTTATTTAATTTTTTTTTTAAATGTAAATATAATTCTATTATTTCTATATAATGTAATATTATTCAATCGTTTGATTTCAATCATTGAGGTAACAACACAGTGATACTCACAGTTCACAATTCATTAACTCAATTCATTAATGCCTGTGATAATCGACCGGCAAATCTCCACTACTATATTGGTGTAACGTTTAGGATCAGTCTTCGTAACCTTTCTCCAAAATAACAATTTTACAAAAATTGGATTAAGCATACACAAGGTATGCTTCGATATATCCGAAAAAGATTGGAGATATTTATCTGATGAGCTGAATCTAAACTAACTTCACAGCTTTATTTACTACCAAATCACAACTCATTAGATCACATCTAGAGTTGTAACTTGGGACCTTTCTTTTTTTTTCTGTTTAGCCTCCAGTTTTTTCTGTTAGATACTTCAGAGAATGAATATGAGGATGATATGTATGAGTGTAAATGAAGTGTCGTTTTTTACAGTCTCAGTTCAACCATTCCTGAGATGTGTGGTTAATTGAAACCCAACCAACAAAGAACACCGGTATCCACGATCTAGTATTCTGTAACTTGGGACCTAGTCCGACCAAAGGTAACCCCCTCCTTGACAGTAAACCATGAAAGGTCTTTTAAGGAATACTCCACAACCAAGCAACACCAGAATTCAAAGAAGGCAGCATTTGGACACAGTGGGCTGCCACTTAGAAGATAACATGTGATTGGAAGTATTGGTATATACTAACACTACACACATGAACAAGAAAAATACAAACCCAAAACCAAACCAAAGCAAATCACCTACATTTCCACACACAATGTAAACTCGCTCATACTGATTGGTAAACTAAAAATAATAACTGGCCTAATGGATCTATACAAAATTCTCATTATAGGTCTGTACGAAATTAAGAAACACCAACCAGGACTTCATGGAATCTCAAGGATATAGGCTATACAAAGATATACCTGGAAAGAGTGATGAAAAATGTGCCAGTTTGGAACAGGATTTTTAGTCAGCCTCAAAATAATAACTACATACAAGTATTCAAGTCACAATCCTTGAGAATTTCAACATACCCTAAAATCATCTAATAAAATCTACACTATAAAACACTCATCCACTCACTAATAATAAAAGTAACAATCCTAAAGACCATAAAGGAACAGAAAGGTTTTGGGATCTACTTGACCTGATTATAAATTATTATTTATAGTAAGGTCAAGTAGATCTGGGGGATGTTTCCCCAAAAACCATGTTTAACAATTAATTGGGGACTTCAATGCACAACTAGGCACAGAAAGACACCGCAACATCATTTGAAAATGCCCCGCCCAAAAGAAAACAAACAAAAACGAACAGAGACTTATTGATCTCTGCAGAAACCACAACCTAATTAAAATCCACACATTTCAAGAGGAAAACACAAAAACTTGGAAACACCCTGACTACACTAAAGAAGAATGGCAACTAGACTCTATCTTCATGGACAAACACGATCACAGGGAGATCTATAACATAAAGTTTCCTCTGAGGAGTAGACACAGGCTCATATCACTATGTAGACAAAATTAAAATTAAATTTACTCCCCAAAGAAAGTAAAGAAAACCAAGCCCCTAAAACTAAAAGAAAAGTGGACCCTACACAACTAATCCAAAAATGAAAATTACCAATAAACAATGAAAAAAATAATTATGGATAAACTTGAATAGTCAACAACCTTAAACAAATTACAGAAGAAATAGCCCCAATAAAATCCTATAAAAACATCAATGGTAGAATAGTAAATGTGACAAAACAGTAGAGAGGAAAGCCATCAAAAGCATGGCTACTTCACTAATCGCAAAAATCAGAAACATCCTTCCAAAATCTAATAAACAAGAAAAGAAACCACCCAAACCCTTAGGAAAATAAAAAGACAACACCAAAAAGACATGCTGAAGTCGACAGAAGAAGAATTCAATAAAACATGGTCAAGAGACTACTAGAAAACCTTAAAAAATCTGCTCAAAAAATATGAACCTTCCAACCCTACTAATAAAGAATGAAAACTATAAGCTCACTCATAACAATAAAGACAACGTGGAAATCCTAGCTAAATATTTCAACAAACTTCTAAATTGCAAAGAACCGACAGAACTCCGTAACTTAAAACACCAACACCCCAGTAATAAAATCAACAAAAAACATCAACCCTCTCACAATAAAAGAAGCCTACCATCGGTGAGATGAAGAATTACAAAGAAACTGGAGAAGATCAGACTTTTGTAGAGATCTGGAAACATGCAGGAAGATCAGCAAAAATTGCCCTTCACTGCTTATCAATTAATGCAAAAATAAGACACTACAACACAGTAATAAAACCAGAAGCCACTTACATAGTAAATACACTCTTCCACCTGAATGAACAATTAAAGACACACAGACTCCAGAAAATCGAAATAAGTACTGAAAGAACCTGCATCAATAAACAGTACCAAAAAGATGGGCGGTGGTAGATTGTGCCCAACAATGTCATGTAGAAAGAGTTAGAACCGATCACTGATACCATGTGTAAGAGGAGACAAAAATTATTTAGACATATCATGAGAATGCAACATTCAAGACTTCTAAAACAGCTAGTACAGTACAATCTTGACTCAAAAAACAAGAGAGTATGCAAATGGATCAGAGAAATAAAGAGAGGATCTGAAGGAAAATGGGTTTACACCAGAAGACACCACAGATAAGATTAATTGAACAAGAAAATCAGAAGAAAAACACTCACTTCATTCACAAGAAAAAACGCAAAATAAACATTTTCAACACTAAAAAGTGTACAAAGATTGGAACGTATGAAAAAGTACTGAGAGGACTGCAAGGCCCGAACAATCCCATTGATGAGACTTGGATAATGGACTGTCAAACGTCATCCTATGCGGTCATAAACAATATATAAATATTTATATAGCCTATGACACTCCCACTAATCTAAGGATTCCAACGCAAGGTCGTACATCTAAATCGATTTGGCCATTGAGCTGCTATGGTAGAACATACATACACCCTAAATACATTACACTCCTTTTTGGGTAGTCATGTAAAAATGATTATTTCAAATTTTTGGTTAAATTGTTATGGCAAAAATGTTAACCTTTTCTATGACTGTTTCGGATAAAAACTATAGTAGAGGTATGTATTTTACCAAATTAATTTACATCTATTTATTTCTGAAAACCTGCTGTACTGGGTTTTACTTTCTGATGTATCAATTATTGCATAAGGATTAAAATCTGTTTTCAGTGGATTGCACAATTTGAAACAAAATTCACACTATTTCTTTACGAAAATAATTCATCTCAAATTTAATAAGTTTTTTCAATAAATACACCTGCTGATACTAAAAACTGCTAGCAATCAAACATTTTTTGATAGACATTTATGCATAAAAAATGTGCAACATATTGCATCTTAGGTTTCTATTTACCAATGTTGCAATTACATTTTGGCATAACATACATAAATAATAATAATAATAATGCTAGAGTTAATCGAGTAGGATCTATCGCACAACCTCACACAACATCAAAATCAAATTAAATAGACAAGAATTTTACAATAATACAATTCAAGGTTTGCTAGCCAAAGTTATTCAACTTAAAAGTAGTTGAACACTGCTCACAAATCTTGTTGCCTAGGGATCAATGTCACTGGAAAGACAGATTAAGTGATAAAAATAGATCTACTCACTTTCTCGAATTTCGAGTTGTCGTTTTGCTTCCCCTAATGCAGAGAACAAATCAAGCTTAATGCGAGTTTCAGCACTAAGACTGTTCTCTAAATGTGCATTTTTATCTTGCATAGCTGACAAAGCTGACATCAGAATCTCAGATTCGTTGTGACTCTCTTTATACTGACGTAAACTCTGTTGAAAAAAGGAAAACTCACTTTTTACAAACCATAGACAAAATTAAACTAACTTATTATAAATCACATAAAAAATAACACTACAAAAAAAAAAATCACAAACTTCTTACTTTATCAAAAAATAATCGAATGCATCAATTAACTTAATTCATATTAAAAGTTGATAAAGAAGAAAATATTTTTAGGTTTTCAGTAGTTTTGCCAAGTTGGTTTACTTCTTAGTCTTTCAGAAATAACAATAATATTAACACGTTAACAACCATCCCGAAATTTTAAACATTTACTCCTGGACCAAGGCAGCTTTTTGTTGTATTTTGGTAAAAGAAAGTTCATAATTCATTTCCTTAAAACAAAATGTTGCTGGGAAGGAGTTTTATATAAAGAAAACCTGTGCACCACATTGGTACATGTGGTCTAGTAAAAAATAAAAGTGTTAAGTTTACCACTGACCATGAGCACCATATTGGGTCATAACCAAAAATGTTTTTTTTTTTTTTTTTTTACATTTTATTGAGTAAATAGAAAAGAACTGTTTTCCAAAAACATAAAAACTGTATATATTATAACAAGAATGACGTTAAAAAAAACAACTTACACACATATATACTGTATTTTCAGAGCAAGCAGGACAAAATAATATACCTTTTTGGCATTTTTCATTGCCGATTGGCGCCCTTCTCTTTCAGAATATTTTTTATAATATGTTGAAAACCTGCATTGAGTTTCCTTTTCCTGTATAGTATGCTGCTGCTTATGTTCATGTCTAGGTTGAATTACTAAATCCACCATTAGGGGACAAACAATACTTTTCCCAAAATTCATTATACTCATGTTTTCTCTAGTAACTTTACAAAACCAAGAACTATAACAGTATTTGTCAACAGTTCAATTACAATTTTTGATTAGAAATATCAATAAACCCTTTTGCTGTATTGTATCTTGGGAGAAATAAAATTCTTTAGTTATTTCTTAGAGAGCTGCATAAAACCAGTCAAATGACTGAAGACAAAAGAGAAAGAAGAAAGCTGTATTGTATTCAATTATAGTTACTGGTTTCAAAACAGGACCTCTTTTTTTGTAAAGTTCTATCATTTCTGGGATAAATTTGGTTTCAGAAATAAGATGTCACAATTATACCACCACTTTCCTACAATAACTTTTGTGTTGCTCTTTTGAAGCTTCATTTCACCCCATTTTAATTTGGCATTTGAGACTGCCTATGGATTAAGTTTCCTGTTTTGCCTTAGGGTACTAACTAAATGTATCTGGCTGCTATTTAGTTCATGAGCTAACCCCACACTTGTGTAAAAGTTGTCAGTAAAAAGGTTTCTACCTGTATTCAGGAGGGGGTTTCAATTCTATCACTACTCTAATGGCAAAGAGTTATCAGATGTTCGTACACCACTGCCACTGTTCATTTTAACTGAATAATTGAGCCTCTATTAACAAACTTTGAATAGTTTTACACCATATTTGTGTCTCTTCTCAGAGATGAATTAGCAGAAGCTTAACCTGCTCCAAAATGGAACTATTGTCTTATCAATACAGGTCTTTTCTTTTGGTGTACAAATGTGTTGAAATTTCCTATTTAAAATTTGTACTAGTGGAGAAACCTTGTACAATCCATCTCCTGATGGAAATGACTCAAAATGATTTCTACTCATGTGGCTTAAATTCGGAACCTCACTTTATTAGAAAACTTTATTACTAAAATATTCCCTAAGCACAGGTTTATGATCAAGTCCCATCCAAATTACAAGAACCAAAACAATGTAAAAGTTCACTTGCATCTGTATCATACTGCTTAGACAAAATAGTATTCGCTGATTGACTCTTCACATATACCCTTTAGCAACTATTGTTCGGCATATGTATTTATTTTTAACTAGTAAAATTTTGAACGTCTTCATCAAAAACTAAAAATAAAAAATCAATCCGGTAATGATTTTTGGGGCAATTGATTTCTTCTTGTCGAAATTCTGGTCCTGCAGAAAATATAAATTCATCAAGTTTATCAGACGCAGAAACTTCATTCCACACTATACTTCTTGGAACAAAACTATAAAAATCAAGATCATCACTCAAGTCTTTATCAGGTAAATCATACCTACTAGAAGGCCCAGCTGTAGGTTCTATTTCTCTTTTTTTACTTGATGAAATAACCTCATCACAACTTGTACTGACCTCACCTTCATCTGGTTCAAAAATGGGATCTGCATCTGAATTGTCAAAGGAGCTGTCATTCTCACTACAATGAAAGTCACTGTCTTTCAAAATTTGTTGAAGATGTTTATCAGATAGTCTTTTAATCCCCATATTTATATCACACACAACAAAAACACGGTACGGTACAGCTGTCTAAACAGTAACATAAACGCTGACCTAAATTTAGTGTCTTTTAATCCAGTATGAATATCATACACAACCAAAATACATGGTGCAACTGTAAAATAGTAACATAAATACTAACATAAAATTTAGTGTCATGTCTTCTGTATTATTCACAGCTGTTTAAGTTTATTTTATAGTTACAAAAATTCAATAATAATAACCACTTACACTCATAATGACAGAAAAATATACAATTAAACTACCACAAAACGATTTGTAATATAAAACTTATATTTTATATATAGTTACAAAAATACATTTTTCAGCCCAAGAAAATTTTATATTCTCAGGACCCAGATCTACTAAACAACACACTTATATACACTGTAGCAACATCCCTGTTAGACTAACATGACTTGAAACATGGACATGCACTGTGCCAAAGGGACATGCACTGTGCCAAAGTAGACCCCACATGATCACTGCAGAAAACTCAGTGTGCACCCATATGGTGCACTTGGTCATTAATGTGTTAATTTGACAACTAATAAACCAAAATCACATTAAATTTGAATAGACTGCAAACACCCTATTTTTTCAATTAAGTTCGCTTTATAACAAAAAATTATTTTAATAACACTGTACTTCTCTCTTAAGAGTTTTACATGTTAAAACAATTCAAAAATTTTAGAGATAATGAAAAAATAAAAAAGTCAATGACCATGTTTTATAAGTTTAAAGAAATCAGAGCATAAAATTTTTTTAAGTTTTTGTTTTTATGAAAAGAATATTCTTCAAAATAGAGTGTGAAAATAAGTTGAAAAGCGGATAAGATGTGATTTTTTTTTTATATTAGTTGACTCTATAAACAATCAAACCAAACATAAAAATTCTAAACATCAAACAATTACTAAGAGAGAATTTATGATCATTAAACTTGAACAACAATTTACTAATACATAGCATACCCCATATGGAGAAGCTAACAAAACTCTAAGCTGTACTAGTTCCAGCTAAATATGTAAAAATAAGGTTTTATTTACCAGCCAAAGAATTCTGCACCTTAAAAAGAAGGCCCAAAAAAGTAATTTGAAACACTGAATCAAACTGTGTATGCACAATAACATTAACTAGTTCAATCAACTAGTCTTGTTATTGTCTGCTTTTTCTTCACAGTTAAGTCCTGTTTGCAAATCAATTTTTCCATAAAAAAAAATCTTAATGCAACTGAAATGAATCATGAAGTGTGTGAAATTAAAAAAAATCATCATTTTTTAAATGAGTAAAAGAAGTTAAGGCACAGAGTAAAAATAACTATTCACAATTAAAAGGTGAAGTAAGGCCAAAAAAAGACCTAAAAATTGTTGAACAAGTTCATGAAAAAATTTGCGAAAATCAATTTCACAGTAAATATTATTGTTCTAAAATATCCTAGGTATTTCAAGGAATGACCGTACCTAGAACTGTTACTAAAAGCTAATTATAAATCATGTGGGAAGGTGGAACCAAACTTGTAGCAATTTCAAAATATGTGAGACCATTGCAGTGACACTTGCCCTCAAGAAATTTCTGCAATTATAATTCCTACTCTTGATAACATTTCCTCATCCACTGTAATATCCACTGTAAGTAATCTCCACTGCATATTGAATTACATTGAATCTTATTTAATGTTTAACTGCCAGCAATCTTTTTTAAAAGCATTTAATGGACAACTTCTAGAGCAAAAAACATTTCTTTAACTCCTGGAATATTAAAAAAAAACTTACTACTGTATAATTTTGTAATGTATTCCTTAGTTCACAGAAATTTTGCCACACATAATTTTCCTATAGCAAAAAGAATTATACAGATATTGTACAATTATTGTTTTAATTTGTTTTAATTTGTGTTCATTATTGTTTTAATTTTACATATTTTAAAATTAAACTAATTTATAATTAAAATTCACTGGCAGGTCAAATTTCTCCCTACCTTTTATGTATACAAAGCAATGGTCTCATCCACAAGAAAAGTTGATGAAAATATTCAGTTATACACATATTCTGTTTTAGTTGTCCACAAAATGGGTAAGAAAATAATCTTTTTACTTGTTAACAGACATTAACTTTGTGTTCGTTCAGGAATAAAATATTTTGTGAGTAATATTATGGAGTTCTTGGTTAGCAACTCTATTTTAAATATTATTTATTATAAATATTAAAAGTATTTTATTTATTTATTAAACATCTTTTATTGAGACATGTTAGAAACATTTGAATTTTTGGGTGAATATTCTCAAAATCATAAAAACATTAATATTATTTCTAACATGATATGTTTTCTGAATCATGTATCTCATATCTTGTTAATCATCATAACTGCTAAATTTAGATGTTTGAACAGCCCAATATTATTCTTGATTAAATTTATGAAGCCACAAAAGTTCATGAATCATGTGTGGTTCAAATAAAAGATGTTATTGAACCATTTTTCTATGGGGAAAAAATCAGAAGTAACAATTACCTAGATATGCTGTGGTAAAATTTTTCACATATTGATCATACTAAATAATGCCTTTACATATCAATTAGAAATGCACTGAATTTAGAAATTAATGAATGGTTTGATATGGGAAACTTCTACGCTATCAGCTAGAACTGCAGATTTAACGCCACTAACAAGGGAAAGCTCAACATTGAACACTTACAAAATTGCATACTCAATGTTCTCTGTTCTCCAAAGTACTTTAGCATGGTGATTTATTGAATTGGGGTGTACACTTATAAGGGGGCAAACAATTAAATGTTGGTTGCGATCAATCTAGCTAAAAATCTAAGTGATCCTTAAAGTTGGAGCTGAAGTGAGAGACCAAAGGTTATACTCAGCTCTCGAACAGACCAGACCTGAGGTCCTCTGGGACATTATTTTCGCTGGTTACCACTCCAATCACTAAATTTATCATTATACTGTTGTGGCATGGAATCTAATACACTGTCGTGGCATTAAATTACTGAAATGATCGTATTGTAAAGCGGATACATTGGTTTAGGTGGTGATAAAATGTTATAAAGTTAGGCGCACAGAGTCTTTAATCTTCCGCGGAATTAGTTAGTCGCGGATTAGTTTAGCAGTTCCTGGGGGCTGCAAGATAGAGTTAATGCCTGATGTCTTTTTTGAAGGCGAAAGTGGAGTAGCGTGGAATTTACTGATGTGAATGTCATTCTAGGCACTTGCATCAGTGGCATCTCATGAGGCCAACTGATGACTATGGATAGTGGTTTGAGGGCAAGATGTCCTTTGATTAAGCCACTGATGCCTATAAACGGAGGGGGTGGTGTGGTGACCAGACATGTCAGGAGGTGGGTGTTATCCCTCGGGGGGGGAACTGAGTTGTTCTCCAGAAAACACTTTGAATGAAATTGAATAGTAGTTTGATGCAATCTATTGGAACAGTCCATAGAGCATACACTGAAACATACTAAATGTAGAATTAACTTGCTTTTCCATGTTAAAAAAGTTATTAACTGTAAAAATTAATTAACAATCTTAACACTTATCACTTATCAACAACCAGTACTTATATACACATATGTGTAAGTTATGCTTATACTTACTATAATGAATAACAGTACTGTAATTATTGAATTACAAAATTTTTAAGTAATAAATTAACGAAAACATTTTTATTGGAAATAAGCTAGGGAGAAAAATGGAACAATATGTAATTATAAAAAAGTATGACAATTTATTAAAAAATAATAAGTAGAAAGTTTTGCAAACATTTATTTATCTGATAACAGTTTAAACTCAACTTATCATTAAATGAAACTACTGCCTCAATAAATTCTCTGTGGTGAGTACTTAAAAATTGTTTTTAATGAATTTTTGGTTATTAGCTCTGAGCAAACACTAAATCCTTACTATAATGCTTTGTTAAAACAAAGGATATTTAAATTCAGCCCATCAATAATGATTTATTATGGAACAAGGAAAAATTAAATTCCATCTATCGGCAATATCTAGAATTTTATTTAAATCCAACAAATTTCATATAGTCATTAATGTGTACATATTATTTACCTTTAACAGCCTCTAGAAAATAAAAGTTCCTTGCCTCATTTTGAAGTTCAAAATCTGGGATAACATCAGCAAGTAAACTTTGAGTGCATAATTTAAAAACCCTACATCCATGGCTTAACTACACGTAGTGTGCCTCAAGGATAACTTAAGATTCATGAAATAAAGTATTTATAAGTTTCAATATGTAGTAAAGTTGAAACAACTGAAAACTGATAATTCATGGGATTATTTTTAAAACTGTTTTTCTGAGTGAAAAACATTTTCATGTAATCATCACCCAGAAAACAAAAATATGAAATACAAAAATAAAATATAAAATCTAATAAAACAACAAAATAGAAACTTCTAGTAGAAATTAAAAACAAAATTAAAACTCAAACTAAAATACTAAAAACAAATAAAAAATAAAAAACTTAAACTAAAATGTCAAATACAAAAATATACAACTACCGCACAAAAAAAGAAAATCTAAGAACACTATTAAAAAGTACGTAAAATACTAATACTTTTTTATGCTGTAAATAAAAATTATCATACTTTTTGAAGAAAATTAGCATTTGAAGAAAAGTGACATGACTACATTTTAAACTTAGTAATTTAAGGAAGTTAATGAACAAATTACCTAGTCAACTGTATGTATAATGAAGGTCATTTCTTATTGTTCAAAATTTGACAATTATATTTTATTACATAATTGTATTTATTGTATTTTAAAAAAAATTGCATAATAATAATAATTACATTTCTGTAATTAAACAGCATTCATAATTAACAATTTCAGGAGGCCAGGGAAATCACCTGCAAATATGGGAGTACTACTGTAAATAATTTTTTAATGTATGTTTTTATTAACTCAAACCTATAATCTAATTTCTTAACCACTTTAAAATAAGATTAAGAAATGAATAAAAAGAAAGACACAAATATTACTTACTTGCACTTCTCTTTCAGCAGCTAAACATCTTTCTTCTTTAGCTTTTATTTCTCGCCTTAGTTGTTTTGTTTCTGCTTCTAATTCTCGACGACGAGCTCTACAACTCTCTGTGCACTCCACTCTATTAAGAAATAAATAAAAGTCTTAAAACTTCAAAAAATTAAGTAAATACTTTTCATTTATAAATGAAATAAAATGTAATATAGTAAAAAAAATACATATAATTTGGTACATTTCATTTTCATATTCTGTATCTAGATTAGGTAAGGGGAAAAAATTGTCAAATTAAATTGTTTTTTTTATAAAGTAAAACACATCTTGTCTTTTACATTTTCTGCTGCATTTCTTAAACCATTTCCTCATTACCACTTCTAGCGGTGGGAGCCCATTGCCTTGGTGCAGTCCTGTTTTGATCTCAAATGCTTTTGAGAGCATCACCTCTAAATTTTACCTTCGACTTAGCATTTGTAAGGGTCAGTTCTATCATGTTTATTAACTTGGTATGTAGTCTGAGGTGTCATAGAATTTTTAGTAGGATTCTCTGTGGACGCAGTCATAAGATTCCTTGAAATCTACAAATGTAATCACCATGTCTCTGTTTCTTTTCCTGTTGTAATCTATTATTAGCTTGAGACTCATGCTGGTCTGGACAGCTCCTCCAGTGTCTGAAACCTCCCAGGGATTCTCCTAGTTCTTTATAGAGTTGTGAACCAATCCTGTTGAGGATGATTCTTGAAAAAATTTTCTATGTTGTGACTAGGAGTGAGATTCCCCTATAATTGTTAGGATCTGTTTTGTCCTCTTCTTTGTGTAGCAAATGGATGAAGGCTACATTATCTTTATTGTTATAGGCCAGTTTATAGTTTTCATTCTTTATTAGTAGGGTTGGGGGTTCATATTTTTGAGCTGATTTTAAGGTTTTCTAGTAGTCTCTCGACTGTTTTATTGAATTCTTCTTCTATCGATTTCAGTGTGTCTTTTTATTTTTCTAAGGGTTAGGGTGGTTTCTTTTCTTTGTGTTTAGCAGATTTTAGAAGGATGTTTCTGATTTTTGGGATTAGTGAAATAGCCATGCTTTTGATGTCTTTCCTCCACTGTTTTCTCACATTCGCTGTTCCACCATTGATGTTTTTATAGGATTTATTGGGGCTATTTCTTCTGTGATTTGTTTAAGGTTGTTGACTATTCAAGTTTATCCATAATTTTTATTTTTTCATTGTTTATTGGTAATTTTCATTCTTGGATTAGTTGGGTAGGGTACATTTTTCTTTTAGTTTTAGGGGCTTGGTTTTCTTACTTTCTATGGGGAATAAATTCAATTTTAATTTTGACTACATAGTGATCTGAGCCTGTGTCTACCCCTCGAAGGACTTTTACATTGTAGATCTTGTGGTGGTGTTTTTCCATGAAGACATGGTCTAGTTGCCGTTCTTCTTTAGTGCAGTCGGGATGATTCCAGTTTTTGAGGTTTCCGTTTGAAATATGAGGATTTTGAGATTAGGTTGTGGTTCCTGCAGAGATCGATCAGTGTCTGTCCATTTTTGTTTGTTTTCCGATGATGTCATGGTATCTTCTTTCTCTGTCTAGTTGTGCACTAAGTTTCCAATTAATTGTTTAACATGGTTTTTGGGGATGTTATTTATAGTCAAGTCAAATAGATTCCAGATCTATTCTGGGATCTATTTACAGTCTTTCTGTTCCTTTACGGTCTTCTGGAGTTATTTTTATTATTAGTGGGTGCATGAGTGTTTATTTCAATATAGATCTTATTAGCTGCTTTTAGGGTGAGTGTTGAGATTCTTGGGGACTGTGACATCAATTCTTGTATGGAGTTTATTATTTTGAGGCTTACTGAATGCCTGCTCTGAACTGTGGGACATTTTTCAAGACTGTTCCCAGGTATAACTTTGTAAAACCTATATCCTTGAGACTCCATGGCATTCTAGTTGGTGTTTCTTATTTCCTGCAGACCCATGATGAGAATTTTGTGTTGGTCCATTAGGCCAGTTATTTTTAGTCTACCAGTCGGCATGAGCGAGTTTATATTGCATGTGGAAATGTAACGTAGGTGATTTGCTTTGGTTTGATTTTGGCTTTGTATTTTGGTTGTTCATGTGTGTAGTGTTGGGGCATTCAATGCTTCCGATCGCATGTTATCTTCTAAGTGGCAGCCCACTGTGTCCAAATAATGCTTCTTGAACTCTGGTGTTGCTTGGTTCAGCCGTTGGGAGTATTCCTTAAAAGACTTTTCACGGTTGACTATCAAGCGGTCACCTGTGGTGGAACTAGGTCCTGAGTAACAACTCTAGATATGATCTAGTGAGGTGTGATTTGATAAAAAATGAAGCTGTAAAGTTTGTTTTGATTCAATTACCAGACAAATTTCTGCTATTTGTTTTGGATATATCTAGGCACACCTTGTGGAGGCTCAATCCACTTTTGTAAAATTTGTTATTTTGGGTAAAAGTTACAAAGTCTGATTCTAAACATTACACCTGAAATTTAAAATAAACATATATTTACTTGTGATTTATTTAAGGTTCAAGAACAGATTATAGTTTAATGAAGTTTACTGTGATTGTTATGGTTGAATCAACAATGATATGATGAAACTGAAGATTCAATATGAAAGGATAAATAGATTTATGATGATGAATGAACTAGGTGTCCTGCTGTTATTAAAGATGGTTTGCTACATTATGTGAAGAGTTTATGAAGCACAATGGTGTCACACATTTGACGACATTTGGGAATACTTTCAGCATATTTCTAGTACCATAACCGATAAAATTGTCATATTCACCTTGAACATCAAAACTTTATGCAAGATGGGTTTCCAAGCATTCTTTCCAATCAAAACTAAACATAAGGTATGGATAATGTGCTGTTGTGTGAAAGAGGAGATGAATTTCTCATGCATCATATAGACAAATAAAATTGGGTTTCTTATGTTACTTTGGAAACCAAATATTAAATTATGAATGACATCATTCAAAAGACCTTTTAGGTCTTGTGAGAATGAAAAACTCCATTCTGTGTTGAATCTACAGTGGAAACAAAGTAAATGCTGACATATAGTGTGAAATGTAAAAGCAGCTGAAGGGGTAATTCAAAATCAAATAAAACGCCTGTAATTTGTTAGCATAATTCTTCTCCACAATGCCTGGTCCCTCCCACTGAATAAATATCGTGATTATTTTAAATGAGTTTTTGACCATCCAATGTATAGGTTAAGACTTGGCCACCCAAAATTGCCACAGTCTTGTTTATCTGTAAAACTCACTAGAAGTAAACAACTGCTATGTTTTTGAATGGAAAAACAAGTATGGGAGTATACTAAAAGTTACTCCATATTACAATAAAGGTTTAAAAACCATCAACAAAAAATGATAATCCTTATCAAGTAAATTTACTTTTTATGTATAGTAGTACTAAATGAAAGATGTAAATAACTTTGAAATGGGAAATATTTTCTGCTACATACAGTGACATAGAAAACATTTATTCTTGTTACATATTTCAAATTTTGTCAAAGATCTCTTCTCTAATTAAGCACATATTGAGTACAGTTAACCTACTCTTCATCCCACATTAATCTATTCTTTTACCCTAGCATAGACTCATCATCAATAGATATACAGTTTGTTACATGGCTCATTTTAAGATTTATTCAAAATAATAAAATACTATTTTAAAAAAAGGATAGTAACAATTTTGGTCTTTAAGGACTGAATTAGAAAATTGTTTACACAAAATCCTTTACTCAGTTGAATTACGATTATTTCAATAATATAATTTGACTCTAAAAATTATTCATTTGTAGTATGAGTTTATCCAAAACAGTTATCCATATTTTCATCTTGTTTAGACCCTCACTTAAATCTAAGGTTATTAATTATTTTCAAGTATTATATTTTTCTGATCATTAAATATATTTGAGGAGTCCTAAAAAGACCTATTTCTATCATTTACAACTTCGGAAGCATACACAACTTGTAAAAAAAAAAAAAAGTTTAATAATGGTGAATTTTTCCCAGATGTAACAAAAACTACATGGACACAAAAGAACATAATATACAATTTGACTGATAATTCAGGTTTAAAGTATTTGTGCAGTCATGCAGTTAAGTCTTAGTGAATCAACAAAGTTATGGTTGTTAATTCATAGTGATCTTCATTCTAATTTTTAGCAATGCATAAAAAAAAAATAAAAGCCTAAAACATTCTAATTGCACCTTGAAAACGTTATACTGAATATACATTAACTAAAAAGCTATTTTTTACATTAAGTTACAAAATTTTCAATTTAATTTTTATTATTTTTAATAATGTCACTTCCTTTTTACAGAAACCAATTTCTGTTTAAGGTAACTAAATGGATATCACAGTTACTAGAAAAAAAAAAAAAAAAAGGTGCAATCCACCTGAACAGATAGGTAGCGTTACAATAGTTGAACTGAACTGATTTTTTTTTTAAAATCCTTGTAAGATAGTTGTATGTTAATAGTATTAAGTAAATACTTTAAGTTTTATTAAGAAATAGTTACATAATATAAATTTAGCGAGTGGCGTTTTAATAAGGATTTAACAATTCTGTTTACTATTTACACACCACAGGGAGCCACATTTACTCTGTGAATAAAATACTTCTCTTTACATATTAAGCTGTCTATTATCAAGCTGTCATTACTGGAAGAGATGACTTTCATTCTCTATGTTACTTATCAATCATTACTATTACTTTCTGTAATCATTACTGAAAATAAGGATTATTAATATTAACTAATTTCACGACTTGATTACTTACTTCGCGGCAGCAGTTGCCATAGCAGCTGCACGGGCAGCAGCTGCTTCTTCTGCTTTCTTTGCTTTACGCTCAGCAGCCAGCTGTGCTTCACAGACTGTGCGGAGACGGCGTTCATCTGCTACTCGCCTCTCCAATTGTGACAATGCCTGCTTGTCCATCTGCCGTGCAGACACCAGCCCATGCAGTCTGAATTAAAACAAATATTTAATGGTGACAATATTGCTTACTAGTCATAATGGAGAAAAAATAATATAATGTAATTTTAAGTTTTAAACATTGTTAGTTTAAATTTTTTCAGTTTTTAATTAATTTAGTTACAAAATCACCTTTATTTTACACATTTAATAAATTTTTAAGATATCTAAGTGCATAAATGAGTCAAAAACTATGAATATAAATAAGTATACTATTTTTATTATAATGCATTATTAATTTAAAAAGTAATTCTTATGACTTATCTTCCTGCATCAGGCATGTCCTTTCTCTTTAACACTATCTCTACACTCTTTACACAATTTCCTTAGATTGGAGCTTTTCATTGCCTACACGGAGTTGACAAAGGTCTATCTTATTGTTTTATCATGGTTTAACAATGTACAGGGTTATCATAAAAGAATGGTGCGGTTTTGAACATGGTTTAAATTAAAACAGAATTACTTAGAGTTTATGTTTTTTATTTTTCAAATTTGTTGTCTCTAACATTTTTTTTACATAATTAATAAATTTCAATATGTGCGCCCTTAGTCGCTCAACAAATGTCCAAACGATATTCAACTTCTCTCCAAACATTAATTAACATTTCTTCGTTAATGGTTGTCATTGCTTCATTAATCCTGTTTTTTAAGTGGTTTAGGTCACAAATTTTTTGTGTATAAACTACGCTTTTGATGTACCCCCACAAGAAAAAAATCACAATGTGTCAGGTCTGGATGGGTCCTTGCCGGCCTATCCATCGATCTCCAAATTTTTTGTTCAAAGCGTCCGTGACCAATGCATTGAAATGGGGGGGAGCACCATCTAGTTGGAAATGAAGTTGATGAATGTTTTCGAGTTCATCCAGGTGAAGAAAGCAATAATTGGTTAACATGTCAAGATACACAACTCCATTAATTGTTTTTTCAGCAAAGAAGAAAGGCCCTATTACACGATTTTTCATCACACCACACCAAACATTAACTTTAGGCAAATCACGTTGTTTCTCAATAATTGCGAGTGGGTTTACAGAGCCCCATATTCGTGAATTGTATCTGTTAACACATCCATTCACATGGAATGTAGCTTCGTCTGTAAAAATTATATCATCTAAAAATGATTCGTTTTCACTTATTCTGTCCAACATTTCAACAGCGAAACTGTAACGTTTTACATCATCATCGGGTTTCAATTCCTGCAGTATCTGGATTTTATAAGTGTGTAATTTCAGTTTTTTATGTAAAAATTTGTGAACTGTTGATTTTGGAATACCTAATTCGACGGGGGATGGACTTCCCAGGACTTCTAATTGCCAATTGTCTAATTAGTTCAATCGTTTCGTCTGGTACACTTGGTCTGCCGGTTGATTTCTGTTTCTGATCCACTGAACAGATCCAGTTTCTTCAAACTGTTTGAACCAACGTGTTGTTATTTTTGTGCAGTGGATCTGTTCCGAATTCACATCGAAACTAAAATTACAGATTTTAATTCAGCCATCAAAAAAACACACTTTGCTTTGTCTTTATCCAAGAACATAGTAACTCACTAAACTCACCGCAACAACAATACAAGAACTGACGTTGTGGTTATAACTGCTGATAAACAAACTTTTGGGTTGGAGGCTTTCAGGGATACCAATATGACATCTAGAAATTTCCCTAAAATCTTCCTATGAATTGCTGAAACCGCACTGTTCTTTTATGATAACCCTGTTTTTATCCAACAACATAGATCTTGCTCAAACTGCTGACTTGCTGGCAAATCATCAATCTTTTGATATTTCTTCCAACCTGTACCACTAGCTTCCCATCTTGCTTCTTGGGTGTTCTATCATCTCCATCTAATTAAAATCCTCATATATATATTTTTAGTTGTGTATGGGTGTACTTACAAATTAGAAGGTCTATTTCCTTTACTCAACAAGCATCTCGGATATATCATGACAGGAACAGGAACACTTCTGTCCCAAAAGTTCTGGGACAGGTTCATAAGCAGTTTTTCTTATATACCTCATAAATTACACACATATGAGAACACAGTAACTCTAAAATATTTCCACTTCCTATCATGGATTGAGTCGATGTCCAGCTAAATTCCACATACCTTCTGGGAGGAAGGTGTAAAGGTGAAGAAGGGTGAAAAATGAGAATGGAGTAGCATACATGCAGAGGGCCATGAAATGATCCATACATTTCTAACCAAGGAGTGCTTCAATTACCATTCAAGCAGTGTGTTTACCCTACCCATATAAGAAGAGAACATTACTGACCAATCTTGTGTCAATCGGTTTAATTATATACTGCAAAAAATTACTTATCTGCCAGATACTAAACACCTATCAGAAAACAGGCTCAGGTTTCCTTTAAAGAAAACCATTACTCTTCACTACATCCAATTCAAAAAAACTGGAGCATACCACTTCTTTCTATATCACCTTTTCCTTTTAATCTTTAAACATATCCATACATATTCTTTTGGATTTTCTCCCTCACATTCTCTAGCGTTAAATCCTCTTTTATGTGCATGATTTTTACCCAATTTTTCTTGCTTTTCCTATAATATTTTTAAGGAACTTCATTTTTTCTTGTAATCTGCTTCAGTTAATTTATCATGTTATTGTTGTACATGATAACACAAAACAATAAGACTAACAGATCTAAGAATTAAATAAATTTTTCCAGGTCAATCAATTCTAATGGTTATCGTTATGACTAAAGTGCCTAGTGTCAACAATTTATAATTATTCAAAAACAGTTATAAATAATTACAAAGAATACATATTAAACAACTGACAACATACAACATAATACTTTTTTTTTCTAATGTAGCATTTTTAGAAATGGACTAGTTTTGTATAAAAATATTTAATTTGAAGTCGGTAGATATATAAGTTAACAATGACTTGGAGATTTGCTGATTTTAGATGGTAGATTTACTTCTAGTAAGTAAGAAATGGATTCACCAAATTGTATAAAAAAAAAGATAATATGATTAATACCAATGACATGCTTCCTGTTAATCATGCCACTTGAAACAATGTTTAAACACAGGAAAACCACTAACATTCATCAATCTTTTTATAGACTATGTCATCACATGATTATTTCATACAATTTTTCAGCTGCTAGTTAAATTATTCATTAAAGTGACATTAAAAGTGTGATAACATTAAACTGAGCTTGATGGTTTTATAAATAATTTAATTTGAAAAGAAATTTCTGTTCAATCTGAATGATGTGTAACACCTACTTAGACTGCAGCTCTTCATTGTCTATCTGGAGTTGACAAAGGTCACTCTTATTTGTTTTCTCACTGTTTAATAATGTATTTATCTGACTACGCAGGTCTTGCTCAACCTGCCGACTTGCTTGCAAATCTGATTTTAATCTTTTTATATCTGCTTCCAATCTGTACAAATACAAAGATAAAATTATAAAACAAGATTAAAAACATTGATTTATTTTAGTTATTCATGTCGTATCTAAATACTGGTTTAAATAACAATTTAAATTTATGGTTAAAAAACTTAACGTTTAAAGTAGTATGTGAAACTTTATTTTACTATTAAATTAAGATGCAATAACTAGCAACTTAATGTTGCAAAAAATTAAAAATTTAAAGAGTTTTTTCCATTTTGAATGAAGTAATTTCATATATTAATATTTTGCTAATTTACAATTCTTAAGATTAGATTGTTTTTTCCAAATATTTATGCTAAAATAGTTAGAAATATTAGGTTAACAAATCAATAATTTGCAGATTAGTTAAAATTAAATTATTAAAATCAAATTTACTTGTAGTAATTAACCAAGTTCCTTAATTCATTTCACACATTATGTCAACAAAAATTGTTATTAATAACATTTATGATACTGTCAACAATGATTAACTAAAAATGATTATGTTAACAAACTAGTTGACTTCAATGACATAAGTGTGCCAACTTCTACAGCCAAAATAACTGAACACTTATTATTTTCAAGATGGTCCTTGAACAATGTAAAGAAAAAGTAGAATATTAAAAATTATCAGCAGAAGATGAGATCTGTGGAAACTTGATAAACTTAATAGAGTTCTAAACTAGCTCATATCATTTCAATTAGTGGGCAGTTCCCAGACTCAACAATGCCTTTTTTCATCTAGATTAAATGACAAAAATTTTAATATTATGCATGGTAAACATTTAAGAAAAATCATTAGCAGTAACATGCTTGAATTACCAGAACAAATTTATAAAAAAAAATTATTTAAATTTATTATGTTACTGAATTTACTGCCTACAGGCAAAGTAAATTTATTCTTTATCCTTGATTACATATAACATTATTATCAAATTACTGTAAGAAAAGCAAAGTAGTTGTGTGTTTAACAGCTGGCATTACAAAGTTGGATACATAGAAATCAGTAGGTAATTTTATATAGGAAAATATTAATTATTATCAAATAAAATTACAAAATATGTTTAATTTAGCTTAACCAAATAATTGTGCACTGAACTAAATAATTTTAAAATTTTCAGAATGATGGATTTTCTATAACGTAAAGAACATTTTTGTTTGGTCAATCTATTCCATTATTCCTTGTATAATTACCCTAAAGAATTAAGAGCATTTAATGACCTTAATAAATAGTATTCACAAATTTATACCTAAA
Source organism: Lycorma delicatula (assembly GCF_047948215.1). Lineage (NCBI taxonomy): Eukaryota > Metazoa > Arthropoda > Insecta > Hemiptera > Fulgoridae > Lycorma > Lycorma delicatula. The sequence continues at coordinate 26,734,917 of NC_134455.1, forward strand.
TTATAATGTATTTAAGCTAATATGCACATTTAAAATCAATATCATCAATAGTTTTTTTTTATTAATTTATAAAAATTACATAAAAATGAGAAACAGTCTGGTTTAAATTTATTTGTTTATATTTAATCCACTAATTATACAGAAACAATGAATATAATCAACCAAGTATTACTAATCTACAAATTAGCATTTTACTATACTGCATGCTGGATCAGAAATGACTTATGTGATAAATGCTGTTTTGAGTGGTAATAAATTAAACAGAATGAAAATGTGTAAATGTACATGCTTGTACACATAAGAGTACTGTTTTTTGGTAAATAATTTATTGGGTCTTTTAAAAATAAAATAGAAAAAACCAGCATTACATATATTTTTCTGTGCACTTAGCAAGATAAATATTTGTTGAAGTTGTATCTAAAAAAAAACTAAAAATAAATTTTGACCTCATTTAGAGTACGCCAAATGAAATTCTTACAAAAATTAATCTAATAAAATAAAATAAAAATTATTGAGGCTAGAGTGCAAGCCAACATTGTAGAACATGCTGGAAGGCTGCACTAACAGTTCATTCAAAATTAGCTTGCTCATCATGAGTTAATAATTAACATATATACCTAAGACAATATTCATCTTTATGGCTATTTGTATTCTCTGTATTGTTTTGTTCCCTATTAGCTTTGTTTTTTCGTTCACGTTGGAAATTAACTGCATTTTCACGTGATTGATTATTCGTCCATTTTGTATTGCTTTTTACTTGATTACATCCTTTTACAGTTTTATCTTTTTCAATTTCATTCTCATCAAAATCATTTACAGACCTGAAATAAAAATAAATAAATAAACAATAAATGTAATATAAACAAATAAAAACAGAACCTACAGCAATGCTAAGTGAAATATATTTGATAAAAAAAGTGCATCTGTTAGTTATTATACTTAAATTGGAATGAAAGAAAATATTCTAGAAGAAAATATATATACATACAGATACAGATTAATCCTATATGAAATATCATACATAACTAACTGAATACAAAAGAAGAATTTTCAATGCTAAACTGAGAGGAATTAAACCACACCACCAACCACAAGAGTGAAGTACAAAGTAGATTTCGTTTTTTTCTTTTTAAATACAAATATTTAACTGGCAATGAATTTTCAGTTCTGGAAAAATTTTAAGTTCCTAATCTGTTTAACTATAACTATAAAATGAATCAATATTATCTAAAATGAAACAAAGTGTACAATAACAAAAAATACTTAAAACAATCATCTAATTTTTTTTCTGTCAGTTATTTACAAGGATGATGCTAATGAAACAGGTTGTGTCACTCTAACCTAAAATGATATTACAAATTTAAATATTCACTACAAAAAATAAAAAATTAACAAACAAAACACTACATAACTAACTTACTAAATTCACTACTAAATATAAATTTATTTGTCACTGGCCAATAATATTATTTGTTTTTAAATTGACTTAATTAAAGTCTCAGCAATACAAGAAACTGATAAATTTAAATTTTTACGTTTTAAGCAAAACTTAAGTTTAAGATTTGTCAATGATTTATGGAAAACTTGTTGAGTGTGGTCTTTTTAATTGGTATATGGTTATTTAACAAATTTTTCAGAATATCATAAATAAGTAAATCGAATGAATCAAACTTATTATAAATAGTTCAATTCACAAACTATTATTATATCAGCTCATACAATACACTAAACAGATATAATGTTTTATCAATGAGCTGTCAAGCAAGGAAACGATGAACATTTATTATATAAGGTAAGCTTTAAAATTTATTTTTCTATATAACTTAGATAAAAAATATTAATATAAATCCTTTAAATTTGACATTAATTATTTTCTTTTATAGATTTAAATAAATATCACCTGTCATTTAATTTGCAAACATCTCTCAATCGCTTATACAGTTGCTCATTTTTACTTCCTTGTATGAAGTAAAGGAAGTTTTGTTATCGCGAAAAATTTTTGTTTTCAGATTTCACATCCCTGAATACATATTGACTAGTTTCAGCATGACATCTGTATGTACATCAGTATCTCACATAACTCAAAAACCATTAGCCGTAGTATGTTCAAATTTTGAATTTATGACTTGTAACATCTAGTTATGCACCTCCCCTTTTGATTGCAATCGATTGGACCAAGTGTCCAAAAAAAGGCCAAAATCAAAAAAAAAGGTGAATTTTGGACTTTTTCTTAACTGCAGTAATAAGCCCTTACTGAGTTTTTCAACAATATTTCATAAGTGGTACTTATTTTCACTGGTTCCAAATAAAATAAAATTTGAATTAATGAAATAATTGGATCTTACATTGGTTCGAATAAAACTTCAACTCCTTTTTCTTTTTTAACTTTTTTTTTTTTAATTTAAATACATTGATTTATTAATAACTATTACCTCTGATAGTAAAAAAAAAATTACAATAAATACTAATTCAATAACAATAAAAAAAATATCAGAAGTTAATCAAATAAAATTTTATGTACCTTTAAAAATATATATATGTAATTAATAAGTATACAAGGAAGTCATGTGGTGTCCACATCAGATTTTTGATTTTTTTTTTTTAATATTTGTAAACTGTTTCCAGAAATATATAATAGGTGTGTACGTATGTGCACATGTTATGAACCTGAAGATGGTTAGATTCTTATTATACTTAATTCTATGCAGCTTAGGGTAAAGTTGATGATTCAGGTCAAAGTTACAGCTTACATAACAGATTGCTTTGTTCCTGTGATAGTAGTCATTACCTGATGCTGTAATTAAATAGCTCTAGCCACGCTCTCATAAACAAGATAAAAGATAAAAATGCAATCTGAAAAAATGAGATCTAGACAAATGCAAATTAAAAACCTACTACTTGTATCTGCAATAGATTGAAGATGTTGACTGTATATGATTAACTTATATACATAATTACTCTTTTATGATTAGTAAGATAATTTAACAAAAACTTTAAAAATAGAAAAATCCTTTATCAGTCACTATTAAAACAGCTACTTACTATACTATTTGTCCCTATTAAACAAAAAAAAAATAAACATATTTTTTTATATTTTATGTATATATATATATAAAACGCTTTATAATACAAAGTTATTCATAAGATGATTTTTCAATAGTTGTACTTAGAAAAAATTCTAAACTGTATTATTAAAAAAAAACTTCTGATAGGAACTGCATGCACATAGTTACAATAACTTTCTGCTAGACAATTTGCTTAACAAAAATGGTACAAAGTCAATGCAAGAAAGCATTCTGTAATACAATATGCAAAAATTATGCCATTATAACAGCACAGTGATGGTTTGGAGCAATTTCCAAAAGGATCAACCTATGTAAAAGTATCATGAAATATTATGTATGAAAGCAGTCAATGTACTATTTCAGCTGGAACATTTATGGTGAGTGATTATGTATGGAATTAGAAAATCCTATTATTTATGAACCCTCTCAAAAAAAGTTTACTTCTCAAGAATCCTTTTAACACAAATTTCAAAATTACAGTTTAGTAAATTTCTCAGATTAAAGATTAATCCCTACTTCAACTGATAAATCCTCAGTGCTGATAATATGAAAATGAGGCTTCATTTTTGCACTAAAATGTCAGAGAAATTTGAGGTTAATGTTTTTTTTTCAGAATTACTCATCTTTAGCAATGAAGGAACATTTCATGTTTGTAGAACTGTGAATTATCATAATGAGTGTATATGGGAGACTAAAACCTCCTTTCTGGTTCCTCAACTACATATTCATTACATTTGTATATCAACCTACTAAAAAATTTATATCACCTAAATATCTGCAACATCTGCAAAGACGGACATTAAACATCTAAGAGAAATAGAAAAAACCTTGAGAGCTTTCATTATTTTAATACAATTTCAATTTTTTTGAAATTCGTTAATTAGTAATTATTAAAAATATTCACAGACTTATAAAAAGCCTAGTACACAAAAATAACTTATACTACTAAAAGGTAATATTACAACTTTCACAACAAAATTATTGATAACTTACCCAATTCTCTCTATAAATTCCATTTCTGTGTGGATGGAACCATTTGTATGTGAATATAGTTTGGAAGATTTTATGTCTGGATCAGGAGCTATTTTATCTCTTTCTCCTTTATCTAAAGACTTTCTATGAATATTTTTAGTGGACTGAGTCTGTGTTGACGTACTGTGTGCAACACCATTTGAAACCCCATCTCCCATTGGACTATTTCCTTTAAAAAATCAAACTAAAATTTAGAATCTCAGGTTAACAAAATATGTAAAACTTATATATTAATGTTCAATTATATAAAAAAAATAAAAATTACAACAAAAGTAACAATAGTAAATAATGTATATTTTAATATAAGATCATTAAGTACAGATTAAACAACAGTATGGCCATTTCAGTTCATACAATTCTGCAGAATTTTATAAATGATTTTCCATATACAAAAATACACAGTACTTCTAATCTTAAAAATCATAATCACAGTAAAATATATGATTACCTCTTATATAAAAGAGAATGTCCTGACTGATTCACTGTCTCATAATCAACATACAACCAAAACTATTATAGGTAGAGACTTGAAATTTTCAGGGTACCTTCATATCTTTAAGTAGACGTGCACTAAGAAAGGATTTTGCGAAATTTTGATTTTAAAGGGTTCAAATCGATAAAAAACTAAATTTCAGGTTAATCTGTTGGATGTAAAAGCAACATATGCTATACTAAATACTTTAAGATTCCATTGCAATGTTTCCGATATGTGTGTCTGCTATAGACTAAAAAACTATTGGACCGATTTACACTCAAGGAAGAAGAGAGAAAGGGAAAAATCAGAAAAGGGAAATAGGGTAAAATCAAAAAAAGTGAAAGGGAAGAAAGAGAAAATGGGGAAAGTAAATAGAAAGGGAAAAGAGAAAAAAATAATAGAGAAATGAGGAAGGGGGAAAGGGAAATGGGGGAAGAGGAAGGGGATTAAATCAATTTAATTACAATAATATTAAATTAAATTTTAAATAAATAAATAATTAAATTAAAATGGAATTAAAAAATTAGAATATGTAAAGCAAATAATTGAAGATGTCAAGATGCAAAAAAATTGGTTGAAATTAAAAGGTAGATAAAGCATGGAAATGAAGTAATTCATTACATCTGTCAAATAAGTAATATTAATACATCGTGTGCGCACGCAGAGTGACAGAATGAGTGTGTGAGTGCTCCAGAAGAATGCTGTTAAATTTTACAGCTGTATTTTTCTGTTTAAAATTATGAAAAAAAGTTCACAATAAACATGTGTCTGGAAAAGGCTTTGTTTTTAAATTAGGAATAACAAAGAATTTTGCCATGATTTCTGCTTAGCAGCAAAATGAACCTACACCGAAATTCATCGAAAACCAACTGGAATCGTAAACCTGAGAAGAAGGGAGAAAGGGAAAAATTGAAAAAGGGAAGTAGGGAAAAATCAAAAAGGTAAAAGGGAAGAAGGGGAAAATGGAAAAAAGAAAAAAGGGAAAAATGGGGAAAAGGAAAAATTAAATGGAAAAGAGAAAAAAGAAAAGAGGAAGGGGGAAAGGTAAATGGGAAAGGGAAGTAAGAGAAAGAGAAACAGAAGACGGAAAGGGAAATGGGAGAAAACGGGAAGGGAGAGCAAAGCGAGCTATGACCCTCTGATTGTGATGGGAAGCGCAAGTAACCATAGAGCACAGGCGAAGCCGCGATGGGGATGATAGATGTGGGACTGTAATAAATTTTTTGTTTATCTCTATTGGACTTTTATATTGAACTATTTTAATTCATTCATAAAATGGATTGGCCTAACAAATATTGTTCAATTTTCTTATCTTCCTTTTTTTGTTTTCCTTTATTAAAGTTCTGGGCAAAAATTTGTTGTTTATTGTGTATTCCTTCAGTATTTTTCATAATAACTTTTATTTATGGCTTTATCAGGACTTAATGAAAATCTAAATATAATATTGTTGATTAAATATTTTTTATTCATAAAAAAATAAGTTTGCTATTACAAAAGCATTGCGAGTGAAGCTACCTCTATATTGTGGGCGAAGTTGCGACGGGGTATGCCAGTTATAGTGCATTATACTAACTGAATGTTTAAAACATTACTTTACTGGAAAACGAATATACATAAATGTGAGAAATTAAAAGACAGTGAAGGAACATGGTGAGGAATTAAAAGACAGCAACTCACAGTTGCAAAATTTTGTTATCTTTATAATAAAATTAAAATGTAAAGATAAAAAAGTAACAAAAGCAGACTGCCATGATGACAGTGTTTACTGCAAAAAAAATGTTGAATCTACATTATGAAATATAGATTTAAAGATTAGAAAAAAAATTGTAAAAATTATAAGCTTATTAACAATACACAAACAAATAGTAACATACAAGAACACAAAGATGGCTTTTGAGATGTGGTGGTACAGAAGAATGTTAAAAAGTTTTGATTAATGCAGACTGTAAAATGAAGAGGGTTTAGGAAGAATTGGAGAAAAGAATGTTTATAGTAGAATCTTGTAAAAATAAAAAAGAGGTTTGAAGATTTAATCTTCAAACTTGGTACTACAACTAAAAAAAGCTAAAATATAGAAGCCAAAAAATATACAGTTAAAAAATCATCAAAATATAATTAACAAGCTTCTTAAGAAAGACTCATTTCAAATACAATAAGGAAAAAAACTGTCAAAAAATAATAATCAGATTAAGTGCTGAATACTGCTTTTATTAAAAAAACATAAGTTACGTTTTTAAGTATTTAAAAAAATACGATTTCAATTAATGTGACTGATTAACAGAAATAACAAATTAATAAGAACCTAAAAACAAATGATGATGAAGGATTAGGATGAAATTTTTAAAAAATCTGTTTAGGTATTGATATAAAAAATATATATTCCTACTTTATTTAAATATTTATTACACACATTTAATATTTTTTTTGGGATATTCAATAAAATCATTGGATTCACTGAAACATGATTGTCAATAACTCTATAATAATGGCACTCATCATCTACTTTCTTACAAAGGGATAAGTATAAAAAGCAGAAGAAGTTTTCAATATTTAAAATAAAATACAACAATCAATGAAAAAATAAAATGTACCTTATGTTTTTCAGGTTTCTATATAATCACCAAAAGTATAACAATTTTTCCTAGCAGTAACAAGTTGATGTAATTTCATACAACATACAGGCACACACTATTGTGTTAAGAATGGTTTTACATGAAAGGATACCTGATGCATATTTTTTGAGTGTCTGATGAGGTGAGTCTCCTTATAATGATCAGCACAGACAATTACTTTTCTAAAATCATTAAATACCCACTCAAAACACTATAATTCATGATAATAGAGATCCACCAGTGACTCTTCAAATATGGGTAATTGATTCTCTCAGTTACTATCAGACATACAGAATCAGTTTCGACAAAAATAGTTATTTATAACATGAAAATTTTTACCTAAGGACAATACCATTCTGGCTTATATTCAGTATAATTCTCACAAAACATTTTCTTACACATCAGCATCTTACCTTTACTTTTTTCTGGGCTAACTGTATGACATATAGGTTGTTGCTGCTCTAATGGTAATGCTTGCTGTAACAGCTGCATATAAAATTCATTCTCTTTTGCTACATCTCTTTGTTTTCTCTGTCAAAATAAAACAAGAATAAATAAAACTCTTAACAAAAGTAAGAAATCAATATTATAAAAATCAGCATGGCAATTTTAACCTAGCATGAATATTTATTTTCATTAACATTTAAAGTATACAAAATGTGAGCTGCTGTTCTAATTCTACAAGGGTAAGTCAATTATTATCCACAATGTAGTTATACATTTTTACTGCAATACAAATAGGAAACTTATATGTACATCATTTTTCAACATAGTCCCCTTGCATTTCAACGAATTTGGTCCATCATTGCAAAAACTTCCTGATGCCCTCATAAAAGAAGGTTTTCAGTTGAGCTGTGAGCCAGGAATGCACCGCTTCTTTCATTGTTTCTTCCGAAGTAAATCGATGGCCCCTTAATGCCTCTTTGAGTGGACCAAACAAGTGGTAGTCAGAAGGAGCAAGATCAGGACTATACAGAGGATGAGCCAGTACTTCAAAGTTGAGTTTCTGGACCGTTTCAGCAGTGCGAGCAGCAGTATGTGGACGGGCATTGTCGTGGAACAACACAACACCCTTCAACAGCAGTTCTCAGCGTTTGCTTCGAATTGCAGGTTCAGCTTGGCAGTAAGCATCTCACTGTAACACAAACTGTTTACTGTCACGCCCCTTTCCTCATAATGTTCCAGTAGTGGGCCTTGTGAGTCCCAAAAAACCGTAAGCATCAGTTTTTCTGCAGATGATTGGGTCTTGAACTTTTTAATTTAGATGTTTCCATTCCATACTTTATCGTTTACTCTCTGGCTCATAATGATGGATCCATGTTTCGTCACCAGTGATGATTCGGTCTAAGATGTCCCGTTCGTTACCATAACGATCCAAATGTTTTTGGCAGATGTCCAAGCGCGTTTGTTTATGCAACTGTGTGAGTCGTTTTGAGACCCATTCTGCACAGACTTTATGAAACCTAAGTCTGTTGTGGATGATTTCGTAGGCAAAATCGTGACTAATTTGGAGATGATATGCCCCTTCATCAATATTTACTCGTCTGTCTAAGAAAACCATATCACGTGCACGCTCAATGTTTTTCTCATTTGTTGTGGTAAACGGTCGTCTAGCTCCTTCGTCATGCGTAACACTTGTGCGACCATTTTTGAATTTTTCAATCCATTCGTAGACACTCCATTGCGGCAACACACTGTTCCCTTACTGTACCGAAAGTCTTCAATGAATTTTGGCCCGTGATACACCTTCCAACCACAAAAAACGGATCACTTCACTCTTCCTTGGTGCAAACAGAAAGCAGAGTAGCCACGATTTAACGGCAGGGCAGCGATAATGGAACTAACCTAGCAGCCTCAAACCTGCACAGACATAACAATTAAACCACGCATGCATCATCTACGCAACACGACAGTACTACCAACATAAACAAAAATATAACTAAATTGCAGATAGTAGTAATTGACTTACCCTCGTATATATATATATATATATATATATATATATATATATATATATATATATATAGAATTAGAACAGTAGCTTACATTTTACATTAATAAAAAAATTCACTCTATTCAAAAATAACAGAGGTTTCAAATTATAAAAAAAATATTGAATACGATTTTTCTAGAGTAGAAAATGAGTGTGGAACTTAAATTTTAGAAATAGATGTGTTACCTTCACCACAAGGTATCTCAGAAACTATTCTTTATTTAGTGCAATCCCCTCAAGAAACAGTAACAACATTATCACAGACAAAGCAGCCATTCCCCATATAGCCCCATTAAAAAAGTTGCCCTGCCAGCCACGAATAGATGCAAGCATAGAACTACAGATGAAACAAGTTGCCCTGCCGGCCACGAAAAGTGCAAGCTTAGAACCACAGATGAAACAAGAGCAGCTTACAACTGACTTGATTCCCATGATACCTATTCAAAGAAGGGATAACTGATTTTCAATATTTAGTTAAGGATTATCAACCTGCAAGATGTAGAACATCTCTTGAAAGATTTAATGGTTGAGAAACCATTAAATTTAAGAACTACTCCTTAAATTATTAAATTTACCCAAGACCCAAATCCTAAATGATAACTGATATTTTTTATTGAAATAAAGAAAGCAACACAGTCCTCATTAAAATATCTTTAATAAGCACATTACTGAAATATGTATTCTCTTCCTAAAAAGAATAATTAATGATGATGTTATAATTGAGACACTAGAATATTTTAAAATCTACAGAAAAATTTAATAAACTATCTCAAAGTAATAGTAATGAAATAAATAATGAATATAAATACAAAATTATTGAAAACACTAGATAATTTGGCAATCTGAAAAAAATTAAGCATATATTAGCACAAATTAATTAAAAAACAATTACTCCAACATACTGAATAAATACTAATTTTCTATAAGAAACTAGATGATTTTATTAAAAAACAGCACTTAAGCAACATACTATCTTAGCCTTTTTTAATGAACAATTTGAATTCGCTTACAATTTACAGTTTCACATTATTTTTAGAACTATATTTAAATATTTTCTTGCATTATTTTTTCTCATAAAATCTCAGATGAATGAAAAAACAGATTGTTTTTATCTTTCCACCCATCTGTTAATTGCACATTATACAATAAATAAGTAATAACTGTCGATTATAGTGACAGTTTAAGACTTTTAAGATATTAATTTGATACTTGATATGTTTTTTTTGTTACACAAAAGCCTCACTCTTTTATACAATGGATTCAATTTTATTTATTTTCAGTTTAGGAAGTAAATACAAATGATTTTAGAATTTGTGCATGCAGAATTAGGAACGTATGAAAAAACACATGTTCTACCCTATAAAAACCCTTAAAAAATAAAAATAAACACTTTCAACTTTGTTTAATTTATACAATTAAAACTTACAAATGTTTAATTTTTCACAACCTCATGGGGCAGCAAAATCATTAATATTGATATAACTGACATCATATGCTTTAAATAATGCACACATAACTTATAAGATATGAAATTTAAAAACAAAAATAAAGCAAATTACTTGTGTTTTAACAATGCATTAATAAAATACCTGTCTCATTCGAAAACCAACATAGCTTTTGAAACCAAATCCTAAAGTGACCACTGGATACCCAATACTGAAAAAACCAAAAAAAAATGTTATTAAAAAATAAAGGCCATGAACTAAAATATAAGTGATCTAATAATCAAAAAATTCATCAATTTTGATCTAATCAGATTTTCTTGCTGCTTATAGAGATAGGTTTTGAAATTTGTTTAATTTGACCTAAAAATAGTATACTAACTTCGTTATATGAAACACATTTTGTGTCTCGGAAATTAAATTTCTAAGATTGGATGGTAAATCACTGTCCTGCATGCATTTACTTTAATACACTCTCTTCTCTTTTCTGAATCCCAATCAAATTTTATTATAGATTGTTTTAAATCTGTATCATATTTTTAATAGCAAAGGATATTAATGATTGATTTAGAACTGATCAAAACTAGTTTTAAATCACTAAAAATTTTCTTTTAAAGCAACTAAAGTCACTGTAATTTATAACTTATTATTTTATGTATTTAACAACACAATACATAGATTAAGCTATAAAACATAATATCATAAGGAACATTAATTTAAGAAGATATAGAAACTGAAAATTCCATTTGGTTATTAACAAACACCTTATTTTCTTTTATGATGTTTTTGGTTTGTTTTTTTTTTACAAGTGAAGTGTGTTTCAATATTTTAGTGGTAGAACATTCATGTTGTAGAAGATCTTCTACAACATGAATCAGGTGCCACAAATTCATTTTTCTACTATCAAACTACTAACTTCCAGATTTTATATAAGTATGATTGCTGTTCTTAAATATGGTTTTTGCATTTTTGGAATTTTTATCTAGTATTAGAGAACCTGGTAAAAATGTTGGTAAATCAACAAACTGACCTTCAACAAAACAAACCCTCTAGTGTTACCTACGATTTGTACAGAAATTAGTTAAGAATGACAGTTAAAATTACTCTCCAAACCAAGGGTCACGTATAAACATGCTTTAATATCAAATACCCAACTCATGAACAAAACAACCCTAAATACGTAACATTAAACTAAAATAAAATCTCTTTGTTACTTTATTATTAAAGAATTATTTCTAATTATTCCTAAGTAATATTTTTAAAGTCAAAAATTTTATTACAGAGGATTAATCTACGACTTATAAATGTAAATATGGAATGGAAGTTAACAATCTGACCATGATTTGACTTGGCACCTTCAAAGCTGAAATGCTGTTACTCATTCATGTATTTCAGTATCACCTGAGGATAATCAGATGTTTTTCAATGAAAATTTTCAAGAATAACAGAAACTTGAAACAATATAATATTAACATTGTTTTACCAAAAATATAGCTCCTCTTTTTTAAAATAAAGTAATTTATACTGTTAAATAAACAAAACAGCATATCTTAAACTTATATAAATTAATTATTAGTTGAAAGCATGACTATGTATAAAAATATAACAAACTTATTTTCAGTTTACATAACCTAAAAAAATGACACACTTGGATCAGAATTTGTTTTTGTATTGTGAAAAATTATTCTCTTAACAATAAGGCAAAATGGTTTTTTATCACTGAAAATATAGCAAATAATATTTCCTCAAACAAGGTACAAGATCAGTAGAGTGGCAGCTGACTATAACAATTTATACCAATATATTTATTCAAGATTTACTATTTTATAAATAGTATTGTTTATGTTTATCAATCTATTAGGTGATCAAGTCATTGTTTTTGGAGTTTATTTGTGTATTTCTAATCAACTAGAGTTTGTTAACAAGTGTCCTTGTACTAAATGATTAAAAAAAAAATAGTAAGCTAATTTTGTACAGAAAAAGTGCCTAATATTGCCATATTATCAGTATTTTAATAACAAAAAGAATCATATTTTATTTTAAAAACAAATTTATTATTATTACTATAAGTATAACAAAATTTCTTTATATTTTATCAATTATATTTAAACTGCTGTATTTTTTCCTTATTGCAAATAACATGAAATAAACTTTTAATATCACATCAACTAATTTATTACAGATCCAACTGTTGCAAGGTGTATAATATGTATGGTGCATGAGATATGTTGCTGAATAGGACTGGAAACTAATCACTAAAAGCCTTAAGCATTGTTTGATTTGTTGAAATTTTATAAAATTTTTGCAACAACTTAAAGTTCCAGATGTGATAACCACATTTTGTTCTTAAATTTTCAGGAGCTGTACTCGATCTCATAAGTTTATCAAAACAAATATATATTAAATAATAAACATCTACAGTAAATAATATTAATTTTTTCATAAATTAATTTTTTTTTTTTTTCATATGAATACTTTCGACAATAAAAAAATAAATAATTTTTATTATAGGAAAATCTCTTCTTTATGGCTAGAAAGCATCCTAATGATCTAATCCTGTGAAAAAGATCATAAAAATGTCCTAAATAGAACAAATTATATTTATTTTATAAAATATTAATTAAATATTTCTTCAGTTTGCAACATTAAATACCAAATACGATTTTGTAGATTGTAAATAATAAATATAACTTAAATATCAACTGACCAATGCGCTGCAAAGGGTCGACATAGATCCAAATGGAATGGAAGATGTCTAAGGTCCCTAAGACGTACTGCTGCCTCCATATATACAAAAAGGAGCCATAGTACTACTGTTGGTAAACAAATACCTTTTTCTGTCAACAGAAAATAAAAATAATCATAACATAATTGTTAATAATAATAACAATAATAAAAAATAAAACAAATTTAATAAATGATAATAAAACAAACTTAACTGAAACAACTTGTATAACTAACTACAAACAACTGTATTTAAAAAATAAAATATTTTATGAATTATAAGATCCAATGAAAAAATCCGATTAAAGGAGCATAAACAAAGGCTTGCTTTACTTAGTAGGCACCTCAGCTACTAAGTATGGCTTTTTGTACAATTCCCTGGATAGGAAATACAAGTCCTTGGACAGTTCCAGAGGCAAAGAAGATTACTACCTCACTACTCTAATAACTAGCAGTTGCCTTGCTGACTACAAACAGGAAACATGAAACCATAATTGTCCCTAAGGAAAAAAATAAAGGATAAGGTAATGGAAAAGAATGAGGGAAACAATCAACCCACAAGGGACTGCCTATGATCAAGTTAAATGTGTAAAAAATTACTATCACTTTCACAACAGACTTAATTTTTAGTTATTTTTTGTCACCACATAGCTCCATTTCTGTGTTTTTAAAAATATGGCATCATGACATCTATTATACTAATGAATTAGTCTGTTACCTGTATTTTTGAGAAATAAGAACAAAATTAAATACAATTTAATCCAGTAAACTTCTTCAATACTTAAGTTGGCTAAACACAACAGTTGATGGAGTTTGAACTTGCACCTGTACAATAACTGATTGCCTGCAGTTGTGAATATGCATCTGCAATTTCCTGCCCAGATCCAATTTAAACAAATGGCCATGTTTCAATAGCCTCAGGCTGAGAATACTAAATTTCTTTATACAGTGAAACCTCCACAAAACAAGACCCTCATAAAAACATTAATTCCTCAAAATTTTCCAGTGTCATGATTTATTTTAATAGAAATTAATCTCTTCAAGACAGAAAACTCATATAATACGGAAATGGAAAAAAACATACATTTTACTTTTAATTTCACTTGTTACATTTATATCATAAGACGGAAAGGAAATAAAACAGAATAACCTGAAATTAAAAAACACATTGTATATAAATCACAACTTGTAAAATAATAAATGCTGCAGATGACCAATAGTTGTTTAGCACAAAATACATCAGTCACATTTATTGCTCCAACTTCCATCTTATAAGCAGACTGTCATTAATAATTAATAAAGTACAGCAGCAGGCGAAACCTATGTAAACAATCCACGGGTTGCTTTTTGTCACAAGTTCTTTTTCAATCATTTCTTAGAATTTTTATATATATATATATATATCAATTCAGAATAATTTTATTCAGTGCTCTGAGCACCGTGATTAGAAGCAGTAACACAGAGTGGGTGAGAAGTCCCTTTACACTGCATTAAATCCAGCTTAATTGGGCTCTACTGCAACCAATTCTCACCACTGATGTCGCACACTACTGCTGGAAAAGGTGGTGGATGCAAGTGTATTCACTACTGAAAAGTGTTTGTTAGCGTGTGTATGGGCCAATACACACACTGGTAAAACATTGGAGAACATTATGATTGACTTCTTTGTGCGTTTTGGAAAATCATCACTGTCACAGCAAACATTATGGACAAGGGATTCTTCTCCCATGTTACAAAAGCCTTCTTCGGCTTTTTTGCGTGTTCTGATGGACCACGCAGTGGTGGGAGGCCAAACACAATCCAAGACATGTGCTGCTGTGGAAGCATTGATTCAACTATCAATGATGAAATCAACACCCTCACATTCTGCAAAGTCGGCATTCCAAGATCAACAATGCGAGACCATAAACGAAAGAACTTGAAAGTTAAATGTTTTCGTCCTGCCACAGTTAACAAGTTGAGTGACAATCACCTTGATCAACTTGGTTTATGCATGACAGTTATTGCTTGAACACTTTTCTGAGAGCAAATGATAAAAAGAACGTCATGTTCCCAGACGAGTGTGCGATTTATCAAAGCTCTCATAACAGAAATGTTTTTTCTGGGCGAAAGATAATCATAATTTTTTGAGGAAATCGAACACCATCCATCTCATATTATGATTTGGGCTGGGACGATAGTTGAACATCTCCTTGGTCATTATTTCTCAATGGCACAGGGTTAAACAAATCAATAAAGTTATCAGAGAATGACCACATGGTTGCTTCAAGAATTAATAGCAAAAGGGATCTCAGATATCATTATGTTTCAACAAAATGGTGCTCCAGTACAGTTTGCTTTGAATATCCGCACACACCTCAATAAAATTTTTCCAAATAACTGGATTGGACATGGGTCAAAAGAATTACCGGCTAAACAACTTTGGCCAGCAAGAAGCCCTGACCTCACCATACCTGGGTTTTGTGAAAGACGAGATCAAAAAACACAGATACATTAAAAACAAGCAGCTACAAGACTCTGTTCGGTCAGCATTTGAAATTAACTCTATATGCTGTTGCAGATGAACAACCACATATGGAGGTGCACACAGTTGTGCTTTGAACATGGTGGAACCCATACAGACATTTCAGTTCAATAGAATGCAAGCTGCACCTATCCTAATGATTTTGTAACTATTGAAAAGGGACTTCCTGCCCTACCTGTAAGTTTCATTTTCTCGTGAGCATTTATTGTTCTTCTAGTTTCACACAGTAAACAGTATAATATGTATTCTCTAAAAATAACTTATTTCAGTTTTATAATTATTAAAAAACTAGGAAATAATGTTGTCTGCATAGATAACATAAGTTTTTCAGAATATTCTGAAGAGAAATTTATTTTATATTCATATAATTCATTCCACAGGATATCACTATAAATCAGCTTGAATTTTAATGTTAACTGTGCAAGACTGAAATCTCTTCAAAACTGATTTCTTACTCAGTCCAATCAGATTCCATTTTGGGCAAGTTTTACAATATTGAATTTAAATACTGCATACTTTTGCAACTGATATTTAAGCAGAAACCTAAACTTGAAAAAAAATCATCAAAAATATAATAAATCATAAATATTTATTTCAAACCTCCCACACATTTCACTTGTTCTGGATACAGAGGCAAAATAATACATCTGAACACAAGGTCTACAATTATGTTTATAAAAAATACTAGATAGCAGCTGTCTATCCACTCATGCTGCTTACTGCTAATAAGAATATATTAGTTTCCTAAATTGGACAAAATGGAAGTTTGGCCGTTGATTTTCTGAGTGTGAGAAACATATATATATATTTATTTATTTATATACATATATAAACATTATCATAATGATGCAATAAAACTGTTTGACTCAGTAGCCAATATAATGCAAAAATGCAGTTTGCAGTAGATAAATAAAAAAAGTAAAGCACAAAACTAAGAATGATGCTGAAAATACATATTAGAAGAAATTTCAATGAGATTTATGAATCACATAGACTATAATACAAATTCAATTAGGAATTCAATTTTTCCTTCATTAACAATTTCATATAAAACCTTCAAAATTGTTTAACAATTTAAAAACAAATAAAATTCTTTAATTTTATTTATAGATTCTTGTTCAAATAAAATTGTATTTAAAATTCTTTTATTTTATCAAACTGATTATCCATGATAAAACAGATAACTACAAATGGTGATAACAATGGTAATTTTTTATTCTGACTTATTACATCTGTCTAATTAAAACTACACACAAGATGTAAGTAAACAAACTACATCTAATTACTGTTATATCATAATATATTAAATAAATAAAAAGGAATAGAAATAATGAATTTTCTGGGATGAAACATTTTCCTGAATGTCCTCAATAAATACATAATACATATAGCATAAATGGAAATTTACTTCCATCATTAAAACCAAAAATCACAACTTAGACTACCTCAATCAGGGAAAAAATCATGGATGAATATCATCCTGGGTAACACAATAGTTCACAATTGTGATTTTATCACCTATGTTTAAAACATAACTGCAAAGAAAAGTCAAAATAATCTTAGCTATTAATTATAACCAGTAATAATTAAAGCGGTATAAAAATAATACAGACAAAACAAACACGCAAGAGTAATCATATATTACCCACCAATGCAATCATGTATATTAGAAAACATAAATAAATACAAAATATTGATGAAACCATACCTGTGTGCCATACATACTGGACCCAAACATATGTACTAGCAGCAAAAAATAGCCACTGCACAGGAATAAAGAAAAAACAAATCATATCTGAAGTAAGAGCAATACAAACAAAGAAAACAGAAAACGCCTGAAACAAAAAAAAATTATACAAATAAAATTAAAATTAATCAATAGTTGTATTGAACATTAACACAACTGAACTTTACACAGATAAAGCAACACATATATTAACTGAATTTAATACTTCATTTAGTTAACAAATGCTATGAAACTGATGAATTTTTTTGTATTTTAGGGAAAAAGTAAAATGTTAAATATTTATGATTAACTTACAAGTTCTTAAAATGGAAATCATATATAAAATCTTAGTGCAAAAAGCTAAGATAAATAGATTTTAACCTTTATATCTCGGGAAGACCCTGAATCTCAATTACTTCAGAATGATTTACTACATACATACTGGTCTAATTTCTCTGTTTGAATACAGAGATAGAGTGGCACATCTGACTGTCAAACACTTTTTGTACTTCAACTTTTGTAAATATATTATTAGAAATAAGTAAGCATATTGTATATAAATTTCTACTCAAACATGATCATAAAAATTAACTTAAAACATGCCAAGAATCATAACAGAAATGTTATGATTCTTGGTTTATTATCATCCTAGAATGGCAGTTTTAAGGAAAGTGATTATTTAATGACTTCAGTTATATTTACAGAATTTAATCAAATACTAAACCGTAAAAAAGAAAAATAATTTATTAAACTTAATAAATACCATAAAATATTTAATAAAATAAAACAAACGTATTTGAGATTAATCTCTCAAATTAAATTGTTCTTAGAGAACAGCTTATTAGTATATTAGGTAAACTCATACACAGTAAGTATCGTTTATAGTGTGATATCGGATATAGTAAAAACAAACTTGTGTCTTGGTTGGTTTGGTATGCTGTTAATACATAAATACAGTATGTACATTGTTTATAATTATATCGGTTGTAGTGACATATCGGTTGGTTATTATGGACTATTCTTTCTACTGCAATGCAACATTTTATCGCTTATAATATCAGACGGAAGTGACCCCTCAGTAACATAGTACATCTACATTGTAGCTTCAAAAATATGTTGACGGTTAAAATTAGTCACTTTTCCTTTTTACCTGCATATGTACTACAGTTCTTGTTTTTCTTATCTTTTTCCTGTAACAGATTATTGTAAACTGAAGCAGCCACCTCCAATTGTTATTAATATTTTGCTGTGAGCTTATCATATTGTGCGGGTATAGTATTTTATTTTACATATCCTGTGTAATTCATTTAATAGTAATTTAATTATGACTTCGCGAAAAAACATTCACGATAGAGGAAAAGGCACACATTATCTGATAGTTAGAGAATGGTGAAACTAATAAGGACATTGCCCAAGAATTAGGCGTAGGTCATTCGACAATATCAGTGATATAAACCGTGAATAAATTAAGAAAAATTTTAAAACAAACTCTATGAAATCAAAAAAAATTATGGTCTAGTCAACATAATGATGTAGACCAAGCACTGTTGAAATGATTCGAATACCAGAGAGCTAGTGATATCCCTATTAGCAACCCTACACTGCAAACTAAGGCGAACATTTTTTCTGAAAAATTCAGTAAACCACGTGAAATAACTTCAGCTTGAATACAATGCTTCCATCAGCGTCACGATATTGTGTCAGGGAGAATAATTGGCAAAGCCACAGCAGCTCCAAACAGTATGTCAAAAAAATGACTAGAAACAATTTAGCCAAAATTAAAAGAGGGCTATTCGGACAAAAAATTCTGTAATAATGCTAATGCATTCAATCTTTTTTTTTTAAACTGACGCCAGAAAGAACCCTTCGGTTTAAAGACAAAGCATGTTTGGGAGAAATTATCAAAATAAAGACTAGCAGTACTAACTGCTACGAATATGACGAACTGACAAAAAAAAACTTCTGGTTACAGAGAAAATTGCTAAACCCCAATGTTTTAAAAATTTGAAATCGCTTCCTGTTGTTTACCAAAGTAACAAGAAAACTTGGATGACAAGTGAAAATTGCTAAACCCCAATGTTTTAAAAATTTGAAATCGCTTCCTGTTGTGTACCAAAGTAACAAGAAAACTTGGATGACAAGTGATATCTTTACGTCGTTTACGAAAATGGGACCGTGAATTAAAGATTGAAAATAAAATACTGCTGCTCATTGACAATTGCCCAGCTCATCCACACGCTGAAAATCTTTTATGTATAAAATTAGTGTTCTTATCACCGAAAACAACAGCAGTCTTACAGCCCTTAGATCAAGGCGTGATCAAGTCTGTAAAAGTCCACTACAAAAAAACATCTAATTTTTCAAATAATACAGGATTTAGATCAAAAAAAGGAAACACAAATAACTATTCTGGATGCTATAATTATGTTAGAAAATCATGGAATGAGGTTTCTCCACTGACTAAAAATTGCTTTCACATGCAGGATTTTTACCACAGGCTAGCAAAGTTACTGATGTCGAATGCAAAGAAAATCTTCAGTGGAATGGTGCAATAGTGTTCAAAACCAATTGTTGTTAAATGCATTGTTTGAAAATTATCAAGAGGTTGATAAAGATTTATAAACGCATGAAACTGTAACAGATAATGATTTAGTGGCCTAAATCATTCATTTCAGTCCTAACAGAAATAGATGGGGATATACGTCAAGACAATGAAGGCAATGACAGCAACAACAATGAAGACATCAACCCACCAAATCTTCCAGAAATTTTAGTGGCAATGTAAACTGTTCCCAGTTTCTCAATTTTACAGAAATTGCCAATGAAGAAACAAGGAGTGTTAGTTTTGATTTAGAAAAGAACCTTCAAAAACTGTATTACAACATAATGTTCAAAACAAAGCAAAATAACAGATTTTTTGCAGAAAAAATAATTTTTTCAATTTTTCTCTACCGTATTTGTATTAATTATTGTTATTTTTGTTTTTTTATATTATTTTATTACAGAAATAAATTATTATTATTTTTAATGATTATTACTGTATTTTACTGTATTACTATACCCATGTAGATGGCATATTAAAGTAGTACCACTAAGCTATTCTGATTATCAGTTACAATGAACTAAAATTGTTGTTTCCTTGGAGGTCACTATAAACAATATTTACTGTACTTAATCCTAAACATTTTCTAAATAATAGGCACAGTAAACAATTTTTTTAAATCTTTTTACACGATAAACCATTCAAAAAAAAAGTAGAGAAAAGGATTAAATAACTTCAATAAATTTAATCTATTTTGTTATAAAAAATAACTTCTATCACAACAAAAATAATAATACAACAAAATACTTTAATAGCAGATTTTTTTGACTTTCTCTAATGAAAAAGTTTTATATTCATGCTGTGGGTGTAAATTCATAATTAAAATATTTACTGCAATAAAAGTAAAGTAATACTTATCGATTACAATATTATTGAAATTATAGTAATAAAATGATTAAATAATATTTAGCAAACATACATAAAAACAAACAGATAAAACAGTGGTACATAAAATAATAAATGTAGTAAGTTAATTTTTCAGTACTGAGAAGAGCAAACATAATTTATCATTTCTGGTAATTAAATTTACACTATCTGACATAATCATCACTTACAGTTTGAGCAATGTGCTATGAAGAAATATAAAACATTCTTTAAGAAATACCAAATTCAAAATTTGTGGTTGTGGACATCTAAAAAAAAATTATAAGGACCAGAATAAATCATGTAATTTTTTGTTTTTTCCTGAAAACATGTTCCTGATAACTGGTTAAAAGAATAAAAAATTATCCCAGCGCTTTAGCAGGATCTATATCTAATATAAGTATCAACACCTTCACTTACTATACCTAAGTGAAATTTTCAGATCAGAACTTAAAATCATCGATACATTCATAATAGCTTTCTTCAACACCTCCATAAAATGGATAAATTCACAACTACCATGTATTCTACAGTGCTAAATTTTAAAGCAGTGAATGAACATTACATTATAAAGAAAATATAGGTGATAATTCCACGTAACAGCCTTCAAAGAGGGTAAATCAACAGGATTTCATGAAAAAGTGATTGAAAGCAACCTATGAGAAATACAAATTTTACAGATCTGATTTTACAAATCAGAATAAGAATACTTAAGGCTTGAAAATGTTATACTAAATTTTGGTAATGGGCAGTTTTAAAATTATCTCAATCAGCTAGCGATAGTTCAATTTAGCCAATGGTCGATACTAACAAATAGACCACAACTAAAATAAAACTTTAAATGTATCTGAAAGCAAACCGTATAAAACGTACCTTAAAGGACAGAGTCTTGAATACAATTAAATTACTCCCTCTATCCGAAATATTATTATCGTAGTTTACCTCAAAACCTGTCTCCTCTAAAGATGCAGATGAAGCAACATTATTTGTTGCATAATATCAAAGGGCCATGAAACATGTTGACAAATAAGAACTTATTACCCTAGCGGAAGATGTCTACATAAAACACCTTCCCATCAAGTCACATAATAAGTATAAATATTTAAAAATTTATATTTTGTTTCTCATAAAATGAAACATGTTTATCACAAGAAAAATAAAGTGCTCTGCTACGCCACTTGTACTATCATTTAAAAGCCCTTTCATTAAAGTACATTAATCACAACTAATGTATGACACAAACAGTGATTAGAAATGCCCAACTGCTGTGTTATTTAACACTAATGCTGCTTTATGTAATCACTTTTTTTAATTGATTGTTCATAATTTTTACTTGCTCATAACTTACATTTTTATGTAAATATTCATTCTAGGTTTACATACAGCACAGTTGACACAGCAGGAATTAAAACAAGGTTATTTATTCATTAAGCTTAGCTCTAACAGATTGCTGAAGCTTAACATTTGCTGATCAGCAAATAAGATAATGATAATTAAATGTCTTCCATATTTAATTAGATAAATATATATATATATTTTTTTTAATATTGTTGTTGTTTGAATTCCATACAGTTACTGATTAATAAAATGAAGGTACATACAGAATTATTCTTACTCATTCTTTACTGTATGGCTTAAGCACTGAATATCATAAACAGTATTCACAATCAGAGAATTCAACCATCAGTAAGTTTCTGTTGTTGATTCCCTACTATTGTTAGTTACTTATTTGTAGATTCCCTTCTAGTTTTTAAATTGATAGTTATGATAAAAATGCATTAATAATGCTTTTTAAACCAAAGTTTAACAATGTATTTGAAAACATAGTCCTTTGAATGCAACTACTTTACTTTATCAAAAATGTTTGCTAATCTGTATACATTTTTTCAATCATAGAGGTCAACAAAATAGTAATCTCCAAGATAGTTAATCAATTGTATATGACTGACTAATACCTGAAATATTTCATTCAATTATATTTATAATATACAATTAGATTAGTAAATTTATGTGTTAGGGTAAAAACTGCAATTTAGGGTACGTACTAAAAGAAAAAATGAAACCAGAATAAAAGAGCATTTGATACATTATAAATGTAGAAGAACCAATAAATTTGCTACAGCTTAGCTGGATACTGGGCATGAAATTAGTTTATTATAACAAAAGATAGTTTTACAAAATCAGTATAATAAACAGGAGCCAAAAGGATAAACTTACACCATCCAATAGTGAACCAGAAATCTGTTGAAAAGTAAGGACCAACATCTAATAGCTTTTTGAATTTTAAATTTATTAAAAACTTTTTTGTGAGATTTTAAATCAAAATAATATTAACTGGTTATCCCTGGCTTAAATTTTGTTGAAAGGCAAGAGTTTTGCTTTCATGTTATCTCATCTTTCTTATCTTTTTTTTAAAATAACTTTTATTAATCTAATCTATATAAGAGATGCACATATTAAGTCACAGTGGGTAATCTAAATTGGAGGTTTCATTGGTTTAGATCAGTGCTTCTCAAACTGTGGGGCGCGTCTCCCTAGGAAGGTGTGTGATAACATTAAATGGGGGCATGAGCATATTGAAAATATTATTAAAAAATGTACTAATATAATGAATTGAAAGCAAAAAAAAATACATTCAGACATAAATAATAAAATACACATTTACCCTGATATAATACACTTATAAATAGGATTGTATCAGTACTGCACAATGTATTTAATAAATAATTAACTTATCAATACTAAATTAAAAACAAGTTTAATAATTATTAGTGACTCCTTGGGCCTTTATTGCAGAGCAAAGCTTTTTGAAGGAAGGTTTAATAATAGAAATAGAGATTCTGGGTTCTTTTTTTATATTGAGCTGAGATCTAAATTTTGTTTTCAAAGCAGCCACCAATGAAAATCTAGTTTCGCAAAGGTTGGATTTTGAAAATGGTAATAGTATACAAAATTCTCTTGTTTTCAGCACAGAAAACTCATCATCCACCCCTGCCCAAAATTCGAAGAGTGATTTATTGCTTATCCACTCATAACTTGCTAACAAGTTGTCATCAGCAAGAAAATAATTTTTAAAATTCTTTGCCAACAAGGCCAAATGATTCAATCATATCCAACGTATGTGTATTTTCTCCCTGGAGTTAAAGATTCATGGTATTTAATTTCTCAAATATGTCAACCAAGTAGCTCAATTCCATCAGAAATAAACCATCTCAAAACTTGTCAGCTTCCTATCTCTCTTCTTCTAGAAAAATGGCATTTCATCTCTTAATTCATAAACACACTGCAAAGATTTCCCACGTGATAACCATATCTTGCCTCACAATAAAACAGTAACACTGAATGTACTGCACCCATAGCCCACTAGGCTGGTCTAGTGATTAACTCGTCATCGCAAATCAGCTGATTTTGAAGTCAAGAGTTCTAAGGTTCAAATCCTAGTAAAGGCAGTTACTTTCATACGGATATGAATACTACATCGTGGATACCGGTATTCTTTGGTGGTTGGGTTTCAATTAATCACACATCCCAGGAATGGTCAACCTGAGACTGTACAAGACTACACTTCATTTGCATTCATACTAATAATCTTCACTAATGCTCTGAAGTTACCTTTTTGGTGGTTGTAGAGGCTAAACAAAAAAAAAAGAGTTGTATTGTACCCATATCTTTACAAAGTGCAGAAAAGAATCTTGATTTTAGGGATCTCAGTTTTACACAATTTACTACTGTTACAACCATCATTAGCATAATATTAAGACCAGGACTCATTTCTTGGGAGGCCAGAGAGCTTCTCTGTGGATCATGCTATGTGTCACACACTGTGGAGATTTTTTATCAAAAGCGCTGTTATACTTTGGAATCATCCAGACATTGAACAAGCACAATCAGTGCATATTCCAACGCAATTTTTCCAATCTATGTTTGCCTCGCTTATAAAATCATTTACGATAGCAAATAATGCGAGTGCTGTTGTTTTGAGTTCTATTGGTTTGCAGAAAAGTAGTTTTACTACTGCTGACATATCATCACGAAATCGAACATAGGCAATGAAATGAGCATCTCCGCTATCTTTGCCTCATCAAGCTGAATTGTAAATAATTTGTCACACAACTTCCCGAAAAGCTGATGCTGTAAATCTTCAGCTATATTACCAATTTGATGGGCAACAGTATCATTTGTTAGAAGTATGGACCGCAGTTGTTCACCAAAATTATCTTCAACAGAGTAGTTTCTACAATCTCAATTACAGCTGGCAAAATTAGCTCTTCACCAATGATGTGAGGTTTTTTACATCTGGCTATTTTATATGAAACTTTGTAAGAAGCAAATAAAACCTTTACATTCAGACAAATTTTTTTAAAAAATGATCTTTGCTTTTCATATGATTTTAATTTTAATTCGAAGAATTCTTGGGGTTTGTTAATGTATTCACTATGAAGCGTTTCCAAATGTTGTTTAAGTTTATTAGGTTTCATGCTGTCTACTGTCAACATTTTTTTGCAAATGACACACAGGGGCCTTTCTTCTTCATTTACTTCAGTACTTGTAACCCCGAAATTTAAATAAACTTGAAAATATTTTCTTTATTTTATTTTCGGAACCACACTCATCTGTGTACTTGTTGATGCTTCACTATCATCTAATGCTCGCTTACACCCACTAAAAAATTGATTCATAATTCTGTATAAATTTACTGCTGTGAATATTTAATACGGTGAATTGCAATAACCATGAAAATTACAACAACAAACATTCACGATAGATTTAATAGCAATAGAAGTCTCGACTGAGACTGGCTGGAATTGAACGAGGTGCATTTATACTAGTTTGCGTAGGCATTCCAGAATGTTCAAGACAAATCAGAACTATCCCGAAGCCACAAGAATGTCTGATATGGTGGATGTAAGACAGAGAGTAATAGAGGCATCAATTCTGATTTTGTCAATGCAGCAGATCGGTGTTGCAAAATATCAATAAATTTACTTAATCTTGGTAATTTGTAAGGTTTGTAATTAAGACTGTACTGTTGTTTTACCAACAAAATACATTATTATTATCATATACATTGTTATTGTTTGAGAGGGGGGCGCAATGAAAATTATGATTAAAAATTGGGTCGCAAATACTGAAGGGGTGAGAAACTGGTTTAGATGTTTTTAATCAAAATTATGCCCTCCATTGGAATTGCAAAGAACTATATATCTTTTTTTCTTATTTTAAAATTCCTGTTACAAATACTTGGGGTTTTTATATTGTCTCATAAGTACTGTTTTACTATAATTTAATGATGTTTACTATTTCTGCATTTTTAACAAATAAGCAGTTCATTATTGAATTCAATATGTATGTGAGGATGTGTGAACACTTTTTATCTCAGATTTTCATTCCGATTTAACATAAGCATCATTAAAATATTACAAAAATACACTAACAGCTGCAACTGACTGTTCAATTTGGCTTCACCTCAAAATAGCTGCCAAAATTAAAATTTTGTAATAATTATTACACAATAACAATGTAAGCTATCAAGCTGGTTCAAACATACAAACAAAGTTTACTAAAATGCACAAAACGCATAAATATCTATTTTTTAAATTAATTGTAAGATCCTAAAATGGTGGAAAAAGTAACTCTTTAATAACTGAAAAAAATACAATATGCCATAAAACTATCAAAACACAAGCTACATAAATTATAACAGCATATGTAGGACTCCAACAGATTTATACAATCTGCAGATTTAAATTTTTTTTTAAATTTAAAATGAGAAAAATGTGCAATTTTTTAAATGCATCTGATATTGAAAAGGAACCAACATCAGATAAGAATGGAAATTATAATTAACATAATATGTGAGAACGAATTTGATCGGCCCCCAAATAATGGTCACATGACAAAGGGAACTTTAAAATATAAAAATAATCCCTTAAAGACTTATGAAACCTTAATATACAATGACATTATTGAAATCATTCAACTAATTATATTATAATGACATATATACATATATGCACTTAGATAAACTATCACAAGTTTCAAAATGAATGAATATCAGGGTTTTAAAGCTATGTAATATTTCTCAAGTTTCATGTAAGTTGATTAATTATACATTAAATGAAGGAGCAACTCAAACAGTTTTAGCTGTATGCAAGCTTAAAAACTGTTTCCTGTACCTTCTAATAGAAAGTGCAAATGGGGGCGATGTCCCGAAAACAAAACATTGTGTGTTTTGCAGACTAAGTGTGTATTTGTAATTACCACTCACTGTGCATTCCATTTGAATTTCCATTGTGATCCCCGAGGGACAATAACATTTGTTGTAGGTGTATAACTATTTGCAACCAATGGCTGTATTTGTAATGGGAAGAGTGCAGGACAACTGACTGTGTCTGAAGACAATCTTGAACGTGTTTTTTATGTGGTAGTCCCAGTAAATCTGTTAGGAAGGCTAGCTGCGAATTAGCAATTTCAGTGACATCTGTGGGGATTGTTTTAAGGAAATGCTTACAACTGCGTTCAAATTGTTTACATCTGTTACAAGCTTTAAAGCCTAAAGATTATGGTTTGTGTGCTAGCTTTGCAAATGAAATGATGCACCGTCATGTTGAAGACCTTCTTTATCACGTCAAAATTCAGTGATGAATCGACATTTCATGTTAATGGAAAAGTAAACTCTCATAATGTGCATATCTGGGCATAAAGTCATCACAAAATATTGCAGTTTGAACAAGACTCCCAAAAACCTTATGTTTTTTGTATTGAACCCTGATGGCAAGTTTACAAGCCATTCTTTTTTGCAGAAGCAAGTGTGTCTAAAATGAACTAACTTAATATGATACAATTATGCTTTATCCTCAACTGAAATACAAACCACAGAACTTTATTTGGCAAGATAGTGCACCTCTTCACTGGCATAGAGCTGTACGAGAATTGGTTGAATGAAATTCTGGATTGGTTGCCAAGGACCAGATGACAAGGCTTATTTGCTATGACCTCCATGTTCGCCCAATCTAACCCTGCGCAATTTTTTTCTTTGGGGATTTATTAAGGATCAAGTGTATGTGCCACTGTTACTAGCTGACCTAGCTGACACAGGATTGAAGCAGCTGTTACATCAATTACTCCAGACTTGCTAATTAAAGTATGAGATGAATTCTCCTATCAGCTGGATGTATGCCGGGTGATAAACTGTGCTCACCTTGAACACTTATAGGACAAACTGTGTGAGTTGCTCTTTCATTTCATATACGAGGAGTGTTCAAAAAGTAACAAGTATTTTGAAATTTCATGGGTTGTATTAGTCTGAATCTTGGGAATTTTTCGTTGTTGTATTGGTAAACATGTCTAAAAAGTATCTATACATTTTTAGCCATATTGGATGTTTAGTCTGTCATCAGCTGTCAAAAGGATAACATGTGTTTTGGTACAATTGGCGCTTTTTTACTTGTATAAATAATGAATCAGAGAATTTATATTAAATTTTGCTATAAGAATGGAATAAGTTGTAGCAATGTTTTAAAAATGTTAAATATTGCTTTTGATGAGTCTGCTATAAGTAAAAAAAGGGTTTACATGTGGTTAAGCATTTTCAAGAAGGTTGTGAAGATGCTGAAGATAATGAGAGCCCTGGACACCCCAGCACATCAACAACTGATGAAAAAGTGAAAGAAATGATTATGAATGAATGCCGAATCACAATCAGAGAAGTCATTGATAATGTTGGGATAACAATTGGCTCATGCTATGAAATTTTTTCAAATGTTTTGGGTATGAAAAGTGTGACAGCAAAATTTGTTATAAAATTGTTGAATTTTCAACAAAAACAGCGGCGAATGGAAGTTGCTCATGAGTCGCTAAATGAAGTCAACAATGATGCAGAACTACTGAAATGTGTCATAACAGGTGATGAAACATGGGTTTATGGATATGATGTCGAAACTAAGGCTCAATCGTTCCAGTGGAAGCATTCTGGATTACCAAGACTGAAAAAAGCTCGACAAATATAGTCGAATGTGAAGGTTATGCTTACAGTGTTCTTCAATTTTAACGGCAGAGTGCATCACAAGTTCTTGCTACAAGGTCAAATGAACAGAGTATTAACTACAAGTGCAACACCATTTGTTAGAAGTAGTGCAAAAAAACACCCGGATTTGTGGCAAAACAATTCATGGTTTTTGCACCACGATAATGGGCCTGCTCACACTTCATTGCTTGTTCATCAATTTTTTGGCAAAAACAACACTGTAATGTTACTCCAGCTGCCATATTCGCCAGACATGGCCCCGTGTGGCCCCTTTTTTCTATTCCCAAAAATAAACAGAACCTTAAAGAGCCTTTGTTTTACAAGCATAGATGAGATTAAAAGCAAATAGCTGAAATAGCTAAACACCATTCCAAAGATTGAGTTTCAGAAGTGTTTTGGGATTGGAAAAATCACTGGCATAAGTGTATAATATCTAATGGGGACTATTTTGAAGGAGATAATATTAATGTAGACGAATAAATAAAATTCTTTCTAAAAAACAAAAATTCTTGTTACTTTTTGAACACACCTCATATAATTTTTAAATATAAGTAAAATTTAATATTACATAACTTTAAAACCCGCTATATTCATTTTGAAACACACAGTACAAATTCATATAAAATCTATAAATAGCAATTACGTTAAATTATGTAATAATCAGTTAAGTAGAAGTAAGAGATAATATCTTTGTTAGACATGAATTGACCCCTTAGCGATTCAACGAGATAATTCATCATTAACTACCTTGATAAAAACTGCCCTTGACAAAATAACTCGTCATCCACTTTTTGCTGAGAAGTCCCTCTGACGAAATAATTTGTCATTGTGAATTGATCTATTTTATTCTGCTTTTTGATGAATTACTATAATATGTGTGAGTCTAGTTCCATTTTTACTCTAATTTAACAATGAAGTGCTAGTGGCATATCGATTCTCTAATCTACATGTCATTGCTTCTTATCATTCTGAACAGCTGTTACCATGCATTTGTTTTTATTGTTTTAACAATTCCTTAACTTGTATGTCGGTTAAGTTTTATTTTTTTGTGTTATTGCTTTCTTTTACAGTTTTTACAATTTTACTATTACTTTCATGTAATTTTCAATCATATTTTTATTTCCAACTGTTTGTGTCTGAGGACATGACCATATGTAAATAAGAAATAACAGTTGTTTACTATAACCTAAGTTTAGAAATTTTTTATATGAGTAAATGATCTTCGTGTTATTATTTGAATTACTTACTAGTGTTTTACAATTTTATTGATATGACAGTTAGATAATGTGAGTGATATAAATAAGTACAAAATGGCCAGCACATCATGTGCAAATGACAGTGATATAAAGTAAACTTTTAAATATTACTTTTTACACTGTATCATAAAGAAAAGTACATAAATAAGTCCTTCATTTAGCTTTTTATCATACATCACTGCATAAATCAAAAATATGTTAAAAAAAGAAGCAAAACACCAAACGTCTTGTTTTACATTTTCATAAAAAGATTTTATAAAATTTTTGGATAATTTAATATTAAGACTAAAGTCTTAATGCAGTGGAATAAACAAGCAAAATCTATCATTCAAATAAAACCTTACAACTCTTTTAACATATCAAATCCACAACACCCAAATCCTCATGATAGCTATACTTTTCAAGTAGTGGAGATAAGATATATTGTTAGATTCATATTTACTAGTGTATGTTCCAACTGAGAATGTACTTAATTACTGTAGCTAGTTTTTTTACAGTTTATTACTTTTTAAAATCTTTGTGGCAAGTGGTAGCGTCCAGGCCTTTCATCTGGAAGACCTGGGTTCAAATCCCAGTCAGGTATGGCATTTTTCATATGCTACAAAATTCCATTGCCGTACTCCACACACAAGCTTCAAGCATATGTGGTGATATCACCAATCATAAAAAAATTTCATTACATTTTTTATATTTTATTTATTTTTCATGTTTCTGGAGTTTTACTAATAAAATGTGATTTATTTTCTGAAATATTTTTTCCAAAACAAAAATTATCTGAAAATACATTTATCTATTATTACAAATTCCTTTTTATATCTCCTGCCTTTTCTGGTTTAAAAACCCTAAGTTTTTTCTCTTTTGTTTGTGTAATTATTTCTAGATTGATTTATTTCAATACTTTGTACTTTAAATATCCAAGTATCTTTGCCAATTTTTTCCCCAAATCAATAATTATTCAATTTTCCATTTTTTATATGTAGTTCTGTATTTCTTTTTATAATCGTACCTTTGACAATACTTTTATACTTTTGTCAAGTCTGAAAATACATGCAGTTTAATTATCAAGCAGCTTATGTGAACAAATCTCATGGGAATATCACACAACCACTAAGCTTCTTGAGAAAAATTAATCATGAAAATTCATCCGATTCCTTTTTGGGGATTCTGGTTAATCTAGTCCAACAATTTTACCATTTATTAAACCAGTTGCAGTTCAAATCTGTGATACAAAATTATTTGGTTTGATGGATTGTAATAATACTTACAGCAAATTCATTAATTTAGAAATAGATTTAAACAACTGGTCAACAAGTAATCAATCATTTAAAGCTAACTTAAAAATTTAAGAACTTTCATAAATACTTACCAGCCCTTGGTATTTAAATGAATCGTAGACACTTCGAAGAAGTAGCCAAAATGGCCAAAGAAATTCAAATCGAAACTCTAAAATGAAATCAGCAAGTAACACCAGGGCCCATAACACAAAAAATTTCAAATAAAGCAGAGTACTGTAACAGACAAAAACCACAACCATATTAGTGGTAATGGTAGTATACAACAGTTATCTTGTATAAATTATTAACAGCAAAATAATTATTAATACCATTTTCAAATTCCTAGAAAATAATTAAATATTGTGTAAAATAAAAAAATAAAGTTATAAAATAGAACTAGAATTTGAAGGTAAATTTCACAATGTGAAAAAGAAAAATATAAGTGTTAAAAATCAGATGGGTAGATAAGTGACAAATGATGCGGTATTGCGGCAAATCAATGAAGAAAGAAGCATTTGGAAAAATATAGTTACAAGAGATAGACTTATAGGCCACCTATTAAGGCATCCTGGAATAGTCGTTTTAATACTGGAGGGACAGGTAGAAGGACTGGTTTGATGCATCAAACCAGTCAAATGACTGAAGACAAAAACAAATATCAAAACATTTTACACTGATGACGCAAATTACACAATAAAAATTATATCAAAATGTACACAGAATGTCCCTTTCAACAGTCATATACAGATTACCCTAAAAAAGTTGAGTTTATATTTCAAGCTTTACTCCACAGAACTTTAAATATTAAAAATAAAATTATAATACATGTGTAAAGGGTATATAAAACTTTACCAACAGATAGGCATGGTACACATAATCCAGAAAATATTTTTAATAAATCTAACATACAGATTACATATTTATGTTTAGAAACAGAATGTGTTCTTGACTAGGTAACGAAAACAAAATAAAAATCAAATATTCAGGAAGTCAATTCACAGAACAAGCATTGCAACAACCTATATAAAACAACTGGAATGTTTCTAACTTCAATGGAAATGATTAAGCAACATACACTGCCTACAGGCAAAGTTTCTATAAAAAAAAAATTCAGATATAAATTTCATTAAAAAAGACACGAATATAGCAAAGAATATTCTTTCTTACAAGTAATAAGCACATACACCCATGCCTGCATATGCACACACACACACACACACAAAATAAGACTGTAGAGTACAGTAAAACTCAGTAAAGTTAATATATAATAAAAAAATAAAAACTATACTATGTAGTTTGATATTTTTAATAAACCCTAAAATATTTTCAGTTAAAAATAACTTACAAATTACTCTTAAATAACTTTATTAATTAGCAATTGTTGAGTTGTAGCTCTGTTCACTCAATTCGGTACTTACATATTAACGCCACCGCAGCTTCAGCTTTATTTAAAAACAAAGTAGTCAATCGGATTTCAGTGGAAAATGGGCCGATATTGAGTTTAACATAGATTCAGAACAGTCTCTTTATTAATTTTAATAAATGGTTATTTATATTTTTATTTTATAAATATAATTTAACCAAACTTAACCTACGCTCGCTAACCTTGACTAATTAACAGGAGTGTTTTGATTATTTAAATAATAAATAATTGCAATAATTACTGAATTTATTAAATAAATGCTCAAAAAATTACGGTGTTAATTAGTCAAGGTTAGCAAGCGTAGGTTAAGTTTGGTTAAATTTTATTTATAAAATAAATAACCATTTATTAAAATTAATAAAGAGACTGTTCATTTTCCACAGAAATCCGATTGACTACTTTGTTTTTAAATAAAGCTGTAGCTGCAGTGGCGTTAATACATAAGTACCCTCAATTCTAGTGGAATTTCCAATAACCAACAGTTTTTTAATTAGTTACTCATGTTCAAGATGAACTGAACTTGAACTACACTACCTGGTTAGTAAATAAGCAATATGTCTTCTAAAAATATTTCAACCTTTTCAAGACAAAGTCTCTGTTAGATCACAATTCATGCTGTTTTAATAGTTTACAGAACTAAAGAGATTATGTATTTCAATGGTGTGTTTGGGAAAAGTGAGATCATATGGTTTTTTTTGGTATTTTGGTACACTACATTTCTTATTTGAAACTAGGTTTGTTTAATTTTGCTTTAAATTAAATAATACTTAAAAGCTTCATTTGTAACTTGTTATATCTTAACACATAAGACTTTACTACACAGATTTCTCGTTTGCCAATAGTCACTTAAAAACTGGAATATCACAATAATATTAAGTTACAGAATCATCACATAACGAAAATAAACCACATCTCAACAGTTTAAAAATACTAGTCAAAATTTAAATCAATGTCTACAGACAACAGTTAAAACAAACTGATATTTAAACTTACAAAAGAAAAAAGGTACAGATTTTAAAAAACTCTAAATCAATACACTCCTTTTAACTCTTTTCTACTAATGAGTATTTTTTGTCCTGCAAATCTCTTTTCCCTCATATTTAATTATAAGAGATTAGCATTACTGTCATCAACCATTCTGTGATGCTACATGAATTTAATTCAAATAAAGTTAAACATAATGTACTATGGCTAGTTAGGTTGAAGCAATGGTACTGCTTCTAAGGTTGTCATCCTGAGCAATAACTGCTACCTATCTGTAAGTGGACATGCAAATCATTCAAAGACTCACACAAAACATGTATTACTTATTAGTAAAAATAAGTAAAACAATGTAACCATCCTTACACTCTTACTATATATGTGCATATAATTTATTGTACAAACACAAGTAAAAAGATAAAATAGGACCTTCTGCTTAAAATCTTATTTTTTTTAAGGAACGGGCGTTATATAAACTAATACAACGCTCCAGCATACTAAAAATCAGTAAAAAAACCTTCCATTTATTTCTAATGCATAACCTAAGATTTAATTGTATTACATAAAGTGATAGAATCTCATAAATTTAAGTCTTAGAAGGCAACTGCTTGAATAAAATACAATCAAGAATCATATTGCAAATATATGTAATGAAATGAAAAGTTAATCAAAAATAATTTTTGGGAAGTTGATTGCAAAGTCAAGTGATCCCATTCCTGGAAGACAACACTTAACCCACCAAATTCCTAATTCCAGTTTCAATAGCAGAAGTATTACAAAAGGTTGTCAATACTTTAGAATCCTTATGTTACACTGAAAACTGCTCCATTCTTGGAAATATTAGTTTTAAGAAGTATTAGGAAACCAATGTCATATGCACATGTTATCATGACTTAACACCTGTGAATTCACCTCATGCAAATGCCATGACATGATAAAGTTTACATTTAAAAGTAAATTATCACAATACAAATTATATTTAAGTTTACGTGAAAATATCAACTTTTTAAAAACAAATATGATTTAAGCAGACTGCACATATGGCGGCCTATCTCTTACCTTCCATATATTCCGTCTGTAATTTTATTTCGTTTTAACGGCCTACGTAATTTGCCACATTCGGCATTCCTCCTCTTCATATTCCTTGATTTACAACCCTTTAAGAAAACTAAGACTGCGCTAAGTTAATACTAAATACCAGCATATACTTCAAAACAACTTTAATAAATCCATCAACTCTTTTGTTGTCATTTATTTTCAAACCACTGCCTATATAATAATAAACCATTTTCCCGCAATTCTCGCAAACGCAAAAAATATCTTGTGGAATTGAACATGTCATTACACAATATCTTATTTCATTTAGCAAATATGTCTGGTGTTCTTCAATTATAAAAATAAAATTTATTACGTTAAAAATGATTATTGGTTACATCAATATTAATTTTCTCTATACCTCATGTGCAATTACTTTCTACCATACAAAATAAATAAATTAACTAAATTATATATATATTTTTTTTTTACATATTTTTAGGATATAATTCAAGTTATAACTATTCTTATTTTCTTTTCATGATAACGAATTTCTACTTCTTCAAATACTTGAATATACAGTTCACCAGTTGGTAACCTCTACTAGATATGATTTTCTTGTGTTTATTCACTTCTCATAGTCGTGAGTGATTGTAACCTGAATTCAAACATTTGCCAATTAAAAGGAGACAAATATTAACTGAATGTTTATATTTAATATTTCAGTAGTGAAATATTAAATAAACAAATATATGTAAAACAAAATTCTACTGGAATCAATATTCATTATAACTGTTTTCATTAACGTACTAAATATACATAGAACCAAAATATTTTTGATTAAATTATAATAGTTTAATAGAATAAAGTATTTTAAATCAAAAGTATTTACAATAATTATTAATTTTCATTTAACAGTACCTGTAATAGTTTTTTACAGCTTTTTATTACCCTAGAAAAAGCTTTTACCCCAGAAAGGTAAACTGTTTTTGCACCATCTCAGGTAAACATGCGAAAAAGTTACTCGCACAGTAGTATTTTAGAGAAAATTGTACTTAAAAGGTATCAAAATTTTTATACAACAAATTTAATCTTTTTCATGGCGATTGTTCTTGAAGGTTTCAGCACAGCCACTGCATATTTTCACCTGATGTTCTCCATAAACTGCTTTATTTCAGGAAAGACAGTAGTTTGTGGTGTGAGCTCTGCTGCCTCAACAGTCAGAACGGAGTTGAAAGATGCCTTCAGTCTTAGTAATTTTAGTTTTTTGGAGTCTTGATTGTTTGCTTCACATAGTTGTCTATGGAGTATGAGCATGAAGTCTTACCTGTTTAGTACAAATTTACCATCCTTGTTTCTCCTAAAATAGTTGTGGGAGTAGATCATGAAGCTACTGATGGACACAATGTTCATCTACCCATCCCATATCCCATCTCTTTGTCTTCCTGCTGTGGTTCATGGCATGACACATTTGGTTGAAGCTGTCTACAGCACCTTTAGATGAGTTGTATTCATAATTTCTTCAGGTTTGTTAATTTTGCTGTTAACAGACTTTTTGCCATGCAAGGTCGAAACCAACAGCACAAGCTTGTTTTTGTTAAGCATAAAGGACACTGCAGTTACATCATAAAAGAAGAAACTACATTAATTTGGATCTCTGTCCTGAAAGTTCTTGTTGGTGAACTCAGCTGGAAAATGGGACTTGTTCTTTTTAATCGTTCCAACAACAGTCAGTTTGTCCTCTTTGAGCATGTTTTCAATCAAAAAAACGCTACAAAAAAAGTTATAAATTGTAATATTATGATTGGATCCCTTGATAGATGCTGTTAAATTTTTTACAAAGTGGTTAGCTGCTGATTCGTTTGTTGGTGTTGTGCCTTTATCTAGATATGGCATTGCACTCACCAAGTATTTGGAACTGTTGTCGCACATCATTAGTATTCTAATCCCATACTTATCAGGTTTAGATGGTATCTACAAACCAAATTTGCATTTACCTCTAAACCTTATCAGTTCTTCATAAATTGTGACATTTAGACTTGGTCAGTAGTTTTTCTCACAATTTTTCATCAATATGTCCCAGATTTCTGATACAGGAGCAGGCCAGTTTCCAAGTAATTGTTCTTTCCTAGTTTCTTTTACATCAAAGCGCAGACAGTTTATCAAAAACTTGCTGCGATCTCTGACATAGTTCAGAACACTGCTCAATTATCTGTTTCCACAGTAAGAGGGGGCGAGGGGTCAAAGAGAATATCTGTGGATACACATGGTTGTCTTTCAAAACTGCAAAAAGTACAAGTAATCCTAAAACAGCATTGAGCTCTGATAAACTTACGTCTGCAAGGGTAGGACTACTACTTTCCTTGTAGTTTTGCCTTTGTTGTGTGATTCCACTGTTTGTGTGGGTCAAGATTGTAGCAATTATGTCATCAATAAAAAAAAAAGATTAAAGAATGATAAGGGTTCAAGTTTATCTTGAGCTTGAGGAGTAGGACCTAGTCTAATATGAACAATGTTCTTTCCAGGTTATTTCCCTGTTTCCACTTGGCTTTCACAATTCCAAACATACTCATTTTTCTCCTTGTTCCATACAACTTCAACCAGGACAACCATACAATCTTGTTCCATACAACCTTGTTTCTCCAGGAAAATTTAGTACTGAGTTTTTTTTTTCTATGCCTTCTTCAGAAACAGTGTTTTATCTTTTTTCTTTTGTAAGTGTAAGATATGCTAGGTTGTGTATTCTTCCTTTTCTGTCTGTCTTCTAAACATTTTATTTCTTGCAGAGTTTTTCTGATATCTTCTAGTATTCTTTCTGCTATATTATCTCAATCATCCATAGTATCTCATCATCATCTGGCTCCCAAGTAGGATCTTCATTGCTGTTGTCGACGTCAGACTCCAAATCATCATCGGTGCATTATCTATTTCAACGTCATCAATAATATCTTCAAGAAAATGAAGTATTTCATCTTTATTTTTGCAGAGGTTTCTGTAACCCATGGTGCTTTCTTCTCTTTTCTCTTGTTATATTTAGCCTCCGGAACCACTGTAAGGTATTACTTTAGAGAGTGAATGAGGATGATATATATGAATGTAAATGAGGTGTAGTCTTGTACAGTCTCAGGTCGACCATTCCTGAAATGTGTAGTTAATTGAAACCCAACCACCAAAGAACACCAGTATTCATATCCTTATAAAAGTTATTGCCTTTACTAAGATTTGAACCCTAGAACTTTTGACTTCTAAATCAGTTGATTTACAATGACGAGTTCACCACTACACCAACTCGGTGGCTACCCATACTGCCTGGAAGAAAAAAACAAATGTTGTAATAACCAATAAAGTATAAAACTGCGTCAAAAACGCCCAAAAATGCTACTATTTTTAGTCCGTTTTTACAACAAAATCATAACTAACGTAAAAAATGAAAAGTACACTATTGTAAATATTACAATATTGTAAATATGTGAAATGTTTCCATATATAAATAAAAGACAGCATAGGTAAGTATGCAGAAAACATTCATATATGAAATAATAACTATGGGTAAATATGTGAAAAATTTACTAACTGTCTTTTGAGAAATGAATTTTGAAGGCACAAACAAAAATTTGAAGTGTTTGATCACTTCAGCAGGCTGAGAGCCAGCTGACTGGAGAAAGCACATCCGACAGACGTAGCAACTCCTCTCTCTCCCAAGGATGGGGCAACGATTCTTGTCGTCATATATGTAAAATATTCCCATCATTACCTTTCTAAGGTTAAAATACTATGAATCTTACTATATAAACTTAAACCTTTGTAAAATATTGAATTCACATACACTTCTTCAGTTCTACCATATTATATAAATACTGTATCTTGATCTTGTTTGTTATGCTGTTGTTTAGTCTAATCTATATATATATATATATAAATATAAGACTAAAAGTAAAACTTAGCAATCCACCACAGTATAGAATCTAATAATATTTCTTACCTTATTATTACTTCTTCATTTGTACATCAAAAGTGCATATATAGAGTTTTGTACTTTATTCAGTTGTTCAGAAACAATGGAAATAAATCCAGGATTTTTCTCAATGAAGCACCAATGCAATTATATTATTGTCCTAATATCTTGCAGCATTAAATTATAAATAAATTTAAAAATAATTTTGATTATAAAACTAATTTATAATGTTTATGTAAACTTGGCTGACAATTAATAACAATGTTTTTTAAACTACTTTTCCCTATTTTTTTTTTCCATTCATCTGAACTATAATATACAATATATAGGAGTAATGCAATAAAGTACAAACGCTATTTGAAATTATATGAATAACAAGAAATTTTTTGTTGTATAATTACTTAAGAATATGGTTTTTACATTTAGAAATAAAAAAAACATTTGTAACTATATTTCTGAAAGGCAGCATGAAAAATTTCTGTGCTAAAAACCTCTGTAAATAAAAACCAGTCTAATTTTGCATGCTTTTTTTCATAATAGTTAGCAATGATATTAATTTAAAAATATAAACTTTTGCAGCCTCAAATCAAATCAATTTTTTTAATAAAACATCAAACTAAAACCATAACACTAAAATTTAACTTACATCAAAATGTTTTTGTCTTTGCAACCATCTTCAGTAACTAGTGGTGCTGTAATCACAATGGCTGGTTCCTGCTAGTAGTCTTTTGAATTACATGATACATATTTGAAATGTAGTCATAAAGCATGCTGGATTTGAACTCTGCCTGTTCATTTAGTTTATCATTATATAGCTCATAATGTATTAAAATGTGATCCTTTTTACTTCTTCATATAAAGTAAAGGAAGTATTGTGATCGCAAAAAATTTTGGTTTTCAGATTTTACCTGAAATATCCATTTTGACCATCCCTGAATCCATTTTGACTAGTTTTGGCATAACGTCTGTATGTACATTCATATGTATATTTGTAACTCAAAAACGATTAGCCAGAGTATGTTAAAGTTTTGGATTTAGGACTTTTGTAACATCTAGTTGTGCATCTCCCCTTTCGATTGCAAACGACTGAACCAAAAGTGTCCAAAAAAGCCCAAAATCCCAAAACATTTGGATATTGGATTGTTTCTTAACTGCAGCAATAAACTCTCATTAGGAGCTTTTCAATGATACATCATAAGTGGTGCTTATTTTCATTGATTCCACAGTTATAGCCAAATAACATTTTAATTAATGAAATATTTGGATCTTACAAGGGAGATCATCGGTTTTGATCAGACTTCATCTCCTTTCTTTTTTTAACTATTTTATTTTTTAATTTAAATATAGTGATTTATTAATAATTCTTAACCTGTGACTGTAAAATAATTCTTACAATAAATAATAATAATAATGCCCTGAGGTAGGTAATCCCCATGTGTCCGGAACACAACATCTACGTTCCACGTCCAGGCGGAAACAGCTGTACTTACGTACAATACTTATAGCTGGCTAACGGGGCTCCGAGTAAATTCCTCGGATATATTCCTTTTTTGACCTGCTATCATCTTCAGGTCTCAAGACAGATTGGATTTTTCGGCCACCTGCAGGATACGAACAATTAATAGATTAGGAAGCGGACACATACCAAATTTTGAGCTGGCGATGTGGCGGCCAGGGTCAATGTTATTGCAGGTGTAACGGAGACCCTTCCGTTGTCCACATGCCCCCTGTGATGGCAAGCATGTAGCAATGGTGCCCATGTATGTCGGTGCATAGGAGCTCTGAAAGCTTCGGTGAGTAGGAGCCTGGAGTCAGTGCAGAGATTGCGCATCCGCTCTCTGCCAGGACATATGCCGGTTCCACCGGAGTACCGGATCGGACCTCCAAGGTTAGTAGCCATGGAGTGGGGGTATACCCCAGCGGCTAGCCTTGCTACAGAAGGGACCAACTCAAATGAACAAACTTGAACAAACAAACATGGCAGAGGGTGCATGTAAACACCCTCGTTTAGAAACCTCCAATTCGCCACAAGCGAAAAGGAAAAAGTAAAGAATCAGATAAAATTAAGATAGATGCTGATAGAATCAGTAACAACTTAAGTACCGGATCGGACCTCCAAGGTTAGTAGCCCTGGAGTGGGGGTGTACCCCGGCGGCTAGCCTTGCTACAGAAGGGATAAATATCCATGAATAGAACAATCTAACGTGGCAGAGGGTGCACGTAAATACCCTCGTATGAAAACCTCCAATTCGCCACAAGCGCAGAGGAAAAAAGCAAGGAGTCAGATAAGATTTGAAAAGATGCTGATAAAATCAGTAAAGATTTAATGAAATCATTAAAGATTTAAATCAGAGCTTTGTTTGGAAATAATGTTCCCAAAAAAACCAAGATTTTTAATTATTACAAAGGAATACGGTAACTTCCAAAAGGTTAGTCCAATCTTAATCACTAGAGAGATTGCTAATTGTGCTGGTGGTCCTGTTAAAGAAATCCGAAAGACTTTTAATGGATTGCACGTCGAAACTAACAACGACATGCAAAGCCAGAAAGTCCAGGCATTGAAGAAGATCGGTGAATTTGTGGTATCTGTCCAACCGCATAGCACCCTTAACACATCCAGAGGAGTTGTTGTTTGCCGTGATCTTCTTAACTGTACAGAAGAAGAAATAGAACAGGAAGTGTCTAGTCAGGGAGTGACACATTGTCGCAGACTCACTATGAGAAGAAATAGTGTGGTTCTTCCTTCGGCCTCGCATGTATTGACATTCAATAGGCCGAATCTTCCTGAAAAGGTACGAGCTGGCATCCATCGGTTTGATGTACAGGCATTCATTCCGCAGCCGATGAGATGTTTTAAGTGTCAACGTTTTGGACACACTGTAGCTAGATGCGAAGCGCAGGAAATATGCATATGTGGAATGAAAACACATGAGGGGGATCCATGTAAGAGGAGGGGGATCCCTTCTCCAAGCTGCATTAATTGTAAAGAGCACCATAATTGTCGATCAAGTAACTGCCTAGTATATAAAACGGAAACGGCCATTCAGGAAGTTAAAACGCTTCAAAAAGTCAGTTATCCTGAAGCGAAGAAGATTGTTAGTCAAAGAACACCTCGACCATCGACCACTTATGCAGAAGCAGCTGCTGCCCCTTCCACATCTAAAATATTAACATGGAGCAGTTGCTTAATACGATGGCGCCAAGTCTTGCGACAATGACTGAAAAAATCATTGATTCAAAGATTGAGTTAACTCATCGAGCAGAATCAGTTAAACATGAGAAGGCTCAATCTTGGACTGATATCGTTAATACAAGAGACATGCCAGCGCACCATAAAAAAATAGCAAAACCTGCGATCATAACACCATCAACTGACATAGTAGTTAAAAATCTTGATTTATCTGGCAAAGACAAAAAGATCACTCCGTCGACGAGTCAGAAAGCTAAGGAAACCGTGACAAGAGTACAGGAAAAATCTGAGTCAGCCAAAATGGAGGTGCAAGTCATTATCAAGAAAGCACCAGACACAGATGATATTAAAACTGTACCAATAGAGCCTCCAAAAGCATAGAGAACAGCTTCAATGAGAGCGTCTACTTCAGCCGGTCCTAGCACACCTATAGAGATCGAATCCAGTTCGTCAGCCGCCGAAAATGCATCGCTTGCGAGTTTGGATTCAATAGCAACGATGCTAAGTGCACCAACAAAGTTTTTGTCTCCTAATGTCAGCCGCAGAACGTCACTGGCATCGGAAAGAGAGAAAGATGATGCCATGTCTGAGGCCTCAGATACGCTGTCATCAGAGGTTGAGGCCATTAGAAGAATGGAGAAACAGTGCAAGAAAGGATGGCCAAAAGGAAAGCCTAGGTGCCAGACATAAGGATTCGAAAGTTGTATGAGAATGTGAATTACTGAACCCTTTTTTTATTTTTTTTTGAAGTGGGACAGGGCTAATGACCAAAGTAGTCGATGCCCCTAAAAACCTCAACAAAAAAAATAAATAAATAAAAAAATAATAATAATCAGAAAGTATTAGAAGTCAAATAAAATGTTATGTACTTTTAAAAATGTATATATGTAATTTAATAGGCATTATTACATATGTGTATATGTAATAGATTTGGTTAAACATCTGATTATTTAATATTAATTGAAAATTATAATTTAGAATTGTATTATTTTGGATTTTCTAGTTTAATTTCTGCTTAATTTTATTTAATTATTCTGGAATTTCTCTTTAATTTTATCAACATTAAAGTTAACTACAGAGTGACTTAAAAATAGACCCTAACAAGAACAACATATATGCTGAGGCATACATGCCCGATCTTTAATAAATTGCAAAAGATTCCTATATTTTAGTTCACTACTCCACTGATATTGTTGGACAATATTCGCCCTAAGTCGGAGTTGATCATCATTTCATTTATTTGTTTTTTGTTGCCAATCATTTAATCACTCTTTGGTTTGATATAATTGTTCTGATCTTAATTTGTGTACAAGTTTTCTAGTTTTCAAATTTTCTCTCTATATTCATCATTCTCTCTTAATCTTTTTATTCTTTCATTGTTTGCAACATTTTCTTCCTTTTTTCATTTTTCTTTTTTTTAACTTTTTTTTTTATTTAAATATATTGATTTATTAATAATTATTAACCTCTGATTGTAAAAATAAATGTTATAATAAATAATAATAAAAAAAATAAAAAATCATTAATTATTAATGAAATAACTTTTTATGTAGTTTTAAAAATGTGTATATAATTTAATAGGCGTAAAAAGAAGTTACGCAGTGGCCACATCATATTTTTGAGTATGAGCAGGATATCAGGGTTGCCATCATCATTCTCACATAAACTAAATACATTTAGAATTATGATAAATAAACTAATCAACACACCCAGATGGTCTGAAGAACATATAGAATAACTCAAAATTATAAAATAACTATCATACACAAATGTATGTAATAGCTCACTTAAAAACAAAAACAAAATTTAACAAAAAAGACATCAAAATAACATTTATAAACACACTAAAAGAAAAATAGCTCATAAATTCAAAAAAAGAATGCAGTATATCCTTCAGAATAACAATTAAAATAAATCATTACACATAGAACACAATGCCTCTAAAAACTAAACTATTCTTACTGCACAGTTTTCCTTATTATATTATAGGATGCAATTTCAAATAAAGATGGTAATGAATACCTAGTTTTCCACAGCAACAAAGAATTACCATTTGCAAATCTAATTTTTAGAAAATGCATGTGTCCTAATTAAAAAAATAACACTGGTTGTGACAGCAGCTTATGTTATGAGTGAGAACACCAGTACCACTCACTGAACACATGTAAAACTGTTTTGATATAAGTAATTAAAAACAATTTATTGCAAAAATTTGGTTCAGTTTCTTGTCACCAAAGTTCATATATTTAAATCATTTCATTTAATTGGATGAGAGAATGGATAGAAATTTTTAACATTAATTTGCTTTTCCAATCATAAAATGTGTTAAATGTTGTTTAAAATATTACATACGCTGAGTGGCTATAAAAGAAAGGAAAACTAAATTATCAAGCAAAGATATGCATACTTTATTTTTTAAATAATCTACCAAAATGAATATTTTTTAAATTCTATTAATATAAACCCCCTAGAATAGAATATTGAGATAAGACATACTTATGTTACTATGTATCTTACTCTAATTTTACCATTAAAGTAATTTTGTGGTATTGCACAT
Organism: Lycorma delicatula; assembly: GCF_047948215.1. NCBI lineage: Eukaryota > Metazoa > Arthropoda > Insecta > Hemiptera > Fulgoridae > Lycorma > Lycorma delicatula. The sequence goes on from NC_134455.1 coordinate 26,779,673, forward strand.
TTTCAGTCATGATTGAAATATTTAATTAAACTGCTTATTAAAAATATTAAAATACTGCTATCTGTTGCAGTTTTTATAAGACTGTCTCCCTCAAACACTGTCTGATGGTTTATCAAATTGAAATTTTGTTTGAATTTATATATGTAATATTTTACTAATGTATTTAATCTTATGTCATCTTTATTAATTTCTAATAATTGTGTTAATATCTGAAATAAAATTTATTGTTTATTAGGTGATCTGACATATTTGATAAACCTAAACTATTATTTTTGTAATTTCTATAATGTTCAAGAAATCTACTTTTAAAGGATCTACTTATTTTACCTATATAAGTATCATTAAAAATTATTACATTTAATTTTATAAATTTCACACAGATTGTTTATTTTATTACTATTATTATTATTATTTTTATTTTTTAAATATTTTATTACATGGTTACTAAGTTTGTATGATGGTTTAAATATTTCTTTATAAAGTAAGTTTTAGTAATGTTTTGAATATTATTAGTGTAGAAATACATACGTATTTTCACTCTTTTGTGTCTTATTTATTTAAAGACACAAAAGAGTGAATTAGTAAGGCGTATTGGTTGTAAGGTAGTTATTTTAGTATTGTGATGTGATAGTTGCTTTTTATAAATATTATTAATTAAAGTAGTATCATATCTACTTCAACTGCTAAATTTTTTATATGTTTATTTTATTATTTAACTTTTCTTTGTTATTATGTGTGTATTTTATTGCTCTATTAATCATATTTGTGTAAGTGTTTGTTTTATTAGACCAAAGGTGATTTGATTTTTTATGAATTGTTATATTATTTGATGCAGGTATCCCACAAAAGTATTTTCATGGTAAAATTTAGGTAAGCTGTCAAATCAATAAAAAAATCTGTATTAGGTGGTTTATAGTAATTTAAAATAGTTTTAAAATAGAATTAAAAGTTTTAGAATTAAAAGTTTTAAAATAGTTTTAAAATAGAATTTAAAATAATTTAACAGTACAGAGGAATAATGTGAATCTTAAAAAGATTAATTTCAGTAAAATATAAAATATACTCATGATAACTAAAATTAAAAAAAAAAATTGTAATGATAATTTATAGGGTTGTTGTAAGATGTGATGTGTTTGTTTAACATTCTGCCTCTTTAATTTATTTTCCATTTAATTCTTCAGATTTATTTGGCAGTATTTTTGCATGCTCTTACAAGTTGGTCTAAGTTAATTTGGGCACTTTTTCCACAGGCCTGAGTGTAGCGGTTGAAAGTAATTTAATTTTTAAACTGCTTTGGGTGTCTGTTTTTTCATGTAGGTATTATCTCCAGAGGATATATAAAGTGCAGTTTAAAATATGGAACTTACTTAGAGTTAGCAATTTTAGGTTTTCAGAAAATAGATCTTATGAGTATGTATTTGGATTTTTATTTAACATTTTTGGGAGGCATTTACAAGCGATGTGAATTTTTAAGAATAGCAATTCTATTAATCAATAAATTTACAAAAAAAAATAATGTTTATATTTGATTCACCCTCGTGAATCATAGCAACATACGATTGCAAATGAGTATAGCAACATCTGTAAACAACATATGGTTGGTTGCAGACTATTGCTGTTATAGTCCATTTAATCATCTCTTTCTTGATGTTCATTTTTTTTTTTTTTTATTACTCGTCAATATAGTCTTATTAGAGTCTTGTTTTTTCTGAAGCTGAGAATTTTATGTTAATAATTTCCAAACAATAGTTTTGTGGTTGTATAGTATTTTGATTAATTAAATTTCATTATGTTATACATAAGTAAATTTTGTTGTCATAATTAACTTATTTATTAAATATTTTAAGACAAAAGTATTAAACTGATATATAAAACTAATAATTACATTAACTATATTTAATATTCATTTTTTCTTTTTAATTGCATAGTGGTAAATTAAAAAAAAGTGAACTGTGCAATAGCAACTTATAAAACCAATTCTCAGAAAAGAAAATGGGAGTACCATAGGTTTCTGACAATACAAGTATAATTAAGAATGGATTGAAAATACGAGAGGGAAGATAATTTTAATGTGTATAAAGTAATTTATTATAAATTATTAGATATATAATTTTAATTATATATATATATATATATATATATATATATATATATCTTGTGCCAATAAAATTATGATGATCCAGATTTTTTCAATATACTATGATTTGAATAGTGTCTAGAAAAATGAAGTGAGTATATTAAAATGTGAATTTGTTCAGATGCAAATTATGGAAAATAGGAATTTATGTAGGATAGTAATTTATCATCCAACTCAAGAATTAAATATAGAACAGAAGAATATTCTTATATAGTGAAAGTAGTTCTTATTTTTAAATCAAATCAGATATTTTTCAAAATTCATCTACACAAGAAACAAGAAAATCTGATTAGATCAAAACTAATAAACATTCATTATTATTTACGTTACTATTATATTCAATTCATGGCCTTCATTTTTTAATTCTGATTTCTTAAGCTAAATTTGATCACATTAAAATCTGCACTTTTAAAGGAATATATAAGAAAGAAAATCTTTCTCTCCTTGAAAATCTTTCATTCCTTGATCATAAAGATTCTCAATCCAAAAAAATTTTGAAATGCTGATGGTTCACTAGGATTAAGTGATGAAGTAGAAGTTACTGTGGCAAAATGTAATCGATGTAGAAATACTAAAATAAGTAATGCTTTAAATTTAGAAACTGAGCAATTTAATCAAATAGTTTAAATAAAGTGCATTGATAGCATACGAATAAATAATATAAATTTAATTAAACATCTAATATGAAATTAAATAAACATTCATATAAACTGAATTTCAAGAAAATTGATAAAAATGCAAATTAATATATTTTTTATAATACTGTGAAGTAGATGAAGAAAATAGTTAAAGAAATTCAAAATTTATAACTCCAGAAGTTATTTTTAAGAAATTTATAGTTATTGAAAAAAAAGATCCTCTTTTTTAACTTTTATCTTTTTCAACTACCTTCAGCAAGAAATGAAAAAAATGCTTTGCCAAATTCAGATGTTGTTACTGTGATGTACAATATTTTCTGTTAAACAGTAAACTCATTAGAAAAATAATTATTTTCATCTTGATAATTCTTCATTCATTCTTTTTCATTATTTCATTCATTTTTTGATAATTCTCTTCATTCTTGATAACTTTTTTTTAAAGTTTTGATGAGATGTAGAATAAAAAGATGCATTTAGTGTTCATATTATAAAACACATATTTCAGATTAGCACATAATCAGGAACTAAGCCATGTTTAAAAAAAGTTCAAATGGGATTTCACTTTATTAGTTAAAATATGTACTTATGATGAATGAAGTGTAAAAATAAAACAGATATTAATTTAAATCTGAATAGTCATTCATAAAATTAAAAGGCGAATAAACTATTTCCAAATCACTAGTCATAATTTACAAATAACTTTTTGCATCTAGTACAATTATCTACCTTTATTAGCTTTGTCATATTTATTTTATATTAATAATAATTTTAATTTTACAAATAACTACTCATTTAAAAAAACAAATTATTTTGATTATTAATTGAAACAACTACTCTTTTAATCTATAACACGTTTTGATTTGCAAAATATTTAACTAAGGAACATCTACAAACTTACAAGGTATGCGAACATAACATTTAAATAAGGCGCGCTTACTATTTCCGCGGCTTCCATCTGGTTTTGGCAAGACTTTTGTCATTTTGTAATTCCTCTGCAATGATATACAGTAAAAATCTTGATTAAGAAATATGCCGGATTCAGGGAGCTTGAGGGGACGTATTTAATAAAGTATTGTGTTGATCAACATAATACGGCGATTATTTTTGTTTTCGTCCTTGTATATTTGTTACCGAAAAAAAATATTTTGATTTAATGTGTTAATTATAGAGGAATGAATTGATTATTTAAATGGAATTTTACAACGGAGTATTATGTCTACAAAATTTATATAATAATGATATACAATAATATAAACAAAAGTAATTACAATTACTTTTAATTAAAATAATAATTATTATTATATATAATAATATATATTATTATTAAGTGATTAATAATTATTATTGTAAATAGTTCCGGAATGATAAAATTAACATTTGTTTGTTGTAGTTTTAATCTCTGTGTAACGGTTCAGAGCGCTTGACGTTTCGATTCGATTACATTTGTGACCCGGTGGATAATTGTTTTTCTTTTTTAATATTTTATTCGCATTTAAATAAATATCACGTTTTGTTGATATAGGGTTTTTTGAACCAAAAATTGCGTATATTTGCCGCACGAAGATGATGCCATTTAGAAATCTGAAAGAGGCACAGAATTGGTCATTATCTGGTCGAACTCAAGGTAAAGTTTTTATTTTGTCTGCTGATTTTTCCTATTAGTTAAATTTAAATATCACTTAAGATATTGTTGGATAAATAATACATTCTCATCTTTTTCTGTTAGGAAATATATTTTCTTCAGGCTAATAGTAGCCTATTTCTATTCTATTAACACTTTTTGTTCAAATTGTCATAAAAAGAAAGACCAAGACTTCAACTGAACTTAACTGCTTGCTTCTACTACATCTCATTACTTTACTTTCAGGAAGAAAAAGCAATTTTTCAAATAATACTTTTTTGTTGTGTCAAGAAAACAGATTATTTGGTTGTAGATATTTTTATTTATAGAATTAAAAATAATAGGAAGTTAAATAAATAAAATTAATAATAGTAAAGTAGGCTAGTACACTTATTCATTTAGAATAATCTCATTTGAAAAGTTAACTAATCTCCTAGTGATATTTGAAAACATATAACAAAATAATTAAGTTTCAAGTTTTATCCTGCATGAAAATAGGTTGGCTGTAAAATTGAAAACTTGCTTTAGGCTATTCTAGTTTTTTATTATTATTGATTTGCTGAGACACGTGGTCTCAATCCCTATTAATCTAAGTATATTATGGTGATGTACAAATTTCTATATTTTTCCTTGCTATGATTAAAGGTATAAACCTCCAAAAATCAAAGTAAAGTGGAGGTATCTATCTATTGGAATAAACATTTAAAACGTGTGTTCTAATAAAGTAGGAAATGATGATTTATTTTTGATAGATGTAATTTGTTTGTTTTGTAGGAGGTAATAGTAGTTCTGCAAATGAAAATTTTAATAATGCAGAATTGAATGATGCACCTGTAATGCAGTCTGTGCAGAATAGAAATTTTTCTATTAGCAGGTAACTTTAATTACTGTAATATCAGCTGCTCCTATTGATTTTTTTTTGTTTAATTTTATGCACATTTTGTTTTGTTTATGATAAGTATTCCATGAAATTAATTTTTCAGTAAATAAGCTATTCATTTTTTGTAACTGTAACAAAATGGGATATTTGTTTGTTTTCTTGGCTCTTTCCTATATCTATATGTACAAACCAATTGCTTTAAATTTAATTTAATGTTGTTCAAGAATGAGACAGGTGGTAACTGAAAAAAAATGACCACTATTTGTTACAAATTATTTATGTTTACCTTCTGTGAAATGATTAGCAATAATGGAATTAAGTATTAAAATGCTGTCTTCCAGTTTGGAAAATACTAATGTCTTTGTCAGTGTTTCCTGCCTACAGTCACATATTTGAGAGGTTTTTGTTAGAATAATATCGTATAATTTATTTTTAATTTTGTTGAGCTTGTTAATATTATAAACTGAGGTTTTCTAGATATTTGTTGGTGAAATTTCATTGCATTTCTTGTGATAGATCTGCAGCATGAGGCTGTGGAATCCACCAATCACAGAAACACTGACAAATAAAGCTGAAATACCTGATATCCAATTTAAAAGTTAATTCTACGTTGACTGAAGATTCAGAGTTGTCTATAAGTTTGTAATATTTTATTCTAAGTGGATACTAGGTAAGAGTTTCCTCATTTTTATTTGCCAAAACAAGCAATGGCCTGCTTGAAATAACCAAAAGACTTAAAGATTACTAACCTGTCTGTTTTTAGCTGATAGAAATGAAAAAGAATATTCTGTTATTTAAATTTGATGTATAGATTATGGATACACACATTTATATTAACTTAAGGTAAGTATAATTAATTACAGTGCTTGTCATTAACATGGAAGTACTATTTTATTTTTTAAATTTTTAAAGAAATCAAACTCTTTTAATCTAATCTCTTAACAATATTTTTGGTTTCTTTTAATAATTATATGTAAGTATAGCAGAGCCATTTTAGCAAGGAACTTTTCCATCTACTTACAGCTGTATATCTAGCCCCCTGTGTAAACGCCTTACTATAACTGCTCGGATATAGTATATAAAGATATACTATATTTCTTATTTTTTTATCTATGTTCCATTAGAATTAATGGCTGTCAAGTGGGTAATGAATCTAAAGATTGATTAACAACTTAGTTTTATTTGAGCTTTGTATTAGAGTACTGAATTCATCTAAGAGGTATTGATGAAGCAAGTGTTAATTTATATAACTATTAAATAATTTCAGTGTGATAAAAGGGGTAACCACCAACACTTGTTTTTTTTGCTTGATGATATTCACTACAGAAACTTGAAGCTTGTGCATAGGAATGTGAAATGTAATTTTTATAGCGTATGTAAAATGACATGGTTGACCAGGATTTGAACCTGGACCTCCAAATGAAAGGCCGAGACACTACCACTCGTGCCATGGAGGCAGACATGAGAAGAATCACAGCTTGTAAGTGTAAGTTTCTATTCACTGGCATCTGTATTACATGTCTAGAATTGTATAAAGCCATCTTTAAAATTGTATAAGTTATCTTTTGGTAATTCCAAGATGGAAAATTTTCACTGGATTAGAAAAATGAAATTTGGTATGTCTGATTATATTTAATTATGAAAAAACTGACAGTTTTGATCATATAGATCTCATAAGGTAGGCCTTTCAAGATCACCTTTTTTGAAGTGGTTCAAATTTCATAAAGAAAGTAATACTACTAATTATATCTAAACAACAAAATATATTTAAAATCTTCGACCATAAAAAATTGTAAGATTATACACGTTTTATAATTTTATAGACTTTTTAATAATAAAATAAATCCTTTGCTAATTTAACAACTAAAAGTTTGCTGAAGAAGCAAATATTTATATATTAAATGTAAATAAATGTGATTTTGATTGTTTATTATCAAAAGTTATATTGGAGATACTGATAAGTGAAATAACTTAAATGAAATAAGTAAATTCTTATTTATGAACATAGACTTTATCAAAAAAAGACTTGTGATGTAAACTTATAAAAAGATACAATAATAAATTAAAGAGACTTATTTTCTTCTCTGAAGAATCAGAATGAAATATGCTGTTAGATGAAGTTATTTTCATCAGTTATTAATAGTGTTCATTTTAAAATGTGATTAGTGTTATGTTTTTAAATTATTGGTAATATTGTTTTTTTTTTCAAGTGAGAGTAAATAAATTTCATATTTAATGTGTTTGTGGCTTTCATGTTGTAACTAAAATCTGGGTATTTTGGTTGATAAATTTGCATTTATACCCAGGTTTGTAATGTGATTTACAAATGTTGGTTCTGATTTGTGTAATGTTTGTTTATGTTTATTGTATCTGTTGATGAATGTGCATCTAATTTACAAATATAATGTTTAATGTAGTCATTATAACTTTAATATTTTTCTGGATCATTGTATTGTTTTAGTTTTTATCTTTTGTTTGTAGATGTGTATTTTATGAGTGGTTTTGTGAATAACACAGTAATATATTTCGTGAACATGTTAACAATTTTAAGTGTTTTTCAGTTTTTTAAACGTAAATAAATAAAAATAATTTCATTCTAATATTTTATAATAATTCATAAATGTTTAAATAGTATTATACATCTACTGAAAAAGGAAAAAATACATGATATCACTTTTTGCTTATGTGAAGAAATTTATTTAATTGCTTGCATACACATCTCAAGTAAGATGTCTATGTAATTTATATCAATTTATAAAATTTCTTTATTATTAAATTTTACATAGACACAATTTTGCTTATAAGCCTAATTATACTTTTCACTTTGCAACAGTAAAAATGTATCCATGAGCCTATTTCAGAACTAAATTAAAGTAATTATCTAAACTGGAGTAAATGTTAATCTCATAATATTTAATTAATAATTATCTAACTTTTAAATCTTTTTATGTACGTATAATGTTATTGAACTTTTCATTTTATTTTAGTTAAAATATGAGTTCAGTTATTATTAATTATTGATTATTTATACCTGTTATATTTCTACTCTTAGTTAACATTATCACGTAATAAATTAACTATTTCTAGAATGTATAGCAAAATACTATTATACAACCAAAGATATAACTTGTTACATTCATTACATCCAAACAAAATATAGCAGAGAATACTCATATTTAATGTAATATATCTCTAAGTACGAGTATACAGCCATTAGTGTGTTAGGTATTATTGCATGTGGTTCTTTATGTAGTTGTGAGCTGACATGGTTATACGTAACAGGTTCTGTTAGAAGAACAAAGAAGCAAAATATAGTTTTGGTGTTTAACATAATTGAATATGTTGCAAATAAAATGTTAATTGTTATGTTTTCTAAGTATTTTGAAAATGTGCTTACTTTCTACATCAGCTATGGTAAGATCTGAGAAATTCTGGCCATACATTTTGGCACTGATGGGAAGTTTTAAATTGACATCATTATGCTAATAACTTCATACTCCAATACAAAAATAACTCAATATCATACATTTCTCAGATTTCTCAAGAAATTATGTTAATTTCACTACAATTAATGACTACCCTACCATCCCATGCATAGACAATATTTTACAGAAAACTAGGAAATCAAGAACACATCTTGTGACAAAAATACATACTTTAAATCCATCAACCAAACTTTAAAAAAAATAGCCAAAATATATTTTATATAACCTTCTCATTTACAGAAAAGGTCATTTTATTATTTTCAAAAACTCATTTAAGATCGTGTGATTACAAACAAAAATATAATATATACTCATTAACACAGTAATCCAAGTGCACATAAATTGAACTGCAGAGACTGCACTAAACTAAATCAGGTGTACATTCACTCATAGGTACTAGGAACTCAAATAGTCACTATACACATCAGAATCAACATTTACAAATCTTCCCATTAAAACTGGACATATGTAAACCAAGAAATTACAGCATGTAAAATTTATGAAAAGCATATATAAAAATTATAAATTCAATACACTGAATGACAGATTCTAAATGATTACAACATATTGGATAATAAGTATATATCTTAACTAAAAAATATATGGTTTCCTAACAATTTTAAGATGATAAACATTTCTGATGAAACTACCATCAGCAATAGCAATAAGGAACAGGCTGCATCAGAGCTCTGTAAAGATCAGGCATGATATTGTTTTGTATTTAGAAAGTGAGTTGTTTTTTTATAAATGGTTAAAATATTGAATTGATTTGTAATTACTTTTTTTTATTGGTTATTGTATTTTGTGGTTAGTTCTTACTAATTTTTTTACATTTGACTTTATTTTTTTCTTTTTTCTCTTATTAATATCAGAGTACTGGATCTATTAATCTATTCTTTCACCACTCCCGTGCAATCCTTTATACATCAATATCCTTAGCTTAATAACTTCCTTGACAAATTCACCTCACAATTCAATGTTATGTTTGTCATATTGATATTAACAAATCTTTAGTGTATTACTAGCTATTTTATTCCTATAATTGCGTAATATAGATAATTCTAATTTTAAATTAACAATAATAGTAAATTTCTAGTCTTTTTTATAGATAATTCTTTGTTGTTATATTCACTATTTGTTTACCATAGATTAGTTTCTCTTTATGACATCAACCCTAATTTATTCTGAGTTAACAATTTATTTAGGCTACTAAAATACCTTCTGTTTAATGAAAAAATCAACAAAAAAACAGTCGTTTCATGATTCTACTGACATTATATTATTATCCATTTTTGGATATTTTTGTATATGTTGTGTGTTAAGAACATACTATCAATAGTTTGTTATTTGTCTGAATTTTGAAATCAACCTACTAATCATATGAATAATTTTCACATTTATTATTTTTTTGTCTTCAGTCATTTGACTGCTTTGATGCAGCTCTCCAAGATTCCCTATCTAGTGCTAGTTGTTTCATTTCAGTATAGCTCCTACATCGTACATCCCTAACAATTTGTTTTACATATTCCAAGCATTGCCTGCCTGCACAATTTTTTCCTTCTACCTGTCTCTCCAATATTAAAGCGATATTCCAGGATGCCATAAATGTGTCCTATAAGTCCGTCTCTTCAATTAACTATATTTTTCCAAATGCTTTTTGCTTCATCAATTTGCTGCAACACCTCTTCATTTGACACTTTATCCACCCATCTGATTTTTAACATTCTCCTATAGCACCACATTTCAAAAGCTTCTAATCTTTTCTTCTCAGGTACTCTGATCGTCCAAGTTTCACTTCTATGTAAAGCTACACTCCAAACATATACTTTTAAAAATGTTTTCCTGATGTTTAAATTAATTTTTGATGTAAATAAATTATAATTCTGAATGAAGGCTCGTTTCACCTGTGCCATTTGGCATTTTATATCGCTCCTGTTTTGTCCATCTTTAGTAATTCTACTTCCCAAATAACAAAATTCTTCTACCTCCGTAATCTTTTCTCTTATATTTTTATATTCAGTGGTTCATCTAATTATTTCTACTACAATTCATTATTTTTGTCTTGTTCTTCTTTATTTTCATGCAGTAGTTCTTGTGTAGGACTTCATCCATGCCGTTCATTGTTTCTTCTACATCTTTTTTACTCTCAGCTAGAATTACTATATCATCAGCATATTGTAGCATCTTTATCGTTTTATCTTGTACTGTTACTTTGGATCTAAATTGTTCTTTAACATCATTAACTGCTAGTTCTATGTAAAGATTAAAAAGTAATAGGGATAGGAAACATCCTTGTCGGACTCCCTTTTTTTTATTATGGTTTCTTTCTTATGTTCTTCAATTATTACTGTTGCTGTTTAGTTCCTATAAATGTTAGCAATTGTTCTTCTATCTCTGTATTAGAACACTAATGTTACTAAAATGCTGAGCATTTTATTCCAGTCTATGTTATCAAATGCCTTTTCTAGGTCTATAAATGCCAAGTATGTTGGTTTGTTTTTCTTTAATCTTTTTTTTACTATCAATCTGAGTGCTAAAATTGCTTCCCTTGCCCCTGTACTTTTCCTGAAACCAAATTGGTCTTCTCCTAACACTTCTTCCACTCTCCTCTCAATTCTTCTGAACAAAATTCTAATTAAGATTTTTGAAGCATGACTAGTTAAGCTAATTGTTCTGTATTCTTCACATTTATCTGCTCTTGCTTTCTTTGGTATCATGACTATAACACTCTTTTTGAAGTCTGATGTAACTTCCCCTTTTTCGTAAATATTACACACCAGTTTGTATAATCTATCTATCTCACCTGCACTGCACAGTAATTCTGCAGGTATTCCATCTACTCCAGGAGCCTTTCTGTCATTCAAATCTTTTAATGCTCTCTTAAATGCAGATCTCAGTATTGTTTCTCCCCTTTCATTCTTACTTCCTCTTCTCCCTCTATAACACTATTTTCTAATTCATTTCCTCTGTATAACTCTTCAATATATTACACCCACCTATCGACCTTTCCTTTTGTATTATAAATTGGTATACCATCTTTGTTTAACAAATTATTAGATTTTAATTTATATACCACAAACTTTGCTAAACTTTCCTGTTTGCTCAGTGTATTTTATCAATGTTCATTTCTCTTTCCACCTCTGAACACTTTTCTTTAATCCACTCTTCTTTGGCTAGTTTGTACTTCCTGTTTACAGTATTTCTTAATTGTCGATAGTTCCTTTTACTTTCTTCATCACTAGCATTCTTATATTTTCTACGTTCATCCATCAGCTGCAATATATCGTCTGAAATCCAAGGTTTTCTACCAGTTCTCTTTGTTTCGCCTAAGTTTGCTTCTGCTGATTTAAGAATTTCCTTTTTAACATTCTCTCATTTTTCTTGTACATTTTCTACCTTATCTTTTTTACTCAGACCTCTTGCGATGTCCTCCTCAAAAAAAATCTTCTTTACTTCTTCCTCAAGCTTCTCTAAATTCTACCGATTCATCTGACACCTTTTCTTCCGGTTTTAAAACCCCAAATTACATTTCATTATCACTAAATTATGGTCACTATCAATGTCTGCTCCAGGGTAAGTTTTGCAGTCGACAAGTTGATTTCTAAATCTTTGCAGTATTTGCAAGGTATTTTTAAATACCTTGCAGTATCATCTGGCTTTTTCCGTGTATATATTCTTCTATTATGATTTTTAAACTGGGTGTTGGCAATTACTAAATTATACTTCGTGCATAACACTATAAGTCAATTCCCTCTTTCATTCCTTTTGCCCAGTCCGTATTCACCCAGTATAATTCCTTCCTTGCCTTTTCCAATGCTTGCATTCCAATCTCTAACTATTATTAAATTTTCATCCCTTTTATGTGTTTAATTACTTTGTCAATTTCTTTGTATACACATTCTACCTCATCATCATCATAGGTGCTTGTAGGCGCATAAATGTTAACAATCTTTGTCTGTTTAGGTTTAGATTTTATCCTTATTTCAATGACTTTATCGCTATGCATTTTGAAATACTCTACTCTCTTCCCTATCTTCTTGTTCATTAGGAAACCTACTCCTGCCTGCCCATTATTTGAAGCTGAGTTAATTATTCTAAAATCACCTGACCAAAAGTCGTTTTCCTCTTCCCACTGAACCTCGCTAATTCCTACTACATCTACATTTATCCTACCCATTTCTCTCTATAAATTTTTTAACCTACCAACCTTTTTTCTACTTCTAACATTCCATGCTCCGACTCGCAGAATGTTATGTTTTAATTTTCTGGTGATCCCTTCCTTGGTAGACTCCACCTGGAGATCCGAACGGGGGACTAGTTTACCTTTGGAATATTTTACCAAGAAAGGTGCCTCCATTATTTTTATATGAAAATGCAGAAAAATACATTTTCTTGGAAAAAAAGCAGCTGTAGTTTTCCATTGCTTTCAGCTGCGCAGTACTAACAGGATTGAGTGATATTGATATGCCGTTTAAGTCGTTCTGACCTACGTCCTTAACAACTACTGAATCATTCCTTAGTCTGGCTCTCAACAGATACTTCTCCCATATGGTTGTACTTTAATTCCAGCACTCTGTATAACTGAGCACTCAAGCCTCCTCACCATCGGCAAGGCCTCATGATTCATAGAGGAAGAATTTTCACATATAATTTGTTTATTACGATAAAATTTTTTTTCTTTCAAAATTTAAAATTTTATTATTCATGCTTTTTCATTGTGTGTTTATAATTAATTTAAAAAATTTTTCCTACTTTAGGGCTGTGACTGGTAGAATGAATCCAATTTCTTCTAATCAACATGCTTCAAATATTAATAATATGCAGCATTCTTCAAGCATAATTTCAGGTCTACATCAACCACTTGGATCAATTTATCGGATTCAACCGAACAGCGGTTTTATCTCGCAGTGGCAGAATCAGCAAATGACCTTTGATATGATGACAGGTAGTACAAAGCTTCCAGAATTATTGTGCTATATATAGTAAGCAAATACAATAATTTATGTATATGAGTATATTGAAACAATGATTATATATTTAGTTCTGATAACGGTCCTGGTTTTCTGAAATTTTTTTTGTAGAAATGTATTTTTGTATTAATTATTTCTATATCATCCTCATGTATATGTATTGGAATTTTGTTCTCTTAATTGCATTAACTATATTCAAATGAGTAAACAGAATAATCTTAAACAATTGTGCCTAAGCAGGTATTTCATGATGAAAAGTTGTGTCACGTACTGGAAATTAAAGGGGTGGAATGAACATAAATTGGCAATTGTTTAAGTTGTACAGATTCCCGTAAATTGCTCAAGTTAAACAAAGTACTTGCAGTTTCATTGCATACTGTTTATATTTATTAGTGGCGAATAATCATTGGATTGATGCTCTTATCACATTCACTTTCAAATAATATATAAAACAATGACAAGTTGTTAAAAGAAGAAATTCTATACTAATCTGTTGAAGAAAATAAGAACTAATGAAACATGTAGAAAAATGTTTAATAGAATAGGTTAATTGTTGTCAGCCATTATGTTTCTTAATTGGCAATTATTTCTGCAAAGGCATAGAATATTAGTATGTAAGACATTAACACAACAATAATGTGAAACTAGGAAGCATTTTGTGTCAGTGAAGGGTAGTTTGAAATTTAAAATATTAAGATGCAGATGTAGTTGTAAAGGAGTACAGGTTAGTTCTTACAAATCAGTAAACTAACAGATGGGGATGAACAGCATCTTGGTTTATCATTCACTATCAATATAAATAGGCCTCTACTAGAAATTTTATACTCTTGTATTCAGCCAAAGAAGAAAAACATTTGGTTGGTTTTGAGGTTACAAACTATGTCTTGTAGAATATAGAATAATACAAAATCCAGTCGTTAAATTAAAATACTGTAATTTAACTATGTCAAAAAACACACTGGTGGAAGATTCTAACAGAGAAGTGTAAAACATACTGTATTTCATTTTTATCATGTGTGTGGAAACTGTTAAGCAGAGAAAGAAAAGATAACGTATTCCTTTTATTAAAATATTACTAACTATACTTTACACAAATCTACCAGAATATGATTGTTGCAATTAAAAGGTTGAACTAGTAGTTGTCTGTGACATGTTTATTTATTTTTTCCGCTATAGATGAATACTATTTATAGATGTCATTATTACTTTTTATGATGAGGATGAAATAATGGAAATATGCCAAACCCTTGCTTGGAATTGAACACAGGATTGAATGAGAAGCCAATATACTAACCATTATATCAACTGGCTGGCCAGTTATCTCTGTAATAACTATAAGTTTGTACTTCGTGCGGACATCCAGTAGAGTTATGAAATCTACCTTTGCGAGGGACAGCATCTTATTAAGGAAGGAAAAGCTAACTCAATGTACAATATAAAAACGATTTAATCAAGAAATCAAAGAAAAGTGGCAGTCATGGTTAATCCTTTTGTACAGAAAGATTGACAAAAATGGTTATTTAAGTTTTCATCACAATTTTGGGATAAGAAGGCCAAATAAATCTCTAATGATTCATGATTGTATAAATATTTTATGTTTGACACATTTTTATTTAAGCTATGAGGGTAAAGCTATGGGATTTTATTTTTAAATATAATTTTTTTTTATATAGTTTCCTGGTTTAGAAATATTTATTGCAGCATCATAGAATGAAGCTGGTTGCATCAGGAGCCAATTGCGCACGAATCCCTCCATGCCCTCATCATCTTCAAATTGTTGCCCTCCTAGAGCTTCTTTAAGCAGCCCAAACAAATGAAAATTGCAGGACAATAGGGCTGCAGGGAGGATGCAAGTTGAGTCCAGTGCATTTGTTGTAGTTTTAAGACCGTTAGAGCTGCAATATGGGGCCTGGTGTGGTCGTGGAGGAGGATGGCCTCTTGAATCAGTCGGTCTTGTCTTTTACGGTGGTATGTACCTCGTTCAACAGCTTGCAGTAGTAAGCAGCATTGACTATGTGTTGCTCATGCAAAAAATCGATGAACAAAATGCCTCGCTGGTCGAAAAAAAACTGTTGAAAGAACCTTGTCAGCAGACAGTCAATTCTTGGCTTTCACTGAGGCTGCCTTCTCTTTCTTCCACCACACCATACTGGTTTGTTTTGACTGGGAAGTGTAGTGAAGGACACATGTTTTGT
Source organism: Lycorma delicatula (assembly GCF_047948215.1). Classification (NCBI taxonomy): domain Eukaryota; kingdom Metazoa; phylum Arthropoda; class Insecta; order Hemiptera; family Fulgoridae; genus Lycorma; species Lycorma delicatula. The sequence goes on from NC_134455.1 coordinate 26,795,599, forward strand.
TGCAGTTGACGATCCGACTCAAAAATGCACCACCTTTCGCAAACCTTGCCGTAAGCCTCTAACAAAGCTCCAAATGTTTCAACTTCTGACCTGCAGTCAAAAGGCAAGGAACCCATCTGGCACACACTTTATGAAACTGTAGGTTGTTTGTGATGATTGCTTGACAGCTCCCATAACTTATTCCAACCTGTTCTGCAATTTCAGATACTTTTGATCATCTTCAAGAATCTCTCGAACCGCGTGAATGTTTTCAGCTGTAATGCTGGTCCAAGGATGGTGATGGTGTTCCAGATTTAACACTTGTTCTTGGCCTTCCTTGAACACTTTATGCCAGGCAAATACAGGAATCCTTGACAGTGCTTGGTCCCCAAAACTGTGTAGACGATCTCCGGAAAATTTCTGTCACTTGAACTCTATCACAAGTAAATATGTAATAATTATGCATTGTGCAGTGGAGGGGTACACCTGTTGCTCCAACATCATGAGCGTAACTAATGAATTGGTTGGGAATGTGGAATGGCTGGCTCTCCCCACTCCTAATGACCCCATCCAAGCATGCTAGAAGCGCAGGCCTAGTCCTACCAACCGCAGATGCTCAGGAACAAAAATCCTGTTTATATTTGATTTACACTTGTATTTGTCTAAATATGCATGTTCATGAAACATGACTAACACTTTAAGTTTGCTTAGAGAAGTTATGATATGGATCAGGAATATATTGAATGATAAATAAAATAGTTATGTTTTATGTGATTTTGCTTGTTTTTCTATGGCTCAAATTTCATGGCTGATTCTCCGCATTTATAAAAGATTAGTTAAATGAGTAAAACTTTTGTAATTCAGTGTAAGAAGTCTCTAAACTTAATGTTATTTTAGTCTATAACAAATATGTTTTAAATTCCTTTTGTGGGTGTGTGTGCATGCATGAGTTCATAAGCTGAATTTTCCTGATGATGTTATAATAATTCCTTATCATTGTTTCAGCCATAATCTTTTTTGTGCTCTAATTAACAAATAAATTTTGCTGACAATGATTTAATATCAACAAATTTACTAACACTGTATGAATTAGGTATGTATTAACAACTGCCTATAGGTCTCTGTTGAATGAAGGTGCATCGTATAAGTTGTAATTTTGAAATATATACATGATTTACACTAACATTTACTTATACGTTATTCATATGTTTTTATTAGTCCACAGACTTGTGCGGTTCTGAGATTAGATATATAAATAGCTGAAATATTTTCAAAAAAATTCATTTTATTTGGTAGGATCACTTTATTTTAAAAACCATTAGTCAGTTTTAGCCAAATTGAAAATTAAAATTGTATACAAAGTAATGAACAATTTGTAAGTAATAAAGGTACATAATAAAGTAATAATTATATAAACATTTGTTTTGTATTTGTATCAAAACTATATATATATATTTTTGATTTTATATTTGATTATATATATATAAAGTCAGGATTATGATAAGTGTTAAGTGTTTAATACAAGTTTTACAATTACTAAAAGATGAAATGTGGCCCAATCACGAATAAAATATAAATTTAAGAACATGGAAATAATTGCCTATAATTATTAAAAATAATGACACCTTAGCAATTTGTTAAGTCTGTCTACTAGGTTGTGAACAACTAACAGCATTGTCTTCACAGATAACCACTTAGTGTCTTGCTCACCATCTACACATTTCTGATACAATATAAATAGTAAGTTATCATCTCTGACTTACTACTATTGAAATTCCAGGTACCACTCACATAGCCAGTAAATCATTACTAGTTTCTTAAATCTATATGATTTCCTTCAATTACTTTAAAAGATATAATTTTAAATATAAAAATTTCAAGATTTGTAGTGAATTTTGATCTCTTTTTTTCTATTCAGTATTTATTCTAGAAAAAATTAGTTTTGAAATGGTTTTGGTAGTTATAAGTATACTGTTTAATTTGATTGCAGCGCCAGTTAGACAGAGTGCTCCAGGAACTGGTTTCCAACCAAATAAAACTGTACAATTTGTTACTGCAGAAAAAGAGCTTGGGGTTATGGAGAGAAGAATGTATTCAATTGACTCACCAACTCAACAGGTTATGTCTTCCCCTGTTGTTCAGAAGAAGAGTCATTTTAAATTTGCTTTACCTTCAACTTCTACTTCGAATGATAAGATAAATATAAAAAGGGAATCTATGAAAAAAGTAAATTTTGCTGTAAATATTTTTCTGTATCACTTACATGTGCCTAGATTAGCCTATGAGCCCACCTAGTCTAGTGGTTAACTCATCATCGCAAATCAGCTGATTTCAAAGTTGAGATTCTAAGGTTCAAATCCTAGTAAAGGCAGTTACTTTTATACAGATTTGAATACTAGATTGTGGATACCAGTGTTCTTTGGTGGTTGGGTTTCAATTACCCTCACATTTCAGGAATGGTCGACCTGAGACTGTATAAGACTACACTTGATTTACATTCATTTTTTACTGGTGCAAGATGCTATAAAAGCTTAAGTATATTTAAGAATTGAATGTTATCTTTCATTTAAGAATTGTAAATCTTTCCTGGTGGTTGGTTTCAAAACAGAGTTGAAAAAATTTGGCTTTTAGTACCTATATAAAATTTGTAAAAAAAAGTACAGTTTTTAGAACAGAATGTGGTCACTTCTTAATGCTACATAGCAAAACAGCTCTATAAATTGGAACAAAGTTTACTCTGTATTCTGCAATTAGCAACTGCACTTTTTTGTAACAAAATTTTTTTCCCTTAACAAAGTTATGAAACAATGAAACTGCAGTACCAGGGAAGCAAAAGAAGGTACTTTTATTGGGTAGTTTTTGTAATTCTTGCAGGTCTTTTTCAGGTATTAATAGAATGCAACTATCAGTGGCAAGAAAAAAAAGAATAAGGTGTAATGAAGTATAAAACTCAATTTTTTTTCGATAATTTGTCTCATACATAACTCTTTAAGGTTAATTGTGTTTTTTTGTGAAAAATACTGTAAATATTTGTATGAAAAATATAATGGAGTATGCAATCTGTTTACACATTGTTTCTAATTTTGTTAAATTAGAAACATTTCATTTAATAATTAACTTGTTTCAAACACTTGGAAACTACAGTTTTTCTTAGACACTTAGTAGTAGTAATAAAATTGCTAAGAGTCAAAATAATAAAGAGTTTGTTAAAATTGTGCAGATATTTTCCCATGCAGGAGGTTGATAATTTGGGGCCTGACCAAACTAGTCATATTGAGCCAATGGCTTTCTGGCCATCTCTGAACAATACCATCTCTGGCATTGTTCATGAACAAGGGAAGCAGATGGCTACAAACCCCAATAAAAAAGCCAGATAAATATGCCACTATTTTCTATATTTAATAATTATTGTAATGTGTTTTTTAGTGTTTTATAATTTTACTATTTTTCCTGTGATATTGTACATTTTGAATGTTAATTTTTTTGTCTTTTGACTGTTTATGTCATATGTTGTATGCCAAATGATAATTTTATTGTTTTAATTGAGATTTTACTATTGTTATTTCATTAAAATTTTATTTTGCTTGTAGTATATGGCATAGGCACTTTACATATATTAATGCTGTACTGTGTGAGGAATATTTTTCATTGTGATATTGAATGTTTTAATTTTTAATTTTATGAGGTCTGTAAATTAAGTTATGAGACTGGTTCAGAAAAACTTTTTATTTACAATCCAATTATACATGAACTCTATCACCTTTGAAATAGTTTTCTTGGGAAGCTACACAACACTTCAAACGGTTTTCCCACTCTTCATAGCAATGTTGGAACTCAGAACCCGGAATTTCCTTCAGATGGTTGGTTACATTTTTTTTTAAATGTTTTCTACTGTTCCAAAATGGTGTCCTTTGAGTTGTTTTCTTAAAGTTGGGAACAGGAAAAAGTCACAGGGACTGAAATCAGGTGAATAAGGTGGTTAATGAATTACAGGAATGTTTTTCTTTACCAAAAACTCATTAATTGAGAGTGCAGTGTGACAAGGTGCAATGTCATTATGCAGTATCCAGTTGTCTTTGATGGTTGGTCTCACTCTGGCAACTCTTTTCTGCAGTCTTTCAAGAATTTCTTGGTAAACATATAGATTTACAGTCTGCCCTTTAGGCAAAAACTTGTTATGGACAATGCCATTACTATCCAAGAAACAAAACATGGTTTTGATTTGCTCTTTTTAGTTTTTTTGGTACGTGGTGAGATTGAAGTGTGCCACTCCTTGCTCTGGTGTTTTGTTTCCGGGTCGTATTCAAACATCAAAGATCCATTACCAGTAATAACATTTTTTAGAAAATCAGGGTGTTTGAATTCGCCCTAGAAGATCGCACGTGGCACACTTCCACTCTGTTGTTTTTCTGTTTAACAGTGAGGTTTCTTGGGACCAATTTTACACAAACATTTTTAATGTCCAATTTGTTTTTCAAAATTTGATGGACTATAGGATGGTTCATATTCAATTGTTCTTCAATCATTCTGACAGTCAATCACCGATCGTATGGTATCATGTCTCTGATTCGCTCAACATTGTCATCACTTTTTGATGTCTAATGGTCTTCTAGAAATGGTTCATCCGCAACTGAAAATTCCAGCCATCTGAAAATGCTTTAAACCACCTAAAAACTTGGGCTCATGACAGAGCATCATCTCCATACGCCCTTTTCAATTTTTAAATAGTCTCAGTAGTATTCTCACAGTTTAACACAAAACATGATTGCACAACGTTGCTCATAATTAGTATCACGAAAAGTTTGTTATGTCTCATGTAACAACAATAGACCAAAAATACTAATACCTAATATAAATCAGCTGTCCATATAACTATATGTTTACTAGTAACTTTACAGTGTTGCAACTTCGGCTGCAAAAAAAAATCTAATGTCATTTACTTTATTTATAGACCTTATATATGTTTGCTGTTATTTAATTTTTAATTTTAGTATTATTTACTTAAATTTTTTATTATAGTAATATTATGTTCCGGTGCTGATAACAATGCTTCATTGTGCGTCTAAGGGAAAAACAAAACAGCTATCGCTCTCCCCATTCATTTCTGTCCCAAATCTTCTCTTTTATCCCCTAGTACTTTCCTTTCTTAATCTCGTTTATTAATTTCATCCTTCATTTTCCTTGCTTCCTTTCTCTTCCTAACTGACCCTTCCAATTCAATTGTCAAGATTCCATTTCCTCTAACCACATATCTTAACCAGCTACTGTTTCTTTGTATACTTGTGCATAAGTGTTTTTTCTTCTTATTCCTGTTAATGAACAGTAAGATGGAGGAACTATTATCTTACTTTTTTCATATCCACATCTCATAAGTCGCAATCCCTCATCCTCTTCCTTAACATCCATGCTCCACTTCCATACAACCCATTCAATACATATTTAGCTAACCTCTTCCTTTACTCTATATCCAGGCTTTTACTATGTAATTATGTTCTCTTCTTATGGAAGACTTTCTTTACCATCATTAATCCTTCCGTTCATTATGCTCTTCCAGTTCCTTGGTTACCGTAGTAGCCAAATATCTGTATTTTTTTCTATTCTTCTTTCACTTGTCCTTACTACTAATTCCTTATGTTGTTTACTTCCATTACTTTAGTTTTTATTATATTTATTTTCATTCCATAATTTTTCATTCTTTCCTTCAGAGCTGTTAACAAACTTTGAGGCATATGTATGCCTATCAACTAGAGTTGCTGATTATATAATCAGTAAACTTTATATATCTTATTTTTCATTCTCTTATACTTATTTCTTCTTGTTTTTCTTCAGTTTTTCTTGTTTATTGTCAGTAGCTGGTGTGGATCACAAATGTTTACAAATTTTCTTCCTTTCTGATGCTGATCAAATCTGTCGTCATATTAATATTGTTCCAGACTTGAAAGAGGAAATAATAACAGCACTCTAGCATGTTTTGCTGGAACATATTAATTTGATCAGGAAGTTTAAATGCAATATTCACAACACACCTTTGGGTAATGCAAAAGATTTTAATTAATGATTCATGCTGATCTTATACCTGTTAATCAGCATAGGGTTGCTATAATGCTCCAACTACTAATGAGGTTGCTGTTTTACTGGTAAATAAAGATAAAGGACCTTAGAGATAAAATCGTATGTTGTTGTGACTGTCAAATGCAACATGTGTCTGAGCTTCATTGCACTTATGATCCTTTACAATATCTTGAAGGTTGAAGATGGTTATTATCTAACTATTCCGCTAAGTAATAATGAACAAAATAAAACTGTTTCCTGCATGCAATTTTATGCTTATCAACATTTATGGTTCGAGATAACATTGACAATTTTTTACATTATTACAGAAACTTATTCAATCAATATTATGCTGACATGGCCAAGATGATAACTGAAAGATTAACCTTTATTTTTAATTTTTAAAAAAAAATTACGTGCTGATTAAACTCATCTTCGAGATACTGTGCAAAAAGACACAAATGTTAACGGTAACAAAATGGGTCAAAGTGTCATACTTCTTTAAGAAAGACACGCTTGCTGATTCTTCTATCTGTCAGTCTTTGCCTAAATTGACAGAATTATTTGCAATTATATAAGTTTTTTTGTCATCCTGCCCAACCAAACCTATTGTGGGTAATGTTCCAAAAGTATTTTTGTAAAGATATTTTATATCAAACCTGATGTCAAACCAATATCATGAGATTAGAATTTCAGATAAAATATTGAATAGAGATCTCAGTGGGATTGAAGATAATGTTGTTATGTTAAGTGAGAATTACTTATGTTATTTCGCTTTACCAACATATGATAATCAAGAAGCTATTAATGCTTATGATACAATGTTAAGACTTTCTTTCAACGTCGATGAACAGAAAGAATTTATAAGTATTAATCTTCCTAAATTAGTATCAGATCCATGTCAGGCATTTGATGATATAAATGACAGTGTTGCTAGCATCAACCCAAAGATGTTTTCTCTTAGATGATGCTCCTTGGAGGCATTGAGAAAACTTTCTTAATCTATTTGCTTCTTGCTCAAGGCCACTCAACCAAAAACATTGCAATTGGTGTAGCATCATCAGGAATAGCTGCTACACTTATAAATGGTGGGAGAACTGCACATTCCACTTTTAAATTATCATTAAATATTAAATGTGGGCGAGAATCTGTTTGTTCTATTTGTAAAAATGGTCCGATTGGACAAATTTTGCAAGATGCTTAACTTATTGTGTGAGGTGAATGCACAATAAGTCATAAAGTTCATATTGAAGCCATTGATCGAACTCTTTGAGATATTAGATCATGCGGTAAATTAATGGGTGGTATAACTTTTGTGTTTGCTGGAGACTTTTGGCAAACATTGCCTGTCATTGCGAGAGGAACTAGGGCTAATGTTATTCAGGCGTGCCTTAAATCATCACCCTTATGGAAATTTGTCCTTACTATTAACTTAAGAACTAATATGAGAGTTCATCTTGGGGGTGGCGATACTAAATTTCCCTTACAACTACTAAACATTGGAAGTGGGACTCTTCTTCACAATGATGGTTACATTTCTATTGATAACATCGGTACCATTGTGCATTCAGTGGATGATCTCATTTCCAATATACTTAAATTCTATAAGTACAGAATATACTAAGTACAGAATATCTTACCTTAATTTTACCATGAAATTACTTTCATGGGATCAATAACAATTTTCATTTTTACTACTTTCAATATGTAGTTTAATAAATATTTGATTCATGACTTAGGATGCAAGATCCTGAAAGCACTTTCATGTTAATATTAAAGGTATATAATCTCAATTTTCTATACTAGGTGGTTTATATTAATAGAATTTAAAATTTAACAGTACAGAAGAATGAATCTTAAAAAGATTAATTTTCGTAAAATAATTTGTACATATATATATATATATTTTTTTTTTTTTTGTAAGGTCTTATGCATATAAATATTGTTAAATGAATTACTTTTCTTTTTTGTTGTAAATGAAGAAAATAATTTTCAGGAATTTCTGGAAACTTCCACTCATCATCTTGTAGGCTCAGTTGAGCAAGTTATTCGTTGGTATCAGATGGTAAAGTCAGCTGGCCTTTTTGCCATTTATGAAGTGCATGGTGAGAAAAATATTTTATTGTTAATAGAAATAATTTTGTTGAAAATAAAACGATTCCACATAGGAAACATGATTTTAAATAAACTTTTTTTTAATTAACAATTGGGTTCCTGAGCCAGATGATAAATTAAATCTCCTTACAACTAAGTCATTAATTGCTTGGAGCGTCATATTAGTAATAAAAATGATTACAGAATCCATTCAGCTCGTCATATTCTAATAAACTGATTGTTACAGATTACCTAATGTAAACAGTTACTGAGTGCAGAGTTTTTTTGAGTAGTTAATTGCATACTATTGAGGTTTTGCAGCTAGTGATGCCACATAAGTTAATACTACTTCAAAAAAAATGACCAGTATTTTAAGGACAATACAGTTATGTTATTAACCTTCAACTGGTGACGTGACGTCAAAATGACAGCGTGTGTCTGGTCGCTATGTGATTACCCCCACCCATGAGCACATAATGAAAAATGCTTTGCAGTAGCTGGTTCTTTTTTTAGTTGTATTTAGAATGCCGTGCAGTGAAAGTTTTATTGCATCTGTTTTTTCTCAATTGAATGTTCAACATCTAACTGATTGGTTTGCTTGGAATTTCTCCTGCCATCACCCCATTTGGTCGCCCTAAAGCATAAGACTGAATGTCTGTGCTACAAGCAGCTACTGAGCCTAAAAACAGTTTGGCGACCTGTGTCTTAACTAGCTCCTAGAGCTAACCCTAAAAGTGTGAGCGTGGTACCATACACCACTCGCTTGCGTATCCCACCGCCCACTTTTCATATATCACTAAAATGGGTAGGTGCATCCCGTCAACTACTAAAACATAGACTATCAACAATTAAATTTATCACATCAAAGATAGCAATTTGCTGTCACGTCTAGGCCGCTGAATGCCAGCAAGTACTTGTCCACCATTAAAACACTTGGAGCCTTAGTCTGGCTGTTAGCCAGCCATATCTCTCGGTTAGCTTTATACAGTAGGAGTTTTTTCCCTTAGGCAAACTACTGATGTCAGTTGAACAAAGCAACCGCATCAAGGAACTCCCACTTGGTCTGACATGAAAAATGGTCAAAATGGTGGGAAAATTAATCACTCACAAGCAATGAGTCAATGTGGCGAGAGCCGCATTGACTCGCCGCTTGTGAGTGACCAATTTTCCCCTTGACCTTAAGTTCCAGGTGGCCTGAATTCTGGCTCCCCGCAAGAGCTGGGCAGTCGCCATATGTTTGCTTGACTGGGCCTCCCCGCAGACTTACAGTGCCAGTTGAAACTGATAGAAATATTGTTTTAAATTTACATTGTTGAAGAGCACTCAGGCTCCTATTGCCCATAAAATTGATGGAGAGGCATACCATCCGCCCAGATCCTGTATATCTATACAAGGACCTTCCCTTAGTTGTGGCGTGCTATTCTTGCTGCCATGCTTCCATCGCGAGCTGTAAAGCCTCCTCAGCTGGTGGGAGATGGGCAACTGTTTGAACGTCAAACTGATATGTGCTCACTGTTTATATATGTATAATTTCCTTTCATAAAATGATCAAATAATGCAGATTTTTGCTTAAATATAAATTTCTTTGCGTCCAGTTGTTTCAATTTTATTAGCAAATCATATTAATTTTTTTCAGTGTCAAAATGAACATGAATGATCAGAATTTCAAAGAAACAACTCTTCGTGAACTGGATAGATGGGAAAGCAAGGATTTGGATATTGATGAACCAATTACAGGTCAAAATAGGGAACAAGATGCAAATGGTAATCAAGAATGTGCTATAGATGGAAAATGAGAGGTGGTGATTGTATATAATGCATACATTTACAGTGGCAAGGGTTCTAATGGAACTGGATTGTCAAAAGAAGAAAATAAATTTTCTAAACCAGCACAGTCCACAATGCAACTGGTAGAACCCCTGTCTGGCTCAAATAGAAACATAAGAAGACTACTGGCAAAGCAGCTTTGTTTGCAGAAGTATTTTATTGCTGTCAGCGCATTTACTCCATCGGTTCAAATGATTGTGTAGATGAAATTTTATTTCTGTTCTGTGGCAGATGTGCATTCAGATTGCTTATGCCAAAAAGACCAAATGAATATGTACTAAAACTGATTAGTCGTGATACAGATTCACAGATTAGATATTTATATAACGCATACATTTACAGTGGTAAGGGTTCTGATGGAACTGGATTATCAGAAGAAAACAATTTTCTAAATCAACACAGTCCATAATACGATTGGTAAAACCCCTTTATGGCTCAAATAGAAACATAACTGGGGATGATTGGTTTTCATCAATTGACTTGATTGAAAAACTGGGAGGTAAGGGCTAATGTATGTTGACACCCTAAATAAAAGAAAATGAGAAATTCCAGCAGAATTTCTTCCTGACAAAAAATGAAAAATTTAGGGAAATTTATACGGCTTTACTAAACAAATGACCTTCTTGATTTCTTATGTACCAAAACATAACAGAACAGTAATATTTATTAGTTCTATGCATCATAATAAAGGTACCATAAAAGTAATAAGCCTGAGATTATATCCTACTATAATAATGCTACAAAAAATGGGGTTGATGGTTGTAACAAGATGTGTATCAATTACTCTTCTATTTGGCGTACAAAGAGGTGGCTGATGGTTTTGTACTACATATTAATTGATATTTGGGCAATGAATTCTGATATTGCAAGACATACAGTCTTGTGACAGATGCTTTCACTCTCTGAAAGTAGTAGCAATGAAGTTAATTTTCGCCCTTGCAATGCAAAGATTTTATAATAAAAGAATTTCTCGAGGTATATGAATTTCATTAAAAAGAATTTTTAAATTGCAAGAAAAACCTGACCTGAGGTACTTCCAACAATTTGCAGAAGGCTGCAAGACCAAAAGACACACAGTATCTGCCCTGCAAAAAAGAAGAAATGGACATTGTATTTGTGTTATGAATGTAAAATCTCTGCACGTTTAGACAGTCTGAAAAAGATTTGCCCAAAGTGGTATGAAGATTAAACTACTACTTTTTTTTTTATTTCAGTTATTTTTTTATTTATTACAGTAATTATTATCATTATTATTATCACTATCATATTATATTCACTCTTATTTTTATATAATATTAATAAAATATAACTATGTTTTCAAATCTTAATAAAATGAAAAAAGCAAAAGAAAAACCAACAACTCAAAATTATGACTTCCAAATTCTTTATTTCTCTTTTTATTTTTTTAATATTTCTTTTCCTTCTTTGGGATTCCAAGACCAAATTCCTTGGATTTGTAACCATGTGTGTCTTTTGTTGGCAATTCCTTTGAAATTACAGACAATCATATAACAATGGTAAAGGCTGTAAATCAGAATGATTTCAGCCACCAATTACCTAGTTATCGCATTTTCTAGGAAAAACCACCTTTATATCTTTCTCAGAATATATATGAAGTACTAATCCAGGTGTGGCCAACAGTTTTTGCCTCTGGGCCGAATTGGAAAGAAACCTTTTTTCACGGGCCGAATGAAATATTAAAATTAAAAAATGTTATATACAAAAATGATTCATCTAAGTAAGCAATATTTTATTATGGAATTTGTTTGTTGTACTTTTATTTAGATTCATTAAAGAAAAAGTTCGTTCACAAACATAAGTTGAGCTGAAGATTACTAAATATTTTTTGGTAAATTTTTTAAATTTCCATATTTTCTGCTTATAATAAAAGCTAATGCTGAAAAATTTTTTGCGGGCCGCATAAATTCATTACACAGGCCAGATTCAGCCTGCAGGCTGTGTTAGCCACGCCTGTAATAACCCTTAGAATAGAAACCTATTCAAGTAGGCTCTCATCTAACTAATTATTTCAAACTATGAAGTATTCTTTCAAATAAATTATATTGCACTTTAAGTGCTGTACAGGTTGTATTCCAGTATTTATCTTAGTTTTACTGTAAATTTGTTTACTTAGGGCTGTAAATTGCTTCTAATTTACAGCCAACCACTCAACTTGTATATAATCTTTTACTTCCTTTGGAATTCGGCTTTGGATCCCATGTTATTGAACATTTATATAAATTCATAAAACCTCTATTATCGCTTATCTTTGTTGATGGTAAACATTCAATCACTACCCTTCGTTTCAACCATACATATATTGGTCGAATTCCAGTTTTTGTGTTGTGTGAAAGTTGTTCCAAACATTCTTTGTAATCTAACAATATGTACTTAAGTCAAACCCCTCAATATCTCAAGTTCTTTTTTGTCATTATTGTATAAAAGTGTTTTACTGTATTAAAAAGTGGTTTAACGTATTAAAGGTGTTTTAAAAAGCTTTATTCGCTTAACAATAACTAAAATTAAAAATTTACTTAAAAATTATGTAAAAAGTAATAAAAAAAAAGTGGTGTCAAAATGATGTTACTTTTCCGTATGTGTCAGTGAAACCTCACCAACTAAAAATTAAAAAATCTTAAGGCTGAAAATTGACAGGCATATTTTTTCTAATGTTTATTCTTACATATAGGTTAATTAAATGTGCTCATTCGGCTTTACTGATACATGTGAATGGAATAATATCTTGTTTTGTTTGAGTTTAAATAATCTTTATCAAATTAATTTATGTATTTGACTAGTTAATTCAAGTTTTGTATTTTCAAAAAGAAGGAATTATAGAACATTTCTGAATGTTTTATTACCAAATTTTGGAAATGTACATTAAGAAGTCAGATTTTTTTCTGACTACGAGAACATTGTATTTCTTCCATTTTTATCTTTTTACCAAACATAATTTAAGTTTTACACAAACATTCAAGGTTAGCAGCATGAACATTCAATGATTCATTTGGTATAACATTTTTATCTCCATGCTTGTTTTCAAAATCATATTATTCAAAGATATATAGCACCATCACTGCCATGTTTGATAGAAAAAGGCATTTATCACAATAATTTTCAGTTTTTAATTCTACTGTGGGTGTTTATTATCATCAAGAGGATGATATAAAATATAAATCCAAAAATAAGTAATTTAAAACTGAAAAAAAAAACAGGATCATAAAATACATAGTAAGAAAAATAGTAGTGCACAATAAGTGAAATACTTTGTGTAGTAAACAGTTAGGAAAATGTTTTTACTCATTGAAATTTACAAATTTCTTAAGTAATTAAAAATGTATCTTGTTTTTGTATAACTTTTAAAATCATTTGTATTGTATTAGGTGTGCTGGAATCTAAACATGTAAAATCACTAGACATTGTTATAATAACAATAAAACAAGAACCAAAAGGTCCAACTATTCAAGGTATATTTTGTGCTGTTGATCGACCTTTTATGGATCACTTGCAACCAGGAGATAAAGTTGTGTGAGTAAAAAATTTGATCGAATAAACAATACAATTAATGTATGTTTTTATATCAGTATGGTATTTTGAATAAAATATTTCTGAAATGTCAGCATATTAGTAAATATTACACATATTTGTTTCGTGGTAAATGTGATTTTTTTCTTCTTATAAAATGATTATTGGTTAAACTACCCTCAATATTTTATGAAAAGTAATATTTATTTCATGAATGCATTTCTTGCTGAAGGACTTAGTTTAACTTTATTCTTCTACTTTGCCATCATGAGGATGATCACGTTAATTTGTTATCTTGTATGATTTCTCAGTTATTAATATTTGTTTAAAATGTTAATTGAAAAATCTAAATTAATTTTTTATTTTTGTGTAAATTAAAAAGTGAGCATGTGTATCCATCCATTCATCCATTTATAATATAGCAATTCTTTAAGGCATCATCCAGTTGCTCCTCCTCAGCCGGTGCTTTCCCAAGATTGCCTCAGAGATGTGAGGTGGGAGATCGTTACGGAGGGGCCATGCGGCCTTCTTCGTAGTGCTATAAGACAGTGCCTCGTTTATAGACGACGTGACGCGATCGACCGTGTCGTCGATGTCCTCCGGTGTGGTCAGGAGTTCTGGATCTACCGGCCTAAAATCCCGTTGGAGAGCTTCATGAAACTTTCCAGTTCACTAACCCTTGGGGAGTTGGTGGTGGGTCTCACCCGGCCCCTGCTAGACCCAACTCCAGTAAGACCGGAGAAGTGTCCGAGCTGAGGTTCTCGATAGTTTTCTGCAAACGGCATTTGTACCGCTCTCAGAATTGCGATGTCAAGCACATCATGTCTCGACCGACCATTTGCACTCACGAAGGTGGGCACTTCAGGGCCTGTGACGACTAGCCTGCGGGCCCTCGCTTCTTCGAATAACAGCCTGACATTAGCAATTATTACGTGGATATTCCAAGACGTGTGCTTAGGATTGAGATCGCCCATGAGTATGAAGGGACCATCCCAATTTTCCAGCACGGCATCTAGGTCAGCGCCGGGTACAGCTAACTTCGGCCTGTTATATGCCGAGATCAGTCTGTATACTGCGCCTAGATGTTGTACATGTATGCAGGTCTGTTCCGTAACAATAGTGTGGACCTCGACCCTCATATGAGTGATTCGTCTGTAGACTAAAATAGCGGTTCCGCCAACGGCGGGGCTTCGGCGTAGCACTACCCTGTCGGTTCTGTAGGTGAAATAGTTACGAAGGGTCAGTGATTTGTCCGGCTTGAGGTGCGTTTCTGCTAGCAGTATCACATCAATTTGTAGGTCATCGGCCAGACGGCATAGCTCCGCCGTCTTGCCTACTACGGAACGCGCGTTCCACTACAGTAATCGCAAAGTTTGTCTAGCCATACCGGGTGAGTAAGGTCATGAGGCATTCAATCAGGACTGGAGTAGGTCCCTAATAGATTTCGCCTGTAACAGGCGGAGCAATACAGCCAAAATTTCGGGTAGGACGTCCTTTATTGACATTCTCGCCAGAAAGTCGTTCCCGGCGCTCTCCTTCAAGGACACGACTTCCGGATTTTTCCCGTCGGGGCGGCAGGGTGTTTTTGACGCCACCTTTGGTGGGTGCCGAATCTCGGGAGCTCTTACGGGTTTTGCTACAGTTTGTGTTTTGGTTATTACCCGCTGTGGTTTTCTCGAATTTTTGGCTTCTTTTGTCGCCTGTGAGGTAGTCTTAATTTTGGTTTTGGTCGGTTTTGTGGCCGCGACCTTCTCGGTCACTGAAATCCGTAGGGGCTTTTATTGCGCCTCTTTTCCACCGCCGGGGTAGCCGCGGGCTGAACGTCTTGCGGCTGAGGTTTTGATACCCCCCTGGTGACCCGCGCCCAGCTACGCCTGTCAGTGATCGCGGATTTCTGTGGGGTGCTTTTCTGTCGGACCAAGTGCTCCTAGTAAGAAGGGCATCCCATATAATTTGTGGGGTGAGGCCCCTTGCAATTCGCGCTCGATGCGGTCTCTTATCGCGACTTTAGGCAAGACGTCGTTTCGTGGTCCCCACCACATTTAACGTAGAGCTGTGCCCTGCGGCAATAGTTCGACGAGTGGCCGAACGCTTGGCATCTGAGGCATTGAGGGGACCCCTCGTGACACGAGTGCCGTCACGATTATTTTACAGTAAAATATACTGTCCTGGTTGTAGATGCTGCTGGTGACTGGAGTTTTTTTACGGGTTTCCCTACCGTCCCTTGAGGTCTGCTTTTTCACTGACGCCACGTCATAGCCTAGTAAGGAGTACTCCTCTCCCACTTCTTCGCAGGTAGCCCCCAAAGGGGATACCGGACCATGAATTTAAGCTCCCTCTCCTTAGGGAGCTAGTAAGTGCAGAAGCCGATGCGCTTTGAGTGCAGAAAATTCTGCACTTCCCGGAAATCACCTTCGCTGCTTAATTGCAGCCTTATTGAGATCCAGATCCTCTTTGTGACGAGGTGCCCGCAGACTATACCGGATATGGCTCTTGCCAACATAGACCACTCCTTAGGGCAGTCCAACATTATGGGTGGGATTTTCTTCTGCTTCTCGACTGGTGGTTGTGAGGGGGTTTCCCCTGTAACTTCAATGGTTTCGGCTGCCGTTACCAGACTGCCCTCGGTTGTGGTTGGCTCCATGGACTCAGTGTCCACAGCTACTAATGGCTCGGGCTTGGCCCTTTTCTGGTCTCCCAAGGTTAGAAACCCTCCGCTGGAAATTTCCAGGGATGGTGAACGAGGAGGTGGTGGGTGATTAGTCACAATCAGCTTAAATTAATAAAAAAAAATTATATCTAAATTTTAACTCTAGTATAAGTTTAAATTCACAGAAATAATAAATTAACTTATTTAAAAAAAAAAAAAAATTGAGTGGATAATGGCTTACATTAGCGTACATTAGCTTACAGTACAAGGAGGTGGTTAAACCTGGTAAAGTCTTTATCAGTGAATGACTAAATAAAATTTAGATAAAAACAATTTACTTAATACTAATCACTACTTAATCTATAAAATAGTTTGAAAATAATATAATTACTTTGCTGTAAACCTAAAAATAAAATCTACATATTTAACTAATTGCTAGACACTTACTTAAAATAAAATAAAAGTAAGCTATGCTAAAACTTATCTAGTTTGACCGGATGGTCAAACAAAAGATATAATGCTATCTATTAATGGCGGGACTGGGCGTCCTAATGGTATGCTGGTGATGACACTGGAAATGTTACTCAGGTACACACACACACACACACATACACACACACAACGCAACACAGAGCACTAGAAAACACGTCCTTTCACAACCACTGCTAGATAGAGACTTGGACTTCCACTTGGATTTCTTCCCACCAAATCTAAGAGCAGTCAGTGATGAAAATGGTGAATGGTTCCATCGAAGGTATTTTAGATATGGAAAAATGATACAGGGCACATGGGGTTTGAGCATGCTAGCTGACTATTGTTGGACCCTAAAGAGATATTTTCATGACACAAAATATCATAGAAAATCAGACATTAGTACTTTTTAGGTAAGATTATATTATACTAAGAATGCATTTTAAATACATAATGTTGTAAAATTAAAATAGTTTTCTCTAAACATTCTTATCTGATGTTATAGTGCAAAAAAATGTTATTACGAGTACATTCACCCATTTTCACTTCTAGGACAAAAAATAAATCAAATTTTGTATACCAGTGTTATTTATATTTTTTTAAATTTAATTAATTTTCTCAATTATTGCTAATTGCAAGACCCATCAGATTTTTATAACTGAAGGGTTCTGGAGGGAGGACAAGAAAGTGGTAAACCACAAACCCTTGTCATTTACTTAAAATTTCTTTTTAAATTGCTCAGATTTTAAACTGTTTAACTTGAGAAATAATTTATTTTAACTTGTAATAAAAAGATTACATATTTATTTTATTATGTGTAATATTTATTTATTGCTGTCACAAACAAAAGATTTTAATTTTTACTAAAACAATTAGTATTGACCTAGATAGTGCTGAGATATGCCATACAGCTAACTTTATGAAAAGAATGTTTTTTTCTGACTTAAAATTTACGGGAAAAATATATGTGTTTAGCATTTTATTTTCCTTATTTTCCACATGTCTGTAAAAAGTGGATGTTAGCACTTTAAGCACAAAAGTTAAATGTCTAGTAAAATAATATTCTCACTTGTTGCATAAACATTTAACATCAGAAAAGTGCATGTTGGTATTGGCAAGATTGTTTCATAATAATAGTTAAAAAGTAAGGTAGTCTTACATTTCCCAATCACTTTTTTGCTAACTTATGTTGTTTTGTTAACTAAAATTTTCTTCAAAAGTAAAAAAAAATAATAAAGGAAAGTATTCTTTTTTCGATTACTTTGTAACCAAATTTGATTTTTTATACCTATCTGAAACAAAAAATTCTAAAAAATTTGCCATAGTAACTGTGTAATAACTTATCTTCTCTTGTTATCCTAACCTTCCTTGAAGAAGCGAATTAGAGTTTCAGAAAGGCCAAAAATAATCAATCAAAAAAAAAGGTATTTTCTTATTTTCAACCTTTTGAAGCTAAATTCCAGTAACAAAAATGAAATAGCATAACAGAAAAGTGATCTGGGAGTAAATTAAGATCACTCTCAATTATTATTCTTATTATGAAGCGAGTTATAAAGCTTTAAACTTAACAGCAAGACATAAGTACATAGAGCTAAGTATAAATTAGTTTTCCAATAAAATATATATATATATATATATATATATATATATATATATATTTTAATTAACATGCCTACACTAAATTCTACACATTTAATGTAAATATTTATAATCTTTACAGTTGTGTTGGAAGAATGAAGGGTGCAAAGAAAATGCAAATTTTGAATGCTTGGCATGATTTTTCTAAACTAGAAGATTATAATCGAATCTCTTTTCTTTGCCAACGAGCTCTGCAAGAAGCTGTTTTGATGGCTCCAGAACCTTAAGTTTCATAGTACAAACAGATTTATTCATAAATCTCATACAGATTCATAGGCATCACTTAAGTTACAATAAAAGAAAAAAATAGGAAGTATATTAGTATGAATTCTGTTATAGTTAAGAATAATTCTGATTATTATTATTTTTAATTCAGAGGAACACTGTTTCAATACTTTGGTACATACAAATTTATCTTATTTAAAAATAATTTATTTAATTTAACATTACAAGACTTTCCTGGTAATGTCTGAAGTAGTACATGTTTCTGCAGTTTTAGCTTAATTTATTTTGAAGGTACATTTTTTAAAAAAGCATTTGTTGTTGATGAATACATGATACATCTCCAGTTCTTTTGTCTTCATTGTATAATAATTTTTTTAATGGATTGGGATCTACATTTGAATCTTTTGACAGAAGTTATGTGTATGAAGAGAAGTGTATGTAATAAATCGTGTTGTATTTAAGATTTTACATTACTTTTAATCTAAAATAATTTTACATTAACATTACAATAAATCTGAAAAAGTAGCTACTGCAGTGGAAGAAGCTTGGTTAAATACAAAGATACTTAATAGCAATTCATTTTAAGTGAATAATAACTATAAAAAAATGATCTGTTAAATTGATAAATTACATTCCCTTAGCAGTTGATAAAAAAAAAGCCTGGTCATTTTCAAAGAAGAATTTTAGAAAAATATTAATCAACTGTAAAATGCAAAGAGCTGAAATCAGATTTAATAAATTGGTTTTTGCAGATTATTAGTTACTAAACTTTGAAAGAATTATTCTCTGCAAAAGTAACTGCATATCATTGGCATAGAGCAATTATCAATGATTCCTATTAATGGTAAATAAAAACGGTTTACATTTTATAGCTTATCATCAATGAAAATGTGCTATAATATACATTTAGTTTTCACATCTGCAATTTTCTGCCAGAATATGTTGTTTTTTTTAATTAAAAGTAAAGTACAATAAAAAATAGGTAAATAAGTTCTTATAAATGTTTAAATTCTGATTTAATTGGTTAACTGTATAAAAATGTATTTTCCTTTTAACTAAAATGAGAAATTAAAAAAATAATAAAAAAATATAGGCATTAAAAGTAATACTAGACTGTTAATTCAATTCTTTTTTTAACTTGTGATAAAAAAAGTTTTGAATTAGACATATCTTAATACAACATCAATAGTAATCAGCATTATAATATATTAATATATATATAATATTAATACAGCAACAAAACAGCTTAATTTAGTTGCATAATATTCTTAAGAGTGGTATTAAAAATTTAAGAGAAGAAATACATAAATATATTTAATAAATATTTATTTATAGAGTTATTGGTTAGTTTTTTACTAAATTTATTCTAACTATATTAATCCAAATTAACTGAAAATGCAAAGTATTAGATTACAGATTAATAATTTTACAATTTTACACATTACATAGTATATTAGTTAGTACCATTATTATAATAATAGTACATATCAATAAAATTAATAAAAAAGTAATATGTAAAAAAAAAACAATAAAAATAAATAAAAAACTATTATAAAAAATAAAAACATATGTAATATATAAAATAGTATTCTTTATTATTATAATAAATGAACAGGTACATTTTTTTTATGTTCAACTGGAAATGATACACCAAAAGTGTCACTATGTTTATGTCTTGAGTATTAATGTATTAATCCATTACTTTTATCTGCTGTCAGTTACGAATTCATCCTATGAATAATAATTTAAATTTTCTTTGAACATCATTTGAAATGTATTTTTTCTTAAATTGTCAGTATAATTTGTTCTTTTGAACAATTAGGAAACTTGTAACAGCATATGCTTGCATAACAAGGCAATTTTTCAAAAATAAGAGTAAAAAATATTTTTGTTCTCTGTCCAGGAAATAATAAAACCACTCTATATTAGTACAATGTTTTGACTATCAGAAAGAGGATTGAGTATGGATGAGTTGGCTTCAAAAGTGCATTGTCCAGTACAATTAAATATTAAAAAAATAAAATAAAATAACATTTTTTAACTTTGACTATACAATGTTATGATTACATTTTCTCAATCATACTTAGCTTTTCTCTGAATTTTGAATACTTTTCAAACTTTCTGATGTAGATAAAAATATTCTTCTGTAATTTGAAAAGGAATATACGTAACTGCAATAAACCATCAATAACTTTTTTTTTCAATAACCACGCTAAAAATAAAATTACAAATTACACTTAATGACTGTTTGAAATATAATTAATTTATCTTATGTTTTGTTTACTGGCATATGTAGAGATCCAGGGATTATAGGTAGGGCTTAATATGGGGTAGATTTGAATACAGGCACGGTTTTTTTTCCAGTTTCACACTTGCTCATTGTCAGGTTGCATTAAAATTGTCACAAAAGTTTTTCAGAACTTTGAGGATTCCTTTTCCAACCCAAAATGTAATTGTATTAAAATAATAGCAATATAAAATAAAAATATTACATTTATGCTTTCTGATTTCACCATATATGTAAGTTGTTAGTCTAAAGACAGAATTGATTCCCTTTACAATGTTTTCAACCGTTTACACAAAGCATCACTGGCAAACTGTACAAAGTTTAGAATTACTGGGTAGGTTGACAATTACTTGGTTTCTCAAAGATATATATGACCAGATAACAACGATTGATGGAATAATTAGGCACAGGAATAACTAGTACTTGTTTGCAGTAATAATGGCTAATCATTCAAGAGAATGATCTGAAAAAAATTTTATTTTATTTTTATTATTTAGTTTTTTATTTATGAGATGAGTGGCAAGTTGAACTCTTTATAAGGTTTATATGAATTGTGCAGGTCCGCTTAATTTTTTTGGGAGGAGTTCTGATTATATATAATTTATGCAGACTTAATTTAAATCTACCGATTTAATTTAGGTGAATCCAAACAATTCACCCTCTTGAGTTTTGAGAGCTGATTTGGGTTTTTCATCAGAAATCGAGGGGGGAAAAACATCTTTTAGGAAATCTAAATTGAAACAGAAGAGGGCCCTTGGGAGGGGGTTAATGTTTTTAAAAATATTCCTGTCTGAATTGGCAGGTTACTCCATTGTCCATCCACTTGTTTCAGTATTTTTTCTTCTAAGATCCGATGTGACTTTTTTTAGGGATCAGAATGGAAAAAAATGTTTTATTTATTGTTTATTTAATAACATATATTACATTTACAAATGCAGAAATAATTCTTATAGTTAGTTACAAATGGTAAATTATCATGTACAGTATTATCTTTATAATTATTATAATTTAAAAATGTGTTTTCATAATTTAAAATAAAAGTTATTGTCATAATTACTAATAATAGTAATAATAATTATTATCATAATAGAGAAGTACATTCGTGTCGCAATGCAGATGTTCTACATATTGATAATACAACTTTATTACAGTCTAAATAGAACAAACATGTATATATATTTCAACATATATTACCTAAACTGTCTAAACCAGGCTTTAAAGTAAGAAATAATAGTAATTATAACCATAGTACAAATATAGCTGATATTTGTTTTTTTCCTTTAATACACATCAAAAAATATTGGTAGTAAATTAATGGTATAATAATTTTACAACATATTACATAAAATTTGAACATCTATCAACTACTTGAAAATTATTGTCATTTATTTCAATATATTTTAATAATTATAGTACTTATTTGTCTTTACAGGTAGTTTAATAGATAAAATTATAAGATAGGTATTGTTTTATGTTGTAAGAATACATTTATATATTCTTAGTGGTAATTTGAATATTATTTTTGTTTAAAACTCAATCACTCTCAGTTTTATTTTATTTATTGTAGTACTTTTAATTTTTTAAAAGGCACTATCATATATCTCTTATAATTTAAGCACATTTACGACAACAATAATAGTAATTAGTAATTCTGAATATTATTATACAAAGTGTACAAGAAGAATTGAATGAACATTATTTTATTATAACAACATTTTGTAATTACATATTAGATCGAATTATATTTTACATATACAATATGGTAATGTTGTATTATACATTATAATCAGTTATATTTTATCTAATATAAATTATAAATAATAGTAATATTATTTTCTAATGTTTGTCAATCTTTGGTGAAATCTTTTAGCTGTATAAATTACTTCATTAAAATGATATATGTATTTGCTATATTGAAAAAAATATTTTGATTTATAAAATAAATTTAATAAAACTATTAGTAAGCAATATACAAGTTATGTTGCTTAATTACACTTTTCACTTAGCTTTTAGATTAAATATAAAAATGGAATGTTAAAATAAAATTGGGAATAATCTTCTATTTTAAGACTGATGATTTCAAAATAACCTTTCTTTAAAATAATTAATTGATGAGTTGCTGCAGGTTAAAACAAAGTTTACAGAATGTAATTGGATAATACTTCTCTGAGACAGTATTATCTCAAAGTAAAATTAAAAAGTCTTTTGCTATGTCTAGCTATACAAATATACTTGCTATCGCAAGTATATTTGAATATTAAGTATATAATTTTGTGTTAAGATGTTACATGGTAATGATATGTAGCATCATTATTTTAGTCTAAGACAATTATTTAATAGAGGAAGGAAAAGTGTTAGATTTTTAATATTCACTTCACCAGCATTTCAGATAATCGCAATACATTTAAAATGGAATGTGTTTTATGCCGCTGATTCTTGGTTTGATAGTAAAAACTGAGAACATCATAAAAAGATCAAATCAGTTCCTTTTTTTAAATTAGATCTAGTGTTGCTATCATTATTTTGAAAAATAAAGCGACTTACTGGCCAGCTCAAAAAAAAAACAAAAAAACAAAAAGGGGCAGACAATTTGATCTGTGGTTATCTTCATTATGGGATGGGTGTTATTATGACAAGCTGTTCTATAATACTGAAGAAACCAGAAAATTTATTTAAACACATCATTTTATAGGTTTATTAACATCAATGAAGGATTCAGCTCATTATGTGCCCTTGAGTCAGAAAAGCTGCACTAGATATTTGGAAACTTTTGGACTAACGAATAAAATTCAAGCATGGATGAATGTGAATAAGCTTCACATTGGACATTGGCAAATTGTAGTTATGATGATAGTTGTACTGAAGGTTACAGAAGACTAAGATGTAAAAGGTCATTCCATCATGAAAAGGATATGAAAATAATAAAGATCCAATCCAAACTTTTTAACAAACATTTTCATATTTTTGTAATATTGAAATAATATGAAAATTACTAACATTAAAGCATACTGAAGAGATTTCATCTTTAATTAAGATTTATAAACAGGTGTTATAAATATATGCATACAAACTCATTTTTTACTATTAGATAAACATATAAAATTTTATTGAAATCCATAAAATGTACATTCACTAATTACAGTTTTATATCTATGTTGAGTAATCTACCAATTCAGTTTGGATGAATCCAGAGTATTTGCCCTGTGGGTTTTAAGACCTGATTTAGGTTCTCCATTGAAAATTAAGGAGATATCTTTTGGGAAATCTCAACTGAAACATCGAGAGGGGGTCAAAGTTTTGAAAAATACATCTCCCTGAAATGGTAGATTACTCCATCGCCCATCTACACTTATATATTATATTACAAAGTTTCCATCAATTATAAATATTTAGATACAATAAGATCTTAAGAACAAAAAATATGTAGTTGTAATAAAGTGCTTGTTACAATGTAAATTATTGTTACATTTTGAATATAACATGGACAAAAATATTCATAGCAAAATAAAAATATGTAGTGGCAATATATGAAAATAAAGTTTTATTGCAATTATTAAACGTTCCATTAAACACTTTCTTTGCTGCCTCGTTTTATTTACAGTATGAAAGCTGATATTTATGCAGTATACATAGTATATCCAAAACTATTCACACCTACTATTATCTAATTTACTTTTATACCAACCAGCATTCAAGCTGTAGACATTCACTCAGTCCAGTTTTTTAAGAAAGTATAAATAGTTTTTATGGAAAATTTTTTCATCAGACTAGTGGCCTATTCAGAAATATTATAATTATGGTCTAATAATATAACTTTTATTTCATAATAAAAATTGTCTAATAATGAGAATCAACAAAAAATTACAGCACTAGAAGCTAATTATTAATTACTAAAAATAGCTATATTACAACATTTTGATCAGTTTTATTTATTCATTTAGAAACACATATTTTCTTTAAAAAAATCTGATGTGGACACTACATGACTTGTATAGCTATTAAATTACATATACACATTTTTTTTAAAAATGAAAATGCATAAAATTTTATTTTATTTCATTAATAACTATTTATTGTAAAAACTTTTTTTCAATCTATTACATTTTTTAGTGATTATTAATAGATCAGTATGTTCAAATTAAAAAGAAATAAAGTTAAAAAAAAAAGGAAATGAAGTTGGATTCAAACCGATGTGCCTTCCCCTTGTGAGATCCAAATATTTCATTAATTAAAATTTTATTTAACTATAACTCTGGAACCAACGAAAATAAGTACTAATTATGATATATCATTGAAAAGCTCTCAATGAGAGCTTATTATTGCAGTAAAAAATTCCAAAATCCAAAAAATTTTGATTTTGGCTTTTTTTAGTCCAATCGATTACAATCAAAAAGGAAGGTGCACAACTAGATGTTACAACAGTCCTAAATCCAAAATTTCAACACCTATAGCTATTACTTAACTATTATTGTAATTTCTATAATAAATTATAAGCAATGTATTTTGAAAAAAATACATTGCTAAGATAAAAAAATACAAGTTTAGATCTAAGTTTCTTAGAGTCCATTAACAATGATTTGAAATTAAGGAAGGTTGAGGAATTTTTCTGGGAGTTAGGTAGAATCATGGAAGCAATATGTAAACGAAGACTGGCATTCTACAGACATCAGACTTGAATGGATTCAAACAGACTTTCGTCGACTTAATGAAAATTTTCGTTAAGACAATCATTAAATGTTTCATGCAAAGAGGACCTTTTCTTTTCTTTCTTTTTCCTGTTTAGCCTCCGGTAATTACTGTTCAGATAATACTTCAGAGGATGAATGAGGATGATATGTATGAGTGTAAATGAAGTGTAGTCTTGTACATTCTCAGTTCGACCATTCCTGAGATGTGTGGTTAATTGAAACCCAATCACCAAAGAACACCGGTATCCACGATCTCGTATTCAAATCCGTGTAAAAATAACTGGCTTTATTAGGACTTGAATGCTGGAACTCTCATCTTCCAAATCAGCTGATTTGGGAAGACTGGTTCACCACTAGACCAACCCAGTGGTGGGCTAGTGGTAAGGACCTAAGAATAGCAAACATAAACATGACTGTTTTAAAAAACAGAAGGGCGACAAGAAAAAATTCTTAAGGGATCCAGAAGGAGAAGAAAGAAGGAAGGGGCACAGTGAAAGAATGGAATACTGGAGAGCTAAGGTACTAACGAGAAGTTAACTATTCCATCTGTCTGGTCTTACAGTAATCAATGTCAACAAAAAAAACTTTATTTTCTAATGTGTAAAATTCATTTTAGTTTTAATTAATAAATAAAAAAATTTCCTATTACATTTTCTCATAAATAATTTTTTTTGAAGCTTTTGTAGTAGTTATTTAAACAATTAAAAAAAAAAAAACAATGTAATTGATAAAGATAATAAAATTATAAAATAATTTAATAATTATTATAAAATATAATTATAATTATAAAATTATAATTTTGTGCCAACATCTTTTAACTGTTGTATTATTGCAAAGTAAAAATTAAAAAAATCTGTAAGACAAGTTCTAATGAAACAATGTGATACCAGTTAATGTGAAAAATGCAAATTTACACAATATTTTATCCATTTCTTATATGTAACTCCTCATCATTAAAATTGTGTATTTTTTTGTAAAAGAAACATCCTTGAGTTTGATATGGTTGAAATTATTAAAACACAACTTGAATGTTGATTTGAAATTAAAATAAGTCAAAAACTGAATTACAAAAATATAAACAGAAGCAGAAGAGTTAAGAAGTAAATGAAAGTATAATTTTTGGCAGATGATAGGTCAAGTAACACTTAATGTACTGTACATAATAGGTCAGGAGTTGTGGGTAAGGGAATTAATTTTATTCTCAGTAGTTGATACTACAAATTAATGACTGAGGCATTGGTCAGGTTAACACACACACACACACATATATATATATATATATATATATATATATATACATACATATAATTTTAATTATACAGATATGTATAATTAAAAACAGAATATGTATAATTTAAATATGCCATACTGTATCACTTGATTATTATGTAACAAGCAGTAGTAACAAAACAGAAAATAAAAGTTAACTTCCTACTTATAGTAATAAATAAAATAATTTATTTTCAATGGAATAATAATAATAATAATTATAACCTACATCTGTAGAGAATTATTAATATATCTAATTTAAAAAAAATTTATAAAATAGTTTTTTATATTTTAAACGCTTAGCTTTTATTTATAATCTTAAGTAAAATTTGTTAATATATAGTGCAATAATCATAAAATTTAACATATTTATGGTATAATAAATTCTTAATTTATATAATTATAATATTATTGTCATACCACATTATTCAAATATATGAAAATTTCTTATATAACCTAACAGTATTATTGTCATACCACAATATAATTAAAGTAGTACCATACATTACTTACCATAAATTTTTAATCAAGCAAATACACACAAAATAATTACTTCTTAATTAATTTATAGTGAATTTTTTTATAAAGAAAATAATTATAAAAATAAACTATCATTACCATCATCTTCAGTCAATGAAAGATAATTTTTATCAATCACAAAAAATAAATTATTAAACAAATGGTAACTAAATACATCTTTTGGAAACAACGCTTTAAAGTCAATTCTTTTTCTAAATTTCTTTGTTTTTTCCTATCTTTAGTTATAACATTTTATTATGAATTAGTTATAAACAGCTAAAATGCTATTTTATTTTTAATTTTAGGTATACTGTCTCAGGTTTAGTATTTTATTTATAAATTACTGCTAATCTGTAAACTTTTCCACAAAATAGACCTTTATTTAACAAGCTTAATTAACTTATCCATTAACAGATTTCTTCAATAAGTATTGCATTGAATCAGTTAAGATGTTCTTAAGAATACATATATTAAACATTAAAATTTGAATAAAGTAGTCAGCTTTATTATTGCTAACACTGAACACAGTGTAAACAAGTAATTCAATTATTTAAAAAATAAAATTTTGACATTACAAAATGAACAAAATTTTATAAATGCAACAATTTTAAAACATTTTGAAGAAAGTTTCAGTCACCCTTTTGACCATCCAAAATGGAATGGTGTTGCTGTTCTCACTTGGTGAGCTGATGTTATTGATTCTGATCGTTTTTGATGCTTTTTTTAAATATTGTAGATTATTTTTCAATGGCTAAAATATGACACAGAAGAACTTAGCATTAAACAGTTTCTTCTAAATACAAACTGATATAATAGTACTTTCTCCTTAACACATTCCTACAGAAAATAAATATAAATAAAAACAAAATTAAAATGTAACATTATAACATTTACATACACTGACAATGATTTGGAGAAAATGAGCCATCAATTAAAAATATTTAGGTGCAATAAGATATTCAGAATGACAAAAGAAAACAAATTTTTCATACAAAACAAAAAAAATTCTAGAATATATAAACTGAATTGCACTGACTACACAATGTTTGAAATTGACATAACCTAATGCAGCTTCAGATGATGCAATGAACTCATCATTGCTTCTAGATGTTTAAGGTCCTGTATAGTAACATAGCGTCAACATTTGCTGACCACTTATAGACACAGATTACCTTCAGCATCAACAACCTTGATATTTTATATATAAATGGAGAAAATGAGCTCATCTTAACAAATATTATAATATATAAACAAACAGTATTTTAAATAAACAGATATAATTAAAATCTGAGAGTTTTTGACTAAATTCTAAATATGTTTTTACCTAATTAAATAAAACCAATAGATATAACAAAACTATGCCAGGGTGAAAACAGCAGCACCAGTCGCTGAAGATGATTACAAAAGTGATTTAAATGTTTTGAAGTTATAAAAGTATGGTTTTTTAAAATTTAGTTTATCTTCACTGTCAGGAAGAAAAACATAACGTGAATATATTACATGAACTTGCGTAATAATTACATAATAATAATATTTAATTTATATCTATACTTTCATAAATGGAATACCATGAATTATGTAGACAAAATTATTCTTTTTTGTAACCAAACCATACATTTTTTTCATTACTATATTGTTTTACTGACAGTAAAAGTAAAACTCACACACAAACATAAATAAAGGAATATTAGTTAAATTTATACACAAAAAGAAGCATGACCCTCTATAATACTTAGTTTATCAGTTATAAAAAGATTTTTTTTATATATTTTGAATCAGAAGTTAATTATATGTTTTTAACTCCTGTGCCAACATTCAATTTTTTGGATGTCATTGCTTTATGTGAAAAGTGCCAAAATTGGATTTTTATGCCACTGTTTTATGCAGAAGTGCCAGTGTCTGATTTTTTGGACATCTGCAAAAAAATCACAGAAAAATTAAAATTAATGTGATAAAGTAGCAGCCCATAGCTCATTTTATAGCATGAAATATTCTTGCCTATTCAAAATGTAACAAAATAGCAGTAAAGCACACTCACAGTTGAGACAATACATGCCAAAGAAACACCTTAGATGGGGAATCACTATGGTACTTTGTGAGCCAACCATAAAGGTTTTCCTTGAACTAATACAGAACAACTGTAAAATTTTACAATTTTCTTTCTCAGTTTGTTTACTTATTTTAAATCTGTTACATTCAAAAACAATAATGGTTATAGCGATATTAGATATAATGACATATATTAACCAAGAACTAGTAAGCTTATAGTTAGTTTGGTACACTGTTGTAATCATTTTTATTATTATATCATTAAAATTTTATCTTGCATAATGATGGATAAAGTAATTAATTAATACTAAATAAATAAATACTAGTAATTAATACTAATTAATTAATTACGTGTCAATAAATATGAGCTAGTTTACAAGCTAATGTGGGTTTATAATTTCCTTTTAATAACTTTTAACAGTATTTTTATCATTTTATTTTCATAGAGGAATAAATTTGTCATTGTGTTCACCTAATAGTTATAAATAATCCTTATACATTTATGGTATCAGAGTTATTTAATGGATATGTATGTACGAGAGATGTCCAGAAAGTAACTTATATTTTTAAATAAAAAACCAATAAAATAAAAAATAAAAAATTTATAATATACATTTTAAAGGGACAATCTTAAACTATTTTTCTGCTGCATAGTTGCCATTTAAATTGAGACACTTATCATAACAATGCACAAGCTTTTCAATTCCTTCTCTGTAGAAATTTGCCGCCTTAGATTTTTGGCACCCATCTTGCACAAAACTTGTGATAACCAAGCTTCCCTGAAACAATTTCATGCAGTAAACTTCATGAAATTTGTGGGAAATGAAGCAAGAATTCTGTAATCGTAATACGGGAATTTTCATGAATTTTATGATTGATTTTCATCATCTGTCACAAGGCAAGGCCTACCACTGTGGTCCTCATCGTGAACATTGGTGTGGCCATTTTAAACTGAATGCACCACTGCCTCACTCCAACATCACTCATTATTCCATCTCCATACACTTCGCAAAGTTACTCATGAATTTCAATTGGTTTGAGGTTTTTTTGCCAGTAAAAGCCTAATCACTGAAAGCACCTCACAACTCGTGGGATTTTCTGTTGAAGCGCACATTTCAATAATTCACAACAAACCAAGTAGAACAACGTTTCTACATTCAGTAGAAACGTTTTGATGCCAAGATGGTGGCTATTCCCCCACCCATCTCTACGCCTGGCACAAACGTAAGTTACTGTCTGGACTGCCCTTATATATATACCATTTGTGTAGTGTTTTCAGCATTGTTTCAAGTATGACTTATTAGAAAAAAGGAACCCTCATCATTTAACAATGACATAAATATCATTAATATTTATGTCATTAAATATTAATGATATTACAAAGAAATCGGGAATCAGTAATATACAAAAACTGTTAGAGAAAATTGTAAATTCAACTAGATTTAAAAAATAATAAGATAAAGAATGCTTTCTAGTCATGTAACAATACA
This sequence comes from Lycorma delicatula, assembly GCF_047948215.1. Taxonomy (NCBI): domain Eukaryota; kingdom Metazoa; phylum Arthropoda; class Insecta; order Hemiptera; family Fulgoridae; genus Lycorma; species Lycorma delicatula. Next base: position 26,826,361 of record NC_134455.1, read on the forward strand.
GACCAAGCATAGCCAATTGGAATACATAGCAATTATCCATATTAGTGGACTATATTTTAAGCTATAAGTATATAATATGCAATTTATTTTACTCTAAAAATATTATTCAGAAATTGTTAAACTGTGCTGTGTAAGTTAGGCAGGAAAATAAAAGCCCTGTTTGTTATATGAAAATAAAAGCTGATGTTATTACCAATAGAATAACTAGTTTTAATCTTTTTTAAGTATAATGCAAAACTTTTTGTATGATATTTACTATTGTTCAAGTTGAAAAATGAAGGATACTTCATTTAACAATTACTTTGCTAAAACTTATTATGCTGGTACAATGAATTAGGTACCATAAGCTGAATCATATAAATTATGTTAGGAAGCAACCTGACATAAGATACGAGCTACTCCTGAAAATTTATCAATTAAATCTTTATTTTTTTTATTCGTTAGTAGTAATATTTAAAAAATAAATAAATTTCTTGAAAAAACTGTATTATATTTAAATATGACTTGAAAAACTAAAATTCATTAAAATTGAAAGAAAAGTGAGCTGATGGACATAAATAAGAAAGGGTAAAAGGTAAGAAAAGATAAAGGAACCCTTATAAACCACCTTCCTTCCAAATACACCGCTTCTCAATTTACTAATAGTAATAATATGTGTGGTAAGGTTTATATATACTTCATAATTAAATGTTATAACTAAAAGAAAATATTAGTTTAGGATAAAAACCAAGCTTACTTATTTTATTGTTAAGTTTACATGGCTGCCAATACACCAAACACTTCAAACTCATTCCAGTATCATTTAAAAACTATATTTCATGAAGTGAATCTAGTGGAGATAAATAAAGAAATTTAAGATGAAATATCACAATGATATTTGATAAAGTGAAAGAAAAGATGTTATAAAGTGTGTTGTAACATTCATGATGCAACTCTCTTTTAAATATTTCCATTAAAAAAGGCAACAATGTGAAATTTAAAAAAAATAAATATATATTTTAAATTCCATTAACTTAATGGATTAGATTTTATAGATTTCAACCTATCATGACATTTTTCATTACAATGAAAAATAATTTATTTAATTATTTGTAAATTTTACAAGTTAACATTATTAATCTTGATACAAATAAAAAGAATCTGAAAATTTTCTTTGGTCACTGTGTCATTACTACCAATTATATATGAATAATGATATAGAACCAATGTGAATCACTCACTCACTCTCACACACACACAAAAGCATGCGCACGCACGCACATTTTCATTAATTTCAGCTAATTTCTATTTATTACCTATTAACAGAGAAAATATTTGGCTGATTTTGTTTCTTTTGATGATACTGTCACAAACAGTTTATTTAATAAAAACCTTTGCTTACATCATTACTGAATAATTTTTGTTTAATTTATTGTTAATACAGCTGTTATTTATGGCTATTGCAGTTTTCATTTAATAACTAAAAAAATATAACATTATTTGGTGTATTATGCAACAATCATTGATTAAAAAGCATGTGAAAATAAGATGTTAGAAGAATAACAGTGTAAATATTAATTTAAAAATTATTTTTAAGTGAAATTCTATTACTTTTTGAATGCATTTAATCTAAAATTTTAAGTACAAAAATATAAGCTGTATTTAATACTTTTTTATTGCTTTTATTTTGATAACAAGTAATTTTAATTACTTGTTATAGGGATTGCTATATAAATTTTCTGAACAAATTAACTCTACGGTAATTTCTTAGAAAAGACTTCTTTTTTAATTAAATTATTCCTTTCTGGAATACAGGTAACTGCATATGCTGAAAAACTTTCTGAGACAAAGCAAACTGCTGGTCCCGAGCAATTATTTGTCAAAAAGGTTTGTATTTGAACAATAATCAATCTGGATAACTGAAACGTTTCTGTGTATAAAAATAACTAAGCCACATACCTTATTTTATTTTCAGTTGCTTTTTAGTTTTAATATTTTTAATAGTAAATTTAATCTTAAAAAAATAAAATGCGCTATATTAAATAAATTTATACACAATCACAATTTTTTTCTTTTTAAATAAAGTATACATACATGTAAGTATTTACATACATATTGAAAATCATATATTGAAATGGTTTAAAAGAACAAAATAGGTAGCTAATGCTGGGTTTTAAAACTGATACTGGATTGAGTTTAAATAAATTAATTAGGATGAAGAACATGATGGGTATGCAACAGCCCTGTATTTAATGTATAAACAAGTTAAAATACAGAAGTTGCCTAATCTACTTATTAATATAATAAATATATGTAATATATCAACAATATTATTGTCAAGAAATTGCACCATTTCCACTTACAATGTGTGAAATACATATAAAATATAAAATTATTATAATATAACATTATTGTCAAAGTGAATTGCACTGATTAAACAAGAATTATTTAAGTAAAAATATTAAATATTTTTATTTATTTATTCATAATTAGTTTAATTATTTTATACTTAAATTTACTGTTTGCTTTAAAATAGAAAAATCTACATTTATAAAAAAATGATTATAATAATAGTGAATTAATTTTAATTTTATTGTAATAAGCTTGTTTACGCCTATTAACATTCATACAAATGAGTACATTTATATATTTGTATTCATGGAATTACAGAGCTATTTTTTTAATTAATTTATATACAGAAAAAGATTTTCTTTAAAAAAAATCATAATTCTTATAAAGTGTGTATATTTATAATCAAGTCATATTCTAGTTTTAATTACTTAATCTCCTTTTAATTTTAATTATTAGCCATTATTTAATCTTAAGTATCTACTCATTACTTATCCAGGTAATTAATAGTGAGTAAAATAAAAACTATTACATTTGTAATAATATTAACTTTATGTGACAAATTAATATTTTTCAGCTGAATGTTTAAAAAAATATTTGTAGTCAACAAATTTTAAAATGTTAATTTTTTGTGTAATATTACCTACCAGTACTACATTAATAGTTAACAGATGCATAAATAAATGTAGTTAAATCCAAGTGAAAAGATTATTAACAAGAAATGTGATATTAAACAACAAATAAACATCTTTTTCATTGAACTGAACTCATCAATGTTGCTTAAATGTAGAAAAAATATTTCTTTTAATAAATGATAATGTAAATAAAAAACAAGAATTTGGAAAATTAACAAATAACTTTCTTAAGCATGGTTATTTTATTTCAAGTTATTGTTATACCTATTTCAGATCTAACATATATATATATATATATATATATATATATATATATATATATATATTGTTATGACCACATTTTAATATAGATTAATGTATGTTACTTACTGAGGTTTGCTAGTTAACTGTAATTTTAAAATTTCTTATTTTCTCACAATTTTCATTTTTTAAAACCTTTGTGTACACTTGTTACACAAATTGCTTAATAAAAGTAATGAAAAAAAGTCAAGTATATACTAGCAGAATTTAAGACTGTCAATCAAATATTTTATTCCTGTACAAGTGAATTGTATAATGAATTAAACATTTATTCTTTTTTTTTCAGATGTAAGCCAAAGAATATTATGTATAACATTGTGGGCATTCAAAAGTCATAGTATATACTATTTCTGTTTTTAATTTCTTGTATTATTAATAACCATCAACAAAAGAAGATACTACTGTCTTTATTGAGTTTTTAAAATTATTTTACAGGTTTGAAAAAATAAATTTAATGTTTTTTTTAAATATTTTTTCCAGTAATGTTACATGAAGACATGTTATGTGTATTTGATATTTATTTATCTGATATTTTAATAAATTTAAATATAAAAATTATAATATTAATGTGTTGTGTAAAAAAGCTAAATTATTTATTCTCCATCTAGAATCTCTGAAAACCCGAAATGCATAAAAGTACAATATATATTATAATTTTTCCACTAAACATGAGCTTACAGCCTTTCATTCAGAATTCTGAAATTATTCATAAATGAGGTCAATTTGACATAGTTAAAAATACAATCTTTTGTTGAGGATTATAGTAAACTTTAAAATATATATATTTTAAATCCACTGAGTAAAAAATAAAAATGAAACTTCAATTTAAAATTTAATTTCAAATGATGTGGGAAATCAGACTAGAAAGAATGAACAATGTTTTATAATTCAAATTTACTTCACAGTCATAAAAGCTACTCAAACTTCAAACTGCAATTCCAAACTTAACAGTGCATCATTAATTTAAATTTGTATCTGCATGACTATGTAAAGGATTTATTTCAGCTGTCAAATATAATCTTTTGAAATAAAAGTTGTTTTGAGTAATTAGTAAAAAATTAATGTTTAATCATTTCAATAATGAAGTCATAAAAATCATTCAATTAACTACTATCAGTATTTTTCTTTATGACAAATATAAAAAAGTCTAATGTCATGTTTATTGTACAAAAATACTGAATAAATTTTGATTTAATTAAATAATTTATAAATTACTGATTATGAAAATACACTAAGCTATATTAAAAAAAAAGTATTAAGTATTTTTTTTTTTGTTGTTAATAAACATTACAAAATATTGTTGAAACTTGGTAATAAAACGTAAAAAAATGCATAATATAAAATTTTAGGATTACATCATTTGACTTATCAATTTACACATATTATTACAATTATCATTACAATATTTATTTTTATTTTTAAGAAATTCATAATGTAGGAATTTAACACAAATTTTATTACACAAGTAAAAAAATCAGCTTAGCATTACTTCAATTACTGTTCAACAGTAATTTTTGCAAATCATATTGCTAAAGTTAAAGATTATCCATAGAAATCAAATTCGAAGATGTTCACTCACAATTTACATTATTTGAGACTTAAATAATTCCTGTTTTATAACCAACACCACTTATATAAAACACTGAATAACTGTATATATTATACTTTTATTATATATATTTAATTATTTTATATATGTATAGAAAAAATAAATAAAAAATTATGTATAATAATAAAATACAAGTAAATCATCAATAAAAACAAACAAATTTCTCACACTTCACTATTTTTGAGATCTTAATTTAAATTACACAAACAATTTTAATTTAAAAAAATGAACTAGAGCATAAATATGAATTGTTCTAAGCATAAATATGGCACACAATAAAAAAGTATTAAAACTAACTTTTTTTATTTACTTACATTTCTAAAAGTATGATGTCAATCACACTTTTAGAAATATTCATAAATTATGTTTTATTTAATAAAATTTATCATTTAAAAAAAGAAAATTATTATTTTTTAAGTTTATTTTGGCAATAATTTTTTTACTTTTATTTTTTATTTATTCATTAACAGCAACAATGAAGGGAAAATAAAAACTCTTATTAGAATTATTAACAACTTACTGGTCTGCTACTTAACTGATTTTAATGATTCTTGCTGAAATACAGTCATTTTCATGTCTGTGTTGCATATTACATAATAATTACAAGAAAAAAAACATTTTTTCTTTTCTTTTTGTGAATTGTTTTTAATGTATTTATTTTACATCTAACTGTAGCATTTACAACTATTATATTTACAACTATCAGCAGGGAGATTGAAATTTATTTTTTCCCTCCAAGAACAGTTTAGTTTTCCCTCCATTACTGACTGTACAAAAAATTTAGAAGTTAGATAAAAATTAATTATGACAGTGAAATAAACTTAAAAATTTGGTTTGATTCATTGTAAGTTGAATCAAGTTGTATTGTTCTTTTCATATTTAAATAAAAAAAATATTATGAAAAATGTATGTAAATCTAGGATTTAAAAATGTAAAATTGTTTAACTGAAATAATAATGTTATATGTTTGAATTTTAAAGTAGTACTATTTTGATTATGTAATTCTGAAGATAGTTCAGGCCAAGAAGGTGATGGGAGTGATTTTCTAATATCATTCTGTTTATTTGCCAAATAGTAAAATCTAGTTTGTTTGATATTAATGTCTGCTAAATTAACTTAAATTCATTTGGATTTTGTGTTTCCTGAAATGCTTTAGTAGCATTACATTTAGTACTACATTTAGTAGTACCTAACAATAAAATGATTTTTTTTTCGCCTTTGGCATATGACACAGGCGTTTTACTACATCTGCTGCATCTTTATATTATTGTTTAATTTTTAATATTTATTTGTTTACTATATTAATATTGTGTCTGGGCACTGATAATGACACTGCTATGCTCCCGGGGAAAAAAATGAAGTGATGTTAACAGGTGTACAACTCATTGATTTTTGTAATTGGTAATTGCTAAATAGTGTTGTGTTTGTTTTTTTTATCAGTTCAAAAACTGTGAAATGAGATGTATTAAAAATGATCAGATGTATTATATACATTTTACTATATTGAAGTTCAGATGATGATGAGTGAAAGATAAACTGCACAAAGTAGCATTCTGTTGTAATTCATCATTTCATTGTGTGTTTGAACATAATCACATTTTTGTTTAAGATAAATTTTTGAAGTTATACTTCTTCTGGCACATTAAGAGAAATTGAGTGTATTTTCAGCAAGTTTTGGAAGTTGCACATGCTGAGGTAACAACCCATGAATATTTGCGCAAGCCCAAGTGGATCAGTTTGCATACACATGCATGTAGTGTCCAATTCAACCTGGCGTTCAGTGCAATTAAGTGATCAGCACGTGTTTTAAACAAAACAGATATTGAGTTGTAATAAATGTATTTATATTCATGGATTTCTGAAGACGGATGTTTTAAACTGTGAATATTGTTCATATTCATAAAACTTTATTTATATTGCAGCATATATTTATTTATTTATTTTTTGTGAAAAGTGTATATCAAGATTCGAGGTTATATTTATGTAAGTATTATTTAAATAATTTTAAATTAACCAAAAACAAAATTTTTGATAAAATACACTATTATAAAATAAAACTATTTCTATCATAAGCTTAAGATATTTTTCATATCATAAGCCACTGATAACTCTCGTCCCTATTCAATCGTCATCCGAAGAATTAATGAAACTAAACTAATAGAAATATATTCTATGAACTTTGTTTTATATGACAACAAATACTTCAATACTTTTTAAACTGTATAAAAAAGCTATAAAATAAATATTATATAATTTAATTCAACTGTTATTTATTCAAACTTTTATTCATGGTATTTAATGTCGTCTATTGATCATTTGACTCAGTTGAAATTTATTTAATTGTGTAAAAAATTTTTTTTTTTATTCATGCCAAAGAAGTTGGACTTCTTATGTGTGTACATAAGTACACACGAGCATTTTTTATGATATTAATCATAATAATTCATTCATAACCAATAATGACCAATACAACTGAGCAGAAAATTTGTCTTTCTTATTCAACATATGCTGAAGTGCTTTTAGAATGGCAATACGATTATGAACTAAATTAATTAGATCCAGTGAAATTTAATTTGTGATTATAATAACATATTTTTTGAAGTTAAAAATATTTGTTTAAACTTTTTTTTTCTGTAAAATCTATTTTAATTGAAATTTATTTATTTTTAAATATTTCAGTGGAACAAAACATTATACCATCATTAATTTACAATATATCAATTCATAATTTAAGAAAAATTTTCTTAATTTATTAGAACTAAAGGGAGATTTTATGCGAGGTAAGTTGAACACTCAATATTTCAGCTTTGGTCCATTATCTATTATCATACTTGGGCGTATGGTTTAAATCCTTTTTCACTTCTAGTTACAAAAATTTATTTTCAGTTAAGGTTTGAATTTCCTACATACATACATTTGTTGATTGATATTTTATTAATCAGTGATAAAAAGATAGTATAATTAATATACAATAAAAGAAAATTAAAAAAATTAAATGAAATTTAGTCTTTACAAATATTTTTAGATCAATTTTTATAAGTAACAAATCTTATCAAAGAGTAAAAATTAGTCAGTAATTATAATTTCATTAGTGTGGGTCAACACATGAATCTGATTTTATTACTTTTCAAAAGAATTTAGATTTAAAGGTTACTTTAAAGGGTAACCTTTATTGTAACGTTTTGCAGCCTGTAGATCCAAGCAAATTCTGAATAATTTTCTTTACTGGGATTCTTAGAATGTGAAATCGCCCTATAGAGTAAAATTCTTTCTCTTCTTAGAATTAATGATTATGACATGATTAAAAAAAAAATTACAATTATTTTAAATAATAAATTTTTGTTGAATATTTCCTTTCATATAAGGTGCTGAATCAGTTTTAAATAAAAAAAATGTTTTATTTTATGACTGTTTTTAAGTATAAGTATCTTCAGAAAATCAGTAGAAAAAAAGTAATAATAATAATATAAAAGTATACAAGTAAGTATTCAATTAACAACTAATTCTGTTACCTTGTTAATGTTAAAAATTTAACACTTTTTCAAAGTAGTTTGTTATTTTGATTTAATAAATTAAGATCTCAATTTCCTTTTTCTTTGAAAATATTAGTAGCAACAAATAAAATAAATTTAATATTGATTAACTTAACCTAATCTTAGTTCTAACCAACCTCCTCATTTGTGACACTCAATGATATGTTTTGCAACGATATTCTCTTATTGTTGTCTACTGTCAAAGATATTATTTGATTATTTATCATTAATCTCCAAAAAATGGTTCTAATATGAAATCTACAATCATCGTTATTCAAATATTTATATAAACCATATGGTTATATCATTTTCAGAAAATAAGTCACATTTATATAATGTTTCTTTCTTATTTCAATTTTATTTTATTGGTTTAACAGTATAATTGCATAAAAATATTTTTATGGTTCTTTTTTAAAAATTAATTTAATTACATCTTTAAACAGTTCATAAGAAGATTGATAATTAATAGTTATACTGATTAAAAAAAATATTTATTTTTTTTATACTTTGAGTTTTTGGTTTTATTTCCAACACTAATTATCATTAAGATTTCAACAATTCAAATTTTAACAAAAAAAAGTAAATTACAAGGTATGATTTTTGAGGTATTACTGATACCTCAAATATTTAAAATAGTATTTTTTAAATTTTAAATGTATTTAAAATGGATTAACATTTATAAATATGCTGATTTTTACAAATAAATTACAAAAATGGTTTCATAAAATGATATTATGTTTATCTTACAAAAAATAAATAAAGTGTAGTGATTATTTATCGTACTTTTCACAAACATGAAACTTTTCATCAGACAGTGGATGTAAATCTACTTAATTTTGTAAAACTATAAATTAATAAATAACAATTATATAAAGAAAAGCAGTAAATATATATATCAATTGTTTAGAAAAATCTAATTATTATTGTAGGATTTTTTATATGAAGGAATAAAAACTGCAGGTTTATGCTTGACCTAAAAGAAAACATATATCCCAGACAAAAATGAGTGACTGTCAGTAAAAATGTTATACTTATAAAACATTTAATTTGACGATATTACAATGTAAATAATTGGAAAAAATTAAGTTTTTAGAATTCAATAACATATTGTACTTACACGTGGTAATTCAACATTGGATATAAGCTTTTTGAATTTGTCTGTACTTGGCGGCTGTATCTTTACTACAGTTGTAGCTATTAGAGAACAGAATCTGTTTACTACTTTTCAACTTCTTTCACTAATTTATGGAAAAGCTTTAAAGTGCAGTAAAACTATGATCAACTTCCTTAAGAGGTTTCAAAAATCAACATTTTTATAACAAGATATGAATCCTTTTTTTTACTTATTCTTAATTAATGAGATAATTAGCTTTAAATGCTGGCTTAATTTTTTGTTTGCTTTTTTCATTCTAAATACAAATTTCTATGTATTATCAGAGAAAAATATTATTACAAGATATATAAATCAATGATTTATGATGTAAGTAGAGTCTGGTGTTTATACTGTAAAGAAAAATTAGTAGACTGAATTATAAACATTAAATAGAGCAGTTCATTATGACTTCATCTTTGTGGAATTCCTCATTATGTTTTAATTGATATATTTTTAAAATGAAGAAAAATACTATCTGATCTTTGGTAATAAAACAAAGTAATGTTGGCAGATGTGCTTGCATCACTGGGTTTATGGCTGTTGCGTGTATAACCTTAATGCAGAATGTAGAACATAATATAAGAAATAAGAGCACTGTACTAAACAAGAAAAATAATCTGAAGTTATTTTAAGAGACTTCAATATATAAAGCAACTTAATAAATACAGACACTTCCAAATAAAATAAAATATTGTAAATATGAAGAATTATTAAAAACCATTTTATTTTATTCAATATATGTTTTAACATTTTCTCATAAAGGTATGTTGATTATTGCCCTAAATTTTGTATTAAAATAATATACTTGGTGGTATATTATTTAGTAGTAGTTGCATCAGTAGCCAAATAATTATATTTTTAGTATTGAACATTAGTTTTAAGTTTTTTTAAATTTTTTATTCAATGCATGCAATTTGAAATTTATAAGATTTACTTCATAACAAAAAAACATCATGGATTAAAATTTTTGAGCAATTATTAATGGTTTTATAACAACATAGTGAGACTCTGGTTAATGGTAAAAGCAGTAATAAAGAAAAAGAAAAGTTATGTGTGATGTATGTATTTTCTCATAGTGTGATGTACAGAGCATTGAAGTGGCAAGATAGAAAGAGCTATAACATATTGTTCAACTTCTGTTCTTAAAATATTTCTGACTAATGAGAACACATACGTATGTATGAAGCAGAACATTATTATAATCTTTTTTTAATGAAAAATTATAAGATTGAGAAATACGTTATAAAAATTATTCAGATAAATAAAATAAAAACCAAAAATAAAATACTGACAGGAATCCAGATCTATAGGTAAATCTATGTTGGTATTCAAATTACAATAGATTCCCAATCTAGTCTTTTGGTTCTTAATGCGTTTACCCTTAAAAAAATTTCTAATTAAGGCTCTCTGGTTACACCATTGCAAGAGTTATAGGATTTCAAAGTGTTATTTCATGAGAATTCTCATAAATTATTATCCCATCATTTTGGTTATTACTTTAATTATTATTGGTTATTATTTTAATTAAATTGTCTGATGTGTTTTAACTTTTTATTTGTTCACCTTTTTGTTTGTCAATATCATGTTCATTACTTCATTCAAGTTCAAGATCAAGAACTTTTTTATACTTTTTTTTGGGGTTAAAAGTTTGACATTATCTAATCTCCCAGTAATGATAGCATATCCTCTTTTTCTGTTTAGCCTCTAGGAATCACTGTAAGGTATTACTTTAGAGGATGAATGAATGATAGCATATCTAATGCTAATAAATAATCAAATTTAATGTTATTATATTTATAATTTTTCAGCCCAGCAAGTTTTATTATGCATCCTTTTGTAAGGAAAATTTAAACTATTTGATATATAAAATCTACCATGATAAATGATTTTTTTTCAATTAAAGAAATGATAAATATGATAAAGAAAAAGCATTTTCAATTTCTGAGAGTAAATTTTTTTACTTTATGAATCAGATAATTTATTTAAGTTGGTAAAGCATTAAAAAAAATTGAACAGTTATATTAACTATTATTATTTTATATTCTCAGCTCTTATTATAAAAAGATGATCCATTCTCAGTTACGACCAGATTCAATTTTATTATTTATCTATTTGAGTATTAGTGCAGTAGTAATATATATAAATTATAACTGAAAGTATAGACTGAAAATGATCTGCAGATCCAAAAGTTTTTCAGTTGATGATTCCTGTTGAATTATTTAATTAAATCTGTTTTAATCATCTCAAAAATACAAATCTTTTAAATTTGTATTGTCAAGATTTGACCAAAAACGTAGTAGTACATTACAAAAGTATTCATCTCAAAAGAAAGAAATGAAAACAACACAGACTGAATAATATTAAATATATTAAACTTATTATTCTATAAAATTTTGAAAATTAATATAGAAAACTGTTAAATCAAAAAGTGTGAATTAAGTTTGAATAAAAATCATAACTATTTAATGTATTAAATCCATAAAAAGTTTTGTAAAAAATGTATTTATTTTTTAATGTAGATATAAAGGCTAGTCTTTATTACCTACACCTTACAAAATTATTTATTATAATAATTATTAAAAATACTAATGGGTAAAGTTATTAATCAGTATAATGTCAAATTTATGAATAATTTAACCATTCAGGTGAAATTTTATCCAAAGTGAAGATTTATAAAAACCCTGTAACCTTAATAAATTATCAGTCAGAAATTATACAGACAAAAATTAAATTACTTTTTTGTTACATTACTGATTGTGATTGTAGATTTCATAATAAAATGAACCTAATTACTCTAACAATTTAGTCGATATTCATCTGTCAAGTCGTAATAATACACATAAGATACTGTAAATAATAATGTAAAAAGCTGCTGACAATGAAAGTGTGGTGGACGATGATGGTATTTCATTATGCTTTAAACTTTTACCAGGATCAACAACATGTATTTTCCATCCAAGATTGTTGTGTGTATAACACTGAAAAAAATACATAACATAAATATAAATTAGTTGTAAATATTAATTAGTTAAAAATAATAAAACAAAATTAAAAAAATAATAATATCACAATAACATCACAACAAAAAATCCTTTTTCCCTAATGAGCAAATAACTTGCTACTTAGGGAACATGTCTGAGATTAATTTTTTGAAATATACAAGAATATTAAGTAAATATTAAATATAATTCAGTGGAATAAAATCTGAATTTTAAATATGAGATTGTACCTTACAATAGATACAAACCTACTTAATTCAAAAATAATTTTATTCTGTTCAGTACAAATAAGACATTAAATAGATTATTTCAGGAATAGAATAAAAAATAATGAACCTCCCTAGCATTTATCTGGATTGATCAAGGGAAACATGTGGTAAAACCTTGATCAAAGCATTGTCACAAGACATAAAATTATGGAATATAAGTGGTTAAAGTCCATATTAACAATTAAAAATAATAAATACATAAAATAATAAAAGATTAAATACGAGTATATAAAAGTACTAAATAAAGGAACTACAAAATAAAATAATAAGATATTAATGGAGATTTCATTTATGCATACATTATTCATACACAAGATTCCAGATTGCATGGCAATTTATCTCTAGATGATTCTATAGCAAAAAATAAGAAAAGGAAGTTCATATAAATGTAGGTCAGAAAATGGTTGGTTGGCTCGTGTGTTTTCTTGGGATACAAATGAAGGGGTAAATTTGTGCTTTCTGATCAAAGAAATTGAATAAAAGTGGTCCCAGACCTCTATCTCACTAAGGTTTTAAGAAAAACAGGATAAAACACAAAATGTTTTGTCAGAAAATACACCTTTTCAGGTTTGGAATAAACCTAAAAAAGTTACTCTGTTAATTTACCAATAAACAAACAAAAATTTCTAATTATCTTTATTGAGAATTTAATTCTGAGAAAATTAATGTAATAATGTTTATTTAAAATTAAACAGAAATTTGAGTTCAACTTTAATTAGAAACAAAAATACAAACTTGATTGGAAAAGTGATATGATTTTAAAAACAATTTTTATCAATGTTACAACGTAATGTAAATGAAAACAAGTAGAAAAACAGTAAAATGAATAAAAAATAGATTTAAAAATCATATACTTTTTAGTTTTTTTCTAAAAATTATTAAATATCAAGATGGTTATTTGATAAAGCTGCAAACATTTCTTCAAAGCAGTTGCTCAATGTGGCTGCCGTTCTGTTCAGTGCATAGTTCAGCTCGGTGAATCCATGCTAGCCACACACTTGATTGCAAAACATGAAAGCAATGTGACAACCTTGAGTGCTTGAGGTGGGAGATGATTGTACCACATTCAATATTATTTCTTCAGCGTTAGCGTTTCTCACAAAATGTTCATGACCAGCATCAAATTGTTGTGGTTTAAGCATACCTGTTTCTTGAACTTGCCTCTCCAAAGCCTCAAATGTTTCTCATGATCCAGGATTCTTCAATCTGGAAAATTTTCCCAGTATTCACACACAGAAGCCAATCTATTTTTATTTAATTTTCAATAAACTAACAACATTCTTTCAACTCTCCATATGAAAACAAAAATGTGGTATCACCACATTTCTGGGACTGAAGAATTAACAGCACAAACACTGCACAAATGAATACTGAAATACTAGACATTAAACTTAATTGTTGATCAGCTGTTATTGCCAATCTATGAAAAAATTCAAATTTTTAATATGTTTTAGAAAGATGTCTTTCAAATTTATTTTTATAATGTTTACCATTTGGATGTAAATTGTTCTGTTTAAAATCGCATCAATTTTCCGATCCAGTTTGTCTGTTTTGTTTCTAATTAATTTTGAACTTCTCAAATTTGCATTTCATTTTAATAGACATTATTTACACCAATTTTCTCGGATTAAATTATAAAGTTAACTAGAAATTTTTATTTGTTTATTGATGAATTAACAAAGTTATTTTATTTCAAACGTAAAAAAGTCTATTTTCCAATAAAACTTTGTTGTGTTTTACCCCATTATTCTTAAAAGCTAAGTAAGTTAGAGATCTGGGACCACTTATATTCAATTTCTTACATAAAAAATTATAAGGAAGCACCAAATTTACTCATTAATTTGTACTTAAACAATTTTAGTACAGTTTAATTTAACCGAGGGAGCAGAAAGCAGGGCTAAATGTTTAGCGAGCTGAAATTCACTAATGAATTGTTTTCTGACCTATGTTTATATGAAATTTTTTAAAATTATTTTTGCATATAGAATCATCTCCCACATGATTACTGTGCAATTTGGAATCGCTCTATATATTAAATTGAGATTTTGATTAGTATTTTTTTAAAAAGTTTCAGTAATATTGTTTCTGTAAAATAAAATCTTTTAGATTTATTTAAAATGAATTGATAGAAAAAAAATTTTAATGGGTCAGTAATTTATTGAAATTGACAACAGAATGATAATAAAACCCTCTCTTATAAACTGAAATATTGTGATGAGTTTTAAGACAAAGGTTCAATTATATGTTTTCATATTGGTTTTCAATTTCATATTGAAAAGTTTTTATACTTCTAAGAATAAGTCACAATTTTTTTTTTTTAATTACCAAATGTTGCACATTTATAGATATAAGCAGATAAGTGACATTTTAATTTACCAATTATCAATCTACATGTTAACCAAACAATGATCTATGTCCATTTTTGTACTTTTAAAATGCTTCCTAACTTTCATTGGGAGTCCCAAGAGATGATGTAGTATTTCAGACGGAATCTACATAAGCACAACAAATATTTAATTATGTTAACAACCTCAATCATGCAAAGTTATTGGGATATTTCCAGACAAAACAATTAGATCCATTTTGTTGCCATTGAATTCAGTATGATCATTCCAAACAAATTTGCCATCTAATAGAACTCTTAGAAATTTCATGCTATAGGTAACAAAAATATTATTTTTACCACTAATGGGAATTCTAACTGAGTGATAAGTGGTGTTATGTCCATGTCCACTTGAAAAGCACAGTGCAATGGTTTTATTCATATTTAAATTAGGATAATATCAATCCATCCAGTGAATAATTATATGAAATGGTTGTTCTTTTAAATATATATCTCCAGATGCTGATAAAGTTGGGTCATCTGCAGAAAGGGCAACAATGAAAGGTTCAAGATTGTGAGATATAGCATAAATAAATAATAAGAGCAAGGAACTGGGATTTGAATGCACTTCTGTAGCACACTGTGTTCTACATCTTGAATTGGGGATTTATATTTTATAGATTTTCTTATTAAGCGATAAATTTCAGCTCCCTATTTATTGTCTGTTCAGCATTTAAAAAAAATTAGGGTTCAAATACAGAGATAGAAGAACAATTGCTAACATGTACAGGAACCAAACAGCAACAGTAATAATTGAAGAACATAAGAAAGAAGCCGTAATAAGAAAGGGAGTCCGACAAGGATGTTCCCTATCTCCGTTACTTTTTAATCTTTACATGGATCTAGCAGTTAATGATGTTAAAGAACAATTTAAATTCGGAGTAACAGTACAAGGTGAAAAGATAAAGATGCTACGATTTGCTGATGATATAGTAATTCTAGCCGAGAATAAAAAGGATTTAGAAGAAACAATGAACGGCATAGATGAAGTCCTACGCAAGAACTATCGCATGAAAATATACAAGAACAAAACAAAAGTAATGAAAGTAGTAGTAGAAATAACAAAGATGGACCACTGAATGTGAAAATAGGAGGAGAAAAGATTATGGAGATAGAAGAATTTTGTTATTTGGGAAGTAGAATTGCTAAAGATGGATGAAACAGGAGCGATATAAAATGCCGAATAGCACAAGCGAAATGAGCCTTCAGTAAGAAATATAATTTGTTTACATCAAAAATTAATTTAAATGTCAGGAAAAGATTTTTGAAAGTGTATTTTGGAGTGTCGCTTTATATGGAAGTGAAACTTGAACAATCGGAGTATCTGAGAAGAAAAGATTAGAAGCTTTTGAAATGTGGTGCTATAGGAGAATGTTAAAAATCAGATGGGTGGATAAAGTGACAAATGAAGAGGTATTGCGGCAAATAGATGAAGAAAGAAGCATTTGGAAAAATATAGTTAAAAAAAGAGACAGACTTATAGGCCACATACTAAGGCATAATATTGGAAGGAAAAGATTGTGTAGGCAGGCCACGTTTGGAATATGTAAAACAAATTGTTAGGGATGTAGGATGTAGAGGGTATACTGAAATGAAACGACTAGCACTAGATAGGAAATCTTGGAGAGCTGCATCTAACCAGTCAAATGACTGAAGACAAAAAAAAAATGATCTGTAAGATTATTAGATCAATATTGTCTGTAAGATATATGGCTAATAAATTTTAAAACAGCCATTCTAATTAGTATAGTAGTTCTTTCATAACTAACAGCAATAAAATAAATGCTTACTGGGATCACAAAAAATAAAAGAGTTTTTTGTTGTCTACAATATTTAAAATATTTTTTAAAAACTGGGAAATGGCTTTATCCTAAAACCATGCAGAAGATTGGCCTATACGTTATGCTTTTAAGAAAGTTTTAAAAGCCCATGTTTCATAACCTTTTGAACTCTTTAGAAGACAGGAACAACAATAAAGCTGGTCTGTAATTATGCAAATTAGTGTAATAATGTTGGCGGGAGTAACAATGAAGTTTTAAGGCAACTGGGTCCATTATCATTGGTAAAACATCTGTTAATTTTAAAACAAGCTATTTTGAAAATACAAGTTTTAACTTCCTGGGTATCAATGGGAAATAAAAATACTGACCCAATAATAAAACCAATCAAGATGATTTGCTTTGTATGAAGATTACCAATATTATTTATTCTTTTAAATAACAGAAAAGAATTTATTATTAAAATACTCTTCTACTCTTAATAATTTTCTATATAGTTTTCGCTTTTTGTTTGAATTACATATTAAATTACCATTTTATAAACTTTAGCACTATTAATAACTTCAGCATAAATTCATTTGCAATTTTTCTAACATTAATTTGAAAGTTAACAGATAAATTAAATTTTGACATTTCACAGAAATTCCTGTGAGCTAGATATTACAATCATTTAGTAATCCATGCATTTTTCCTTTTTATTTTTAAACAAGTTCTGGATTCAAATCCTGTTTGTTAGGTACCATACTTTCAAACATAAGCTAAAACTGCTCTGATATGTTTAAAAAATATACATTTTATCATGTTCTAGGTAAATCAGTATAACGACTGAAGAGTATTAGTCGAAAGACCCAGTAAAAAAACAGAAATTCGTAAAGATACCTGATAATAAAGTTCATCTGGTGTTTCAGGAGCAACTGTCCAGTTAAGAATTGCTGCTTTACCTTCTTCACAATTTAGTTGCAAAGTTTGGAAATAATCTTCAAATGTTTCTGTTTCAGCAGATTTATCAATGGTTCTATGTTCCCATTCACAGTATCGACCAGCTAAGTATAAGAAAAAAATATTTTAATCTCGTGTTCACAATGCTCCTTATCTCATACAAAAATGATTAATTAAAACAAATTTTTAATAATCTTTAAAATAAATAAAATATCAATCATTATTAATATTAAACAATGTGATAGTAATTTGTTTTACGAAAGTCTGCAGCAAACCAAAACATAACAGTATGACTATTCTAATTTAATTTAGCATAATCCATCTTAAAAAGAAAACACTTCTCCTTACTTTTAACATAAAAATGAAGTAAAAAATTACTTATAATACAAACATTAGAAAATTATATATTGATAAAATGATATATTTATCTTAAAAATAACATCTTAAGAAAATATGTTACTATAATCAAGTACAACAGAAAAATATATTTGTTACCGCATTGTATTTTTACTTCCTTGTACGAAGTAAAGGAAATATTGTGATAACGAAAAATTTCGATTTTCAGATTTCAACAGAAATATCCATTTTGACCATCCCTGAATTCATTTTGACTAGGTTCGGCTTGACGTCTATACGTACGTACGTACGTACGTATGTATCTGGCATAACTCAAAAACGATTAGCGTAGGATGTTGAAATTTTGGATTTAGGACTGTTGTAACATCTAGTTGTGCACCTCCCCTTTTTATTACAATTGAGTGGACCAAAAGTGTCCAAAAAAGCACATAATAAAAAAAAATTGGATTTTGGACTTTTCTTAATTGCAGTAATAAGCCCGTGGTACTTATTTTCACTGGTTCCAGAGTTATAGCCAAATACAATTTTAATTAATGAAATATTTGGATCTTACAAGGGGAAGGCACTGTAGAAAATTGGTGCTGATTCTTTAAATAAATGAAGTCTTTATGACCTTGTGATTATAATTATTTTTATTGTAATTGTTAATATATTCATATGTATAACATTATTAACTTTATGTAAATTTATTGTATTAGTTACTGTATTAATGATTGAAATATAATTCTTAAAGATTGTAGTAGACTGATCGGAGACTGGAACTAGACTCTTTGAATGAAGTGATAAGATTTCTTATTTATACACGGTCCGGCATATAAATCTGACGATTTTGTAGTAATTGTTATGTTGACACTACTTGTCAATGAGAAGGCGGAAGTGTTGCACATCGAAAGGTCTATTCATTCTATTTCAGTAGCCAGTATGTCGTGGTCGGGAGAATAACCAGCGTTTGTGATTGAAGCCTATTTTAAGAATAATGACTCTGTTATTGTAACACAGCGTTTATTTCGCAGATATTTTAATTTAAATCGACACGCGTCTGTTCCTAGTAGGAATACGATATTGTTGTGGGTGAAGAATTTTAGGAACACATAGTCTTCTTTAAAAATGAAACCAACAGGACGAAAACCGACTGTGAGAACGCCTGAAATCATTAACGCTGTAAGGTTAGCTGTTACGCGGTCTCCACGACGATGGCTAGCCATTTCTGATCGAAGTGTACGACGAATTCTTCATGCCGACCTGAAATTCCATCTGTATAAGATGATGTTAGTGCAGCAACTTAATGCAAATGGTTGGGCGTCTCGCATACCAGCTTGCGAGGTAATCCTCGAAAATGTCCACCAGGATGCCATTATTTTTTTAAGTGATGAGGGACATTTTCATCTGTCAGGATTTGTGAATAAACAAAATTACCGTTATTGGGCTTCGCACAATCCACGGAAAATTCTTGAAAAACCACTTCACAGTCAATATGTTAGTGTGGTGTGCGGTTTCAAAGTTCGGCATAATTAGCCCAGATTTTGTTGAGGAGTTAAATCGCAGAATAATAGTAACATCTCATCGATAACATGTAAATTCATCATAAACATGTTGAATGAATTTCCGCGACCGAAACCGAATGACTTTCAAGGAGATGAAATTTGGTTTCAATAAGATGGTGCCACCGCCTATACGGTGAGAATCGCAATGGATGTTCTGCGAGAAACCTTTCCTGGACGTTTGATTTCTCCATTTGGGGACATTCCTTGGCCAGCGCATCCCCTGATCTGGCTGTTTGTGATTTTTTCTGCGGGGTTATCTCAAACATAAAGTCTTCAGTAGTCGACCACAGTCAATTGCAGAACTCAAGGAGTCCATTCAACGAGAAATTGAAGAGGTTGCACAAGCGGTGATTGAGCGAGCAATGTCAAATTTTAGAATGATGCTAAGTGAGTGTGTGAGGAGTAATGGAAAACATTTGGACGACATAATATTCAAATAAAAAAAAAATCTATGTAAGTAATTTACCATAAATTGCAAAAATTGATCTTAATTTGATATATTAAATGTTTTAATAGTATGAAACACAATTTAATTATTATCCCTAAAAAATCGTCAGGTTTATATGCCGGACCCTGTATGTCGCCGGGAGATGATAAAAACGGAATTTCGGGAGAGAGAGAGAGAGAGAGAGAGAGAGAGAGAGAGAGAGAGAGAAGAGAGAGAGAGTGAGTGAGTGAGTGAATGACTGAGGTAGGGGCGGTCTTCTTATTTTTTTTTCTTATTAAATTACATTTTACGATCAATTCACGAAAGATGTTAAAATTACAACTCTCTGGGGGTGATTTCCCTAAAGAAAGTAAGTTGATCAAATCCCTTCTTCAAATCAAACTGTTTTAGTGAAAAGATGAAATAAACAAGTCAGTACTCAAATAACAAAGGGTAGGTGTCACGACTTATTTATTTAGTAAACCATACATTATTAAATGCAGATTAGGTAATACAATAATAGTGATTGAAACATAAATTATTTAAGTTTTTTCATTTTTTTTTTTCAATTAGTTTCGAATAAATAATTTGTGTTTCAATGACTATTGTGTTATTACCTACTCTACATTTAATAATGCATGGTTAACTAAATAAATACTTTTAATATCTAAACAATATTACTTTATCTTTTCACTAAAACAGATAAGGGATTTGATCAAATCACTTACTTTCTTTAGGGAAATCACCCCACAGAGTTGTAATTTTACTATCTTCTGTGAATTGATCAAATCTCCGTTTTCATCATTTCCCTGCAACATATATACTGTATATGGAGCCGCTGAATCATAAGGAGCCGAGGGCATCCGAAAGGAGCTGTGTGAACTGTGGGGAGAGCCCCACAGTTCACACAGTTCAATCGTCAGGAGCCAAGTGCATCCGAAAGGAGTCGAGTGAAGTGTAAAAAACCGAATGAATACGACCGAAGCCGAAGATCTTTAAATTTAAAAGTTCTGTATTAAATGAAAATTAAAGTTTCAACATTTAAACAGGAGCAACAAAAAAGTGATCATTTATAAGAGTATTTAAAAATTAAAGTGATTTAAATAACCCTGAGTCTTAACAGGCATATGGGTTCAAATCCGACTTCATCTCCTTTTTTTCAACGATATATCATAAGTGGTACTTTTTTCGTTGGTTCCAGAGTTATATAGCCAAATGAAATATATGGGACTTAGAAGGGGAAGGCACATCGGTTCGAATCAGACTTCAATCTCCTTTTTTTTAATTTAAATATATTAATTTATTATAATTACACCGATAGACAAAAAAAATTAATGTTTCTCTAGTGTGATACCGTTTCTTGAATTGCTTTTTTGCCTACCTTACAGAACTGTAAATACAATTTTTCTATTACTTAGTTTTAAATAAATTACGCTTCAAAAGAAATTAAGGGAAAATATAGTTAATATCTGTAAAATTTATAATTTTGCATGGCCATACTTGCTTGTGTCAGAATGATTTCGCTTATGCTTTTCTTTTATAATTAGCCTCAGGCACATCCCGAATTAATGTCCAACAGTAATCGGCAAGCATGTTAGTATTCATTTCCTTTATAGCGGCTTTCCATCACCGAAATTTCTTGGTGGAAACGTTTACCATGTTCGTCACTTACGTCTCCGAGGTTGTCCGGGAAAAAATCCATTTGTGAAAGGAAATTGTACTTTCAAAGACATATTACATCCCATAGATCTGTATGAAGTAAGAAGTTGATTAACAATATCGTGGTAATTGTATTTTTGTTTGCCGAGAAAAGTTTTGCAAACGTCTTTAAATGAAACTTAAGCTGCACTTTCTACATTATTTAACATCGAGTTAAATACATCATCTTTGACCAACTCTCTTATTTGAGGACGAACAAATATTCCTTGTTTAATTTTTCCTTCACTTACATTTGTAAATTTCTGCCTGATGTACAAAAATCCGGGACTATCCTTCATTGATTTTACAAGATTTTTCATTAGTCCTAGTTTGATATGGGGAGGGGGTAAAAATATTTTTTTTTGGGTTCAACTAAGGGCTCATGAATAATATTTTTCCCATTTGGAGTTAAGTTGTGTCGTTTTTCCACGCTTTGGTAACATAATGTTTATCCCTAGCTCGGCTGTCCCATTCGCAAAGAAAATACATGTACTTAGTATACCCTAACTGCATGCCTAAGAAAATAGCTATAACTTTCAAATCACCACATATGTTCCAGCTGTCTTTTTTTATAATTTATTTTTTCAAAAACTTCTTTCATCACATCGTATGTCTCTTTCAAATTAATACTATAAGCGATTGGTAACAAAGGATATTTGTTACCGTTGTGTAGTAGAACTACTTTTAAACTATACTTGGACGAATCTATGAAAAGGCGCCAGTCCTCAGGTTTATGAACTTGTCTTAAGTGCAACATAAGCTCATCAATATTTGTGCAATAAACCAAATTATTTTCATCAATGGAGTACTGAAAAAATTATTTTTGTCAGCTTCGAAAGCCCGAAACTTTTGTATTATTTTGAAGTAAATACCAACCTTGCAGTCTTAATCCTAAGAATTCAGCTTGGTTTTCTGATAAATTTAAATCCCTAATCAAGTCATTTAATTCACCTTGTGATATAAGATGTGGCTTATTGGAAGATAATTCAAAATCAAAATCATTGTTGTCTTCTTCAGTACCGCCTGATTCTTCATCTCTGCTTTCGAAACATAAATTCACACGTGGCTCAGGAACTGGAATAATTTCACTGTGAGGTACAGGCCTGATTGTAGATTGAAATGAAGGATATTTTACAATATGTTTAGATTTTTTTTAAATTCTAGACACACGTGTCAAACAAAAGTAACAATTGGCTACATCATCCTTTTGGTTCACGCCAAACCATATGTATATGTCATAATATGTGACTTTGATATGATTTAATTCTTTGTCTAGTATTGTTTATTTATAGCTTACAAATTATGTTAACAAAGTTAAACAATAAAAAATGAGCTAACAAAATACAATATAGGAGCTTAAATTGCTAACTATATGTTGAAACATGAAAAAAATTCTTTAATTAACATTTAAAAATTTTTCAAAAATGCTAGTTGATAAAAAGATTCTGAGTTCATATTCGTTTTCACCATCAAAGAACAGTTTTCATCATGTATCGCATGTTAGGAAACAAAAATTATGTTTATCAGTGTATTAATCTCTGATTGTAAAACGATTTTTACAATAAATAACAATTCAGTGATAACAATAAAAAAAATATCAGAATTTATTAATGAAGTAGAATTATGTAATTTAATAGGCGTACAAGGAAGTCATGAGATGTCCACATCAAATTTTGTCAATATCTGATAAACTGCTGGTTACAAATATGAATATTAGGCAATAGTTGTCTAATAGTTGATCAACTATTGTCATCGTTTCCCAAATTTATCACAATATCTTCAAAAGTATTTTCACACAAACTATCTGCTTCCCATGCTTTTTTTTTCTTTAATTACATGTTAAATACAAATTTTCCAATTAGATCTACTCAAAACACCTTCAATCAATAAATTTTTTACAACTGTTAACTTAAATTTTGTGTTATTACTTCCAATGTACCCTTTGACTTGTGCCCATATCAATTCTATCGGGTTAAAATTACAGTGATATGGAGAAGATGCAACACGCACAATTTTTTAATTTTGCTTTTTCATTTACTTTATGAGTATATTTTTGTTTAACTGATTTTACTAATTTTATGTTAAATTAGTAAATCATTTTTCTGCTTTTACATACCTTTGGTGTACGTGATGTTTTTTATTTTAACCATTTGGCAATTTCTGATATTTGGATCGAAGTGTTATGAATTTTTTCAGATGTCAGGCAATGGTATGGCGCATTATCAATTATTATGATGGATTCTTCAGAAACAATTTTGACAATTTTTTTAATCCACTGCTTAAAATTGTTACCATTCATTTCATCACGCTATTCTTGGGAAGATCTGGATTCAAATACACATAAACCACAATTTGAAAACCCACTTTCACTTCCTATGTGTGTTACTATTAATTGTTTATCTTTTCCAGCCAGGGTTTTCATCCCGGTTGACAAACCCTCTATAAAAGTGTTTTTTGTGCTCTTTATTTCTTTATTCACCCATATCTTTCTGTACATGTCCCAGATGTACAAGTCGTTTTCACACGCTTTCAAAGTTTTTTAGGCTAACATGTTTACCATCAATTTTGTGTTTCTTTATCATACGCACTCAAAATTGTTCTTTCGCTAATGTCTGTTGCACTACTTGCTTTCCAAGCAATGTATCTGATTGCAATTTTAGGGTTACCTTGTTTTAAAGTTATATATAATTGGCTCATTACACAATAATGCAGACTGAAACACTTTCTTTCACTGAACTGAATAACGGTGTGAAGCATTACAGATGATGTTATCATTATTAAACATCAATAACAAATACTCAACAAAACTTTTAACTGCTTATCATCAGCATGCCAGGCAAGTGATAAATTACAGTACACTATTATATGCATAAACAATAATTGTACTTGCATGTGGGACTGACATAATGATTCAAACTTAACTAATGAGATGTAACTCATACATGCTAAATTCATATTTATAACTGCCACACCATTTCATGTCACAAGGATCATAAGGATTATTAATATTTGGTATTTTTTTGGTAGTAAAGAAAGTAATTATTTTTCATTGGTTTGTAATATTATTTCCTGAAACTGTACAAAGTTAAGTGATTTTATCACTGCCTAGAGGACTACCACTGTATGTTCAACAAAGATCTAATAGATTTGGTTAAACTATGAAAATACAACCTTTTATCTAATGTATAAAAATGTGCTTGCAGAAGATCTTATTGCATCTTCTATTCTGTTTCATTGGCAGTGGTGTTGTCTGGGATACTGTTTTTGATCATTTCTATTTAAGGTGCTTGAGAAATTCCTATAGTATATAATCAAATAATAAATTTGGTTTGCGTTATGGTTACATATTTAATATGTTATTTTTATAAAATTTAATGTGTTAGTAAAATTCATACTGTTCAAATACGTTGAAGTAGGAAGCTTTTTTGTACTATGTGTTGTTGATGAGGTGCGGCTCTATAATTCACCTTCTTCTTCTTCTGGAGAGGAGAAGCCACAGGCTGGGGTGTAAGGAACGTATATACAGGCTGGCAAAATTGTTTACATCCAAGATTTTGAGAGAATGGCTGGGGGTATCAGAAATTCAATTGTGCTCACTAGGGCAGTTAATGAACGCTTTGATGAGTTGTTAAAGATTATAAAGAATTCTAGGACTGTTCAAGGAAGAATCATTTCAAAATTGAAGGGGCTTAATCCGATCATGACTGCCTTGGCAGAGGGGTATGAGCAATTAGCTGCTAAGCCGGCTGAAACTCACGTTGTGGTGAGGGAGTCTGTTCCTGTTTCGGTCCTGGCTCAACAGCCAGGTTACAGTTCCTCAATGTAAATGATACGCAGATATTTTAAAAGAAAAGTGCGAGGAAAGTCTGTCTTGAAAACAACCAAAAGTTGTCTTCATAAATTTAAGGGAAGAGGCAACCACTAAATCCAGCAAGGAGATGAGGGATTAATTTCAGGTTGTCTTTAAACAAAAGAGGTCGAGCTTGAAGTTTCGTAATATTAAGGAAACAAAAAAGGGGTTAGTCATCAATGTTGATGACAAGGAAACCATTAAGGTTAATTCTGACTCTCTAAAGGTCAGTAAGTCCGATATGAAAGTCGACTCTTAGAACAAGAGGTGCTCAAGAATCATATAGTTTATGATATAGATCAATGGCTGTCAGAGAATGAGTTGATGATTCTCAATAGAGAGCAGAATACTCAGATGGACGAGGCTTCTTTGAAGTCTGAATGTCGGCTATTGTTAAAATCAGGAAGGTATAAGGCAGAGCACTACCACAGTATCTTCGAGGTCAGTAATACTTTATTTAACAGTTTCACAAAGGAGAGCAGGTTGTTTATAGACTTCTCTTCTAGTCCAGTTAAGGAATATTTTGATGTCTAGCGTTGTTTTAAGTGCTGCAGATTTGGTCACAGGACTAAGTTCTGTAATCATCCTGCAGTATGTGCTCATTGTGGTGACAAGGGGCACAAGCGTGACGAGTGTCTTAAGAAGTCACAGGGTCTGACTTGCATTAATTGTAAGCGCTCTTGGAAAGATCACAAGCACCCTGTCAATAGTAAAGAATGTGAACACTATCTTAGAGCTGTTGAATTGTATTGCAACTCAATATTTACTGATTAGATTTGGTCAGTTAAATGCACAAGGTGCCTACATTGTTCAGATTGAGCTTGGTGAGATAGCACTATGTTGAGAGTTGGATGTTGTTCTGTTACAGTATCCATACATTGTATCTGGTAAAATGCCAGGTTTTTCTTGTTGGAAGATGTTTTATTTTGGTTCAGATAGTACGTCGCTGTTTTGTACAGAAGAGAGGTGTCTTCATTCGACAGCTCTCAAATAATCATCACGGTCCGTGTGGATGTTCTAAACTCCCATCTGTAAGTTGCAAGTTCATATTTTCAGTACGTAGATCCTGCTGATCGTCATCTTGAGATGTGGGATAACATCCTTCGATTCTCTGGTACCAGTCCAATCCTTATTGGTGCAGATGTGACAACACTATGTCACTTTTGTGGCATAGCTGTTTCACTGATGATGGCGTTAAAACATCGACATTACCATTGGTAGGTATATCCTGCAAATATTTGTAACTGGCGGGTAGTTGATGATTGCTCAGGTGATCATTGATTGATTCTTTAAGAGATTGCTGATGATTTGAGTGAGCACTACCAATGTATCTGTTCAGCAGGGTCGTTTCTAGCCCACTGGTTTAAACTCATCATCACAAATCAGCTGATTTGAAAGCTGAGAGTTCTAATTTCAAATCCTAGTAAAGGCAGTTACTTTTATACGGATTGGAACACTAGGTTGTGGATACAAGCTGTTTTTGGTGGTTGGGTTTCAGTTAACCACAAATCTCAGGAATGGTCAACCTGAGACTGTACAAGACTACATTTCGTTTACATTTATACACATCATCCTCATTCATCCTCTGAAGCAATATCTTATGGTGGTTCCAGAGGCTAAACAGAAAAAAGAAAAAAAGAGAGGGTCGTTTTCTGCACAGGCATGTGGACTGGAAAACATTTGCTGATTTTTTTTGGCCAGGCTTTGATTTTTCAAAGTCTGGAGGTTCTGTATTTGGAGGACCAGGCAGTGAATATGTTGGTGGCCTTTATTGACGCTGCTGAAAATTCAATTTCCTGCAGGTCTGGTCAAGAGAGGCTTGCTCCATGGAGGAGCAGGGAATTATCAGCTTTGAAACAGGCTGTCAGTTGTTTTCAGAGAGCTTCTCAATGTGAGGGTGATCTGGAATGGCAAGCAGTTCTTTTGTCTGAATACAGAGATCGTAGATCTCAATAGTTTCACAAAATTTGGATGGCAAAGAGGGTTTCCTGACATTCTGTTGTGAATGAGCAGGGGAATAAGGCTCCTTGGGGAGTGATTTATAGGGTATTGGGACACAAATGATGTAAGGATATTCTGTCTGCTCTCGACTGGTTTGGCATAATTTCAAACGTGTTTCAGATCTATCCAAATTACATGACGGTTTACTGCCTGATGCCAGTGAAGCTTTAGAAACCACATACCTCCTGCAGGTAGGGCATGAGGTTGCTCAGTTTTGTGGGGGTACAGGGTACTTGGAGATTACTGATGGTGAAGTGCATCAAGTTATCTGCAGTTTAGGTAGGTAGGTAGGTAGGGGCAAGGCTCCAGGCTTTGATGGAATAACGGCGGAGCTCCCTGTTCTCTCGGTTGGGGTTAGTGTGAAAACAATCACACACATGTTAAACAAATTACTGTTGGAGGATACTTTCCGATGTCTTGGAAGAAGGGTATTGTTAAATTGTTGTTTAAAGGAGTCCTGTTGTTACTTTGTCGTATAGGGCCTTGACGTTACTGCTGGTTATTTTTAAGGTTCTGTACCTGCGTATAAATGAGAAACTGATCTAACAAAATTTAATGATGGAGAACCTGTACAGGTTTCATCCCTGAAAGGGTACCGAGGAGGTCATACTTTGTGCGATGAGGGTGGTAAGAGCTAGCGATGAGGAATATGTCTTGGGAATTTTCTTGGACATCTCTGATGCATATAATAACCTGTGGTGGCCTTTTCTGTCATTTATTAATTACAAAAGAAACATGATAGTGAAATGCAAGTAATGCAAAGTTACTTTAGGCATCAAGATATACTGCTCTGCAAGGGCAGGCATGAGGTAGGCATGATGCTGTCCAAGGTTTGGCCTCAGGGTAGAGTGTTGGATCCATTGTTGTGGAGTTTGATTCCCTTCTGCGACTGAGATTGCCTGGTGGGTGTCTCACCATGGCTTATACTGACAATGGGTTCCTGCTGGTTGAAGGAAGCTCACAGAGGGAGGTTGACCTCTGAGCCAACCAGGCATGCAGAATGCTTGAGTTGTGGGGTCATCAACATATGATGACGTTCAGCCAGGAGAAGACCATGATGATGCTTCTTAAAGGTCATTTGGTAGTGAGGTGTCAGGTTTATATTTCGATATCAAGCCATTATATTAAATACATTCAAGTTTAAAAATAGCTCGAGGTGTTTCTTGGCGAGAAATTGCAGTTCAAGAAGCACCTTAATTTATCGCAGAGAAGGACTGTCCTGTCTTCTTTGGCATTCAACGAGTGGTCAGTTCTGAATGGGGTCTTAATTCTAAGATATGAGTATTCTGTATAAGGATGTGTGCAAGGCAATTATGCTATATGCGATGCCTATCTGGGCGGATAGGCTAAAATTTAAATGATATCGGGATATATCACTAAGAGCTCAGTGTCTTATATTATTAATGATAATGGGAGGTTACTGTACTATTTCATGGGAGGCAATCTTGGTGATTGCAGGCATGAAACTGGTAATTTTATTGTGTCAGAAAGTAGCAGCATTATGTTGGTAAGAAGTTAGGTGAATTAACTTCAGAAAAAACTTGCATGCTGACTGAGGCAAGAACAAGATTGAGAGATGTCTTTTGCTAAGATTCTAAAGATGACCTTTGTCAAAGCCTATAAGAGCTGGTACTGAGGGGGTATTATGGCATCCAAAACTGCCACATGGAGGTGTCTTCTCCTATTGGGTCAGAATTTACTGTGTAAAATTTACATTACATAGCCAATGTCTTTTGAGAATGATGAAGGTTAATTAGCTTAAAGGCTAGTTTGGATTGAGGGAAATTTTTATTACTTGCCAATTGAAATTGAACTGTCAGCAAAATGTATTTAATTTTAAAACTGCTTTAAATTTTCAAAACATGTTTTTCAAACATGTTTAATGTTAAACTTAATACAACTTAACTATTACTTAATATATGTATAAACATATATAAATATTTATATGTCCTTTCTCTATTGCATGATTATGTCTGTTTATGGGTAATGCTTAAATCATTATTTGTATCTCTGAGGCTGAATTCTGTCCTGTCAGTGTGATGTTTTCTTTAGTTGCTAAAAATTATTTGCATAAGTTAATTTGGTAGTATTTGTCAGTGTGTATAGTATAGTTTTCTTTATGTTTGTAGAGCTACTCTCTAGTACATGTTAAATAATCATAATCAGTTATAAGTTAACAAATAAAAATAAATAACAAAGATAAACAAAAAAAATCAAATTATTTTTACTGATAAGAATACTGCAACTACTGTTTTGAAAGTATATTTGTTAAGTACCGCTTAAATCTTGATCTGAGCTGCAAACCTATTTTAGATGTTTTATGCAGTATATGACTGGTAGGCAGAGAAAATAAAGATTTGATCCAAAAAAGTGGTTTAAGGTTAAAATAAAAATATACTGTATCACTTAAAAAGTGTGGTATGAGTTACCACAATGGTAGTACCTAGTGGTAACAATTTTAGAATTTACATAAAAAATTTACTGATCCTGGTATTTATAACCTTCAAATTTTTTTCATGTAATCTAAAAGTAAAATTAAGAGTCAATGCTGAAAAACACAATTACACAAATTATTGAAAAGAACCAATTTTAACTAAAACAGATTCAAATTAAATGGAGAAAAATAATTATAATAAAAATAATGGTAAATTATTTAACATTTGTTAAATCTTCACAAATATAACAAAGTATAATCATAAAGATAAGCCAATCTTATTTTAACCATATAATTTTAGGTACAATACCAGCTGTTGGATAAGGGTATCCTTCTGAATCGTAATTAACTCCAGCAAAGACCCTTTGTCGTTTCTGTTCTTCTTCTGATTTTTGTCCAAAACCACCTTCTCTGCTGTCAGTTATATAAAATGGATGATATCGCGCTGGGTTGGTGTTGTCATTGCCTCGAAAAAAAAAAAAAAAATACAAATAATTGCAATTTAATTTTTGATAATATGCTTGATTAAATAAAATTATTATTAATTATATGATATAATATGAATAAGACTTATCTGCTCAGTCTTGGGGTAAAACTTAAATCTAAGATATAAAAATCAGATTAGTTCTTTTGTACATTAAACAAGTTAATTATTTGATAACTTTATGCAAAAGTTTTTCAGTGGCACTAGGGGCGAGCTGCCATCTCAGATGATGTAAATCCATTAGCTTTCCTAAAAAATTAAGTTAAATATTAAAAGAAATTAAATTACCCGTTTAACAGTTGATTTCCATGGTTCAAATCCCTTTAATATGAAATTTTCAGTAATTAGTTTAAATTACTTTTTTAATTGCTGTGAAGTTTTTGAAATGATTGGTGTAAAAAAATGTTTACATTGTTAAAAACTGCTACCAAGATTTCATTTCAATATTTTTAAAATCTTTTATTTGTTAATATCATATTAATTATTGGTACATTAACTTTTTTTAATATCTTAAATTATTATTTTGATTAATTTAAATAGATTTTCAGAGTTTTGTTTCTTTAATGCAGTTCAAATCTTCTATCTAATTGATCTTCTATCATTTATTAGACTATTTACAGATTCTTACCATACTATATCCTACAGTCACAATTGACTTTTATTATAGACTAGCTGACCTGGCAATGCTTCACCATCGCTAGATTTGAGTATATATATATATATATATATATACATACATACATAGATTAAATGAACGCAAATGAAAGTTTGATAAAACATTAAAAAACTGATTATCGAACTTCACAAAATTTAACCTTTACCTTTTTTCATTTTTCCATTCTGAATATGAGCCAAATCAGACCACACATACAATTTTTCAAAATATTTGAACCCAGCACCACCTAATGGATCCATTTTTCGTAAAATATTTCTTTTCATGTAAATAATATAAATTCTGAATACGAGCTATGAACTTTATTGACACCTACACCACCTAGCGAGTTCCAACTAATTCAGAAACCTTCATGGGCGTGCGCACAACTCACCAAAGTTTCATCACAATCTATAATGATATAGGAACGCATACAGGACAAACAAAAAACATTCATTTTTATATATATATAAAATTACTATAAAACAGTCTGATTATTTTATTTTTTGTGATCATTTAGTTACATTCTTAAATGGGTCAAAAAAAGAGAAAAATGGAAGCACATCCCTGATGAACAGATATTTAATTACTGTATGGCTCAACAAAGGAAAGCTGCCAGTAAATATAAAGAAGTTAATAAAAAATAATTAGTTAATTAAAAATAAATGTTTTAATAAACACAGCAAATAGAAACACTCAATAACCGCATAAAAAAGATATGAAAAATTACTGCTAGATGTGTATTTTCATTATTAAACAATTGTCATAAATAGATGTACAAGAAGTTGTTAAAAATGGATATAAAACTATAAAAACAGTACCTGCAGAAAAGGAAATAATTAAAAATTTCATCACTTATGAATTGCTAGAAAAGGTTTTACTTGTATTTATAAATTAAACAAAAAACTACAAAAAAAAAAAAATGCCTGTGAGCAATCCAAATTAAAACAAGAAAGTTAGCAATCGGTACAACATACATTTAAACTCTTCATCTGAATTGAACACCATCCCCTGTTTGACTCCACTTATGTTAAGTAAAAAAGAAAAAGGTTTATTTCAAGAAAGAAAGCAAGAAAGTTCATACATCATGAAAATAATTTTTGTCTTTAATAATAATTAAATAAATGTTGAACGTTTTATGATTGAGAGTTCATATCAAATAATTTTAAGTACTGGTTCCTTATCATTATTTGATAATTCATTTAAATTCTTTAAATAATTTTTATAATAGTTTTTCTATTGTAAAAACAGAAAAATTTTACTTGGCCCAAATTTTATTTAAGATTAGAGATATTTTATGATGTTTGAACTTTCTTGCTGTTAAGTCTTAATTACCTTATACGCCTTTTACTTTGTGAAAGCAACAGTGTGGTGACCAGTCCCAATGAAGATCTAAATAATACATTTTATATTTCTTTTTAACTTGGACTGCCCACAAGTATGTTGTACTATATTTTTGTTTTATTTTATAAATACAGGAAGAAACATCTTTTGTACTGTTTTGTAAGTGATCAGTTTTATTTGTTGTTTTTATATTTTTTCTATATGTTTTGCTTCTATATTTTCATATTTATTTTTGAATAATTTCTTTGCATTACCTTATGATAACTGTTTAATGGAAAGCTAATTTAGTTTATATTTTATAACTTTTAAGTGGTTTTAAGCTCTTCTGTTTGCTATTTTATTTCAAGAACTGTCTAGCACAATTAATTATTTTCTTCTGTCAAATATTTTTATTAATATAAAAAGGAAAACTTGAAAACCAAATTCCCTATCTTTCATTTTAAATGATAAAAGTCTACTTCTATATCTTGTTAAACCTTTTTCGCTCACTGTTGCCAAATTGTAAACTACTAAAATCAAATTTTTAACTAAGTCAAACAGATTGGATTAAAAATTTAGATTGGAAGTTGATAATGTTTCTGTTTTGTATGCAACTTATAGGATTACGTGATGAAAATAAAGGCTGCATTTTTCAGGTGGAAAAATCAGATCAGTGCAATGAACTGACATTAAAAACCAATCATTTTTAAATACAGCAAAGTCATTTTTCAAGAATAAAAATTATCTCGTTCCAGGCTTCTTGTGAAAAGTGAGAAGTAAGGGTTTTCCTGTTGCTTTCTTAACCAAGCCAAATATTTAATTGCATATCAGCATTTCAATATACAGCACCAATATCAATGATATTCAGCCTTATATTTTCCATCGCAGCCATTAACTGATAAGTTGCTTGTCACAGAATGTAAGCAAAGTTTGATTTTTATAACTAGTGTTTCTCAATCTGGGAATCATGGTGATATGAAAGGGGGATCGCAAAATTAGCCTACAACTTTACAAGTAAACAATAACGAAATCATTTGTTAGTAAAAAATCATTTATTATAAATATTTTACTTATATTTATATGTAAAGAAAATAAATTAATGAGATAGTTGGATTTATTTTTCATTTAAAAGTTTCTCCATATGAGGATCTGTGTATGTAAAACATACAAAAGCAAATTTTTTTCAAGTGATATAAGATGATTCCTACATTTAGTTTTTAGCACAAGCATAGATAAAAACCCTTTTCACAGAGGTAGGATGTGGCAAAAGGGATTAATATTTTTAATGCTTCTATGACTAAATTTCCATATTCACATTGACGAGCAAGCCAAAACATATCTAAATCTTCATATGTGAATTGTAGTTGTAACATTTTATTGGCAGACATTTCAATGAGCTGGTTGTGAATCTCAATTAGTAACTTAGCAGCTGCAACAATGTTTTCACCAAATGGATTTAGAACCCATCTTTTTGAGAAATAATTTTTATCTTCTGGGAAATACTTTGCCAAATGAATTTTTAGCTCACGCAAATACATTTTCATTCTATCCAAACTGTGGAGAATAATAATGTCTTCTTCATCTAAATTTTTCCCAATGTAATTGGAAGTAAGTGGAAACATTTTTGGAAATTTTTGCTTTGAAGGCAAATAATTCAGATACCAAGCTTCCTAATGAAAGCATGAACTTTGCCTGTCATTAATACATTGTTTTTATCATGTCCTAAATTCACATTCAAGTAATTTAAATGCGAGAATACATGTTAAGTAAGTCAACAGCAACAGATATTCATTATTCAGTAAAACATTGATAACGGCATTTGTTTACCATGGAAAAATATTATTAATTCATCTCGCAATTCCAAAAGCTGGGTTAACACTTTCTCCTGTGATAACCATCTGACTTCTGTTGCATAGTTTAGCAAACAACCTATTCCGTAATAGTTGACTTTTAATAAAATTAACCATTCGTACAGCTTCACAAAGAATATGTTTGAGATTTTCCAACATATTTTTTGTAGCAAGAACATCTCTGTGAAGGAAGCAGTGCATCCATTCTGCCTTTCGATCTTTTCATTTTTTTTTAAATCCACTGTTCTTTCCTGTTATAACCTTTGCACCGTCACTACATATGCAATACATTTTGCACAATCTATAATGTAGTTTTTAGTAGCTTTGTAAAAAACATCAAACAGACATTGTCCTGTTGCATGATCAGGTAATGATTTGCATGACAATATATTCTCTTTGATTGATCTGCCCCTATTGCAATCATATCTCACAAAACATAAGAACTGAGAAATGTTGCTACATCTTTTGATTAACACGTTCACTGCATTACGGGGTATATATGTACCGTACTGCAGTCGTCTGTGTTGCGGGTGGAAAAGAAATAATGTTCCTCTGCTGTGCGTTGAGTGTTTGACCTTGATTATTTTTACGACCCATACACGTCCCGTAACGCAATGAAGTAATAACTACTATGTGGAGTGCAGATTTTCTTTTTTTATATTTCCAGTAAAATTATTATTGTTTTTTTGTTCATAGTTTTTTCAATATACATTATTTTGTAAGTTACAGGTTTAGTAATTATTCACAATCTATTATTAATTAGCCATATATAATTATCTCATAATGCATTATAATGGTGATATCATTTCATATGATTAATGCTTGATGTTTGTTTTTTCTTAGAAAGAGAAATTAAAACTTCATAGTATCTCATAATTTTCAGTATTCTTATAATGACTTATTTATTATTTTTATATCACTTATGGAACATTATCACAAAGTAAATTATTAGTAAGTCATTGTGGCCTAATAATTATGAGTAACAATGACCTAATAATTTATTATTTTATTGTGATTTATTTATTATTATTGCAAAATTAGTTCACTATAAATAGTAATCATAATAAAATAGGTCAGCATTTGTAACCTACATTCAATTAACAGTGCACTGATTTTATGGGAGTCTATAAATTCAATTCATTCTTCGCGTATTTATCTAAAGTGTAATATATTCGTATAGCAGAGGTTTTAGTTTTGGTGGTTTTAATTGTCAGTTCGTTCTTTATACTATGTGCTGTTAGAACTATGAGTGAATGTGCAAAAAATTCTTGATATGGCTTTAAGAATGCAGTAGGATTCAGACAAACAAGAAAGCAGACATCAAGAAAGCAAACAAATGCACTGTGGCTTGCCACCCAATGAGGTAAAACCATAATTTAAACTGTCATTGTAAAATCTTGTCTTTTTACCACTGATTCACTGGATGTAAATGGGTCACTTCGGTTTTTATACATTTATCCATTTTGCATAAGAATCAAATTAAAAAAAAAAAAAGTTACACTACCTGACCGCACACTAAAAACTGAAACCTCAATTATTATTATTTTCCGTGAAACTACACTTTTGAAAACTTAAATAAAGGCACCAGACGCATGCTTCACATTCGATACTAAACTGATGTTCTGCAATTCCTTATGCCTCTTTTATACTGCTGAGGGTATGACTTGTTCAAACATATCATATACATGTTTGAACGTGATGCTTACACAGCAAATATAATGCAACAAGACCAAATTACAAGGAGTACATGCACATCAATTTGGAACCTGTAAATTGCTCATGTTTGTACACTTCACAGATGTATGTTCATACCCGTTACTATCAACACAGCTAAACAGTTTTAAATAGGTTTCATTGAGTTGTGGTAGGGGGTTACAAAATATTCATTATACATTTTATTTTACTTTTTGGAGGTTGTGGAGCTAAAACGATTGAGAATCTCTGTTTTAGAGGACAATATTATTTTATTTATTACTATGAAGGTTAATGTTGAGAAAGACAGAGTAGTTGTGATTTGATTGCATAACATTACTAGAACATAAGAACATAAGAAAGAAGGCGTAATAAGAAAGGGAGTCCGACAAGGATGTTCCCTATCTCCGTTACTTTTTAATTTTTACATGGAACTAGCAGTTAATGATGTTAAAGAACAATTTAGATTCGGAGTAACAGTACAAGGTGAAAAGATAAAGATGCTACGATTTGCTGATGATATAGTAATTCTAGCTGAGAGTAAAAAGGATTTAGAAGAAACAATGAACGGCATAGATGAAGTCCTACGCAAGAACTATCGCATGAAAATAAACAAGAACAAAACAAAAGTAATGAAATGTAGTAGAAATAACAAAGATGGACCACTGAATGTGAAAATAGGAGGAGAAAAGATTATGGAGGTAGAAGAATTTTGTTATTTGGGAAGTAGAATTACTAAAGATGGATGAAACAGGAGCGATATAAAATGCCGAATAGCACAAGCGAAATGAGCCTTCAGTAAGAAACATAATTTGTTTACATCAAAAATTAATTTAAATGTCAGGAAAAGATTTTTGAAAGTGTATGTTTGGAGTGTCGCTTTATATGGAAGTGAAACTTGGACAATCGGAGTATCTGAGAAGAAAAGATTAGAAGCTTTTGAAATGTGGTGCTATAGGAGAATGTTAAAAAAATCAGATGGGTGGATAAAGTGACAAATGAAGAGGTATTGCGGCAAATAGATGAAGAAAGAAGCATTTGGAAAAATAGAGTTAAAAGAAGAGACAGACTTATAGGCCACATACTAAGGCATCCTGGAATAGTCGCTTTGATATTGGAAGGACAGGTAGAAGGAAAAGGCCACATTTGGAATATGTAAAACAAATTGTTAGGGATGTAGGATGTAGAGGGTATACTGAAATGAAACGACTAGCACTAGATAGGGAATCTTGGAGAGCTGCATCAAACCAGTCAAATGACTGAAGACAAAAAACATTACTAGTCTTCAGTCAATAAATTGATAAACTCAGCCGAAAAATGTTTCCAGGTATGACTTTCTTTTTCCAACTAAAAGAAGATCTAAGGGTAACATTTCCAATTTATAAGTTTATTTTCAAGTAGAGGAAATTATGCAAGAAAAATCTTTTGGTACAATATTAGTGGGAGATTATGTAGAGAAATTACTAGCTTAATCCTTGTGTAATGAATAATAATTATGATTTATTGACTATGTCTTTAATTGCTGAATCGGCTTCATTTAATACATATTGTAGAACCTCAATACAAAGCTTGAGTACATTTGGTTAAATTATCTGCTTGGTGCAATATAAAAAATGTGCTTTTCAAATAGACCTCCTTACTTGGGTCTACTAAAATACATTTCAGATTTTCATTAATTTGTGCTCAACCCTAGACTTAATTGTGCATCTAATTTTAAAACGATGATGAATTTTACAACCTTGAATTTTTTATATAATATCATTATTACCTCCCTCCACTATAAATGTGTAGGTTTGGCCACGTTCCACGTATATTTCTGGTATCAAGAAATCATTTATCCACCATGCTATTCCCCATGATGGATGACCTGTACAAAAAAGAAATATAAATTAATTTATATTTAAATCACATTAGCTACTTTAAATCATCAAGAGCTAAAACGTTTAGTTAGAATTAGAAGAGAATTGAAGTAGACATGGTACAAGAGACTTGCCTCAGGGCAGATAAACTTACAGTGATGATATTAAGTTATATTATTTATTTCAAAATAAAAAAATAAATTTTCAGCTTAGAGTAACTTATCTTAGCAATTTTATTCTGGGCAAAAGGATCAATTATGCAAAACCCTGGTAATAAAAAAACTGAAGAATTAAAGACACATGTTTTTATATACAATCCACTGTTAAAAATATAGTTTTATGATTACATGAGGGATTAACTAATAGCAAGGGAATAAGTACACAACCAATTCACCTGATTAGAAACAAAAAATGACTCATCGATGATTAACATTTTTAAATATATATTTAGAATGATAATACATATTTTTGGATATTGAAGTATCTATTGTGTATTGCTCTACTTATTGTGTAAGCACTACACCTGACTGGCTTAAACTTACATTTAAAATGTAAGTTTTAACATGATCAGGCCATGATTAAATTTTTTATATGATCTTACTGCTGATTCAAACTTAGGGTATAAAGGATTTCATATTCTATGGGTGTTGCCTTGCCCTTGAATAGATTTTCATTGTAGATCAGAAATGTTTATTCCTTGAAAATAATTTTGATAAAAAAAAACTGACATCATAAAATTATTTTTCCCATGTGTTTCAATAAATTCAACCATTTTCTCATTACTGGTATTAAGATTATGTCAGAGGGTCACTGATCTTTATATAATTGGATAGGGGATCCTATCCAATTATATTTATTGGAATAGGTAAAAAATTTGAAACATAAACTAGTGCTACTAAATGAGTGGTAGAACTAAATAAATTGAAATGGTGCATGCACAGAGGTAAGTGTAATAGTAGGGATAAAACCATGTTTTAAACCAATACAGTAGAAGTGTTCTGATTTTGTATTTTGAACACCAATAAATTTCTGCTTGTGTTGCGAAAATGACCGTTCTTCTGGTTGTCTGACTTGAGTAAAATAAACATCCCTACCATCACTAATAATAGTGATGGACTTTATAGTCGTGCAAGTGTACAGCCATTTTATTTAGTTCCGAGCCATTCATTTTGCGGTGCTGGAGTATGCTTCAATATTGAACATTTTATTGTATTTTATGCCATAAGGTCCACTATCCAGTTATATAAAGATCAGTGCAGAGGTTACATAATGTTAGTATGGCTAAAGGCCTACAATATTGGCTGTAATATATCATTTATCAATAATGTGAATATATCTATAGAAAAAGTAAGCAAAATACATATTTTGTTAAAAAAAGAAGAAATAGAAAATCAAATGATCTTTGAAGGTGGGGTTCTCTACACTTTAGTTTGATATCTAGTACTTCCAATGCAAAGAGTGTGAGTATTGAATTCATTTTCCCTACCTATGCCACATTTTGACATTTTGATGTGTGGAAATTATACCCCACTCATAAGGCTTGTATGCGAATCACTGCTTTATGATTTTATTGATGCTTTGCTTAAGCATATGATACTGTAACTATTATAAAAATAAAAACAATTCAAAAATATTTAAAACAAACATTGATAGATATTACAATTAAATGTATTTCAACCAAAATGCAAGTGTACTAAACAAAATAGGCCAAAGATTTAATTTAATATTCTAATTTCTATTTTAATCGTATTATTAATAATTTAAACTAAATTATATCAACTATCACCACTTTTCTTGAAGGTCATTCTTTTGTTTGTACCTGTTTACACCATTGTATTGTGGATTTATTTATATACTTTTTGATTCGTTTAATTAATATCAACTTGTTATAATAAACTACAAATTTATTACAAGAAACAATTAATTATAAGAAATCATTCATATATAATGAGCTTCAAATCTAATTTAACTTTCTTTCTGTTAGGATTTCTATAACTTTTTTGAAAATTATTATTTTTTTCTAATAAATTTAGAAACTTAATTTATGTTTTTTCTGTCCAATATATAAATTTTTCTGTATAGATAGTTTGTTAATCTTTCCTTGTATGACCAGCATATTGAGTTTTTTAAAAACTTGCATAAAGAAATTACGGTAGTCTCAGTTCAAACTTTAGGAAAGTTTTATATAAAAAAATAACAAAGATGCATTATGGACTAGGGGAAAGCCAACCAAACATACAGCTAATATTTTATAAGTTATTTATTATTAAGTTAAATATTTTATAAAGTTGAGGTCATTTCTAAATTTGGTGACTGTATTAGTAAAGGTATCTACGGCTAATTTATCTATTTATTTATTTTTAAACATGATTACATCTAGTTTTGGGTCTTGATAAGTTGTCTTGTCACAAGATTCCCTTACAATGGTAGCCAAAATACAATAAAAAAAAAAAAATTTTTCCAATCAGATTGGTAATATGAAATGAAATATCATTATATAATTTAGGAATTTAATATTGCAGCTATTTTCTGTTTTTACTACTTATTGTAGGCAGTATATATTCTGTCTTTTGACATTGTTGGTATTTAAGGTTTGTGTACATTAGTGTTCTTAATAGCAAATGTTTTCAAATCTGAAGAAGTCTTTGGAAGAATTTTGTCGTTCCCGATTATTTGAAACTTTGTCACCAGTGATTAATTTCAGATCATCTGAAGGAGGGTTAATTTAATTAAATATGTACAACTTTTGCTACCATGTCTTGTAATAGCTTTGAATAATTGTGCATTGAGATGCGATTTATGGATCAACAATTTTTTCATTAAGTATTAACTTCCAGTTACAATTTATAGTTTTAAAACTTTAAAAAAACTTTTAAAAATTTAAAGATTAATGTGATTATTTAATTTTAAATAGTGATCAAAAATTATTTCTAAATAGAAATATTTTTCAACTACAGATTCAGATTGCAGATACAGTTTCTATCCCAGTTTAATGTTAAACCATTTAAGTCATGACAAATGATTTAACATGAAGAGTTTCATACATATTTGGAGCTTTAAAAAAATCATCATACTTATGTATGTTTTATTTGTGCTAAGAAATAAGTTGTTAGCTTTTATTGTTA
The DNA here is from genome assembly GCF_047948215.1 of Lycorma delicatula. Classification (NCBI taxonomy): domain Eukaryota; kingdom Metazoa; phylum Arthropoda; class Insecta; order Hemiptera; family Fulgoridae; genus Lycorma; species Lycorma delicatula. The sequence continues at coordinate 26,867,583 of NC_134455.1, forward strand.
ATTCACTTGATTATTTAATTAAATTTACAATGTAATATATCAGTACAAGTACTACAATCTGAGAGATTTGAAACATTAGTGTATACTACATTTAAAATTTTTCACTAACTTTGAAGATGTCATTAATAATAATATTAGCAATATGGCACCCAAACAACTACCATGAAACAGCCCAAAAACATTTTAATAGTATCATGAATACTCTAACAACAAACTTTTGGTTTTCCAAGTAGGACTCAAATAATTTATAAACATATAGTTTGTGATATACGAGTATAATATGAAAAGTTTTTGTAAAGTGTATGATTGCTTTACCATTATTGAATAATATTGTGATAGAGATTGCCAGCACCATCATACCATTATTTAATTGTGAATTAATATAATCATTAACTTCCATCCGGGCTCTGTTTCTTTTCTTTCTTGGAAGTTGAACTAGTTTTTATTACTTACATTATTATTTTTTAAATACTTCTAAAGTTAAAAGAGAAATCTATATCTGCATATATAATAGAGTATGTAAGAGAATTTTGTATGATGTGTGTGTGTATGAATGTGTATTGTCACCTGAGGAAGCTTATATAATTATAAGTGAAACGGAGTGTTTAATTTATAAGTATAAAGATAATATTTTTAAGTAATTATGTATTGTTATTATATGTATATTTAATTTTAATGTACATTTCTTCTGGAATCCATACTTTTTTTTTTTAATATTTCATCTCACTTTAACCTCTTTTATTATAATCATAAATTTTAAATTATTAATAATGTTTTTCATAAATTTCTTTAGATCATTGTAGTGGCAGCTTCTCAGCATAATTTCTTATTTATTTATTAGAATTCCTATTAATGCACAGAAATCCTTTATTTTCAGTTTTTTTTATATTTAACAATTTTGCCAAATATACCGAGTGATCAGTGAAAAGTTAATACATTTGGTATTCAGATAACAGCTATCAGTCCCATCGTATTTCTGTTTGCAAGCATGTATACTATTATCAGGGGAGGCTTTTTAAAATTATTTTCAAAGTGGTGGAACCCACTTCTCTGCTACGCCTACCCCAACTCAAAAATCTTAAATAGCAATGGTAACATTTAAAACCTGAAAAATAATGAATTGTCGTGAAAAGAAAATTAAAATCTGCCCACCCGTTTGCTTGGTAGGTGCAAAAAATCATTTGGGGTAGTAATTTTTTAAATTTCAGTCCAACAAAAATAAATATAAAACTTTACTTCTTAAACCATTTGAAATAATCATTATCTGTGAATTAAAACTGTGAAAATTATTTTTTAAATTGCCAGCACAAAATTATGCCCTTAAATGATTTCTAAATTTTCAAGGGTTGAAAACTTTTTTAAATGAGATGTTGAGGCTTGTGACATCTTATTTTAGAAGGCCCTTGGAATGACAAGTAATTTGGTTCAAGTAAAATACAAATTGGTTCACTGGTATTGAAAAAATGTGTTTTTTTTTTTTAGATTATGTTGGGATACAGTGTTACTGATCTAAAGGATTAGGTCTGAAATTGTCTGCTCTTCTTAAAAATATGGATTTAGGTTTCTCCAGTATTGAAAAAATGTATCAGTAAACACAGCATTATAACATCAGTTGAACATATCAAAAACCAATAATAAGTACCTACTTCTTTGCTGGTAACATGTTGAAAAATTTATTACCAGATAAACTTAATGATTAAATAAAAAATAATTCATAAACGAATAACTGTTAATCAAAAAATAAAGCTTAAATCATTCATTAGTTAATTTTGTTATGAAGATGTTTAACAATTATTGTTCTTAAGAAATAATAAATGAAACATATTTTTTTACCTCAATAAAATAAAAGTATCAATTTTTAAATCATTTGTTTAAAGTGATTCCCATTTTTCTATAAACAATAATAAAGTCTTTGTTGAAATTCACATCTTACTCTTACTAAAGTTTCTTTAGTTACATCCCTATATGCTCTTACAATTTTTATTTTCAACTCTTGTATGTCAGTACGAATTTCTTTAAATGAAATTATTGATTTTAAATTAACCCACAAAAAAACAGTCCATTGGTGTAAGATCAGCAGATCTTGCAGGCTACTCGACTGTTCTTCTTCTATCTATCCAATGCCCGGGAAACATTCAGTCCAACCACAGTTGAACTGGAAGTGAACAGTGAGCAGGTCCTCCATCTTGCTGAAAGTGAAGCATGTTTTCGTAAAGTAACTTTTTTCTATTGTCATCTAATTGATTTTCTAAGACGTGGACTATAAGTAGGTGAATAACTTTATCCAGCAATTGCAAATACTTTTCATCTGTCAAATTCCTGTTGATAAATACTGGGCCAATTACGTTATCACTGTAAATCCTGAAACACACATTTATTTTTTCAGGTTGCTGCATGTTACCAACATTGAAAACATGAGTATTTACGTTGCTCCAGCATTGGCAGTTATGTTTATTAACAAAGCCATTTAGAAAGAAGGTGAATTCGTCATTTAATCCTTCTGTCAGCTTCATTCTCATTCAATTCTTGATGCAGTTGAATTTTATACAGAAAAAATTTATTCAATTTCACAGGATATTTTATTAATTGAGCTCAGAGGATTTGCTACTACATTTCCCAAGACTTCAACTAAAGTTAATTCGTCTAAAACTTTTTGCCCTGCATGTTTCTTATTCATGACAGATCCCGTTTCTTGGAAATTTTTTGCAAGTTTTATAGTGTAAGAGTGTGAAAGATTTTTATTTGGATGCCGTTCATTAAATGCTTGGGCAGTTCTTCTAACACATTTATTTTGTTCTCTGTATGTCTTCCAGATTGTAAGTCATTTTAGTGAGAGAAATTTACTAGAGACAAAAAATGAAAGGCTAAATGGTAGAACAATAACACAAACCAAATGCCAGTTTTAACTAAAGAACACAATAATTTAAATAAAACATGATGAAATAAATACAATAAATATTTTTTGCCACTAATTACATGCAATATGAAAGAAAAAAATTTAGAAAAATTTACTGTAGAAACTAAGATTTCAAACTGGCAGAAAATTATAACCTATTATAATAATGTAATCAATTTTTCAACATGTTGCCAGCAAAGAAGTAGGTACTACGTTATTGTTGGTTTTTCATATGTTTAACTGATGTTATCATCATGGAGAAACCTAAAACCCATATTTTTAAGAAGAACGGACTATTTCAGACATAATGCTTTGGATCAGTAACACAGTATCCTAACATAATGTAAAAAAAAACACATTTTTAATCATAACTTCAATAATAGTGAACCAATTTTAATTTTACTTGTACCAAATTACTTGTCATTCCAAGTGCCTTCTCTAATGAGGTCACAAGCTACATCATCTCATTTAAAAAAAAATAATTTTTCAACCCTTGAAAATTTAGAAAACATCTAATAAGGGCATAATTTTGTGTTGGCAATTTAAAAAATAATTTTCACAGTTTTAATCCACAGATAATGTTATTTCAAATGTTTAAGATGTAATATCACACAGTTTTATATTTATTTTTGTTGGACTGAAATTTAAAAAAAAGTACTACCCCAAACGGTTTTTCGCACCTACCGAGTGAAGGGATGGGCGGATTTTAATTTTCTTTTCACCACAATTCATTATTTTTGTCAATTATTGCAATTAAATTTTACTATTGCCATTTAAGATTTTTGAGTTGGGGTAGGTGTTGTGGAGAGGGTGAGATCCACCCCTTTGAAAACAATTATAAAAAGGTTCCCCCTGAGATTGGTATACATGCCTACAACCAGAAATACGATGGGACTAATAGCTGTGGAGTAATAAATGTGATAACTTTTCAAATGATCACCGCTATATGAGATAGCAGTAGGATAATGATCAGAAATTTTGTAATATACAACTATAGATTTAATTCAATTATTTTTTATTCTAATTTAAGTGTGATCCACTGACATTGAAATTATTATGTTGTTTCTTATCTCTTATCATGTACAGCAATAAAACATTTGAAAAACCTCTAGTGTGTGAGATTATATGATAATGTTTAGAGACTCTTATCATACTTACATTTAATTAATTGATTAATATGAAACTATTGGCTGGCTTTATGTACTAAGTTGTACAATCAGCTGAGGAATATTACATGCTTATTTTTCCAAACAACTAATATTTTTTTTTTAAAAGGTAATTGAATGAATAATAAATGGAAACAAAATACATTTGGACATATGTTTATATAAAATTTTTGTCACTCCCTCATGTAAATTTTGTGTAATGCATCATTATATAACAATCTGAATAGAATATTTATTAATTTACAATAAAAAAAATTTGAATGGCAATTCTTTAACAACCTTGGATGTAGCTGGTCTTACTAGACAAACAAAAAATGATTTAGCAAGAAAATATGATGTACTCATAAGCAGTTGATATGTAAACTATAGATAAAAAATAATTACATTATTTTTACTACAAGTGCAGAATGAAAACGCCATAATGCTGACTACTTATTGTAGCAGTGCTTGGATTCAATAAATCATTGGCACACTGTAAATAAATTTACTTAAGCTAGTACTGGGACAACTAGTGACCTGCTGCTCTACTGCACAGTAATAACAATTGAGAAGGTATATTTTTCAAATTGAAAATTTATTTACTAACTTTAACTATTTTTCCTCATGAGGTGTAATTGCTGATTTTGTTAAACAGTATATGCAGTTAATATCTATGGATTATATGTATACAAATTTATATTAGTTAATATTAAAATGTAATAGCTTAAATAATACACTATTCATTCTTACCAGTTATTGGTGTATATCCACGCTTGCCTCCGGTAGGTCCAATTCTGACAGTGAACTGGTTTTCTAAAGAAATTATTTTTGGCTTCCAAGGTGTTAATGTACTTTCCATTGGTAAATCAAACAATGAACTAGAGCAGGCATGATCATTGCGACTGCTAAAGTCAATTCGCATGTCATCTGTTCATAAGGAAACATACTTATTGGAAATAAATTCTAATTAAAAAATGTAAATTCAAAATAAAAAAATCAAGCAGAACACAATAATACTCAAGAAAATTTTTTTCTTGAAAAGCATTCACTTAGAAATCGGTCAAGTGTTTCATCACAAATGAGAGCACTTTCTTGGAATGTCATTTACACCCAGTAAAAAGCTGCAAATTTACTACTTTAACTTAATATTCTTAAGATTAATGATATGAAAAAGTCATGAAGAGAAAAGATCAAGATTATCAGCAGTTTTATATTTTCACCAAAGAAGTAATAATCCATAAAAAAATCTATTCTATAACTATACAGATAATTTTAGAAAATATGAACTGATTAAAGTGAACTAATGATTATGAGGCATATTCCACAGTTATTCTCTATTATGGAAACCCACCAAAAAGATTTGAAAATTTCCTCAATACTATCTTATGCAGCTAATATTAATAAAACAACTGAAGATTCAGCCATATTGAATTATAAATTTAAAGTGTAATAAAATTATAATTAATTATTGATATTTACATTAAAATAAATTATTTAAAAAAAAAAAAAACAACTGAAAATTTAAAAAAAGATCACTATTTAAGTTTTTAAATGTTGACATTTTGAAATTGATACCAAATTGAAAACAATTTAATTTGGTATCAAGTTCAAAAAGTTGAAATTTAAAGAATGAATAATATTTTTTTTTATTTTTAGGCTGATTTTTTTTTAATAGATTTTACAAAAGTTTATTTTACACCTTTAGTTTTATTATACCAGGTGAAAAATGACGACATTTACACTGAAAGTTTTGTGGTACTAATTTGTTTTTTCTGCTTTTTTTTTTTTTTAGATGAAGATAAAGACCAACGTTTGCGAAATTTAGTGATTTAATATTGAAATGTGGACTACACAACAGCAAGCAGCAATAGTGGAATTTTATTTTGCTGGCAGTTAGTCAGTGAACACTGTTCAAAGAAGGTTTTGCGTTAGGTTTGGTGAGCATGCATGTACTTCTCGAAAATCAATTCTGCAATATGATGAATCCCATAGAAACAGAGGCAGTGTAATTGATGCTAAATGTATGGCTAGGCGTAGATCTGTATACAATGAAGAAACTATTGAAAGGGTGAGAGCTGTAATCACAAACAGCCCAAAGAAATCTGCAAGAAGGTTGTCACAAGAAATTAGTAACAATAGAGAAACGATGCACAACTTCCTGAGAAAAGATCTGAACTTGTTTCCTTATAAACTTCAAGAATCTCACAAGTTGAAACCAGCTGATTTTCAAAGTCATTTGGTGCTATACAACACTATGACTGGATTTGACTTAGCCAATCAGAATTTTGGAGAGAGGCTCATAATGATTGATGAAACACACTTCCATTTATCCAGTTATGTGAATAAATAGAATGTGAGAATATGACTGGATAAAACCCATGTGAGATTCATGAATGCCCTTTAAATAATAAAAAAGTTACTGTATGATGTGGAATATCAAGATCATGGATAATAAGCCCATATTTTTTTGAAAACGAAAATGGTGTCTGCAACTATTAATGGCGATCATTACAGACAAATGCTTAGAGAATTTTTTATTCCTGAGTTACAGCGTTGGAACTCCAATTTTTGGGACATGTTCTTTTATCAAGATGATGCAATAAGCCTCAAAAATCTTGAAACAAGGCAATTATTGTTACAGACATTTTCCAAATCATATGATTTTGAGGTTTGGTGACATTGAATGGCTTCCCTGTTCCCCAGACTTAACTGCTCCAAATCTTTTTTTATGGGATTATTTAAAGTCTAAAGTCTATGTCAGTAAACCAAACAAGTTAGAGGATCTGATAGCAGTCATAAGAAATGAAATTCAATTGATATCTAATGAAACACTTGCAAAAGTTATGGATCAAGTGTTAGTTCGTAGTCAGGAATGCATACAATTCAATGGAGGATACCTAAAGTCTGTAATTTAAAAAAAATAGGCAATGTTTATTATTTTCCTGTATCACATTACTTACTACTTCAGTTTTATAGCTGAAAGTTTAACACAAATTAAATTTCACTAAATATAAATGCGGTCATTAATTACTTGTTATTCTGTATGAAAAGCTTCACAAAGGCAAGAAAGCCAAATCTTAGTAAAAAAAACAAAAAGAATGCAGAAACAGTGTAAGAATTTTGCTACTGAGAGTGATCTAAGATTTTCTATGTAGGTTTAAAATGAAGTTCTTTAACTTTTCTATTAGTATTTAATTTTCATATGAAAATATTTTAAAATCTATTTAACATCAGAATATAATAACAAACAGTAGTAAACAATGAGACACTAAAAAACCCAAAAATATGATTAAATATTTTATATACACAGTATTATCTTTTGTTAAAAATTTGTTTCACTAAAGTTATCTGAGAATTTACTAAGGCATCATTAGGGGAATTTCCTCTAGTCAACAAAAAAAAGATAAATCATAAAAGTCAGTCCACATTATTAAGATTTTGGCTTGAAAACAAAAAAATTAAAAAATCACATGGCTCCAGTTAAGATACCTCTTTTTTCAGGTCAGCAAAAAATGGCACATAACATCCTAATGAAGTAACTTTGATGAAAAAATTAAAATTAAATAATTACTAAAGGACTGAAAATTGGAAATAGACTTGGAACAGCTGTATGTTTGACTAAAGATTACAATAGTAGGCATTTTTTTAATGAATCTAGATAATTTTTAATAGTTTGTTATATAACTGGATTTGCTGGATCATTTTTTATTGAATTAAATATATATGATGTTAGTAGATACAGAATTAATAAAATACAATAATAAAATTGTTCAGTTGTTTTTTCAGATGTTACTATCACATTTTATATCTGATGAGAAATCAAATTTGTCATCTACTGTTGGTGTATAATATGAACTCACTTTATATACAAAGAGCATATTTAAACATTTTTTATAGTAGTGTTATTAGATGACAACTATTACGGTATTATGCACACCCAAAACTGAAAAGAGGTTAGTGAAAAATTAATAAATCATGAGAAAGTATAAATAATTACACATTAGAATATACTTGTATACTTTTAGTAATGTTCACTTAACGAGATATCAACTTCTCTTTGGTCACAAGTTCAAATTATTACTGCTATACTGTGGACTCTTGTGCAGATTTTTGAAAAAAATTTTTAAACAATTTTTTCCCAATGTAGATACAGTAGATTAAGTAATTAGAAAAGAACAAACAAAATAAAAAATAAAACTTAATAAATAATAAAAAATGGTTTCAAAATAAAATGTAAGTTATATACTGCTTTTTTTTAAACATAATAGCATTTTTCTGTTTGAAATTATTATGCATTAAAAAATTATAGTTCTTAGGATCTCTAATATTCATTGTTATATTATTTCAGTTTGAAATAATTAGAAACAACCCTGTGAAGATTTAAAAATAACCATTTGACAATTGGCACACATCTATAATTAATCAACAAATTTATAGTATAATTTAATGATTTTTAATTTTAGAAGAAGTAGGTTAACAATTTCAAAGTTCACAAAAATTAACTTCATACAAAAATTACCTGTTGTTTTATCAGGTATAGCATGAGCATTCGCTTCTTTTCTGGTATTAAGTGGACCTATTGCAGCAATAACAGATACTTCACCCTCCATAGGAATTGCTCTGTCATTAATTGGCTCATTTGTTTGTAATGGACGACGGTATACTATAGTAGTCACTTCACGATTTCTTTCTCCAGATATGAGAGCTACATCATTTCTGCCACCAATCCGTTCATCAGGACAAACTCCATTTTTACCATCACACTGTGATGTAGCAGACATGTAATAATCCACAGCTCTGAAGGTTCCTTGATCACTGTCATAAAATGCCACAACTATATCACCACCAACCATGGAGGCTCTGCAAATAAAGATGAATCAATAAATTATAAAAGATTAATTCTGAAGAAAAGTAATATAACTAATACAAAAAAATAAATAAAAAAAATAACATTTGAGTATTTCTCCCTCATGTGGTATGATTTCAGAACTATGGAATAAACTGCATTAAAAAATTATAAAAAAATTATTATGCATTAAAAAATTATAGTTCTTAGGATCTCTAATATTCATTGTGTAAAAATATTTAAAAATACTTGCACCAAGCAGCCGTTGTAATTGGATAAAATTCTATAAACTTCAATTAAATTTGTCTAACTTTTCTGTTGTTCCAATTTGCTAACTGTTAAGGGTTTGAGGTTTCTTTGTTAGAATTCAATAACAATTTTATAGATGTACATTTTTTCTTGCTCAGTTAAATATAAATGAAATGTGAGATATATTCAAAGTGTAAGAACCTTTTTCAAAAGTGGTCACTGATTCTTTGATTACCTCTGCATATATGCATATACTGAGTTTAGATAAACTGGGATAATGTTTGCAGAATTTTGAGAATACTGACCCCCAAAAAAAAACTATCTACCCCATCCTCTGGATTCTGACCCCCAAACTTTTACCAACAAATTCAACTGCCCCATATACATGAGTTTCTTTAACAAATTTTTTCAAAATCGATTTATCCAGCCAAAAATATCTATCTTCAAACACACCCACACCTGTACATACATAATTACTTCCCATTTTTTGGGGAGTCCCTGGGTCATAGAATGTTGAGAAATATAAAAAACCCATAACCCATTATTTGACTACTTACCATACTTTCCTTCTTGCAGCACAGCTCTAGAGCTATGGGGTGCCAGGAAAGTAAAAATATTTGAAAAGATTTTTTCAACTTCATCTCTTTCTCATGACTACTCTCAAATATCAAAAATTGTTTATAATGTTGTAATAGATTGCTTAAAATATTGGGAAAGCAACATGTCAATGCTTTGATGTTTCTCACATAATACAGAGATGAAGGTCATTTAATATGGAGAAGAGATCATTTAAATCATGTCAACTCTGGAGATGAATATAGATCTCATATTACAACAGCAATGCAAAAAGAACTTTATGTTTTTACAAGAGACATCACTGTTTAAAGTGAGCATTCAGAAAATGATTCTACATGGTATGGAATGTCTTAATATTTGTATTAACTATGCTGGAAAAATATTACTTAGTAGTTTAAGATATGCCCTTTCTTGTAATGATAAACTATTAGAAAATACATTTTTAGTATTTTAATAGTACATTTATTACATTCCGAGATGCTTTATGCATTAAACTTAAATTTAGTTATAAGTGAAAAATAGGCCTAACATAATTTTTATAAGCTTTATTATTGCAGAGTTCTGAAATATACTTAATAAGCAATACAGACTTGAGCTAGTTTTATATCAACCTAACACATGTATTATACTTTAACTAGCTGGTGTGTTAAAAGATAGAACTGTTTAGATCCTTCTGATTGCCAAATATTTAAAGTTATTTGTTATGCAAATGATGTTTGGAATGGGTTTATCATGTTTGATAGATTAGTTGTATTAAACATTCCAGTAATTTTCTCATATAACATATATATATATATATATATATATATATATATATATATAACAAGGATATATATCTATATCCATATCTATATCAAGGACTATATGTAACAAAGATTAACATATATATATATATATATATATATATGTGTTATATATATAAATATATATATGTTATATATATAAATATATATATGTTAATCTTTGTTCACATAATTTGTTCATTAACCTACAATGTTAAGGAATACACATTTTACTAACCGTCCTGGTTCACCACTAAGGCCAAATGCCATATATTGATCTTCTCTTATTCTAGCAGCTAGTTGTATTTGTACTTGATCACCCATCATTTCCCATTGTACTTGCAGTCTTTCATCCAGCATTTCTCTGCAGTTAGATAATGGTGATTCCACAGCTGGGTGTGGTGATGTACTGCTTGTCTGTAAACGTAGTTTATTTTCATTAAATAATATTAACAAACATCATACTTAATTTATGAGTCAACACATCTTTATAAATTTTGAAGTATACATAGAACACACGTGTGCACCCAACAAATTTATTTACATTATTAACAATGTATAATTAAGTTTCACTTTTAATGCAATTCTTTGATATAAAGTAATTATGTCTGTTTGGAGATATAAAAATGATTTATAAAATTACTGAAATAATGTGTACATGTATTAACAACATTTAACCATCAACAAAAGGAACTGTAAAGAAATTCTCTCTACACATCAGTAATATATTAAACTGATGTTTTAAAAATAAATTTTTCATCTATGATTGAAGATTCATCTCATGAAGATTTATAAAAATAACTTTTTACTCAAAAAAATTGATTACTAGTCTAAATTGGAGCACTAGTAACCTGATTAACATTAATGAATGAAAATGAAGAAGTGTTAGTGAAAACTATTAATATATGAACACACAAAAAGATGCCAGATGACAATTTTTTGTTTTACATTACTTTATAATAAGAATCTATTTCAAATTTATATAAAAAATTTAAATATTATTATTATTCAACCATATACTTTTCAAGGTTCAGCATGTACTGTCTTTATTTACTATTGCAATGTAAATTAATATAATGGAATATAAAATTAATTATATTCAAAAACAAAATAAAGAACAATTCAATGAATTTTTTCATCATTTGACTTTTATTATTATGGCAATGCCACAGCTCCATAATCCATAAAACCAGTTTTAAATCAGACACATTATTCAATGTTTAGTTTTTAGTGAAATGGATGTGTGCAAAGAATATAATTAAAGAATAGTCTTAAAATAGTGAAAAGCTGAATTAATAAAGGAAAAAAGCATATAACTTCATTATTTTTATGTAGAACTGGTAACTAATTTAATTTCATTAATGCTGTACCAGTCTGTACTGATTTCTATTCAAAGGTACAAGTATAATTAATTTTGTAGTAGATTGCATAGAAGTAATGAGTTATTGTTTATAATTTTATCTAATTATATATAGTTTACTGTAATATAGAGTTTTATCATAAACAGAATTACAAAATTATAAATTCATTAACTGTAACATAATTGAAATAGTTGTTAAAATAGAGCAAAAAAGTTGTACATGAGATTAGAATTAATCTTAATTTTCATTATTTAAGACTATTATTCTACTCAATGAAAAATAATTGTGCAATGTATGTGCTATGTAAAACTAATACCAATACATGACATGAAATAAGTTTACCAACTTTAATTATAATCATTTATCAATCATTTAAAAATTACACTGTAACTGGCGTATAACAACAAGCAGATAGTTTTCTCCATCCTCAGGCCAACCATACCCGAGATGTGACATTAACTGAACCCCTAAACCAAATTAGTCAGTACATCATTTCAATAATATAATAAAGAATTTATCATATTACACAACTATGTAATACGAAAAATAATTTGTCACTATTTGACAGTGACTACAATAAAAAACTTATTTTTTTGTTGTAGAAAATTAATTCACCACATATGAATTTAACTTGGACTGGGGAAAGTGGAATGTACAATTTTGTAGCATTTGAAAATTGCTGTACATGATAAGAGTTGAACTTTGTACTTACTGGTTAAAAGACTGAGTGAGACATTACCACTGTCACATAGATTGGGATTATAATTAAATAACTTTTATTCATGACAAAATGTAGTCAAATCTTTTAGATGATAAATTTAAAAAAATTAACTTGCTATAATTTGAATAATTTTTTAAATGTATTTCTATTTGTAATTTGATAATCATAAAATGATTAGAAAAGCAATTATTCCTAATATCTTAAATTTATATTTATAAATTTCATAGAATCATCATGCAATAAATGAGATTACATATGAAAATATTTTGGTAGCAATTGAAGAAAATCAAATACACCATTAATTGAACAGTGAATAATAATCAGTGTTAAATATATTAGATAAATGAATAACCATCTAGATTTAATTAGCAGCTGATGGGTTACTAGTGTAACTCCAGTTACAGGCATCGTTACTTTTAATAGATTTGAATTCTGTAATAGTGGTGAACTTAAGACTGTTGGCGTTTATTTAATGACATTCTCAGGATGATTAGATCGACTGTGTATTAAACTAATAAAACTGCAGTTTGTTTATCAACCTTTTATGAGACAGAATAATTTTAAAATTAAAACATAAATAAGTAAAATACCTGGTAAGTAAGAAATTTATATATTATATCTAAACTTTCAAGAAATAGAAACAAAATTTGTAAGCAATCAAAAGCTGTAAAATCTCAAATCAAAAAATGTTAAAATTAAATCAAATAAAATTTATTAGTAATCAAATGTAATATTAAAGATAAAAGTCACTAAATATTTGGTTGTTAATGTAGATAGTATTCATCAGAAAGTAATAGGAAGACAAGGTGATGACAACCATATTGTTTCATTCTATTGAGCCTCACTTACAATTTGCCCAACAAACTGTACAAAAGAGCACGTTTTGCAGATATTAATTGTGCAACTTGGGAGCCTTATTTGTAGGGGTTCTTTAACATAAATAGCTTTTTTTTTGTACATTTAGAGTTACCCCTGCTTTATAGCATGGCTCTGGTTACTCTAGCTACTTAATTTGATCTTGCTGTACGTAATGATATTCTACACATTAGTATAATCACTGACTAAATAAAACTATTTATGAAAGTAAATAATTTATGCTTATATATATATTAAATTGTTTTAAGCATTTAGTATACTTCGATTTCAGGATGTACCCCTTGCTTTTACTTCCAATAGGAGTTTAGCTAAATAGTTCATCATATGTTAAATAATCCAATTCTGGGAATGACAAAGATTACTTCTGTTAAAGTCTTGACCTGATCTTGAGTGGTTCTTTAATTTCTGGAAGAAATTTTTTCTTGGGCATATATTTAACTTCATAGAGACAAAATCATTGATTATTAATGTGCTCTTACACAATGCAAAAATACCTTGCAATCCCTCCAGTCAACTGGTACTGCCTAGGAGAGAGCCTTGAGCTACTCCATGAATCAGAATTGAATCTACTCCAGTTTAGGTTATGTGGATGTAGAATGGACCATACTTGGTTCATGCTGAGAATTTTGAAATTGTTCAGTTAGTGTGTCATTTGGCTGGTTAAGCACAAGCAAAAATATATATTTGGAAGATTCTAATTAGAACTGTTCCTTAATAAAAAGGTAGCAGTGAATTTCCATAAGAAACCATTTAATATATTTAATTCAAACTATTGGATCCAGAATTGTCTGGGTGTTGTAAACTGTAAATCCACTGTACCATCTGTGCCTTCACTCATCTTGGTTAATACTTAACCAATTAAAAAAAAAAAAAAATGTATCAGACCAAATCAAATCTCAGAACAACTTTTAATTAAATTTGCTAATAGAAACTTTCAAAAATTAAATGATAAGTGAACTGATTAAAACTATTTATCATTGAGAGAACCACTAATAAAAATTTTAAAAAATACTCTAGGCAATGCTCTGTAGCAAATTTGATAAAATTCCCTTTTCTTTTTATGAACTCCATTTAAAATCCATTGTAAAAAAATTTATGATACAAAAATTAACATATTGTATAATAATGCTTAATAGAGCCATAGGAATCCTTCAGGAGTGAGTTTATACATTACTAAATTCTTGAATCCCACCACAGAGGAGGATGAATATAAATTTAAAAGTAAAAATGAGAGTAAGAAATCTGCGGATAATAATAACTAACATTTGTATAAAGAAAATGATAAACAAAAATGTGATTAGGAAAAAAATTTATTTGCCAGGATGTATTGGATATACCAAATTTGTTAAGTTCCCAAAGATCTCTATATTAGTTTTCCTTCCAGAAAATAAAACTTATTTCATAACTTGTAAAACAGTATAGTGAATGACATCAACATTAGAAAGTGTTCTTATTGCTCAATAACAATATGTAACTTCTTGTGATTACAAATATCTATATAGGATCTTCTTATATAGAAAACTAACAAACATATCCATTGGAATACTATAATCATGCCTTCTTAATGACTTGTGTTCAATGAGTAGACTATACAAACAATGACTGACTGATGACAGGGAGTATCTCAGGCATTCTTATAATATGTATGTGGGACAGTAAAAAAAACAGAAATTACTACTTCCTTACAATCACATCTCTTGACTGTTCTGCTATAAATCATAACCTCATATTGTTGTTGTTTATTGGAAGTAATGCTTTATTGTAAGCTGTTAGTGGTTGTGTTTAAAAGTTAATTTAAAATAAATGCTTCTTTATCAGACTGCACAAAAAAAGAAATGAGAGCAGTAGTACCTTTTCTCAATTCAGATGGGGGGGATTGAAAACAGTGCAGATTATTGAATTGTCACTACAAAAAAGAGAGGATTTCTTTCTGTGGTAAACAATGTAAAGGTAGGCCCTCACCGAAGAATAACAATATAAAAAGTTAAACAAATTATTTACAATAATGAATTAAAGTTGACAGAGCTCTGAGTTAAATATCAGCTGTATCATAGTATTTTCACTCTTCAAAACTTTTGAAAAGTCTATGCTCCTTATCCACTGATAAACACATGTTAAAAGAATTGCTTGGAAATTACACAGAAGCTTTTGAAATGTTATGAAGTTGATGTACACTACTACTGAAGCAGAAAGTAAAAGTAACCATATCCAAGAGCAACCTTACCTGTGGAAATAACTATAAGCAACTGCAAATCACTAAAGACAAAATCAAATCCAAAAGCTATGGTAAAGTTTTCAAAAAGTGTGATTTTGCTTTAACAAAAAGGTAAAAAATCAATCTTTTGCCTTCACAATCTTAGTTTTAAGCTGCTGGAATATCTACTGTATTGTTATGACTTGGCTCAAGCAATTCTCATCTTTTTGGCCCACTGAAAGAAGAACTGCCATGGAATCATTTTTGTTCTGATGAAGAGGTCATGACTATAGTACAAAGTTAGCTATGCACCAGATCAAAAAATTTCTTCCCAGAAAGAATTCAAAAACTTGTTAAAATATGAACTAAGTGCATAGAAGTAGAAGGTGATTATATTGAAAAATAAGCTAATTAATTTATGTAAGTGTGATTAAAGATAATGATTTTTTAAACTTCATTTTACTTTTAGACTTTCCTTCATACTTTTTTCAGAAACTTTTTTCCTTTTTCATGTCCTCTAGATATTCAGGGTTTGCTTACCCTCTCCATCTAGCTTGGAGAGGGGGGTGTTTTCCAGTTCATCTATTACTTTAATATTGGCAACAATCTCAATGTGTTAATTTAAAACAGACATGGAAGTTGTTTACAAGGAACTATTTACTTGAGGCATAAAAAATTCAAACTAAAACAATGATAACAAAAACGTTTTCAAGTAAAATAAGAGAGGGTTAGTAGGTTTCATTCCAAGCTATGTAATCCCCAAGGTTTTGCAGAGCAAGCTACAAAGTTTTGTCCTCATTATTTAAGGGGTTTTAGGGTAAATAAGAAATATTGCCCATCTTCATGATAAATTGTTTTTTCCATGGTCTTATTTCTTATATTTATACTACTTACAAGGAAACTGCTTTCAGTTTTAATCAGTTTCATACAGTTTAGGCCATCTATATTCACGATCTTATTTATCAGGTACAGAAAGCGATTTTACTAGACCAAGTAGTGTAACTCCATATTAATACTCAATTAATACGGTAAAAAATGAAATGTTCTGCTATTTAAACCATTCTTTTTCAAAAATTGTTCTACTGTTTATATAAGTAAAAACTCAGTGGTGTTAATGCACCCCATTATGTTTCCTTCAAATAACAAAACTTTTAAGTATTAATATTTTGTTTGATAGTTTTGTCTTAATTATTTTAAGATGTTCAGTTAATATTTTTCATCTGTTTGATAGAACCAGCAGTTCTTGTACTGTACATAAGTATATATAGTTAGTATGAGTTATTTAACATAGTAATTAGATAGTTCCTATGTAATTAGTTCAATTGTAATTAAAGAATTATCTTATTGAACTTTGTGTATAACCAACTAAATTAATTTACTTTTAATAAATTAAATGTTCTAGATGTTGAAATAAACCAATTTATTTGAAAATAAATTATTATCATCAAAAGTTTTTAATTATCTAAAAGGATTAAATTCTGTCCTAGTTTTTTCTTTTTAATGCTGATTTCTACCACTACAACTGTGAAGGAAAGTAGAAGTTATGATTCAAGTGCTTCAAATTCCAGGAATTCATACAATTGATTGTTTGTAATCTAAATACTTCTCAGATTTTCACTCCATAAAAGCAACTGAAAATTGGTGAATGTAATTTCATATGTTGAATTTTTTATTGGATCCATATGAGTTTCAAAATGTATAAAATTGTAAAATCTAAACTTAGTGGTTTTTAAAAATGAAACTTAATTATTCACTCTATGTAAATAAATACTTTACTCAAATTAGGACAAGATTATTCATTATATAGATTAAGTAACTAGTGGTAAATGATTGTTCCATAAATAATAAAAAGCGACTGACTGTTCTAACATTTGCCTGTAAGATAAAAGAAAATCTGTGAAAAACTTGATATGAGCATCATCACAAAAACATTAATTAACAATAAAGAGATTAAATTATACTCCATATTAATACAAAAATTTATTATTATTATTATTATTATTATTATTATTATTATGTAGGAAATTTTTTTTTTTTTTTGGCAGTCATTTTATCAGTTTGATGCTATTTTTGATTACTTATTGTTTTATGCTAATATTTTAACCTTAGAATATTTACTTCATTCTAGATCTTCTCAATTTTTTTTATATAAATCTTTATCATCCTGTACAGTTTTTACTTTATTACATCCCTCTATCACCAAATTAGCTAAACTTTTATATCTTAATACACAGCCCACCAATGTATTGCATCTTTTACAAGATTCTGCCACAAATTCATTTCAGATTTCATTAATTACTAATTTCCAAGGTATAATTATAACACCTATTTCAAATACTTCTATAGTTTTCCTTTCTGTAATCCATATTTCCTACCATAAATTCTACACTACATACAGATAATTTCTATAATTTCTTTTTAAGCCTAGATCTATATTTGACACTACTTTTTTTGCATTTAAGTTCCTTTTGAATGAGCCAGTATACCTTAAAAGTCTTCATTACTTTCTTCATCCATTGTAATTTTACTACCTAAATAAAATATTCTCTTATTATTCTCTCTCCTTTCTGTCACATTTTATTACCTTTGTTTTACTTTTATTTCTTTTCAGACTAAAGTACTCTCCTAGCAATAAATACATGCCATTCAGTATTTCCTTCACCTTTGGTTTTGGTGAATCATCACAGAATCATCAGTGATAAACATCTTTATTTTCTTCTTGGATAATTACTCTGCTCTTAATATTTTCCCTCAACTTCTGTATTGCTTTTTCTAGGTACAAGTTGAAAAGCAATGGAAACAGTTTGTGTTCTGTCCCACACCTTTCTGGAGCAGAGTTTATCTTTCTTCATCATCTACTCTTTTAACTGATACCTGATTCTAGCACAGAATGTAAACCTCTTTTTCTTCCTGTATGTTCAAATCCAACATCCAAAATTTCCTTTATTACATTCTATATAATTAAATGCTTTCTCTAAATCTACAAAAGTAGATGCATTTATATATGGATGGTATTTATTCTTTATAGGCCTGCTTTCTAAAATTAATGTTGAAAACCAGAGTGAATTCTCTTCACCATGCTTTTTCTGAAGCTGAAACTACCTGCTAAATTGTTTTATAGCGTATTTGGTGTTTCCATTTAAGTCTCTGCCACTGAAAAATATGATCGTACCATAGACCACATTTTGATGAAACTGTTGCCCTACTTTAGAAATATTTGTGGTCAATATTTAAAGAGATTGCCAAAGAATTTGAAGCCATTAAATCATCATTAAATTTTACCAGTAGTATAGATTCTCGGTTAACTTTTATACTTAAATGACAGTCTAAAAGGAAAGGAATTGTAACTTAAATTTAATCTCACACAGAAGGATGTCTATAAACTTAAACTGAAATCAAAATTAGCAAATGGAAACATAATTAAAATATATACAACAGCAGCCAATAATTAAAGCTGCTGGCCTAACCGGCTATGAATAGCATAATGTTAAATAGTGAAATTCAGAAAGCAGTCATTTATTTAGGGCTGAATAAAATAATCTTTAATGGCTAGCACACCTATTCATTCTCCAAATATATGTATTACGTACTCATCAGATTAAAAGATGTGTTTAGTATTAAGCACATAAAAAAATAAAATACTTCTCAGCTCTACTATATTGCAGATGGTTTTGAAAACAAGATACATTTACTTTCTTTTTTCACTTTGGCAGCCGCAGTTGATATTCATATTTATTAATTTTTTTTAAAGATGAGAAAATCACTATATATGGAATCAATAAGTTTAAGACTACTTCTGTATTTATTTCAAAAACATCAATTTAGAAAATGCTTGCTTAAACATGTAAGTTGTTTTAAACAAAATTTTTTTGTGACTCAGGAGTCATTAAATAATTCACAGCTTGATTAGGGTTCTTTATATTCTTAGAATAATATTTTTATTTTTAATTTGAATAAAAAAGTTTTAATCACATGTTTAATTAAATCTCCATTTAAAATTTTCATTGGCCCACCCAATTTTCCTCCATGACCCACCAGTGGATTGCATTATAGTTTGTAAACCATTCTCCTCAATGTATGATAATAATCCTAATAATAATAAAAGTTGTTTAATAACAAAATATAGAATTACAATTATTCAACAACTGTCTATCAGTGGTTTTAGAAAGATTATTGCATGTAATGTGTTAATTGAATACTGCTCAGAAGCGTAATTCTCCTTAGAGAAATGAAATATGTAGAACACTTAACAATATAAAGTAAATCATATGAAGAGATTTTGTTGTAAGATTATTATTCCTGTGTACTATAAGAATATACGTTTGAAAAGTAAACCCTATTTAAAATGTAATAAAACCTGTTTCATTGACAAAATTGATGTGATCTTTTATTATTTTTATTTCTGTTCAAGACAAAATATATTACATTTGAAAATCTTAATTTAATTTCATATTTGCTTTGCTTCTTGGAATTCAGATATCTACTGGG
Source organism: Lycorma delicatula (assembly GCF_047948215.1). Taxonomy (NCBI): domain Eukaryota; kingdom Metazoa; phylum Arthropoda; class Insecta; order Hemiptera; family Fulgoridae; genus Lycorma; species Lycorma delicatula. The sequence continues at coordinate 26,887,717 of NC_134455.1, forward strand.
GATTAATGATATAGGAAAACTATCCTTGTATAAGTAACAAATACAAGTAATACCACTGCAGTACAGTATGGTGATGAAACTATAAGATGTATTGTGGATGCATGGTGAACACAGTTGCCGTTAGGATTGGGTCTAGAATTAGTCTATGTTGCATGTAGAAATGTACATGTTAATCAGTGTCTGGTTAACAGACCCATGACAACAAAAGCATAATTATTATGTTAATGGAGGCATAGTACTTCTGTTTGTCCAGAGGGGGCTATCTACCAATTTTCTAGACATTAGATTAACAGGAATAAAATAAGGATTAAAACTCAAAAAAAAAAAACTACACTTAATAATAAACTGTGAATAGAATTTAAAAAAATGAAATAATAATGTTTATGTATTACAATGTATGAAGTTTCTGTAACACCAAATCAGTAGAAAGAAAATATTATGTTGCATTAATCTTAAACCTAGTATCAGAATGCTAAAAACTATAATTATACAGTCTCTTTTACAGGTTTTTTCTTTCAGAAGGGAAATGTGATTATAATTTTTATAACGGACTCCCTTTCTTATTAGAAAGGACTTATATTTCTTATAAGAAAGGGAGACCGACAAGGATGTTCCCTATCTCCGTTACTTTTTAATCTTTACATGGAACTAGAAGTTAATGATGTTAAAGAACAATTTAGATTCGGAGTAACAGTACAAGGTGAAAAGATAAAGATGCTACGATTTGCTGATGATATAGTAATTCTAGCCGAGAATAAAAAGGATTTAGAAGAAACAATGAACGGCATAGATGAAGTCCTACGCAAGAACTATCGCATGAAAATAAACAAGAACAAAACAAAAGTAATGAAATGTAGTAGAAATAACAAAGATGGACCACTGAATGTGAAAATAGGAGGAGAAAAGATTATGGAGGTAGAAGAATTTTGTTATTTGGGAAGTAGAATTACTAAAGATGGACGAAGCAGGAGCGATATAAAATGCTGAATAACACAAGCTAAACGAGCCTTCAGTAAGAAATATAATTTGTTTACATCAAAAATTAATTTAAATGTCAGGAAAAGATTTTTGAAAGTGTATGTTTAGAGTGTCGCTTTATATGGAAGTGAAACTTGGACAATCGGAGTATCTGAGAAGAAAAGATTAGAAGCTTTTGAAATGTGGTGCTATAGGAGAATGTTAAAAATCAGATCGGTGGATAAAGTGACAAATGAAGAGGTATTGCGGCAAATAGATGAAGAAAGAAGAACTGATGAACTATTTTACTTTTATATTTTGTAGTGCAGTGTTTTTAAAAGTTTATTTATTCTTCCTTTGCTACGAAAAATTTTATCTTTACTAACTGGAATTAATAAGTCTACCATTTCTGTTACTAAAGTGAAACTATAAATAACCAAATTAAATATTAATTTAATATGTATGTATGTATGCACGAATTCCACAACGAGAGTTGTACATTCTCTGGCATGAAACATTGGTCACTTCCAAAAGTGGCATAGTTATTGTCAGAAACAAAAACCATTCATGCCAGGCTTCTTAAGAGAAATAGATGAAATATGGTTCACTATTCCGATCTCTGCTAAAGGAGGTAGAAGAATTTTGTTATTTGGGAAGTAGTATTACTAAAGATGGACGAAGCAGGAGCGATATAAAATGCTGAATAGCACAAGTGAAACGAGTCTTCAGTAAGAAATATAATTTGTTTACATCAAAAATTAATTTAAATGTCAGGAAAAGATTTTTGAAAGTATGTTTGGAGTGTCGCTTTATATGGAAGTGAAACTTGGACAATCGGAGTATCTGAGAAGAAAAGATTAGAATATTTTGAAATGTGGTGCTATAGGAGAGTATTAAAAATCAGATGGGTGGATAAAGTGACAAATGAAGAGGTATTGCGGCAAATAGATGAAGAAAGAAGCATTTGGAAAAATATAGTTAAAAGAAGAGACAGACTTATAGGCCACATACTAAGGCATCCTGGAATAGTCGCTTTAATATTGGAAGGACAGGTAGAAGGAAAAAAATTGTGTAGGCAGGCTACGTTTGGAATATGTAAAACAAATTGTTAGGGATCTAGGATGTAGAGGGTATACTGAAATGAAACGACTAGCACTAGATAGGGAATCTTGGAGAGCTGCATCAAACCAGTCAAATGACTGAAGACAAAAAAAAGAAAAAAAAAAAATTTTTTTATAAACTTGTAAGTTAATTCAGAATGTTATTCTAATACTACTTAAAAAAAATTGTTAAATTAACATATCAAATGTTTATTATCATGTAATATTATATGGAAATTGGAAAATATAATTAATTAGGGTACTATTCTAGTAAATATAATTCTGTAAAAAAATATAACAGAAAAAATTGTAAGTATTATACGCATTGATACTATACTTGAATTATACAATTGCCGTGACTCATTTTGATAAATGGTATAACTTTTCTGGTGCATTTATTAGTCCATCATCTATATTACTAGGCAACAAACAGTTTAAGAATGAGCATTATATGTCAAGAAGGTGTGTAGGTCCTCACATGGAAAGCATTTCATCAGAATTAACTTATTTGACAAGAACTCCTTTATAATAGAAAAAAACTCAATTTTAATATCAGTATAACCTTAGTATTCAGGCATCAGAAAGAAAATGTCAGGAATATAAGACACTACACATAACAAATGAAAATGAGTTAAAATCAACAATGAAGATAAAAAATAAGGCTTAGTTAAGTAAGGTATTCATGTTGAAGGAGGAGGAGGTAATGAAATAATTAATTATATATTGAACCATCATGTATATACCCAAATTAAATATCCATTTCAGAAACAATTTAAGGCAGCAATAAGAATGTCAATACAACACCACTTACTAACTGCTCAGCAGTAGCAATACCAACAGTAATTTATAATTTAATCAGCACCTTATTATCCATTCTAATATCATACATTTTCCTAATTGTTTAAATTCACATTTAATTTAAGAGCTTTGCTATTAAGAGAATTTCGTACTAATTATTTTTATCAAAGTCCATATTCCTAACTTTTATTGTTCACGAGTTAATGGATAAATTCATATTCTTTTTAAATTAAAATCTTGTTTTAGGTTAAGTATTTATTAATGTAGGATTAGGCTAACTAATTTTTTACCTAATTTATTTAATTTAAACATTTTACTTGTAATAAGTTATTAATTGATATAAAAATAAAGGATGGAGATCTTTGCAAATATACTCTTTTCATCTAGGCAGCATTTCTGTTGGTATTTAAAAAAAAGAAAATAAAACAAAAAAGAATGTAAAAATCAACTTAAAAAATTTAAAGTGAATTCAAAAAACTATAATAAAAGTTAAAAAAATACTTTTTCACCAATTTAAAAATTTTACTTTTTTGAGTTAGTGCAAACTAATAAGCTGTTAGTGGTTTCTTTTAATTTGACACCAACTTAAAAAAAGTCAAAGTTTGAAGAACTGATGAACTATTTTACTTTTATATTTTGTAGTGCAGTGTTTTTAAAAGTTTATTTATTCTTCCTTTGCTACAAAAAATTTTACCTTTCCTAACTGGAATTAATAAGTCTACCATTTCTGTTACTAAAGTGAAACTATAAACAACCAAATTAAATATTAATTTAATATGTTTGTATGCATGCACAAATTCCACAACGAGAGTTGTACATCCTCTGGCATGAAACATTGGTCACTTCCAAAAGTGGCATAGCTATTGTCAGAAAAAAAAACCATTCATGCCAGGCTTCTTAAGAGAAGTAGATGAAATATGGTTCACTATTCCGTTCTCTGCTAAACTAAATATTCTGTAACATAAATGTTACTTTAGTGTTGGTGATATTCAGTCAGAGCTATAAGTGGCATCTTGACTCTATAAAGAACATCATTACTCTCAGATAAAGCAACTCTAGTGATGCTTATAACTCAAATGTTTTATATATTATAGCATAGTAGGTGTTAGAAAAACTAATATGGACAGTGTAAAGCAAAAAATTAATGTATCCCTTTTTCTGAAAAATGTGTTATATATGTTATCTTAATCATTAAAGGAAGAATATAACCACTACAAATAAAATGTAACAAGAATTTCTATATCACATGAATACTAAAAAAAAGTTGAACTCTTTAATAAAAAAAGATCAAGAAAACTGACAGCTAAGAAAATATTTTATCATAGCTAAAAAAATAAAAACAGGTGCAGGAGGTCAAAAGAAAAAAAATGATGGAATTAATAATATTGTGATATTTTGACATTTTATGCTTGTTCTTCCTAATTATTTAGTATTCTTTTTGAAGTTTCTGTTATGTTATATTATTATTATTGTTGTTTTACCACAAAAATGTAGAAAAAATAAATTTATTACATTTACTCCATAATAATTATTATATTTAACGAATAGAATAAAATTTTGTAACGCATACTCAGTGTCATTTAAAATAAGATTTTACATAAGACATTTAAATAAGACTTTTCCTTCAGTGTGATTGTTTTATATGATGGTACCAACAAATTTTTTTAACAAAAGTTGAATTATATAGCTCACTTGTTAATGTCAACTGTTATAATTAAATAAAAATTATTTCATGTTGAGTAATAATACTATGAATAATTTTAACTGTTATAATAATTGTAATAATTTATATTACTGTTATTAAATCTATTTTTTCTTAAAATTTGTGTAGTTTTATAAAAAAAATAACAGTAGCTCTTGAATTGAATTTATATATATGAAAAATAATTTATAGTAATGCTTATTGTTAAAGTTTTTTGTTTTTACAGTCAGACTTGTTTAAATTAATTTGTTCTAAGCTACAACTGGAAAGGTTTTCCAGAAACTTATATTTCACAGAAGTTTTTTTATGTATATTTTACACAAAAAGCTATTGTGTTCATTTTTCATAAGTAACATATTTATGCATTAATCTTTATAGGATTGTTTTTTATTAGCAGAAGATGAAAAAATTATGTTTTTAACATTTTTTATAATTTTAAAACATCACTTCACTTCACATAAGAGATAATTTAGAAAAATGTGAAATAAACTAAGTATCTTTAATAAAAGATTGACTTGCTTAGATATTTAGGTTATAAATGAATGTGACAGTTACACATTACAATGTATTTGAACTTTTTTGCCATCTATTGGAAGTTCATCGCTTGCATATCTTCTTTTTTTTTATTACTTTTAGAGCATTAAGGATTACAATAGTAGTAAAGATACTATTATCTTTAGATAATATAATAATAATTAAGATACTATAGTAGTAAATTCTGTAACTGGAATTTATCTAATTCAGACCAGATTTTCCAACACTTTATACATAAAATTTTGCTGTATTTTTATTTTTTCTTTTAATTTGGCTGCTGGGTTTCTATATGATAATAAAATAATAATGATACCATGCAATGAATTACATCCAAAAGTATCTATAAAGTGTATAATTAAAAATCAATAAATAACTATTAGTAAAAATGAATCAGAATATTTAATATAAGGTATAAATATTGTATCATTCATTGTTATCACCATCATATTATTGATATGTCAAAATACAAATTTTATGAATATTTAATGTTATTTTCCCAAATGAGATTAATTTTGACTCACAGATAGCCTTACGCTATATTTTTTATTATAGTTTTATAATCTTCCAGCATTTTAATAAATTGATAAAACAGACTGGTGAATCTGTTTAACAGATCTAGTGGCTAGATGAAATACCAACTTATCAAGAAACAATATATGATAATGCTTAATTAACAATATAACTGGAATAGGCTTGTATTTTACTTTATACTGAATAAAAATGTGAGATATACGATCTGGGAAAAATAATGCTATGACAGATTCATTATTCAATAAAAATATCATTTAAGAATGTATACATCATAGATTTTCAGTTGCAACTGAGTGAAGTAGCTTAATGAAGTAACTCATGTTAATAGGATTAAAACATAATACTAGTACAACAATTTATATAAAAAATTTTACACAGATTCTATAACCTGATAATCAGATTAAGCATTATTTTAGTTTCTATGGAGTTAATTCTATTGAACTTATACATCTATCATACATAACATTTGATTTCTTTCATAAATGATATCTACCTAAATACTAATACAATTTTACTACTCATTTTTGAAAAATTCTCATAGCAGTTTTCAAAAATATAAAACAGAAAATGTTCAATGATGCGTGGGAAATAAAATTGGTATAACATTACAAACAAGATTTACTTTTTGTTTTGAATTATTGTAGTGAATGATACTTACCGGATTATACCACCATGGTGGCTGCAAAAAAATCTAAAATTAATATTTTTTTAGTGGCAAAAAATAAACATACAACACTTTAAAAAATGTGTGATTGACTTAACAAACAATACATATTTTTTAACAAACGCATTTTATAACATAATAAACTTTCTGGAATGAAATGAATACTTGTGATGTATTATTTTTGTATGTTACTTGAAATAAAACATTAAAAAACCTGAAAACTCGTGTCTGAATATTAAAAAAAGCTTATAAACATATATGTTAAAAATCAGTTGACAGAATTAGAAGTTTTTTCTGGTAGCTGATGTATATTATTTATTCTGAGCAAGTTTAATTTGTTAGATGTGTGAATGTGGTTAGTAAAACACAAAAATAAAAACAAAATTATATTTTATTAAAATAAAAAGATAATACAGTGTTCAGAAGTATTCCATCACCTACATTTATCTAATGTTAAAAGTGTATAAAAAAATGTATAAAATTATTAAGAAGGTAATAAAAATAATTAATTACATAGTAATCAAAACCTGATCAAAAAAAAATATATATATAAATATTTTTTTGTAAACAACTAAGTAAACATTTTATCACTTAATAATATTTTAAATCACAATGTCCACTATTTTAGGTAACTATAACCACAAACAGACTGTTATCGATTCTATCACTTAATAATATTTTAAATCACAATGTCCACTATTTTAGGTAACTATAACCACAAACAGACTGTTATCGATTAATGGACTGTACTTGGATTAAATGTAATGATTAATTTTCTAATCTGTCAAAATAATACAAATCCAAAATGAATAAGAATTTGTTAATGGGTAATAAAAATTGTTTTACATGCTAACTAATAGCAAAGGAATTGTCAAATACAACAGGCAAACCATACTTAGAAGTGGCAAGAAAACAAAAGAGAAACAGCAACAATTTTTATGTTTCATATATGGATTTTGTTTTTGTAAAACTTTAGCTCTAATTCGTACTTACTAAATTTTTGAGCCAATGAAAAACATATAATTTTCACCAATGGATGAAAGGTCTCAAAATGTTGAAGCCAACAACAAGCACTAAAATACAGGTACTGCTACAGCTGAAGGAGAATATGCTAAATTACTTAAATTTAAATAAGCACAGAACCTTTTAATAATTGTCAAATTTATAATAGGCCTAACTTCTTTTTAAATATTTTCATCTCTAACCATTGGTTCAAAAAATTTTCTAAAGCATTATTCAACACTTCACTTAAAATGTGGTTGTACAATATCTTCCAAAAGTACATGATATTATTATTATTATTATTGTAAATTAAAACTTAACTGGAAATAATTATGATTTTGAATAACTTTTGGATTGTCTTGGTGGAACAGGTAGTAATATGTTTGCCTGTTTTAAAGGTAATGGGTTCAATTTTTGCAAGGACCTGGGAAATCTATATAAGTCAACTACATCTTGTTTTAAGAGAAATGACTAAATAATAATTTCAAAATGCTGTTTTGTCCAAATGAATAGAAGACTTAAAAAAAATAAAAATACTTTATTTACTCTAGTACGAGGAAATTCTTTAATGGTGAAGGAAAGCTGTTTAACTTCACCAAACGTCCAACATTTTAGCAACTTATTAAGACAAAATTAGGTTTAACATATAAAAATAAATTACATTGTAATTTTTAATTAATTATACGAGACCAACTTATTTGTACTCATTATTTGTTGTAATGAAAAGACTTCATTTTCATTATAACATTCTCAAAATGAAATGATGGACTAAGATGACAAGCAATGATCTTAAGAAAATAATTTTAAACACTGTATGATAAAAGTGTATTAACCAGAAAAAAACAATCATGAAGTTTATACATAATTAATTAATTTATAATAATTATCATACAAGTAACAGCAAAGTATAATTTTTTGATCAGGCTTAAGAATTACACAGAGTGTAATACACACAAGCATTATTTGTATATATAATACAAGTAATTAACATTTTTGATTTATTTTTTATTAAACAATTATTAATGTGTTAATGTATAAAAATAAGTCTGCAACATAACTGATATGGCAAGAAATTGATATGTCTTATGCTAATGAAAACTCAGCTGGTTTAACTTTGATCAAGGTCCATCTGTCTAAAACAGATGGAATATTTGATTATTGTGTCAAACAATAATCATATTGTTATATTAGTACGCTATTACATTAAATCATTCTGAGGTAACAATTTTTCTTCAATGTAATATCTGAAGATCGATGTTGAGATTGTACTTTTCTGTTTATTATTAATGCAATGTAAAACATCCATTAATTAGAAGTCATAATTTTAATGTTTCTGCTTAATTAGTAATTAAGTTAATTAATTTTTAATAAGTTATTTAAAATATTGAAAATTATTGATTTTAAATTTATATTATTTCAATGCATCCTTCATGAAATTATTACCTTGTTCTATTAATTATATTTTATGTTAAACAAAAAAAAAAATAATAAAAAAAAAAAAGATCTGTTAACTTTACACTACCCTTCACTAAGATTGACTTTTTTCAAATATTTACAGACTGCATTATAAACTATATCTATACTAAATTAAGTACCATAAATAAGTAATTTGAAAAAAAAGTGTATAAATAAAAGATTAATAAAATACATAAAGAAACAAGACTGATATTAAAAAAATTAATGACAACTACAACAAATAAAGTTAATGACAGAAGTTTATGTAATTTTGTTAAGAATATTTGGAAATAGAAAGAATAAAACTAGATTACCAAATGAGATAACAAAAAAAGTATTCTCAAAATAACTAAAAATGTAGAAAGTTAAAACTATAGTATTAAATCAGTATAAATTTTATGATACCGGTCCTTGTATTTTAAATAAGATAATAGGATACTGAAAGTACAAGTCCGTAAGTAATTCCAATTCAGTTAAATCTTAAAAACTAAATGGAAGTATGAGCTTGAGCAACAGATTTAATTTTTTATCATTCAATACACATGATCAGATACATCTTTGAAAAAGTTACTTTTTACTGTAAAAACAATTATGTATCAGGAACTGATAGCTAATAATTTTGATAGCTAATTCTGATAGCTAATTAAATTTTAATATATAATATATGTGTTTAAAAGTATAACACTTAAAGAAAAAATGGTAAGAAATTTATCTGTACAAGTTAGTAATTTTATAAACTAAGTGAATACTCAAATTTTGTAATTTAAAAAACATATTTAAAATCTTTACAGAAATGTTTTATTTTTATCACAGGCAAGAAACAATTTTTCTTAAAGTATTTTTATTAAAAATAAATAATTTTGGTTTTTTAATAAAATAAAATAATTATTCATTTAAAATCAAAAAGAGGTACTGGAGTAAAGGATTTTCTTTTAAAGTATTTTTCTATTGTATAATTAGAAATACATTAATGTAATGAAACAAAATTAAGTAAGAATTTCATGAAAACCATCCAGAAAAGAATGAGGAAATAACTGGAAATGAAGGAGAATGGTTAGGCTGGTAAATAGGTGGTTTTATTTGGGAGGGCTTTCTCTTCTTTTTGTTAGAACTCACAGTTATTTTTGTTTGACCCAAGGCTGGTGGTACATCTAGATCTTTTGGAATGATCACATGGCCAAAATTATGACGATACTGGACACACCAAACAGCAAGCCAGTCAATATCATATACAGTTAAGTTTCCTGGTAACTGTATTTCAATATCTTCACCTTGGTAACCACGCAATGGGTCCAAACTGTAAAAAAAAAAATTAAATTACATATAACATTGTATTTTTATGAATTTTCATAAATTTGATTGTAGGAACTTTTACATAATGAGATAAAAGATTATAGAATTTTCGTAAAAATAAAAATTCTATAATTTATAAAATAAAAATTGTTTATGTAATGTCTCCTGAGATCTTTACCTGAGTGCATGCTCTACTGTATTCGGGAAAGTAATTTCCATTATATTTCAAATTTATAGAAAAACTTATAAATATAAAATTTAATTTCTTCTATTTAATAAGATAATTTTTTCTTCTTTAAATAGCATCTATTCTTAATATAAAATATTTTTTTTTGTCTTCAGTCATTTGACTGGTTTGATGCAGCTCTCCAAGATTCCCTATCTAGTGCTAGTCATTTCATTTCAGTATACCCTCCACATCCTACATCCCTAACAATTTGTTTTACATATTCCAAACGTGGCCTGCCTACACAATTTTTTCCTTCTACCTGTCCTTCCAATATTAAGTCTCTCTCTTCTTTTAACTATATTTTTCCAAATGCTTCTTTCTTCATCTATTTGCCGCAATACCTCTTCATTTGTCACTTTATCCACCCATCTGATTTTTAACATTCTCCTATAGCAACACATTTCAAAACCTTCTAATCTTTTCTTCTCAGATACTCCGATTGTCCAAGCTTCACTTCCATATAAAGCGACACTCCAAACATATACTTTCAAAAATCTTTTCCTGACGTTTAAATTAATTTTTGATGTAAACAAATGATATTTCTTACTGAAGGCTCGTTTAGCTTGTACTATTCGGCATTTTATATCGCTCCTGTTTCATCCATCTTTAGTAATTCTACTTCCCAAATAACAAAATTCTTCTATCTCCATAATCTTTTCTCCTCCTATTTTCACATTCAGTGGTCCATCTTTGTTATTTCTACTACTACTTTCATTACTTTTGTTTTGTTCTTGTTTATTTTCATGCGATAGTTCTTGCGTAGGACTTCATCTATGCCGTTCATTGTTTCTTCTAAATCCTTTTTATTCTCGGCTAGAATTACTATATCATCAGCAAATCGTAGCATCTTTATCTTTTCACCTTGTACTGTTACTCCGAATTTAAATTGTTCTTTAACATCATTAACTGCTAGATCCATGTAAAGATTAAAAAGTAACGGAGATAGGGAACATCCTTGTCGGACTCCCTTTCTTATTACGGCTTCTTTCTTATGTTCTTCAATTGTTACTGTTGCTGTTTGGTTCCTGTACATGTTAGCAATTGTTCTTCTATCTCTGTATTTGAACCCTAATTTTTTTAAAATGCTGAACATTTTATTCCAGTCTACGTTATCGAATGCCTTTTCTAGGTCTATAAATGCCAAGTATGTTGGTTTGTTTTTCTTTAATCTTCCTTCTACTATTAATCTGAGGCCTAAAATTTCTTCCCTTGTCCCTATACTTTTCCTGAAACCAAATTGGTCTTCTCCTAACACTTCCTCCACTCTCCTCTCAATTCTTCTGTATAGAATTCTAGTTAAGATTTTTGATGCATGACTAGTTAAACTAATTGTTCTGTATTCTTCACATTTATCTGCCCCTGCTTTCTTTGGTATCATTGCTATAACACTTTTTTTGAAGTCTGATGGAAATTCCCCTTTTTCATAAATATTACACACCAATATTACACACTATAATATAAGTCTATAATTATAGCATATCTGATTGTATAGAGTTTAAAATTTATACATAAATAAAGTCATTTAAATGACCTTAACAGAGGCAAAATATTGTTGAAAGTACAGTATTGCTCAAAACTAAAAATTGTAAACACTTGAATAACATAAACAATAAAAATTAATGAAATAAGGATTCATAATTATGGTATCATTGAGATAAAATAGAATCTGTATGTCAGTCTGGCATAAAAGAAGGAAACTCTAATAGAGATGCCAAGTAAAGAACTGGTTTGGTTAATATAACAGCTTGTAATATATTTGAAAGGGAAGAGTTTCTAACATAAAAGAAGATAATTATCTTTTTATTGCAATTGTTTTGATGCCTAGAAAGTAAAATTTTCACATGTGTAATAGAGAATAATGAAATAATTCTAACTCAACTGAAATTTACAAGAGATAAAATTATTTAATGGGAGAAGAATTGGATTAGAACCCTTATCATATTTCATATGGAGGGAAAATCATTTAATATATTCTATCATACTTTCAATAAATCATGCTGGCCTTTAAATGTGTTAAAAAACCCTTTAAAATAAAAGTGTTGTCCAAAGGAACTATTATGGCCCATTTTTAGTCTCATTATTTAAATGGAAGAAAGGATATTTTCTATTTCAATGGATGGAGAAGAGACGATTGTTGGCCTGAACTTATTGAATCAAAGGCTAAGTATTAATATTTAAAATATCACAAAAAAGTGCTTCATTGCAATACAAAAGTGTATCTTTTCTCAGCATCAACAAAAATCAAAATAATGTTAATGACTATCATAAAAAAAAAAAATTACTTGGAGTGTTTTTTAAAAAAACATGCTAAGCTTCTTTCCAAAAATAGTGTACAGTATAATGTTAAATATGAATTATTGAAAACAGCCAGCAAAACTCTTAATCAATTGATTGATGTTGGGTACAATTAAACTTCAAGAAATTGTTCAACTACATTCTAAATAAGTATCTGAATTACTCAAAAATATCACTAGTAATAACATCAGCTGACACCAGAATGAGAGTCATAGTACTTAAATTGGTTGTAAGAGTAACTGGAATTATTTTGGTGTGATTTTAAAAAATCTACATTTAATTGTTGATAGTTTTAAATAAATAATCAACTTTCAGCAGATTATTTCATGGTCATATGCATTTGTTACAGTTACTTGGATGTTTCTTGTGTACTAATTAATTTAAGAAGAATTATTTTAATATAAATAATAGAATGAAGTTTGGTTGCAATGGAAATAATACATCTTTAAGACAATTTTTAAAAATTCAACTGCTCAGAAGTTAATTTTTACATTTTTTAACACAATAACTGATATGCCAGTATGATTTTTACACATATGCTTATGTTTTATAAGCATTAACCATATGAATGTTATTCAATTACAATGGACAAAACACCTGATCAACAATATTGGTGATAACAGTGGGTCAGACAAATTGCATGTCTAGAAGGCAAAAAGGGAACTTGTTTTTCTTCAGATCTTTCATTTAGTGGCTAAACTTCTTAAAAAAACTGTTCAACAACACTAACCACTTTAATATTAAAAAAACTGAGTAAAACTATGTTTACTATTAGATCAATTAAAGTTACACACTTCTTAAGCATTTATATTATTCAGTAATTATGAGAATTACTAGATAATTTGCAATGATAAAAAAAAATCAATCAATCACAAAACCAGCTGTAATTTACTTTCTTAGAAATTATGGCTGAATATTGTATGTTTAATATTATAGACTGTCATTATGAGTTTTTATTTGCTAGTTAAACAAATTTAGTTAATCAACCCATGGTGCATTGAATAAGCTAGATTCTCTATTAATATTTGGTAGGGAAATACTATATCAAAAATTATGTTATGTGAAAATCAGTTTTCTGGAAAAATAATACATTTCTGACAATAAAAAATTGTATTATCAATGTAAAAAAAAATCATGCATTACAAATCTAATAATTCATAAATAATATAAAATTAATCGAGAGATGGGTAGCTTGAGAAGTAGTGGTAAAGGAAATTTTACACATAATAGCTGTTAACCAAAGCAACTGTGCTTTTTTCCCTAAACCATAAAAATATAAGCAAGCCATTGTAGATTCAAATTAATTCTTATTTTGAACTGAAAAAGAGTTTTATGGCAGAACCCTGATAAAACTGAGACAATGTTTAAAAGTATTTTATTGTCTTACAACAGAGGACGTGTACAGAGGCATCTGAGGTTAATTTTTTTCATAAAAAAGATTAAAAAACAAAGAAGAAAAATGTTTAAAATTTTTACTTCATCCTACATTATCTGAGAATTCAGGATAAAGTAGACGGTTTAAAATGAAAGATAAGAACATAACATATAGGTTTGGAATAGTGGATAAAACCAACTAAATGAACTAAGTAAAAATTAATCAATAAATTTCAAGTCATAAACTCACCTTCCCATTTCATTGGGTACTTTAATACCAAGTGGTACTGGCTCAGAACCATTTCCTACCCAAAAATAAGCATCTGGTCCAGCACCATCATAATGAAGATTGGGAATGTAGAAGGTTTTGGCATCCAAAACACTGATGTTACCTGAGCGCAACCCATGGGCTAACCTTTTGAATTCTGGTAACACTCGTGCTTTGGGCACTTCTAAATTGCTTGGTACAAAAACATCACCAAAATTTACCTGCACAAAAAATATTACCATTAAATAATATTATGCATATAATAAAATGTTTCTAATAATGTTACAATTATTAAAAAAAATTATTTTGAGAGATAATATTTTGTAATATTGCAAGAAATAACTATGTATATATGACTTATTCTACTGAATGTTTATCTACTGCAGTAAATCATTGTGGATAATCTGAATTGAAGTTTTGTATGGTTTAGATGTTTTTTACTCCAAATTTGTGCTTTCTATTGAGATTCTCTTGAACGGCTTTTTACTGTATAAGTACTGTTTATTATTATTTCTTTATAAAAAGTGTTTCACGAGGAATCTGCAATTCTTTACAGGCGTATTCTGCTTATCGAAACAATGAAAAAAAAGTTCATATAAACATAGGTCTAAAAATGCATTGTTAGTGAATTATGGCTAGCAAAATATTTTGTCTGGAGCTCCTCCAGTGAAATGAGCTCATACTGAAATTTTTTGTAAGCTGAGTGGCAAAATTAATGGTTTTTGACCTGAAACATTCAATAAAATAGGTCCGACAACTGTGTCTCCTTTGATTTTTAAGATATCTGACTTAAAACCCAAAATTAGGGGTCCAAAAAACAACTTTTTAATGTTTAGCTTAAAATAACTTTCTTAAATAAGTAATAAATGCATAAACCTTAACTGTAAAACTTGTAGAGAATTTAATTCTTAAAAAATTATGTAATCGACATCTATGAACACTGAATAACACGTTTTGAAATTGATTTTTATTGAAAACCAAACACAACTAAACAGTTATGAAAACTGAACACTGCAAACGAAAATTTAAATTATAGGCCTATTTCTCTTAAAATAATTTAAACAATTTTGTTTAAATTATTTTATTTATTCATTTAAATATTCCACAGTATTTTTCATTTAAATTAAATTATTTTATTTTTTTCATTTTAATTAAATTATTTAATTTGATAAACTTACAGTGAGAATTACATTAGGTATCAAAATGTCCACCTCCATTGGCAATTCACATTTCAGCGCGACGATTTAAGGACGCCGCTGCCTCCTCCAACACTATGGGTTGTTTTTTATTTCTTGTGCGACAACCATGATTCTTTGTAAAAGTTCAAGTTCATGGTTGGATTTTTGAGCATACATTAATGACTCCATGTATCCCCATACAAAGAAATTAACGGGTTCAAATCAGGGAATCTGGCTGGCCCCGCTATTGGTCCTCTTCGGCCAACTCACCTATTTGGGAATGTTTCATATTCATTGATGTCCAGTTGTTTTAATAGTAATTAATAATAATGATTTCTTCTATTCAATATAAAATTCTAATTGAGGGGATTGCAATGAATACCATATTAAGCTGAGTTACCCGACGATCAAAATGTGCTGGGGCTCCGTCATGTTGGATATACATAACTCTGCGTTACCAGTGGAACATCCTCTAAAAGTATAGGAAGTTGATTTTGAAGAAACTTTAGATAGACCTCCCCACACAGTTGACGATTAAGGTCCGATCAGAATATTTCCTACTACATCGCACCAGACATTTATCGAAAACCGACACTGGCAGTTTGATTCTGAGGTGGCGTCCAAATATGATTGTTTCTTGAATTGTTTATACCATTAACTTAAATGTTGCTTTATCACAAAAAAAGTATTTGAGTTTCTAATACATTGTTATGGAGTAACCAATAGCAGAAATTAATTCCTAATTGTAATCACGTTCTTCTAGATGTGTTACACGCTGAAAATGGTATCGATTAAGATGTTCACGGCGTAATGTTCTTCATATTTTACCATGCGGAATATGTACAAGCGATGATAATCTTCGTGTACTTGTTAAAGGATTTCGCTTTATCAAAGGCAGTATATGTTCGTGACTGTTGCGTTACCGTTCAGAATGTAATACAAATGACCCACGTTCTCTCAGTTTTCTGAATATCTGTAAATACTTGTCCGTTCGGAATAATTCGATTAGGAAGTCGTATACAATATTCCTCAATAGCTTTATAAGCATTACCATTGCAGAACTCGCAGATAAAATGTATATCTGCATATTTCTCGTTTGTAAATTTATACGAAATTTTTCACTGTTATTGCAAATTAACATTAATTTAAAGAACAAATTAAAATAAAATAAAAAAGTGAAATAAATATTAACGTTATTACACTAAAAACACTTAGTACCTAACAACTGATACTCTTCTTAGTATTATTTCACGTTGAACTTCATACCGCAACACAGAACTAAATATTAGTACAACAATGTGTAAAAACATAAGCAATAATTTTTGCAATGGAACATACAGTAGATGGCTCCTATATAGATAGATTAGCATTCCTAGTGGCACGCAAATGCATTAAAGAGTATTAATTGCTTTCCAACCACAATTACAGTTGCGTCAGCTAGTTATGTTTGGTTTTCAATAAAAAAAATTTGAAAACATTGTTTTCAGTGTTCATAGACATTGATTACATAACGTTTTTAAGAATTAAATTCTCAACAAGTTTTGTAGAAAATGTTTGTGCATTTCTTACTTATTTAAGAAAGTTATTTTAAGCTAAACATTAAAAAATTGTTTTCTGGATCCTTAATTTCGGGTTTTAAGTCAGATATCTTAGAAACTAAAGAAGGTACAGTTGTGGGTCCTATTTTATTGAATTTTTCAGGTCAAAAAACATTAATTTCGCCTCTCAATTAACGTTCAAAAAATTTCAGTACGACCTCATTTCATTGACGGAGCCGAAATCCAGGCGAAATCTTTCGCTAGCCGTTAACTCGCTAACGAAGCGTTTCCAGACCTACGAGAGGTTATCTTCAAAGTAAAGACCGTTTCATTGTAAAAAAAAATATTCTAAAAACTTTATAAATATTTTTTATTTCTCTTAAACTACATACCTTATACTACTTGTCTATATAATCGCCACCTGAAATCAAGACATTTATCGTAGCGGTACACCCGCTTCAATAAACCCTAGTCGTATTTTTCTGTCACCAGTCCATTTAGCCACTGATTAACAGCATTTTTAAGTTCATCGTCACTCGCGAATCGCTTACTACTCAAAAATTCTTTCAATTTCTCAAACAAATGATAATCAGAAGGAGCTAAGTCTGTACTATGGTGGGTGATTGTAAATTTCCCACCCAAATGTTCTCAGTAAATCTCGTGTCGGACCCGCAACATATGGACGTGCATTTCCGTGCAGCAGGACGACGCCGTCGGTTAGCCGCCGATTTTGAATGGCACGCCTTAACTTAAATAGAATTTCGCAGTAGGCTTCTGAATTTATGGTCGTTCCACGTGGCATGAAATCAATCAGCAACATGCCAAACCGATCCCAGAAGACTGGCTATCAGTTTGCGGCCAAATGGCTGTAGTGATTGAGGATGACGTCATTCACTTGACTGCCGTTTTCTCTCTGGCGTGTAATACGAAATTCATGTTTCATCGCCGGTAACAATTGAATTAAGGAACTCATTACCTTTTTCTGTGTAGCGTATCAAAAATTCCAAAGCAGATCTGTTAGATTGAGTTTTTATTATGTTTTTAATTAAGTCATCATCATTGAATGTGTTCCGATGTTTCATAATTTCGTATTTTTGTCTACATTTATAAATGTTACCCTTCTCGAGTATATCCATTTTTTATCATTATTATAAACTTAGAAAATCTGTAAATTATTTTTGCAATTATAATAATACTATGTTTGCATTCTAACAAACGTTCAGCAAATCTTTTTTTAAAATGATCTATTGGCTTTTACCAATAAAAATATTATTACATTCATTGTACTTAATTTTGTGTATTCCTCTTTATTATTTTAAAATACTTTATAATATGATTATTTGGTTTATTATTTATTTTTATCATGTGTTAATAATTTTTCTACTATTTTATTTATGTAATTGTATTTCAAGTATAAACTATTATTATTCTTTGTGTAATTTTTATGCTGTTGTATTTTAGTATAATTATCTTGGTATTTTTTATTCTGTATTTTACAAATTTTGTTCTGTCCTCTATGAGTTGGA
This sequence comes from Lycorma delicatula, assembly GCF_047948215.1. Lineage (NCBI taxonomy): Eukaryota > Metazoa > Arthropoda > Insecta > Hemiptera > Fulgoridae > Lycorma > Lycorma delicatula. The sequence continues at coordinate 26,906,161 of NC_134455.1, forward strand.
AAGCCGCAATGTACCCGTAGCCCTGCAGGCCGGAGTACGTGACTATTTGTCTGATCGCATGGCTCTGTTTAAGGATGCGCACCTAGTTGTGGAAATGTCCGTAACCAGGGGAAGCCCGCAGGGTTCCGTTCTGTCCCGATGACTGTCTCCTGTTAGTTCGTGGTAACTCACGTCCGCAGCTAGAAGACCGAGCGCAGGCGGCTTTGTCAACCACAGAGGGCTAGATGGACATTCAAAATTTAAGGATTTCTTTGCCCAAGACAAAGTTTATGCTTCTCAAGGGTGCAGACAAATTATCAAACAGTCGTCACCCCCGTATTAATTATAAAGGCTGTATAATCGTCCGAGTTATGGTTCATAAGTATCTAGGTGTTTTGTTTGATGAAAGGTTACTGTTTAGCAACCACATTAGGCAATTAGCGGCGGACGCCGTCTCTGTGATGCATAAGCTTAGGAGGATTGCTCGAAAGGATTACGGAATGTCGGGTCGTCATTTGTACATGGTATACCGAGGTGTCTTCGAAAGTATGACCTCTTACGCGGCGTCCGTTTGGGCGCATAGGTTGGAAAGAAATCGAGCACTTATTCAATATTTAAGGAGTGCCCAGCGCAGAGCCTTAATTTTATGCACTGGTGTTTTTAAAACAATTTCCTTCAAGGCTACCACTGTATTGAGAAAAGCTTTGTTTTCAATCGATTTAGTGGTGAAAGTTCGGGCGGTCATGTGGGAATTGTGAAGAGGCAGGGAGGACGAGGTATTTTGGATGCGGTTTCGGGCCGGGCCTGCACCAGAGCGGAACGGTGATTTCAATGCACTGGTTCTAAATTTCGAATAGTTGCCCATTTCCCGCCTGTGGAGGAGGCTTTGCAGCCTCGCGTTGGAACCATGGCAGCAAGAAAGCATGGAAGCATGGCCACGACTAAGGGAAGGTCCTTGTATAGATTTATACAGGACCTGGGGGGATGGTATGGCTCTCCTTCGTTTTTAAGGGCGGGAGCTCTCCAACAATGTAAATTTAAACCAATATTTGTTTTGTTTCCACCTGGCAGCTGATGAGCTGTGCTAAGTTTGCGGGGAGGTCCAGTCGAACGAACACATGATGTTCGACTGCTCAGCTCTTGGGGGGCCAGAACTCAGGCCCCCCTGAAACTTAGAGGTCAAGGGGAAAATTGGTCAATCACAAGCGGCAAGTCAATGAGGAAAAACTGCATTGTCGGACCATTGGGAGTTCCTGATGTGGTTGTTTTGTTCAATCGACATCAGTATTTCACCTAAGAGGAAAGACTCCTACCGCCCTGTCCGGCACTATCCTTCTTAATTGCTTTTACAAAATTTTTCATTAGTCCTAGCTTGATATGGGGAGGGGGTAAAAATATTTTTTGGCTTCAACTAAGGGCTCATGAATAATATTTTTCCCATTTGTAGTTAAGCTGTCTCGTTTATTCCACTCTTTGGTAACATAATGTTTATCCCTAGCTCGGCTTTCCCATTCGCAAAGAAAACACATGTACTTAGAATAGCCTAACTGCATGCCTAAAAAATTAGCTATAACTTTCAAATCACCACATATGTTCCAGCTATGCTTTTTATAATTTATTTTTCAAAAACGTCTTTCATCACACTGTATGTCTCTTTCAAATTAATACCATAAGCGATTGGTATCGAAGGTTATTTGTTACCGTTGTGTGATGTCATAATATGTGACTATGGTATGATTTAATTCTTTGGCTGGTATTTTTTATTTATAGCTTACAAATTATGTGAACAAAGTTAAACAATAAAAAATGAGCTAGCAAAATACAATATAGGAGCTTAAAATGCTAACTATACGTTGAAAAACGAAAAAAATCCTTTAGTTAAAATTTAAAACTTTTTCAAAATCATATAATGTTCATATTCGTTTTCAGCATAAAAAAGCAGATTAAAATCATGTCACATGTTACGAAACAAAAATTATTTTATCAGTGTAATTAGCAACAAGTACCGCCCGCTGGTCAGGATCATATCCTCGTTGAGATGCCATTCGTAAACGGCAAACAGGCTGTTTCAAATTAGTCAATTCCCTATTTCACCACGGCGCTTGTCTCTTTCAACCGGAACTGTAGGAAATAGAGAGTCCTTTATTGACTCACCAGCGTCAATAAAGGACGCCGACAATATTTCTGTGAGGTTCTCCAATTCCAAATCATTGACACTCCTGTCCAAAACTCGGAGTCTAACCGAGAGAAAATTCACAAATTTCTTCCAGTCCGCATGTCTGTGAAGAAAGCGATCCTACTGAACTGGAATATTACATCGGTAGCGATTACTCGAGCCACCAAAAACATCAAACACAGTCAACCGATGATCACTCAAGTAATCAACTACCATCCAATCGCACACAATGGCAGGAGTAAACCTGCCAACTGTAACATCAATGTTTGTTCCTCCAAACAACCGACGACCATTACCATACCAACATACGTGGACAATTCACCAGCTACATTTAAGACTTCCAAACTGTACTGGGCAATAAACCCCTCTACTACTTCACCACTGTCGTATGTGCGACCACTATGCCACAATAAGAACTTAGAATTCACGTCCGCATAAATATTGTAATACCAATGAGACCAGAGAATCGTAGGATTTTATACCAGACCTCAAGAAGACGATTATCAGGATCTTGATATTGAAAATATGAACTTACAAGCAAGATCCGAACATCCACGCGAACAACATGATGATTATCTGAGAGCTGTCGCATAAAGACACAATCTAGCGCCCTTTTGCATATAACAGCGGACATGCTGTTAGAACCATTACAGAAGTGTTTCCATCCAGCATAACCTAGCAGACCCTCAGAGACAACATAAAGATGTTGCAACAAAACAACATCCAAACACCGCCGCAAAGCTACAACACCCGATTCCACCTGAGCTATGTAAGCACTCTGTTGTTTAACTGTCTGAATCTAACTGTCCAATGAATTGAGATACGTATCAACAGCCCTCAGATAACAACCACAATATCTACTATCTACAGAGTGCTTATGATCTTTCCTTAAACGTTAACAATTAATGCAAGTCGGACCTTCTGACTTACTTGGAAAATCATCGCGTTTATGGCCCTAAAATTCTCATCTACTCTAAAAACCCATCTCCCGTTGATCCATCAACGCACCATCACTAATCTGTACCAGGAGCTTCCCAGCACACTTCCTGGCGGAGTATTCCACTAAGCAATACAAATATCGACAGACTTGCCCAACGGGCCCGCAGAAACAAACCACACGGTCCATCCCACGACTTCACGGATCGCCTTCATCAGGTTGCGGATCACCCACCCTCACCCTCTCCCTTCGCCGTGTCGACGACTATAACGTAACTGGCTCGTCCAACAGTAATAGCCTCACTGGATAAATCGGCTGTGCTCGACTTTATCCGGTCCTTTAGTCCTAAATACAATATTTCAACATCCTACGGCTAATCGTTTTTGAGTTATGCGCGATACATACGTTACAGACGTCACGCCGAAACTAGTCAAAATGGATTCAGGGATGGCAAAAATGGATATTTCCGTTGAAATCTGAAAATCAAAATTTTTCGCTATTACAATACGCTATTTACTTCTACAAGGAAGTAAAAATTAAATGAATTAGAGCCAAAAACAAAAAAAAAAAAAAACAAAACAAAACAGAATATTACATTTAGTGGGGAATAAATTAAAAAAAAAAGTAAAAATATTCATTCATAGGTTAAGGTTTAATTCAATTTTCTCTAAATCTAAGACCCCGTCTAATAAAAGGTAAATAAGAACGTAAACATTTTGAAAAAGCTTTTATTTATTTAAGGGGTTATTTGTTTGTAAGGGGTTTATAGTTTTAGAAAATTGTAGGCATATTTGATAGGCCTATATAATATGATATACAGAATAATAAAAATAATAAAAAAGATATATTAAAACAAAGGGAGACAGAGCAAAATCACAAAAAAATACATATATTTATAATTCAATTTTACGAGCTGGGGGTTGATTATTTTGAAAAAGGGTTTTTTGATCTATTTATACAATTTGGGTATGAAATCTGCCAAAGAAAACCTTTTTTCATAATGTCTGAAGAAAATCAAAATTGGATTTTCGCGATATCCCCAATTCTATTAAAGAATTTTGAGAAAAAATTAACATGATCAATACCCCACATTGAGAATTTTTTGAGCCAAAATATGGAGAAAATCGGTACCGTCAATCTGAAATATAAGGCCAAAAGCGTGCGATACAAATTTCCAACAAACGTACGCATACACATCCTTATAAATGTTTTTTTTTTTATGTGTGTGTAAATGAACTAGATGGACCCTAAAACGTAAGATTTGAAATACCAGTTACCCTATTTTTGATACGATCATCATACTTTTCCTGTCAATATAGCTATTCTAGTTATATTCGCCGGGAAAGTAATACATACACAAGAAAGTAAGTCAAATAGTAAAGCGAAATTTAAAAAAAAACAGTTTACTTTTATTTCCACTTAAAAAAATTATGCTTATTTTTCAATATAATCCTCTTGCTTTCTATGCACTTCAGTATATTTTTCAATAAGCATTTAATTTCCTTCTTGGAGCCAAATCAGGATTGTACAACCAATAAACCAGCAGTTCAAAACTGAAATCTTGAAGGTCAAAAATTTGTTATTAAAGGTGTATGAGGACAATCGTTACCATTAAAACAAAATCAAACCTTTTGAAAATTTACACACCTTTCGGACTTGTTTTTTTGTCTTAAGTGATAGTAGTGACAAGTACTGAAGTAAAACTTTCAAGCTGATGGCCTAACTTTCAGTTGTTCATCGTACGCAAAAATTCTAATTTTTATCCGATCAATCCATTCAAGGATCTTTGTTCCACTGAAACAAATCTTAATATCGTTAAAACTATTTACCAATCCCTTCTGTTTTCATATCTTATAAAATGAGAAACAAACTGCATTAATTTCCCTTAGTACAGTCGGACAAAGGAGCGCACTCATCTACTGCAGTAATAAGCTCTCATTGAGAGCTTTTCAAAGATATATCATAAGTGGTACTTAGTTTCACGGTTCCAGAGTTATAACCAAATAAAATTCTAATTAATGAAATATTTGAATCTTACGAAGGGAAGTCACATCGGTTCAAATCCGACATCGGTCATCTCCTTTTATTTTTTGAACTTTTTTTTAAATTTAAATATATATATTTATTAAATAACTATTAACCTCTGATTGTAAAAAAAATTTACAATAAATAATAATTCAATAAAAACAATAAAAAAAAATGAAAAAATATCAGAAGTTAATAAAATAAAATTTTATGTACCTTTAAAACTGTGTACATGTAATTAATAAGTGTACAAGGAAGTCAAGTTGGTGTCCACATCAGATTTTTTCAATTACAGTTAACGACTGGAATGTAAATGGATTACAAGAAAGTATGAATTTTCATTAAAATAGACGAGAATTTAGGCTTGTAATATTATTTAATATTTATAGAAATCCTTTAGCAATTTATATGTTCTAACATGTAATCATAGTTCCATAGTTCAAAATGAAAAATAATATGTACGTATTTTTTTACTATTTCTTATTTCATAATAAATCTTTTTTTAAAATATTTTAATAGATTTGTTTTTATATTACGGTTGACGAATGTCTAATGCATGTTAATATGAACAACAAATAATTATGTTACCGCTATAAGTAATAGAAGAAAATAACTATACATAAACATTATAAATATTCAAAGTACTTATTAATTGGAACTAAAACTATTGGAACTACTTATGGAAAATATGAGCTCATATTAAATATGATTTAATACTATTTTTTAGGTGATATTATCTCTAATTTCTAACACTTTATTAACATACAACAATTAACTCAACTTTCTATGGCGATGATGGCACAAATAATGTGTGTGTGTAAAATTATGCGTTACTTAATTACTAAATGTTTTTAGACAACTATGTGAATAATATTTGGCTTTATCCAGCATTATAATATATATATATATATATATACGCATATAAATTAGAAAAAAATTAAGTAGTGTACGAAATACCAAACTGGTTTTTTCAGGAGAGGGTGTGTGCCTTAGGTAAAAACACTTGGTAAGCGAATTTCACAATATAAAGCAGGTGTGGCCAACAGTTTTGCATCAAACCAGTCAAATGACTGAAGACAAATATAAAAAAAAAAAAAAAAAAAAAAAAATGGTTTTGTATAATTTGTCAGTGGAAGCTCTATTATTCAATACTTTGTTATTCACTAGTGAAAAAGTTATATATAGGAAATTGTACGTTACATAATATGATGAGCAATCATTTAAATTCTAGATTATAGTTATGCAGTCGTCACAGATGTTAGTAAAGATAAAAAGTTAGTGTAACTAATAAATTAATACAAAACTGCGGTAGGATATCCCAAGCTTCTGTACGTTTTCTGTGTTAAATTTTTTTTTAATAGTTTTTATTCAACATGTATTATTATGAGTTGAATTCGTTAAGTCGATTAGTTTTAAATGACAACATCAATTGAATACAATTTGAGGGATTTTTAACATTAACCAAATCGAATACATTAGTAATGTAACGGATATAATATTAGATAATTATAAGTGCCATATTTAGATAGTTAAAAGAATAAAAATAAATAAATGTGCACTTTTTATGTAAATGTAGGCCATAAAATTCCAGCATTTATGCACACGCAACCGTCCGGAATAATAATTCGTGGGATCATGCAGGACACTATAACTTGCGCCACTTGAGATAATGTTATTTTTAATATAGTTTTAGGTATACGATAGGAAATACGTAACTTTTATTTCTTTTGGGATAATTTCGAATAAATTTCACATTTTGTACTTTAGCATTAATTAGTGTAATCAACACATCGTTAAAGTAAACTGACAATCTATGATCTCCGTTATATTTGTAGAAGGTTCAAAGATTGGCAGGATAGAAAAGACAGAAAATTGGAAAAATTGTATTTCACATGATGTAATTTGTAAAACATGACTAAGTATCTTTCAATTTAGTGCAAGAATGAATTGAAATAATTTCGACAGATAAAGGCTGAAGCCGATAACAGTAAGACCGACTTACAAGCCGAGTCAATGACACATCCTGACTGGGTGATAACTCTCAGTTATAAATCGGGTGTAATCCATTCTTTATATATTTTTCATGCGATACGACTTTCATAATCCAAAAAAAAACTATAAATAGGATTAGGTTTTGAAGAAGTATCTTTGATTTGAATTTTATTTTGCATATTGAGAAATCATAAATCTTAAAACGTGGGGTTACACCAGCAGACAAAAGTTTACGTATAAAATTAAACTTATAAAAATATTTTTTAGCATTCTGCATTCTCATGTGTGTGTGTGCTTGTGTGTGCGCGCGCCCGCGCGTTTTTGTAAAGCGGTGTACTAAACGGACAGTTGCTGTTTTCAACAAATGTTCAAATTAAGCGTCTTCGAAATTTTAAAAATCGCAAGCTTTAAATTAAGCTTTACGACTTTTACAGAACGACGAAAATTACAATTGTATAGCTGAAAAAGTTTGAACCCAATATTTTCCATTATATTTGAAGTTTGGTTCAGTTAGTCCTTTAATAATCGTTTAAAGAACTGGTCATAAATTACGAAATTAGTAATTAATAGTCGAAATTTTAATATTAGTATTCTTATATATTTGTTGAACTTAATGCAAAGTAACTATATAATTGAATTAGGTTCACTATTAGAAAGATTGCGTGCATGCGCATGCGCACACGCGCTCTCTCTTCCTCTCATGCATATACACACACACCCATACACAATATCTATATAGATATATATAGAATTTGAAAATTAGAAATATTTTATTACAAAGTTATTTATTATAAATATTTTGTGACTATTTTAAAATTAAAGTGAAAATAATTTGTAAATTATTCGATTAATTCTGAAAGTAAATTGAAAAAATTATAAAATTAATTGTATTAAATTTTTTTTTACTTCCTTGTACGAAGTAAAGGAAATATTGTGATCGCAAGAAATTTTTGTTTTCATATTTCAACGGAAATATCCATTTTGACCATCCTTGAATCCATTTTGACTAGTTTCGGCGTGACGTCTGTAAGTACGCAAGTATGTATCTCGTATAACTCAAAAACGATTAGCTGTAGGATGTTGAAATTTTGAATTGAGGATTGTTGTAACATCTAGTTGTGCACCTACCTTTTTGATTCAATCAACTGATCCAAAAGTGTCCAAAAAACGCCCAAAATCCAAAACAAAAACTGGATTTTGGACTTTTTCTTAACTGTAATAAGAAGATATCATTGAGAGCTTTTCAACGATATACCATAAGTGTTACTTATTTTTATTAGTTCCAGAGTTATAGTCAAATTAAATTTTAATTAATGAAATATTTGGATCTTAGAAGAGGAAGGTTCGAATCAGACTTCATTTCCTTTTTTTTTTTTAACCTTCTTTTTAATTTAAACATATTGATTTATTAATAATTATTAACCTCTGCTTGTAAAGAAAAAAAAAATACGATAAATAATAATTCAATTATAATAATAAAAAGATATCAGAAGTTATTAAGGAAATAAACTTTTATGTAATTTTCATTTAAAAAAAAAGTGTATGTAATTTAATAGGTGTACAAGGAAGTCATGTAGTGTCCCCATCAGATTTTTTTTTTTATTCTGTTACACTATTATTTGAAATTATGTTTTTAAATGCAGAGAAAATTACTGAAAGGTCTTAAGTGACAAAGCCGACATATACACCAAAACTTTTGGATTGACAGGATGAGATGGGCATGCTTTGATTCAGTTTTGTACAACTATACACCCCTGCCCTTGGCATCACAGATATTAGTCAGTAAGTGGAAAATTATTATCTTCTGATAATTTTACTGATGCGTTATGTAAAAAAAAATAATACAAGTAAATTAGACTGTAATTCAAAGTAATAGGAATTTTTGATAAAGATTTACGCAAAAAAGGTTTTTACATATTAGATTTATTTAAGTAGTTGGTTTATTGAACTTAATTAAACCAAGTAAAATAGAAAGAAATTTACGTAATTCTGCGCAAGAAGATTAACTTTTCATTATTTTATTTTGTATAATTATTACGTATCATTTTTTTTTGCGCAAGAAATATAGAAAACATAAATTAAATGAGAAAACTAAAAAAAATTAATTTTTTTATTTATTCAGTGTTAAGATATATTTTTTTTATAAGAGAATTAAATTACTATAATCGTAATTAGATGAAATAATTAAAAATAACCAGTAAATCATGCAACACCACCATCTACTTCGAACTCATTCACCACTGTAACTCGCTGCAAAAGCGCGATGAAAACTTCACCAGTACAAAGTCAACTTAACTTATAATTGAAGTTAAGTTGTCTGTTGTCGATCTTAAATTAAGCGTGAACGATTCAACCAATTTTCATGAATTTGTCATATTTAAAACTTCATATGCCAAAGGTGACGCTAATCAATAGTTGCTTTTTCTGAGGGTTTATTTTCATTATATATTTCCTCGTATTGTAGAGAGTGAAGTAATTACTTCATGAACAGCGTATCACCTGCATTTCGATGGGCTTGGCATCCCTACATGGATTCAGCTTTGTTAGTGGAGAAGGAAACAAGAAACAGCCTACTTTCTCTAGTAAATTTAGCACGGAATTTTTTTTTTTATATACTTGCGAATAGTTTGCAAGTTTTTTTTGTGAAAATTACCAGTATAACTAGGATATCAAGTTGCCTTCATCCGCTAGGTGATGGAATCTTAACATGTATTCATACTGAAACATAATATTCTTGTGTAAATCCGGAAAAATGAGTGAGGTTCCTGCAATTCTATCTAAATTATACTGAATATTTCTATTTATTTTTTTCACTTCACTATTCACTTAAAATTTTGTTAACATTCAACAACAGTTAAACATAAAAATACTGAATTTATGATTTATTTCTTTTAGGAAAAATATTATTACGATTCCTAGTAAAATATATCATTTTAGAATTATAATTATTAATCGAGTACAAAACAAAATACATTTTCTCTGAAGAGAAAATCTGGTCAGTGATATTCTGGTAATTTGAACAAAATCTCAATATTGATCAAAATAACTCATTCCAGCAATACTGTAGAAGAAACTAACACTGATGATAAGTTTTATAATTAAAAATTTATGTAAACAGTTTATTTACGTATAGTGATAGACTTTTGGCCAATCTGAATGGATTACCTAAAAACTAATTACCTTAATATTAAGTGTATTCTTCATTTAGATAAGAAATTTATTTTATAAAGATTGGCAATTACTGGATGGCATTTTTCTCAAAAATTTATTTCCTTTTTTCTTTTCGTTCACATCTTTTCATAAGCTATGTAATATTACCGACAAAAATGTTAGGAAAAATCGATTCTTTATTCAATATAAATTATTTCAGAATAAGATGTAAACATTTTTCTAACGGTTGTAGTGGAGCTGGTAGTAAGTCCTTATTTTTTAAATAATAAAATCTGACAAATCGATTGCAATTTTCTTGGCTTTCAAAGCGAAAACTTACGCTAGAAGTATGCTAATGATTTCATAACTTCTAAAATAATTGTTTTATTTTAATTATATTCCACTTTGTAATTTATAATTGAGAATGGTATAACTATTTAAGTTTTTAACAAAAATCTATACTTACAGGCATCACAGTAGAGCAAGAAACAAACTGAACTAATCAAACTGTTCAAACTAATCTTTACAGAATTTGTGGCTATTAATTCGAAATTCCGGAGGTCAGTGCGGGAAATTTCCATAAGTATTTATACGCAGAAAACAGAGAAAGAAAATTCAAAATATCTTCAGTTTATTTAACTCTTTATGATAAACCTGCATCTGTTTACCGGATTTTATAATTGTTATTGTTATTGGAAAGGACTTTTAATTTTTGTTGGAAATTTAAGGTTATTTTTGTCTCGAATAAAATACTAAAATAGCAGTTAAGGAAAGAACGAAGGTAATAACGGAAGGAAGATAAAGTATAAAGTAAAGGAAAAGTAATATTTATATGTTGATAGTTACATAAGCAATTACAGACAGGCGCAGAAAAAAATCGTGCGCAAATTGTAGCACTACAAGATAAGGGAAGTACGCCAAGGATGTGAATAAAAAATAGTATATCTTACAGTGAAACTTGAAAGATCTGCAATTATTGGATGGCAAATTTTCTTTAAATATTTTCACATCAACAATTGTGCAATTTCCGGGCTATCAAAATGACAAACGGTTTACACAAATTACATGGCCAGTTAAAACATCCATGCTGTTCTCTTCCTATAAAATAGCAGTAGTTAGCGCCACTGGGAATTTTAACATTAGTTAAATTTTGCTATTAGTTATTATTCGCCTTTAATAAGTGTGGTTAATTAAATACATTATCAACGAATAACCCATCGGGTTGGTCTAGTGGTGAACGCGTCTTCCCAAAACAGCTGATTTGGAAGTCGAGAGTCCCAGCGTTCAAGTCCTAGTAAAGCCAGCTATTTTTACACGGACTTGAATACTAGATCGTGGATACCGGTGTTCTTTGGCGGTCGGGTTTCAATTAACCACACATCTCAGGTATGGTCGAACTGAGAATGTACAAGACTACACTTCATTCACACTCATACATATCATCCTCATTCATCCTCTGAAGTATTATCTAAACGATAGTTACCAGAGGCTAAACAGGAAAAAGAAAGAAGTATCAACGAATAAATAATTCAATTTTAAAATTTGTATTTGTTTGTTTTTTTTTTGTGGTTAATCACTGCGTAAAATTGTGCGTGAGAATATGGAATGGTAATGTTGTAGCATATTAAAAATGTTAACCTTACTGAGATTTGAACCTGAGACCTTCCAGATGAAAGGCTGAGACTACCACTCAACCAGTCCACTTACTGGAGGTTGGACTTGGTCAGATAATGTGAAAAAAAATTAAGTATATAATATTTATAAAGGTAAAACATACTAAAAATTATCGAAATTCTTGATTTTATAATCTATTACACCTATGATTCTTTTAAACAGTCACGTATTCGGCATTACATCAACTCTTACATAATACATGGAGAGAATTTGGCAAAGATTAGTCCTCACCAAAACCAGTTTTCTATAATAGGAAAACGCTAAAAATTGAATCACTTCAATTGAGTCATAGAGATGAATCTTTGTAGAACACATTGCTCAAGATTCAAGTGATGGGTACAACAAAAAGATATATTTCTTCAGTCGCATAAAAATTGGGGTTATCAAAAGTCTAATTTCCTTAAAATAAAGTTTATATAGAGTTTTGAAAGATTCAAATTTTACTTAAGAATATATTTAAATCACGTTAAATAAAATTAGTAATCGTATCTGTTAAAAACTCCCATTATGAATGTCGTGGATATTTAGCCCTACACGGGGCACTATCAATATGTTCATTACCAGGGACATCAAATGACTGAAGAATAAAACGAAAAAAAATTAGCTAGACCTTACGTTTCAACTTTAAAATAGGTATTAACCTTTTTGAGATAAAAGATAAATTTGCTAGAGTTTGTTAGGGGTGAAGAAATATTATGAAAAATGCATTTGAAGAAATGGAATTGAACAGAATTACTATTTTATTTAAGCCTACGTTAAATGGTTTCTTTATTCTTTATTTCTTTACCGAATATTTGATGAAAACTACGTTAATAATAATATAATTATCGAATATTCATAATTACAGAGCTTAGAATCTTTAAGTTTTACACCGAAATTTCGAAGAAAAGTACGGTATTATTCTCTTTCGCATTGTGGAGAGGGGAGTTGGGGGTGAAAATGAGTTTTCTTTATGGTTTGAGGTATAAGGAGTAAATATCTTTTACTTAAATTATGCTTTCCTTATACATTATATATTGTGGTTTTGTGGTTCCTATATATATATATATATATATATATATATATATATATATATTTAATTATAGGCCTATATGCAAAATTTGTGACGAAATATTTTTTCAAGAACTGAATTTTTTATTTTTATTGTTTTTAATTTTTTATTGCAGTGCTTTTCTGTCATGTAGCTATTTTTTATAGATCAAAGGGTTTTCTTTGTGTAAACTTTTAGATTAGAATGAATTGATACTTTTTCAAAAGGAAACAATAAAATAACGAAAATTTGGTTTTTTTGAGCAGAACTGGGCTAGTTTTTTTTAATATATTGTTATTTAATCTATATATATATAAATGTTAAGATCGTTTGTGTACGGCTTCAAAAACTCAAAATGTTCTGCACCGATTGAGCTCAAATTTTAGCACGATATATAACCCGCATCAAAGATTGTTTTCATCTATTTTTAATAAATCTATCTATCTATTTTTAATTTGTACAGTTTTTTAATAAATAAGAGGCTAATAAATCAGATGGAAATGTAAAGAAAGGAAAACCAATCAGATCAATGCAAGAAGGCCGCTGTCAAACACGACGACCAATCACAAAGAGCCCGTACGGCCGTTGCCAATGTAAACAAAATCACAACTGATTAAGTAATAAATTTCTTTGAATTATATTTAACAGCTAAAACATCTGTATTTTATTAAAAAAAAAAACACCAAAACAAAACGAAAAGCCACCAAGAAGGATGACTTACAGTAAATAAATTAAAACACCCAACTTTCTATTAGCCCAGATAGACTTAACACTATGCAAAGAAAAAAAGTTGAAATAACCAAATACACAGAAAATAATACCCCTACATAATGACCAAAAAAACCTTTGTTAGGTTATTTTTTTACATATATATGACCAAACAAAAGTTTTTTAGTCATTTAGCGTTCTTTGCTATGTAAAAGCAAAGAACAAAATTCACAAATAGTAACACTGAAACCATCCAACTAAGTATTCGTTTTTTTTTTTTTGTTTTTCTAACCTCCGAAATTACTGTTATGCATTGCTTCAGATGATGATATGAATGATTTATAGCGTATGAAAATGCTATGCCTGACCGGGATTCCGCATTTAAAATGATGTGTTTTTTGCAGTCCACAAATCTTTATATATAAAAATGTTAAGTTCGTTTGTGTACGCTTCAAAAACTCAAAATGTTCTGCACCGATTGAGCTCAAATTTTAGTACGATATATAACCCGCATCAAACATTGTTATTATTTATTTTTCGCATCAGTCACATACCCGCGACCGCGAGAAAACAGTTTTTTTAACGGTCAGGTGTGTACCAGTGACCGCGCCATCTGCCGGAAGCGAGGGGAACTACTAGCTACTACTACCGCTAACGACAACCGCAGTCACATGTGAAACAATACCTGTTCCCAATTACATTGTTTATTAAAAAAAAAAAAAAACGTATCCACTTGCATCTGATTCAAATTATTATACAATCTGAATTAAATATTTACTTTAATCGAGGTACTTTTGTGTGATCGTGTCGTGATTGAGCTGCGCCTTTCACCAAGTTCTGAATTTATTAGAAAACGACCAACAGTGGGATATATCTATTAATGACGCGTGCAACACTGCACATCCAAACCAAATTCGCGCATTATTCGCAATTATATTGATCGCTTGCTTTCCATCATCTCCCACAGAGTTATGGGAGAGATATCGATCGCATATGACTGAGGATATTTTGCATAGAGTACGCCTAGAAAATACCAATATGACTATGGAATTTACAGAAGGCATTTACAACGAAGCATTTATAAATATTGAAGACAAGTGCTTAGCTATTGCAAATAAAGTTCTTAGTCAATTGGGAATGCCAGCACCCACCCGAGCTGCGATTGCTTCATTTGATGTGGATTTACGCCGTGAACAGAGTTACAACATTGGTGATCTTCAGTCATATGTCCGATCAAAGATTCCCAAATTAACGCGTGAACAGAAAGGCATTTATGATCGCATAATGCAAATGATAAATGACGGTGTTGGGGGGGGGGGACCTTCTTCTTGGATGCGCCAGGAGGAACTGGGAAAACATTCCTCATTAGATTGATTCTAGCAACGGTTCGATCAAAAAATTACAATTATCCTGTTGCGGAATATTAATCAGCCAAAACTCTGCAACGGCACGCGACTTGCAGTTGAAAAATTGATGAATAACGTAGTGGAAGCAACGATTTTAACGGGGCCTTTCAAAGGTGAAGATGTCCTCATTCCTCGAATACCCACAATCCCGACCGATACACCATTTTAATTTAAAAGATTGCAATTCCCAATTCGATTGGCATTTGCAATCACAATCAATAAAGCTCAAGGTCAATCTTCAGAATTGTGTGGTTTAGATTTAGATGCGGATTGTTTCTCACATGGGCAACTGTATGTTGCGTGTTCCCGAGTGGGCAAACCAGATAGCCTTTATATCTACGCAGACAGTGGAAAAACAATTAATATTGTATATCCACAAGTATTGCAAAATTAAACTTCTATGAAACGTATGCTTTGTTTTGTTTCTCATTTCTCATCCATGCAACCACAATGTGCCACAGCGAAGCGTGGCGGGTAGAGCTAGTATATATATATATATATATATATCTAATATACTGACTGGCCCATCGGGCTGGTCTAGGGATTAACTCGTTGTAAATCAGTTGTTTAACAGCTGATTTTCAAAGTCGAAGGTTGTGAGCTTCAAATCCTAGTAAACGTTAGTTGCATTTATTTGGCTTTGAATACTAGACACCTCCGATGGTTGGGGTTCAATTAACCACACGTTTGGAAATGGGTCAGCCTGAATCTGTAGAAGAACTTACTTACTTAGAAGAACTTACTTAGACCCTACTTACATGTCGTACGTATCATCCTCATCTCGTTGTCGGAGGGGGAAGGAGAGGTTGCTTATTGTTCACTAGTTAAACTGATTGCAACGTATACATTAGGAGAAAATAAATATGTATATATATAAAACTAACACTAACAATAGATAAAATCCTTAGCTTTTATATCTCATTGAAACATTAAAAAAAAAAAATACTCTACTAAATAACTGATAGAATTTTTCACATAAAATTTAATGATGGAAGAAAAATCTTACAACTAAAAAATATAATTGGCAGCAAAGTTGCTGTTATTTCCCGACATTGAAAAGCCTAAATATGTATTTCAAAAACTACTTTCTCAAACGATTTCAAGATTTTTCTTATAGTTGTTTTCCCATAAACAATCAATTAAAAAAAGGAAATTAAATGCATAATATCTAAGCCCTACCTTTTTTTTCTAAACTATCCAAGTAAAAATTGGAAAATGAAAAATTCGCAAATTTCGCCTACCCTTTCAGAAAATTGGCACAAAATTTTATCACGGTAAATACCCCGTAAATGGAAAATTGCTGAGTAAGTTTGAAAAAAAAAACTGGTTCATCCAATGTGAATATATTTAGTGAAAAATAGTTCGACATATACATATATATGAAATATATAAATTGAGGAGGATGAAATGGGAGAAACAATACTGAGATCTGAATTTAAGAGAGCATTAAAAGATTTAAATGGCAGAAAGGCTCCTGGAATGGACGGAATACCTGTAGAATTACTGCGCAGTGCAGGTGAGGAAGCGATTGATAGATTATACAAACTGGTGTGTAATATTAATGAAAAAGGTGAATTTCCGTCAGACTTCAAAAAAAGTGTTTAGTAATGATACCAAAGAAAGCAGGGGCAGATAAATGTGAAGAATACAGAACAATTAGTTTAACTAGTCATGCATCAAAACTCTTAACTAGAATTCTATGCAGAAGAATTGAGAGGAGAGTGGAGGAAGTGTTAGGAGAAGACCAATTTGGTTTCAGGAAAAGTATAGGGACAAGGGAAGCAATTTTATGCCTTAGATTAATAGTAGAAGGAAGATTAAAGAAAAACAAACCAACATACTTGGCGTTTATAGACCTAGAAAAGGCATTCGATAACGTAGACTGGAATAAAATGTTCAACATTTAAAAAAAATTAGGGTTCGAATACAGAGATAGAAGAACAATTGCTAACATGCAGAGGAACCAAACAGCAACAGTAACAATTGAAAAGAACATAAGAAAGAAGCCGTAATAAGAAAGGGAGTCCGACAAGGACGTTCCCTATCTCCGTTACTTTTTAATCTTTACATGGAACTAGCAGTTAATGATGTTAAAGAACAATTTAGATTCGGAGTAGCAGTACAAGGTGAAAAGATAAAGATGCTACGATTTGCTGATGATATAGTAAAAAGGATTTCTTCTAAATCCTTTTTACTCTCTAGCCGAGAGCAAAAAGGATTTAGAAGAAACAATGAACGGCATAGATGAAGTCCTACACAAGAACTATCGCATGAAAATAAACAAGAACAAAACAAAAGTAATGAAATGTAGTAGAAATAACAAAGATGGACCACTGAATGTGAAAATAGGAGGAGAAAAGATTATGGAGGTAGAAGAATTTTGTTGTTTGGGAAGTGGAATTACTAAAGATGGACGAAGCAGGAGCGATATAAAATGCCGAATAGCACAAGTGAAACGAGCCTTCAGTAAGAAATATAATTTGTTTACATCAAAAATTAATTTAAATGTCAGGAAAAGATTTTTGAAAGTGTATGTTTGGAGTGTCGCTTTATATGGAAGTGAAACTTGGACGATCGGAGTATCTGAGAAGAAAAGATTAGAAGCTTTTGAAATGTGGTGCTATAGGAGAATGTTGAAAATCAGATGGGTGGATAAAGTGACAAATGAAGAGGTATTGCGGCAAATAGATGAAGAAAGAAGCATTTGGAAAAATATAGTTAAAAGAAGAGACAGACTTATAGGCCACATACAAAGGCATCCTGGAATAGTCGCTTTAATATTGGAAGGACAGGTAGAAGGAAAAAAAATGTGTAGGCAGGCCACGTTTGGAACATGTAAAACAAATTGTTAGGGATGTAGGATGTAGAGGGTATACTGAAATGAAACGACTAGCAATAGATAGGGAATCTTGGAGAGCTGCATCAAACCAGTCAAATGACTGAAGACAAAAAAAAAATACATATATATATATATATATATATATATATATATATATATGTACATACATTATGCTATCCGGAAAAAAGTTTTGTGCTTTTTGTATTTTAATGAACTTCTTAAGGTGTGATACGTCAAGATGTGAGAAAAAATCCGGTAGGTGATTATTATTTCGATTGATCATCATACTTTTTTCCGTATATCTAGCTTATTGCTGAGAATATAAAATTTTAGCAAATTGTGAAGTATATTAATGGCCTTTTTCTTTCTTAAATTACTATTCCATAAATCGCAGGAATTTTGTTGAAAATAGTATATCTTCTACTCAAATATACTCAGAATTTCGGAAATAAATTTTTTTCAAGTGCTTGATTTAAAAAGCTTTAAGATAGTTTTTTAAATATCTTACCCCGGTTTTTATTAGTTACAATTAATAATTATTTTTAGAATTCAATTTTTTATTTTTCATATTAAATTTTTAATCTCTTTTTTTTCATACTAGTATTGAATTAGGAGAATTATTCTTTTACGTGGGCATTATATTATTGTAAATGTATCTCAGTAATACAGACATTTAAACCCCAATAATTTGAAACTCATTTATGTATTTTCATAAATAGTTAAGTACATGTTTTGATGATGAAAAAGAATTTAAATTAACTAACAAAATGTACATTTACTTATATTTTATAATTTTTTTTTTTAATTTGGAAATGTAAAAACTTAGCGTAGAAAATCTACGAAGAATAATCTACCTTCTAATCTAAATAAGGAAGCTTATGTTTAAAAAACTAATAACAGGTATTAATGAAAAAAGAGAAAAAATGGCCATTTAACTGCGTTACATTGTAGTATGTATTTATTAACATAATTAACACTTTATTCATATTACGTTTAACTGAATGAATTTTTATTTAGAAGTTAGGTTTCATTTGAATAAAAGAATTTAAAACTTTTATACAAACACCTCGTAAAAGAATCCAAAAAAAAAGGAATTATTAGGTAAACGTATCCCTAAATTTAATAATTACAATCAAACTCCTGAATAAAATGTTTGATTACGTTTTAACTGTTTATTTTAATTTGAGATTATACTAATTCACGATATGCTATGAATAGACCATTCTTAATATAGAGTTACTAATTGTAATCTAAGATACAATAATATTAAAATGTGTTTAATAGTTATGTCTTTAAAGAATTATAAATTTGAATTTTGCAATATCCTTAAAAATTAACTCAAATTTGATTTATAAAAAAATTCTGTTAAAAAAGGTCTTGCTAAAAGTTAATTTGTAATGTTTTATCAGTACAAATACGATTTGGTAACAGCTATTAATCGGTATTCCAGTAATTTCATTTACTTTTCCTTTTTTTTTAATACAAAGAAAATTTTTATTATTGCAAAATTTTCATCGTAAGGTATTGTTTTTACGGTGTAATGTTTCAGAGTAGATTTTATTGTTAAAAATTAATTATAAAAATCACTGAATAATTATATATTGTACGAATTTCCCTGTGAAACTAAGAAGTGCAGTAATTATTGCTTATAATTCAAGATGGCCCCGATTGTGTATTCGTGGATTCGGGCAAAAGGCGTTGGCAGTGCCCCAGAGCGGAGACCGTGAGTGTACCGCACTCTCTGCATTGGACTGAACCACGAGCACGCGCATGAACATCCACCCGCCGGTCGATGCCGGGATGAAAGTGAAAATGGTCGTCCCCGCCGTTTCACCACGTTTAAAATAATTCACTCTTTCTGGTCGGTAATAACTTAATAGCCTTTGTATAAAGTGTTAACAACTGGAAACACGTTTTAAGTTCAAGAACAAAAATATTTAGTAAAATTTACTACAAACTGAACAGAATTTATTTGAAATTCATACAGTAACAATAATTCTCTATGTCAGTAGTACGAAGGATAAAAAAAAATTATAATATTTTCAATTTGTTACAAAAGAAAACCGTTTGAATAATAATTTCACAGTAGGCAAATCAAAATCCAATTTTCTCACCCATGTATATTACTTTATTACAACAGAATACTGAGAATTAATAGACGTTTCTTATGTTCCAAATTTTATTTTCTATAAAACTTTCAGAAAATAAGTTTTGAGTGCTTAGTTGTATTCACAAATATCAATAGTAGAATATATTGTTATTCAGATTAAAAATTTTTCAAGATTGAATACGTCTTTAAGAAACTTTGAAAAGAGAAGAAATAATTTGACCCTTTTTTGTGGTTTAGCCTTACTTTTCACCAAATGGACCGACACTGATCCTTTTTACTTCCTTATACAAAGTAAAAGAAGTATTTCGATCGCGAAACATTTCGGATTTCATATTTTAACGGAAATATCCATTTTGACCACGAATCTCTGAATTCATTTTGATTAGTTCCGGCGTGACATCTGTACTTACGAATGAATGTATGTATGTGCGTATGTATCTCGAATAACTCAAAACGATTAGCCGTAGGATGTTGAAATTTTGGATTTAGCACTGTTGTAACATATAGTTGTGCGCACTTTCCTTTTTGATTGCAATCGAAATTAAAATAAAAATTTTAATTTGTGAAATATTTGGATCTTAAAGGAAAGGCACATCTATTCGACTCAGATTATCTTTTTTTTTTAACTTTTTTTTAACTTTTCTTTTTTTTAATTTAAATATATTGATTTAATAATTATTAACCCGCGAATGTAAAAAAGGTTTTACAATAAATAATAACGCAAAAATTTTCTGAAACCAGGGAATTATAACAGCAAAACCCATCAACTGTAATAAGCCAGATATAGTAGTTGTTGATAAGATGGAAAAAGTAACTTACCTAATAGACGTAGCCATCCCATCAAGTAACATCAACACTAAACACAATGAAAAGCTGCAGAAAGATCTTGTTTTTGAAATTAAAGAAATGTGGAATCAAGAAGAAGTTTATATAATCCCGATAATTATATCTGCGGAGGGAATAATATAATCTTCTTTGCACAACAGTTTTGAAAAACTAAAGATCAATGGAAGACCCACGCGCTAATGCAAAGAAGCGTGATAATTAATACCTGCCATGTTGTCCTGATGGCACTTAGTCAACAATAGCAAGCCTAATCTCGTTGGTATAAATTACTCCGAGTTTAAGGAATGTCACCGGCAAAAGCAAAAGCTGTGAAAGTGTGGGATAATGATAATAATAATAATAATATTATGAAAAAAATCAGAAGTAATTAAAGAAATAAAATTTTATGTGCTTTTAAAAATGTGTATATTACATTAAAGTTAACTCCAGAATGAATGAAAAAGAGACACTCACAAGAATAACATATATACTGAGGCATACATGCCCGATCTTTAATAAACTGCAAAAAATTCTTATCGTTTATTTAGTTACTCCATATTGTCGGACAATATTCTCCAAGTCGGAGTTGATCATCATTTCGTTTGTTTTTTGTTGCTAATCATTTAATCGCTCTTTGATTTGATGTTTCATCTCTCTCTTTATATTCAGCATCCTCTCTTAATTATTTTTATTCTTTCCTTGTTCTTAATATTTTATTCTCCTTCATATTCATATTTTTATCGTTTTTTGAATATTTCTTCATATTATCTTTCTTTTTCTTGCATGATTGTTTCTTATTAATTTTTGATTATTCACCAAATAATAAAAACTGAATATTTTATACCGTTGGTCAAAATTAAAATTTGTAACTAGTATACAGGAGTTCGCTAAACGGAATAGTTTAATTATTATTAACTTTTGTTTATACGACACACTAGAAAACTAAACTTTTTATTAATAAGCAACTCACGAAAATACGAACAATACTGATCTAGCAATACAAATAATAAAGGGACTTTTACCCTATCCTAATATTTCATGTAAGATTGTTAAATTAATAATTTTCTAAGTATTTGGTGTTAATAAGTGATATTTCAGAAATTGTGTAACTGTCCATTTTATTAAAAAATTGGAGGATCGTATCTCACTTTCAAATGAAATAAGTTTAAATCAAGAGCAGCAAAAAATGTTTATATGTAATTTAATAGGCGTACAAGGAAATCATGTGGTGTCCACATCAGATTTTTTATTTTATCGAGACAATTGCTCTCGTAGTTTCATTGTGAGATTTTTTCGTATAATTATTCACACATAATTAGTGAAATAATTTTTTTAACGAAAAATTACGTTTATTCCATAAATGATTTGATGATGTTATATTGTCACAGCGTAATGATATTTTTTTTTAAACGAAAATTCAAAAAAATTGTCAAAAAACTTAAGTTAAATTTAGCACACATTTTCACATTCCTGATAATCTTAGCTCACTCTCGGTAGCAGTTTCTTGCCGTCGTTCTTTGCATTAATTTCCGTACTTTTGCAAAGATATAAACTTCTAGTAAGGATTTTTTGAAATCTGATTTATTAATTTTTTTAAGTTTATAATTTCTTTATTTTGATAAACAGAATTTGAGGCAGTTTCAAAATATATCCTTATCTTTCAATCGGATGTAATTAATGTATATTGTTTATTATATTTTTACAGTTTTTATACCTAATTAATTATTTGCAATAATAGTATAAAAATAATTTTTAAGATAATAAATCAAACGTATTAATAATTTCGAACAATGAAAGATTTCTTGATCATAGTTTGATAGGATATTAACATATTTCACTGAGTATTATTAGCCGTAGGTATTAATCATCATTAGTAAAGGTAAGCATTGGATGATATACATTAAGCATCAAACATTATGTTTATTATTTTTAGTTATGAACCTTCTTAAGAAAGATCTTAAAGATTATTTTCTTAAAGATTTCTTAAGATTATGATCTCTTAAGAAAGAAGATTTAGAACGGAATATTCCGTTTTAAAGACTGAAGAATATGTTTTTTTTTACCTATGTAAGTTACCAATAGTAACTTTTCCTCTCTAAAAATATAAGAATCTGAAGTAACTATTAAATATTTAAAAATAAATTTAATAATATTTAAAAATATTATGTATAATACTTAAAAATAAATAAAATATTTATGTAATAAAAATATATATATAACGTATTACTCTAGGATATATACTGCACAATTACATAAAATGATTGTTTTCAGATTTTTCCAAACTAAAATTAGAAGAGAATTAAAAGAATAATTTCGGGTAATTTTCTACCGAAAAAATAAAAATTGTGGTTCTTTCAGAAAAGTAAAAACAAACAACACAAATTTAAACTAATTTTTCCTTTTTTTGGAAAAATTTAGTTTTTCAGATTTAAAGCAAAGCAGCTGATTTAAGCAAAAGCTACATAACTTTAACAATCAGTGTTTAACAGCTGATTTTCGTAATCGAAGGTTCTGAGGTAGCAATCCTTTTCTTTTTCCTGTTTAGCCTCCGGTAATTACCTTTCAGATAATACTTCAGAGGATGAATGAGGATGATATGCATGAGTGTAAATGAAATGTAGTTTTGTACAGTCTCAGTTCGATCATTCCTGAGATGTGTGGTTAATTGAAACCCTACCACCAAAGAAAACCGGTATCCACGATCTAGTATTCAAATCCGTGTAAAAATAACTGACTTTACTAGGACTTGAACGCTGTAACTCTCGACTTCCAAATCAGCTGATTTGGGAAGACGCGTTAACCACTAGACCAACCCGGTGGGTATACTTTGATGACTGGGGCTAAATTAACTATACGTCTCAGTAACAGTCGACCTAAATCTGTATAAGATTACACCTCATTCACAGGTCGTACATTATCATCCTCATTTATTTTGGACCTGGGCGGGGGTTGCTTACTGTTCACTAGTTCTAACAATTTGCAACGAACGCAGGAAAATAAAAAAATTGTAAAATTTAGTATAAAAAAGTTATAAAATCGGACTAATTTCATGTAGAAAAATTTCATAAACTTTTCAACCAACATTCTTTTGTTATAGGTGAAAATAAAATATTTAAATTTACTTATCACTTTTTAAGCATAACATAAATTTTCTTCGACTTTAAATCATCAAAGATTATACATAGAAATTAATTTGAGGAGTCAAGTCTTTTAATATTTTTATTAAGCCTGGCATATAGGCAATTCTTCCTAACGAATGTTTCTTTTTCAAAATTATTTTCAATTAAAAGGAAAAGTTATCTCCGGTAGTAAGTATTTGTTTTATATACCTTGCAATGAAAAGTAAGAGTAGAATTTTAGTAATCACTAATGCACAAAATATTTAAATTACTATTATTTTTTCTCCATAGTTTTTATAAAGATTATAATGCATCACAAGAGACTGTAGTAAAGCCAACCTGTTTTACAATTATTTAAATAGTGCAATCAAACCCCAACGGCTGCAATATTTTGATATTTACATTTAATCAATATTAAGTGTAACTTATATAAATTTGATGATAAATAATGTAGCAGCAGATGTTATAATTGTAGAAAGACTATATTGATAAACACTCACATAACCGAATGTTGAATTACAGTGCACGTTAAAAGTTTTGCAACTTATAAAACTTAGCACTAAAATAAATATTTAAAAATAATGGTCAACAGGTAAGGAAGAAAACTTATTAATTACGTAGCATGAATGCGTTCACTTATTGAGAATCATAATAAGTCTATCATCGGCAACGGATGAAATTTTTTCAACAAGTCAATCAGTTACTTTGTTCAAGATACGAGTAAAAAGACATCTAATCTAAAAATTATTACCCGGATATTTTTTACGGACAGAACAATCAAAAAGGTAATTATTTAATTTTTAAAACTTCGTAAAATTTTTCTGTTAAGTTTTGTTTTTTATAATAAAATTTGATGTTTTTTGTTTTTCATAGTTTATTAGACCAATTTTCCCAGAATTAAATTCTCTACAGGTTTTGATAAAACATTTACTCATTTGTTAGTCATTTAACACAGTTGTTATACAGAGTGTCCCATATAAAACGCAACCCAACCTTATATTGGCAGGTATTGAAATAATAAAAAGGCATGTGCAAATGTAAATGTAATTTTTATTATTAGCATCCATTACCTTACATTTAGAGTAAATGTTGGAAGTGGCCGCCATCTTCTTGAATACAAGCTTCGATTCTTTTTACAGCGTTTCTTGCAACTTTTTTCAAAGTTTGTGGCTGGATATTTAATACAGCTTGTTCAATATTGACTTTCAATTAATCAATTTTCGTGGTTTCTTGCTGTAGGCTTTTTCTTTGAGGTAACCCCATAGAAAAAAATCCGCCGCAGTCAAATCTGGAGATCTTGGTGGCCACAAGCCTCGACCGATAACACGATTACCAAAGAATTCCTCGACGAAATCAGAAGTTGAACCTGCGTAGTGCGATGTCGCACCGTCATGTTGTAGCCGGCAGTGTCTGTCTTCCTCTTCCAAGAGTGCGATGAACTGAAATAAAATATCCTGATATCGTTCTGCATTAATGGTGTACTCGAAAAAAATAGGACAGATTATTTTCTTCCGCGATATCGTGCACCACACGCCCGACTTATGCGGGTGTAATTATCTTTCGTGAAAACGTGGGGATTTTCAGCACTCCAAATTCTACTGTTTTGGCTGTTTACGTAGCCGTCCAAATGGAACCATGCTTCATCTGTGAAAAATAACGAATCCATAACATTAATTCCCTCACGCAGAAATCGACGGAACCATTGACTATATTGTAGCCGTTTTTCTTTGTCGGGCTCAACAAGTCGATGAACCGTTTGAATGCGATAAGGTCGTAATTGTAATTGTTTGGTCGCCCGATGAACAGTTGATTTAGACAAATTAATTTCAGCAGACAAACGTCTGATCGATTTATTTGGCGAAGCGAGTAATCGGTCTTTGATTTCAGCGACTGTATCTGTATTCAACACTGACGCAGATTTTCTGTGTTCCTTGTTATTAACAGAACCATTCTCTCTAAATTTTGCAATTAATCTTAATACTGGTGTTTTGTTAGGAGCCGGTTTATCTGGGTACTTATGGCGAAACAAATCTTGCACTGCAACCGCTGATTTCGTACTGAAGTACGACTCAATAATAAAAACACGTTCATCTAGCGAAAACACCATCTTGTCTCTAGCAATACACTGAACGTTATGAATGCATTGTTGTTACTATCGGTAGTGTTCTACTGCGTGGCCGCGATGTTCAGATGTTGGACGAGTCCATTTCAGTAACGAGTAGAGGAGTAAGCTTGACTTTTGAAATTTCATGGATGTGTGATTGATGGGTTGCGTTTTAAATGGGACACCCTGTACTTCAAACCTAAGAAAACATGTTTTTTGTTACCGAATTTTTCTATTTTATATTGGATGTGATGAAAACTACGGGAGATACAGTTCTGGGACCGATTTTATTCAATTTTCCAGGTCAAATACCTAAGAAACCATCAACTTTATCGTTTATATAACGCCTTAAAAATTTCAGTATGACCCGATTTCATCGGGGGAACTGAAGTCTGGCAAAAATTTTCGTTAGCCGATTACAAAACGTTTTCAAATATATGTTTGTATGAATTTTTTCCTTATTTCAAACTCTAGAATCAATTCCCAAATTATTTTCCTTTCTTCCTGAATCATCTTGTTTTTAAATACGTATATAATCTTTATTATTAAACAAATATTTTTTTAATTATTTTTAATTTAATATAATAAATATGAATGGACTGATATAAAAAAAAAAAAAAAAAAAAAAAAAAAAAACACTGGCCGTTGAGAAAAAGCGGTTCTGAAGAAAGTTTATAAAGGCGAAAAATTTGTATCTTGATAAAAATAAGACAATTGCTGATAAACAACGAAATGAAAGTGCTACTGTAGATAAGTTTTTAACCAATTTTTTACCTAAATTTTAGGTTTTACATATAGGGTAATTTAAATTTTGCTTCAGGGTAAATTTTTTACCCTAAATTTTCAAGCTGATCTTCTGTACAAGATAAATAATAATAATCGAAATTTGTACATTTTTTGAAGAGCAATGCTACCACATATATGAAATAAAAAAAGGAAACTTTTTGTAGAAGATGCATCAGGAACGTCTTTCTTCTCTGAAATCAGTTAAGGAAATGTTATAATACACCTAACAATTAAAAACTATCAGATTATTTATATACACAAAATCTTTTTTCCTTTTCTCTCTTTATTTGTTTATGATAATTATCAATGAAACAACAAAATTAAAAATATGGTAGCTGAAAGTAAATTATTTGAAAAAAAGAAAAGAACAATGTAAACGAATAAAATCAATCGGTTGATAAGAGTTTGATAAATTCTCCGTGTGCTGATATTAAAAGAATTTAGGTAAAATTAATTCTGTTAAGTAAATATTCATTAACCCGCATGTAGAGTGTTTCTTGACGTTGTCCGGAATATTAGGAAATAAGTATTTTTGATGACGATATAGTCAATTGTAATACATAATTTCTCCGATTTGAAATCTCGAAGGATGATACATTAGTTTATCTTGTCATCCCTGCAAATGAAAACTGTTTATCCACTATGATTTCAAAATAATTTTAAGTACCAGACGCTTGTTGTTGAAAGGAAGGTCATATTTTTCTTTCCAATAGGTAAGCTAAACATCTTAAGCTCAAAATTTTATGTTTATTTCATTCGATTAGTTTTTCTCGTTTTAGTTGCAGACAAATATATTCTAAGATACCTCATGATTTTTTTTTGAGGCGCATATTTATTAATTATTGAATATTTATTAATAATGAATATTTATTAATTTGAGAAGAAATCACCAAACCTGGTGAAGTGGAACTTATTATTAAGCTTCTAAATTTTATTTATCAAAATTGGGCCATTGATTATTTCTGTGATCTAAGGGTGGATACTATTAGCCGATAAAATAAACTTAGCCGAGAAGTGAACTAAATAATGATTTAATTCATTATTTTTCATTATTTCAGGATTCAGAATTAATTACCATATTAACAATTTCCTGCTGAAAAGATTACAAAAAAAAAAAACGGTCAGCAGATTGAAAAAAAATTATGAATACAAATCTAAAATCAACTCCAGGCGGTTGTATGTCTATTTTTATTAGTTTAAGAGGTGGGAAGGCTCTTTTTGAAAGAATCTGTTAGTACTTTTTTCCCATTTGCGAATTTAACTCGCACGTTGCCGTAAAAACGGTAGAAATAGTAATAAACTAAAACACGTGATTACGTGAACACTGTAATTACGTAAAGCAGCGTTTCTCAGCCTTTCAGTATTTGCGACCCAATTTTCTATCGTAATTTTCATCGCGTCGCGAATACTGAAAGGCATGGCATGGTCGCGATGGAGGCATGGCAGCATGAATGGCACACCACGACTAAGGGAAGATCTCTGTATAGATTTATACAGGATCTGGGGGGATGGTATGCCTCAAGTTCATTTTTAAGGGCGGCGGATGCCCAAGTGCTCACCAACCATGTGAATTTGATGCAATATCTGTTCAGGTTTCGCCTAGCGGCTGATGAGTTGTGTGTCTGCGGGGAGGTCCAGTCGAACAAACATCTAATGTTCGACTGCCCTGCTCTTGGGGGGGCCAGAGACCGGGCCACCCTGCAACTTAGTGGTCAGGGGGAAAACTGGCCGCTCATAAACGGCGAGTCAATGTGGCGTGAGCCGCATTGTCGGACCATGTGGGAGTTCCTTGATGAGGTTGCGATGTTCAACCGTCATCGTTATGACGGTTGAACATCGCAATTTAAATCCCATTTAAATTAACCAATCTAATGAGGTTGGTTAATTTAAATGGGATTTATTGATTCCTGTAGCATGTCTGTGGGAAGTCTTCTTTGAAACAATGGCTGCCATCAGCCAGTAATAAGCTCCAAGCGCTTTAAATGGTGGACAGGCACTAGCTGGCAAAGAGCGACCGAGGCGTGGCGGCTTAAATTGCCGTCTTTTTAATGTATAACTCTATAGTTTTTAATTTGTAACAAGGGGTGCGCCTCCCCGATCTAGTTTTAATGTGACAAGTGAGCGGAAGGGACACATAAAGCGGGTGCTGTACGGCACCCAGCTTAACCGCTCATGCAAGTTAAGAGCTCACTAGGAGCATTAGGAAAACGAGGTCGCAAATCTGTTTCAGAGGCACAGTAGCCGTTTTTTGGCACAGAACATTTGGTCTATGCTCTAGGGCGACCGAATGGGGTGGTGGCGGGAGAAATGCCAGCTAACCAAATGTGCTACTCATGATGAGTAAGACGCATGAAATTTACTGATGATACGGTAATTTTAGATGATGGCACACACGAGATTCTGAAAGAGCACCTGGAAATAAAATGAAGAAAAATGATGGCAAAAGAAGCCTTCATTAAAAAGAATGAATTAGTATGTAGTAAAAGTTTGGATTTAAGAGTCAAGAGTCCAGAGGAAGAGGTTAACCAAATGATATATAGTGGAAGTCTTGTTGTGTGGAAGTGAAATATGGACAATGATGGAAAGGGACTAGATTGAGGCTTTTGAGTTGTGGATTCGAAGAAAAAGATAAACAAATAAAATGAGGAAATAATAAACAAGATGAAAGAAGAAAGAGCTCTTATGCGAAAAGTACACAAAAGAATGATAACTGGTCAGAACATATAATTAGAGAAATTGGATGAGGGTTAGGTTAGTGGTAAAAGCTGCTTTGTGTTGCGCTGGAAGGATCAGCAGAAGGAAAATAGAAGCAAGGAAGAAGAAAGATTAAGTTAAAAGATAAGGTGAAGAATGGAAACTACAAGGAAATGAAGGAAAAGGATTGGGACAGAAGTGGATGGAGACCTTGATGGCGTAAAGGACCTGCAGCCATACAGAATATCAGTTGATGATGATGAATCATAAAAAAATTATATGTTTTGGGAAAAAATCAATTATTTTGTTTTCTATCTAAATTATTATTAATTTATAGTATAAGTGTATTAATCTACAAGTACAAGTATTAATCTAACATGTATAAATTTGAAATTAAAGTAAAACCCTTAAAATATTCTTCTACCATCTAATAGGGATTTTTATTCCTGTCAGACCACCAATGACTGTTATATTAGTTCACAATTCAAAACAGCATAAAGTTTACCTTATCAGAAACAAAGAATATCTCAGAAACTTTAAATCAAATCTCATTCATTAAAAAAAAAAATTGCAAATTGTAATCAATGACTGAAATTTAACTGTGCCAACTCCTACTTTATACTATGAATAGGTTAAATTCATTAGTTTTAAGTGTACAGTTTAACAGAAACACATAACTTAAATAAGATAAGCAAAGAAAAAAAGGAACACATAAATGTAATAAAAGTTGAAAACCATGTCATTAATAAAGCAGGAATGAAAATTATTGGTAATTAATGTATGATAAATTTTAAAGTTTAACTTTCTCTTTCTAGTAAATTGGATAATTGACATCTCAGTTTTTACTAAGTAGGTTAAATATTTTATTACTGGTATTAAATTTAGAATAACACATAATGTTAGTTATTTTTTCAGACTTTAAGTTATACATAGTAGTTGGTACATATGTGGATGTTATTTTTATCAGAAATTAGTTATCACACGAACATTATTTAGATAATTAAAACCAAATTTTAACAAATAGGCCTGATTTAAATCAGTATAAAAACTTTTGAACTCTTAAAAGTTAAATTTTATTAAAAATTATGTTTTGATGGAATTCCTTCCTGCTTAAAAAAATATAACTTACCTACAAGGTGGTGGGGTTTTCAAAATGGAGAAAAATTATTTAAATGTATACTTTAAATAATTTTCAGTTATTGCAATAAATTTACACTGATTTACAAATGGTGGTATATATTTTCTCAAATATTTAGTTTTTTCATACTTTTAAAATACACAATACAAACACAGAGTACTACTCTACAACTACAGAGAGTACAGTACATTATTACAGAGATTACCAGTACATCAGATTTTTAGATATGACCCCTTAAAATACTGAGAAACTTCTTAAATAATAGAATATAAAAATAACAATAATAATTACAATTAAAATTCCTATCTTTATTTTGCAGACATTTACATTTATCTTTCTTATTTCTTTTTTTTTCTTTTTTCTTATTTTCCTTTATGTTCAGTGAAGTCTTCTCTTTTTATCATCCAGCAGTAGTCACTCATCATAGATCTACTCCATCTGCCTTGATAACAATGCTATATCTTGGTGGAACCTTTCTCCTTGTTCGTCGCTGATGTCACCCAAGTTTAAAGGGGAAAAGTCCAAATGAGAATGTAAAATATGATTTTTTAATGACATTCTACAGCATTAATTTTTTTATTTAACTAACAGTTCATTTATAAGCTAATCATGATTTTCAGTTTTTTGTTTCCAAGAAAACTAGTAACAACATTTTGAATGACTTCCTTGGCTGCTAGTTCTTTAGGATTCAGTTTACTGCCAAATATATTTTCATGAATTAATTTTGTTAATTGTGGTTTGATGAATATTCCCTCTCTTCATTTGGCTTTACTTAATTGTGGAAAAACCTCAGCTAAATATTTACAGCCATCTCTATTTTTATCTAATGCTTTGACAAAATTCTTCATCAGACCTAGTTTTATGTTTAGAAGTGGTCAACTAATACAATCTGCTTTGACAAGGAGAATATTGACAACATTTTCCTTTCCTGGGGTAAACTGATTTCTTTTTAGCCAATCTTTAACTGCGAAGTATTTACCTGTAGTCTGACTATCCCACAAACACTAGAAACACATATATTTTGTAAAGCCACTCTGGTGGCCGAGAAGAAGCCCTATCAATTTCAGGTCAGTAATGATTCTTCATAATGTTCATCATACTTAATAGCTTTTAAAAGTTTTTACATAATTTCATATGGTTCTTACATTCCTACAGCATAAGCTACTGGTATAGAAGAAAACTTATTGAGTTACACAGCAAGACTGCCTTTAAGCTTCTTTTTGATGAGTTTAAAAATAAATTCCAATCATGAATAACACATGCAATATCAGTTCAGACATTAGCCCCCTAACATCATGGCAGGAACAAATTAAACTATCTCTTCTAAAGTATTTCAGTAAATTTTCATTTCCATTTCTGTATACTGAAATTTTGGTATACTTATTTAATAAATTCCATTCTTTACGACGTGAACCTAGGAGTTCTGCTTGTTGTTTCGACAAATACAAGTTACGAATTAGGTTGCTCCATTCTGCTTGTGTGATGAAATGAGGTTCAGTATTTAATTCTTCTGGAATGTAATTAATGTCTATTGAAGTTGAGGATTCATCGGTTGAGCCTTCTGGAGAATTATAAATTTCTTTCCAAGTAGTTGGAGCAATTGGAATTGTTAAATCAGCACTATGAAGTTCTGAATGAACATTTGGGTGTGTAATAATTTGAATTGAAACCGGTAACATTTGTTAAGAAAAAAATAGCAGTCATCATAATGGTTAGTAAGCTCTCACCAAATCATAGGTATGCCAAAAGGTAAATGTTTCTTTTTCCTTTTAATCATTGGGTTAGTTTAACATAGCAGTTGATGTAAGGTACATGTGGAGCCCAGGATTTAGCTTGGTCTTGAAAGGGACAGTCAAAATATTGTTTGTAAGCAGTTTTCAGCAGAATTGATACTGGTTTTCGTTGACTTTTCATGGTGAATTCTCAAACGTAACAAAAAATTTATCGAAAATTTTTACAAGCCTCATTTTTATTTATTGCAAAATTCAAAATGTTTTAATGAATGAAAGTAAACTGAAATATTACAGAAATACTTACTTAATTATAAAAATAATTAAGTTATAATTTATAAATACCTAATTAAAACAGTTTGTAAAATTGTTTCACCAGGGAGTGCAATAAAACATAGCATGAAACACCCCCCCCACACACACATCTTAATTTTTATGTTCAATAAAATATTACCAAAAGTTGTTCTGTCTTAAAAATCTTTCACTACATTTATGGCATCACTTATGAAACAATCTTTATGATATTTGTATGACAAAACCACTAACACAACTAAAGAATAGTTGTGGTAGACTAAAGAATAGAATCTGCCGAAAGAATCCTAAGGAAAGGTGCCTCATGCATTAGATGTATTAGATGAAGCACCGTGAATGGCTGGATGCAAATTCGAGGAATGGTAAACCAGACCGTGAGCCTCTATATCGGGTGATCCGACAGTGAACCTCATAGCTTCCGTGGCCTTCAAAATTAAATTCGACAGAGTAAAATTTTTGTATTTTTTGTGCTTTTTATGTAATCATTTTTTTGAAAATTCGATCCCTTTAGACAAATACGAGCATACTTTTAACGTCGAAAGATAACAACGGCCTGGCTATGTTCACATCGGAAATACGATTTTCAATGATTATATCTTACAATTATATCACCACCAGCACATGCGATTTCCTCCGGCAAAGGGAGTGCATTGAATTTTTCAAACACTTCGGCCCCCAAAAGGCGCATTCCTTTTAGAGGCGTATTTTACATGAAAAACTACATTTTCATCCGTGCAAGTTAGTAATTGTGAGTGAGGTGAATGTCTTTCGAGGCATTTGCATCTGTGGCATCTCACGGGGCCGACTGATGACTGTAGATTTTGATCAATTTGAGGGCAAGATATCCTCCGATTAAGCCACTAATGGCTAGGAACGGAGGGGACGGTGTGGCAACCAGACATGTCACAAGGTGGGTGTTCTCATCCCTCTTAATTGAGATGTGTCCAGATATGGTGATGTTGCGTGGCTCCTTTCGTCTCCAGATTTATCGATGTGTGACTGTTTTATACGGGAATACCTGAAGTCACGTATCTATGAGAGCAGGCTCCCGTACATTAGATGAACTGAAGTACAGTATTTTTTAACAAATCGTCCTTTTCTTTCTTTCTTTTTCCTGTTTAGCCTCCGGTAACTACCGTTTAGATAATTCTTCAGAGGATGAATGAGGATGATATGTATGAGTGTAAATGAAGTGTAGTCTTGTACATTCTCAGTTCAACCATTCCTGAGATGTGTGGTTAATTGAAACCCAACCACCAAAGAGAACACCGGTATCCACGATCTAGTATTCAAATCCGTGTAAAAATAACTGGCTTTACTAGGACTTGAACGCTGGAACTCTCGACTTCCAAATCAGCTGATTTGGGAAGACGCGGTAACCACTAGACCAACCCGGTGGGTTGTTGGCAAATCGTCTAAATTGACAAAAACCTACTAGGAAAAGTGGAGCCTAATTTTCGAAAATGCTTACAACAGTGTGTAAACAAAAATGAAAAACATTTAAAAAATGTGATTTTTCAAGCAGAAGTATCATTAAATGCTGTGAATTAACAAACGTGTATGTACCAATAAACTTCTTTTCAAACAGAAACGAACAATTTTGTGATTAATTAAATACCATCATATTTCTCTACCCCACTCTGTACACGCAAAACGAGGTTTAATTTAGATACTATAATTCACAAAATCTTTAAATACAGAACACATTTTTAAAATTACTATTACTTTTCTAATAGTGTGACAATTTGCACTTACAATTAAAACAATTACGAGAAAGTTAGCATTCAGAAACCAATCTTTCAATGGAATGTAGCAAATCAATAACAAATCGAAAACACTTCCTATTGATTTCAAGAGAAAAAACACAGCAAGTCACATATTCACGTCTACCGATTTCAGATTTAAGTTTTATTTTCTGTCCGAAACGCGATGATAATCAAAATATTTTACAACTAAAATGCGGTGAAGGTATTACTTATAATTATAAATAAAACCTCCAACACATGTATGAAATAAAAAAGAAGAAAAAGAAAAGAAATTAACGCT
Organism: Lycorma delicatula; assembly: GCF_047948215.1. Classification (NCBI taxonomy): domain Eukaryota; kingdom Metazoa; phylum Arthropoda; class Insecta; order Hemiptera; family Fulgoridae; genus Lycorma; species Lycorma delicatula. The sequence goes on from NC_134455.1 coordinate 26,940,941, forward strand.
AAAAAAATAAACTATTTATTATTTGAAGTTCATTCATGAAGAAAGTTCATTTATTCGTTCGAGTATAATTTCTAGTACAAGAATCTTATCTTTTAAGAAACATTTTCTCCTCCCTATAGTTTCCCCCATTTGATTGTGCTATGGTATCCTTTATCTCTGTTCATACTTTATACCCCTAATAAAGTAGCGTATTTAACTACTGTACATTTATTCCTTCACTTTGTTCACATCACACCGTACTTCACTTTTCATTCAATAACGCTGATCATCAGTAAACAATGTTTATACAGTGTTTTATTTTACGGTTGCAGTTTCATTTAATTGTTTATTAATCATACTTATTTATCATTAATGCTGTTTTATTTAACATGAAAAATATACAAAAAATTTATTTTCTTTTTTTTTTTACAAATATTATAATTTTTTTTTTTTTTTTTTTTTGGTTGTTTGTTGGCGAAAAACGCTTGGGCGTTTTCATCACCCGGTAGTTATTATTAAGAGTGCAATTTAACTCCGAAATAATAAGCTATACAAGGTGTAAATGTAATATTAATCATATAATAAAAAATTTACTAAAACAAGCCAAGAAAGCAAAATAAAACCCAAAACTAATATCACAGACAAAGTTGATAAAATAATAGAATAAAGAAAGTATAAAAACTTACCTAACTCTGATAGGTTGTGCAAAACTCCCTACCCTGGATAGTAAAATTAAACTAAAAAATCAAATCGAAAATGAAGGTTAAAATTACTAAAAAACCCTCCTTACAGAAAAAAACATATATAAGTATATTAAATCCTTTGCAGTAACTCAGTACTATGTAAAAAGAGAAACATTCGTTCCAAAACCCTGCCATCATTGCCCAAGACATCACGAATGCTGCTGGGTATATTAAACTGACGACGCAACGCCGCATAACATACGCAGTCCACGAGAATGTGGTGCACAGTCATGCGGCTGTTGCATCGTGTTCACAGGGGTGGGTCTCCTCCTGACATTAGATATTCGTGTGTGATCCTCGTATGCCCCAACCGTAACCGGCAGAGGACCACTTCCTCAGGACGAGAGTTCCTGCAAGAGGAGCCCCACGGCAACACTGAGTCTTTAATCCGTCGAAGTTTACTATCGACGACAGCCGTCCAGCCACTTTGCCACCTTTCTCGCAGTGATTGTTTTATATTATTAATAAAATCAAAGGTAGTAACTCGGGTGGTGAAAGGAAGTTGAATACACGCATCTTTCGCAGCAGAATCCGCCCTCTCATCACCAAGAATCCCAACGTGGCTAGGGATCCAGCAAAAACCTACCCCCTTGTTTAGTTTTTCTAACTCAGCGATTTTATCATAAATGCCAACGACGACAGGATGTCGAGAATAAAGGTTTTCCAACGCCTGGAGAGCACTGTACGAGTCACTGCAAATAAGAATGTTCCTATACTTAGGGCCAACGATACTTAGAGCCCTATCCACAGCGAGTAGTTCCGCGGTGAACACACTCGTAACACCGGGTAGACCAAACATATATCTGTTCATTGAAAACAAAAGCACAACCAACGTTACCGTCATGCTTCGACCCATCAGTGTATACCATCACGTCTGGGTTCAACTTTGTGAGGACAAATTGTAAGATCAAACGTAAAACTTACATGGTGTATTCTCCACGGGGGATTCGAGCACGGACATGATGGAAAGAACGAGGGAGTGCCAACATTCATACGCTGCAGCAGACGTCGTGTACGGACACCCACAGGCGCAGTACAACGTGGACGGTCCTCATACTTCCTCAAATTAGGATTCTTAAGAACTGGGTCAAAAGCTGGGTGATTCGGCTGTCCGCTGAGACGGGCAAAATAAGATAACAAAAGCTGGTCTCGTCTATCCCAAAGTGATGGCTCACCACTGTCTACAAGTAAGCTTGCGATAGGGCTTGATCTAAACGCACTCGTGGCAAGCCGAAGAAAAGAATGATGCACACCGTCCAGCATCTTAAGTACGGTTTGACGAGCTGAGATTATAATCTAGAAAAATTTTTTTCAAAGGAAAATTAAAAAAAAAAAATAGTTTGAACATTACACTAAAAAAAAATATTACTATGTTATTCTCGCATTTCAGGGAAACTTAATTCACCGTTCCGTAGCATTTTCTTAACGTAATTTATCTGCATTACTTCTCTTATTTTAAACAATGCGCAGGTTTCTTGGATTTATTTCAAGTTTCTTGCGAAGAATTTATTTCACAAAGCTATTTTTAGTTAGACTAAAGAAACTTTGCAGTTGAAATAAATGTAAAATGAAACATGTTAAGTGTTATTTATAATAAAAATAAATTTAAAAAATTGATTAAAACCGGCTTGAGGAAAATTCTAAATTATTAAAACGTTTTCAATTATATTTTAAATTTTGCGTTTTTGAAAGCCGTGAAAAGTTAAGTTTTATTAGGTATTTATTGGCTGCTTTTAATACGCGCAAATTACTATGTACTAAAATTCGAAATTAAAAAGTGGAGTGTTTTCAGCTTTAAATTAGTGGTTTAAAAATCGGTTTTATTTTATTTTTAAAATTAATGTAATTTTACTTTCCCGGCGAATATAGCTAGAATGGCTACTTATTACTTTACCTATAAATATATTAAAGGGAAGAGTATGGTGATGACGTCAAAAATGGAGTATCGGATTTTATAAAATCATTTACGTTTTAGGGTCTAACTAGTTCATCTCGACTAAAACGCATGTATGTATGTGTATTGCACTGCTATTGACCTTGTGTCTCAGGATTGACCAAATTAACTTTTTTTCAAATTTGGCTCAAGTATTTCCATTATGGGGCTTTAATCATATTAGTTTTTTTTTTTAATTCGTTAAGGGTTGGAGGAGATTGGGAAAGAAACAATTTCGATTATCTTCAGAGGCATTTTAGAGAAAAATTTATTAAAGCAAATCTGTTACGTACAATGCATATATAAATATACCCAAATATCTTTTTTTCAAAAAATTAACCGCCACTTCTAAAATTGAAATACATGGTTTTTTTTTGGTTTTTACTTCCATCTTTCTTTCTTACTTTATCACCCACCTATAAAAAAAATATATTTTTGTTTTTGGACTCTAACTCTTCTAATCTTTTTTATTAATAACCGGGGAAGTCAAACAACAATACTTTGCCAGCTTATTTTAAATACATTTTTTTACTCTTACACAAAAAAAAACTTGAAATAATTCTAATTTTTTTAGAAAAAAATGTAAGTAAGATCATAAGGGCAATTTTTTTCCTTGGCGAAGGAGTTCTATTTTAATTCTTATTGAAATAATCTAATATTTCAATAATATAGTTTCAAAATTTATTCAGAAATTTCTGGTTTATTATATGTTCAATAAAACTTAAAGTCAAGCAAAAGATATGTCGTCGGTGGAAATGTGTTTTAAAAAAAAAAATTACGGAACTCTTTATCAGCGTTCTTCTTCTCTCTCTATTTCTGTGATTTTTGTTTGTGATTTAATAATAAAAAAATGATACGCTATCGTTATTGCTAATTATAATTTATTATATCATAACAGAGTCGGTCTTAACTAAATTCAAGCTAATCATATTTGAAAAGCATCATTATATGAAGTTCAACCAACACCGGGTATGTTGGTAACATGCTTAGTAAATGACTGTTCAGTGCAATAACAACTGAGCAGTGACAATGGAAAGTAAGCTGTAAAAATGAAATACCAAGAAACAGACTCTGTCTGACCCATTATTCCAGTTTCATTTATCACATATTGCCTGTTAAACTACTTTTGTTTCTTTTTATTAATTTTTGAACTGGAACAAGTTAGTGGTTATAACACTGCTAAGAAGACCATTTCCAGATAAGAAAAATAAGTAAGGAGTCCTACTTACAATAGATTCTATGTAAGTGAAAGTCTTGATATAATAAAAAAAATTTCAAACCATTAATATGTGACAACAAAATTTCATTTTTTTCTTTGTTACAAGAATGTTAAAGCTGAATCTTACAGTATTTTTTATATTTATTTCAAATATGTAATGGTTTCTTTTTATCAGGCTTAGGTTTTTTGTAATTACCATTTTTTTGATGTAATAAAAGACATTTGTGATTATAGAATAACAATAATATAATACAATTTCTACATGCCTAAAATGCTTCTTTTGGATTTTGAAAAAGAGAACACAAGAATTGAAGAATAATGCAATCTGAAGAGAACTTGCACATGGTGAAAGCGTTCTCTACGTTTGTCACTCACAGCTCTAAGATTGGTGGAGAAAAAATCCTGATGAAATCTAATAATTGGATCTTTAGTGACATAATACATCAAGTGCTTTATGATGATTATAAGTTCTTTGTAATGCTATGATTGCTAAGGAAGTTGTTTACAACCTTTTTAAAAGATTTCCAAATCATTCAATAGTTTCTTATTTGTGGTCCAATAAATATAACTTTTTATCTTAGCATCATTTATATTAGGGAACTGTATTTTTAAAAAGTGAAATCTAGTCCCATCAAGTTTCACTGCTTTAAAAAAAATTTTCAGTAAACCTAGCTTAATGTGTAATGATGGAAGGGAAACTTTTTCAGGTTTTATTAGTACTGGATTCACAACATTCTTCTCTCCTACAGTCAATGTTTTTCTTTTTGGACACTCTTTTTTAACATAATATTCCTCCTATCTCTGCTGTCCCACTCACACAAGAAGGATAAATATGTTTTATATCCAAGTTATAAACTAAGTAACAGTGCTATCACTTTCAGGTCTCCACAAACATACCACAAATGTTCTCATCCTGAATCATAACCAACACAAATTTCATATTTTCATATGACTCCTTCATGTGAGCTGTATGAGTTAAAGGGATTGATGAAATATTATTTTTAACAAAAAGGAGTACTATTACTACTATTTCTTTTACTATTTTGTGGAGCCTCTAAAAATATGCCATACATCAGGGTGGTGCATATGTCCCAAAGCTTCTAGTAAAGATTCCACATCATTACAATACAATAATTTCGCATATTGAAAGAAAAAAAAACATTCAAATTCTCACTGCCTGTCACAGAAAATACTTATTTTAATATTGTATTGTAAAAGATTCCATCCTTTCAGTCACGATGTGAGAATTTCTGCTTGATTTTTGGTTAAATTTTCATCAGAATGAGATTATTTAATTCTGACTAATTATTATGTATGATTTGGTATTTGTATGTTTTAAAAAGTCTGGGGTTTTCCTTTCCTCATCATCTGATAAATTTGCACAATCTTCAACATCAACAGCTTCATCTTCGTCTAATACCCATGTTTTTGGTAGTACTGAAATTAGAAACTTCCAAACCATTGTAACTGCAAATGTTGTATGATGAGTTTCATGCAACAACCAGTAAACAGTGTTACACATGAACTGCAGCAAATATGAGGAGCAGGAATTGTCCTGATCACCTACTTTACATCCGGAATATAGATCATGTGATTTTTTTTGTAACTGAAGTTATATTTCTCCTTTGAGGTTTTAATGTTACCTCACCATGTAGCAAACTGGATGGTTGGTTAATGCAAATGCATGCCATTTTTATAAAAACGTTCGCTACAATACAGTTATTACAGAACTTTAATCAATTTATACACACATTAATGTTGTACATACATTGGTTTTACAGGAAAAAATAAAATCACAAATTGGTAGGAAAAGTAGCTGCATCAGTAAATTTTATACAACCAAGAGCTCGCATTTGATGGTAGTTAGATGTTTCTTAAGCAGCATGATATATTGCTTATTTTTTATAATATTACATCCTCCACTGGGTCACCAAACCAAAATTCATAAATTCTTCGGAATATGTGACTAATGGGTGACGGAATTACATTTAAAAAGAAATATGACATGCATCATACGTGTATCTCTTATCAGGAGCAATTGTCTAGTTAAAGCAATTACAAAAAATCTGAGACTGATAGTGAAATTCTGATTTCATATTTGGAATCAGCGGCCAAAATTATATAAGATTCAGCAATTATTGACCGTGTAACAAAATCATTGTTGACCGGTGTAATTTAATTTATCTGATAATAAATAACTAGGTATCATATAACCAACTTTATACCACACTTTGTATGTCAGATGAGACATGCCAAGTAGTACATGGAAGAAACTGAGAGTTTCAAGTTTATACCTTCAAGTTTATACCTAGATTTTAGGATAATTTTTGGTCATGATAAAAAATGTTGAGTTCTATAGTTTTCCGAAATAAAGAACAAGGAGGTGGATATTATGAAGTCATGTTGCCCTCTTGAAATAAACGATACCAGTGATTCCCATTTTCAAGCTTTCTTTCCATATCCGATTTTCCTTCAACTTTGATTTCAGTTAATTTTTTTCCCGTGTACGGTTCCTAATTAAAAATAGGGATGATTAAGTCGGGCGTTCATCTATCGATTGAAAAAATAAATCATTCCCAAAAACCAATTAAACGTTTTGTTTTGAGTATAACAAGCATTCAGTGCCAGGCATACAAATTAAAATAATAGTGAAATGATTTCCAGTCGTCTTTCATTGAAAAATTACAATATGCGTATAGGAATAACAAGCTCATAAAAGTGCAGGAAATACTCAATCCGTCAACGAAAACTATAGCTGTATTCCCCTCAAAAAAGGAACAATAACTTTCTTATAGAAGAACAATTGCTAACATGTACAGGAACCAAACAGCAAAAGTAATAATTGAAGAACATAAGAAAGAAGCCGTAATAAGAAAGGGAGTCCGACAAGGATGTTCCCTATCTCCGTTACTTTTTAATCTTTACATGGAACTAGCAGTTACTGATGTTAAAGAACAATTTAGATTCGGAGTAACAGTACAAGGTGAAAAGATAAAGATGCTACAATTTGCTGATGATATAGTAATTCTAGCCGAGAGTAAAAAGGACTTAGAAGAAACAATGAACGGCATAGATGAAGTCCTACGCAAGAACTATCGCATGAAAATAAACAAGAACAAAACAAAAGTAATGAAATGTAGTAGAAATAACAAAGATGGAGCACTGAATGTGAATATAGGAGGAGAAAAGATTATGGAGGTAGAAGAATTTTGTTATTTGGGAAGTAGAATTACTAAAGATGGTCGAAGCAGGAGCGATATAAAATGCTGAATAGCACAAGCGAAACGAGCCTTCAGTAAGAAATATAATTTGTTTACATCAAAATTAATTTAAATGTCAGGAAAAGATTTTTGAAAGTATATGTTTGGAGTGTCGCTTTATATGGAAGTGAAACTTGGACGATCGGAGTATCTGAGAAGAAAAGATTAGAAGCTTTTGAAATGTGGTGCTATAGGAGAATGTTAAAAATTAGGTGGGTGGATAAAGTGACAAATGAAGAGGTATTGCGGCAAATAGATGAAGAAGGAGAATTTGGAAAAATATAGTTAAAAGAAGAGACAGACTTATAGGCCACATACTAAGGCATCCTGGAATAGTCGCTTTGATATTTGAAGGACAGGTAGAAGGAAAAGGCCACATTTGGAATATGTAAAACAAATTGTTAGGGATGTAGGATGTAGAGGGTATACTGAATGAAACGACTAGCACTAAATAGGGAATCTTGGAGAGCTGCATCAAACCAGTCAAATGACTGAAGACAAAAAAAAACTTTCTTATACTATAGTTTACATGCGTAGCCATACGAGTAACTGAAAGAACTTTGAAGAACAGCATATTAATGCACCTCATTCTTGTCGTAAAAAATGTATTATACTGAACATTGCTTATTAGTGAGAAAATAAGCGGGAATTGGAGATTGTGGAACAGATACCGGCATTAACCAACCGGCATACGGATAACGGTATTTAACCATAACGAATTTGTATTAATTTTAGTTTGAAAGAGATTGTATTTCCTTAAGTTTTCGGTTTCCAGGTACCAGTTTTTTCGGATTTAATTTTTAATTTAAATCAACAATTAAAGAAATAAAACTTATAATTAACATTTTTGAGATCAAAATAAACTTTAACTTGGAGAATTGTTTGAAGAGGTTTAACTTTAATCACACAATACATATATTTTGTAGTACAGATGAGGGCAATCGAGAGGCTTTAATTGGCAGAATCTATGAATATATAAAAATATTAAGAATTTGGTTTCACACTGATTATAAAAATGAAACGGGTTAATTTAAATAGATAAAGAATGATGTCAATAATAAACACGCGCTAATCCATTACTTTCTACAATTTTTCTTGTTTTTGAGTAGACTAAATCGTATGTATACGTTGTCAATCAGACATGTCCTAATAGTATACTGCGGATGGTTATTATCTGGTATAAAACGTATCAACTCCCTGCTATAATCTGTTGGGATGGGTGGAAAAAGGGTGTGAATGGGTGAGGTCGGAGGAGGGGGTGATGCATTTTTCACACTCTTGTGCACTCCCTCCTCTCTTCCTGATTCATGTGTTCCGGTAGAGCGCGCGTGAGCGTTCTTTCAACTCCCCTACTAAGCATTCATTGTCTTGAGCTTTCGATAAACCTCGTTGTTATGGTTACAGATCTACCCATTTTACACAGTTTTGTACGGAGTACATCGCATGCACAGAATTCTATACTATACTTTAATCAGCCGTTCAGCCGACCCTCCTTCTAATCATTTGCTTTATACTACACATGATTTTGCATTAACGAAATTGTTGCTTTGCATTTATTTACAACGAGATCACTTATAAATTCATACGTTTAAAGAACTTTTTTAAGCATTATTCGTATGAAGAAGATAACTATATACAAAAATTTGCTAATGTCAGGGTAATAATAATAATAATAATATCTCACATATCCCATAATAAGATTCCGGAATCTTTTAAGTTTTTTTACCGACGTTTCGAAGAAAATTACGGTATTACTTTTGGCCGCATGGTCGGAATGGGAGATAAAAATGAATTTTGTTTATGTTTTGAGGTATGAGGAGTATGAAAATACCATTCACTTGAATTGTAGTTTCCTTATTTTTTTATTTATATGTATTTTATTTATAAGCCTATATATAAAGTCTTGTGACTCAAACATCTTCAAAACTATTTGATAAATTTCATTAAAATTTAGATATGCTGTAGTAGTGAATCTGAAATTGTGCGTGTGAAGATCATATCAAAAATTGGTTTGTTATTCTTGAGTTGTGCTCAATTTAGGGTCGAACAAATTTGAGCGTAGCAAGTTAGAAGCGTGGTTCGTTATGATCCTGTTAAGTTGGGACATGAAAACAAAATAATTTTTGTTGAAACCATGCCTTTCAAAAAGAACTGTAGACCGTATCTACAACCCGATTATAATTCATTAGTTTTTCTTATTTAATGTAAGGTCTATGATTCTTTTGTTAAACTGTGCCCTAAATATTTGTAATTGAAGAAGAAGATGAATTTGAGAAATGACTTATTATAGTTGAGTTTCATTTAGAAAAATCTATTTATATAATTTTTATCGAACCTAGAAAGAAGAATTCCGTTATCAAGAATGAGTATTTTACGAAGAAAGGTTTTGGAAATAAGTATAATTGAACGATTTGCCAAAAAAAAGAAAACGTGAGCAACTTAGTTAAATAATTAATATATATTTAAAATATTAACTTGATTCTCGAGTGGTTGTACTCATAATTCACAATTTCATTTAAAAGTTATGAAAGATCCACTCATTAAAAATATAAAATTAATTACAGGATAGTTTTAAACTATCGCCCGTGTTTCGTAAAATTTCTGGATATCACTATCCAGTAGTAAAGAATGATAAAAATGATGAAAGAGCTATGATCTTTTACATTCCAAAACTTACTGTAATAATTTTATTTGATGATGATTTTAATACACTAATAAATAAATTATATCTTTTACTTTCGCAGCGAATACAATTAGAATGCCTATATTAACAGTAGAATAGCTATATTAAACGTAAAAGTATGGTGAGCACGTCAGAAACGGGGTATCGGTTTTGTGCAAATATTTAGGGTAAATATTTAGGAGTCCAGCTATTTCATCTTTACCAAAACAGCATATGTATGAATGTATGTATGTATGTACGTACATATGTATCAGTTACACTGTTTTTGGCCTTATATTTCAGGATTGACTGAACACATTTTTTTTCAAATATGACTCAATTATTTCTATATAAATTTATTTTTTCAAAACTCGTTAAGGGAGTGAGGAATATCGCGAAAAAATCAATTTCCATTTTCTTCAAAGGCATTTTAGAGAAAACTTTATTGAAGCCAATTTGCTATCTACAATACTTATATTCAAATTAAAAAAAAAAAATCAACTCCGTCCGACCTCTTAAAATTTAAATATATGTTTTTTTGTTCTTTTGGTCTATCCCGTTTCGATTTAAATCATTTTCAACATTTTTTAGAAAATTTATACTTCATACATGGAGCTATCAAGTAATGATTACAATTTTTTTAAATTATTGGACGTAAAATGCAGAAACCTATTTCGTAATTTTGTTTTCTTATCTTAGCCTTTATTGAAAGAGGTGTTACATTTAGAGAAAACTTTACTTAAGCAAATTAGTTAAACATAACCTATATATGAATACTTTTAGAAAAAAACTTTCTTAAAATTTATCCTCCATCTCTACAAAATGTATATTCTGATTTTTGTAATTTTTTTTTTTTTTGCTATAACTTTTTTAATCTTTATTATTAATAGACGAGAAATTAAGTTAATATTTTGCAAGGTTTTTTAATAATTTAAACGTACTACTTAATATAACTGTTGTGTGTGTGCGCGTGAGCGCGCTTATCCCCACCCACACACACATATATAGATTTGTGTGTGTGTGTATATATATATTTGCGCGCGCGCGTTAATGCTCAGTACGGTTTATTTTTTATACCTTCTTTGTTTAACTGTAATATCTATTTGAAAGATATTTTTGTAAAATGTATATTTATGTAATGATATCTGTAATTCTATATCTACATGTGTCTATAATTATCTTTCTTTATGAACGCTCCTTTTAAATTCTATGAGTTGTCGCATTCATTAAAAAACTTACAAGACACCTTCTCTGGGTCTGACAACATTCATCTCGGTTTGCTTTCAAGTTGTCCACCTGTCTGGTCGGAAGCCATTGCGTACCAATATTTAAACCTGTTAAGACAAAGCACCACCCTCAGAGTAGCGTCCTATCTCTTTTACGAGCATTTTGTGCAAACTGATGGAAAGAATGGCGAACCGAAAACTTATTTGGTATTTATAGAAATATATCCTCATATCTCCAGAACAGTGTGGTTTCCGCCAAGTACGATCTTTCATTGACCATCTAGTGTCACTTATTTTTCCGATTTTCCATTACTGAATATGGCGAGGAAGGCAATGTAAGAGATCGGACCGCCTTGGATTTTAATAATCCTTGGAAATGGAACACATTTTAATAATGAAAGGATTAGTTGTATATTATTAAATTATTACTTCCTCAGATAATAATTCTTGCCATTTTAACATCATGATTTTCAATAAATGTTTTAGATTTCACTTAATTAAAAAGTGCCTTATTTATAAGTTCTTTCTCTGAAGATGATATTCACCATACAAAAATTGTAATTTATAAAAAAAATTAAGCTGTCAGTTGCAGGGCATAAATAACTGGGAATGGAGTGGGCTGGATAGACTAGCGTGAAAATTATATTTGGCTAAATGAAAAGGCAACGGAAAACCACTTCACTCTTTGTTTTCTGAATAAAACAGGCTTTCGTTGTTTGTTATTTTTATAAAGTCATCTTTTCAGGGTGACTTGCATTTTATATCAGCTCATCTGCAACGCCGAGCTGCTGAAATCTTTACACTGTATATATACACTACACAATTTACAACCCTTAAAGAGCATTACAACAACATCTTACACTGACACTCGGTGGTTTTGCGACACTGCAACATCTTACGAAATGCAACCATAACCCAAGGTGGAAACTATCGTGTCAATAGGTGGATGGCTTTACGTAGTGAGCCTCAAACGATGTCATCTGGGCACCAGGGTGAACCCAGTTGTATAAGCAATAGTAAGCGCGCGCTCTGCTGGAACGGTCCATTAAATCGTCGGTATCAGTGGAAGCCGTATGTTAGTTCCAAATGATAATCCTTCTGTGGTTGCTGGCCTACTTGAAAAAAAAAAAACAATATAATATCGGGAGTTTTAAAAGACATTAAGCGACGTGAATCGAAGATGAGTCGAGCGATAAGGAATCAAGTAATGTAACAAAAGGTTCAAAGTTATCTAATGTATCATTTCTTATAGAAAAGTGTAAGAAAGAATCTAAATCCTTTACAAAGGTTTCTCACTTTTTAATAAACAAGTAGTAATAGTTTTTGGCTCATCGAAATCAATTAAAAAGCTTAAAAGTGGAATTCTGTTGACTGGGGTGAATAATCATGAACATAATCGGAAGCCTTAGGTACACAGGGAAGGATAAAGTGGTAGTGGAGCCACATAATATGCTAAACTCCAACAAGGGAGTAATCTTTTACCATGTCTTAACTGGTATAGAATTATCAGAGACTTTAGAGGAGCTATAACCGCAGTCACTTCGTGCAAAGGATTAAGAGGAAAGAGAATGGTGTTGAAATGCCAATGTCCTCACTATTCTAACTTTTTCTGCTGAAACATTTCCTCAGCGAATATGAAATGGCTATCTCTCCGTCCTTGTGCGACCGTATGTACCAAACCTTAGACGCTGCTTTCAGTGTTGGGGTTTGGCCACAACAAAATTGGATGCACCAAGGACCAAGTTTGTGAGTGTTTCAGCTGTACGGGACATGGTGATAGCACATGCACTGAAGCTGAAGAATGTATTAACTGTAAGGGTTCGCATTCAGTAAGATCTCGAGAATATCCACTTATAAGGAGGGACAGGCTATATTAAGTATTTGTATTGAACAGAAATTGTCTCTTCCTATGGCTTGTCGGGAGTACAGAAAATCCCTCAAATTGAGAAATTCTGTAACCTCAGTTTTTACTGGTACCTGTGTGCCTTTCATGAGGGTTTCCAGTGAGCAGTTTGAGCAGCTGATGGCCTTGCTGGAGAATTCCAGAAGTGTCTCAGCTAGTATAAGGTCAAAATTGACCCAAAAATTAAATTAATTTAAAGTTTTTATGTCCGCATTGGCAGAAGGATACGAGACGATGGTCTGTAAGCCAGTCCAGGTGAAGAAATTGGTGGTTAAGGAGACTGTTCCTTTGCCGGTTACTGAGCCTCCTAAGACCCAGCGGAAACGTTATCAAGGACAAGCGAGAGTCCAGTTTGTCTCTACAGCAAACAGAGGTCCTATTCGTTGATACGAAAGAGGGATATACCAAAACCAGTAAAGAGATGAGGGACGAATTTCAAGTCGTTCTTCTATCAAAGAGGGAAAATGTTGAATGTCAGCAATTTTTAATAAGTGAACCAGTTAAACCATGCACGCGGGTTGGATTTCTGGGATTGTGGTTTGCCTAACAACTAACGCGGGTAACATATTTAAAGGAGCTGAAGGTTAAAATTTCTAAAAATGCAAGATATGCCGAGAGTACTATCTAATAATCGTCGGGAAGCTGATCGAATAAGCATGATGTGCTTCTACCAAGCTTTAGTCCGTTCCCGCCTGGAATACTCTTGGCTGGCTTATACTTCCGCACATCGCTCTTACGATGCTCGATGAAGTCCGTAATTCATTTATCCGTCTTGCTGCGGGTGCGTTTCGTTCAAGCCCCGTGACAATACTAGTGGACAGTGAAGAGCTATCTGTTTAGTGTAGTCGAAATCAAATGATCTGCTCTTATGTAGCTCACGTTAAAGCATAACCTAATCATCCGATCTTTGATGCGGCGTTTTTTAACCCACATCATAATCGATATCAGGAACAACCGAGATCGACTGCTCCGCAAAGCATCAGAGCTCAGCGCCTTCTCTTGGCTCTAAATACCCAATTACCTCCAGTTCTTACTATTGTTCAATGATATTATCCCCCTTGATGGCCCTATCGTAAATTATTAATTTATTCCTAATAGATATCGTAAAAACTACATGAATCCGATTATCTTGCAAGAAAACTTTTATGACATTATTATAAATAACATGAATCCTAGTATTTTAGTTTATTCCCCTTTTACGGGGGCTTACGACCAGCAGTCGTTGCCACCTATTCGCCGCGATGAGGCGAGTGTCCGAACAAATATTTGCCTTGAACAGCGCAAACAAAATGATTGATGAGTCTCTTTACAATCAAATGACGCTACCCTTGCTAAAGATCTCATAATCGAATTAGCCTGGAACTGTCGAAGGTACACACTCGACAACAGCTCAAAACACAACAGAAAAATAGTCTCAGCACAACGTTACTCTGTCCCCATCATAGGGGCCAAAGTATTTCCCGCGTCATCAGTGTATTCATCTCGGAGCTGTAGGCTAATAATAAGGTCTTAAATATAATTTACCGCATTACCCAAATGATGCAATTTTTTCCTCAGCTGATTGTGTCCAATCGAATAAAAAGGGCTTAAAAAAATAACAAAGATAGAAATTCCCATTAACTTCAGATTCAAATGCCCAAGCTTATTCTATAATTTAGATGAAAATTATCGTGATAAGTTTGTTAACTTGGTAATTTGTTATCATGATATTTAATCAAATATTATACGAACACGTTTGGTATTCTTGAGGTAGGGACTGTAGTAAAACCGCAAGACAACCGCTTAGAAATATTTACACTCGGTAAGATTTTATCAAATATATTTTTATAACCTCAATTTAAATTAAGCATCACTACTTATTTCAGTAAAGCAAGTCTTCAGCCCACTCAATCATAGAGAGGTCATCACACAGATTTTTCCCACCGTTTTCCTCAACGACCTTAATTAAGTCAGAAATAAAAAAAAATCAATGAGAAGGGGATCGAATTTTTCACCCTGAAGCACACCCTTTGTCACGCTAATACTTCCGGATCTATCAATATCCTCGTTGATTACGATGCTGGCCTTGTGTAATTTTATTATCCCAATGAATTTACCGCATTACCCAAATGATAAAATTTATTCCACAGCTGATTGTGACCAATCGAATAAAAAGGGCATCAAAAAAATAACAAACAAAGAAATTTTCATTATCCTCAGATTCAAATTGCAACCGAATATAAGTTACAATCACATTGGCACATACACTAAACCAAACTGCTCCTTAGGGTTGAAGAGGTACATTTCAAGTCAGGTAATTTGGTTGTTATTAGGTCGTAGTACTTGTGAACCGTTAACCACGACTTTCTTTTATGCTTGTTTCAGCTTAAACTACCTGAAAAAAAAATAATTCTACAGTTTAAATGAAATATTCTTTCATGGCCATAGAGTGTAAGTATGGCCTAAGTATTTAATTATGCTAACCTGCATTTTATATTATACAGTTCGGTTGATTTACCTCAGTCAATTAAGTTCTATTTTGCAGCACAGTGCAATCTTTACAAAATAGCATTCATTTATTTTAGTTAAAAATCTGTTCTCCATAGTATCTCTAAACTAGATTCATATGTTAAACGATAGATATGTTAAACTAGATGCATATGTTTAACTATTATAAACGATTCACCGATCGATAACTTAATTTTTCAGCTTGCAGTTTATTTTTTCAGTGGCATGGATGAAATATTATTAGTACCTCAATATTAATAAATGTTTGAGCCAGAAATCATATCAGATTGTTGCTTCTTAAAGGAAGCTTTAATTTAACATCTACATGCATCCTTAATAATACTTCTATTTTGATTTCAATCTCTTTTTACCGTGTAAATTGAATAATACTGATTAAAAACGATAATATTGAAATAATAATATACTACCGAAAATGTAGTAGCTCGGTTATAAAGAAAAAAATTTTCTGTTTTTAAATAGCTTTTTATAGATATAAATCTAAAAATCGACAAAAAGGAACACGTTAAAGTTCATAATAAATCAATAATACATCCTCTGTCATGGTGATGTCGGGGATTTCTTACATATTTATGGATGGAAATCATAGAGCTCTTGAATATTTAATTTGACCTCAAAAAAATTATGTTATTTAATGTTATATTTAGAAGTGGTTTATAAATATAGTCATTTCATATTTAAATGGTTTCCACTCGTATTTTATTATTAATTAATTTTCTTCATAAAAAAATGTCCTCTGAGACCATGAAAAATTCTCCAGGAATACAGTTGTTAGCTTATATATTGCTTAAAATTTCAGGGATTTTTGAGTCAAAATCACGCAATCGGTTTTTTTTTGTCTTCAGTCATTTGACTGGTATGATGCAGCTCTCCAAGATTCCCTATCTAGTGCTACTCGTTTCATTTCAGTATACCCTCTACATCCTACATCCCTAACAATTTGTTTTACATATTCCAAACGTGGTCTGCCTACAGAATTTTTTCCTTCTACCTGTCCTTCCAATATTAAAGCGACTATTCCAGGATGCCTTAGTATGTGACCTATAAGTCTGTCTCTTCTTTTAACTATATTTTTCCAAATGCTTCTTTCTTCATCTATTTGCCGCAATACCTCTTCATTTGTCACTTTATCCACCCATATGATTTTTAACATTCTCCTATAGCACCACATTTCAAAAGCTTCTAATCTTTTCTTCTCAGATACTCCGATCGTCCAAGTTTCACTTCCATATAAAGCGACACTCCAAACATACACTTTCAAAAATCTTTTCCTGACATTTAAATTAATTTTTGATGTAAACAAATTGTATTTCTTACTGAAGGCTCGTTTAGCTTGTGCTATTCGGCATTTTATATCGCTCCTGCTTCGTCCATCTTTAGTAATTCTACTTCCCAAATAACGAAATTCTTCTACCTCCATAATCTTTTCTCCACCTATTTTCACATTCAGCGGTCCATCTTTGTTATTTCTACTACATTTCATTACTTTTGTTTTGTTCTTGTTTATATTCATGCGATAGTTCTTGCGTAGGACTTCATCTATGCCGTTCATTGTTTCTTCTAAATCCTTTTTACTTTCGGCTAGAATTACTATATCATCAGCAAATCGTAGCATCTTTATCTTTTCACCTTGTACTGTTACTCCGAATCTAAATTGTTCTTTAACATCATTAACTGCTAGTTCCATGTAAAGATTAAAAAGTAACGGAGATAGGGAGCATCCTTGTCGGACTCCCTTTCTTATTACGGCTTCTTTCTTATGTTCTTCAGTTGTTACTGTTGCTGTTTGGTTCCTGTACATGTTAGCAATTGTTCTTCTATCTCTGCATTTGAACCCTAATTTTTTAAAATGCTGAACATTTTATTCCAGTCTACGTTATCGAATGTCTTTTCTAGGTCTATAAACGCCAAGTATGTTGGTTTGTTTTTCTTTAATCTTCCTTCTACTATTAATCTGATGCCTAAAATTTCTTCCCTTGTCCCTATACGTTTCCTGAAACCAAATTGGTCTTCTCCTAACACTTCTTCCACTCTCCTCTTAATTCTTCTGTATGGAATTGTAGTTAAGATTTTTGATGCATGACTAGTTAAACTAATTGTTCTGTATTCTTCACATTTATCTGCCTCTGCTTTCTTTGGTATCATTACTATAACACTTTTTTTGAAGTCTGACGGAAATTTCCTTTTTTCATAAATATTACACACCAGTTTGTATAATCAGTCGCTTCCTCACCTGCAATCGGTTATGGTGGTGAAATTAATCAGTTGTATAAAAAAATTTAAAAAACTAAACCCCCACTAAAAATTGATATTTTATAATTTTTTTCCAAATTTTGACAGTTTCAAAATTATTTGAATTTTTAAATTTCTTTTACATATTTGATGTTCACAAATCAGCGTTTACAAATCGTGAATAGTTTAAACTCTCATCTCAAGGGGGCTGGGAAAGTTTTCTAATTTTTTATTGTAATTACCCAATATATGTAACGTGTTACGTAAGGGTGTCTTTCATCATCTAAGTATTTTAACTAATTTTTTGCGAATTTTGTATGACTTTTTATTACTTTAATAAATCATCCTAAAGTGTTTCATTATTAATTTGTTTTATAAAAGAGGTATCCGGAATAAAATTATTTTTCAACTTATCACTAGGGGAAAGGTTAAATTTATACTTTATGAGATTAATAAGAAAGTTCAAAAACATGGCTAGAAGCACTTTTAGGTAAATATTTTATTTTATTTATATATATAGAAACCAATAAAAATTTTGACGTCTGCCTATAGAACTTGAACGAAGACAAACCGAATGCAAATGCTGTTAATTAATTCATAATCAGTGACGTTTAGCAAATAAGGTCAACAACACTCACTTTCTCACTTTATTCGTCTTGAAGATCTATTAATATGAGTTTAAATCGTCGTTTCATTTTTTAATGTCTAATAAAAAGAAACCGTTACGGTATATTTTTTGTCGTCACACTGGTAACATTGTTGTGATGTTTTAATTCGGTAAGGAGACACTACCATCAATCAGAATGGTAGGAAGGCATTTGCCCGGAGGGTTGCGCCCCTTACCGTTTTATCGCCGTTATTTTATTACTCGGTTCCGTTCCGTACTTTCCCCGTCACGTCTGTTTTCCGTTGATATTCTTGCTTTCCTACAGTACAATTACTCTCCGGAGCTCATACGGACATCGTTTATTGCTCAATTCTTTATTCATCCCAAATTTTTCTCAATTCCAATTATATGTTTTATCTGAATTACTTTAAAACTATTCATTTTTCGCTGCATCCTACCCTTACCAATAATTCTTTTCAATTTTTAATAACATCACGCTTAAAATCAATACTTTATAATCCATATTAACAGCACCAATATTAATAGTAATTATTGAAAGAAAAAACTTGTTACTAGTTATACCTATTTACTTTTTCGAAGTTTATATATGCAATGAAATCAAAAGTTGATAATTTTAACAACATTAATACAGCTTGAATTAATGTAGTGATTATAGACTATATTGTTATAGGTTGAAAATTTCTTGGTTTTTCAAGCAACATTTTTTGATGAATAAATATTTTTTTTAGAGATTTGTTTATTTTAAGGAAATTGAAGTTACAAGAAACGTAACTGTTAAAGAAACGAAGTTAATTAAATCAAAATATAAAGTTGGAAAATAACAAAACAATAAAAAATAATTAAAAAAAAATTCATATATATATATATATATATATACACACACATATTGAGGGAATAAACATTTAAGAATAAAAATAAATTAATTAAAAACTGAGAAATATTAATAGTAAAAAAAAAGACCAATGAACAGTATTTGAGAAACATCATAAAGACAATTTTTTAACAATGGGTTTTTAAAAATTGTTAAAAATACCTAAATTATTATTGTTTTAAAGCAATCATGATAGAAAGCTTAAATTTAGCTCACTAACATAAATCTCTAAAAACTCCAAACTCGAATTATCCACCGCGACCTAATATGTCTCTATCCTAAATACATTTTATTTATCAATTGATATGTTTTTTTATTTAATTTGTGTTTTATTTACTTAAATTGATAATCGTTGTTCAGCAATCGAATTAACTATACAATATTTTCATAAAATTTTTATAAACTGTTTTTCAGCATTATCTTATGTTTTCAATATTTTAATAACTTTTTCGCATAGCTTTTTATTTTTTTTAAATATGAAGTTCTTCAGAAAATTTTTTAGGAGTCATTTATACGAAACCTTTTGAAATTATACTGATAATCTATAACTTAAGTTTTAGAAAAGTTAAAAAAATGTACAAATATAAAAACTATAATAAATATTCGACTGAACATTTTTGTTTGAAATATGGTTAAAAGATTCGATAAACAAGAGGAAAGAGATCTTCCATATAAATCAACGGTAAATTTTTAGATTTGTTTGGTAAAATAAAGGTCTACATTAAATTAAACAAAACATAAACATAATTTTAGACAGAAGATATAATTTTTTATTAGTGCTCTTTTAATTTATGTCATTTAGAGATAACGTAATGGCAAAAATATTTAAGAAGAAATGAATGGTAAAAAATAAGGCAACTGTTATAATTAGGAGAAACTGAGGTAGACATGTTTTTGTTTTATCTAAATTACTAAGTAAATTTTTTTTGATACAGTTGCAAGTAGAATAGCATGCAGCTTATATGATTAATTTCTTTCTTTAACGTCAGTCTGTAGAATTATTTAAGATAATCCCTGTGTACTACATACGAGCATCTTATGTCTTTGAATGGATTTGCAAAAGACACAAATGATGTATAATTGAACCTCATTAAAATAAAAATAAAAATGCATTGTAGGAAACACCGTAACTTATAATCAATGGAAATAATAATCTAGTAAAAATAATGTTGGTAAAATAGCTTATTAAAGATTTTCATGGCGGAGTGGCAACATTCCTTCGGCAACACCTTTCATTCGGAGATTTGGGGTTTGAGTACCGGACAAGCATGGTATTTTTTCACACGCTACAAAAAATTAATTTATCATTATCATCAATCGGGAGCTATTACAGGGGGACAGCCACAATAAACGAAATATAGAACAATTAAATGTTGTTGCGCTTTTTCTCCTTCAAGTCAATTATAGAAATTCAACACATCTGTTAATTTTTCCGAAGAAAGAAATTGTAAATATTTAATTGTCTCAAAAAAAATAAAACAAAATACAGATGTTTCAAAAAAGGTTTATTCACAGAAATGAGTTTCATAACCCTGTTTTCCAATATGAAATATCGCAATCAATCAAGCATTTTGGAAATATTAATTACATAGCCATTATATAATTCTTTAAGAAAAAAAGAAGGAATTCTTGAATTCTCTTAAAATTTATTTTTGATTTTAATTTAAATCTAATGGGTTCTATCCGTTAGTTTTCGTAATAGGATGAAAATATATTCATGCAAATATAGATCCATAAAAATATAACCAACAATAAAAAAAAAACAATCTCCAGGCATTCATTGATGAATTCAAAAAAAATTCTTCTTTAAGTACAAACTTGCAGAACGTATACGGACTGCAACTGAAGTATGAAATTTTCGCAATTCTATTACTTCATTTAGAACGCATTACTATTACGGTAAATAATTCACATTAGATTTAATATAACTGCCATTAAGGTTGGAGTTTCCAGAACTTTCACCGCGGCATAATCCCAAAAATCTTGATAAGACAGGGACAGAAGCTATGGAAGGCTAAAAAATTCAATGGAATAGTTTCATGAATAAAATAACGACATATTTTTAAAACATTGCTAGTAAAAGCTAAACATATCCTTTTAGGTTTATTTGCTAATAAAATCAATCCAAAAAATATAGCTAAGTAAAAACATGGTAAATAAATGATTAAAGTAGTATTACGAATTTCAGTAACTACTTCTATAAAAATTTATCTTTTGTAATAATAGTTCAATTATTTAATTAATAGAAATGCAGATGGTAGAGGTTTGTGATAATAATAAAGAAGAAAGATAAAGAAACAGGAAAATCATTCTTGAGATATGAACCCAAGACCAGTTGAATTAAAAGCTTGTATTCTGATTACTAAACCAAACAAACATTCAGAGGTCTTCGGATATTGTATCGAGATTACTCTATCCAAATAATGCTTGGTATATTTAATTGTATGTTGTATTTTATAACTCCGTAAAAAGAAAATTATTAAATAACAGTACATTCATATTTTTTTTAAATTTAATTAAAAAATAAAAATAAAAGTAAGTTTTTAAATTGTAATATCTTTCTATATAAACATATCTTTACCTATAAAGTAACTTGTCCCGATTGACTGACTGACTGATTCGTTAACGCCCAGCAAAAAACTGTTGAAAATAAATTTACGAAAATTTGTATGTATATTCTTCTTACTGTGTAAGTGCGCCCTAAGAAAGGATTTCTTTTGCAATTCCGAGTTTAAAGGGTTAAAATGAATGTTGAAACCCGGCTGTTTTTTTTTAATTTCTCGGTTATAAATGAAGATATCATCTTTATTTGTGGTGTATGTAATATTCATGTTTTTTTTTTGTCTTCAGTCATTTGACTGGTTTGATGCAGCTCTCCAAGATTCCCTATCTAGTGCTAGTCGTTTCATTTCAGTATACCCTCTACATCTCACATCCCTAACAATTTGCTTTACATATTACAAACGTGGCCTGCCTGCACAATTTTTTCCTTCTACATGTCCTTCCAATATTAAAGCGACTATTCCAGGATGCCTTAGTATGTGGCCTATAAGTCTGTCTCTTCTTTTAACTATATTTTTCCAAATGCTTCTTTCTTCATCTATTTGCCGCAATACCTCTTCATTTGTCACTTTATCCACCCATCTGATTTTTAACATTCTCCTATAGCACCGTATTTCAAAAGCTTCTAATCTTTTCTTCTCAGATACTCCGATTGTCCAAGTTTCACTTCCATATAAAGCGACACTCCAAACATACACTTTCAAAAATCTTTTCCTGACATTTAAATTAATTTTTGATGTAAACAAATTATATTTCTTAATGAAGGCTCGTTTCGCTTGTGCTATTCGGCATTTTATATCGTTCCTGCTTCGTCCATCTTTAGTAATTCTACTTCCCAAATAACAAAATTCTTCTACCTCCATAATCTTTTCTCCTCCTATTTTCACATTCAGTGGTCCATCTTTGTTATTTCTACTACATTTCATTACTTTTGTTTTGTTCTTGTTTATTTTCACGCGATAGTTCTTGCGTAGGACTTCATCAATGCCGTTCATTGTAAATATCTAAAAACCAATTTCTAGATTTTCAAAATTCGACATTGAAAGGAGTGAAGAAAAGTTAAAACTTTTTTAACAATGATTGGAAATTTTCCCCATTCCTGACTATACTAAACGAGATATTCATTAGACGTGGACTTGCAAATACTCTTCAGATAGATAGATATATAAAGACCATTTTCGATTTGTTTTTTTAATTTCGGTTTTTTAATGGTTGCGATGGTGTATGGCGCGGCGGCTCAACCACCAAAGTCACTGCCACTGTTACTGCATGTGCAATACAACTGGCTGCACCATTTTCTTTCTCCAGGACCACCGTTAAGTACTACTTCAGAGGATGAGATGAATGACAATTTTTTGTATCGCCACGGAGACCGGCAACTGACTGGCTGTGCACCTGACTCCAGTTAACATGACTAAACAATTTAAAAAAAAAAATGAATAATGAAGTACACCCAACTCATAAAATATAGGTTACCGAATAACGCTAAGAACCGGGAAAAATACATTTTTACTCGTACGAAGAACGGGTTTCCTTTTTGGAAGCTGTAACTACTCTTTTTAAGATGGAGACTGACTATTTTGAAACCAACATTTTTCAGATCACTCAAAGTTTTGGGTCCTGCACTGACCAAACTGTTACTCTGAAGAAATTACAATACACCGATAGTTTTTATAAATTGAACAGCTTAATTTTTATTTATGATTGTTATTCTCAAAAGCATTAGTTTAATGAATACAGAAGGCCAGGGAGCAGAGCCCTCTGAATAGACGGGAAGGATATATATATGTTTTGTAAGTGTGTGTGTGTGTGTATGTGTGTGTGCACGTGCGGGCATGAATTTAATTAAGAAGTAGCTGCAAACTACTTAGATGCCAATTTTAAAATTTCTGTATAAGCGGTTCAGGACTAAAATTTCTGACAGACAGAGACAAAAGGATTTTAAAGAAACCCTAAAAACGAATATTCGTATTTTAGGGCTACTCTTATATACAGAATATTATTATAAACTGATTACAACCCTACCATTTCCAATCCCTTAATGGATTATTATCGATAGAGAATAAACGACCTCTAACCCGATATCAGCGTTGTTCCTTTTTCATTTTTTATAAAAAAATTCACTACGGCTTCTTCTGCTACATAATAAAAACCTTTTTGCTATATTTTCATAGCTATCTAATCCAGAAAGCATTATAGTATTACTCAAGTAAAGCCCATCACAAATAAAAGATATTGTAAATAATATCTCTGAATTTTCTCTTTTGTAAGCAACCAACCCTTTATTCATTTTATTCGTAGCATGAATGTTGACTAAATAAGCTTATATTGTTCATGAAATTATAATGTGAAATAAATAATGATCATCATCTTGTACTATGCCTGGTGGTAGGTTCCTTATGTCATCGCTATCTCCGTCCATTTCTGTCCCTTCCATATCTTCTGCTTTGTTCCTTGTAATTTCAAATTTTCATCTCATTTATTAACTTCATTTTTCTTCCTTTCTTCTTTTACCGATTTTTTCGATGCATTTTTCAAGATTTCACTTCCTCTAATCACACGTCCTAGTCGGTTTCCTTTTCTCTCGAGTACATTGCTATCCTTCATTTTATCTCCATTACACTCTTCCAGTACACTGCCACCATATTATCCAAAGTCTGTAATTTTTATTTTTACTTTTTCTATTCGTTTTTCACTTGTCCTTACCACTAATTCATATTTGCTGTTTATTTATTTTTTATTTTTTTTGTCTTTCTTTTTTGGCTTCAGTCATTTGACTGGTTTGATGCAGCTCGCCAAGATTCCCTATCTAGCGGTAGTTGTTTCATTTCAGTATATCCTCTACATCCTACATCCCTAACAATTTGTTTTACATATTCCAAACTTGGCCTGCCTACACAATTTTTTTCCTTCTACCTGTCCTTCCAATATTAAAGCGACTATTCCAGGATGCCTTAATATGTGGCCTATAAGTCTGTCTCTTCTTTTAACTATATTTTTCCAAATGCTTCTTTCTTCATCTATTTGCCGCAATACCTCTTCATTTGTCACTATCCACCCATCTGATTTTTAACGTTCTCCTATAGCACCGCATTTCAAAAGCTTCTAATCTTTTCTTCTCAGATACTCCGATCGTCCAAGTTTCACTTCCATATAAAGCGACACTCCAAACATATACTTCAAAAATGTTTTCCTGACATTTAAAATAATTTTTGATGTAAACAAATTGTATTTCTTACTGAAGGCTCGTTTCGCTTGTGCTATTCGGCATTTTATATCGCTCCTGCTTCGTCCATCTTTAGTAATTCTACTTCCCAAATTACAAAATTCTTCTACCTCCATAATCTTTTCTCCTTATTTTTTTAGTTTTTCTATTCTTCTTTCATTTGACCCCACCAAACCACATTTGATGTTTACTTCCATCACTTTAGTTTTTTCTATGTTTATTTTTATTCCTTACTCCTCTTTTTCAGAGCTGTTAATAATCTTTGAAGCGTGTGTATGTCATGACCTTCAATATCATCAGCAAACCTTATGTATCTAATTTTTCATCATCCTATTCTTCCTTCTTCTAATTTATTCGTTATGATATCTTCAATGTAAATGTTGTATAGAATCGATGAATGTTAGCATCCTTGCCTGACACTTCGACTTACACCTACCCAGTCAGTCAGTCATAATCTTATTTACTTTTATCAATGCTCTTTGTCTCACGTCTTAAATTATGATCAGGTTAACCATAAACTGATTCACGTTTTACTAATAAACGCTTTGTTAGGAGCAGGAGAGAGATAATTACACTTAGCCGGTATAATTTCATTTGCTTATCCAGTAAAGTTGCTATACCGCTGTAAGATATATATATATATATACATATATATATATATATATATACATATATTATCTACTGAAGATAATTGATGAAAATCTATATAGACGTTCTTTTTACGATGTAACTGTTCACTAAGGAAGGATTTTTTTGCTGTTCCTTGAAGTTTAAAAGGTTAAAATTAACTAATGAAATTTACTACTTTTCTAATTTCTTGGTAATAAATGAAGATATGAACTTGATTTTAATGTGTGTATAACTAAAATCTTCATGTGAATAACTAAAAACCACTTTCTAGATATTTCGAAATTCGAATTTGAAAGGGGTGAAGAAAGGTAAAAAATTTTGAACAATTATTGAAAATTTTTCCCATTTCCGAATATATTAAACAAGATATTCACTAGAAATATTCTTGCAAATATTCTTCAGATAAGGCTTGTAAATATTCTTCAGATAGATATTTAAAAACTATTTTCGGGTTTATTTGAATTTCTATTATTTAAGGGGTGCGACGCTGTATGGCCCGCCGGCTCAATTGACACAGCCACTGCCATTATTCCTCTATGTACGACGCGACTTGCTGCACCTGCCTTACTTGACTAAAAATGTAAAATGACAAAAATGAAAAAGGATTACAGTCAGCTCCTAATGGTATTTATCGGATAACGCTAAGAACAGGAAAAAATTCATTTTTATCCGGAAGAAGGGGTTTTCTTTCTGACTTTCTGGATAACCAGTTATACCTACTATTTCTAAGATGAAGGCGACTATTTTGAAACCCGCATTCTTCAGGTAACTCAAAGTTTCGAGTTCTGTACTGAACTAACTGTTGCTCTAAAGAAATTACAATACACTGATAGTTTTTATAAATTGAACTGATTTTAATTTTTACTTGTAATTATTATTCTCACAAACATGACTTTAATGTACACGGGTATCCAGGGAGTAGAGTGCCCTGGAATGAGAGGAAGGTCGAGCGAAGTGAGCTATGACCGGGTAAACATCCCTTGACTGCTATGGGAAACGCAAATAACTATACAGAGCGAGCGAAGACGAGACGGGGGTTCATATAAAACTGAATACTTTTCTCTTCACATTTCGGACAAAAAAATTACTTGTATGCACGTCTGAATTTCATAAAGTTGACCTTTTTTGTATGGTGATCACCAGGATAATTACTAAGTAGTAATCACCACAACCGCTTTAGCCGATCATTGTTTTCTTTTATTTATATTTATATAAATTATTATTATATACTAGCTCTACCCGCCACGCTTCGCTGTGGCACATTGTGGTTGCATGGATGAGAAATGAGAAACAAAACAAAGCATACGTTTCATAGAAGTTTAATTTTGCAATACTTGTGGATATACAATATTTTTTTGTTTTTCCACTGTCTGCGTAGATATAAAGGCTATCTGGTTTGCCGACTCGGGAACACGCAACATATAGTTGCCCATGTGAGAAGCAATCCGCATCTAAATCTAAACCACACAATTCTAAAGATTGACCTTGAGCTTTATTGATTGTAATTGCAAATGCCAATCGAATTGGGAATTGCAATCTTTTAAATTAAAATGGTGTATCGGTCGGGATTATGGGTAATCGAGGAATGAGGACATCTTCACCTTTGAAAGGCCCCGTTAAAATCGTTGCTTCCACTACGTTATTCATCAATTTTTTAACTGCAAGTCGCGTGCCGTTGCAGAGTTTTGGCTGATTAATATTCCGCAACAGGATAATTGTCATTTTTTGATCGAACCGTTGCTAGAATCAATCTAATGAGGAATGTTTTCCCAGTTCCTCCTGGCGCATCCAAGAAGAAGGTCCCCCCAACTCCGTCATTTATCATTTACATTATGCGATCATAAATGCCTTTCTGTTCACGCGTTAATTTGAGAATGTTTGATCGGACATATGACCGAAGATCAACAATGTTGTAACTCTGTTCACGGCGTAAATCCACATCAAATGAAGCAATCGCAGCTCGGGTGGGTGCTGGCATTCCCAATTGACTAAGAACTTTATTTGCAATAGCTAAGCACTTGTCTTCAATATTTATCAATGCTTCATTGTAAATGCCTTCTGTAAATTCCATGGTCATATTGGTATTATCTAGGCGTACTCTATGCAAAATATCCTCAGTCATATGCGATCAATATCTCTTCCATAACTCTCTGGGGGATGAAGGGAAGCAAGCGGGCAATATAATTGCGAATAATGCGCGAATTTGGTTTGGATGTGCAGTGTTGCACGCGTCATTAATACATATATCCCACTGTTGGTCGTTTTCTAATAAATTCAGAGCTTGGTGAAAGGCGAAGCTCAATCGCGACACGATCACGCAAAAGTACCTCGATTAAAGTGAATATTTAATTCAGATTGTATAATAATCTGAATCAGATGCAAGTGGATACGTTTTTTTTTTTTGTTAATAAACAATGTAATTGGGAACAGGTATTGTTTCACGTGTGACTGCGGTTGTTGTTAGCTCGAGTATTCCCCTCGCTTCCGGCGCGGTCACTGGTACACAACTGACCGTTAAAAAAACTGTTTTCTCGCGGTCGCGGGTATGTGACTGATGCGAAAAATAAATAATAATCTTTGATGCGGGTTATATATCGTGCTAAAATTTGAGCTCAATCGGTGCAGAACATTTTGAGTTTTTGAAGCGTACACAAACGAACTTAACATTTTTATATATAAAGAAGATTTGTGGGCTGCGATAAAAGCCCTTAAATCGTGCGAAAAAACACATCATTTTAAATGCTTACAAAAGCGGAGTAATGCTTACAAATTACAGAATAATCAAACGGCGTTGATTTCAGATGTTAATAAACTGCTAACGTAAGTAGAAGTTGTGCTGCTTCAGTGTACAACGTGATTCTCGAGTATGAATCTACTAATGAATTACGGTCTCCAAAGAAAACAAAACTTTGAATTATTTAGAAATAGTTTAGCGGTGTATTATGTCCTTTGGAAGAGAATTCGGTTATTGTCTTCGACAACGCTTCTTATCATTAAACGAAAAGAATTCCAGCCGTGTTATAGAAAAACAATGATATCAAAATGTGGCTTAGTTCAAAAGGAATAATTTCTGAAGAGGTTTAAGTTAATGTTCAATCATTGCAAAGGGTTTCGCGTATTAAAAGTAATTATAGTCCGTATAAAATTGGTTTGACACAGAACGTCATATTGGTAAGTCGTGTTTTTATTTGGCTCCTAACGAATATGTTTGCCGGCCTCCGTAGCGCGAGTGGTAACGTCTCGGACTTTAATCAGGTGGTTCCGAGTTGGAATCCCGGTCAGGCATGGCATTTTCATACGCTATATATCATTCATATTATCATCTGAAGCGATGCATAACGGTGGTTTCGGAGGTTAGAAAAAAACAAAAAAAAACAAATACTTAGTTGTATGGTTTCAGTGTTAATATTTGTGAATTTTGTTCTTTGCTTTTACATAGCAAAGAACGCTAAATGACCAAAAAACGATTGTTTGGTTATATATATGTAAAAAAATAACCTAACAAAGGATTTTTTGGTCATTATGTAGAGATATTATTTTCTGTGTATTTGGTTATTTCGACTTTTTTTGTTTGCATAGTCTTAAGTCTATCTGGGCTATAAGAAAGTTGGGTGTTTTAATTTATTTACTGTAAGTCATCCTTCTTGGTGGCTTTTCTTTTTGTTTTGGTGTTTTTTTAAAATAAAATACAGATGTTTTAGCTCTTAAATATAATTCAAAGAAATTTATTACTTAATCAGTTGTGATTTTGTTTACATTGGCAACGGCCGTACGGGCTCTTTGTGATTGGTCGTTGTGTTTGACAGCGGCCATCTTGCATTGATCTGATTGGTTTTCCTTTGTTTACATTTCCATCTGATTTATTAGCCTCTTATTTATTAAAAAACTGTACAAATTAAAAATAGATAGATAGATTTATTAAAAATAGATGAAAACAATCTTTGATGCGGGTTATATATCGTTCTAAAATTTGAGCTCAATCGGTGCAGAACATTTTGGGTTTTTGAAGCCGTACACAACGAACTTAACATTTTTATATACATAGATATACATTTTCTTTGTGATTTCCTTTACACATTATTATTGTGCAAGAATAATTAACAGAAATCGGCGTGAATACTACGTACGCGATACCTTTGCAAAATAATGCATTATACTATAAAATGTTAACATAAGATATGAAACGACAATATCAATTAGAGTTTTCGATGCTTTTTGTACTTTAAACTACTGTATAAATTTACCATTTTCCATACAAGTAAGATTTTATTGTAAGGTTTTTTAAATTTTCAGAGTAATATTCTATCAGTTAGGCGACATAACTTAAAATTAGAACAAAGAATTTAAGCGTGATGGCGAAAAATTATAACTTGCAAAAGGTGATGTTTAAGACGGAAAACTCGTACTATAAAGGCAAGAGTTCTTATAAATTGTAATTAAAAATCAGTGACGGATTTACCATAAAGCAAAACAAGCAGCTGCTTGAGGCCTCACTTTGACAGGGGACTCGAAGTAAAAAATTTCGAAAAATAAAAGTAAAATTAACAAAAAATAAAGAATATATTTATAATACTTTATGTATTACTTTTATAACTTATGTATAATTGTAATTGCTATCTTCAATTATGTAAAAGCTTAATTTATATTTATAGCATAGATTATTAGCATTAATAGCATTAGATCCCGCGCGTCATTTCCATGTGTAACAAAAGATGGCGCCTTGGTCAAACGTTTTGTTCGTCTTTGTCTAAACCGGCAGAGTTCTTAAAGCATCTTGTTTCGTTGCTTGAGTCAAAGATACAAGGTATGTATTCGAATTATACTATATAAAAATTCAAACGAAAAATTAAGGTCGATAAAATTCATTAAAAAATGTATCAGGTTGTGTCTGATTATTTCTGTTATCATAACTAATATGTTTATAAAATTAAATTTTGTAGGATAATAGGCAATTGGAACTTACGGGGCCCATGGAAACATCTTCGACTACGTTTATTAAATATCGTTTATCCAATTGATGACGGGTTTTCTGGTTAGTTTTTCATAGCATATTTAAGTCTGAATAAGGTTTCTAAAAATGATGCAACACAATTTAAATTTAATTTTAGCAAAACTTGTTTTTATTAGTTTAAAACAATTATTATATTAATTTTTTTTTTAATGTTAACTAATATTTGTTTTTATAGATTATTCCCACAAAATCATGAAAAGATTCGACAGTGGTTTCCAGAAACGAAAAAAAAGCAGCTGTAGAAGAATCCGCCAAAAAGATTCCCAAAATAACACAGTTTTTTAAAAATGAACCCGATGTCTCGCCTCTAGAAGAAAATCAGCCGATTGAAGAGAATCTTCCGAGTACGAGTACAAGCCCGAACGATATGAGGCCAGAAGACGTTCCGGATTCTTCAGCAGACACCTAGACACTCGCAAACGATCTGCTAATTCCTAACCGCGGTAACGACGTTGGCCTGTGGCAAAAATTGTTAGAAATTGATATCGATTATTGGATTCGTAAAGGTCCCAGCGAATGTCATCATTCTGATGGGCCATTTGACAACTCTACACGAGTGTTTAATGAGACGACGCGACCTGTACAGCGAATATTTTTTTAGAGTCTAAAATGAACGGAGAACGTTACCGGAGAGAGGTTAGTTTACTCTCCGCAAACAGGCAATGTTTATTGTTTTGTCTGTTTATTGTTTAGTCCAGGCATTACTTGTTTCAGCGCTGGTAGGTTTTCTGACTGGCGAAATTGTCATGACGTGCAAAGACGCGAAGGAAATCAAAAACATAGAGATGCACAACTGATGTTTTTAATTAGGCAAAGACAGCAAAACGTTTCATGTAATCTAACCCAACAATTAGATAAGGAACGAGAATACTGGGTAGAAGTTTTGAAGCGGGTTCTTGCAGTAATTTGAACTATAGCGCAGCAAAGTATAGCTTTCAGAGGAACGAATGAAAGGTTCGGAGAATCACGGTGTGGCAATTTCATTAGCTTACTCGAACTTGTAGCACAATTTGATCCGTTTAAAAAAAATCACATCGATAAGTATGGCAATTGTGGCAGTGGTAATACATCTTATTTATCCAAGACAACTTGCGATGAATTAATTCATTTAATGGCGAATAAACTTCGGTAATCGATTTTCAATCATATAGTTAAAGCGGGGAACTTTAGTATTTCAGTTGATTCCACGCCAGACATATCCCACATTGATCAGTTGAATATTATCGTGCGTTACGTGTGTTCTGAAATTGGTCAACCTGTAGAGAGTTTTTTTACTTTTCTTGAAATAGAGAGCCACACGGGCAGGTAGTTAGCGGAAACTACATTAAATTATTTAGTAAACGGTGGACTCAATTTTGATTTGTGTAGAAGGCAGTCTTAAGATAACCCGTCAAACATGAGTGGAATTTATAATGGAATGCAAGCAGCGCTTTTAGAAGAAAACCCTTTGGCAATTTTCATACCTTGTTCTGGACACTCCTTGAATTTAGTTGGACAAGCGTCCGTTGCCTCGTGTTTAGAAGCGGTAAACTTTTTCGGAATCGCGCAAGCAATTTATGTGTTTTATGTAGCTTCGAAAAAAAGATTGTCTTTTCTCGAAAACATTTTAGGTCCAAATGCTTTGAGCTTAAAAAAATTATCGCAAACTCGGTGGAATGCACAGAGCTATCTGCGATAGCTCAAAACTATGATAAAATAGCTAATACTTTCCAAGCGATTGTGAACGATTGTTGTTTCGATGGCCAAACGCGCAACGAAGCGTCGAATTTATTGAAAAGTATGGAAACGTTAGAATTTGTTTTCATGATGCTTTTTTGGCAATCCGTCCTTCAGGAATTTGAGAAAGTATCGGTTACTTTACAAAACCCATCCATTTCACTTGAAACGTGCGCCAACTTGTACACTGTACTAATTTCATATGTACAGAACTTCCGAGACAAATTTTCCGAAATTGAAGCTGAAGCAAAAAAAATTGTTTCTGGTGCCGAATATAAGTCGGCCACGCAAAGAAGAAGACGTCGCAGAACGCAATGTAACGATGGGTCCGCCTCTGATGCTCTTGAAAATTTATCTCCGAGTGATTCATTTCAAATAAAATCATTTATCGTCATGATGGACTCCCTGTCAACTAACTTGAAACAACGCGCATTGGCGTATACAAACATCGCGGATAAATTTTCATTTCTTGTCAATCTTAACGCGTCGTACGATGATATTACAAAAAGCGTTGAAAAATTGATCGCCGACTATCCAAATGATGTTAATATGAACATTGTAAGTGAAATTGAAAATTTTCACACTTACGTAAAACAGGTATACGGAAACGAACCCACTAAAACGTTTTTAGATCTGTATGACATCATTTTCAAAGATGAGTTGTTTTCCGCTTTTCCTAATGTAGAGTGTCTCGTGAATCGTTTTTTAACTCTGCCGATAACTAATTGTTCCGGAGAAAGGTCATTTAGTAATTTAAAACGAGTGAAAAACTACTTGCGATCATCTATGGGTCAAGAAAAAGTGAATGACCTTAGTTTACTTTTTATCGAGAAAGAAAAGCTTCACAAAATGAACTTTGACGATGTCATTCAAGATTTTGCAGCAGAAAAAAGTAGGAAGAAACTGTATGTACTGTACATAAAACTGTAAATAAAATAAATATTTATTTGAGCTTTCTTTTATTAAAAAAAAAAAGGAGAGAGAAGACAAAAAGTTTATCCAGGGTGGAGGGGGGGCCTCAAAAATATACATTTGCATGGGGCCTCGTCCAAGATAAATCCGGCACTGTTAAAAATCTATCGCTTTGGTCCTTTTACATTTTTAAGGAACTGATAAATTTATACTACAGTTTCACTAGATTTTAAATTTTCTTGGAAAGTCTACATACCCAAGTCTGAAGGTCTTTTTACGCCCCTTTTCTTTTAATACTTTTTAACCCACTTCTTTGTGTTTATAAGTCGCAACGGTGGCCTTTCAAATTAATTAAAGCATATGTACAGAATAAGATTAGTTCTGCTTTTTAAGACTACCCGCATTCCAGGAGTAAGGGACTACCAATATTATTGCGTTATTGACATTAAAGACAAATTGGATTTACTTAAAAAATACCCATATTTTTTAAATGATTTCTAGAGGTACACCTCTAATTAGAATTTGACAGTATTCCTGGGACCATCTGCATTATCTAATAACAGATTTTTACTGCGTTCTTCAATCAGAAACGTGTGAAATTTAACAATGTTTCCAAGAGCTATATAGTTTGAATATTTTCTTAGAGATCCATTACTTTATTATAAGTTTAGCTAGTGTTTTATTAGTTCGGAAAATAATTTGGGCTCAATACATGGTATATCTTTTATCTCGCCAGAAAGTATACCTTTTCGCTAGATTTTACAGCTGAAATTCTAAATACTCATCGTATTTCTACGTTATGGATTAAAATTTGACTAATAGATTGTAGTACTCAGACCACTAATCTGAGTACTTCATTTTACAAACAGATCATTTTCTGCAAAATATTTTGCGATATTTTTAATAAACTAAGAATTTAATGATACAGAAGTATCTATGTACATTATAAATCATTAAAGAAAAGTCTACCTTATCAGAAAGGATTATGATTATTACCTATCGTTTCAGGTTCGAAATTCATAAAGATGTTAACACAAAAAATACATAAAGAGTTATTTACCATTGCAGATTCTAGTAAGTAATATTTCAAAACGTTTTTTGATACTGAATATGACAAAAGACTACAGCAAAAAACTTTTTAAAAGAAGAGAAACACTTTTCTCCTCATTAAAAATTGTTTCTACAATAGCAAAGTTCTCACCCGAACTATGAAGGGTGCGCTGAATGCCACAACATCAACTAGTCACATTTTTTAAAATAAAACAAACGAATGAGTGCTCGTAGTAGAAAATGCAATAACAATCGCTTTTTTGTCCATATACTGTCGGATTTGAAATTTTTATTGTTTAATTTACAGACAGTGAGTGAAAAGATGTCATACTGATCAAACCGAAAACATTCAGTTAGCATAAATTAAACTACGAGTTTAGTCGGTAGTTATCTAAACTTAAAGCAATGCGGTAACAATCGGTAATAATAGCTGAATTACATTTTTTAATGACCAAACAAACTTGATTTTATTAAATCACAAAGAAAAATTAATAATTTGAAATTTAGCATTTTAAATCGTGATTTCAATTATATTCATGAAGTTTAATAATCTATTAAAATACTGTTACGAAATTTATTAAACATTAACAGCCAAAATTTCCGGCGTTTCTTAATGTGTCAAATCATATTTTTTGGAAGTAAACTCATTTAAAATTTAAAAAATTCTCCTACCCGATTTATATTAGTTTTAATTTGCTTTTGCGTTTGAAGAAATATTTGTCTAGAATACATTCTCAACGAGTAAACCACTAAGAGGATTTTCCCAAATGTGTTGTAGAACAACGTATGTATTTTTAAATGTTTTTCTAGAAGATCTGTTACAGATTTTATTGGTATTTCTTTAATTACTTTCAAACATGAGACTAGCTGCTTTTCGTGATAGAGTATTGAAGTACTGTTATGATGATTAGAATTGAAAAGAATTATTTCTTAATTTCATTAAATTATATTTAATGTAATGTGATAAAATTATTTATAAAACAGAAATATTGTTATATAAATTAATTATTTTTCAAAATTATGGATATTTTATATATTTATGTAATATATATATATATGATCTAAATAACATTTTAGATTTTTTCTGATTATTAACTTGTTACGATTTCGTTAAAACACATGTAACGACTTTAATAAAAGTTAAGTTTTTATTTCAACCGAGATTAAGCTGTAGACTGTCTTTGTCTGCGTTTTCACCCTTTCATCTTTGTGAGCATTTTTTTCTTCACTTTTAAGAATTAAATATGAAAACTTTTTTCAAACAGATAACACACTTCTATCAACAACTTTTTAATTAGAAAATCATTAAGCCAGAACAATTTTATAAATCTTGTCAAAAGCTTTTTATTTTTTTTAATTTCACGCAAATATTCCTCTCCTATGTTACAGAAAAATGGATTTAGTATTTTATTAAAATGCATCTTTACAGAAAAAAAAGCTTCCTAGAAACAAAAATTAAGTCTAAATAATTTGAAACAATTTATCTTTTCATTTTTATTTTCTGAATTTTGAGCCGGAGTTCCGCCCCTCTGGCGGTCGTTTTATTATTCCTTTTACGATGTTGGATATTTTATAATAAAGAGAAAAAGAACAGTTTAATTCAAATAACTTTTTAAAAATTGCCCCGTCAATTTGTTCGTGCAAACATTTGTTTAGTTTTTGAGGTGGTGTGGTTTAACAAATACTTTGTTTAAGTAAAATCAGTTGATACAACATAATACAGCTGGTTTTAGTGTGATAATTTTTCAATTTATTGATGATATAAAAAAATATAATTAATTTTTAATACAAAGATAATATTACTGCGAACATTATTATCCTAAATGATTGCGACTATCCATTATTATTAAAAAGAGCATCGCCGTAGAAAAGATCTATTACAAGCCTCAAACCGTACAAAAGTTTTTCTAATAAGATCACATATTAACCAGTTCTTTTTACATTGTAGTTAAGTCCATTCAACAGATGAAAAGGGAAGTGGAACGAAAAGGCTCGGTCAGATTTTATAAGGGTGAATTGAGAATGATGTGGATGCAACGTGTAATCTAAAATCATTACAGGGGACGTTTCCCTCATTGTTACCGGCAGCACTAAGCTTGATTGAGTGAAAACTGGGTAGAAAGATAACTTTTGATGTACTTCAATACACTAGCACACTACCAGTTCCCCAGTTTCCATTATTGATGTTTCTTAATATTACTTTTTACGTTTTGCACAAGTAAAAATAAGTTAAATTAAAGAAGCGCCATTTTTTGTTTGTTTTAAAACAACAACATAAAATACAATCAGATACCATTTATATGTATATCAGGTTAAACATGAAAATATTAATGAAACGATAAAAAAAATAATTATATAAAAATATACGTAATAATTCAATTTTAAACGAGACAGTATTCAAACCATATTATACTACAATCGCTTTTAAAAATAATGAAACAGCATATTTTCATCCTTTCGTAATATCATACATTTTTTATCATCATTTATTTGAGTTTTAATGGAAAAAAAATTCAATTTAATTGTAACCGTTGAAAGCATAAATGTAAACAGATGTGCTTAATCTAAATAAAATTTTACCTTATCCGTAAAAACCGAAAACCGAAATATTTAAAAATAAAACATCACAAAAATTTGCGGAGTAACATGTAATAATACAAAGAAAATGTTACAAAGAAACTGCACTGAAAACAACTAAATGTGTAATAATGAGTAATAGTAAACTAATATACAAAAAAGTGGTTTAGACAGAAGAATATAAAATTTTACTAGGTAAAATTAACAACTTGAAATAAAAATAATTTATTTGTCTTAAATTTAATTAATTATGTGAATATTAATTTAATTTTTAATTTATGCGTGTTAAATATAGCATTGTATTCCAATCAATCATCTAGAGCCTATATTAAATGATATGAAATATGAAACATATTAGGGTTGAGTTGAAAATCCAACAATCATAATTCGGTTAAAGTTTCTTCATATTCTCCCGGTATATCTTTCGTTAGGAACGCAACCCTCTGGTAATATTAATCAAATCTTGCGCGCTTTTGAAAGGTGACATATTATCAAGTGTTGTAGAAATTTTATGAATATATTAGTTTATTTGTTAAAAATTTATTGCACCTTGAAATAATGAGTGAAAGTAGACAAGAAATTCGATACATTTTGAAATTTTACAACAAAAATGGAAGGATGTGACTCAGACTGCTAAAAAATAGTGATATTTATGGGTACGATGATTCAATACCAATCACTACTTCTGGCACAAAGCTGGTTCAAGACTTTTCAATTTGGAAATTTTGATGTTAATGATACGCCTCGCCAGTGACTGAAAAAGTCGATTAAATCATGGAAAAAATTGAGCAAGACCGGCACATTAGCGGAGTAAACATCGACCGCTAAACACTTTTAAACCGTTTGAAGAAAGCCGGTAAGGATAAAAACCTTGATATTTGGATGCCACGTAACCTAACAATGAAACATTTAATGGATCGAATTTCCATTCGCGAATTATTACTAAAGCGGAACGAAATCGAATTACTTTTGAAACGGTTCATTATTAGCTATGAAAAATGGATCACGAACGACGATATTGCACGGACAAGATCGTGGTCGAAGCAAGATGAGCTCCACAAACAGTGATAACTAAGACTGACCCCAAGAAAAGTGATTCTCGCTTTGTGTGCGCGTGCGTGTGTGTGTGTGTGTGATTATAAAGGAATTGTTCATTATGAGTTGCTGCCGCCCGTTAAAACGATCGATTCTAACCTCTGCTGTCATCAACTGGGAAGATTAAGCTAAGCAATCGGGATAAAGCGACCAGAATTGATCGATAGAAAGTGTCATCTTCCATCACTACAATGCCAGACCACACACAGTTTTGGTGATGCGTCGAAAATTGAAAGATGTTGGCTGAGAAGTTTTGATTCATCCACCGTATAGTCCTGAACTTGCACCGACAGACTACCACTAGTTCCGGTTTCTTACAGGTATAAAGTTGGCTTTAAAAGAGGCCTGTGAAAATTACTTACCGCAGCTTTTCATCCAGAAAACATAAAATTTCTACAGTGACGGGATTATGATTTACCTCAAAAATGGAAAAACTTGGTCAATTGAAACGCATTTGAAATATAAAAAGTCTTTTTTCCCGTCTTTATATTATAAAAGTCTACTTTGAATAAAACTGCTGTTTTATTATTAAATGTGCGAAGTTTATGAGATAAACGTTTCCTTAATTTTAACCTCCGAGACCAGCTGCTAGTCAGGTGGTCCCGGACTAGCATCGGCATATTGATGCTACTAGCTCCGGGATAATCTGCTAGTCAGAACTCGCACGGCAAAGAAAGAGCATTTCCTCCTGCTTACTCCTATCTTATTACATGCCGTTTCCTTAATAATCAAACCTAAGTAATCCATCCCATCATTCTCCTTAATCAGCATCTCATAACGCACCAGACGCTTCAACCTAGATTGAAAGTGCAGGTCATCATTTCTGGGGAACAATAACTTGGAGAATAGTGGAAAAATTCCATTTTGAGCTCTGAAAATAGCGATTTTTGTAATCAATCGTTTCCCGTATTATACGGTTAGAAAATGTTACTGGAACTTCTTTAAAATAACTAAATTTATAATATAAAAACCCAAAAAGAACCCAAAAGGTACCCAAAAAGAATCAGCTACAGAGAGAGTCCCCATTATCATTCTCAACATAAGCGAATTCTTTCTGCTTATAATACAACGTAATACTGAAGTGAAATAGGCGTTTTTACGATTTTACATTTACATAA
This sequence comes from Lycorma delicatula, assembly GCF_047948215.1. Classification (NCBI taxonomy): domain Eukaryota; kingdom Metazoa; phylum Arthropoda; class Insecta; order Hemiptera; family Fulgoridae; genus Lycorma; species Lycorma delicatula. The sequence goes on from NC_134455.1 coordinate 26,979,999, forward strand.
AATATCCTAATACTATTTTAAATTTTACTAATCATTATGTTAAAGAATGATATTTAAATATCAACAAACTGAATAAAGAATTTATGAAGTGATTAATTTAAATTCAAAGTTAACAATAATAGTGTACTTTCAGGCTAACTGCATCCGATTATTTCAGCTACGAGATGAATTATGTTAAATTTAATATAAATTGAGAATAATATTAAACCGTAATTCAGACTAACTTGTAAGGTTCATGAGTTAAGAAGCGACAGTGACCTAATTTGTAGCCATGAAGGCCTGCCTGGTAGAAGCTGATAACAAGTATAAGCAAGAATTATAGTCATGACGTTCAAACAATTTGCAATTAAGTCAAACTATACTCCATTCGACAATACAATTAAAAATAAACTTTGCATAATTTATTTATAAATTATTCGCAAGATGTAACCTAAAATTGAAACTGGACAAAATTTATTCCACCCTATAAGAAAATTAATTTGAAAATGTATAACTATATTGAAATATATATAAAAGGTGTAATAATAAACTGAGGCAAACAATAAGAATAAGTGTCCTATAATCTTAACAGATTAAACATGCAATGAGAAAATGTGATTTAAAAAACCAAAGGTTAAAGGGCGATTTACAACAGTTTCTCCTGTAAAAATTGTCCGTGTAAAAGTATGTATACTTTTATACGAACTACAGAAGAAAATGGGACCAATCGTAAACTTCAAGTAATACAGGAGAAATTTTTATTTACTTTTTATTTTCATTTTCTTTTTATTTACCTATTTTGAAAGATTACTTTTATTTTTCATAGTTATAATATTTACAATATAAAAGGTGTTCAGTTTCCAAATTGAGTGTGATATTTTCAGAAACAGCCTGAAAACTGTCATTACATATATAAAATACATGTCTTAATTGTTTTAATTTATAGAACTCATCTAGTATACATTATCAGTGATTAGTCATGGGTTTAGAAGATTAGCAGTCTTTTTGTAGGATTAACTTTTTTTTTATATCCTATAATGTTGACTCACAGGTTAAATTATAGGATTTTAAGCCGTATTGTAATCTAAAGAATAAATAAATGAAAAATATAACAATAGCCTTTTTTTAGGATTCTGTAAATAAGTGTAATGATAAAGAGTACTGTTAGTTATATGAAACTTACTGTGAACCGCCGGCACCAAACTGAGAGCCATTTAATGTCCCGGATGCGTTTTCCTAAGGGAAGTCGGAGTATTACATCCTGTCTGTTGAATTTTTCTAAAACCGGTGGGTCTCTGGAAAAACAAAATACACAGTAATAATATTTAGTTATTGCTATCACGCACATTTAAAATTACAATGCTGTAGTTTTTTTTTTTTTAAATAAAAAAGTCGCTTTGGCGAAAATATTTTAGGAGAAATACTCTCCTGATTATCTGTTACTCAAGAAGTCTGCAGTACTAATTTACAAAATACCTCAAATTCAAAAGAATACATGAAGTCAGTGATTACATAATCATTTGATTTTATAAACCAAATGAATTTCTTAAATTGTTAAATTAAATGTGAATTCATCTTCAAGAGTTAAATACGCTGATTTCTAACTAAAAATAAATTTTAAGACGCTATTTATTGGATCAGAATCAAGTTACGATTTTGTTACAATAACCGAATTCGATAAATGGGTTTCCAAGGAATCCATTAATCGATATGGAAACCAATTTTCAGATAAATCTTATAGAGCTCTCAACTTAGTACTCAGATGTTTTAGACAACTTGTGCAAACCATCAGTTTTATACTTGATATGGTATTTTCAAGAGCCATTTGAAAGCTGTTGATTTTATTAAATATCCATTATACTAAGAATCAAATTAAACAAGTAGGCGTTTTATTATGGACTCTGAGGTGTTACAATAGGAAATAAATATAATCTTTAAATTAACCCGACCTATGAGTACATGAACTGATTTGACATGTCATATTTTACGTATTAAAAATCAAAGAACAGAACTATTAGAAAGATAGATGGGTTTGCAAATAAAAAAGCTGACAATAAAGTTTTTATATTTTCCTGAAATTATTTCTTTATTCTTATATAGTGGAAAAATAATGATGCATGAAAAAAGTTTAAAATATACAAAAAAATTCGATATTTTTAAACTTTAATGTGCGCCCCCCATCAGTAAATATTACCGCCACATATTATTTTTTGGGCTACTTGCACTACTACTATGCTTAGGAGACTTAAAATAAATTCGTTTAAAAATATGCAACAAGTAAAAAAAAAAAAACAGCTTTTTTCGATTTTTCGGGAAGGGGATAGAATTTGGAGGCTATTTTTTTTTTAAATGGTAAGATAAGGATATACGTACGTACTGGTTTTAATATAAAGTGGGGTTATGTTTTGCAAAATTTTGAGAAAATTGATCCCAAAGAAACTATCAACTCCATCTGGGAGATATCAACCCCAACTTTTACCAACAAATTGCCCTATATATACGGGTCTCTGTGCCATACTTCATCAAACTCGGTTGATCCAGTCAAGTTATTAAACTTCAAATACGCCAACACACTAAGTACGTACGAAAATTAACCCCCACAACTTTTTTTTTTGTTTTTTAGAGTCCCTGGCTCATGAATCGTCTAGAAATCTAAAAAAACAAACCCCGTTTTTTGACTGATTACCATATTTTCCTTCTTGCGGCATAGCTCTATAGATATGATGCCATGAAATTAAAACCGTTTAGGTTGAGGTGCGTAGCGATAGATACCATATCCTAATATCTAAAGTCCAAATAGGAACTGTTCTGCAATATATTTCTGTATTATATATGACAAGATTCAGGCTGTTACTTTGTTTCAAAAAATAAATAAAAATAAAATAATTGGAATAAGCTGTGAGAAAAATATTCATTCAATGAGAACGTGTAAAAATTTAATTTAGAGAAACTTTTAAGTGTAAAAATTTTTTTTTTTACTTTTTTTTGTCTTGTCATGTGACTGGTTCGATGCAGCTCTCCAAGATTCCCTATCTAGTCCTAGTCGTTTCATTTCAGTATACCCTCTACATCCTACATCCCTAACAATTTGTTTTACATATTCCAAACGTGGCTAGCCTACACAATTTTTCCCTTCTACCTGTTCTTCAAATATTAAAGCGACTATTCAAGGATGCCTTAGTATGTGGCCTATAAGTCTGTCTCTTATATTAACTATATTTTTCCAAATGCTTCTTTCTTCATCTATTTGCCGCAATACCTCTTCATTTGTCACTTTATCCACCCATCTGATTTTTAACATTCTCCTATAGCACCGCATTTCAAAAGCTTCTAATATTTTCTTCTCAGATACTCCGATCGTCCAAGTTTCACTTCCATATAAAGCGACACTCCAAACATACACTTTCAAAAATCTTTTCCTGACATTTAAAATAATTTTTGATGTAAACAAATTATATTTCTTACTGAAGGCTCGTTTCGCTTGTGCTATTCGGCATTTTATATCGCTCCTGCTTCGTCCATCTTTAGTAATTCTACTTCCCAAATAACAAAATTCTTCTACTTCCATAATCTTTTCTCCTCCTATTTTCACATTCAGCGGTCCATCTTTGTTATTTCTACTACATTTCATTACTTTTGTTTTGTTCTTGTTTATTTTCATGCGATAGTTCTTGCGTAGGACTTCATCTATGCCTTTCATTGTTTCTTCTAAATCCTTTTTACTCTCGGCTAGAATTACTATATCATCAGCAAATCGTAGCATCTTTATCTTTTCACCTTGTACTGTTACTCCGAATCTAAATTGTTCTTTATCATCATTAACTGCTAGTTCCATGTAAAGATTAAAAAGTAACGGAGATAGGGAACATCCTTGTCGGACTCCCTTTCTTATTACGGCTTCTTTCTTATGTTCTTCAATTATTACTGTTGCTGTTTTGTTCCTGTACATGTTAGCAATTGTTCTTCTATCTCTGTATTTGAACCCTAATTTTTTTAAAATGCTGAACATTTTATTATTTTTTTACTTCTAAAAGTAAATCATTTGATTATATTCGGTCGATTTTAATCATGATTCGAGTACTATGTTTCGTTTTAAAAATTTAATTATAAATATAAACTAAACATTCTAATAATAAATAAAAATGTATTTATTCTAATAAAAGAATTCAATTTATACAAGATTAAATAATATTGAATTAGTAGGTAAATAGAAAATGGATTGGCTGAATTAACGAGGAAAAACAAATTTTTATTCGTTAAGTATCATTTGAGGCTTCCCTACTGAACGATTATTCAACCGCTTTACAATTTCACCTGCAAATGGCTTATAATTGTGTAATTTTATCTACGAGTATATATAAAATTTATAACTCTATTCAAATTTCACTACATCAATCCATAAACGTTGTTCAAGTTATAATAATTATTATTATTTTCTTTAATACTATAATAACCAATTAGTAAAAATAATACAAGATTTTAAAACTTATTTTTACCCTTTAATAAATTATTTTTTTTTAATTTAAGAAACATAACTTCTATGTGGATTTTAAACAAATCTCTCCTTAACTTTTATTCTAACTTTCGAACATCAATGGAGACCACTAACATCAATGACCTATAATAATTTCGCGTTTTAATATCCAATTATATTAATAAAAATCTGTAAGGGACTATTAATAATTAACTGAATTCTCTTTAACTTTTAAAAATCAGTAACGAAAAAATTCTGATTTGATCGAACAATAAAAACAAAGCCAAGGTTTACAAATCCTACTGGAATTCTATAGCTTCATTCCAGGAATACTCTTCTTTCAAACCGATATTAATCCTGAGGTTATCAGAACGTACACTGCTCTGATAGACTTTGATTTTTGTAATTGCCAAAAAAAATCTTTTTTCTTTCTTTTTCCTGTTTAGCCTCCGGTAACTACCGTTTAGATAATTCTTCAGAGGATGAATGAGGATGATACGTATGAGTGTGAATGAAGTGTAGTCTTGTTCATTCTCAGTTCGACCATACCTGAGATGTGTGGTTAATTGAAACCCAACCACCAAAGAACACCGGTATCCACGATCTAGTATTCAAGTCCGTGTAAAAATGGCTGGCTCTACTAGGACTTGAACGCTGGAACGCTCGCGAAAAAAAAATCTTATTTTCTGTTTACCTACCATGTTCATGAGACAACATGCCGTTACAGAAAATTGTTTTATCTAAAATGCTAAGTACCCTTTAACTATTAATATATCCTAGCTAGAACCCATCTTAGCTTCAATGTGACCGTTGAATGAACTCGAGACGATTACATGAGAGGTCTTTTCATACAAATCAGTATTTATCACATAAAGTGACGATTAACCTGCAGTAAATTATATGCGGTCAAAGTTTACGTGGACTCATACATTTTTATATAAAATAAAAAATTTATAATTTTACTAAACAATTAAAATCATTAGCGTTTTTATACAATTAGCTTTTGCAGAAGATTTGAAAATTAAATCAGCTCGACATAAAGCCAAAATTATTCGATGTTGTTAAATCCCAAATAATTTACATTTAAATCGTTTGAACCAACTTTACGGGCTTAAAAAAGACTTTACTATTATCACTGAGTTAATATTTATAATAAAATAATTGTACTAAAATTAAATAATAATAATAAAATAAGTGTATTGGATAAAATTTTGAGTTTGTAAGATTCAATACCCTTATATTATAATAATGTAATATCCTTGTTTTATTTATAAGAATCAACCGTTTAAAATATACGAATCTTTCAACATATTTATTTAAATGTAAATAACAAATAATCATAATGCTTACTGGTGACCCTATGTGTGTCACAAGTCACTCTCAATAATAGAATAGCCATTTTCAACGATAATAAACATCTCATACCGGGCTTACTATTTAAAATAATTTCGCGTTGCCGTCTCCAACGAACTGAATAAACATATTAGCGTGCCACGCTCGTAGAAGTAGAGGCTACATTAAATACACTAATATTAGTCTAAATATAAAGAATATTAGTCTTAAAGAAAAAAATTCTGACAGATGCTTTTTGCACCTCGTAAGTAAGGTGGGGCAGATTGAGTTAAGCAGCAGATAAATTCATCCCTTTCTGTAACAAAATAATACCTATATACATTGCTTCGACTAAATAAAAAAGTTTATTTATATAAAAATTATAACTCAATCTACCGTGAAACAATGTGATCAATCCAAAACGTTTATCATTAAAAAAAAAAACACAAATAAATTTAAAAATTTTAAAAATATTTATAACACTTCAAGTTCGTTTATTAAATATATTTTAAATTGAATCAAATATGATTGAAAATTTTGTAAATTATTATAACGAAATAAGGCATTTCTTCTGGCCTCTTAACTTACTACTTCATTACAGAGTGCATTTGTCGAGTAACCTCTAGAACAAGTTTTCTTACTCGCACTAATCTTTTAATAGATATATCTTAAAAAAAATGTAATCTATTCTCGTGAGTTCCTCTCTTTTTCTGTAATGAAATGAGACTAAATCAGATTTTAATTTTGGGCCTGTATGACTAACCGATGTAATAAGCAGAATTAATATTGATTTTGTCTTTAAAATAATGATATTATTATTACATCGTTATTATGATAAGTAATGATATCAATATTATTAAAAAAATTGGAGTTGTATAAAATATTTTCCTTTTGGTTACCCATAGCAGTCATTCTACTAAAGTACGAGTATAGAGAAAAAAAATTAAAGTTTCTTTAAACGTAAAAGTTGTTATTTGATGATTTTTCCCAATATTAGTTTCACAATATTATAATTAATTTTATTTCTATTACATATAAACTTAAAAATAAATATCCTATTATAATAATATGGTTCATAATCGGATTTTATGTCTGTGCAATTCAGATTATGTTAATCATTTTAATACAGTAACAAACTGGATTCAAAAATACTCATAGTGTTTTTGTAAAAATGAAAATAATATCTTGATGGGTTTTATTCCTACTTCTATAACCAGTTACCTGAGTACATCGAAGATTAAACGGATAATTATTTTGTGATAAAAAAATACCAATTTACTGATAAATTCTAATTTAAAATAGTGTTCCGTTCCATGTCGAGCCGTCCGGTGCTGCGATCTAGTGGGTGCTGGCGCTCACCGGAAAGTTAAGGCGTACTAGCATTCTATGTTAGAATCCCGCACATTGTGGTCGCATTTTTCATTTCGTCCGGATGGACAATCAGTATTACTCATAGTTACTAGCATTCAGCACTCAAATCTGATCCAAGGCGATCACGTCATACTTTTAGTGCGGATGGACTCCATTCTTTGTTCGGATGAACGTTAGCGTTAATGTTGCATTTAATTTTATATTTTTTATTTTTATATGTCAAGTTATACGTTATGTTACAATTCATTTCATTAACTGTCAAGATAATAGTTCATTAAACCATTATTCAACAAGCAACAAGGCGTTATCTTCATTCATCATCTATGAACATACAGTCCAGCCCCGCTCTAAAATTTACCAAATAGTGAATAGTGATATCGATTTAGTATTAAATAACTTTATTAAAAATAAGCGAAATGTATCGTATTAAAAAAATTGAGATAACTTTTATTGTACCAGATATTACAGGCAATTTTAAAATTAAATCAACAGATAAATTACATTATATGATTGATTAAGAATCGGAGAATTCCGGTAACTTCATCGATTAATTGATAATTTCGATATTTATTTCTTAGACAATCAACATTCTGTTCAGCAGTAGCTGTAAATTACGTTTAAAAGCGGGTGATTTAAAATTATAGAGTAAAAGTAAGCTTACCAGATTTAAGTATGAGGGTGTAAAATGATTATTAAATTGTACCGTTTGTTGGAACTAATAATGAATACACTGTAGCGTATAACGTTATACCGAAAATTCCTTTTCTTATTTTTATAAAATACTGATACGGTGGATTTAGTCGAGTGATTACGTGTCACAGAAAAGGAAACTGTTTTATTGGTTAAGGGATGTAAGAGCATCTCTTAACATCCACCAAAAGGGATCATCCTGGATATCTACCCTACGAAGTCTATTCATGATATCCAAATCACTGAAGCTATCGCTGACTATGCGCTACATAAAACGGAAGAATAATAGTTATAATAACAATAACAATATTATTAAATTCATTACTATCAATATCCCTTTAGTCACGAATAAAATCATAATTTTCCCTATCATTGTAATACAGTATCTTCTTTTATTGAAATCTATATTAAATTTATTGACATTGCTATTTCGTTGTTTTATAGATTATTAATTAATTCGACCTTATTTGTTCCATTCATTTCCAAAACAATAGAAAACTATTCGTTGTACGTTAAACGTCACAATTGTGATCTGCATGGGACCTGATGTCAATAAACAAATCGATCCAAAAAAAAATTGTTACCCCATTTTGAAAAAAATCTGATGTGGACATCACACGACTTCCTTCTACGCATATTAAATTACACATACACATTTTTTTTTTTAAATGAAAAGTACATAAAAATTTATTTTATTAATATTTCTTTTTTATTGTTATAACTGAATAATTAATTATCGTAAAACGTTTTTACAATCAGAGGTTAATAATAATTATTAATAAATCGATATATTTAAATTTAAAAAAAATAGTTAAAAAAAGAGACGAAGTCTGATTCGAACCTACAAATTTTTAAAATTTTTGTCCTAAAAATGAAAATAAAATATTCAGAGTTTTTTGTAACAGTAATTTGTGTATTCTGTAGGCACTAAAATTTCTGCTTAAAATGAATAAAAAATTGTTTTTCTTAACAAAGTTTTTAATTATTACTTATGAACTGCACCGTACCAAGGCACTGGCAACGGGACTTTTGCCAAGGGTGCAAAAATCTGAAGGGCGCTAGGAACGTGAAGGAAACCTTTATTACGACAAAAAAATATAATATAAACAATAAACAAAATATCCTCTGACGATCCTCTGACTTTACGCCTTTCTTTGGGGGTTTGTCAAATACAGAGTGTACGCAACGAAGGTTGTCAACACAACACATTAATGGATAAACTCCAAATATTCTTCTTCTTTGTAGCAAGAAACTGAATATCGTCTAGATATTTTACGCGCCACAAAAGATGCTCAAGTGGAACTTGTCTGAAGTTAATAAGTATTGTAAACAAACCTTTCTGAAATGTCCTGTTCAACAATAAAATATGCTTGTAAGTGCATTGCTTTGTTACTTTTTTATTAACACCTAAAACGTGCTGAATAATTTATGATCACTGCACATTTCTTCTGTGTGAAAGGAAAATATTTAGTTGGAATAGCCTTATTACTTAAAAGATTATTATGCGATTAGCTTGATTAAGTAACATCATTGGCACAGGCCCAATTAAATACGTATTTTTATTTAAAATATTAGAAATATTTTAATTACAAATTGTTGTGCATAATTTTTCATAAGTAAAAATAAAAAAATAAAAGCTAGTAATTAGAAAATAAAAACTATTAATAGAAATTTAACTACTGATTAAACCAGACTACGAATAAAGTTTACAACAGTATAATTAAGCTTTTCTACTTGCTATAAATAATAAATTAATTACCTCCAATAAAAAAAAAAAAAAAATCTTTTCATAAACCTAAAGAAGAAGCTTTAGTAACTTTACACCTGTACAGACAGACCATACAAGCTTTAATTATACAACCATTACCTGATAAAGAATTGAAATACAAGTTCTATGCATATTTTATAAAAAGGAGTACTGAATTTTAATAGATCTTCACTTTAGAAAGATAATTCTTTGAAAGAATTATACAATAGTTATATTATTAGATACTGTTACCCTTATTATAATTTAAATTACTTTATCTAATTTAGTGTAAATAAAGTATGAAATTTTAACTTCCATATTAATCATTATACAATATAAAATAACGATCCGTTGGTCTGATACTACGGATGAGATAACTGCACATTTGTTGGATCGACACAAATATTTAACTATTAAAATGAAAATTTTTTTAAACAATAAAATTTGGTATAAAATAATGCAAAGCAATAATTCTGCAATAAAAATATTACACTGCAATAATTTTATAAATAATAAAATTATACAGAACAACTTTATTATTAATAAAGTTCCTACAAAAACAAGAATTTTCGAACTATGAAACTGAAAATCATGGGAATAAAATTCTTGTAGATTTGTCCATAAAATTAATTAATATATTCTCTTTAATAAAATAATATATAACTACAAAAAAAAATCTATATTAAATGGAATAATTACTTTGCAACTGGTATTGCAGTAAACAGTACCATTAAAAAAAAATAAATCCATTCGTAATTAAAATTGCGCAAAACCAAGTATAAAACGAAAACACACACACATACACATACAAACGGATATGAATTTTCGTTGAGGATTTCAGGTCGATGAAATAATATAGTTTATAGAGTTAATAAAGGAAAGGAAGACTGGTGAACAAGTCTTTCATGTTGAAACGAATAGAGGGATCGAAACTACAGGGTAAAGCAGATATTAAGCCAGTAAGACGGTGGTGAGTAGTAGGAGTTAATATTGTGTCTAACAGACGGTAAGATGAAAGACAGGCTAGATTACAGGATTCCTGCTCAACCAGTATGCGTGGTCATCAGCCAATTAACTTTGCAAAAAAAAAAAAAAATGAAAATAAAATTTTGTAGTATAACGCAATTTTTATGTTAGAACGAATATGTCCAATCAATCATGAATACACCACAAAGTAATCACATCAGTATGCTTTATATTGCGCTTAATTTACGAATTATGAAATAAGAATTTCTCTTCCAGTCAGTAATCAAGAGTCTTAGATTGATTTACTAGGTTTAAAGTAACTTAGTAAATTAATCTAGTAAATAACTTCGTAAATTATCATAAATCTTTTTTTTTCTTGTATTCAGTCATTTGACTGGTTTGATGCAGCTCTCCAAGATTCCCTATCTAGAGCTAGACGTTTCATTTCAGTATACCCTCTACATCCTACATCCCTAACAATTTGTTTTACATATTCCAAACGTGGCCTGCCTACACAATTTTTCCCTTCTACCTGTCCTTCCAATATTAAAGCGACTATTCCAGGATGACTTAGTATGTGGCCTAGAAGTCTGTCTCTTCTTTTAACTATATTTTTCCAAATGCTTCTTTCTTCATCTATTTGCCGCAATACCTCTTCATTTGTCACTTTATCCACCCATCTGATTTTTAACATTCTCCTATAGCACCGCATTTCAAAAGCTTCTAATCTTTTCTTCTCAGATACTCCGATCGTCCAAGTTTCACTTCGATACAAAGCGACACTCCAAACATATACTTTCAAAAATCTTTTCCTGACATTTAAATTAATTTTTGATGTAAACAAATTGTATTTCTTACTGAAGGCTCGTTTAGCTTGTGCTATTCGGCATTTTATATCGCTCCTGCTTCGTCCATCTTTAGTAATTCTACTTCCCAAATAACAAAATTCTTCTACCTCCATAATTTTTTCTCCTCCTATTTTCACATTCAGTGGTCCATCTTTGTTATTTCTACTACATTTCATTACTTTTGTTTTGTTCTTGTTTATTTTCATGCGATAGTTCTTGCGTAGGACTTCATCTATGCCGTTCATTGTTTCTTCTAAATATTTTTACTTTTGGCTAGAATTACTATATCATCAGCAAATCTTATAATCTTATCTTTTTACCTTGTACTGTTACTCCGGATCTAAATTGTTCTTTAACATCATTAACTGCTAATTCTATGTAAAAATTAAAAAGTAACGGAGATAGGGAACATCCTTGTCGGACTCCCTTTTATTACGGCTTCTTTCTTATGTTCTACAATTGTTACTGTTGCTGTTTGGTTCCTGTACATGTTAGCAATTGTTCTTCTATCTCTGTATTTGAACCCTCATTTTTTTAAAATGCTGAACATTTTATTCCAGTATACGTTTTCGAATGCCTTTTCTAGGTCTATAAACGCCAAGTATGTTGGTTTGTTTTTCTTTAATCTTCCTTCTACTATTAATCTGAGGCCTAAAATTGTTTCCCTTGTCCCTATACTTTTCCTGAAACCAAATTGGTCTTCTCCTAACACTTCTTCCACTCTCCTCTCAATTCTTCTGTATAGAATTCTAGTTAAGACGGAAATTCCTCTTTTTCATAAATATTACACACCAGTTTGTATAATCTATCAATCGCTTCCTCACCTGCACTGCGTAGTATAATTCTACAGGTATTCCGTCTATTCCAGGTTCCTTTCTGCCATTTAAATCTTTTAATGCTCTCTTTAATTCAGATCTCAGTATTGTTTCTCCCATTTCATCCTCCTCAACTTCCTCTTCTTCCTCTATAACACTATTTTCTAATTAATTTCCTCCGTATAACTCTTCAATATATTCCACCCATCTATCAACTTTACCTTTCGTATTATATATCATTAATCATAATTCTTAAATAATTTTAGAGCCGTATTACAGTTATGTTAGATCTATAAGAAAAAAAAAATGTTTAAACAAATTCTACTTTTATGAACTATATATAAACAGATTAATCCTCATCCTGTTTCATCGTTTCCTGTTTTGTCCAAGGGCAACAAACTCTTACCGCCTCAGTACACTTTACGCCAACAAAATACAAACATAAAACAGCACGTTTTTAAAAGCAGGACTAATTGAAACAAAAATCAAGCAGATTACATGCAGCTTAAAGTAAGAACATAGCCTAGTACTGTTTCACAAACAAACAAAAAAAAATCACTTTCGTCACAGGCTTTTAATCAGTTTATATTCCAGGAACTGAGCTTCTTATTATTCTTCAACTAGATTATATACCACATTCATGGAATTCGCTTCTTCATTTTCTCCTGTTTTTCCAGCACACATTTTCTGAATATTCTTTCCGACATTTTCTAATACCTTCCATCAATTTATCAGACGAACATTATGTTACCCTTATTCGTGATGAATTTCCAATTTATAATACATCTAATATTTAACTAGTTAACCTTCATTTCTTTAATCTTTCAACATTACCGGAGAACCATCTCACCTTATCTGTTGTTTAGAAACCTTAGAAGAGAATCTTATAAATTCCTTAAAATCATCGCTGTTTCCTTAAACCTGAAATGAGATTCAGGTTTATCTTACCGTTCATATTAATAATTATATTTCATCTCTACAATGATATTCTTTCTATTAGTGATCACGATTACAAATTAAGAATCGAGTCAAGTAATGTTTATAGCATCTCGATACAGTTATGCGTCTCTAGCTATCTGCTAAAGAGAGATATCTTCCCTAAGAAATAAGAGTCTGTTCCATTTACATGATCTGAGCAAGTTTATTGTGTAAACTCAATAGCAATAAGAATTGTTGTTCTTAAATAGGCTTATAGTAAGCACTGTAATATCTGAGTAAATATTCTGGAGAATATCCGAAGAAATTATATTATACATAAACTTAGTAATCAAAAATCGGATTGATGGAATGTGTAACGAATATTGAGATATTGAAACAAACTATTTTCCATCGATTGAAATTAGTGGGATCTGATACGCAGTAAGACGCAACATTATAATTAAGGTAAAGCCTTAGTATATACGGTGACTGTTAATTACGATAGTTATTGCCACCGCAGTAACCGTAAACGACACCACAATATTGTCAATGTGTAAACAGACTAAACTGTTACTGAAACGATTCTATAGTAATACTGTCACAATTCAAATCACTTTTGACGGTTGCTGCATTAACTTCTATCGTGTAAACAAAGTTTTAGCGAATATTTTATTTTTCTGAGAGCAGGAATGTTATGAATTTTTTTATATATTTTTTAACAAAAAATATCCCTGATTACGATAATAGGAAATGACGTGTTAACGTAAGCTAATAAATGAGATACAAAATAAGTATTTCCAAGAAATTCATTGTAGTAGTTTAATTCAATAACTATTACCCCACCAAACAGAAATTCCACACATTGTAGAGGCATTAACTTCCATGATATTTCCTTCATCAACTAAATGGGCTTTTAATACAATATTTCCCATTTAAATAAACTGTAAAAATTTTAAGGTACTGAAAATAATTTTCATTTTATAATTCAAATCCTTACCCTAATATGTTTGTATAAAATAAGACTGTTGTTACCAACGAATCCTGTGTAGGAATTTTTAAATTTTTAAATTCCAAAAGATTTTTCTTGTTCAGTATGATCAAGATTAACTTATTCATGAAAATATACCTTTCGGCAAACAATCTATATATTATAAAGATTAGTAACTTACTTCACAGTAAGGGTAAAAATCGAAAGTGATCTATTTTTATTTCGCATTCATTTTCTGCAGACTTCCGCAATTTTGTTTCATTACTGAAATTTTCCTTTAAAAAAATGAATAAATCTTTTTTTTTTATTATTTTTTAACGTGATTCAAACCGTACGTAACGAAAAAAGTATAAAAATACGTCCTTTTGTATAAACTTTTATCATTACTCTTATCAGATCTAGACATTTCGTAGACTAACAGTTTTTTGTTTATTGCCGTTTTGTATTAATCATAACAATTATTATTCTAAATTACAAAGTTGCTGTGTTCATTTTAATAGTGAATAATAAAATATTTAGCTTTAAAAGCAATTAAATGTAATCATTACACAAAATGCATGAGAACAAAATTTAAATTTAAAAAAACTTCTAAAATCAATATTGCATTAACTTCTGCTGAGTAGAAGTTTAGTTTACAGCATATACTTAAAAACGACATTATAAAATATACCAGTTCTGTATTACCTTCTGTTCTGTATGATATACTCTAATGACCTGTTATACTCACATAACCTTATTAATAATTAATTTATATTAATTTTTTCTTCGATTAAGTTAAATGAATTTACTATTAGATTTTTCTTATGATACTAAATAAATTTCTTATTTTTACTTTTATTTTAGTAACTGTAGCAGATCATTTTTCTGATATTAATAAAAAATTGAGGATAATAAAAATAGTTTAGCAATTCCATTGTTTTTTAAATGAAGAATTACCTTTGAATAACTTTAATCACAGCTTTAATAATTTAAAAAAAAAAAAAAGTAAAATAAGGTAATACGGAAATAAGAAATAATTAGAAAGATAAAATTAGATAACATGTTACATGTTTTATAAGTTTTTTCTTTAATTACGTTGCTTTAAAAGCTGTGAATCGGTGTTGGTGTGAATAAAATGATTACTCGTTTGCTACCTTACCTGCTGATTTTTTTTTTCAAAACTAATTTATATTTCTATTTTTTTATAACTGGACAGTTTAGTCCTGATCTGCTTTTTTTATTACGATCAAATCCAGGTTAGGTTTATTACCATTTTTAATTTGACCTTATATTATTTTACCATATATATTCTTAGTTGATTGATGGTTCAAATACTGCTTTAGAACTGATCTAAGTCTGGACAAAATCTACTTCACATGTAGACTAAACATAGTCAGTCGTCCTGTCATATTTTACTATTTCACTGAAGTAATTTGGTTAGCTGGCATCTCTCCCGCCACCACCCCATTCGGTCGCCCTAGAGCATAGACCAAATTTTCCGTGCCAAGAAACGGCTACTGTGCCCAGAAACAGATTTGCGACCTCGTTATTCCTAATGCTCCTAGTGAGCTCCTATCTTGCGTGAGCGGTTAAGCTGGGTGCCGTACAGCACCCGCTTTATGTGTCCCTACCGCTCACTTGTCACATTAAAACTAGATCGGGCAGGCGCACCCCTTGTTACAATTTAAAACTAAACAGTTATATGTTAAAAAGACGGCAATTTAAGCCGCCACGCCTCGGTCGCTGTTTGCCAGCTAGTGCCTGTCCACCATTTAAAGTGCTTGGAGCTTATTACTGGCTGATGGCAGTCATTATTTCAAGGAAGACTTCCCACAGACACGCTACAGGAATCAATAAATCCCATTTAATTTAAACAATCTAACGATGACGGTTGAACATCGCAACCTCATCGAGGAACTCCCACACGGTCCGACAATGCGGCTCACGCCACATTGACTCGCCGTTTATGAGCGGCCAGTTTTTCCCCTGACCTCTAAGTTCCAGGGTGGCCCGGTCTCTGGCCCCCCCAAGAGCAGGGCAGTCGAACATTAGATGTTCGTTCGACTGGACCTCCCCGCAGACACACAACTCATCAGCCTCTAGGGGAAACCTGAACAGATATTGCATCAAATTCACATGGTTGGTGAACACTTGGGCACCCGCCGCCCTTAAAAATGAACTCCAGGCATAACATCCCCCCAGATCCTGTATAAATCTATACATAGATCTTCCCTTAGTAGTGGTGTGCCATTCATGCTGCCATGCCTCCATCGCGAGGCTCCAAAGCCTCTTCCGCAGGCGGGAAATGGGCAACTGTTCGAAATTTAGACCCGGTGCATTGTGATAGCCGTTCCGTTCCGGTTCTAGCCCGGCCCGAAACCGCATCCCAAATACCTCGGTTTCCCGACCTCTTCGCAACTTCCACATGGCTGCTCGAACTTCACTGAAGTTAGTGAAATTTATTTATTTCACGTAAGTGAAATCAGTATGATTTCACAGTAAGTGAAATGCAATATAATTAACAACAAAAATAACGAGCATGTCAAATTTCAATTACGTTTAATTATTGTGATTCATTTTTAACGAAGCTCTATACAGGTATTTTAAATCAATCTTTTAAAACAACTTTAGATTAGCGAGCGATTTAACCTTGTAGTATTCGAACTATAAAAATTGCAAAGAATTTTTATAACGCTTAATCTTAAAGTATATTCACTTAGTTTCAAATGATTTTAGGATTTAATGTTTAATAATACGAGAATGTTTTTAACGAAATTTAAAAATTAAAATAATTCGGAAATAAATTACAACAGATCTTGGCCCCGAGTGAAGAGATTATATAAGGGAAGTCGGAAAGTTCATAGACCGTTTGTGTGTAAATCTAATACTCTGCTTTTACCCTCTCTTCACTTTAGTCGCAGTGGAGCTGACAGCGACATTTTGACAGCGTCTCTCAACTACTAACAGAAACCGACGAATCGAAAATTCAAATTAAACTCAGACAACAACAACCTTCTATATCTACTCAATCCTTTGATATAAAGATTCAGACAAAATTGAGTAATCTTTATTCAGTTATTCTAATATCACGTTCTTGACAAATTTAAATTATATTTTTTATTCCCATAAATATTATAGAAAAAGCTTTATTAAGATCATTTTTTTATGTTAAAAAAGGGGGTAACTTTGAATGGAAATTGCGTTTAACTGAAAAAAGACAATAATAAAAATCCAAGAAAAAACAAAAGTGAATGTACAAGGGCTTAAACGATATTAAAAGTAGTAAATTCAAAATATTTTCTACAATAAAGAATTATAAAAGAATTAGATATTCAAAATGTACTGAAATTATTTTAATTTTATCAATAATTAATAAAAAAAAAATAAAAATATTTTTTCAGTCAGTTATCGGAGCTGATTATTGCGAAATGACAAATCTCCAATTCAGCTAACGCGTAAGCGTGCTGTAAATCGATAACTAAATCAAATAATTACCATACATTATTTCTTTATTTTTGGCTCTAACAAATAACAAAAGTAACTTCTTAATAGCAAATTCAAATTTTTCATTTGACATTTTTCAGCATAAACGTTCCTTCAAAAATAGACATTGTTCAACATCCTGTGAATACTTACATATATCGTTGGGTCCAACGTTGCTTAATAAAATTTTGATAAAGGATACGCAAATTAAATAACATTCTTTACTAGTTGTAAAACCATCCTCATCCTCCTGGTCATGCCATTTCACCCGAAAAATGAATGATCCTTAATAAAATTTTTGATAAATCTTGCCTTAAATTTACCGAGCCTTATCATAAGTTAGAATCAAAGCAAAGGTTAAGTTAATTATTGTATTAGTTAAAATGAATTTGTCTTTGTATACTCATATATACATGCAGTTTAAGTAAATATTTCATAAATTGTTCAAAGATTTTATAATAAAAAAAAAATTCTTATTTTTTTAATATGTTAACCTTTTGAATTTGAGAGAAAAAAATTATCTCCAAAGCTAATTTATATTTTCCTTTAACATCACTAGGTATTATTAGGATAAAGTTTTGGGATAGGGGTCAGTTCCCTTTTTACAAGAGCACACATTACACCTAAAGCCAGGTAACATTATAGACTATAGAATTATTACTCATCCAGCAAGTTTTAATTGATAACAATGAGTCAGTACTTTCACGACTAGAGGGAGATATTGTTAATATAGACTATATTAATATACATACATATAAACATATAGATGTGCAAATAAACATAATTCTTTCCACCTGTTTCCATACGATTAATCCTTAATTTAATAAATTCATAAACCTCTCTAATAAATTCTTAGTTTTATAATTCTTCTCGATACGATTTGCTCTGGAACTAATATGGTGATTCAGAAGTAAATTTTTTATTCCATATTAGAAACAGTTTTTTCCTGATTTTGTAGATTTGAAAAAAGGTTTTTTATTTTAATATTTTGCCACACGGAATGCATTTTACTGATAGTTTAATTTCTAGCATAGAAATTAAATTAAAATTTGTAAAACCTTTTACCTAGTCTTGACATTTTGTAGATGATGTTGAGTGTGTGAGTTTGCGCGTTTGCAAGCTTGATTCTATTACGAATATTTTCTAAATATTAAATATTGTTGAATTTATGAAAACTCGTTACGTTATTTTTTTCAAAATTTGATTGGGTCCACCTTATACTGGCAGAAATTTTTAAAGAATTTTGAGCTAAAAATGAATATACCATAATAAAAACACAAAAAAACAATAGAAATTGAGAATATTTTTGGAAATATGTTTTTACCAGGGGACTCCTGCCTCCTTTTCAATCATTTTTTTAATTTGTTAACAAGTTTGATATATGAAATAAAATTATTTGAAAATTTGATTTAGAATCAATCTGACTCAATCTATTTAAAAAAATATATTTACAATAAATCTTGTCTTAAAAGAATTATTATTAAAAACAACAAATTATCAGAATATATATCAATTATAAATAATCTATTTTTTTATAAATAAATATAATATGATATGAGTCATAATTGATGATTAATGTTAATAAAATTATAATTAATAAGAATTAAATTTAATTAATATACTTTGTTAATTATTAAACATAAAAGCATGAACTCAAGATTTATGTTTCATTATTTTGAATTAAGCCGTCAAAGGAAAGTCTATGTACGAGTATTTGAGATGATAGGATGGGGAATAAAAAATAACGTGAAGGATTTTTCAACAACTTTGTAATAAAATACCAGTGGCAATAAATCAGTTTCATTTCTACATTACAAAATATAAACGACTTAAGAAAAATGAACACGACTTCTTTTTCTTTTTTTAATTCAAATTAGGTGACATAAATGATAAAGTTACTTTGAAAAAAAAACTTTTTAATAAATGGATTTAAATAATTTAAAAACTTATTTTTCCTTCATTAAAATATTACCTGAAAAGTTTCTTGTTATTTTCTTTTAGACGACATGTTTAAATGATAATTGATGACTACAGGATTACATTATTCTACAAAGAAATGTATAAATTAAATTTTCCTGGATTTTCCTGGAAATTTCCTCAATTTTCGCTGGATAGTCACGGAATAAAAAATATATAAACATGAAAAAATTAAGGTAAGAAGAAAAACTTCACGTATTCAGTTTTAACAGACTAAATATTTAAAAAATTATATCAAGAAACAATTGTATAGTTTGTAGAATTGAGCAGAGGAAGTGATATATTATGCAAGAGAAGAACTTTATTGTATTGATTTTTAATCCTTTTAAAGATTTCAATCAAAATAATCTTCCGGATGTTAAAAAGCTATGGCAATCATTAAATAACTTTATAACAATTACAAATAGAAACGTGAAATTTATCAAATGCTCTTACCTCGAAAAGATTTATTTTTTAGTATGAGATCACTTCTTGAGGAATAACCAAAGTTAGTTTACTAGCTTAGAAACTCTCAGTGAAAAATATTAAGTGGCCGCCATTTTGGTTAGAATTCTTGTAACTCAAAGTTATTTACGTTCCTTAAACTTTTTCCTAGATGCTTGAGAGTGGTTGATCTCATACCGAAAAGTAAATCGTTTCGAGGTAGAAGCCGTTTACTAAATTCTAATATTTTACTGTTTAATTAACTATTGAAAATTTACTTAAGATTTTTCATAATTTGTTAACACTTGGGTATTTATACGGTTACTTAGCAACTTAACTACTTTTGTATTATTTTTTTTCAATATTTTCTTTATAACACATATTTTTTTAAAATTTTTATTTATTTAATTACATAGTAACAATTGGCTTACGCCCTCTAACAGTTACTAGATGGATGAAAAATAGATTTTGTAGTGTGTGCAAAATGCCCTGCCTAACCGGGATTCCAACCCAGGATCTCCGGATGAAAGGCCGAGACGCTACCACGCCGCCAAGGAAATCGGCGGAGTGGCGATTTAATTAGTACATAAAATTACTTATTAAACTGACCTACTTTCCAGATCCGTTCAGTTCTTTAAAGATACAATTTACTTTGTACACAACTGCCCAAAAAGAAGTGTAATGTTCTTAAGGTGTATATTCCACCGTAGCAGCTCAACGGCCGAACCTAGTTAGATGAATAACCCCGCGTTGGAATCCTTACGTTGCCGGGTGTGTTACAGGCTATATAAATATGTATATATATGCATGTACATTTATAAAAGTAGTGGGTATTTGCCGATTGAAGCACAAATTTTAATGAATTGAATTAATGAAATGTGAGCCTCTATCACTGTATTAGCTTTTCTTTCTTTTTCCTGTTTAGCCTCCAGACTACTGTTCAGATAATACTTCAGAGGATGAATGAGGATGATACGTATGAGTGTAAATGAAGTGTACAGTCTCAGTTCGACCATTCCTTAGATGTGTGGTTAATTGAAACCCAACCACCAAAGAACGCCGCCATCCACGATCTAGTATTCAAATCCGTGAAAAAATATCGGTCTTTACTAGGACTTGAACGCTGGAACTCTCAACTTCCAAATCAGCTGATTTGGGAAGACGCGTTCACCACTAGACCAACCCGGTGGGTTTATCACTGTGTTAGCTGGGTTTAAACTGAATGATTCAAATCAATCGAATAAATAAAATGACAAAAATGATAAAATTAAATTTACGTTAAATAAAATAATATTAAATAAATTTTAAAAAATTCTGTTTAATAAAAATGTTATTAATAATAATGGGCTTCCCGTAGGGACTGCGTGTGAGGCTAGAGTGGTGAAGTGAAGCAAGACCTCGTGCGAAGCTAGACCACCATTAACTGGTAACAAACGGGGTACCCCTGGGGCGCTGTTTTGGAAGGAGTAATGTGGTGCTCTTATAATATCTCTGCAAACTATTATCCGATTTTCAAAATTTAAATGGAGTATTTATTAGTAAGTTGAAGGCTAATTTTTGCATGTATCAGATGCACTATCGATCTAACAGATCATGGTTATCCAGAAATGTTGTTATATCTTCGCAACCAATCTTCCGATTTTAAAAATTCAAACGGAGTATTTGCTAATTAATATAAAATTATGATGGAACCAAACCAAAACAAAAGAGCAATGTTTGTCAGCAACGATTTTTTCGACAGTCGTGTTTTTTAATTTTTAATATTTATCTCTGCTGATATTGAAAATTAAAAATTATATCTATAAATAAAATTTGAAACTTCTGTTTTTCATTTAACAGATCTTAAAGAATTATCTACTTTAATGATTAGACCTCAACCTTGCAGAATATCTGGAAGAATATTTTTTTGTTTAACAAGAAAAGAAGGTTGAAAATGTGGAAGTTGTTTTGAAGAATAATTCCGAATTTATTGAATATTTTTACTCAAGTTTTTTCTTTTAAATTAATTGTTAAATTTACTAATGATAGCATTAGAATTATTTAGGTATAAGTTAGAAGCATATGTTTATTATATACCGTACATCTATTCAAATATGATACTGACTTAAACAAACCGCTGTCGTAACACTATCCAACAGTTTGATATTTCCCATAAAGTTGAGATTTATGGAAAACTCTATAATCAATAAATATGATAATAGTAACAGAGATCAGATATCCAAAGTTCTAATATTTATGATAAAGCTATTATTTATTTTATGAAAAAAATTCAATTTAAATTTTTTTTATTCTCAGTATATATATATATATATATATATATATATATATATACAAAGGAAAATTATTATTATCGGGCCTACGGTTCTACAACCCCAAAGAACATCAGAAGAGAAAGACACGTAGCATCGATTGAATAGTAATGAAAAATTAACGGATACTACGATGGAATCTATTTATGAAAAAATAGCACCTCTTGGATAGCCGAAAAGGAATAAGATTATAATCCCATTTGTTCTAAGCTAGAATATTACAAAATCGTAACCTAACACAGAAACGTGTTTAGTATCCTGTTAGAAAAGTGCTTACTTTATTATCATTTTTGGTACTAGATTTGATAAGAAAAAATTAGTTATTATTGGCTTGTATAAAAAAACCTAATTAAAAAAACTACAAGTATAATTTGTAATTGTATAATTTACGAATATTGGCTGCTATTTTAATATTGCTTTGTTATAGCAATGATTTTGTCTTGTTTACCAAATCTTCTTTCATCTTAAAAGAAACTTCTTTGTAAAACGAATCTTTTTTCAAGTATTAGAGTTGTTTTTCGCGTGGTATTAATGTCAAATAAGTTCTTTGACGTTTTCGAAACACAAGTGTGTTGGAGTGGTCTGCAGTGTAGAGTTTATGTCAAGGGGCTTGTCTACCTCTACCTCTCGCTCTTCTCTATCATGGCAGCTCGCCTCCTGTCACTAAGCCGCTTACGACAAAACACCGTCACATCCTCTTCCTTAAAAACTCGGTTTTAACAGAGAATTTTATACGTTTTATAAAAATATTATACTTTGTTCCATCAGTTAAAGAATCATATCCGTTATCTTTTGATTTTCGTACAATACAGCAAAAAATTAAGAAAAAAATCTTTGTAAGATAGCAAAGTTGGCAAAATAAACCTATACAGAAAAAAAAATATTGTATCGGTTGAAGAGTTTTCATTTCGTTTTTCAAAAAAAATAAAAATGTAATAAATTTCGTTTTTGTAAATGTTTTCAAATAAAAATAAAATAGAGCAAGTAAATTATTTGAATAAAGAAACGATTCACGTGAAACTGCTGTAAAGCCGCTTTTGAAGGCAAAAAATTACATAAAGTTAGAAAAGAGAAAAGCAAAGAAAATTAGCTCTGAGTGTGTGTGTGTCAATCATGAAATGACAGGTTTTTTATGTTTGTTTGTTTAAGTAAACCAGTGATGACCTGATATGCTTACTATTTAAAGACTATTCTGTCTGAGGATACTGACTATGTAATAATTATATTACACCGTCAATGTTAGCTTATGTTACATCTTCTAATTTCCTCCTGCGATACAGCTTCCTGCTAATTCAACTAATAACATTTTTCAATAATGATTTTGTTAAATGGTCAACATTTGCTTAATGTTGACCAATATTTGATTATTATTTATACAGTAATTAAAACTATGATAAATGACACATGTATGATTTATGTCACTCTTTTTTCTAAATGTAAATTATGTCACCCATTAGTCACATGTTATTAGTTGCATATTGTACAGTGAATTTTGTTTTGGTGACTCAGTGTTGAATATAAATAATAAACAATGTATTTGCTAGCTAAGAAAAATCTCACACACATCACTAAAATGCCAGCTCTTGTGTTTGTAACATTTAATAGTGCAGCTACTTTTCCAACCAATCTGTGATTTTATTTTTCTCCGTTAAGTCAGTGTATATACTACAATAATGTGTGTGTATAAAGTGTTTAAAGTTTTGTAATACATGTTTGTGAGTGTATATCAGTTACCCTTTTAATAAAAGTACCATTCAGAACCATTAACCATCTAAATAGTTTCTGCTACCTTTGTGGTAAGGTAATATTAAAGTCTCAGACTATATGTATAACTGTCTCAGTTATATGTATAACTGAGTATAGTCTCAGTTGTATGTATAACTGCTTTGATAAAAAAAATTATGTGGACTACATGTTGGAGAAAAAGTAGGTGATTAGAACAGGTCCTTGGGTCCTCATATTTGCTGCAATTCATGTGTAATGCTTTTGACTGACAGATTGATTGAATTGATTAAGACCAATTCAATCAATCAGTTGATTTAATCAATCAATTGAGATTTAAGAAGTGCAAATGTCATGTGATGAGGGATGCAATTCCAATGGTTTGGAGAGAACTGGACTGCTATTTTTGCATAACAAAAATATCAGGAATGACAGTTAAAACCAGACACGGTTAATTATCCTGTGATTTCCTCTGCTATAAAACCATTGCCTTACAGTTCACAATTTCTAATTCCAGAACCATAAAAACATGGGATTCAGACAAAGATGAATCTATAAATATTATAAGGTGTGCAGATATATCAAATGATGAATGCAGGAAAGACCCAGACTTTTTAGAAAACACAAATACTGAACCACACTTAATTAATCAATTCTGATTAATTAATTAATCAGAATTAAGATTAAGTGATCTCATTTTTGATCTAAATTTATCAAAGAATCAAGCAAAAATTCTCTCTCATTACAATCAAATGGATTGAATTTTTTACAACAGAAATAAGTGCTTTGCCTGAGAGGCAGTCAGAATTGAACATTTCTTCTTCCAGTAGAAGGGCTTAGTTTACTGTAATGATGTAGAATTATACTAGAAGCTTTGGGATGTATGCACCATCCTGATAAACAGCTTTTATTTATTGATTCCTCAAAGCATTGTTTGAAAGCAGTCTGTCATGTTGGAAATCCTATCAACCCTTTTGCTCATGCAGCTCACATGAAAGAGTCATGGATGAAACTTGTGTTGATAATGATTCAGTATGAAAATTATTTGGGACATATTTGTGGAGTCCTGAAAGCGATAACACTGTTACTTAGTTTATAACTTGGGTATACTAAATTTTGTTGCTTCTTATGTGAGTGGGATCACAGAGATAGGAAGAATCATTATGTTAAAAAAGAGCCAAAAATAAAAATATTGGCTGTAGGAGAGAAGAACATTGTGAGTCCAGGACTAGTAAAACCTGAAAAGTCTACCTTACACCACTACATATTAAAGTTGGATTAATGAAAATTTTTGTTAAAGCGGTGGATCATGATGGGTCTGGATTTCATTTTCTAAAAAAACAAGTTCCCTAATATAAATGATTATAAGATAAAGAAAGATATATTTTTTGGACCACAAATAAGAAATTTGATGAACGATATTGAATTTGAGGGTAGTTTGAATGATTATGAGGTTACTGATTGGAAATCTTTTAAAAAAGTTGTAAACGACTTCTTTGGAAATCGTAAGGTAAATAATTAGAAAGGACTTAGACTGAGTTTCTTAAACAGCACTTGCATGTAAATGTCACTAAAGATCCACTTCTTAAATTCTCATTTGAATTTTTTCCCTACCAATCTTTGAGTTGTGAGTAATGAACATGGAGAACACTTTCACCAAGAAATGTTCAACCATGGAAACATTCTAGCAGGGGGAAATGGAATCCAAGAATGCTGGCTGTCTATTACTGAAATCTTAAGACTAATGTTCCAACTGCAAACTAAGACACCAGAAAATTCAAAAGAAGCAGATTTTAGGCATGTAGAAATTGCATGTATAATATTGTTATACTAACATCACAATGGTTTTTTCTTACAAAAATAAATGATAATTACAAAAAAAAGCTATCTAATAGAAAGAAATTACTTATATATTTGAAATCGGCATTAAAAATACTATAAGAATCAACTATTAAGATTCTTGTAACAAACAGAAAACAAACTTTTGTGGTCTAGTATAACATATAAATAAATAATAGAATAATAAATAAGTATGATTGCAAAAAGGAAACTATCAATTATAACTAAACTATGGATTTGATTCTTTGGGTCTAGTAAAGGGAATACTTTCTATTTTGATGAAGGTAAGAAAATCCTTAACCTCTCACCCTCTCTCAAATTACAAGAGAAAGATTGATATATGAGATATTTTGGTATTTGATATTTCTCATTGTTAATATGTTTTAATTTTAGAAAGAAGTAATAAAGCCTCTTTAAATTAAAAACGGAACAAAAAATGCAAATCCAAATCATTTAAAAAATGTCTTCTGCTTAGGAAGAAGTAAGAAAATCGATAATTTCGAAGAGATTGGAACCACGCATCCTCAGATAACCGTGCATCCTGTTTTCCCCTTAAATTTATGCAAGACCAAATATGACTACACTCCAACATTGTTTTTTTTTCTAAATGGGTTCTACCTTCAGGGAAAAGGAAACCTTAGAGTTGAAGAAGTTCAGGCCTCCTTGCCTTCTCTCCTACGTGACTACAAAAGTCCCTCTCAATCAATAAAGTGATATATTTCGAATTCAAACTGATATTTTCATAGCATTTTTCTGTTTCTGGAAACAAAAAGAATCTCAACAGACTTTATCAGTAATCCTAAATCTCAGGTAACAAAATTGGAATATTTTTTTTTTAAATTTATATGTGTTGTATCATGAACGATAAATAAATAGTCAAACTCAATTATGTCAAAGAAGTTCAGGACCTCATGCCAGTCTAGGTCTCCTAACCTCCTTCTGTTAAAAAAAATTGAAATTCTAACCGTTTTTCAAAATTACTTTTACTGCTGGAGGGAAGTCAAAAACTTAGTGGTGTTAAAGTGATCTGGTCCCTCTTTTGTTATCCCAAGTTCATTTTAACTACACAAACTTGATTATTAGTTAAATAAAAACTAAATACTATTAAATTTATATTTATAGAATCAAATTTTATCTTCTTATTGTTTTCAGTCAGTATTTTCACATCTTAGTGTTAAAAAAAAAATTTGGTCAAAATAACTGGGTTTATATCCCGTTTTGAAGTTATTAAAGCAGATAATTACTATTTTATCACTTAACAAAAACTGGAATTGATTCTAATGAAACTAATATGGAACTAATCTTAAAGAGTATATATTCTGTCTTTTGACATAAGTTGTAAGTGCGCCATTCAATAATTTACTATTTAAATTTAATAGTTCATGACGCATCGAAACAAATCTGCAAAAACAAAGAGCATAAATTTTTATTAAAAGTTGTAAAAATAAAATTTCGAATTTAAAGGAGGTTTTCCTTCTTCTTTAGCAAAATAATATTTTCATTATTTCTCGCTCACACTTCATTTACAAGATAGTCTAATGGGGGAAAAAAATCAATTACATACAAATAAAATTCGAGATAATTTTTTACGATTTTTTCTCTTTAATTTTGAGTAAATAATTCTTCTCGCACAACAAAAAATTAAAATTATATTTTGTATCTATTTTGTCTTTTGCTATAATTTTTTTCTGCTTTGCTGAACACCTAATTGACTAGCTATCCTGCTAATTAATTATAAAACTACATAACAAAAACACTACCTTCCACTTCTTCTCTTTTTTTTTTTTTAAAAATGTAACATATACGTTTTTTTAGGTACCAAATTATTTTTATTTATACTTTAATTAAGACTTTTTTAAAGGATGGAAAACCACGTGCATGTTACTGTCGTTAAATGTAATAATAACACTCCCTTCCGCAAAATAAATAAAAGAAGGAAACGTATTGCTCAGGTTTTGATGGAAATATAAAGAATCAATTTATTAGTAATATTAACTACACTAAATATTTATATTTTATTTACATAAATATTTTTAAAAGCATTTTTCTTTATGATAACTGTACAATTTTATTTCTACTCGTGAAAAACTGGGAAGGAATTATTAATCCTAATAAGATTAATTAATTGACTGGAGTAGTCTTCTAAAACATCTAATTAGACAGATTTTTGAAAGAAGTACAATGATATAAATTACTTTTTTGATAACTCATGATGTAAATTGATATAACTCAAGATATAAACAACCTATCTAATTAGCACTATTTGCAATGAATGAGTAAAGCTTTTTACCCACAGTGGGACGAGACGGTATATGCTTTTGGGGTAAAAGATTGTGTGTGTTTGAGAGTATGTCTATTACCATTTTCCTCAAAAACTACTGGACCAATTTCGATGCGGTTTTTTGCATTTTTGCGGTTTATTTTTAAATTTTGACTTCGTTAGTTTCAGTTTGAATCTGAATTTTACAATATTAGCATGAGTGAGATTTCACTTTACTTCATCAGACTATTCCTTTTAATCAGGCATTTTACTTAAGTATTAAAACCCATTTTTTTTTCTTTTTTTTTAAATTTTTTTTCGGTACTTTGTTTTTATTTTTTTATTTAATTTTATTATTTTTTTTGCGATATTTTTGCAAAATTGCAAAAAAATTCAAAAAATTGCAAAAAAACTGCATGTTTTACGATTATAGGCCACCAGCGGGCGTTGCAGTAGATGTATTTCTCAAAAACGGTTGGGCCGATTTTGATGCGGTTTTTTGCATTACACAGGTATCACCTGAGAGCAGGTTCTTAGATTAGTGTTATAGTTATAAGCCGCCAGGAAGCGCTGCAGTAGATATGTTTCTTTAAAATGGCTTTTGAATGTTTCGAAGTCTTTCTAACTCCAGCCAGCATGGCTATATTATTGTGTGGATTATTAGATAATTTGGGCCGGTTAAGTGTACTAAACTTTCATCATCAGCATATAAACGTCCCACTGTTGGACACAAGCTTACTAATCTTTAAAAAGTAATAAATAAAAAATATTTTTAAAAACCCACGACGAAAACAGCTTAAAAAAGTGAAATAATTAAATATTATTAAATAATTAGAATATAATTTGAAAATTTGAAGAAGCATAATTTTTAGTACTCCAGCCGTGGATATAATCTGCAACTTTGAAGAATCATTATTTTTGGTTTTCCAGAACTACGGATATAATCTACATTTTGAAGGATCATCATTTTTGGTCTTCCAGAATCGAGGATATAATCTGAAATTTTCAAGAATCCTAATGTTCAACAAATCTTACCGCATTAATAGGGCTCGCAGAAATTTGATCTACAACATCATTTACGTAATATCTTTTTTAATTTATTATTACATTTAATTTGCATTGCCTCACCATTTAAGTAATATAATTTGATTCATTTCATATTTAATTTACTTTTTTAATAATTCATAAAGTTATTACTATTATTATTGTGGAACAGGAACAATTAATTAGACAAATAAGATCAGTAAAGCCTCTTTAACTATAATTCGCACATTTAGTGACAAATTTGATCCCTAAAAAGATGATAAAATTGACTTAAAAATTAAATTAAGGAATCTTCTTGATTTGGAAGGCAAATAGACAAAACTTGAATATATCCATAAATTACATTATTTACATTCATTTCTTAAGGATGAAGCCAGCGACCCAGCAACCTATTATAATTGTATTTTTATCTTATAGGGCTATGAATGGTAGTGGGGTGGTGTGGCGACCGGAAGCGTCACAAGGGGGGTGTCTTCCCCTACGTGGGATGACTGTCGTGTGTCGTACTTGCTTCAGCAATACATATACTAAAATTGACCGTCGCGCGTTAAAAAGGAAGGCAGCCAGGCAGGGGAAAACCCCAAGGTCTTATTCGTGAATAAGAGGGAGGGTTCCACGAAGTCGTCGAAGGAGCCTTAACAGGACTTTCAAGCTGTCATTCGTGACAACCGAAAGGGCCTGAACATTCGAGACATTAAGGTGACAAGCAAAGGGTTGGTAGTCATGGCAGAAAAAAGGAGACAGCCCGAGTCATTTCGGACTCCCCAGCCGTCAAGAAACTTGGCGTGAAAGTGGAACCAAAACGCAGACGTAGGCCCAGTGTCATTGTATACGACATCGACCAGTCTGTCCGATGAGGAGGTTCTGACTCGTATCCGAGAGCAGAACGCCGATTTGGATGATACTGCTTTCAGCAAGGCATGCAGGCTGTTCTGCAAGACAAGGAAGCGTAATATTTCTCCCACCATCACCCTGTTCGGTCGCCCTAAAGCATAAGACCGAATGTCTGTGCCAAAAACGGCTACTGAAGCCTCGAAAAAGTTAGGCGACCAGTGTCTTTACTAGCTTCTAGAGCTAACCTAAAAGCATTAGCGGAATAAGCGTGGTGCCATACATCACTCGCTTGCCCAACGCCCACTTGTGATGTATCACTAAAATGGGTAGGTGCATCCCGTCAACTACTAAAACATATATGACTATCAATAATTAAATTTATCTCGTCAAAGACAGCAATTCGCTGCCACGCCTAGACCGCTGAATGCCAGCAAGTACTTGTTCAACATTAAAGCGCTTGGAGCCTTAATTTGGCTCTGGTAGCCAGCTCTCGGTTAGCTTCCTACAGCAGCGCGGTAGGAGTCTTTTCACTTAGGTGAACTACTGATGTCGGTTGAACAAAGCAACCGCATCAAGGAACACCCAAACGATCCGACAGTGCGGCTCTTACCGCTTGTGAGTGGCTAATTTTCCCCTTATCCTCTAAGTTCCAAGGTAGCCTGAGTTCTGGCCCCCCCAAGAGCTGGGTAGTCGAACATCATATGTTCGTTCGACTTGACACACAGCTCATCAGCTGGGGCAGGCGTAACTGAAAAAAATATTGTTTTAAATTTACGTGGTTGGAGAGCATTTGGACTCCCGTTACCCTTAAAAACGAAGGAGAGGCACACCATCCCCCCAGATCCTGTATAAATCAATACGAAGATCTTCCCTTAGTCATGGCGTGCCATTCTTGCTGCCATGCTTCCATCGCGAGGTTGTAATGTCTTCTCCGCAGGCGGGAGACGGGCAACTTTTCGAAATTTACAACCGTTGCATTGAGTCCCCGTTCCTTTCCGGTTCAGGCCAGGCTCAAAACCGCATCCAAAATACCTCGGCTTTCTTTGCAATCTCCACATAGCCGCCCGAACATTCCTACTAAATCGATTGGGAGAGCCTTTCCCAATACAGCGGTAGCCTCGCAGGAGGTTATTTAAAAACAACAACAGTGCATAATATTAAGGCTCATCGGGGACTTCTTAAATTTTGAATAAGTGCTCGATTTCTTTCCAACCTATGCGCCCAAACAAACGCCGCGTATGAGGATATACTTTCGAAGACACCTCGGTACACCATGTACAAATGACGGCCCGACAGCCCGTCATCCATTCGAGTAATCCTCCTAAAATTGTGCATCACAAAGCCGCTGCTATTTGTTTAATGTGAATGCTAAACAGCAACTTTGTATCAAACAGAACACCTTGGTACTTATGAACTTGAACTCGGCTAATTACACATCCATATACTTAATATGGGGTTTACGACAGTACGATAATTTTTCTGCACACTTGAGAAACATAAACTTCGTCTTGGGCACAGAAATATTTAAATTTTGAATGTCCATCCAGCTCTCTGTGTTTGACAAAGCCGCCTGCGCTCGGTTACCGTGACCCATTCTGGGAATATCAGTCCCAAAAATCCGTCGAATACCAGGTTCCACAACAAGGGACTGAGAACGGAGGTTTGCGGGCTTACCTTGGTGAAGGATGTTTCCACAACTGGTGTGCATCCTTAAACAGAGCCGTACGATCAGACAAGTAGTCATATACTACGGCCTGCAGGGCTACGGGAACATTGCGGCGTTCCAACTCATAGAGGACATAAATAATTAAATTAAAATTAAGCATTTAATTAGCATTAAATTCCTACACAAGGAAAGAAATGCTGCCTCAAGCAGCCAAAACAAATTGCCAAAACATATTTACAGTCGGCGTTTTCTACCTCGGCAAGAGCATTTAAGATGCAATCCTCGGTGCCAACCCCTTTCATGAAACCATACATTTAGGAGAGCGTTCATATCGATGTTTTACCAGAGCCGTTCCACAACAGCCTTTCCAGTAATGATTACCGCCAAGTGGCTGATGGTTCGATAATTACCGACCTCACTCAGATCTTTTCCTGATTTTAAGAGCCCCCTCACCAAAGCCACATTCCAACAAGTCGGAAAGCAACCCCAGCTTAAGCACCCCGAGACAGCCTGCCAAGCGGCTCTCTTATGACAGACATCAGATGATAGAAAATATACGGGTCAATTTGATCAATCCCCGGTGCCTTTCTCGGTGCCATTTCAGAAACCACACGGCCTATATCTACAGTTTCCACAGCTCTTACGCTAAGAAATGGTGTCTCACCCGCCCTAACGCCGCCTTCTGCTTCACCCTCCGGAGCAGCTTGAATCAGAGTATCCAGGAACGCCTGGTAAGTTGCTGCAGATATTAAATGTTTTCCTGACCACCAAACCCGCATCTAACCCTAGACAGCATGTGTAATGGCTTTGGCCGGTAACATGACTTCTCGAGCTGTCCGTGGTCTTTCTGCAACTCGCGCATGGAGTCTTTCCAAAATTTGAGTTTGGCTTTCTTAATGATATGAACGTTGTCACTACGGACGCGTCGGTAGATCCGCAGACTCTCAGCGCGCACGTCGTCAACGACAATCCCCGTTAGGGATGATGAAACTGGTGTCTTCTCCCAGCGGACCTATCTCTTGCTTGCAGCACGCTCATGTCAGAGTACCTCTACTTTTTTCCAGGTCTCCAGCTGCGGCTAACAGACAGCTCCCCGGCAGCGGAGGTCATGACGGAGGAAAGCGTGATATCCTACGGTATTCCAGTGTATTCGAGTTAGGTGCTGGTCTCTAACAGAAGATCTTGTCAGAGGGAAGAATCTTTCTGGATTTCACATCCTGCCACGTCAAGGAGTACCTTGACGTGCAGCGATGCTTTAAATGTTGTTGGTTCGGACATAGGGACAAATTCTGCAAGTATGCGATGGTCTACACACATTTTAATGAGGAGGGCCAAAAGCGTGGCGATTGTCCGCAAAAGAAAGAGGCTCCGACTTGCGCCAATTGTAAAAGGTTGCGCAAGAGTCATAGGCACTCTCTTAACAGCAAGGATTGTCGATGATACATGACAGCGATTGAGGTATTCTATAACTCTCTCGATGGTTAGGTTCAGTCAACTAAATGTCCAGGGTTCCTATGTAGTCAAAGTTGATTTAGATGAGGTTGTCGAAAAACGGAGTCTTGATGTAGTTCTTCTACAATACTCGTATGTGATCAAGGATGATCTGCCAGGTTTCTCAGGAGGGAAGTATTTTTCGTTGGTGATAGTAAATCCGCCATTCTGTGCAGAAAGCCTATACGTAGTGTCTTCATACGGCAGGCCTCTGACACGCATCACGTCTAGTCGTTGTTAGTTCGTGTTTTCAGTACAGGGATCCCACTGAACAGCATCTGGAGAGATGGAATAGAATTATTCGGTTGGTAGTTGGTTGTCCGATTCTGATAGGGGTTGAGGCGAATGCCAAACCGCCACTTTGGCACAGTGGGATAACGGATGATGCGGCGAATTCATCGAAGGTTTCATCACGCAGCATAACTTTGATGACTTCAATGTTGCCAGCGAATTGGCTACTTTCACAGGCGCGGTCGAAGATCGGAGATCCTTCCGTGGTACCAACATCGATGTTACCACTGGCAAGGACATCCCTGATAGGATTCAGATTTGGTCTGTAGTCGATGATTGCGCGAACGATCATCGACTAATAGTGTTTGATTTGGTAGGTAGACTACGCGATGTTTATAGGAGTACGTTCCGGTTCAGCAGGGGCGCTTTCTGCACAGGTGGGCAGAGTGGACTAAGTTTTCTAATATTCTTGCGGCCAAGCTTCGGGGTTTTGCTTGAAGAGTGGACAAACTCCCGTTAGAATACCTGGCAGAGGAGTTTTCTTCTGCGGTAGTTGATGCCACTTATCATTCATTTCCCGGAGGTACGGGTCGTGAAAGAGTAGCTGGATGGTGAACTCGGGATTTAACTGCGTTCAAGTGGATTGTGGTCAGGCTCAGGAGAGCCACACAACATGAGGGTGATCCTGATCGGCATGCAGCCCAGTTTGCAGACTATCGTCGGTAAAGAACCGAGTATTTTCATAAAGTTAGGTTTTCTAAGCGTGATTCCTGGCGGTGTTTTATACAAAAGTCGGAAAATAAGGACCCATGGGGTGTTCTTTATAAATTTCTTTGGCATAAAACGAAAAAAGACATTCTTCTATCGGCTCCTTATCCCAGGATGGAGTTGTAATAGATAAAGATTGAGTCCAAAGTCTTGTGATGTACGATCTGCTTCCAGATGATACTGAGATTAGTAAAACCTCTCATCATAGAGGTGTCCGAAGGAATTTCGTAGGTTTTTGCTCTGATTCAGTCTTTTGAGATTACTGAGGCGGCAGTCCGACAAGTAATTTGTAGCCTGGCTAGGAATAAATCCCTCAGATATGATTGTATCACAGTGGAACTCCTCGTTTGCACGTTTCAATGATTCTTGACCCCCTGACTAGGGTTTTTAATAGGATGCTATTTCCAAGTTTATTGGAAACGTGGTGATTTGAAACTGCTCTTCAAATATAGCGACAAGGACTCCATTGTAAATTCTTCTTACCAGCCTCCGACGCTCTTCTCTGTTTTAGGTAAGGTTTTCAAGAAAGTCTTGTACCTCCGCATTAATAGTAGGTTGAATTGTAATCGTTTGCTAATGAATGACCAGTATGATTTCGCCCTGGCAAGGGGGAAAACCATACTTATAGGAATATTTTATTACGAGCCTAGCGTCTTCTTTTTTTAGCTGATGTCGGGCTACAGAACTGCCTCGCGAGAGGCAGTCTCTGTGATCGCCGGTATGAAACCATCGAGTAGATTAGTCTTTTGGAATTCCTTCCTACTCAGTAATTTAAGTTAAAAATTAGAACTACATCCCTAAATACCACATTTTATTTCTATTTAACATACTAATTGTGTAATATCCATTAATAATATCAGTCTTTCAAGAAGTATTTAACAAACAAGAGGCATCAATAATACTCCAAATAAACGATATATAAACTATTTCTTATCTAACCACTGTTCGTTAATACGAGTGGTGTAACGATTTCTCGATTTTGCTTTATCCATTTGAAACTAAAACTGTATTTAAAATCAATTGCGTTTACATTTAATAAAATTTTATCACATTTAAACTTGTTAATAAAGTCAAATTTACTGTCACATAATACGTTTAAATTTTAATAATTAAATTTATCTGATTTTTTAAAAATTTAATGTTCATTATTTTCGGCATAAAAAATAATATAGTTTGATATGCTAGACTAAACTAAAGTCATCAATTAATACCGTTAGTATCTATTGAAACAAATATAAATATCTTTAATAATTAGACTGAAGTATGTCACACCTACTTTAGGTGTGAGACATTTCAATTTTGTTTCGATATCAAAATAGAAGGTCCTTTTGAAAGATAAACTTTAAGAAATTTTAATAAAAACGACAAAAAACATTAGTTTGATTTTAAAAGAAAAATTACGTTAAATTTAAAGTTTTAAATATTAATTTTAACTTTTAAAGAATTAGAGTTAAAAAAAGCAGTATTTTTTATACGCCTCATTTCATTCAGTTCTCATGAGGCGTGTTGTTCAAAAACTTCTACAGTTTCCGCACAGAAAAAAATTTGATTTTTTCTTTTTTCACTAAAATAAGTGAAAAATGTCATTCAGTTTTTAATAATGTCAGCGCATTACAGGTATCCACTTTACATCCAGGTCGTTCTGAAATAAAATTTTTGTTGTGTTTTATTGATAAGGTAATTATTTCCAGCTTTTCCGAACTTCTATTAAAGCGAAAACACATTGATTATATTTAAAGTGAGGTGATCTAGACATAATTATGCATGTAAAAAGTATATCTAATGCATAAATCCGAAAGTTAGTTTGTTTGTTCTCGCATCACGCGAAAAATAGCCGACTGATTATTGATTTCAAATTTTCAGGATAGATTCGTGTTACCCCAGGAAAGGTTTTCAGCCATAGTCCAAGGCCTTAGCTTCCTTGGAGGTGAAGTTATGAATTAAAGATGTTCATTAAAGAAAAAAAAATTAATCCTTTAACTTCATTATTATTATATTTCTATCACCATGGCAACAGAAATTATGTGCGAAGTTTTCATCGTCAAAGTGTGTTACTTAAGTTATCGTAGTTGCTACTATTCTTTAATTTGTAATTTAGTTTCTTTTTCAGGTTTCTATAAAACCTAAATACCTTAATTGCTATTTATCAGAAATATTCTCACAACCATAAGGGTAACGAACACACACACTGAAGGGGTTCACGCAAGACGAGAATGGCAAGCGAAGCCAGCTCTGCGGCCATAGGGTAGGCTCCGCGGCTCCGGAAACAGGCTTAGGGAGCCCCAGGTCAGCTCCGGGATTCGTCTGGACCGACCTAGGTCCGGGGGTCCAGGTGGCGGAGCCCCGACTGGCTAGAATATATATTTATAAAATAAGCAAAACATTTAATAAACAAATTTTTGAGGTTTCAACAACTCTTGATTAAAATTAGTAAAACTCAACGAAAATTTAGAACTGTTTTATGCCGTACTTGGAAAAGAAGTGAAAAACAGTCAATCCAAAAAAATCATGAAATTTCATGATTCTGAATACATTTCTACATCTTGAATTTTTATAATATCTAAGATATTTATAAAAAACTGAAATGGATTTACTTTGTTTTTATCTTTTACTCGTATAAAGAAAGAAGCTAAAAATTAAATCAGATTTAAGATCATTTATCTATATTTCTAAACTAACGTAAATCAGTATTCAATGAAAGCTGGAAACTTGGTATTTTTCGAGTGTTTTTAAAGTGATAATTTAACTTCAGTCCTCATGAGGCGTGTTCAAAATCTTCTACAGTTTCCGCACAGAAAAAAATCCGGTTTTTTCTTTTTTCACTAAAATAAGTGAAAAATGTCATTCGGTCTTTAATAATTTCACCGCATTACACTTCACATCCAGGTCGTTCTGAAATGATTCAGTCCATGAGAACTGAAGTATTTTTAAAGTGTAATTTTTTAAAGTGTTTTTTCCGTAACTAAAAAATAGAAAGATAAGAGAGATTTTATGGAAAAAAAGCCAATATATGTTAGATGAGATGCGGATGGGAAATCATTACTGCGAGAAAAAAAAGAGAAACAGAAGGCAGGAAAAATATAGAGGTGAAAAATTATAAATGTAGTAGTAGTGGAGGAAAATGGAATTGATAATTCTATCGAGGAAGATAATTTTGAAATAACTCATAAAAGCTAAGTAGAAATAAATAGGCAGCATGTATTGATGCAACACCTATACTGTCTACTTATTTCTATTAAATTAATAATCTTAATTAATGAGATAATAATCTGTAAAAAATTATTTTCTTTTTCAAAACATAGAACTAAACAGATTCTACAGATTAGTGTGTAGAATTTATGAAACATAAGTACCTACGGATTTTAGTAGAGGTGTAATTTTTACCGCATCAAATAAATCAAGAGCAAATAAGGATAATTATTATTATACTACCTGAATCTGTTATCTCATAAACTTAAGTCTTAAGTTTTAAATTGAGTCTAATTTTTCCTACGTCAAAAATATTCACCGGGGTAGTTCACAAGATAATTTTGTAACATGTTTGGATTAAAATTTTTAAAACAAACCCGTCAAATTATATAAATTATAATGTGTATCAGAGACAAACTAAGCTTAAAAAATTCAAAATTCCTTTATATTTAAAAAATAGTAATTATCTGTTCATCAAAAGATCTTTCTCTTCTTTGTATTCGCTTGCTGGAATAAATCTAACGTTAGAATTTTGGCAAATTCATTTTGAAATTCTGAATTATCGTATATTTATTTTTTTCTAATTGTTTATTATTCGTGTAAAATTATCACCTCCCTTTATTGTAGTTTTCAATTTATTTTTTTATTTTTGTGTATGCAACATCCATTTTTTGAGGGGTGAATTATTATTTAATAAAATACTTATATTATAACGTTATTTTATCTGTATTATTAAAAATAAATATATGCAAATATTTATTGTTAGAAGCTAATTTATTAGAGATTTTATTAACCGTAATAACAATTTTTATTCGAAAAAGCCTATAGGCTGCTGAAAATAACAAGACATTTGAGCTAAAAGCACAAGTTAAATCTGAGTTAATATTTATTTAATACCGTCCAAGCTGGATGATTGTACAAAACTTGATACGCTAATGGAAACAAAAGATCGTCAAACAGAATAAAAATTCATATAACTTTTAAATACATCATTAAAACTACAAAAATTATATTTTCCATCATTATTACCAACTTACGAAGCTTCTAAACTTAGAACAAATTACAAAATATAAACATAAATAAGTTTTTACTTTTTTTTAAAATAATATTTTAAATGAATAAATGAATTTATACAAATTTAAAAAAAAGGATCAGAGTCCGTAGAGTTTTGTAAAATTAAATAATTGAACAAGTTCATCGATAAAGATACAATGTGACTAGTTCAGTTCGTTCAATACAATGGCGCAGGACTCATTATAGACAACCATTCAACTGTATTGATAATCCGATACAGTTAATCGTGATAAAGACTGTTTCTAA
Organism: Lycorma delicatula; assembly: GCF_047948215.1. Classification (NCBI taxonomy): domain Eukaryota; kingdom Metazoa; phylum Arthropoda; class Insecta; order Hemiptera; family Fulgoridae; genus Lycorma; species Lycorma delicatula. Next base: position 27,018,662 of record NC_134455.1, read on the forward strand.
CGACTAACCATCATCAACTGTGATAACAATCGATAACTACGTACTATGTGATTACAGTTAAATTTTCTCCTATAAAATTATTATTTATTTTACGTAGTTTATGAATAATAAAGATATTACTTTTAAAACGTACTGTTAAAATTCTCGAACGATTTTCGTTCTTTACACTTTTCCTGTCGGTTGCACTATAGTATATGTCGCACATCATTGAATGTAAGCAGAAGTTAAGTATGTAGGTAGGTTTTATGCGAGTAAAGGTCATCTAATATCACTGATAGAAATTACTTTAAAATTTTCATTTTGAATAACAAGCAACATTCTGTAGTCGAAGATAAATATTTGATCGATAATATCTCTTTGAAAATTAATGTGTACATGATAATATATATAAATTAAAATAATAATCGTGATTTTGAGGTTATTTATTAAAAAAATGCGCGTTTTAATAAAAATAATTGCATAAAATATCTATTCTATAATAGAGAATTATCATAATAAAACAATTCGTTAAAATTTTCTCAGAACTGAAGGTTTTAAGAGAAAGTAAAAGTTATGTTTTCTCTAACGTGGGAAAGGTAGGCAAACTCTCAATTAATATAAGGTCAAATTGCGAAGGCCGCTTAGAATAATCTTAAATAAAAAGGCCTAAACGGTCACGACACGGATATTCGTGAGTTTGACTCATCAGGTGTTAACAATATGATATATTTGAAATAAAACCAGGTCAAAGTTATTTATAAAGAAAACTAATTAAACAATAACTTATGAAGCTATATGGCCATGAAAAACTAGTCACTTAATCTTTAGAATAAAAACAATAATATCTATGAATTTATTTTTTATTTAAAAACGTTAAAAAATTTTAAACAGATTTTTTAATGCACATGTAACCAAAGAAAATTAGTTTAAAAATTTTTCAATTTTTATAAATTAATGATTTCAACGATCATTACACGATTGTGAATAGTAAATTCATATTTCAGGATCTACATCCTAATTAATTTCATTGGAAATATTCCATAATTTTCAAAAAAATTCCAAAAATTAATAATGAGAAATAAAAGATTGTTAATATACGAGTTTTATGTTGAAGATAAAGATTGATTATAAAAAGTGATTAATATAAAATATTACATTTAAACATTTATTTTTTTTACTGAAACTACACACCTTAACATACTAACACGTTAAAAACTTGCATCATACTCCCCTTGGGCTAGTCCATTTAATTATTGGCTGTTAGTATTGTTTACTTTGTTACGAGATGAATCAGATTTCAAAGGTTTCTTCAGCTTTTTAGAATAAATGGAAGTCTTCGGAACAAAAGTCCGGATTATATGATCTCCGTCATCAATTTTGGAAAGCATGCCGCAACTTTTGGGAGTTTTATAATAGGCTTTTGTACGAGTATACAATAGATGCTATTTTTCAATGCTGTAAAAAGTCCATTGTCAGGACTCAAAAAGACATCCAAGATCATATCCACCAAATTGGATCAAGAAATTCATCACTTTCTTCTGTACTGAGTGTCCAATATTCTACTGTGATACTAAAATTTATTTCTCGTTTTCGGTTAACATGCTACAGTATCTAAGACGCACAATTCTTTCTGTAATCAAAACTTTTATTGACGATTTTGCCGAAAACTGCTATATCAAGGGAAACTATTTCTAAATCCGAAATTTTTGAAAATTGATCTACGATTTTTTTAATTTATTTATTTTATTTCATTATCAACATGATTCTTCAAAATTTTTGTGATGATCGAAGCTCACTCTGAACGCATTTCATCATAAAAGCTCGTTCCATAATTCCAAATAAAATTCACGATTTTGTATATTTCTTTCATTCAACAAAATAAGATCATACAACAATCAATTTCCTATGAATATTTTAGCTGGTATTACATTTTTATTTCATAATCATCGGCAATATCGATTTTACTGTCACTTAACTTTACAAGTTACACGAAAATATAGGATGATAAGGTAAGTTATACATAATATCAAACGTGATAAAAAAACAGGTCCATCTTGAGTCCCTCATATGTGTCAACCTTTACAAAAAAATATTTTACTGAACAGTCGTCATACTCAGTAGAGTCTTATTATTAGAAAAAAATATTATGTTATTAACAAAACCTTTCTAGGTACTTAAACAATCGTACTCTTGTTCTACTATTTATCTTGTTCTGTTCATAAAAAAAAATTCAAAATATAAACATCAACTACGCAATGAACTAGTATTTAATCGCGTTCAGAGAAAACTAAATTACTTGCATAATTTTAACTGAATTAGCTTTTTTCTTTAAAAATGTCATTAATTTTCTGTAAAAACTGCTTTATATAACAGTAGCTTTTAGCTATTATTTTTTTTAACTTATTAATAAATTTTCAGATGCTGACGCAAAGATTTGATGGTCGTTCAATAATAAAAAAACAAATGGCATACCAGAAAAAATATTTAATAGAATAAACTGAAACCCTCTGACATTCAATCTTGGGACCCCTGAAATAGAAAATGTCAGCTGTTCGAAAGGAGTTTCCATTAGTATAACGTCTTTTGTTTATTTGAAAATGCCGTCTCCACTTAAAACGTGTAGCTTGGATGAACAGAGTGTTGTGATAAAATTTTTATTTTCTGCAGATGTAAAACCGGACGAAATTTACTCGCGGATACTAAAAACAGTATAGTAAAAAGTGTATCTTCTGTGAAAATTTTTATAAGAGAATCAAGTAGTATAAATCGGGCAAAAGAAATGTTACTGATTTTCATCTAGCAGAAGATCGGTGAACGTTTCGACTGGCGCTTTGAAAAATCGTATTAATGGTTTTATTCTCAAGGATAGACGCATAAAAATTTGGTAAATTGCTGAAACTTGTAAAACTTGCAGGGTTCTCAGCATTGTTCATTCCATTAGCCATGATGATCTGGAATTACTTTCAAAATGTGTTCAAGGTCGGTTAAAAGACGTCGACTCAAAACCGCAAAGCCAACCGAATCATATTTTTACGGAACTTAAACAACGGTTTTCAACGCAAGGTAATGTTTTTTTAGATGATATAATTTTGTAACGAAACTAGGATTTATCATTTTGAACCGGAATCCAAACGTCAGATTATGGAATGGGAACGTCTGAGTTTGCCCGTCAGGAAAAAACTCAATACTTACGGGTCAGCCGGTAGAATGATGTTAATGAAGTTTTGGGGTTATAAACGATCAATTTATTGCAATTATTTGGGGGGAAAACGTACAATAAACAGTGTATGCTATTGGGACATGTAAAATAAAGATGAAACGCCTTGGTTCTCTCTCAAAAGACATAATTCTTCTGCATTCATGCAGAAGAATTATGTCTTCTCCATATCGTTTGACACCTATTAAAAAATTGGGGTGGGGGTTGTTGCCACATCCACTTTACATTCCAGAACTTTCACCATCAAAATTTTTTGTTTGATCTTTTCAGAGTTGTTACGTGGCACCAAGTTTGGTGACAATGAATAGGTCAAGTTGGACACAAGAACGGCTCAGACACCGAATTGAACAATTTTTTACTAGTGAATAAGAAACCTCCCAGAACGATGGGACAATACCTAAATGTAGTTGGATTTTCTTGAAAAGTAACGTTAGTTATTGTCATTAATAATAATAAAATAATAATAATAATAATTAATTATTATTATTCTACAGTCATTTATCTCTTTTATTATTGAATTACCCTCTTTAAATATATTTAATTATTCTAGATTTAGTAGGAAATTAAGGAAATGGTTTCTATTATGCCTAATTGTTTACCAACAAATAAAATTCATAAATATATATTCCTCACACTTATTATTAGATGGGGGTCATTAATTAATTGCTGTTATTCTGCCTTATTTATAATACAACCTAAACGAATAGGATTTTTTATACGCAGCCTTTAGGTAATATAGAATTAAAACGCGTAATCGCATCTAATTAGTGCCGTAACTGGAATCGTTTTAGGCGAACTAACATTTTTAAAAGAGACAAAATAAATTTATTTTTATTATAAATAATCAGCAGTACTAGGAAAACAAAGAAGGAAAATAAAACTACTCGGTAAAAAATTATGACAAAACCTTTTACTTCAAAACTCAATCTATAATGCATCAGAAAAGTGCTTTCACCTGGTAACGTTTGCTCTTCTTGTATAGATTTGTTACCGAATAAATATCTTCTAAAAGAAGGCAACGGATTTTTTATCAATCAGCATCCGAAATTTTACAATTTTTCTAAGAATAATTTCTTCAGTATGAATTAAAGAGAGTACTCTTTAATTATAAAGTATATAAGGGTGTTAAAGATTAAAACATTATAAACGATAACGATGAGACAATTAATACGATAAAGTTTTAACAATTTATTACTTAAACACTAGGTCTACCTCTCTATGTATGTATGCTGACATGTGCAGAGAATATCTTTTACCTGCGTTTTCTTGGATGAAATTTTACCGAAAATAAAAACAACTTTCGTTTAGGGATTTATAAGACTCGACGCACTGATAATAATGTTTATTGCATCACAATCTATTGTTCTAATCTGTTTTAGAATAGACATTATTCTATTCTATTCATTAAAAAAATCCACACAAAATTTATCCAAACTTTAATAAAGATGAGTGCACAAATAAATATACTTATATTTATTTGAAAGAATGATATTTACATCATACTTTTTTACCTGATCAAAAATGTTAATTTAAAATATATATATATATATATATATATATATATATATATATTATATATACAGAATGTATTATAAAGTTCTTCCAGACATTCATAATTTATTCTTCTCGTGAAAATAATGGAAAAAGTTCATATAAACTTATGTTCTACAATGCTTCGTTTTCGAGTTACGACTAATGAAATATTTTGCCCGGATTTCAGATACCCTGGTGAAATGAGGTCGTACTGAAATTTTAGGACGTTTAATAAGAGACACGATTACTTATTTCTTTCGGTTTTTGAGCTGAAAAATCTAAAACGGATACCAGAACCGTATCTGCAACAGTTTTTGAAAAATTTGGGTTAAAACACAATAAACTTTGGTAAAAGATCCTGCTTTTATATGTCTACAAGTTTTGTTTAAAAGTTTTTTTTTGTGCTTATTATCCATTTAACAAACTTATTGTAGTCAACAGAAAAAAACTGGGTTTTTATCCAGATTTTTTGGTTTTCAGACTAGATTTCTCAAAACCTACTGCAGATACGATTCTGGAACTTACTTTATTTTATTTTTAAGATCAAATATGGTAAGAAATCACTAACTTTGATCCTTAAAAATTTTAGTAAGACCTCATTTCACCGGAATATCTGAGATCCGAGGGAAGTTTTCACTAGACAACTCGCAAATGAAGTAGTTTACGACAAACGTTTATATAAATTTTTCCATTATTTTCACGAGTAGAATAGGTTATGAAAGTCGCAGAACATCGTAATACACTACATATATGTAAAAATAATATATGAGTAGTCAGTCAGTAATACTCGTGTAATGTAATTATGCGCTCTCGTACTAAATTCATATTTTACTTTTAAATAATTATAATTGATCAATAATTTAAAGATATATCAGCAACTAAAACACAAACACGCGCGCGCGTAAAGTATGTGTTTAGAAAGCGAAAACTATATTAAATTGAAAGCGAGTTAATTGTACGTAATTACACAAACAACATTATCTAGTACAATTAACAGTTTCAATAGCACATTATTCATTCAAAGTTACTCAACTCATTTTTATTATATTTATTTCGGGCACGTTATCATAATTAAAAAAAGTATAAATTTTGGATAAGAAAAATTTATATTAAATACATACAAAATAGTAAAATATTTTCACACTTCAAAATAAAGAAAACACGCTATCAACAACTTCAATCAAGTTAAAGCTATTAATAGTTTCGTACAAAAACAGAGAATTGTCCTTACGAAAGCCCGTATAATGAGTGGTTCTTTGTTACTCATTTATTTTACTATCTAAATTAAAAAAATTAAAAAAAAAGTGAAATTTTTTGCTTTAAAAAAGTAAAAAAATACGGAAGAGTTCGTTATATCTAATATTATTTCCATGGATATGCAAGCCTCTCTTTGGGATCTAAAGTTGGTATAATTTTTTAAATTTAAATAATAATAAAATATAGATAATACAAATTAATTAATTTTAAGATAATATTATGAATAGTACGTTTCAAGTATTATGAGAGCACCCCAGTTTTTTTTTTTTTAACAGACCCGCAGAAGATAATTAAAGAATCTTCAATCTTACTCAAGAAAATGAAGGGATGCTATCATGTTATGTAGACTCCACCAAGAAACTCCAATAGATTTCGATTAATTTAAACAATAACAATCTCCCGTAAAATCATAAAAATAAAATTTAGATGTTATAAAGAATTTTATTATTATGTGAGAAGGTATCTGTAATATTTAACTATAAATTTGAACCTGTTCTATGATTTTTAAAAATAAAGTAATTAATATGCTTCCGACTGGTACAGATAAGAAGCCACTGGGCGTAGGTATCTGCATACTTCTTCCTTTCTCTAGCATTTACTAACGGGTGTTTCAAGAAGGATGCAACCCTAAGATTAAAAAGGTAGAAGTTACGCATAGATAAATTTCATTTCTCCCTTCATGTCAGTAAGCAACACTGTAACAATTGAAATGTCCTACTTAGGCACTAGTGCTACACCGTATAAATTCGTCTCTATTGTGTTGTTTTCCGAGGATGAACGTGAGTTTATTATTGAGACTTATTGCGCGTTTAAATCTTACGAACGAGTGACGGACAAGTTTCGAATAAATTTTCCCAATTCTTCAGTTCCTAAGTCGACAATATCGCGTTTGATTAATAAATTTCGTGAGACTCTGGGTGTGGACATGATCGAAAAAGCACAGGTCGACCATCACTCTTAACAGTAGAAGTTCTGGAGGATGTGAATGTACGTTTGACTCCGTCCAGAAAATTGCTCAGAAAAGTTTTCTTCACACGCTACTAAAAAATTACAATTGTATGCTTATCGCATCGGTGTCGTTCAAAAACTAAAAGAAGTAGACCACGGAAAACGTTTACAATACTGTCGTTGGTTTCGTTCTCTTTTTGATTATAACTATTTAAATTTTGCATCGTGTTTATTTTAGCGACAAGGCATGGTTTCACTTGGATGGCTACATTAACAGCCCAAAACTACCCAATATTGATCAGTGAAAATCCTCACGCGTTTCATGAACGACCATTACACGTACGAAAAATTGGTGTTTGATGTGCGATCTCCCGATGTCGTGTAATAGGGCCTTCATTTTTTGACAAATCTATAGATGGTGTGGTTTATCGCAACTATGGATTATTGCCATTTTAGATTTACACGAACGAGAATTTTGGTTCAAGTAGGATAACGCAACGTGTCATACTGCTAATGAAACGCTGTATATGTTACGGGAATTTTTTGGCCATCGTTTGGTATCAAAAGGATTGCGGTCTCCAAGAGGTATTTAAAAAGTGTAATTTTTAAACACAATCCTCATACACTTGACGAATTGAAGGTTAACATTGAAAGTGAGATTTCAACTATTACGACAAGTGGCTACAAATGTTATAAAACGTGTAGGAACCTGCATCGGGATCACAGGAAATTACCTGTTTATTAATAATTACCTAATAATTATTATTTTTCCGTTATCCTTATACGAAAAGAATATGAACCAATGATTTTCCATTTATTCATAAAACTAGCATCCCCGTGCCGGCTTCGTTCACGCATCAGCCCACACATAATTACTAACAAGTATTTCCATTTTGTAAGTTCTATACGTATATAGTTACGTATATACGTATATACTTATATAGCTAGTTTTATATATAAATGCAAAATCAATGGTTCATATTCTTTTCGTGTAAGGATAATGGAAAAATAATTATTATTAGGTAATTATTAATAATCAGGTAATTTCCTGTGATCCCGATGGAGGTTCCTACACGTTTTATAACATTTTTAGCCACTTTTCGTAATAGTTGAAATCTCACTTTCAATGTTAGCCTTCATGCTCTAAGAGTTATTGCTATTCACAAATTTTTCATCTAGAGTGTACTAAAGTCATTCGCTGGAAACATCTAGCGTTGGAATTGTCTAGTTGTGGATGTATCGGGGAACTTTGTTTCCTAACTTGTGCCAATAAGATAAGTCTAAGAACTGTAGTATCAATCAATTAAAACCTCTAAATAATTCAACATTCACATTTCTTGGTTGTTTCGAGATCTTGTGTTCATTACCGATTTAAACTTTTTAAAAAACAGAAAGACATAAACTAGCTGCCCATACAAAGGAGATTCCAGAAATTAATAGAAATTGAAAAATCTCGAATGTCGATTACGAAGTAGACCACTATGAATGCAAAAAAAGAATTGGTTTTAAACGTACATATAATGGAATTTATTTTAATGATTATTCGTGGTATATATTTTGTCCTCCAACAAAGACTTGGGTTCAAAAGTTGTGGTCGACTCTAATAACTGAAATGAATAAAAAAATAAAATCATTAAAATAAAATTGAAAGGCTGATGTAGTGATGATGTTGCCACCATCAATTATGTTGACATATTTACTAAAGAGAAAATTCAATATCAGTACTTCTATTTTAATTTTTTAGCGGCATTTTACTTTGGCATCTGTTCGCATTAAATTACATATTAAGAGTAAATACGAATATTTAAAACTGAAATGTTCTCTTTGAATTTAATTTAATTTTCGTTTGAAAATCATTTCAATTATCTTCCAGTATGTTGCACGTTGTATTATAGATTTCAATTTTGTCCTCTGAATAGAACAAAGATCCTGACATATTACTTATTTTGAATAAAACTTCTTTTGTATATTTTGTTTAGTTTATTTGTTACAATACTTTCATAAGAAAAAACACTTTCTCATAGTTGTGTTTCAGAAATATTGCCAGTTTTCTTCATTTCAAATTATCGGATTATTATTCACCATATCGCATGTCTTTATAAACATCTTTTTTCCTTACATCTATTTAAAATAAAACAATGGATCAAAATACTTTATTAGTTTTCTGCTAATAATTTTTATTGGACGCTAAATGACGCCTCCAATATTAGATCTACAACTAAATATATCAATTTTTTAATTACTTCTCATAAATACCTATTACATCAATTTGTATACGTATTAAATATATTTTACAACCATAAACATTTCTTTTAAAAATTATGCTTTTAAATTTCTTCACAAAATATTTTTCTATTACTCTTTTTATAGAAATAATTTTGATTTTATAGATAGGATAATGAATAAACAAACTCTTAATTTAATGTTTGTTTATATATATATATATATATATATATACTAGCGGACCCGACAGACGTTGTCCTGATGCGGCATTGTTCTGTAATAAATGCACACATAAATATAAGTAACTTATTTAAGTTAAAATTAGCAGGAATGTGGACGAAATTTCATTAATATGACTATTATCATTTTGTGATTGCTGTATTATTGTAATGGGTTTGTTGATTAATTATGTGTAGTATGGTTAATATTTATTTTCACTAAATATTGAGATGAAAATTGAATTAAAAAATCGAAACGTCTTAAAATTAATAATTAGTGTAATTAATAAATTTTCATCAACTTTACTACTAATTTTCACTTATGATCATTCTAAAAACGTACCTCCTACATTTTTATTTTTTTATTTAATAATTTTGAAGTTTCATAACCATGTGATAGCTTAATTAATCAATTAATAAAAAAAATAAACCTCTGTAAAAAAAAGCAACGTAGTTAAAATTTTAGTAGAAATTTTTATCATTTTTCTCATTCTTTAACATCTCTTTTACCAAATTTTTGATAATTGTAAATTAAAAGCAATTTTAGAAAAAAAATTATAAAATTAATCAGCTACAAAAATGATTATTAGTAACTTATATTTTTATTTTATAAATTTTATAATTTATTTCACAAACTTACATTTTTATTTTCAAAGTGCCGTTCAATACTTCATAAGTTGCATAGAATCAAATGAGAACTGACAATTTAAATTTGTAGGTTAAGTTGATTGTTATTGAATGTACGTATATACATCGTTAAAATTCATTAAAAAATCGTGTAAAATACTCACTTCAATACTGCACCTTACAAATTTGGACAATGTATGTTTTTTAATTACACTTTAAAGTGTTTTTTCAATAAATTATATATAATACAATATTTTCAATAAGTGCTCAATTCTAGCAGACTTGGCAATGCTTTGCTATTGCTAGATTTGAGTATACGCACAGGTTAAATGAACACAATTGAAATTTTCATAAAACCTTAAAAAATTGAACATTGGGAACTTCACAAAATTTAACCTTTCACTTTATAAAAGTCAGAATGTAAATAAATCCAATTGTCAGAACAGCACTACCTATCGGATTTAATTCAGACTACTCTCTAAACACAGTAGTCCGTTAAAAATACAAATTTTAATGTAATAACAACAATAAGCTACGATGCAAATAACTGGTATGCGAAAAAGCAACAAAATAAAAAATTTCTTAGAATCCGATCGTAGCACCAACTACTGGGTCTGACTGATATGCCAAAAATTAAAAAAAAAATTTTTAAACACGATCATAGCGCTGCCTACTGGATCTAGTTGTGAACCTTAACTATGCCAAGATCAAGAACGACACATAAATAAATAAATTAATTAAAAAACATTTTCTGTTGGATCAAATTCTGAATCTAAACAATTCTCGAATCCCCTTGAACACACACAAAAAATTTCATCAAAATCGGTCTAGTCGTTTAGGAGGAGTTCAGTGACATACACACGCACACAAGAAATATATATATATATATATATATTTGTGTGTGTGTGTGTGTGTGTGTGTGTGCGTGCGTGCGTGCTCATATATATATATATATATATATATATATACACACACAGATATGCACGATTACTATCTACAATTAAGAGTCGTGGCACATTCATTGCACTACGAAAATGATCCATATTTGTGAGTAGATTATGATTAATCAGCTTTAAAATGTGGATCAATTTGACTTCTTTTACTTTCCCTACGAATATAGCTATATTAATTAAGAGGAGGTAGAAAGTTTGGTGATTATGTCAAAAATGTGGTTTCCAGATTTTTTTGCAAATCTTTACGTTTTAGGGTAAAACTAGTTCAAAAAAACATAAGTATGTATAAACGAGTATATGCGTACGTATGAACGTACATACTAGTCGGTCAGCGCTCGCCCGACTAGACAGGGGATCCGCCTCCTTGACCCTCGACACTTTCGTTTCCTCATGTTTGTGAAAATATTATGTATTTTACAGATATTCATTAAAGAAAAAAAAATTAGTATTACTTAATTACATTTCTGTTGCCATGATGGCAGAAATATAATTAAGTAAAAGGATTATTACATTTACATACTATAAAGACTACTTATACATACTTATATTACTACTATTATATATTATTTTTACTTATAATAAATACTTTACAAATTACAAACGATGGTTTGTATCAATAAGCATGGTTTATATTACATAATACAATTTATTATACAGTTGTTAGTTCACCATTTCTCCGCTAGATGGTAGTATTAAAAAAATGCTGCGCGCAGCCGCTCGGCGCACCATGTGGTTCATTCTACGTCAACAGCAGCTAAAGTAAAACCGTGAGCACATACAATAAAGAGACCAACGTACCATGTATTTTTATGGGAGACATTTTATAATAATATTTCATAAAGTGTGATTAAGTAACTGGCTTTGTGTTAAATGGAATGAACAACATTTTTTTATTTATTTTACATATCGATAAAAAATTAAAAAATGAATCTTTGGCTACTTCAGAGAAAAAAATTGTGTAGCCGGATTTGTGCACTAGAAATGTGCGGTTTACAGCTGCATGAGCAGTCGGATTGAAAAAAGAAAAACATAAAAACCACCCTTGCAATAAATAAAGCTTTTGGCCGAATTAGATTTTTTCGTTTACCTATGAGGTCCTTAATCTTGCATTTCAAAGGAATCAATTCCTTTTTTATATATGTAGAAGATATGCGTATACATAACGGGACAACCGGATGATAGAGAGTATATCTTTTGTATGCAAACTTTAGCCCTTGCACTGCTACCAAATACGCTGTTTGAATTTTTAAAATCGGTCTTACCGTTCTGAAGATATAAGTAAATTTCGGAAAAATAACGGGTAACCAAATGATCCAACGTACATCATTTTTATGTAAACGTTAACACTCAAAAATGGTAAAAAATAAGCCGTATGAATTTTAAAAATTGGTCATACCGTCTCATCGATATAAGTGAATTTCGGAATAAGAGATGACCGGATAAACTGACAACCGGATAATCGAGAGTATAAAAGAAAAACATAAAATCCACTCTTACAATGAATAGAGACTTTTTGCTAAATTAAATTTTTCTCTGTACTTATGGGGTTCTTAATCTAGCATTTCATAGAAATCAACTCTTTTTTATACATATAGATATATGATGGATTGATAAAACCAACTTTCTTCACATTTAGCTCAAATATTTCTATATATGTGGGCATTGATGATAATTTTTCTTTCAAAATTCGTTGTAGGGATGGGGATATCGAAAAAAGCCAATTTCGATTTTCTTCAGAGACGTTTTAAAGAAAACTTTATTAAAGCAAATTTATCTACAATTCAAAAAAAAAAATGTTTTTCAAAAAATCAATTCCCATCTATTAAAATTGAAATATATCTGTCTTGTTCTTATGTTCTATCTTATTTAGGTTTAAATATTTTTTAGAAAAAGTTTTTGAAAGTTTATACTTTCAAAAAATTTTAAAGTATAAAGCTATCAAGAAAAGTTTACAATTTCTAAAAATTATAGACCCCGGACCTAAAATGTAAAAAGTTTTTTGAAAATTTTCTTTTTCTTATTTTAGACTTTATTGAACAGGATATTAGAATTAGAGTAGACTTTACTTATGCATATTTGTTAAGCTTAACCTATATATGAATATTTTTAGAAAAATTTATCGAGTTTAATCCTTACTTCAAAAATTATATATTACATATATATGTATATTTATATACATTTACATGTATATGTAAAAAATAAACAGCATACACTGCTGTTTTTTTTTAGCTCTACAGCATTTAATTCTTATTATTAAGAAAAAATTATTTTTGAATATTTCCCCATCAATTACAGGGGCTATTAAAATTAAAAAAGCTTTGGCACCTATTTATATTCCGGATCTAAAATGAAAAGCAGTTTTTTTTTTTACTTTCTTTTTTTTGTCTTAAGATTCCCTATCTAGTGCCAGTCGTTTCATTTCAGTATACCCTCTACATCCTACATCCCTAACAATTTGTTTTACATATTCCAAACGTGGCCTGCCTACACAATTTTTTCCTTCTACCTGTCCTTCCAATATTAAAGCGACTATTCCAGGATGCCTTAGTATGTGGCCTATAAGTCTGTCTCTTCTTTTAACTATATTTTTCCAAATGCTTCTTTCTTCATCTATTTGTCGCAATACCTCTTCATTTGTCATTTTATCCACCCATCTGATTTTTAACATTCTCCTATAGCACCACATTTCAAAAGCTTCTAATCTTTTCTTCTCAGATACTCCGATCGTCCAAGTTTCACTTCCGTATAAAGCGACACTCCAAACATATACTTTCAAAAATCTTTTCCTGACATTTAAATTAATTTTTGATGTAAATAAATTATATTTCTTACTGAAGGCTCGTTTCGCTTGTGCTATTCGGCATTTTATATCGCTCCTGCTTCGTCCATCTTTAGTAATTCTACTTCCCAAATAACAAAATTCTTCTACCTCCATAATCTTTTCTCCTCCTATTTTCACATTCAGCGGTCCATCTTTGTTATTTCTACTACATTTCATTACTTTTGTTTGAAATAAAAGTAATAAAAGTATAAAGTATTACTTTCATAAAAGTTATACTTTATTTTTAATTTTTTTTTAAAAACCTTCTTTTAAATTAATTCTTTCGTTAGGGATCACATTATAAATAAAGTTAAAACTTTTCTCCATAGAGTAAGGAAACCCTTAAATCAAAACTTTTTCTATTCGAAATTTGAGAATTTTGATGCTGAAATCTTATTTTGGTAATCATCATAATCAGTAAAAAGCACCCTTGATACATGTTCTCTGAAATTTTAAAAAATTCAGAAAAAATATTTTTAGTTTTATTTTTATATGAATGTTTTTATAAAAGTAATTTTGGTGAATACTAGCGTTATTAAAAGTTTTTTTAATAGGGCAGATTAGTGCAAAAACATATTACTTTTTAAGACTATTTTATTTTATAATTCTGATGCTTCTTTAATTTATTTTGGAACGGTTTAATTTTATTAACCTAATAAACACGCAAGATTAAAATTTCACAAAGTTCAAACTCCTTTGACATATATAATTTCCACAATTCTTACAACTGGTGCGATTTACAAACGCATCAATAAGTTTAAACATAAAATCGACCGTTTATAATAGCTAAAAAAGTGCGGGAAGTTAGAAAAATGTTAAATTTAAAAATAAACAATAGCAAAAAAAAAAATGGTTATTGATTAAATTAATAATTAAGGATATTAACATGATTGATGAGAATAAGCGTACACCTCGACCATCGACTTCTTACGCAGAAGCAGCGGCTGACCCTTCCACATCTAAAATTAACGTGGAGCAGTTGCTTAACACGATGGCTCCAAGTCTTGCGAAGATGATTGAAAGAATCATTGATTCAAAGATTGAGTCGACTCATCGGATGGAACAAACTAAACATGAGAAGGCTCACTCTCCGTCTGACGCCGTTGACATGAGAGACGCACCAGCGCAGTTTAAAACACCAGCTAAACCTGCGATTGTTAAGCCACCAACTGAAGTAAGAATAAAAAATCTTGACTTATCTAGCAAAGAGAAACGGATCACTCCGTCGTCTAGTCACAAGCTTAAAGAAATTGTGACAAGAAAATCTGAATCTACGGAAATGGAGGTGCAACTTATTATTGAGAAACCACCAGACGTAGAGAATATAAAACCTGTACCAATAGAGCCTCCAAAAGCGCAAAGATCAGCTTCGGTGAGAGCATCTATTTCAGCTGGACCCAGTACTGCAGTAGAGATAGAGTCCAGGTCATCCGCCGCGGAGACTGCATCGTTTATTAGTTTAGATTCCCTAGCAAAGATGCTAACAGCACCGACGAAACTTTCATCAACTGACGTCAGCCCCAGAACGTCACTGGCATCCGAAAGAGAAGAAGACGATGCCATGTCTGAGGCCTCAGATACGTTGTCATCAGAGGTTGAGGCCGTCAGAAGAATGGAGAAACGGTGCAAGAAAGGATGGCCGAAAGGAAAGCCTAGAAAGTAATATTCTGGATTCGAAGTTAGAAGAACGTAAATTTTTGACCATTTTTAATTCATAAGAATGTGAATAATTGAACCTTTTTTTTAATTTTTATTTTTTTTGAAGTGGGATGGGGCTAATGACCAAAGTAGTCGATGCCCCTAAAAATCTCAAAAAAAAAAATCTTTGAATAAGGTATTTTATTGTTTGTTCACTATTTTATTTATTTACTTTTATTATTATTGTTATAATTAAATAAAATTAATCTCTATTGAAGTTATATAAATATAATATTTAAACTACACTTACAGAACAAGAAACATTTTCTCCATTACATAGCATAAAAATAGCTAAAAAAAGTAAAAATATTGAAAAATAATCATTCCAAATTTTGTATAGGTATATGCAGAATTTTTTATATAGTACTCTAGTGAGAATTGTCTTGACTATCACGCAAAGGTAATTCATTCATTTGAAATTAGTAAAAATGAAAATGTTATTCAGTGAGAACTCTCTTACTTAACAAATAATTCACACTCTGACGATTTCCTTTTTTCGAACATGTCTACTTGCGTTTTAATAAGTAAACTTTATTCCACCACTAATTTTCGGTAAAGCTAAGAAATTTCAATTTCTAATTGAAATTTACCTTAAAACAACTGAAAGAAAATAAATAATTTTTAACTACTTTCATTCTAACTCGACTTTACAAACATGAAACAGCGCAAAAAAATATAACCTATTAATGCCTGATAATTAATTTTATTCTCCGTAAATTTTAGCATTTCTTGGTAAACGATAGTCCATAGTTATAAAAGGCGAATATTCACAGTTTATTTAAATAACAGCTACGAGTAGCTATTACTCTTTTATGTAACATTCCATTTAAGAATAGTAAATTTTAAAAATTAAGAAAAGAGACGTTTAGTTTGGTTGAGAAAGAAACGTGTACGATAATGAAAAACAAATATTACGAAATGATATTTGTAAATAATAATTGGATTATTTATTTTAAACCGTTCGTGTTATTAACAGTAATTCTTTCAAGATAAGATAAATATTCTTGAAACTATAATAAAATAGAGTTCAACAAAAAAGCTAGTCTGAAAATTAAAAAAAAAAATTATGTTCTATAAATCCTTCATTTAGTTCCGACTTAGAGCTCGGCGCCAAATAAAAATAAATGGTAACAAATTATTAACCCCTAATTTGGCGACTACTTCAGCAATTTAAATTTAAATAATTCTGACGCTGTTTTAGTTTTTACTCCAGTGGGTTTAAGTCTCTTTTGTTATTTTCTAAATTTTATTCTGTATTTTTTAGTTTTATTTTTAATTAAACCATGTTAAACCTAAAAAAACCCCTGATCATATGAAATATTGGCTTTCGCAGAAATACAAAGACAAGAAATCTCTATTTAAAAAAAAAACAATATGAAAAGGAATACTGATAAACGACATGCAGTTACTATGTACATTATTTATTACTTTGGGGAATAAGAAAATGTACCCTTAATTTTTAACGGATTTTCAAAAAACAAAGTTTGGAAATAGCTAGTTGGCCCGGCATGATTTGTACATATGTATGTATAAGAATTTTTCTTCCGCTGTACCAAACATAAATCTTAACAGAATTTTTACGAACTTGGAAGGGTTGTGTAAATCTATTGCGAATAGAACCCTATTGATTTTCAAGCGAATCGATTCACAAGTACTGGAGTTAGAGCCAAGAAACGTGGTTTTTGGTAACATTTTCAGCATTTTTACATTTTACCACTATGGACTATTAAATCATGCACTTGATTGCTTTCATGAAAAATACAGCTCCATTTAAGTATACATCTAATAATAAGTTAATTATTTTTAAATAATTATAAAAAAATATAATTTTTTTTTAAAAAGTAGAACAACAATAACAGACAAAAACGCAAAATAATTAGCTTAACATGTAAAATAAAAAAATAAAAAATTAATAAAAAATATTTTACAAAAAGCTTTGTTAAAAATTACTCTCAATAAAATTATGTGCTGAGATCTAGCGTATTTGATTTATATTTAAATGGAGTTGTAGGTTTTCATGAAAGTATTAGTTTAAGTGCATGATTTAATACAGTGGTGGCAGATAACGGAAAAGATCTTTTTTCGACATTAAATTGAGGGTAACTCAAGAACGACTCAACAAATCTTCGGTCAAATTTTCACACACATAACTTCAGATACACTATTACAGCATATCCAAATTCCAATGAAATCGATTCAGTGGTTTAGAAATGTTCGAACCACAAAGGTTTACTATATATATATATATTTATATATATATATCTTATATATATAAAAATCTCGTGTCACGATGTATGTTCGGGATAAACTCCGAAACTACAAAATCGATTTTGATGAAATTTCGTAACTATCTGTAATTTGGTCCAACTTAAAAGATAGGATAGTTTTTATCTCAATTATTGACCTCAATATTTGTTACTACAAATTAAATGTTTATTGTACGACAATAGTGTGCATATTTATTGGTTACTTTATGAATTCCTAATAGATGGCGGTGTAAGTTAATTCATCGATACAACTCTCCAACATCGTTTGAGATCTAGGTTGCGAAGACATCCGGTAGATGGCGTGGTTTCGATTTCTAGATAATACATCCTACTCACGTCATATTTGTTTATGTTCACGACGTAACTGTACTATTTCAATTTTTCGTGAAAGAAAATTATACTTTGTAATCTGTTATAATTGTGCAGTGTATCGTTTGGATATTATTATAATTTTTAACAGAAAAATAACATAAAACTTTATTGGTAACTTTTTTGTCTATCAATCTTCATACCACCACAAAAACGTGCACGTATTTCTTGTTTGTTTAATTTTTTTTTTTTGTATTTTATTTTGATTTTTTAATCTGTTAATTGTTAATTAATTCATTCATTAATTTTGATCTAATTTATTTATTTAAATAATAAATATTATCAATTTTTTTTTCAATTTCAGTATAATGCCGCGGAAAAACATCTAACCTTAACAATGCGTATAACAAAGATGCACGACGCATGCGTGTTAAGAGAGCTCATGAATCGGAAGAACAAATTGCAGCAAGAAAGGCTGCTCAACGAATCAGAACAGCAGAAATTCGTAGACAAGAATCTCGAGAACAGCGTGATGAACGTTTGCGATAAATTATCTAAAAACCGTGTTCGGGTTTTACTAGGTTTTAGTATTTTAAGAAGTGCGACAATAACTCTACCAACACAGCCCCTGCCATTATTACTCTATATGTGACACGACTAGCTGCACCAACCTCTGGGTTACTTAACTAAAAAACATAAAATAAAAAAAATGACTGCGACGGGAAAGGCAAGCAAACATATTTAGCGAGCGAAGCCGCGACGGCGATGATAGTATATATATATATATATATATATATATATATATATATATATATAAAGTCCAATTTAAATGAATAATATTTTAATACTCATCATACCTCAAAATGTATAG